>NC_137696.1:24415542-25893042 GCF_964034855.1 Anser brachyrhynchus
ACTTGTGATGGAAAGAATTAGAGCGTAATTAAAACTGACAACTGAGCTGTATGAAAATAGATAGGCACATGTAAACATTTTTTCTATGAATTGATGAGGTGCAGAACAATGGCTTTTCTGCTGAACAAATAATTCATCACACTGTAAAACAGACACTCAGGGTAGGTAGAACTCATTAATACATATACCAGTTGCACCATGTAATGTTTAACTCATTTAAAAATGTGAATTAAAAGTGTTCATGCATTTTTAAATGTTGCTGACTGATAGGTGCAGTAGTAGCATAAGAAGTCTTCAATCAGGTTTGCAGTAGTTGTGCTGAAGGTAGTTGTGCTGAAGGTTCATTCTTGTCTATGCATGTATGTTCGAGCAGGGAGTGGGAAGGAGGCATTAAAAGACTCAGAGAGAGCATCAAGTGCGGATAAAGTAGGGAGTTTGATGTTGTCCATGCCACCAATTGCTGTAAGGATTTCCAGAGGTGAGTGAAGGCTGAGTAGGGATTACCGTAAGTGCCTCCAGCCCAGCGCCTTCTTCCTGGCCTCCACCACTGGTGGGTGGAATGGAGCGTGGACCCCGGACCCCTGTCTGTCTCCTCATCCTCTGGAAGAAGAAGCGGGCTGCATGCCATTAGTTTCTTGTTTAGTGTAAATTCCCTCGGAAAGATATGACTAACAGTTTAGTGGCAGAATACAGTGACATAGCGTGGCCCTAATGCCATAACTATCCATAAAGAACTGACAGAGATCTTTCAATGTCTCTGAAGAAGTCAAGAGACAAGTCAATTGTAGGTCCTTCTGAATACATAAAAATTGCCTTAAAATTAACCTAGTAAATAAGTGCAGCAGTATTTCTGCTGGGCTTTGTTGTAATAAAACTGAGCAGCACCAATCTTTTCCTGATTGGTGAGAAGCGCTGGAGGGCCACATCCCTGAAGCAACTCTGGGAGGAAAAGAGAGCCTAAATTACCACCCATGGGCCCAAATGTGCCTGGACCCTCGTCTGAGTCTTCTCCACGCTTCCCTTCAGGGTACAGCAGTTATGGAAAGCTGTGTTTCTGTGCAGAAATCCAGAGATGCTCTTGTGTTGGGAGTAAGCAGGGAGGGAAATGCCCTCATGGGATGCCGTGCCATAACAGCCCCTTGGGGATGCAGAAATCCTTGGCAATTAAATGAGAATAAAGAAGGCTGGAAGCTGGGATGCCTCCTATTATGCAGCTGGCTAGAGGAGAACAGAATTTGTGGCACCTGGCAGTGGGGCTGTGGAGGAACCCCTTGTGCTTCTCCTGGCCTTTTGGGGAGGGGGGGGGGGGGGGATGGCTCCTGTGGCTGAAAAGAGGAACAGAAAGCAGCATCAGATAAGGGTATTTTTTGTTATGTAGGCTTTTTAAATTAGTCTTTCTATTCTTCTGGAATAACTATTTCCTTACAAGTGCGCTCTTGCCCTATCAAATCTATGCTTAGGTCATCTACAGCTGTTATTTGTATGAATATGTGATTGCTATGTTTATCATGTCACGGCCACTTCCTCTGCCTGCTGCCTGCCTGCCTCTCTCAGCTGAGCCTACTTTTTACATTTCAAAGGGTCGAGGAGCTTCCCGCAGCCGTTCTCTGTGAGTACTGTGGCCATCCCAAGCTCATGCCACCACATTTTCAGACAGCTTTTGTCAGTCCTGTATTTTGCCAGCCTTTCTCATGTTAGCGTGAAATATACAAACCTGTAGATACTTTGACTTGTAAGCATTTGAGGATTTTCTTTAGTTTGTTCGGATAAATCTCTTTGGCACAGCAGCGAGCCCATTTGCTTTCAAGGCTGGAGCTCCGTGCTATAACCCCTTTTATTACTTAATCTCATCCACGTTGGTTGGTGGTGTGTTTTGTCAGTGACACACTGCCAGTGACACGCTGCATTTGAGTGTGTTTGTTTAGCAAAGTTCAGGACTGCTACAGGCCTGACACTTCAAACCGTTCCAATGTCGGTTCCAAATTTGAGGGTGAAATGGTCACACACAATATTCAAACAATGGGTGGTGCACATTGCAATAAAAATATCGTCATGCACAACTCTACGGAATAACTGTTGGTGCTGTATAAGGCCTCAAGAACATGGGAGTTGCTACACACAATAGCTTTTGTTGTACACCCCAAAAAGAAAGGCTGTTTTTCTTGATTGGATGAGTCTTGATTGGATGATGCTTGTCGTTAAAGGTACTGTATGTGGAATGTTTACATCCCCGGTGGAAAAGCGATTGCAGAGCTGAAGTCCAGTCTAAAAAAGCAGTGATCTCCAGCTGAGGACCGCGGCTGTGATCACTGTAGGTGGAAAATACCAGCCACTTCAAAGGAGATATTTAAGATGTTCACTAGGTAATTAATTGAAATAATTACATTCCCAGGGACAGCTTTTCAGCTGTCAGAGGTAGGGCACCATCACAGTCATTTCTGGAGCGGATCTCTCCTGCTACCCAAAATGGTTCCTGCCCGTTTGGTTGAATGCCTAAATGAAAGGCCTGATCCAAACCCTGCTGAAGCTATCGGGAGGCTTCCCACTGCTTTCAGATTGTAGGCAATAAGTCTGACCCTTTTTCAACATTTAATAATAATTCCTCCATTTGCAAAAACAAAATTGGATTCCAAATATTTAGATTGCTAAAGAAAGGCATGTAGTAGTATTTTCCACAATATTTTACACAGACTCAGCTCAGTGTGCAGGAAGATGCTCATGCCTGATTTCCCATAGGATGGTGGAAGAAATCCTGTCAAGCGATTCTTTTCCATGAGCTAGGACCAGGCAGTGTTAACATATGCTTGTGGCTGAGACATCTTTTGGGGAGAAGGGTGAAAGACGATGATCTTTTTTTTTGTATAAAAAGAGCTCCAGGCTTGAAAATCCTCTATCTTCAAGAGTCACAGGGCTGGCTTCTGACACCATTTGAGGATTTGATTCTTCGAGCGTTAGGACTATGTGAATGGAGTCCTGCATGTGATGGAGGGGCTACTTGCTGGGTTGGGCCTAGCATCTCTCGTCACTCAACAACGTGCTCCGGCTGGCGGGATGGGGAGCAGTAGGAAAGGACTCCAGCAGAAATCGCAGAGACGTGGGCACTCCAGGGAGGAGCGGCATGATTGATGCTGCTGAAATGGGAGTCCTAAGGAACTCGGTATTACACTCATTTGTATTATGTCACATTGATACAGCGACGTGCTAAAATAAGTGGCTTCTAGAGCGTTTGCTGATGGTGCTGCTGATTTGAGCAGGATTAAAGCCCATCAAGCACCCGAGGTATGACTGCCTTTGGCCGTTTTACAGAGACAGCCTCTGGCGTGAAATTCTTGCGACCTACACCCACTTGGTATGGTGAGTAAATTCTGAACGCGTTTGCGGAGACTTTACACAGTGGTGGAAGCAGTTTTGGGGTGTTCCTGGCAAATGTTCTTCTGTCTTTTGGATGAGCGCAGACCTTCATCACCTTGGCATGAACAACGGACCCGAGGCTAACGTCACGCGTGGCTGACACCGGGTTTAGCCCGAGGCCAAAATCACGGGGATCACTTCAGGCTCCTGGGGGGCAGCAGCCACAGCTCGGGCAGCTCTCCTGGCGTCTCCCTTGGGCTGGGGTGACCGGCCCGGGCTCGGGGCTGGGAGCCAGGTCGCCCTCGGTCCCTCGGGTGGGCGCTTGGCGAGGGGCGCAGGGGCGCGGAGGCGGGCGCGGAGCGGGGAGTGGGAGCAGGGGCAGGGGGTTTTAGGGGGCGGCCGCCCCCCAAAAGGGCCGGGGCTGCTCCGCACGCCCCCGGCGCCCGTCCGGAGCCGCGGGCACGCGCGCAGGCGGGCACGCGCGGAGGCGGCGGAGCGCGATGCGCGCCCCGAGGCACCTCGCCCGCCCCGGGGCCGGGGGGAGCCCGCGGGATCCGCGCCGCCAGCCCGCCCGCCCCTGCCGCTCCCTGCGCTCCGGACCCACCCGCCAGCCTCCTCCTCCTCCTCTCTGCCTTCTTCTCCTGCTTCTTCTCCTGCCTCTTTAACCGGCTCCGACTGCACCCGCCCGAGCCCCGAGAAGATGCCCGCCCGTGGAGCGAGGAGAGGGCAGCGGGTCGGTAAATAAGAAGTGAGTAGGAGCACAATGGCGTGCCTCCCTCCCCGCTGCCAGCCCTGCGGATGCTGCGTGCGCCCCTGCCTCCCCGCGCCCCTCTCCACCTTGCCTGGCCGCCTGCCCTGCCCTTCTCCCCTTCCTTTTTCCCTTCCCTTCCATCCCCTTCCCGTCTCCGGAGCATCCCGGCGGGGGTCCCCCGGCGCATTGCACCGGCCGCGGGGAGGGGGCGGCGGTGCCCGGTGCCCGCTCCTTTGTTCGCCGCCGCGGCTCGGCGGGGCCGGCCGGGAGGGGAGGGGGCGGCCCTGGACCCCCCCCTCTCCCGCACCGCAGCCCCCATCCGCGGCGGGCTCGGAGGGTCGCCCCCCGGCACGGTGAGGGGCGCGGGGGGGTGAGGCCGGGGGTGCGCAGCGCGGTGCGGGCAGGTGTGTGCAGGGGGGGAGCCGCGCCCGGCCCCCGGCTGGGAGGGGGGTCGTGGTGAGCCGGCCCCGAAGGGGGTGAAAGGGATGCGGGGGTGCTCAGGACCCCCCACTTTGGCCGGGGGTCGGGGATCGATGCTCCCCCCACGCCCCATCCCCTACCCCCCGTCGCAGCAGGTGCCCGGGGTGCCCCTGCGGGACCGTCGGGTCCCGGCTCTGCCAACCGGGGGGGCTCCCCTCCGCCTCCACAGCTGGGCTTCCACCCCCCCGGCAGCTGGGAGCCGTGCTGCGGCCATTCAGCGTGTACTTGTAATTCAAGACAAATTAAATATAGCTTCTGCAGTCAACTGCCGCGGCCATCATCCCGCAGGAGACCTTTACCTGCACTTGATGTGGCGGATTTTTTTTTCTTTTTTTTTTCAGTGCCCGTGTAGTTGCTGGCAGTCACATGAGTTATGGAGACACTTGATAACGCGCTCAGCTGCTCGTTTCCTAACCCTGTGGGTTTTCGTAGCTGTAAATAAAAATACCCGCTTTAACAAATGGGTGACTTTTCCAGTAAGTGCACGTGTTTTACTGGTATTTTCCGAAGGGTTTGATCGATACACAATTAACGCTTTAGGAGCGGTGTGATGAAGAGCGCGTTTTTTTTATGGCTGTGTCTGGGGAGTTGCAAAGCGATCACACAACTGTTGTAAGAGAGCGTTTGTCAGAGCACGGGGTAGCATAGGTGAGAGAAAGACGGCTTTGCATTTTTCTGCTACTTCTGTAATGCCAAGGAAATACAGCTGGAAAGCCGCTTAGTGGTACTTAAGACAGCGGAGGACGTAAAGAATCTCTGCAGCAAAATGCCACCTTACACAAATACGCAAATAGGGGGAATCCTGCCTTTTGGAAGTGATCGAGTATCCTAAGGGGACACACACAGAGAAAATGTTGCAAACGTGGGTGTGAGTGTAAACAGATAACACTTCCCCAAGCAGCAGTTTTGTTGTAAGGCGGCATGGGATTTAAGGGAAAGATTCCACTATGTAAGAATTCCAGTTGGAAGCAGCACAATTTCTGTAATCTCTTGGCAAGAAGGAAGCTCTGTTAACACACGCTGACCAGCCCTGTAAAAATTAACTTTCTTTTTCTGTTTTGTTAGTGGCGGCACCTGACTTGCTGGATCCCAAATCGGCCACTCAGAACTCCAAACCAAGATTATCATTTTCTACCAAGCCTACTGTGCTCACTTCACGGGAGGAAAGCGATTCAGCTATTAATGTTATGAAATGGAAGACAGTCTCAACAATTTTTCTGGTGGTGGTCGTGTATTTAATAATTGGAGCAACAGTGTTTAAAGCCCTGGAACAGCCTCATGAAACCTCCCAGAAAACCACCATTGTGATTCAGAAGCAGACGTTTGTGTCTCAGCATTCCTGTGTGAATGCAACAGAGCTTGATGAACTGATTCAGGTAATCCATACGACACCCTTATTGCCCTGCCTTAGAGGGACAAATAACGTATGGCAGCACTGCTGGCATACAGGGGGAGAGCTGTCTTAGCCGAGCTCTGTGTTGGCCAAGCAATGTAACAAGTGGTGAGGCCAGAAGTTGAGCAATAGCATTTCCATGCAAAGACTCGTGGTGGAAAAGCTATTGCTATTTTTAGGTCCAGTGCACTCAGTAGACAGCCTTTTCATTGAAGTCACCCATTATGGTAATTAAATGATTATTCATCAGCAATATATATAATTAATAGTTCACAAAGGAGTTGATATATTGATTCGTGCCTTACTAGGTCTGTCAATATCTGAGAAGCCCAATCCTGAAGAAGAAAATACACCATCCATTGCCTTAAAGGAGTTCTAATTTACCGTGATTGTATCAAGCTAGCTTTCCTTCCAGCTGTATGCTTCTTTTTATTGATTTTGTTTTAAGTACAGGAAAGCACCATGCACTTGCTGTTTTGATCTTAAATCTCAATTTTCTGTGCTTCTTAAAGGCACATCCCCAGCTGATGTAAATCGGTGTGTTCCTACTAACACGACTTTACCCTTGCAGGTCACCTGGCTCACAACCATAGGAAATATTTATTTGCAGTAGCACAGAACCAGATTCAGAGCCTCATGAGGTCCTTTCCAACTTAAATCCCGTGTGCCCGTATTCTTATGGCTATCCAGCAGCACTGCGGGGAACAGCAAGGGGCTGCCAAAAATGTCACTTCTGGGAGTGGGAGGCTGGAGTGAACAGCCAAGAGCTGGCAGGGATTGATCCTTTCATTCACCGGAGCCGCGGGGCTGTCTGGGGCTGTGGGTGGGAAGGGGATGAGCAGAAGAGGGTGGGGGGCATCCGTGTGCCATGGGTACCGCAGGCTCCAGAGCTTGCCAGTGGCATGGGCAGCAGGCCTTCTGGAGGTTGATTTTAACAGCAGATTTGGCTGAGAGCTTAGAATTTGATTTTAGCTACCTAGACCAACCTGCCTTGAGCATGGCATTGGCATGGACACCTGTTTTTTTGCAGCTTCAAATACAAAGCTCTGGTTTACTGAGTTATTTTTATGACACACCACTTCTAAATTTTGAAGGCAAACTGGGAAAATGTCTTGCAGTTTGTGATTTCCGCTCCCCCTCCTTTTCCTTTTCCCTCAGAATTATTCCAAGAGTGGCACCTTTTAAAATGACTATTCAGCAATTCCTATCTCCATGTGTCCCAACTAGGCATGCCCGAGGAGGTGCTGTCTACCTGAACAATTTTGATGCTATGTAATAAATATGTTTCAGCGTTTTTACCAGCAGAATGTGAACTAATCTTTCAAAGAGATATACACACACATTCTGATTAAAAATAGCTAGTATAAATATCCCATATGAATTTTTTAGGTCAGATCCCGTACTTTTGAAGATAAAAATAGAAATATGGAAGCAATATTATCTTACATCATCTACAAGATGGTCCTGAAGGCAAAAAAATGTTGAAATTTGCACTGGAGTACTTAGATATTTAAGCATTTATGATTCCCTACCCAGAAGCACAGACTGGTAGTAGAAAACCACTTCATCAGCATTGAAAGCCCATTTGATGTGCTGTGTAAAACAAATGACAGCTTCAGCACAGCTATCAGTGCACAGATACCCGTATCAGAATTAGTTCCCTTCCAGCTAGCGATCTTGGCATGACCAGAAAAAACAAAGGCTTTCGGAGCACGGCGGGGGACACAACCGCCCACAGCACGTGAATGCAAGGTGGTACTTGTGGGAAGAATTTTCTGTGCTTGTTGGCTGGCTAAATGGAAAAAAACTTAATTCCTCCTTGTTCCTTTCTGCTGATCAGACCCCTCCTCAGCACTGTGAAGACCAGGCCATGGAGGCAGGAAGGTGCTGTGGTTCCCCTTTTATAGGAGGAGGACAGAGGCACAAGGGAGCCAAGGCCAAGTCCTACAAGTACATGTAGATGCCTTTCTTTCTGCGGAATAAGTGACAATGGATTACATCAAGTTGTTTAAGGATCTGGAATTAAGTGGCTTGCCCAAAATAAAATAGGAAATCTGTGGAAAAGCAGCGTATCAAATCCATTTTTTCCCAGCTACCCTAACCACGGGGTCAAATTTCTTCCCACTTTGTCACTGAAGCTAAATTATTGGAAAGCATTTTGTCTCTCTGGGCTTATGTCTGACTATTAGTACAGTATAATGCTGTGTTTCTTCAGTTTCCATTGGATGTCTATATGAATAAAACTAAATAGTGCATGTAAGGAAAAAGTAAACGATCTTTAAGAATTCACTGAAAGATACCAAACTGAAAATTAATATGTTCTAGCGCAGTAGGAAGCTGGAATGCTTAGTGTGTGTGAAGAAAATTACAGAGCTTACAGACTATAATGTCTTCTTTAATCAAGTGTTTACATTGAGTCAAACTATAATGAAATTCATTATAAAATTTTCCTTTTGAACTTAATGTTCTGGGAATTCAGAAACTGGTTTGGCTCTTGTTTGTGCTAGTCTTTGCTCAAGGTGCTTATCATGCAAGGCATTTTCAATCTTCACAATTTCGGATCTGCCATTTAACCCTTACTCTCAAGCAGTCTTGACCATCCCATTGACTCCTAACTGACAGTACATTGTGTGGTGGCTCAGTGGGCAAGTTGGGAAGACTGGCCTGAGACCACAAATTCAACCAAAACTATTTGTGCAAGTGGAAAAGTCCAATTCGCTAGCACACAGGTGCCAGTTTCCATCATCTTTGCTAAAATCTTCCCTTTGCCCCAGAGCTGACTACAACACACAAAGTTGTGAGCTTCCAGCAATGCACACAGGACAGGGAATTTTTGCTTCCTGTCTTCTTCATCCTTGGTTTATCTTACCAGTCACTCAAAACCTTCCTGGCACAATAGTATATGCTACTGATAACTTTTCAACGCACAGAGCTTTATTGCTTGGGTTCTGAATTCCTGAAACTATACATTTTCACATTGATTGTGTGGCTCCTCTAGGTGTGCTCAGTGGGAATTATACTTGTAGATACTTTATATATCTGATATACATGCGAAACCTGGAGTGATGGAGAGCTGCTATGTAGCACAGAGGTCATGCAAAATGAATGCAATAGAGTGCCCTGCTGATGACAGCCAAGCAACCTCATCTGCCTCAGAAAAATGACCTGGGTTTTCCTCATAACTTCTGGGAGGTCAGCCGAGTCCAGCAGCATTGTGTGTGTGCTGACAAAGAGGTGGTCTTCATGACCTTGTCCGTCGCTGACTTCCATGCTCTGGTGCTGCAAATCCCTTTCAGTGCTCACTACTTCAGTTCCTTGTTGCCTCACCGCAATAAAATACACCTGAAATGAACAACAGCAATGCATGACCTTGGGGCCTGATTCCAGAAACCATTTTTTGAAATTCCACAAGCACTGCTATTTAGCACCAACCTTCGTATGTGCACAAGTCATGCAGAGGGTTTCTGTACACCCAAGAGCCCATTTTTTCAGGCAACTTCAACTCTGTTTGCTGTAGCCCAAAGCAAGTATTAACAACAATATTAAGTGGATCACTGTGTGCTCTACACACTGATGCTGAGCTAGGCAGTGCACAGCGTTAAGTGCTGGTGTACCCACGATCTACTGCTAAAGAAATCCCCCGTGATGGAAACTTGTGAACATACAAACACTGCCTGGGTGAGTCTGATGAGGACGCAACAGCCCAGCAAGCTGTGTGTGGTCTCATGTCAAACTTGTGTTTTTAAAGTTTCGGCTGGAAGGTCTTGAAAGGGTCTCGGCTATTAACAGATGAGGAAGTGTTTGGTGAAGGTTATGTATAATATCTCACACATTATAAAGCTGTGGAAGGGGGTGTGGCCAGAGACTTTGCTACCATTTCTGCTGCAAGAAGAAGAGCTCTTCTCAATTTTCATGGATGTTTTTTTTTGGTTTCTCTGTCCGTGCCTGCTCTCAGCTTGGCCCTGACATGCCATAGCAGATGACAAAATAAAAGAGTAGAGGTAGTCAGGCTGTCTGGATTTCATGTATATGAGAAAGGAAAACAAATAAACAAACAAACAAAAACTGATCTTCACTTATGGTAGGGATTTTTTACATCTCTGGTGGAACATTTTTTTCTCCACTAGTGAGTTTTTTGTTGACAGAAGCTGATAGAAACCTGGGAGTAATCCAAGGAACAATAAGAATTAGAGAATGAAAAAAAAAATATATCTCTAATTAGAGCACTTGAATCTCTAATTATTTTATTCCAGCTTCATTTCTCCTTTAGTGTGTCTACTATTCCCTCTGCTAAACTTGCCAGTAAAGTTTTGAAAATGTCGGAGGCAGTTTCCAAGCTCAGATGCACAAAGTATTGCCAGGTACCCAGAAAGATCTCCTGCTGTATTCATGCTGTATACATGCACATCATGTTAGGATGTGACCAGCGTTGTGTATTGTGGGCTGTCTTGGCAATGAGAGACGAGTATTTGTCCTCCTGCCAAAGAGAAAGCTGATTAAAAAAAAAGAAAAAGAGGGAGAGGCAGAGAGAAGAGCTTTTTGTATAAATAACACCTAATTATGTATTACTTAGCAGTTATCTGTTTTAGTGTTGGCCTTTATAAACCAAAATGAAAAGAAAGTCCTTTTACTCCCCAAGCATCAACTTGTTTAGTGTATTACTGCACAAAAATTGGGAATAAGAGAAATTTCAGTTAGATTATTTTAAATATCTGAAGCATCCTAGAAAACTGGTGTGAATTATTTTAGTTATCTTAGTAACTTCTGAAACTTAATAAAGACTTTTAAAGTAAAAACTGAAACTAAATAAGAGAACATATCTAATTTCTGGTTCTTTTAGCAGAAAATTCCTTCAAATATGTTTATTCTGAAGACCCTAACAAGTAGAAAAATTAATATCAGAATAAACAGCGCAATCTTTTAATGTGTTCCAAGTGCTGTTTGTGGTAACTCTTGTTTTATAAAGCCTTCATTTAAAAATCTGAGCAAGTTTTCATGGTGCTGCACCAAGCTGTCTTTGCAGTAAAGGACTTTGTAGAGATTTTATCCAGCCCCTTTCAGAGTATGTGGCTTCCTCTGAAAACTGAATGCCCACAAAAATGCGCCTATATTTAAAAGAAAAAAATAATGAACCATCAAAATTAGCTGAATTGACCTTGATTGCACAAGTTGATTTCCTTGGGTTCTGCATGGGCTTTGTGGTTAACATGAGAAGAAAGCTCTCAGGGCTGGGGTCCACAGTAGTGCGCCTTGTCTTGCCTGTTTCTGTCCTATGTTTGCAAGGGCTAAATTCTCCCTTTACTTTGCATTCATCTTTTAGGTTGTGAATGAGACTAAAATGTATTTTCTCTTTATCTCTCTGGAGGAAAGGTGTGTGTGTTTTTTTTTCTTTTCCCTTTTTTTTTTTTCTTTATCTCTCTTGAGGAAAGCCCGATACAGTTATGAATGTCATGGGACCTGCATTTCTTTCATCAAACTTGTATCACCAGAATGTCGTCATGTCTTCTGACTTAATTTCTTGTTAAAAATATTTTACTTCAAAATATGTATTTTCTGTGACTTCGTTTTTGTAGATTGAAGTAGCTTGGATGTATTTTTCATTATGGTGAACCTCCACCAGTAGCTGATTTTATATCTTTTTCATAGGATTTTTTACAACTTGCATCTTAGCCCTAAGAAACTAATTTTGCTGCATCCTCAGAAGCACGTTGTTTTATTTCAGCCAGATAAGCTCCTTGAGCCGCAACCTCTCAGATCAGGTGGAAAACTGTTAAAATAAAGAAGTGCAAACCCTTCTTTCTCTCCCAGAGATTAGAAGCTTTTTGAGCTCGCATTATCATTTTTGGAAATAATAAGTCACAGATATGCAAAGATTTTGTTTTCAGGCAAATCTGTAATTTATTTATATAAATTTAAAATGTGTTAGCTAAGCCTATTCATCTTGAATGAAATTTTATCCGTTCTTTGAATCACAACGTTGATAGACATTCTCAGTCCTGTGATCTTTTTGAGGAACTTTTTGGAACTTTTTGCGGGAGTTTGCCATGCACCAGCTCAGACCCTGCCCAGCTGAGACCAGCTTAGACTCTCACTTTTGCACTTCCTTCCAGCTTTCCCAAAAAGGAACAGAAACTATCCCATGTTGGTCTAGATCCTAGCCTGCAAGCAGCAGGTGTTTGTGCTTCATAAACCTTAGATCCTTGAAAAGACTGACAGACCAGCATAAAAGAAATTCATGCTGCAGTGTATTTGATTTATTTATCTGGGGATCCAAAATACCTTTGCATCAGTTTTTTTAATGTACTAAGTTGTGCTGCTGCATTTCAGACTTGAAGCTTACGACAAATTGCAAATACCAGTCGCAGAGCTGCCTGTTAATGCTCTTTGTGAAGCAACATGAAATGAATGACATTTAAAGCAGTGAAAACATGAAGTGCAGGAACTGTAGTCTGTGTTGTTACCCTGTGCATGTGTCTGTCCTTAGTAAGGAGTCTGCCCATCAAAGCAGGTGAGCTTGTGTATTCTTATTTTGAAGTATAGAGGTAGTCCTGGCTCTCTACCCTCCCCTACCAGAAGTTCTCTCTTCTGCCTCAGCATATGGAGAGAGGGTTTTTTTGCCAAACTTTCTGTTGCCTGGGACTGCTCCTATCATAGCATACTGTCAGTACAAATCGCTCTTCTGTAGTTATTTTCTTCATGGCAGTTAAACCAAAAACAATTTCTTTATGCACACGCTCTTTACCCTTCATGAGCATAAAGGCAATACAAACTTTTGGGAGAATAATAAATAAATTCTAACCATCCTTTTTGCTTCTCTCTTCAAGCAGAGTGGTTTCTAACTTTTTTTTTTCTTTTTTTTCCCCGCTGCTGGCGTTTGTGCTCTTACATGATATATTTATTTCAGATGAACAGTTTTACAGGACCAAGAACCTAGCTAGCTTGAGTGCATCTGAATGACAGCTTTTGTCTTAGAAGGGTGGCAGCTATGACTCATTGGTAAGTCAATTTTCCTGAGCAGCTGTCTGAATAATTCTTCCCATCTTTAAGCTCAAGAAGCAAAGAAAAGCCCTCTTCCTTAGATGTGTGTCTGTACATATGTGTATATATGTATGTAAGCACACACAAAATTTATATACATACTGTTTGTAAGACGTAGTTAGAAATATAAATGTTTTTAAATATGTTTCTATATATTTTTAGTTCAAGTAGATTGTGAACATTGGATGAGAAATGTTGTCATTGGCTAAGTGTTAAAAGCATCCTAGCGTGCCTCTGAACACAGAACTGGGATTTCCATTCTCTGTAAATCAAACCTGAAGTACAAAGTTAGGACCTATGCAGTAGATGGGCAGCATGAGGTGTGTGGCTACACTGGAGAGAGAGGGAGAGCTCTTGTTAAAATGGCAGCAGGACGGCAAAGGAGTAAATCCAGGTGAAGAATGGAGTTTCCAAAAACTTTGAGGCATCGCTGACTTTTTGACATCACTTGTTAATTGATTGCCGGGAAGCACAAGGTAACTCCTGACAAGCTGGGTAACAGAACACGCTCCGTTTTTTTATCAGCAGCATAATTTAAGGTGAATCTATTTTAATCTTTGGATAGAAAAGCTGAGAGTAATGAAATGTTGTGTTACATCATTTCAGAAAAGTGAAGTGACTGCAGTATGGTACAAAAGCATGCATTCAGAGCCTGCTGGAGAAGAAGATGAGAAGGGGCGGCTGGTTTGACATATACTCATTTCTGCCTGTTCCGTAGATGAGAAAGTGGATGACTACCAGAGGCTACCCTCCTCAGTTTATAAACTTCTCTGTATTTCTCCTGTGGCAATGTGGACCCCAGATTAGTGGATGCAGCTCTGTCATCAACAGTCTTGCTTTTGTCTTTCATCTCCATTGACTCCTTGCAGGGTCAGAGGAGCAAAGGTTGAAATCCCTGACCTAGGAGAATTATCTTTTTTTTTTTTTTCCCCTCAAAACAACTGCTTTTTGAAAGGCTGTTTTGTGTGATAAACTGCAAGGGTAGCTCATCATGGCCTCTCCAGACAGCTATCTGCGTGAACACAGAGATGTGGTAACCAAAAACTGCACAATATATTTACCGGAAAGTGTTTCTAAATTATACAGGAAATGAATAACTGACATTGAATTAAAATGAGATTTTATGTTGTCACTCTTGTTTTCCCAGTGTTCTCGGAAACAGGGTGAATGCAGTATTTATGTTTTTGGAATTCAGGTCCACTTTTTTTAAAAGAAACACAAGTAATGCCAGGCCCATCCATTCTGTGCTCAAACATCTCTGCCTCTTTTCTCTGATGCTCTACTGAAGCTTGTTGCTGGTTAGAGGTGTAAAGCCAAGTAGTCTGGTTGTAGTACAAGTTAGGACCTGAACACAGCTCATGCCTATGCCTAAAATACAGCACAGAGCTAGCCTAAGGATCCTAGTGACTTAAAAAAAAAAAAAAAGGAATTAAGTTCCTAAAGTTTTTAGATATTTGAAAATGTTTTTTTCTTTAAAAAAAGCTCCAGATTTCACCATTATAAGGACAATTAAAAAGCAAGTGGTCAAAAACCTAGTATTTTTACTGAACAGACATAATAATATTATTAAAACTATTTCCCATAGAGACCATGATTGGATGCTGTCTGCTGGGTGACCCCTTCTCTGCTCAGTCCTCAGTCACCTCGTACAAAAGAGATAAACTAATATGCTCAAAGAATGCAAGACAAGTGAAATAATTTACATGGTTTTAGAATGGCAACTGTCCACATCCCTATTCTAGTGCTGAGTGGTTCTGTAGTAGTGAAGTGGAACTGAGGTTTAAGCCAGAATTTCGTTTGTACGTGGAATACTAATAAGAAAAACTAGAAAATTCCCTCTAAGGCTGTTACTTAACTGTATTATTGTAGTTTTTTAGATGCCAAGAAATTCCAATGTTAAGATAACACAAAAAGGCTTTATCAGCTACAACCTACGATAAATGTGAAGATTGTACAGAGTTTTCATGACTTTGACTGTTTCAGGATTGAAAATGCACAGAGTTACTAATGCTACTTTATAAGTTAGGATATTCCAAAGGGCTCAGAAGGCAGAAAAAAATGTTATAAAGGAAGGAAAGTCATGTTAAACTTGTGACAAATGAAATGGTTGTGTTTGCTCTTGTAGTAAGGCATCAGTCAAGAAATAAGGCTGAAGAGCAAGAATAAAGTGACAGAGAAAAGTGGACCTAAGAGTACTGACAATAAATAACAACCTGTTTTTTAAACACAGAGGGTGAGATCCTGGCTCTCGGTGAAGTTAGCAGAAAACACTGGTACAAAGCTGTGTTTTTATTCTGTGCTAAGAAAAATGTTAATATCCAATAGTCTGGCTACATTTGTACAGTGGAGAACTGCTTTGCAGCTATTGCCCTGAAATGCATGTATGTTAGGAATTGTCATATATATTATTTTCTTTTAATATTTTGCTTAGTAATAGTCTTAGATGAGGACCTGTTCACTAGCACTGACCAAACTAAGGAGGAAAGATAACCGCTGATCCAAACAATTTAAGATGAATTTACCCTCCCAGTAAAATCCAGAGGCAACATTCGAAGACTTTATGAGATGGTGTTATTGATCACAGTAAACCTGCAACTTTGCTGCTTTTTGGCCTGTCATCCTTCCTTTTTAGTAAGGAAGACTTACGGACGGCTCTGAAGGAATGTAATGCTGTTAACATTTAAGACTAGCTTCTCCCAGACGTGGGAACCACAGAGAAGAAAGCATAATAGTGTGTATTTGGAAACTTAATAACCAGACGATAAAGAAGGCATCATCTGGCCCTTTCTGACTAAAACTGTTTTTAAAATAATGGGTAAGGTAAATCAGTAAAGGTACAAAGAAGGTCAATGAGAAATACTGGCAATAAAGAAATGCTGATATACAATATTCAACTGGTTTTTTTAAATAGGTAAATACATTATTTAATAAGAAAGAGCCTTTAACTTGGAAAAGAGGCAGCTGATGGGTCTATAAGATCATGAATTTCTTGGAGTAGACAGACAAGAAATTTCTGTTGGAATGTGTCTCATAGCATTAGAACTTTATAAAATTATGAGGAAGCACATACTAATCTCAAAGGGAAGTGCTTTTTTAAACAATCCACAGATAAATTGCAGAACTCACTGTCACAGTATTTCTTGGCTCCCAGAGTGCCAGAGGCCTCCAAAAGTAGTTAAATTCTTGGTAAAATGATCCACCCAATGCAATCTTAACACCATGATGCAGATGCAGCCTTCCATTCAAAGTCCATGAAACTTCTGGTCTGAAGCTGTGTGAAGAAAAAGCCACTTTCCTACTTGCCCTAATTCTACATCCTTTCCAAATTAGCTGTTGGTTAAAACCAGACATAAGAAAGACTAATTGTCTTTTGTAGCCATATGTTGTGTTTTGTCAGGTCTGACCCAACACAGCAGTTTTGGGTTACGTTGCATCTTTTTTTTTTTTTTTTTTTCCCCTGGAATTCTGTAGTTGTAGTATACTGCAGTTAGGAAATGCATGGCTGCCATGGATCTCTGAGGAATTTCAATGAGAATATTTTTCATAGAAAAGACACTGATGTAGTCTGGCTCCAAAACTTTGTGGTGGTGATACAAAGCTCTGAAAACATTTTACATCTGGGTCTGTATAAAAATTGGTCTTGTTAGACTGCCTAAACAGGTGCATTGTTCTGTATAGGGCATTCACGCAGTACACTAAACTGCAATAAACCATGAATGGGCCCATAAAATTATATTGATCCAGCACTTTACCATATGAAGTCCTCAGTGGAGAGCACGTTCCCATTTGCAGGTACAAGGACATATGGTGAAAATTCTTAGTTCAATAAAATGAAAAAATACTCAAAATGTATTCAGTAGGCTTCATAATGCAGCTCACTAGGGTTTATAAGTCAAAGGAATATCTGTGATGTGTAAATTCTGAAATCGGTACAAGGGCTGGTTTCCACATGGGGCTTAGTCTGATGTGTCCCTTCCTACAGGAACGTAAACACTTGTCAGTACTTATCGTTGCCAAGTTGTAGGTAATGTACAAACATAGAAGTAGCATTATTCTGCAAACCCAAAGCAAAATTAAACTCTCTTCCTCTCCCTCTCGCCATCCTTTTCTCCTTCCTCAGTAGGACTGAAAAATCCACATCTTTGATGTCTGCCTTTCTGGTATTTTAAAGCATTTTTAAAATGAAAACAGTTGAAGGTATAGAAGACAAAGTGTGTAAAGTCCATGTAAAAGTACCCTAGCTGGCTTTCTGTTGAAATCCCTGGGTGCTGAAAACGGCAGCAAGATCCCCATGGCTGTAGAGATACAGCTGTGGATTTGGAAATGGCTGCTTTGTGCATCTGAGCTTTGACAATGCCAAACTGGAAGTGGAGGATTTTGGTTGAGATCTAGCCACTACAAATTGATAGCCTGGTGATCCCAGCATTGATATTTTGTCTGTCCATAACAACTGACTTCCACAGGCACTGTTTAGAAACAAAAATGGTTTCATTAGCAAATTATTGATGTATTTTATGATTCAAAATAATAATAATTCTGCAAAACAATCTTCCTCTGAAACAGTGGGACGGTTTCAAAGGGTTTCAGTTTCAGAACAGTTTCAGAAACCAAAACAGTGGGTTTTCTGCCCACACAGAAAACATTCTGGTCTACCCTGTTGCTGAATGTCTTTATTTGCATAGTCATTTTTGGACAACTCACCAAGCAGAAAGCTATTGGTTAGTGAAAAAAGTTCATTTTAGCCATGCAGGATTGCTTCCTCTGTTGTTCTTTTGTTAAACACTAATTATTATTACTATGATCATAATTATGAAATAAATCCTGTTTTAAAGTTTCAGAATGAAATTATAGCTTGCGTTTCTTAAAATATTTATTGCAAGTTTAAAAATACTTTTTCTTGACATGTAGCTTTTAACTGAAATGCTGCTGGTATATACCTCCAATGGAGATAAAACTGCACAGGAATCCTCTTTCATGATAACAATTTACAGTAGGTGACATTGCCAAAATAAGAAATGTCTTATATTTCTCAAGACTCTGAAAATGTCACAAATGTCATGCTTGTTCATTTCAGCTGCTGGAACTGAATTTTTCAAGGACGACATTTATGAAGTATATAGTTGTATAAACTTGGAGATATGTGTTTAGTACTTGACTCTGGATTTGTTATTAATATAGTGGAAGTTTTATAACCATAAATGTAATTATAAATCTTTAATTACTGAATCACCTGTTCTACAGAAGTGTTTAAATTAATTGGAGTTAATTTGATCCAAAAAAATGTACGGACAATTTTTCTTTTAAAATGACTGTGTTTTAAAAAATACATCTGCTTACCTAACTCAATAGAGGAATATTTGGGGAAACTTTACTTGTAAATCTTTGTCTAATGCATCATTTTCTTCACCAAATATTTACAACACTTAAAATTGTGTTTGTCATCTAGTTAAGGTGACTTTTATGGACTTTGTGGATTTTGTATTCATTTTGCGTTAGGGGTTTAGAGCTCACAGCTCTGCAGCTTGCTGACGTGCTCGGGTGTGTTCTGAAGATTACATCCTAGCCTGACTGAATGAGAAAACTCACAGCCCAATACCCATCCTTTGCTGATTTATTGCTTGGGTTAAATAAGTGACTTAACAAATTACTGTGTAATGTGTATTAATATCCTTGTTTCATGAATATTGACGAAAATCTTTTTAAACTTGCAGCAAGTAGTGGCAGCAATAAATGCAGGAATCATACCTTTAGGAAACACATCTACTCAGATCAGTCACTGGGACTTGGGAAGTTCCTTCTTCTTTGCTGGCACTGTTATTACCACCATAGGTAGGACACAGCTTATTATCTTTTTATAGTAACTGAAGAAACAATTTTGATTTCAAATGTGTGCATATATTTGTCAATGGTATATCTTCCAAATCTTATTTATTTTATTTTTTATTTTTTAAAGTAAAGAGTTACTTTTTAGCTGCAGGGGCAGACGTGAGAGCTCTCTTTAACCTAGCTGAGTAAATGACTCTGCAACAGAAGGAAAAATGTTGCTGTAGGTTTCTGTGAGGTGACTAGAAGAGGCTGTGGAAATATTTTCTAGGGGGAATTTGGTCAACTGTGTAATCATAAGTGTTAAATAGGGCATGACTTAAAGCACATGTGCATTAAACCCTGCTGGAGATGTATGGAATTTCAAGTCTGTATAATCCCAGTCTATGTTTTCTTTGTTTTTAATAAGATGACAACATGGTAAAGATTCAGTTCAGCGTACTCAGTTATGAACGCTGTATTGATGGACAAATTGACAGTCAGAGGCTTACTTTGAGGCTTCTGTTGCATTCAGGAAGGTCCAAAGCTGTACGGTGATTTGTCCATAGACACAAGCCCAGTGAGCTTTCTGCACCCTTTCGGCATGCAAGAGCTATTGTCCCCCTGGGCAGGTGTGAGCAGGAGCAGTGTTTGACCTTTCAGTTTCTTCCCCTTGACTAGAATATAGTGTACACAGTAGACAGTTCGAAGATGTAGCACAGCTCCCAGGTCACAGGAGGGGCATCCACAGAGTAGGCTGGAAATTTGAAGATATCAGATAAAATAATTAAGACCTGCATTGTTAGAGTAATGTATAACCAATTGTTTCACTGTTGCACTTATTATCTCTATGTAATATTTATATGCATATTGTGAAGGAAGGGGTGTTCTTTTCATATACCTTTGTTTTTTCTTTGTGTACAAGTGCAAAAGTATTTTTGTGTGTTTGCGTGTATACATGCCTATGTATATGTATAAATATTGTGTCTAGGTGTAATATTTTTTCACATCCAGAGAAACTAAAACACAGATTTAGTGAAAGCAGAGTCAAATTCTGACCTTACAAAGGTTAGCAACAAACTCACTAATTTTAAGTACTGAAAAATGAAATTTTATCAGATTATAACCAAGACAAGCAAAAGCCAGGGAAGGATAGCTATACAATCAATCTCATGTTACCCTCTTCTGACAGCATGAAGCTTGATGTTGTAAATTTAGCTTCTATTTTAAACTGCATATTTATTAATACTGGCCAATATCTTTTGCAGTTCACTATGTTTTGCTTCTAAATTACTGCTTACTCTTTAGGATATTTTAATAGAAGTATATCATTGCAAGTAAGTATCCATGGTCCTGTAGAAAGTACTTAGCGTTTGTTTCAGTTGCAAATAGGAATAAAAAAGTAGGAAAAATGTCCAGGGAATTAAATGATTCAAAAAATTGTCTGAAAGCAGTGGAACATTTTGTTTTGCTATTTCATTTCTAAATAAAACTTTAAGGTCTTTCAGAATCAAAATGTTTCCTGATTTAATTTATTGACCTGATACCACCAAAACATGTGTCCTGCTTAGAGGAGAGAGGGGCATCTGCAAACGGATCCAGTCCTCTGGTCTGCTGTCCCCAGGAGGCAAGATAACCCAATAGGAAATACATTTGAAAATTAATATTTCAGGTCATTTCTGCAAACCAGAGTAGTCAGAAGTTCAAACTAGACAACTCTAAATATTTCAGTTTTTGTGATAGAAAATATAAGGAAAAAGTCTAAGAAAAAGTATTCTGAGAAATATCTTGGCTTTGGACCAACTGTGCTTTTCATCAGAAAGCCTTCTGATGAAAGCTTGCGATCAGTTACAGTTTTTGGGTTTGTTTCTTAGGATCTCTGAATTGCATGTGTACATTAATGCTGTTGCATATTTGTTACTGTTGCTGCTGTGAACCATCTTCCTGATGGTACAAAGAGCTTCCAATGTGACACGAAAAGGAGGTGTCATGAAAAGCCTTTGGAATTGTGGCTCTCTCAGGAAATGAACATGATGGTTGGCTGTGTTTTCCCTTATTCTTTATATTATGACAAGCCATCAACTGCATTTATGCTCACAGTGTGAGCTTTTCATATATGAGTAACCTTTTGAAAGTGAGGGCATTCTTTCCGACTTGGGGGCATATGTTTATCATATAACTTGATACTTGAAATTCTCGGGAGTCTGAAAATGCAGTTTATGAACATCTCCAGAGAGCTGCTGTAAGTTTCATCCAAACACTATGGATAGATATTCTCTGTGGACCAAGACATGACCTTATAAATTCAGAAAACAACTTTGCAGAAATAATTTTTAAAAGTGATTTTTATAAGTATGAATAAAATTATAAATATTATGTCCTTTAGACTGAATGCCTCAAAGAAGTACTTGAATAGAAGAAAAAAAAAAGAAGAGATTACTACCATCTACAGAAAATGATAGCTTTCCAGTGTTGCAGCAGATTCTCTAGTTTCCCAAACCTCTTATTACTATAATTTTACCTTATCATTAGCCCACACACCTCCTGCTGATATCTTGGAATCCAAGAAATTTAAGTGAAACCAATAGTTTATTTATGGATAGTTTTTTTCCAAACCTTTCTTCAATGATAGTACCACTTGCACCCACCAAATATTTGGTTCCTGGAGAGAGGACATCATAAATAAAGACTTTAGCGCTTACCTAAGCAACAAGTATTATTTTACAGTCACTGGTATTATTATATTATACCAATGGCAAGTGAAAAATCCTGACACTGTATTTTGGTGGCAGCTGGCAGCAGTCCAGAACCATGTGTCTTTTCTTACTGCTCTGGATTTCCTGTAGGCTGCTGAAAGGCTTTCTGATGGTGACGTGTATTTACCGAGGGTCAAAGTCAGCTAAATAAAGCAGAGGTAACACTAGAGAAACCGTGGTGTGGCATTTATTTAACTATTTTTAAAATTCTTTTTTAATCCTTCATATTATCTAGTAAATGTTACAGTATGTATAATAAAATTTTAAACTCAGTTTTAATAGAATATTATCTGCCATCTATTGCTAGATCTTTCCTAGGAAGTGGATTTAGTACAGAGGTCAGTGTCAAACAATTTCACAAGACTCTATTTAATAGAAAATATCCTTTTTAGTCTTTTTGCCATGTTTGAGTGGACTGATTTTGGCTTTGCATTTATTACTGTGCAACAGCATCAAGAAGCTACCTTGCTGGCTATGGGCTTAGTTTGCTTAGTTAGGTTTTCTCACTTGTGGATGTGTTTCTAGAATAAATATGGCTCATCTTGACAAGGAAATATGGAACTGTGTGATTATTCTGTGTCTATGGAACACTTTCAGATAATCCCTATGAGGGAAAATGGTAACAGAGGGATATGGGAATGCAGAGGTTGTTTGTGAAATATATTGTTGCATTGTTCCCTGGGATAAAATGTGCTGCAAAGCACAAAAGACTTTTTTCTTCTACCTGAAAATACCATTATTCACGCAGTTCTGTTCTAAGACCACATGTCTATAGAAAAGAAAAAAAACAGGATTGAGAGGAAAAGCATGAAAAAATGGTAACTCAATAATAAAGCTGGAGCTAGTGCTGAGGAAGAGTGGTAAATAATCTTTCTGTCACATCTTTTTGTTCTGAGGACTCATAACTGTCCTTCCACGTGCATTTTTATCCTCTAGATTATTTCCTTCAATAGGTTGCTTAACTCAGAAATGGACAGTTAGCCCCCCTCCTTCCCCAACAGTTTATATCTTAGGTCCTGAGAAAGTTTCTTATGGGCAACAGGGTAGGGAAGGAGATCTCTCTTGCTGCAAGCTAGATACCTGTATCTAGAAAAATCAAAAAACAAAGTAGACATGCCAAGATGTTTAGTTTAGTGGACTTTCTCATAAATGACTGTTGTCTCAGCACATAAACAATGTCAGAAACCATATAATGAAAACTTCTAGTACACTCCTACAGATCTTCATTCAAATAGCTGTACAATTTCTGCTGTTATTCCAGTTGGTCTGTAATGACTTTTTCAAGCACCACAAGCAGATGTATAGTAGAGAGGGCACTTCTTTGGACTCCTGGAAGATGGAGTATCTTGAATAGCAGCTGTGAGTGTGTCGGGAATGCCAGCAACCTCATCGACAGCTGTAGTTATCAGGAGCACGTCTTTCCAAACAGATCTGTGTCTACGTGAGGATGAGTTCATGGAGCTCCTGAGTACCTGAGCACTAGAGGATACTTGGCAACTCTATTGATGTCCAGATCCCAGAGTTCTTAATAAATTTCTCTACAAATCAAAAAAGGAAGAATACATCATTTCTTTCTTGTCTTGTCCCACTTTTTTTTAATAGCCCTTGATTTTTGAACCCGGACTTCTCATAGGCACTTGAAACTGAACCTCTAGAGAAGTTCAGTTATGACTGAGCTTTAAATTAGCTTCATGTAACTACCTACTGTAATACTGCTATGTTCTTTGGGTCCAAAGCCTAACAACTATCATTGCAGAGTGCAAACGAATGAATAAATAACAAAAATAACAACAATAATGATGATGATAATAATAACAATAATACAATTATTTCTCAATATTTCTAAATATTTATATTTTAGGGAACAATTTTGAATAGCAAGCAGCTAAAACTCTGAAATATGGTTAATATTTTTAACGAGAAATCTGAACTCAATTTGTCACTTGATTAGCAATTAGTTATGTAGGTTCAAAAGCAATTTCACTTTAAGGAATACTTTTTCTGCCATTTTCCCACTGCCTGGACACAAGTTTTTCCTGTGAAGTCAGGGTATTTTAAAAAGTCTTATTACATTGCTTATTGATTTGAAAAAATAATAAAATCCTGCTGCTAAATCTGTCCCTTCTGGCACAATTTCACTGCCTTTTTGAAATACAAAGTAAAAGAGTAATGTGTTGATAACTAAAATACACAAAATATATTTGATGTTATTAAAGGATAAATATTGCTGGTAATCTAAATGCGTTACCTGTTATGCTAGATGGTAAAGATAAAAACTGCAAGCGATGCTGAAAAATGTGTTCCCTTACTTCAGAAAAGTAGCAAGTATCACAAATGTATCTTAGAATGTTTTTTGTTGTTGTCTTTGTGTTTGGTTTTGTATCTGCTTTTGTCACCAAAGAAGAGACGGAGTTTTTCTCATCTTTTCTTGTGGTGTTGAGTAGTTTCACTAAAACAGGAATAGTAACAACCTTCTTTAAAAACAACAACAACAATAAAAAGACCTTTAAGTGTCCATTTTTTTTCCTAAAAAACTTGCCCTCCAATATCTCCTAAACAAAAAAAAGTGTTCGAATTATCTTAAATGTTGACTTTTTCATGTTTTTAAATTAGCTACCCCTCAAACTTATGAGTGGAGTTATGGACTCCTTCAGACTTTCTTTTTAATCTTCTTCTGTGGTTCCTGCATAAGAAACCCACATCTACCATACAGCACAGACCACATGTTGAGAACTGGAGCAGAACTGGGCTGGGAAGGCAGTGTGCCTTGGTTATTTCCAAAAGTAGATGCTATTGAGGATGAGCTTAAAAAAAAAAAATTCAAAAGACTACTCCAGTTTGCTGATCAGAATATAAATGCTGGGGTTTCTGTGCCTTGTGTGTTTGAAAGGGAAAAGTGGTAAAGCAAACAAAAGAGAGTGAAGTGCAAATGTAGAGGTGATTGAGGAAGGGAGTCATGAAAACCTCCTAAAAGTAAATAACATAAAATATATTTGCCGGAAAAATATTCTGCTACATGATTTTCCCAACCATGTCAATATTCAGATCTGCTTTTGGGACAATGACTTATATGAGCTTGACTTCATGGTGGACATTGGAGCACATGGCTTTTGAGGATCTGTTTCTCTGAAGGTTCCTCAACTCAATATCATCTTCTTTGGCTCCCTTTCAAATGCAACAAGTTAAGTTTCAGTAAAGTAGGGCCATGGATCTTATCCTCCATTAGTAGCTTGGATGCATGTCCAGGTTTCATATAGCTCCCGGTGTAGGTGTACCTGGGGGAAAGCTGAGTATAACCAGTTGGTTAGACCAGCTGCAGAGCAATGCAGAAAAACAGTGGTTAGGAGTTAGAAGATGAAGATGCAGTAGTGAGAGATTGCTGGGGAATGAGGTAGAAATGCTCCTTCCGTCTCTTACTCTATGGAGGAGTCTGTAGAAAGTGTCAGTAATTTCATATCTGTTCGCAAAGTGTGTTAAATATGTATATCTCATTTGACCAAATATCAACAGAAATAACTATTTTGTTTAAAAAAATCCCCTGAGATCTCTTCAGAATTCAGTCCTTCGTCTCGGTTCGTGCTGTGCCCCCACACTGTGGTTCCAAAGAGAAGATGGTGGAGCTAAAATTGCTTCTTTTTCTCCATTTTTTTTTCATTCTAATTTTTCTCCTTCAATTCTTTTATTGCTCCTGTAAAGAATTTGACCCAGTTATTGGCTGTTGACAAATAGTGGCTCACTTGCGCTCTGAGGATTTGACAACAAAATTCTCCAGATATTTCATCCGTACTGAGCATACATCCTTCCAGAACAGTACCAACTAAGCAAGATTTCCTCTGTAATTATTTCTCCAAGGAACAGTGAGTAGAGAGCGTATTACTATCGTGCCCTCAATTTTCTCCTGCATTCGTTCAGGCAGTATGAAAGAGAGCTTATCTGACTCCGATGGTGAGGAAATAACACTTGGACCGTACGAGGTTCAGAAGTAATAAATTAGAATAACACTGCTGGGAGTTAGGGAACCTGGAACAATGGTGATGGAAGGACTATGGTGAAAAGCTGAAAGGAAATAATATTAGATGAAGAGCTCAGTCAGAGACATTGAGAACTTGTGTATCAGAAAAGGTGTGAGTTGAATGAGAGAAAAGGTGAGCCTTACTGACCACAAAGACTGAGACTAAGAGAAGGAGAGGACCAAGTTTTTCTGGTGCATGCCAGAATACCTCACAATGCTAAATTTGGCTCTAAAAGCTAAGAAATGTAAGTTTATGGCATGGTACACAGCTTTAATTGCACAGATAAGTGCTATTTTTTCTACTAGCTTCTTTTTGGTACACTGGTGTCTGACACGCAGGTATCTGAAAAACTGGAGGCACTTGCAGGTTCTCTGAGCCATATTCAAAACAGAAAGGATCTATATTTCTTGTGATATTGCTACTTCAAATTATTAGCTATATCGGAAAAGCTCAGGGCAATATAGCCTCTTAGTAGTGTGAATGTACAAGGGAATTTCTGTTGACCTGGCAAGGTTCTGGAGAAAAACTTTACAATGGTAGGTATAAAGGAATGCTTTCTCTTGAGAAAAGGTGGTAACATCAATGACATTTTGTATCATCTTTCATATCTTTTTTTGCACTGGTCTTTTTTACAAATTTTTGGTCTTTTAATCCTGATTCAAAGGACTACCAACTATTTACTTGTCCTTTAAAACTGAATTTCCAAATATATTTGTACTCTGGAATATTTTTTGCAGCCACTGGAATCTTTTCAACATTGACGTGAATTCACTGAAAACTGATTTTGTCAAAATAGCCTTTTTATTTTCACTGATAAACATCCTCCTAGGCAGCACTGGTGATTTTATTTTGGTTTAGTGTCTGTTTCTTGTTGGACCTTGCAAAGGATGGAGGGAGATGTAAGATTTCTCCAGTTTGAAGTGCATGCACATTCTAACCTTTTAATTTTCCTTTTCCTAAGAAATAGTGAACAGTTGTGTTAAAACAAATTGCCAGGCATGAAATTTTCCATGCCTTTTCTGCATCTTCTGTAATTTCCTAAAAACCAGACTACGGTTAGCACAGTTCTGCTCTAGTCTTGCTGTGGAGTGAAAATGTCAATTTGTCAGTTGTGGCACAGTCCCCAATTTACGCTGCAAATGAGCACTGAAATTTTCACAGCTTACTCTCTTAATGCTAGTGTGCTAATGGAACTGGATTTTCTTTTCTTTATTTAGATTTCTCATCATCAACTCATCAGTGCAAGGTTTCTGAGCCTCCCAATCACATCCATTTTAATTTCCAAGTTCTGAAAGCTTGTTGTTATCAATAAAGGAAAGTCTGCCAGGAAGAACTGCTGAATACAGTTACACTGTTTGCAGAACACTAGGATAAGTGAAATTATTTCCTGCTTCCCTTTTTGTTTATTTTCATAATTACATCAGTAGTGGTGCAACTAACCACGAGAACCTCAAATCCTGAAAGCAAACAAGAGGCACAGGATTTGGGAAAATTCAGAAAGAAAAAAAAAAAAAAAGTAAATGTTTTGTGCTTTGTTTCTACTAACCATAAATTAACAACAGTTGAGCCACTGAGTGCACAGTGTTTAGAGGTCAAAATAAAAGCACCTGTATGTAGTTGTATATCCCACCAGGATGATCTGCTGGTAAACTCTGCTTTTACTACGGTAATCTGTTTACCATGATTTGTTTTGCTCAAAGCTGTTTGCACTTACTATTTAGTTGAGCTGCTAATCAGGACCAGCTTTTAAAAAGGGGATGGCAGCCATAATCAATACCAGATTTTTTAATTATTACCATTTTCTAAAAATATAAGATTAGCATGTTAGGCAGTAACCTGCTTTGAAAGTGAAGCTGATCGTGTCAGCTGGGGTTCCTACCTGCTGATCACTTTAGAAAGCAAGGCACTTACCTAGGTGGCTTTAGCAGAAATGCTCTGGGTTCTGAAAGCTTGAATGTATCATGTTAAGTAGTTTTACAAATCTGGGCAAAAGGCACAATGGCGTATTGTTTTATACCAGGTGAGAACCTGCCCACTGTAAGTCTCCCTCTGTTTGTTTTTTTTGTTTTAAATCACATTGACGTGGTGGCTGTGGTAGGCCATGGTGGTTTTTCATCCTGAAAACTAAGCTCTGAAAAAGCTTGCTTATGTTGCATGGAGGCTTTGCTTGATCATTTGCTGCCAAGCCCCAGGAGCACCTCTTGGCTCTCTGGTTGGTTGTTGTGGGGCAATGGTGAGTGGTCAGGGAATAGCTGGGTCTGGGTATTCCAGTGCTGCACTGAAAGAAAAGGGTCAGTTGGTTAGGATAGACTCTTGGCTACCACTTCACTCAAGTGCATGAATGTGATCTGGGCTGTATCATTCTGATCACTATTGCTGAAGTCCTGAGCCAGCTTTTCACCAGTGTGCTTGCCAAATGCACCGTCAAGGAGGTAAATTCTCAGGCTGCATCTGGGTGGGGAAGGTAGCTATGCTGCAGAAGTGCCTAAAACTATGTTCAAGGAACTGGCAAACAAGAGTCTAACATTCACATGTATTTTATCAACTGCTTGCTTGTCTGGACGTGAGGTTTATATTGGATTTGAGACTGCATTTTTTTTATTTCAAGGCTACATTAAAATGTAAGTTCAGTTTCATTGCATTCCTCCCTGTGTAAAACAGTGTAAAGATCACCTATGATTTTTTGTGGCTACTTTTTTTTTAGCTGTAACTGTAGAAGCACAGAATATAGAACTTGATTCTGTGAAGTTGCAAAAAGCTTTTCAGTTCCTGTTTTCAAAAACCTCATACAGTATCTAAGGCATCCAGTCCATATAACCTGGTATGAGAAAGTACTTCTTAAACTGATGGGCTCTTTTTTAATGATATTGGAAAGACATCTATTTATTTCAAAGAATATGAAAAGAAGGCTGTACTGACAGCCTAGAATGGCTTAAAGGTTTCTTGAAGGGAGATGCTGGTAGTATAAAATCTGATGTGTTGTGTCCCTGGCATTAGGGTGTAAAATAGCATTAAAGTATCGCTACAGTGCACGAGAATATCCATTAGCATTTTATAATAGCATTTCTTTTTTATACTTTGAGAACTCTCTGTATTTCATAGATTTCTCATTATTGCTAGCAGCTTGGTTCCATTAAAAAAAAAAAAGGCAAGCAACAGAAAACCTCTGACCCACAACTGGAAGAAAAAAAAAAGGAAATCTAGGTGGAAATGTAGGTAAAGAAGAAATTATTATTATTATTATTATTTTTTCCAATAAGTATTTTGCAGTATCGCATCCTCTGGCACTTTGGAAAATCTCACCTACTTTTGGCAAGATCTCCATCAGTTGGTGTGACTGCAAGTGAAGTTCCAGGGTGCTGCAGGCTTGATTTGCTCACATCTCAGTGTGGGTTTAAAATCCGTGTTTTTCAGCAGTACAGTTTTATTTCTACAGTAATATGCATATAATCTGCATGTGCAATCTTTCAGATAAAGAGGATAAAACGTCTTGAAAAGTGATTTAAACCGCTAATGAAAGTATAATCGAGTACCAAAGTTATATTCTGATGACTTCATTCTTTTCATTTGGGAGGAACAGATACTTGGTAATAAAGTGGGTGGTAAAAAGGACTCATGGAATGCAAGGTTTAGGTGACAGCACAGAAGAGTCTTGATCATGCTGAGTTTGACCAATGAATACTTCAATGCTTTTCCAGGTGTGGAAGAAAAAGGCTGATGTAGGCTAAGGGAAAGACAGCTGTCTTCTACATAGTAGCTAATAATAAATAAATATGTGGGCGAGTAGAACTGTTAGCCTGTAAAACATATGATATATAAGTATGTATTTTTTTTCTTGAGACATTTTTGTGTGAGTACTGTTAGTTAAAATTTTAGTCTGGGCTTGCACATGAGGATGATGAATATCATAATCTCCTTCTAGTTAACCTACCTTCTTAGTTCTAACTAAGGCAGTTTGATTGGTGGTTTTAATTTTTTTTAAACATTAAAATATTTTAAAATTTTTAGTTTTTTTTTTTTTTTGGTAAAAGAAACAGCTAGCAGTATTCTTTGATATTAAGAAGAGTATACCTTTGGCATTTTGGTTTTGTGGGGACAAATCTACAGACAGTTTCACCATTGTGGCTTCACTAAAGATGTGCTTTTCTAACACTTGTGTGGGATTCTGATGTATTTTGCTGGACTGTTACCCAGGGGCTGGAGAAAGCCAAGCATAATTAAAGAGAAGAAATTACTTCATATAGACATCTTTACTGTGAATGTTTCACAGCAACCGCGCAAACTGTGTAAATTTAAGTCTCACTTGGCAAACAGGATTTGATGGTAATCACGGTCACAGTGAGGCCTCCCTCACCTGCAGTGACCTTTACTCGAAACCAGTTGTCCGTCTGTAATCAGTAATTCACTATGCTCAGCTACTGTGGGTATGGGCGTATTAATTTCATATTTAGATAAATAGAAGTTATCAAGCAATCTGAGTAGGAAAAATAGTTCTAATCTTGGGAATTAAAATACTTTGCAAAATCCATCAAAACTGTTTTTCTTAAGCTTTGAATGTAGCTACTTTTTTTTCACAGAATTTGCTATTCTTTTCTATAAAACATGTTTAAGTATCCAGTGTTAAGATGATCTGGCTAAGGATGACGTTATTTGAAAACATTGCTGGTGTTTCCTATCTCCCAGCATGTCATGAAGATGCCTGAAACTGCAACCAAATAGAAGAGTTAGGCACGTCACTTGGGTTTTCTCTTCTCTCTGATGGCCAGACTCCAACTCCTGAATAATTATTTACTTGCTGTCATCACCTCTTGCTATATAGATTTTTTTCATCTCTCTTCCTTTCTCCAGGCATGTAATCTGAATTAAATACTTCTCAGGAATAGCCTGGTGCCACTTGCTGCTTGTCAGGCTGACAAACTCTTTTCTATCATTGGGATTAGTTGTACAACTTATTTTAGTTCATGAAAGCTTTCTTTTAAAAAAATAGAAACAAAAAAAAAAAACAAAAGATGGTTTCTATTATGTCTTAGTAATTTGTTAACCCATAAAAAATTTCACCATCTGAAAAGACTGCACTGGAAGGAAACTTTTTGCTCTTCTACAGTTGCTGCTGCTTTTTATCCAAATTCAGTATATATTTTTTCCTCCTCAACTCCCAGAATTAGGCATAGTGAGAATTATTTGTTGTCCTGTAATTTTTGCAGACTTTCATCATTTATATCATTGGGTCATATGTTAGTCATGACCTGGTTGGTTTACCAGCATTCTTTGGGTAATATGGCACAAAACAGTTGTCAGGGGAACCATGGATGGATGACCTTGGTTTGCAGGCATTTGAATATTTTTGCTGTGTGATCCATCACAGCAAACAAATGATTGAGGAAACAGCATGGTGCTTGCCATCCGTTGTTTGGATCCCTTTGCTGCTCTGCTCATATGTCTGTCTTGCTTATTTAGATCACAAACTTTTTGAAGCAGCAGTAACACCATGGTGGAGTGTCCCACGTAGCCGTATTGCTCAGTTTAATTGATGACACATTAAGGACATGTTTTACAATATATAGCTAAAATTGCTAAATTTAGTTCTGGAATCAAGAAAAATTCCTATATCAAAGATCCCTGAGATTGTGTAAGTTAGAAGTACAGATTCTTTATCTAATTTTATGTGATAGTTGAATAATGTTTCAAAAAGCAGACTAATTTAAGAAGACTGAAACCTGTTTTTCAATGTAGTAGTGAATCTTTTAATCTTACTTGATGATCTTTTACTTAAATAAGGGAGAGTGAAGGTAGAGACCATTAGAGCCTCTAGCTTTGCTTTTTAAATAGGTAATATCTCCATGGCCTTTGAGCTATTCCCCGTAGGAAATAATATCCATAATTTTGATAGCTTAAAAAGTTCTTTGGTAACATATTGTTGGCACCCACTCTAACATCATAGCAGTTTGACCTGTTGGCAGCTTGAATCTAATTTTAGATTTGGACATAAATTTGCTAAAACATATCTGGTGTCACCAAATGCTGTTTGAAATCCACCAGTGTCATTACTTGGTTAAACCCTTTCTCCTCTTGGAACTGATCTGAAGATAGCAATTTGTGCTTTTATTATACCACAGATTGAGAAACTTCACTCTGATCAGAAAAAAACAGGTTTGCAAAACGCAGCATTTTTGTGGACAACCTAAGAGCTGTTTGGAGAAATGGTTTCAGGGAACTATATTTGCTAGAACTCGGTTAGTGCTAGGACACCAGAGCTGTGGCAGTGCTCCAGGTGGAGGCAAAGAAACTTCTGCTCTACGACTTGCTCTGTCCTTTCCCTGATATAAGAAAGGATGGTGAATGTGAGAGGAGATATGCTAGGCGGTGTAAACATTGCTCCACACGTTGGACTGTGTAATTGGAAAGTGTAATTCAGCAGCCTGAGAACAGAGAACCTCTCTGGCCATGTGTCTGTCTACTGTCTGGTTAAGCTCTGGCCAGAGAAAATGTGCTTACCAGAATAAGAGTCCATTATCCAATTCACTGCTCCATTATACACTGTCAAGACTGAGAAATTTTAATTTTTTGGTGTCTCATTATGGGATTTACTGAGCTTCGACTGAGCCCTGAAGTGGTATTTTCTTAGGCTACATAAAAAAGTAATTTAGTCTTGCATTTGTCTGAAATACTGTATTTTGCTGTAAGGTGATTTGTAGATTATCTACGTGAAGAGAGATCTATAAATTTGTAACGACTTATGACAGATTCTTATTAATATATTGTTCATCCTGGTAAATAGCTTTTAAGTCTGCACTTGCAAGCATCGCATGCAAAATAATCACCCTTCTCTTCTCTTAACTTTTGACTGCTAATTAGTAATTGCTGTTAAATTCTTCAGAATTTTCATGTCTGCAAATATGAAATACAGATTTGATATTCAGTTAAACTGGTAGTCCCCTTTATCTACTATAAGTCAGTGAAGATTTGGAGCAGTCATTATTCTGTACTCTTCGTTCTGTGTTTTTAATTCCACAATCTTCAAGCTGTGCTTTTCTCATGATTGGATGAAAGGAGCAGTAGCCAGTGTGGTTCTGCAACAATAACTAAAGAAGATATTAATCGGTGTTGTCAAAAATCCACACATATTAATTGAGCAATTGTTAGTAGAAGAATATTAATATCAAAATAGACTTAGATGAGAATGAAGATGCTGAAATGAAGGGATTGAAGATGTCATGTGAAATACATAAACTTCTGAAGCTGTGGTATTACCAATAGGGTGGTTTTGGTAGGTCTAGCAGAAAGAAGGGGAAAAAATATCTGTATCCTTCTACTAAAACAGTTCATTTATGGTTAGTATATGGGTCAAAATATTTAAATATTTATTTATTTTTGTTGCCATATTTGCAGGAGCAACAAATCTTTACATGGAAAGATTCATTATTGGAGCAAGCAAAACTGAACCTTGTGTCCAAGGGTACAGTAAAAAATTGTCTGGAACTTTGCACAGTACATTTCTTTGGTATGAAAGAACATGAGTATGTTGCAGAGACCAAGGACCATGCTCCATTTGAAGGGTGAGGTTGCAGGAACTGCAGTTGGCAGATATATCAAGCTCCAAGACTGGGTATTAGATCTTATAATAGAAATGATAATTTACAATCCTAAATTCAACTTTTTGTTTCATGAAAGTGAGTAGAATTCAGTAATGTGTGATTACTCTTCTGTAAAAAGAGGTAGGATTTGTAGGGAAAGGGAGTATCTTACGAGAGCCACTCAAAACAGCTGGAACAGATATGCTTTTGGAGCATAGCAGAGGAAGGCCTCATTTACCCTGAATACTGTTGTTTTTCTAACTCTATCAGGTACTCTACTAACAGTCGTTACCTTGTCCTATCACCTTATCCCACTATGTTCTTGTGTCATTGTGACCATAAAAGCACTATTATTATGCCTTTCTAGGAAATGTTTGAACCATGTTGCAGATACTCAGACTCATGTCCACGCTCTCATAGTAAAACATTTAAAAGTTTATTATTCTTGCTTAATTTAAAAAATGAGATTTCTGGAATGGTATGCTGCTGAACCATCATACAAATGATGATCAAGTATAACACTGTCAGTGTAAGTGTAGACAGACTCGCATCTGTGCCACTCATAACATTTTTTTAACCAAGTTTAATGTTTAGGGCATCTCAACCTTAGTGGCTATCCAGTATTTTTCTGTGAGTGGTAATTTACAGGGACTAATTTGAAATAATCCTTCTTTTCATGAAATGTTGAAAGCAAGAGAACAGGTTTAGAAAAAGTAAATTTAGAGATGATTGATAAAATGCAATGAAGCAGTCAAAATTATTTGTCAATCAAATCTATTCGTATTTCATCAGCTTCCACAGCAGAGGCATCCCTTCAGACTCTGGCTGGCTGAGCAAGCCTTGTACTGTGCTCTGCAGCCATGAAAGGGCAATAAAGATGGGAAGCAGAGAAAGAAACAGGACAGCTTTCCCCTAGAACTAGCAATAAAACACATCATCAAAGTGATAAGACCCATATTCAGGTCTTGTTATCATTAAGAAGTTCTATATTAGACTTAGAGATGAATGAGCTCACACTTTTTGAATTGGTAGTTTTACACTGTGGTGCTTTTTGACTCCTATGTTTGACAGACGTGTGCATATATATCTGTACCTAACATTGTCCATGCAAGCACCCTGCCAGCAGTGAGCAGTATGCCTTTGCTGAGGACAGAAGCTGTGATGAGTTTCAGAAGAGTAATAAATATCATGGTGGCTTATCACTGGCTGGCCAACCGCTCCTGCAATTGTAAGATGGTTCATGTGCTGGCTGTAAGGTTAGAACTATATTATTCTCATCCTCATATACACCCATAAAGTTCAGGGTTTTTCAAAAGATAATTTTTTGTGTTCTACTTAGAGCACATCTCTATAATGCTGGGATAGAGGAATGGGGTATTGAAAGCTGTTGGAAGACGCGAAAGACTACCAGATGCTTGTTAGAACAGCATGTCACTAAGTAGTCATGCAGAGACAGGATGGCAACTTTGCAGACCTCCATGGAAATGCTCCCACAGAGATCTGCTTATTAACTGGCACCAAAATAACCATAGCAGGGGAAGCTGGAAAAGCAGCTGGGATGGTGAATGCTTTATTGATGAAGGAATACTGGACACAGAATAGTGCAAAGTGTGTTCCAGCTCTGAGGATGTGCTATGCCTCTCTCTGCCACGTGGCCTTTGGAGAAATTGTGAAGAAGAGACACCTACCATGAGCATCAAAGCTGGGATGTTCTCTCTCAGTTGTCTGGAAGCTCAGGCGGGTGCTCTTTATTCTGTATTCACTGGTTTTTCTAACATTCCCCATTTCTCCCTTTTTCTTGCAACCTTTTCATCTTGTGTTCATCACCACCTGCTTTTCTTGGCTTCTTTTCTATCCACCCTCTGCCTGACCTCACCTGGAAAAGTAACCACAGAGCAAACAGAACACCTTGACAGGAAGGGCTGCAGCCGCCATCTGAATGGGGCTTTGAGATTGTTGGTGGCACCATTCGGAGTTGCTTCTTTTTTATCATGAAGCATTTTTAAAGCATTTAGTTTTTGATCTATTCTAGTTGTCAGCGACTAGTAATTTGTCATGTATAATGTATTGCATATGGAACCGTCATTGACATTATGGCTAAATGCTAAGCCACAAATAAATTTATAGGCAAATTAAAATCAGAAGATTCCAGGCAGAAAAGGAGACTTGACCATATTGATGCATACAGCTAGTAAATCTATACAGTAGTCAGATGGAATCATAACCAACCACGAACATTTTAAAAAAATACATGTGTGAAATAATGTGTTAAAATATTAGGTCCTAAGTTTACAAACACTCGTGTATATGCTTGACTTCAAGAGTGTGAGGAACTTTTGTGTGGTGAACTCTTGTGGAGGAGTGATGATGTTGGAGTGATGATGTTGAGGGCAGAAGACAAGTTGTGCTTGATGTTGCCAGTGGATTTGGTATTTGCTAGTTCAGTGATGTCAAGCCCCATATTTTTCCACTCTTGTGGAAAGTCTTTTTTTTTCCCTGTGTTAGTGGTATATGCTTTCTCTACTCATGTCATTTTGTTTTTCCTGTGAGTCAGTCTTTAATATTAATAGAAATTAATATAAATACATTAGAAAAAATATATTTTTAAAAAAAAACCCTTCAATCTGGTGAATACTGCCAGGATCCAATATAAAGGCAGTTTTACTGAAACTACCTCTAAGTGACTCTTAGTAACTAACAAAGTTAGTCTTAAATGTTTCTTCAAATCAGTGCCATTCTATTTTTCTCTTTTAGGTATTAGATGGGTATACCTTAATACTGCCTCAATGCTTGCTGCCCCTCTTTGTCCTTTCATTTACATGTAAAAATTCTCTTTTTCATCGGAATTGTATATTTCTGTTGAGTTAGAGGCTTTCAGTCTCCATAAAGCATGTGAATTCAGTGATCAGCTATCTTGTACTTCACCGATGTCTCAGTTGCTACCCATGTTTGTTGTATTTTAGACGCTATCCACTAAAGCCAATGACTTGATGTAGTACAGAAATGCTGAGTTGAGAGCTTTGTAGTACTTTGAGTGCTGGATATGCTGTCCCAGCTAACAACGCAGGTAGGCTTCTAGGCCAACCTATGAAGGTACTTCTGCATTGGCAGGTTTCAGGGATTTTTCATCACTTGCTCTAAGAGTGAGCAAGATGTTATGTTGTAGGGCAGTCACAGGTGTTCCCACAACTTATCCCAGCTTGCTTAGAGCTATTGGGAACTAAAATAACTTCACTGGAACAGCAAAAGACCTCCAGAATGTGTCTTGTATGTAAGAATATGGAGATTTCCTGGTATTTGGCTACAATACCGTGGCTCAGCCATTTGCTAGGAAGAACTGTATAATAAAACCTGTATGCAGTAAACTTTTAAAAATTCATCTTATTTGTGCAGTAAGAGAATAAATAAAGGTATGAATGTATGTTTACACATGTATTTGCATCATGGTCTTTTAAATACATATGTGTATTGGCATCTCAACAAGCATTACATGGCTTCACCTGGGAACCTACTGTCCATATCTGCTGACAAGTAAGTACATGTTGACAACTTGTTCATGCAGAAGCTTCACTGTATGAGCATGGTGTTGTGAAGGCAGAGTGGGGTCACATGAAAGAAAGCTTACTTACTAACCTTGGGTGAAAAACTTGTGCCTCTGTTTTGTCTGCCATTTGCATTCTCGCTTCTTTTAAGCCTCCTCAGCCACGTCTTCCCCTGTCACTTGTCTAAAAGATGCTGTTTCCCCTTTCATGTTAGGTAATAACACGTGGCACAAGGGTGGTGGTAGCTGAAGCCAGAAACAGAAATGTTGATGGTAAAATCATGGGAGGGTGAGTGACCCAGGACTGTCCTTTGTGCCTTCTAGAAAAACAATGAAAAAAGAGATGCATTTGGTGTGGCCTCCTTGAGGAAGAGGAGCGGAGTGTCCAATTTTCTTTCTTGAGCATGAAAAACATGGAGGAATTTAAAATTGCTGGTTTTGTTCATCAGCACTCTTAGGGGAAGAAGTGTTATTACTTACATTCTTAATTAATTTTATTACAGGACTGTCCAAAGGCCAGAGTATATATCTAGTTTGGAGCTCTACTGAACTGTTCATACATTAAGCTAAACAAATGTATGACAATATTTTTGCAAGGAGATCTTTATTTGCAAATCAGCTTGAGACTGGTAGGGGTTGAAAGGAGGGAGACAATTAAAGAGAAACATTAGCCACTTTGAGGAGTGTGCAACTTTTTTGTCCAATCCTAAACATTTGACTTGGACATTCTTCACTCCTTTCTCACTCACACAGGTTTCCCACATCTTTCATCCCTGTTACAGGTAGACCTGCATCCTAAAATACCAATGCCTAATAAGAAAACACATTTCTCTCGTCTGTTCTTGTTGTTGTTGCTGGCTAGATGTTGTAGTATGCAAAGAAGATATGATTAGAGAAAACTTCCTGTTCTGAGGATATTTGTATGTGTAACATCATCAACATTTGTGTAACATCAACTACGTGTATTTCCAAGGCTAAATTGTTCAATTGAGTGGTCACTTTGAGTGTTCAAGTTTCTGGATTATCAGTTCATTGAAATTATGATAATAGTACTGCAGAAAAGGCTGGTCATGCACTAGATATTTATTAGAGCTCTGTAGTGTTTACCAGTGGTTTATGAGCACAGGGCTGTATGACACAGCTGAGGCACCAATGTGGTTTTCAGCTGAAAAGAGGTTTCACTGAAAAACTCCATGCCAGCATCTGTTAAGGACAGATTGGATTTCTCCACTGCAGACATCAGATTTACAGTTCTTTTTTTTGCAGTTCTTCTGATAGATGAAAATGAGCATCTGGAGGCTATTGTTCAGAATGGAAGAAGTAGCATCGAGTGGCTTAGTCATATGCAGTAGAATTCTTTTTTTAAAGATGTGCAGGGAAAGAATTGTGGTATGCAGAGCCAATTATTCTCTCTATAATATTGAACACAGCTATTTCCAGTTCACAGTGTGCTCTTTGCTGGGAGGAAAATTGGATTGGCATTACATATTTTGTAATTTTATGGATCAATGTAACCTGCAAAATATGTAGTTAAAATGGTCCTTTTTTCTTTTTTTATTGTTCATGCACATATCTGAAAATATACTTATCACAAGGAAAATAATTTACCTTTGAGAATATCTGTACTAAGTTGTGATAGTATTGTACTTATGGTTATTCTCAGAATTGGTACTTTTTAACTGGGAAAATCTTCTCAAGATAGGAAGGTAATCCATATGTTTCATGAACAGCATTGTATGATATCCATGCACTATTATCTACCTGTGTTGAGGATCCTGCTTTTAAAATCTGATTAAAATTCTATTTTTTTCAATTCGACATGTATGAGACCATCTCTTGGTGTCCGGAGTCATGATCTTGTCTACATTCATTGCTTTTGTGTGCATTTTGCACAATATGTGTGGATCCTAAAGGCAGAAGTGTTTAAGCTTAGTCTTAGTATCTTTTTTGGAATGGTGTTTCTTTAACTAAATAAGCACACTAACATGAATCCATAAAAGTAACAGTTATTGTATTACTGGAGTAATTACGTTTAGTACCATTGTCTGGAGTAATTTTCTTGAAGTGAGTAACAAGAAGTGAAGACACATCTGTTGCAGCTAATTAATTATTTTGTTACTATATTACATGAGTGTAATAGGTGGCACAGAAAGAATAGGTTACAATTATGTAGAATATTTGTGCATTCTGTGTTTCCTGAGCCTGACTGCATGAGAGCCCCAACCCTACATATGTTCCTAATGGTTATCTCAATCAGAGAGAGCATTGGCTCACTCAACTCTACTTCTGTGACTTCCTCTAGAATGCATGCATAAACACTTCATTCTACTAGGAAAATGCAATTGGGAATGGTATTTCTTTTGAGAATGAGTTTCACCTATAGGCATTTCATTAAGAAGTTATTTCTGTTGAAACCTTTCATCTGTTTTTGCCATTCTAAACTGTACAACTAAGAGGAAGCTCAACTTGCATAGAACTGTTTTAAAAACATTTATAGTCTATTTATCATTTTAATACATTCTAATGTATGTAGTGCTGTAGTATTTAGCTACTAAATAACCTAAATTGTCAACAGTTCCATCTGGAAGAACAGTGAGTGTCATTCATTGATTTATAATTCTTGCTGTCTGAGTGGTGGCAATGCATTTTCTGTTATGCTCAGAATGCTAAAATACTTTATACTGATTTCAGGAACTATAGTATGGAAACTCCCTAGGTCCTAGAGTTTCATCCTTTTTGTTGGAGCTGATGTATGTTGGATCACAGAAACACAGGCAGCTAATCTTATGGTCTTTTTTTTGTGTGGAAAAAATAGCTGGTGTATAAGTTCTTTTGACTACAGCTTTAATACCTGGGATGCAGTGGGGATTTCATTATTGGCAGGTTAAGAGTTCTAAAGATTTGTTTGTGTTAGTATGCTGGATGATAAAATAACATCACATTTGTACATGATCGCTTAAAGAAGACTCACAAGACTTTGAGTCTTTGGTGACATGGATAGACATATGATAACTTTCATCTGTTCATGGTCTGTGTAAACAAAGAATTCATGTGATAGTTCTTTTTCTCACTAGTCACAAAACTATGCTGGAAAAACAGAATAGCAACAAGCAATTTATTTTCCATTTTTGTGCCTACAGATGAAGCTGTGACACAGCAAACTGACACAGATTGCTCTCACAAGTGTTTCTAGTCCTGGGAAAGAGGTCCTGGTTAAAGCAAGACAATCTTTAGACTTCAGTTAATAATAATTAACTTTGTAACAAGTAATTAGTTTGTTACAATTGGAGGATTATGGTGCTTTTTTGAATGAATAGTGTGTAGTGGAATTAGCTAATTGTAGTGGAAACAAATGAATTTAGACTGTTTAAATGGACTTTTCAAAAAACTTTCCTTGATTTCCAAGTTAGGTTTCACTCTGGTTGCTTTAGGAAATGAGATCCTGCTAGCAGAAGCAGTTGGAGCTACGATATATTTTGAGTGCTAACTTTTGCAAAATTCTATATGAAATTAAAAATTTTTTTGTGTCCATATTTGGACACAAACTACTTACTCTAGTTTCCTCATTCAGAATAAATGAAAAGTAAGGAATATAGATCAGGGAAAAGTGCATTTATTTATTCTATGCTTTGTTTCCAAGTTTGTGGTGGTTCTGCACGTTTCTGCAAACATACTTACTAGCTGCTACTATTTATCAAAAAAAAATGAAGAAACTGTTATGCAGCATTTCTCTTGCTATAAACTCTTCAGCATCAATAGGTTTGGTTATGTTGTTGTGGTTCTTCAGGTTCATATATTCCTAAATAAATAAGGAAACCTTTGGAAGGAATAGACAAACGTATGATGAGTAATACTCTTGTATTAACCTAGATACTTTGTCTGGGTTTTCACGTTATCCCATTAGGATAATACGTGGAATAATCACAAATACTTGTTCAGGATGGAAATGCTTGCAAACACCAGAAATTTACTAAATAATCGTGTGAACAAAAGCTATATATGTAAATTATTTAAGTGTTCTAAAAGACACTGATTCAGATCTCCAAAGACTGCTCATGAGCACTGATGCAGAATAATAGAAGTCTAAAAATTTTCTGACAAATATCATATTAGAAAATAAATTTAAAGATAATTAATGTAGGTTTATTTTTCAGTACAGGATTTTTTCCTCAAACATAGCAGAAGGAATTTTAGATTCCATGCAAATTTGCTGTTTCAAACTGGAGTGACTAATAATGGAATTCACAGCAACTAAAACATTAATGAAACTTTTCCTACAATTAAAGATGAGTCTGAGCTATTATTTGCTTATTTCTAGTAGTAATGGAGTAGTGTGGACCTTTAGTGAGGCCAAGAGTTATGTTCTTTTTTGCAATGCATTTGAGTGCTATAATAAAAATAGAAAAAAAAAATCAATCCATGTTATCTGCAGAAATACTGTTAAAAATATTACTCCTCTACCTCCACCTTACTTCTTTGATTTTTTTTAAGGTTTAATAATGTCATAGGATATACTCTAATGTAATTTTTTCTCATACCAGGAGCAGTGCTATTAAAAGTCATTAGGATTTACTGTCCTTAGATTGCATAGCTGCTGTGCTGTTCATATCTCTATAGGCTTTAATGTTTTATAGGGAGAAACACAGTATTATTTTATTCACGAAATGGTTTTCCTTGTTCAGTTCAAAGACGTATCGTGCCTTTGAAGAAAAGGGAGATGTTGCTTTTACAAGACGTACTGACACTTAAGAGGAGACAGGAAAAAAAAGTAAATTGATGCTTCTGTGTTTTAAAACTGACTTATGGGTGAAGAGGCTTGCCCAAAGTAGGAACTAGATCAAACCTGAATCCATTAAATCTGAAACTTTTATTTATACTGAATGACAGTAATATGTGATCCCCAAAGTGATGCCTCTTTCCTTTTCCAGCTCCACTTTATTGTTTGGCAGCAGTAATGCACTCCAGGACTTCATTTTTTTTCTGTATCTTTCCTGAGTCATCTTGAGCTTTCATATGGGTTGGTGGACACCAAAGGATGGAGAAACCAAAGGGCTTGACCCTGCAGGGTGTAAAATACCCATATGTAGTCTGGATTTAAATAAGACATAAGGCTTATAGCTCCTCCTAGCTTGTGGAGACCAAGGTCAGAGAATAACTGGAGGCATTTTGGGAAGGCTGTGGAAGAAGATTGTGCCTTATGCCTTGCAGCTGTGAGGGAGAAGAGCACTATACATCTGAGATGATCTCTTTTAGCTAAGTTCTCGAGCTATTTTCCATTTGATTTTCCTTTTATTTAATAAATAAATAACTTAGAGTTTTTCACCCTTAAGATATGGGATCTGTTTACACAAGAAAATAAGTCATAAATAACTTCCCCCACTTTTAAAACAAATTTTCACCCCCTTCAATTTCTGGAGAGGTTTAGCTGATGTGTTTGGTCTGAGATTGTATTACAACTGATCACACCTGATTTCAGGAGCTAATTCAGATCCCATAGACCAAGCAAGACTCAAAGAACTTTGTTTATGGAGTCAGTGCAGTGTACAGTAGCTGTTCATATTCCAGCCCAGGGTTTTGGGTGGTAGGAGAAAAAATTAAATAATGTTTGAGAAATATTTTTACATGTGGTTGGTTTTTATATGTATTTATTTTAGTGTTTCTTTCCCAAATTTGAACTGAAATATATTATTACAAAAATTTAAGACCTTTAACTAAAAGCAGTGTTCTGTCTCATGAAGTATTCTGTCCCATTTTGAATTTTTTTGCTAGGTGCAGGCTATATGATTAGAGATTCTGAAAGACTCCCCTCATTTCATATTAAAGAAACATCACAGCCTATGTATTTAAAAGTAAGCTGGGAAGGAAATGATTGCTCACGATTTTTACTACTGGCTGAAATTCTTGTCCAATGCAAGTGACATCAGCTTCTTTCAAAAGCAAGCTGGGCATGGAAACAAAATATTTCTGTGCTAAAAATGCAAACTTCGGAGTTTATTTGACACTGCCTGATAATTATATTTTTTATCAGTTTACGTCTTCAGAGTGGTTTTCTATGAAATTATTGTTCTATTAGGAATTTTTGGTTAGAAGTGCAAACTTTTTTGATAAATTTATCTTTATTCTTTTCAACATTTCCCCACCTTTGGACTTCTCTCTTTTCCAAAGAATTACATGACTCTCCACTGTGCTAGCTTACTGAGTGGCTTGGGTGAAGACATGGAATTAATCTGGAGGTTGGTAGGATGCTGGTGAGCCACAGAATTCTCAGATTCCTCTGCCTTCTGCTCTAAGAAAAAGAGCAGAAGGCTCTGCAGAAGTTTTTTCACTGCAGAAGAAAAAACCCACACCTGCATAGCTTAAGGTCTCTAAAAATTGCAAGCTATGGAAGAAGAAAATTAGTCTTTGCTCCTTTGAAGGATTTTAAATATTTTTGCAGTCTTGTAATTGCACTTTCTTCAATTGCCAGGATAATGACATTATAACAAAAGAGTTTTTTGATATGCAGTGTGAAATTCTGGGAAATTAGAGAACTTGTGACAGCATGATTTCCAGAATTGATTTCTGCCACATCACGACACTGTTGAAAATCAATTAAAAATCTGTTAAGAATTTCATTTGATAAAATATATATAATTTGTCCAACTTCACAGGTGTATATGCTGACAGTGTGAATATTTAAATGTTTGCTGAATAGAGATAAATTTAAAGGTATTCTTAAAGTTTAGCACATGCTTACTTTGCTGAATCAGGAATACAGCCTATAAGTAGCAAGAAGCTAAAATGTGAAGTCCGTAGAAGTCACTTATGCATGGTGGATCCTTTTTACGTTGTGTTTTTTTTAACATTTGAATATTAGTACTGATTATAAAGATTGCTTGAGGGAATGGAAAAACAAAGGACAAATAACCTCACACTTTCAGACACCTGATGGTGAGACACAGTGACAAAAACGTCTTTTTTAAAGTAATTCTATGAATTAAAATATTTAGCCTTTTAGAAATTTGATAATGTTCTTTTTTTAACCTTAGCTCTTTTGAGGAATTTTTTTCTTACTACACTGGTATATGTTAGAGCTATCTGTGTCAAGGCATTTGTATTAATAACAGTTATTTGATGCTTAGCAAAATAACATTTATCTATCTATATAGGTATGCTTTACATGTATGTATGTAGATATTTTAACCTTTTATCTTGAAGAGCCCTTCTTTCTGCCTGCCTTACTAAGATTAAGCAATGGTGTAGTTAGATAAATGTGCAATAGAGGATTTTCCCCTTACTATCAGTGTCACTCCCATCTCCTCCAGCCTGCTTGCCCTTCCCCAGAATTTCTCCGCCTCTCTGTGACTCAGAGCAAGGGATCTGGATATGTGAGCTGTGTAATTGTAGTTTATAACCAACAATAAACATAGGAGATATGCCTCGTCTTTCTTTTCTGTCAGAATTAAAATTGCAAAATATTTGTGTTTTTGAACACTGAACTTGTGAAACCTCTGTTAAGGTGAAAAAGGTTGTCTGAAGAACAGTTTAAAGCTACAAACCAATTTGCAACTTATCTACTAAGTCAACCTTCAACATTCATTGTGGCCAGCTGTATCAGCTGAATAGGGTCCAAGCTCAGAGTCTGTCAAATGTAGGATTGTGGGATTTTTAGGTCTTATCTTGAATATGTGATTTCGCTGAAATCAGTGTGGGATTGCAGAATATCTGTGCTGAAAACTGGTGGCACAGAGCCAGTTCCACCAGAGAAACTGGATGGTCTCACCATGGGGAACAGCAATGCTCCTGGAGAGGCAGGGCAAGTGGTGGAGACTTTACATATTTTAGTTCTTCATTTATTGATGTATATTTGCTGTTGTCCTTAACTTGTACGTGTTTTTGCCATGCTACTTGTAGGAAACAAAAAGGAAAGTTATTAAAGAAAAGCTTCAAGCTCTAGGAAAAAAATGTATTTCAGACTTCCGTTAAAGTTAGTGGCAGAAACTTACTTATCTATTTATAATTTTGTCAGTACATCTAAAAATCCAGTTTTTGTTTTTCTGTGGATCACCTGTGTCAACGTATTTTATCAATACATTGATATTTCTGATGACTTTAGTGCAGAATGAGTGTCATTTTATCACATTTGCTGTGTCTACACTTGATAAGAAAATGTGGGTAGTAAAACTTCCACGGTATTGTGAACTATTAACTTTTTTCTTTAAAGTACATTATTATTTTTGCCAGTTGTGTTAGTCACATTATTCCCATGGAGCAATCTCACCTGAAGGAAAAGCAGACAACAACAAAAAAAACACAAGTGGGAATTTCGGCTTTTGGAGCTGATTCAATTTTACTCAAATAAGAATTAGAGGTAAAAAAGGTCCAAATTATAACACAGACTACAAAAAAAAAAAGGAAAAAAAAGAATCAATTGGAAAAGGGACAAAAGTCTTTGGGCAAAGTGACAGCTGAATGAATAAGGAACCTGTACTGGGGGCAGAGCTATCTGAACTGATGTTTAAGCTTTTAAAAGGCTTTTAACAATTATTACCCAGTTCCTTCAGAAATTGCCTTAGCAACTGTATGTATTACTGAATATGGCAGCAGCTTCTGCGTTCATAACGCTGAGACTTTGCTTACAATGCTCCTTCGGCTCCCTAGCATAGCACTTTGACTCGAAAGAAACTTGCTTCCTTTGAATACTTATAGCCTGTTCTCAAGTTTTATTGATTTGATTACTGTTCCCACAGAAAGCAGATGAAAAGAAATCACCGAAAGGAGATTAGCTTCTGTTTTGTCAATTCTTGAATATTGCACATTTTTATTAATGTCAGTCTAGGTTTTCCTGTTCTTTTTCATAGTTGTAAAGGTAATGGAGATTCTTTTCCAATTTTTTTTCCCAGGCTTGAGCCAGAACATTAGAACCTTCAAAATGATAGATTGATATTGTTGTGACACAGAATCATGGACTAGTGCTAAAAGTCAAAATTTGTAGGTTGGAATCCAATAATACCAAAAGGAGAGCTGTGCTGAACGCTGATATTAAGGAAATAACAGTACCATGTGACAACATCCTTCCCAAATCACTGGCTATAGCTATTCAAAGAACAGGCTTCTAGGAGCTATAGTGACCAGTGAATAAATTTATGCCTAACTCATGTAAGATGGATTTGAGGTTTTATAACAGACCACAGTTTAAAACAGAAGTACCTGCACCTCTTTGTTATTGCACTGGGTGCTTCCTTCAGTGGGATCCAGATTGTGACTTCATCAACTATGTGCATACAAAAGTATTTCATTTTCAGTGTGGAAAATTAACTTGGAGGAGAGCTAGCTGCATGCTCCGAACAGGATCCACAGGCAACAGCTTGTGAGCAGTGGCTCTAAGACACAGTAACCTGTACGTGCATTTGTTGGAATTTATGTATGTATGTAACATAGAAACATCACGTTTTTATTCAAGTGTATTAATATCCCATTCAATCAAGCGTTCATACTTACAAGTAGTCTTTGTCTATATCCAGCCTTCAGATTACTTTGCACTGTGCTCTTGAATATGTGCGTGCATGTGTGCCTGTGTCCAGCACAAAGGAGAGGCCATAGCTGCACATATTCACAAACAGATATCTGGTCCACCTTGAACAAGTTTGGTGAAGGTTCTCAGATTTTAGATGCTAAACTTTCCTTAGTTTGGGGTCACTGTAGAGTCATTGCTTTGTCCTCATCCGCAGATTCAGTGTGAATTAGGGACCTAAATGCTATGGAGGATTTTGGACTTTTTTGTGCTTCAGTTACCTGCTTATGAAAAGGGGGAACATCAATTTTCTAGCTACCTAAAGATGTTGTATATAAAGATATATACATGGGAGACTCAAAATTCTCTTACACAATACTTACCAAGGTCATAAAAAATGTGATATAAATCTTTGTAAATATACACGTGTATGACATGGGCATACACCAGTGTATCATATTTTGGAGAGCAGGGCAGAGTTAGAAGGAAGAAAGGAAATAGGATCGGTGTAAAAATACAGTAGTTACCACACAGTGAACAAGAAGGTGCCAGTCTTAAATTTTCTGCAGTATATGCAGAGATTTCCACAGACAGTGTGGGTACTTGCAATACCTTCTTGTTTGAATATGCTCACATGACCATTATTTCTGCTAAAAGATATACCTATCTATGAATAAGTGCACATCTTTGTCCTGGCACTGACACTCTGGCATATGTTTAGATGCTAATCTCTGGAGCCTGAATGGCACTCTAAACAGGGGGAAAATACAAAATAAAAAAAACACAGCTACTAGAAATTCAACGAGGTACCTTTCATAAAGATTTCATCAGATAGCTCCTTAGATCCTGAAAAAAGCATCTTTTGATCTCTTAAAATCAATATGACATTCAGTATCAAAACACACTTTCATCCTTTGAAAAGGGTAATCACTGTAATCGAGCCGCATAGTCCAGCTGGATGCAGACCTACGGCAATATCACCACCCGTTGCACGGGAGCCAGGCACAGCCACCAGGCAGCTTAAGCTGAGGGCATGGCAGCCAGGTCATCTGGATCTGCCCTCTTGGTTCAGCAGCAAGGAGCTCAGCATCTTCTCAGAGTCTGTACAGTCTTCTCAGTATCAGGTTTCTGTAGTCCGTGTTCATGTAATTAAGGATGTGCATGTTCACCATGGAGTTTGTCTTTCAGTATTAACCTGTTGCATGGATTGCCCATGTAGCCAACCTTATGGCTGAGAGGAGTTTCTCATATCTCAAAATATGTGACATTATTTCTGTATCATTCTCACTGTTTGCTACCTGGTGAATGATGTCTTGTGTAATCTGAGATGTCAAAAACAATGGGAAAATATTTACTTGCTTTTGAATATACATTTTCTTGTTTGGAAAGAAAATGTTTAAAACCTTCCCCAGACCTTTCAATCCCACTTGAGCTATTTGATACTAATGAAACATAAGTGGTGACACTTTTCCAGTCAATTTTGCAAGTAAAATGTAGTCCTAGAACTCCCAAAAGCACCTGTAATCTCTCACATGAGAAATGCTTAATTGCAGCCAGCTACTTTCAGTAGATGCCCTTCTTTGCCCAGGAATCCTCCATTAAGGTATATTCATTTGGAGTCTCTGTTCGTCTATCTCTGCATTGAAAATGGGGATCTAAAGGAGCTTTCTGAAAGAACGAGATCCCAGTGAACCAGACAGCAAAAGGATCTTTTCTCTTTTTGAAAAGGAACTTAGATTTTTTTTTTTGAAACCAATTGCCAGTCTTCCTTTTAATGAAGGCTTGAATGCAAAGACAGTCTGATTTCTAGACCTGAACAAAAGTGTCTCTTGTCGATTTGTGAGAGATATAAACTATTGTCTCTCACAGGAAAAAAATCTTCAAATACTTTCTGTTTTGCTCAAAACCAATAATGTCCTTGAAGTTAGCACAAAGTTACTAATTTCTACTCAATAGTCCATCTGTTCCAGATAGAAAAGTTAGACATCTTCATCTTTGAAGTGTATCTAAAAAGAGAGGACACGAGGAAGAAAAAATATATCCCATCAAGTCTCTCTTGAGGTTCCCAAAAGCAATCCCCCATTTGAATCTTGGGGGCTGTAAGAGTTGTGGAGCTGAAACCATAGAATGTTATTTTGGTGAATGGAGCAATTAGTTGCAATGTATTTACTATGGACTTTTATTCTTTATTCACGTAGGCATTCGGCAAGCTCCTTTTAAAATGCATTTCTTGTCCACAGCTGCTTGTCAGAGACAACATATTCTAAACGCACAAAATCCCTTGGGTGTTAAAGGCATGCTAGGCATTTAGCAAGACATGAAAGGGATTTGGTGAAACTAGGAGGCAAATTGTGCTCCTGGTTATGGAAGGAAAGTGAGGGGGGGCATTGGGGAAGGGCAGCCTGCAAATGGTACTGACGTTACCTTGGGTGAAGCTGATCCCTTCTGCAAGATAAACTTTGTTCTGTGCTGCTCCTGCCCTATGCGGGGAGGGGAGGTGCAGGGTACGTGGTGGCTGTCCCATGACCCAGTGCCTGAAGTGAAGATTTCCTTTGGTTTTACTCAGCAGCAGCATTCTGCTGATTTTCCTAAGAAAGGAATAATACTTTTTTTCTGAGACAAAGCCCTCAGGAATTACAACAACCGTATGAAATATAAATATGTTTCCTCTCCCATTACATAAATGATGGATTAGCTTTTTGCTGAAGAAACCGAGAGAGTAGGATGTAAGGACAATTTGTGTAACTCGTGAAGTAGGCTGCGGTGTGTGGCAGCAGACTGTTATGAAACATGACACTCCAGGAAATATGATTAATGTGTGATGGAAACCCCTTGGCGGATCAGTTCACTGAAGCACATGTCCTGTCATGACAGTGCCATGGCTTGTACTGTGTGTAGTGAGCATCTGGCCAGAGATAAACTGTACTGCCTGCTGGAGTGTTATTTTTTTCCAGCAATGTGTTTGTGAGTTTTTTTTGAGGTATAACTAATAATACTAGACCTTCTTTATGTCGTTTATGGAAGAAAAGCATTTGTCGTTTTTCATCAAAAAACAACAATTTGCTTTTTGATGAAAAGCAACAGTTTCAGGGTAGAAAAAAAAAAGAGGCCCCATCCCTTTCTGAAGCAAAATATGCTTGTGATTTAGAGCAAGAATGCATAGAGCTGAATGTGAACTTCTTGTTCTCGTACCGATTAGCAGCAGATGAGAAGTATGCCACAGCAGCAATCATCTCTGTAATAGCTGTGGGATGCAAGGAAACTGCCAGTTTGCTTTATGAAGTAAAGTAAGAAAATTGCCTCCAGTTCTTAAACCAAGAAAAGGAAGAGCTATTTCCAAATCCCCCAATATCAGTTTTATAAATCTGGTGTATCCAGACTCAGGTTCTGAATTGCATTAAGACTCTGCAGGAATTACACCCTGGCAGCTATTCAAGCTCCTGTTGCTGCATAAACAGAGATATTTATGAAAACAGAGTAGCTTGGATCTGTTTGTCTCTTTTTGGTTGGTGATGAGCTAATTTTATTTTAAAACTCAAGGGTCTTTCCTGCTTGGTGCATGAAGGCACAGGGTGAACTCAGTGGAGCTGAAATTTCCTGAATTATAATAATCAGTAATTTTAGCTCTGGCTCCAAGTTAGGGAGGAATGCTAGGTTAGACTAAAGGCACCCTGACTTTATTCCACTTGACTGAGTCAGGCTCTTTTCATGCCTGATATTACTGCAGGGAAGATTTACAAAGGTGGAGGACTCCACAACTTGCAATTGATGTTTCCTGTAATTTTGACCCTTATATTTAATTTGAGAGGCTGTATTAGTTAGCATTTTGGGAAAATTTTAGTATCGACATCTTTTTTCTCACTTTTTTGTTTTTAACCTAACTAAACTCTATTGTAATGTTGCATTTATTGTTCTCTTGATTACTATTTCTAAACAGAGATTGAAGCAAAATATCTAGGAGTAAAATATATTCCAAATGTGTTTTATTTTTTCTTTAAGTTGAGTGAGGGGTAGGTCTCCTGTGTACTGAAAGAAAAAAGTTTTGACACAGCTTTGGTTTAGCTTACCTGCATAACAGAAGAATGAAAAATTAAGGTAATACAAATATATTTTATGAAGAAAATACATATTAAACCAATATGCTCAAAATAGTTAAAAAAATCTTATAAATTGGTGAGATATTCATTAAAAGTGCTTTGCTTTGTAGAAGCTTGTGATTGGTGTGCATGAATACTAAGCTATTTCAAAAAACAAAATATGAGCATGTTCTTGATAGAGCTGATAAATTTTGTCAGCTTTTTCAAAGGAAAATGGGATATTCATTGAATGTTTCATGTGTTTATATGAAAAGTATCTCTTATACACAATTTTAATATTAAAGATAAACTGAGAAACAAATGTCTCAATGACTTGCTAAAATATTTTGCTTTTTATTCACAAGATATCTTTTCTACAAATATCTTTTCTACAACAATGTTAATTTCTTTAAAAGCTTTTGCTTAATTTCTCCATGTAAAATAATCCCATTTTTTCTGAAAAGTTCTCCCTCTGGCCTCTTTCAAAGTGCACATTGTTGTGCTGAAAAGTGAAATAATATCAAATATACTGATGTGTTATTACTACTGCCCTGCTGCTCCCCCAAAACTTCAGTGGTGCTTTGGAGGAACAAAAAGAATTAAAATGAGGACTAATGCTCATGAAACAGCGCGACCTTGGACATATCATTTAAACATCAATCCTGGAGATACACTTGAGGGCATTTCAAAGATAGAGGTGTCTAAGGTCTTCATATTTTGGGATTTCTATTTAAAGTAAAACAGCAGCAATGGAGGTATCATGGGCATATCAAGGGTGTTTTTTCACAAGTCAGTGAAAATTATTTCACTTTTCAAATGGAGGAGAGCCCTGAGCTGTAAACTGTCTCTCGAAGCTCTGTTTGCAACAGTGAAAGAACCTGAGGCTTTAATAATGAGTGTAAGCGCTTCCATTGAATTTAGAGGTTCCTATTTTGCTCATCCAAATGGTTTCTTTCAGGCTGCTTTGCTCTGAAGCACAGCACACCCAAAAATTGTATCTCGTTTTAGAGTAATGCAGTCTGGGAATTACAAGTCCAGTAATAGATGTTTCCAGAAAACAGAGGCTAAAACACAAGTTAACCAATTCGTATTAACTACATGTATTAAATGTGGAAAGTTGTAATTTATAAGGGTATATGTGTATATATAAAAACATAAGATTTATTTCTCTAATGAAAGTTTTTCTTCTCCATACTATGTATACAATATTAAAAAAAAAAAAGCACAACACTTTAATTTAGTTCAAAGAGGATTATACAACACATTTTTTTTTGATTTTCCACAATGTTTACTGTATCATATGGTTAACCTAGTAGGACCTGTTTGCAACTGTTCTGTTCCTACAGTCCTTTTAAAATGTATAGTGTAATATATGTAATTTCTTTTTAAACATCTCAAGTTGTTTGTAATTTAGGCTTTGGAAACATCTCCCCACGCACACAAGGTGGAAAGATATTCTGTATCATCTATGCCTTACTGGGAATTCCTCTCTTTGGTTTTCTCTTGGCTGGTGTTGGAGATCAACTAGGGACAATCTTTGGAAAAGGAATTGCCAAAGTAGAAGATACCTTTGTTGTGAGTATGATGGCTGCTTGCTGTTCTAAGTATAACAAGCGTAACACACAGGGTATAGCTCATCCTTGTAACCAGATGTCTAGCAAAAGGTACGGAGAACATTGCGGAGCCTGTACATGTTGAACATTGTTAATTGAGAATTGGATGTGGTCCAACATTTTCTACAATAATGATGACTGGGAATAACAAGATCCAAAACCTCTTATTTTTTTGTTTTGCCCTTAAAGTACTCTTAAGCTTACTGTGGTGTTTACATTTAAAGACTATAATACAAACTGTGGTAGGAAATCACCAGCATGGTGAGATGGAGGAGTGGAGCTGTAGGGTAATGCATGGAAATTATTGCTGCTCTGGGTTGATTCACAGATCTTTGGTGTCAGTCTAAAATCACAGCTCTTAAAAATCTGTACACAGACATCAGCAAACCTGAGGAAACGTCAAAGCCTGTGGACACTTATGTTTCCAGATTTACGGGGCTGTAGGCAACTAACGCTTTGGGCACTCAAGGGAGCAGGACAGACAAAATGGTACAGAGCATGCTTCCCAACACTGGACTCCTGTTTGAGGAGACTTTGGTCTCCTCACTGAGCTGCAGGATGTTCTACAGTTTAAGGTATTTTCAGCTTCTGCTGAACCATGTAGCACAGCCTTTTGAGATTCATGTCCTTCATTTTGTTTGACCCATGGATCTTTAATTAGTCCACACAGAGTGGCACAACTTAAGTGGATGAAGGGACCCAACAAGAGACTATACAAGCTTGTGCAGATATTGATAAAGTTAATAATGTGCAGATATTGATAAAGATAACAACCAAGTGTCTTAAATTATAGCAGAGGAACTTAATTGCTTAACTTAGTCTGCTTCACACACGATACTTTGAGTTCAGAATCAGAAAATTTTAGCAAGGTCATACTTTCTTATTACAGTTATTAAAAATATATTTACTGATATTTTTGTTGCCTAGAATAAATGACACAATAAAATATAAGAAAATGAAATAAATACTTTATCAACCTTTAATAAAATACTAGAGGCCTAGCTATTACTATACTATGTTCAAAACATTTATGAAATACTGTCTGTCATTTGATGTGTAGAATATGTCATATCTAGTGAATACATAGCAAGTACCATGGCTTTGTAGCTGTTTGCATCAAAACAGCAAGTTTTGGAAGGACTCTTTTTTCTTGATGCAAGGCAAACTGGGGCTGTGCTGAAATAGTCATTTACAGTATGTAAACACAAGCTTGAAAGCCATTGTTAGGAAAAAGCATAGCTTTTTTGTGTGTGTTTGCCTTTTTTTCTTCCTTGTTTTCTTTTTTTTCAGTTCCAGATATCAGTTCCAGTCCTGATTAGTTACTGGTGAATAACATTAATTTCCACTGAGATTTGGCTAAAAAGGGCATGAACATTCCATGAGAACACGTTTTATTTTTATCCTTTCTGCTTTTCTGTTGTAACTGAATTTTAGTTTTTGCATAAAAATACAAAATACGAGACCAATTTGTTTGTGTCTCTTAGGCTATTCCACTCAGAGGAATAATGGGTCCTTTTTCTTTTTTTCCACCGTAGCACAAAAAGCAGCAACTTGCCTCCTTTTGGCAATCTCTGAATTAAAACACTGATCTGTATGTTGCAGTCTGGAACACTCCTTCATTCATTCTTCAAAAGAAGAACAAGGAGACACTGATGGGTCAGAACAGGGAATTTCATGTTGCCATAATCTGACCAGCTACTAGGATTTGGGTTACAAAAGCTAGACTTTGGTCCTGCTGACTGGAAACATATTTTACATTGGCGCTGAACATAAATACAAGAAACCATGCATCATGAATAGTTTGATTTCATTTTGGTCAGCTTTTTTGAAAGTTTACAGTTTTACGCAGTCCCTAATTTCCCTTAATTTAAAGCAATATGCTCTGGATGGATGGAAGACTCTTTGGAAAACTGTACTGAGAGGAAAATTGTCAAATTTGTAGGGCATGTCAAACATGACTTTGGAATGGTCTGTTTTAGCTTTGGTACAATTAAAAAAAATCATTAATAGTTTACGCAACAGACAAAAGACTTTTCTCATTAAATCTATAGATTATCTCAGGCTGAGGAGAGCTAAAAGTTGGAGGACAAAATTAGAATTCAAAGTGATCTTGAAGATTTTGAAAGGCAGCATGAATATATAAGATACAGTTCAAAAACGACAAATTCAAAAGATATTATTAAAGAATAATGAAATATTCAATTACATGTCAGGAAACAGTTGTCCAGGTGCAGTTTTGTAGCAAAGTTCTGAGGGCTCTAGGGGCTCTTCAGCTAGCACTGGAGAGTGTTATACTGTTGTGAAAAAGCATAGGTCACTTTTAAAGGTTTAAATAGGAGTGTAAATAAATAAACAGATTGGATGAAAGGATCCTTTCTTATGCTCTGTTTTGCTGTAGTATGTCTCACTTTTTTGTCCAGTTTTGAGCACCACATCTAAAGAAATGTGTGTATTGGCTGGATGGAGGCAAGGGACAGCAACGAGAATTGAGTGGGTGAAGTTAGACTTGAAGAAATGCATTTATTTGGACTAAAGAATATATGACAGAGAAGACACCTGTAAAAGCTTGCTGGAAAGGGTAAAGTAGCAGTTGGTCTGCCCTGGATGAGACCATAAGTAGTAGACTTAAATTGAAGCAAATGAGATGCAGGGTAAGCATTGGGAAAACTTTCTACTGAAAAGTTAACCTTGTTTGCATTGCCTCACATGTCTTGTATGCAGTGGCTTAGGTGTGGTTATTTTCAGTTTTGACTAAGGTATGGAAGAGAAGATCTCTTCATGTCCCCTCTATTTCTATTTCAACTCTGTTTTCTATGGTTTTGTTTAGTCATCCATTTCATTAAAGAGAGAAATATATGGTAAAATTCACCATTTTTATTTAGTTAGTTGTGGATGCAAAAAAAAAAAAAAACAGATACCAGGTGCGAGCACTACTTGAAGCTCACTCAAATTTTGTCCTCACTCAAACTGTAGCATGATCAGCTGTTAATATTAATGAATGTTACACGTGCCATCCACCCAGACCACAAAGCTGACCACAAAGAAGAGTCCAGTGCTGCTTTGTGTTTTCTGCCACCAAATGTCTCCTAGGATAGTCATATTTGCTTTGAAAACCCTTTCACAATAAAACAATGCTTTGATTTTTCCTGTCTGAGAACTATGTCCTCTTGAGCAATGAGGTGCTCATTGTAGGTGATAGATGCTTATATATAGTGGCACAGTTTTATTAACAATGGGTTTCCTCTCTTTCCCCTTCCCTTTCTTCCATAGAAATGGAATGTGAGTCAGACAAAGATTCGCATAATTTCAACAATAATATTCATACTGTTTGGCTGCGTGCTGTTTGTTGCTCTTCCTGCAGTTATATTCAAGCACATAGAAGGCTGGAGCACACTAGATGCAATTTACTTTGTGGTTATCACTTTAACTACCATTGGATTTGGTGACTATGTTGCAGGTAAGATTTTTCTCACTGCTCTTTATCTCATGATATTTTGCACAGTGATAAATGTTCTGCCTTTTTATATTTCTTTTGGGGAGAACAGGTGAGCACTGACCCAACTCTGGTGGTGGTGGCAGGGGTGGTTTTACCTTTCTCACCCAGTTTTACCCTTCGTCATTCTTGTGTCAAGCCCTGTGAGACTGCCACCTTGGATCATGTGGCTGACTACATTCAGGAGGTGGGACGATGAAACAGTCTCCCTCTGACTACATATGCTTCTTTTTTTTCCTCTGTTTTATTGTTAAAAAGATGTTTTACCTGATTTTAGATAATTTTTTGGCTTTACAGATTGAGAGAAGTACCAGAATAATTACAGTATTTTAGTCTGCTGAGTATTTTTACTTTAACTGGAGTCCTTTAGTGTCTCATTTTGCTCAGTTATATATGCAACTTAGTTTTTGTGTGCATATTTTGCTTTCAAAGTGTTGATCCAGATTTCTTCTTCTGCCACTGAAATTCTGTTGCTCTTGTATCTTTCTGTACTTTTGTTTGCTCTGTGTGCATTTGCCCATGTGTGTTTTACAATATAAGAAGGTGTAGCACAGCTTATAGATGACATGACCAACACCTGGTTCTATTAATCTAGACTGGATTAGTTACAAATGAATAAAACAAGCTCAACTTGAAAAAAATAAAAATAATAATAAAAAAGGGTGTGCCTGTTATCTACACTATTTTTTATTTCTTGAAAAGGTGAAAGATCTCTTCTCAGAATAGGACTAAGTATATGCTGTCTGTATTGAAGGTGCATTGATCTGAGCCAGTGAGGTGGTGAGGTTAGGATTACAAGTTCAGAATTTCATGTTGCGAGTCCAAGACTTGCTTTCCTCAGCCAGATTGTTCTTATTTTGATTTTGTCTTCAAGAATTTGTGGTTCTGAACAGATTCTGACTAGCACCAAATCAAAAATTTATGCTATTTCAAAGCCAAGAGTCTGGGTGCTTTAGACTTTCTTTCCTTTCGTGTATGTGTGTGGCAGGGCATAAAAATAACAATGTATAAAGGCCTGGTTATATTTGCCGTAAGAAATCACATGAAATGGCCCACTTTACTCTAACTGGAACACTGAGTACATTCATCATTACTCTCATTATAAAATTTCTGCAGATTTTCTATTTGTAGACCACTTGATATTGTAATTTGTTCCTACATGATGTCTGGTTTTTAATTTTACCAGGAAACACTTTCCCTTTCTACAGAATGTTCTTGAATTATGTTGATCTATACCTTGTGGCCTTTTATGGTCTTTATGCATATTTTTAAGTTCTGCTTTAATGGCGATATCAAAATGCTATGAATATTTTCTATTTACTTTTAGAGCAACAGGCAAGACACTCCTATTCATTCTGTAATATGTTATTGACTTAGAGTTTCAGTGTGTAGGAATTGAACTCATACTTGCAGTGAAGACTCTTAAGAGAATATGTTTAGACTATCTCTATCTTCTCTATGAAGCTAATGTGGCCACTAGATTGTTTTTTGTCAGAGATGAAGTTGACAATAAGCTTGTTCATTGTTATCTTCTTTGTGTGGACTGACATACTCAGTTGACAGCAGATGACTAGATGACTGATTTGTGCAGTTGACACACAGGAGAGAAGGGATGCCATCCAGAGGGACCTTGACAGGCTTGAGAGATGGGCCTGTGCAAATCTCATGAAGTTTAACAAGGTTGAGTACAAGGTCCTGCACCTGGGTCAGGGCAATCCCAAGCATGAATACAGGCTGGGAGATGAGTGGATCGAGAGCAATCCCAAGGAGAAGGACTTGGGGGTGTTGGTGGATGGAAAAACTCAACATGAGCTGGCAATGTGCACTTGCAGAAAGGCAGCCATATCCTAGGGTGCATCAAAAGAAGCATGGCCAGCAGGCCAAGGGAAGTGATTCTCCCCCTCTACTCCTCACCTGGAGTACAGCATTCAGCTCTGGGGTCCCCAGCATAAGAAGGATAGGGGCCTGTTGGAGAGAGTCCAGAGGAGGGTCATGAGGAAGATCAGAGGGCTGGAGCACCTCTCCTACAACAGGCTGAGATTGTTGGAGTTGATAGTCTAGAGAAGAAAAGGCTCCATAGAAACCTTACAGTGGTCTTCCACTACCTAAAGGGGGTCTATGGAAAAGATAGGGAGAGTCTTTCTGAGGGAATATGTAGTGATAGGACAAGGGGTAACAGTTTTAAAGAGGGTAGATTTAGATATAAGGAAGAAATTCCATCATATTAAGCTATTTTAAAAGGAAAACTGACGATGGAAATTATCAGTTTAGCTGATAACATTTGTCTTAAGGGCTAGGTTTCCTTATTAATTTTGAGAAAGCATGCAGAATATTTTGCAAGCTACCAAATTAGTAAGCTGTCTTTATGATTTTTTGTTTGCTTGTGGTGTTTTTTTAGGTAAGCCATAACCACCTTGTAGACATTAAATACCATTGGTGTTTTGTTGTAGATCTTATCTAGAACACACTCACCCAAAAGTTTAAAAGCTGAATGCCAGAAAATGAGATGAAGCAAATAGGGATAAGGCATGTAATGGTGTAAATGGCTATAGGGGAGGTTGTCATGATGGAACATAAGTATTTCATCTGGCAGAAGCATCTGACATCATTGTGGATCTAGAGCGTGACATTTCTTGGTTCTGATTTGTCATGGTGAGTTGTGCATCAGGCAGAACGCTACTTCAGTCCAGTTATAAGTGCCTAGGTGACCAGCCACTTGAGGAAAAAAATAGACTGACATTAACTTAGTCCTTTTTTCTGATTTTTTTTGGCTGGGAAGGAATGTTCCTTAAATAATATTTAGTGTAAATTGCCTTCTACCACTCAGAAGAATAGTCAAAACTAAAACAGAGTGGTGGGCAGTGTCATTTCAATTTGCAATTATAATGGAGTGGACTTCTAGAACAACAACAAAAAAGGCAATTCTTTTAGCACATTGGAGTTCCATGGGATATTTCATAATTATGTGTAAATTTTGTTTCATAAAGTTCCCTCAAACAAAACAAAATTCCTAACTATTTGAAAACTTCCAAATATTCTGGTAATTATCTTATTATCTTTCTGGGAACTGTCATCCCAGTGGAAAAAACAAGTCTGAAGGTCCTGGATAGTAATGTCATGGCTGTGATAATGTGTATCAGGGTTAAGAGAAACATTTCTTACAGTATTTCTCTTTTCACTAACATGGAATTGGCTGCTGCCTGGCACCACTGGATTTGAAAGCTGAAGAGAAGCCTTGGAGAACTTTTAGGAAGTAAAGGAGAGTGTTTCCAAATAGCTGTACCAGAAGGGAACCAACAGGAGAACATGAGATTACGGAATGTAATGGTATTAAAGGTTGTAGGGCTGGCTGTTACAATAGAAATACTTGTTCTCCAGATTTTTTTCTACAAATTTCTTCTCATTTGTACTGGAGAACATGCATTCAGTTCCCAGGAACCACAAGGCCAAAACATTCCCTTTTGTACTGAGAATCTAAGTTGCCATTTGGAGCCTATGGAAATTTTAGCTGCAGTTTCAACTAGCAAGAGAAGTCCTAAGGTAGATGTAAAAGGCTGATCATTCAGGGTGTGTGCAAGGAGAGAAAAGGTGAACAGTTTTTGTATTGCATGTTCAAGAAAATACATGGATAGTATTTCAAAAAAAAAAAAACCAACCTCTTTCTGTCTTGGAAAATGGATTTTTTTTTCTTTTTAATTGGGGTTGGGGGTGAAGGGTGGGGTTGATTTTTTTGATGGGGAGATTGAGTTTTTAATATATTTTTATTCTTTTTTTAAGAGTTTTTTATAACTGAAGAAGGTTTACCATAGTAGCTTTTCACACGTGCAAATACACGCACACAAAGGAAGTAAGAAACTGTCTCTTGAAAATCATGCCATACTGATTCGAACATAGCTTATCTTGTTTTCAAGGGAGACCATGAATAATACTAGAGAAGAAAAAACAATCAAACTATTATAAATAATCCAAAAGAGGAAAGTTAGAGGACTTTTCATGTCATGTCATTTTTAGTGTAATGAAAGATAATGTTGGCTACCAATGTTAGCAATGAGATCAAAATATATGTAACATGACAATGCATTGTTCATATGTGCAGATAAATCCTTAAATATTTCTGGAGGAGATAGTCTAGCAGCTATCAAATACAAAGTAGATTAGATGCCCAGAACTTGACAATTACGTGAAGGTCAGAAATATTAATACCACATCAGTAGTCTGTTTCACAGCCATAATGAATAAGGTTATGCTGCAATCAGTCCAATTTAACTAATCACAGAGTTTTGTGAGTCTTGAATTTTAAAATGTTTTCTAAGGTGTTCTTTCTTTTTTTCTTTTGATCTGTGATTTTAGCTCATAGCTTCTTTACTGTTTTGGGCTGTAATTGAATTAGGTTTATTGCCATTTTAATATATATATGTATATGGGTCTGCACTGAATTACTTGGAGGGAGAACTAATTTGTAGAATACTGTTAGATTTTTAGTCTCATTTAACATCACCAACCTGAAACACCTTACATACTGGTCATAGCAATCCCATTGATCTTTGCTCTCTCCTGCTGGCATTGTTTTTTTTTTGGCATTCAGAAGTGCTCTTTGTCACCTCAGGACTTCGTATCTTTTATAAGGGCTATAAGGTGTGAACCATGTAGGCTGTTTTAAGCTTAAGTCAGCGTGCAGTGTTTCACTCAATTTCTGTATAGGACAGTGTGGAAAGGGTGTTTATAGCCGTGCCCTGTATTCTGAAGTAGCTCTCCATTTTCCACTGAGTGGTATCAAGTAACTTGTATAGCCAACATTATATTCTTTCTTGCAGATGGTGCAAATGTTGTCTTGTCCCCAGCACGCCGCTTCTCCAGGTCTCTGCATAAGCTAGCCTTACTCTGTCCCTTTTTGCAGTTCTTCGAGGTAATTCCTTTCAAGGTGCAGGGCCAAACCTCCATGTTTCTTTGGAATGGGACAAACGAAGTTTCTGGATTATGCCAGTTGCCCATGGTGCCAGGTTCATCTTGACTGATGGACAAGCTACTGATTGAGGGATGGCTACTTGTTAACCTTTGATTTAAGTTGTGCTTAAATTTAATCACTTTTTTATGCTCAGAATTTGTACTGTTAATAAAAAATAATAAAGACCATTCCTGGTCTGAAGGGCCAACTTTGGAATAACACAGAAGTTTATGCTAATATGGAATTAAGATATTCAACATCAATATTGTCTTTCATTCTTTATATTATAGTTTTGAAGCAAAAACATGAACAAAAAGATACTTTAGAGATAGAGATTTCTAGATTTAGAGATTTTAGAATATTTGTGTGTTTGTCTGCTATGAAAGGATAGAGAAAAGAGTGGCAACAATAGAGAATACCGTTTACTTAATTTATGTAATATAATTGTTATATGTAAATTTAAGCCTGATCACTTACTGGATAAACAGAATCCGTCCTAATGTACAACTGAAATCTTGTTGAATGCCATCCTTCACTAAAACATAGAACTTTTTACCTCAGAAAGGAAAGGTGGTTGGGCCATAAAAAAAAATCTATGCCTTCCATGGAAAATCCTAAATCATTTAAAAGTTGTTTGGCAGTAAAAATGGTGGCAGCAGCAATGCAAAGTCTGATGAAGATGAATGAGAAAGCTCTTTGATTTCTCATTGATTTCTAGGGAGTTTGGAATCAAATCTGTACCACAAAACATCTCAGCAATAAACTGAGGCTGCTCTTTGTAAAGATAAAGGCAGTGAAAATTCTAGTTAGAGCTGGTGCATGCCAGTTGACCAAATCTCTGGGAAGGTAGATATATATCTTTGTTTGTTAATGCTATTTCAGGTAAAGTTCAAACAAAGTTGGACAAAAGTTTTTGTCCCTTGGCCCACAAAACTAATTTTGCCAAACATTAAAATTCAACTTGCTTCTCAGCATTTTGCTTCCGAAGGCATTATGTAAAATCTGCTTTGCAAAAGACAGATGATAGCATTACTAAAAGTGGTGCTATGAAAAATTCATGCAAATCTATCATGTTGATACACTTTTTACAGTGTTACTGGTAAATTCATTAGATTAATTATCTCACACTTCAGTACAAATATATTTACGTGTACATACACAAATATATTTGTACACATTTATGTAAATTGCAATTCAGTAGTAAATGAATTTCATTTACTGTGAACTCAGTACAGTTGATTTTGATTGTTTTCCTATTTATGATATTGTGTTACTCTATGACACTTGAACATTTCTGCTGAATTCCTCCAATAGTTACAAAAGATAATACTTATCTCAGGACAAATATCCTTAAGTATATCTCTTTTTCCCTGGTCTTCCATTAAATCAAGACCTCACCAGGAGTCTCTGAAATTCATAGATTCAAGAGCTGATAAAGACTTCAGCTGCCTTTCTAGAGGGTTTTGACTGTCCCTTGCAAACTTTGGGAAAGCTGAACTCCTTTGGGCATGGCTAGATGGAGCCATCTCCTGGCCAGACAGCAGAGAAAACTCTTAATTGAATATTAAGACCTGATCTGGTAATTAACCTTGCTGTAAACAAATTACATATACATGATGAAGGAATTGCTGCCTGCAGACTGATATATTTGGGTTCCAGTTCCCATTTATAAACTTTACACACTGGAAATTAGAAATCTGGCAAGTGGATACCTTACATTGTATGTCTTTGTGCATTGTATGAACGTATGAAGAGTGTGAACCAAGGAGTGTGGTTCGTTGCTGACTCCTGATAGAGCTAAGGCATGGTGGTAATCCACCACTTTTTTGAATGATAGCAGGGACATGTCATCTGGATATCCTCTTTTACTGCATTGACGCAAGGTGGATGTTAACATATTTCTCTATTTTGTTTGTCCTGGCATGTGACAAACTCAACCTTTTGGGTGAATGGCTGTCTTCTGTTCTGTTCTGATAAAGCCCTGTCTTGTACTATATTTGTGACTGTACAAGTGTTGAAGTATCCATTTTTGCAATATGGATTTCATCTCTTAGGCAGTTGAATAAACCACTACAGCTCAACAATTTTTATTTATGAAAGGGCTTATTGACATGAGAAAAACAATTTCCATCTATGAGGAATCCCACACTAACATACTAGTCAGTAAAATTCTTTGTTTGCATGTAATCTGCATGGTGATTAGATAATAAGAGCTAGGAAAAACATTGCCCTTCATGAAAGGGGGTGAAGAGCATTTTCATTTGGCTGTTTCAGTGGGCAGACATGCAAATTTCTGTTTACAGCAACCCAGATAAAGAGTATTCTTTTATTTGTCATAGTTTAGCTGATCTGCAAGTTGTAGACTTGTTTTATTGTACTACAAGATGTGAAATATGAGTTACTTTGTTTTGTCTGAGAGATCTGGATAAACATAACTTCATTTTAATTTTATTTTTATTTTGGGGGGAGGGTGGGGGGATAGGATAAAGCATCTGTTCTTTATAGTTGTATTGGACCTAAAAGTTCCATTACAGACATCTCTGAAACTTATCCTTTTTTACTTCAACACTTGGAAAGAAGAAAGTATCTGGTTCTTATGGCAGTGGGATTCAAAAAAGCTGCCTTCAGCTGCCACGTACTTCATCCTTTTTTTTTTAGTATGATCAGCTCAGCTCAAGTCTCTGTAGCCTGGTTTCCTCTTCAGTAAAAAGGAGATGGCAATGTTTGACTGCCCAACAGGGACATTTGTTAATGCAGGTACTATTCTTCTCTACTAGGGTTAAAGGATTCATGTAATTCAGATGTGCTTCTAAGTCCTTGCAAAATCAGATTTCTCAGCATAAAACATATTCCAGAACAACACTTAAAATTTCGTACAGCATGTGTATTTGGAGCAGGTGGGAAGTCCTTCTGTTCAAGCTGTCTTCAACAACCTTAAGTGTCCTCCACCTTAAGTGATGGTATCTCAAAAGCTGAATAAGTTTGTCAGTGTTCATTTTAAATATTGTGAAAGATTAGGAACTATTGTGTACATTTTCATACTATTGCTGATCTGCTTTTTATTTTTTTTCATTTTTAGAAAAAGAATTAACTTTAAAATAGTATTGCACCTATAACAATTAAGTGTGCTTTATTTTTAACTTCATTGTTTTTCAGGGGGATCAGATATTGAGTACCTAGATTTTTATAAGCCAGTGGTGTGGTTCTGGATCCTTGTTGGGCTTGCTTACTTTGCAGCTGTCCTCAGCATGATTGGAGACTGGCTAAGAGTCATATCAAAAAAGACAAAGGAAGAGGTAAGAACATTTTGAAAGGAGAAGAAATACTGTTTTTTAAAAACTTTGATTAGCAGTCAGGTGAACTTACAAACCCTTTTACTCTTAGGGAATGGGACAAAGCTGTCCGTATATTAAATATATGCTTCAGCTCAAATGGAACTGTAGCAGTCTAGTCCAACATACAGTGAATTTTACGTGGCTGCATATAAATTTATGTAAACTGTATTGTTGAATGGTGTATACACAATTGTGACTGAGTGGAAAAATTTCTCTGAAAGAATTACTCTAGATGGTAGAATAAAGTCGGTGATTTTTGAGGCAAAAAAATCATTCTGCTTTCATTGTTTCTGTATGGGATGCAGATATGTAAAAGTAAAAAAAAAAAAATCACTAAATAGTTATATTCAAGATACCTTTCATCGTTTTACAGCACTAAGAGAATAAATGTTTCCTATTATGTAGGGTATTGAAATGAATTATTTAAATATGTCTGGGTGTATTTTACTATAATTATCTTCAGCTGCATGCATAGCTATTTGTAGTCAGGTGCATTGTTTTCAGTTAAAATATATTCTTATTTGTAAATGTGTATTTATCATTTCAATGATACAATATTTTACTTTAAATCTTTATTTACTTTACTTTTAAGTGACAAAACTTATTTTTGTCACTTTAACAAAATGTTCTGGCTTCTAAAAATGTTAGAGGATAAATAAAAAATTCCTTTGACAATTAGCACAGTTCAACTTTCACTAGAAGTTTCAGAAAGAAATTGATTTTGTTTTAAGCAATGTATTATTTCCCTCTAATTTTACTTCAGTTCCTCTGCACATATCAGTTCATATGTGTTATTTAAACAGAAAAAAATCTTGTTTTTGGATGAGATGAATATGCTGGTTATTGTGCAATGGCCTGCTACTTATGTTTCTTTAAATTGTCTCTGTAGCTGTAGGGCATGGCATCAATGTCTAGATGTAATCTTGACATTGCTTGAGTTCCCAAAGTCCTTACTATAAAGGGTAGTTTACACCCATCCATCTTGACTCATTACAGTCTCCTTGGGTCACTCAGGGCCACTGCCTCTTCCTGACCAAAGGGCAGTGGTGATAGTGAGAGCAGGCAAGAGGGTGTGAGCTGGGCACTCGGGCAGGATTACTAAGCCCATTTTGTGAGCTCTGTAGCCTTTTTGCACTGCTCTTGCTACGCTTAGAGCTCTTAGAGCTAGTGACAGCATTGTGGCAGGCCTGTTCTAAGGAAATTTTTTTCTAAGAATTTCATAAACACTTATTGCAATAAAAGAATCAGCAGCTAACTAATGAGACAATGTAGCTCCAAAGCAGAGGAGCTACTTATTTGATCAAATTTATTTAAAGATTATTAGAACTCATCTTTTGCCTCTGCTCTGCAAATTTTAAATTATATTTATAGTTTGGTTTACACAATTAGCTTTTGTAGTGTCCCTCACAAATATGGAGCAGGACATATCGCACAAGTGTTCTCATTTCCAGGTTCAACATTTTTGCAGGATCACTATCTTGTGTTCTGGAAGAGCATTGAGGGCATCTTTATCAGTCAACCTGCATGATCTCCACTGTCTGTAGGGAAACCAGCAGATCACTTCAAATGGTGTTAGCCTGTATTGTTTTTGTGTATTATTTTGAACTTAAGAATTAGGTCCATCTAGCCCATTACTTCATCTGCACTGGGAAAAAGTAAGAGTTGGACAAGTACGTGTGGTGTTTGCCTGTTGTCTAACTGTTCACAACCTGGGTCAATTCCTAAACTGCATTTAGTTTCTAGATTCCTGAATAAAAGTGGTATTATGACTAAGGCACTATGACCTGGGACTATGCAAAAATACCTTGTTCAGGCTTCACTTTGCAGCACTTCCTCATGCACTAGTGACACAATCTAGTTCTTCATGATACTTCCTGAAATGAATCTGGTCTTTAATCTTACTTTTCTCATACTCTTCTATTAGGCAGTAAGATCTCTGGATAAGATGCTATCTTGACTATATAATTGTACATAGCACTGAGGGTTTAATCTTGTTTAGAATGTCTCATTATCCATGTTATTATAATGATAATATATTAAGAATGTTTGAATTGTTATGTCTTTTTTCTTATACTGAAGACATTTCAGTATAGGCTAAGAAACATGAATTGAACAGAGTCATGGATTTCTAACATATTAAGTGTATTCCTAGTTATATTAAGCAAAACTCAAAATTTCCCAGGTTATCCAGCACAGTGCTATGCCGAAGTTTCTTTCCTCAGGCACCAGGAATGTATCCCCTCTTTCCTCTTTCCATTCTTTCTCACCTTTGTAGCCTAAACAAGCATATTCATTTTGTCTACAGAAAGGAAAACTTCGTTCTTCACATATATCCAAATTCTCTTGGCTGATGCAGGTATTAAGGATTTTGCTGTATACAAGTGTCTCATGTGTTTTAGGTTAGATTAAAGACAGACATAACATAATTTGTACCATTTGTTCAATTAATCATATCCCTGATGTTCAGAAATATTCCCCCACTTTTTAACCCATTGCTCAAGCATGTCTGAAAAAAATGCATAACAGAAAATGTTCTAGCAATAACTACTACAGTATCAGAAATGTGAGAACAATTTGAGAAAACAGAATCATGGCATAGTACTATTTGTGTGCTAGTTAGGAGTTATGAAATATTATTTCTGGATTCTATCTTAATTTTGTAAGAATAAATTTGTGTACAAATATAGTGTATTTTGCTGTGAGATGAACTGTTTGATTAAACAGAAGCATTGTACAAGTATTCACTTTATAAGTAGCATTTTATGACTTTAAAACTGCTGTTCTCAAATCATCTTTGCTATCTGTCCAGGAAAATTCGAGTGAAAAAGTTGAGACAGTTCAGTGGAAATGTAGTCATTAAATCTCCTCTTTGCCAGCAGAAGCCAGAGGACACTCTGAATTTCTTGAATTATCTGTTTTTTCAGTTAAGCTTAAATTTATGATGGTCTGTTCCAGCTTCTGTGGATGCAGATTATAACAGAAGAACCTATCTGTAGTTCAGATAATAGAAATAAGTGCAATGGAAAATCCTAGTCATAAGCATGATTTTTTTTACTGTTTTTTAAGGAAACATTTTGTCAGTCTTTGGGGGGAATAGCTCATTATTCCCAGAAACAGCCTTTAACACTGGAAACTATGCTACTATGCTATATACTGAAATCTACTGAGAGACAGAGGCTATGATAAAATCTATAGGATATATCACAAGGATCACTGAGTCCAACTCCTGGGATCCCAAAATATGACCCCCCTCCTCCCCCAATAAAACAAAACATGTTATTGCTTATTTAGAGTACATATTGTGTAAGGAAACCTCCACGTTCCAAGAAATTGTTGATCATGATTATCATCTAATTTCCTGTTCAGATTTTTCTTTACTAATGCAGTTGTATTGTTCTTAAAAGCAGTTTACATAAGGATTTGTGGTAATAATGCTCTATAATGTTTCAACAAATAAAAAAAAAAAATCTATTTTTTTATGATACCACCAGAAAAGTTTCTCATATGTGAAGTGGAGTTGAAATAAAAAAAAAAAAATCTGGTCAGATATTCATTGATCCACAATAATGCTGTATTTTGATATTAAAATACAGATAGCCAGGATGTCTTTCAGTTGCTCAGGTGGCCTTTGTCTCCTGAAATAGTCTTGAGAGTTTTGAATGCCTCAGATAGGGAGGGAAGTGAAAGACAAGTAGAGACAGAAGTGGGAGTTTTAGAAGGATAGATCTGCTGCTGGAAGCAGTTCATACAGTAAGATAGATGAAGTGTCAGAAAGTCATTGGAACATGCTGTGTGCTAAAATCTTAAGTAGGCGATCTGTCTCTGAAGTTCAGCTTCAGAGTACTAGCTTGCCTGAACCTCCCCCCTCTTCATTATTCTCTGTACTCTGATTACTCAGAGCACTTACATAGTCTTCTGATTTTAGTTGCTTTGAAAGGTAAAATTTCAGGATTTTTTTTCCTTGTCATATTTTCTTTTACCTCAGTATGCAGCAGCTTCTGAATTTCAGTGTTTCCTGCAAAGATGCCTGCCCAATCAAGAATCCTAGTCATTTAGGCTATAAATTTCAAATTCCCATTTATAAGATTAAGCGCTTGCATCCCTTGGCCTCACGATAGTGTTTAAACTCTAGTCCATTCAAGCTCTAGACTCCATTTAAGTCAATGAAGATGTGATTAACCTCCACTGGAGATGTTAACATCAGAACTAGTCATCTACATTGCCTTTATAGTCACTGGAAAGAAATGACTGTTTCTAGTATAACCTGTTTGAATTTTTTAAGGTATCAACTTTAAGATGATGAATTATAAGATGAATTATATTCTCAAAGAGTCTGTTCTCTTTGGTGTATATCAAGAGCCCAAGTGAATGACTTGTGTTAGACATTAGCTCAGTTTGGACAAGTGATTTTTCATGCTGGGTGTCTTTCTTTTGAATTGAATGACATGGATCCAGCTTTAAAGACCAAATCTAAGACTTCATGAGAAATAGCACATTCATTTCTTGTGAAAATTCAAGAGGTAAATGTTACCTTTGGTATTTATAAACAATTTGATTCATCTGAATCATCATTCTGTTTAATCCTTGGCACCAGTGGCAGATTTGTCACTTATGTCTGTCAAAACAGAATTAAGCTTGTCATGATGATGCCATGGAAATTATTGCACTCTGTAGTATTTGTTGTCATTTTATTTTACTATAGCTTAGGGCTAAATGCGTTCATGCAGCATATGGGGCCCAAAATTAAAGAGAAGGTGAACCTCTCATATTCCCTGAATGTAGGCTTTATGCATGGAAATGGTATGGTATTTCTGTCTTGTTCTATTATTTTTATTTTTATTAAAAAGGAAGAAAAATTAGTCAGGTCTGACTTTACAAAACAGCTGAGCCAAATTATTTGCTCATCCATGCTGAAAACACTGGCCTTCCTTTCTCCCTCCTTTATCCTCTGTCCTTCCCCTGGCCTTCTCCCCAGTTTCTCTGTAGTATGCTACACCTCTGACTTAGCAATATATCTGGTGCTTATTTGATTGTAAAATGAGTGGACTCAACTTGCTAGGAAAGGGACATAAGAGTTTTGCAAGACTTCAGTAAATTCAATCAGCCTAGCAGGTAAACGGGCCTCAGAGCCTCTGCAGTGAGGGTATGTGACCGAGGAGGAAGGAGGTTTTCCTTCAGTGACAATGAGCTCTTAATTTGGCACTTGCTATTTTATGAGACAACATCCATTGAGTTAGAAATGAAACTGATCAGAATAACTCTTCAGCCTGGTGATCAGAGGCTTTTTACAAAGCTGTGAGTGCATTGCTGATCCATTGCACGTTGCTTTAAGCAAGATGGAGCAGCTTCTGTTGAGGAAAACAACTCAGGGCTTTTCCTTTTCTTAAAAACAAAACATTTCAATAATGCTAACGATCATCTATTCACAAGTTCAAAGGGTTGGGCAGAAGGACTTGGTGCGAGCCTGTTCCTAGCAAGTGCTGAATTAGAGAAATATTTGTAGGAGGCAGTCATAGCGCAAAAGCAATTGCAGGTGAAGTCCTTTTACATGACAGTGATTAATGGGGGTGACACAATGCTAGGATGTGCCAGCAGGGGATTGTTGAATTTCTGTAGGAAAATGGTGTTACAGCTGCAGGTGTTATAAAAAGGAATATTGCCAGAAAACAGTCCCTAGCTCCGTGGCCTAAGATTCAGGCAGAATGCAGAGTGCTACAAAAAATGGTGAAAAAAGAGCTGTCTGAAAAGAAGTCTGCCTAGCTTTAAGAGTTTCTCCCGGTCCATCCAAGATGTGCGGAAATGTGTATCTGAGAAAGAATTGCAACATTCAAAAAATGATTGTTTCTAATAATTTGTGTCAGATGGGGAAGAACATAGAGTATTAGGTCATAAGGTCATAAAATATTTGTATAATAAATGCAGCTCTAGGCCTCCAGTCAAACTTGAATAGCAATAGGACAGAAAAAAAAATAAAAAAGATGGGAATACATCCCTCCATGATTTTTCTCAGTCTTGGAGCCATATAGAGTGGTATTAGTGTAAGAAAAAGGAAGAAATGGCTGACCTGATTTTGAATGAAATTTGATCTAATTCTAAAAGATCACAAGGATAAGCTACCATGGTGGTTTTCTAGGTCCTGCCATTGCAACAGTCTAGTACTGAGTTTCTGTGTTGGTCACTCTTTTACACCATCATAGTCTGCAATAAGGAATGAAAGGATGTGTTGTTCTGTTAGTCCGAGAGAAACTAATCTGCTGATTGGTTTTGACACTTTATTTCTTGAGATGTCTTTTTTCATAGCTTTGTGTACTTCAGACACAATGCCTGCTTAACTTAGTCTCAGATTCACTGCACACACAAAGGTAATACCTATGCTGTTATCATATTGTGTGGCTTATGTTTATATCCTACCTCTTAGCAGAGGATACTAAAGCTCTTTAGAAATGTCTATGTTATTGTATAGTAAGTACCAGGTCCCTAAGTGATGCTGGTGTGGTGTTGATTATAAGAGAAGTGCTACGCAAATACACCTCTGTTAGCAGCTTGGACACTGTGCCTGGTAAGGGAAGGTGGGCACTGGGGGGCATGTTACCTGCCAGCACCAGCACTTAACCCTGCTCTTCCACATGCTCCCCATTGCCTCACTGTGCTGACTTGGACAATTCAGGAGTGATACAATGCCTTCAGTTCAGGTTGCATTCAACTAGACAGTGATGACAAGAGCTATTGAATTTGCAAAAATAAAACTGGAGCAAATTACTTACACTTCATAGTAAGATAGAAATTGATTAAAGAGTTCTGTTATAGCAATGGCATTTCTCAGAGTTAATTACACATGAAGATTCCCTGAATGTAGGTTATCACCACTTACATTAGGAGATCTTGATTTTTTTTGGAGATGAGATGTAATTGATCCTTTAAGCCACTGAGACAAATGTACCTGTGACTTAACTCTATTGACAGTGATATTTAGTCTTGAATGTCTTCAACCCCCATCTTCATGATTAACATTCCTGAAGACTTTACAAAAATAATAAATAATAATAATAATAAGTTAATCTCAGAGCTTAGATATTATTAGGACAAGACACCAGAACATGTTAGCAATAATGTGTATGCATTTGATAACTCTGTTGTGGAAAAGTCCTCGGACAAAGCCGATTCAGCAGAATAACCTTGCATCTTCAAGAAGCTGTGTTGACAGTGAGGAAATTGTGTTTTGCAATAATGGATAAAAGGGACTGAAGACATTATGGAATACTTTTTGTTACAAGGGGTAAGTGCAGTTGTAATACTCAGGTGGAACAACTTTAGTGGAGCTTTAATATTTCACAGAAGTATTGCTCCAGATATAGATATTGGAAATTTAAGGATTAAGCAATTTTTGGTGGGACTTGACCATGTAAATACAGTAGCCAGTCTTTATTCAGTACCAAGTCAAAATTAAGTCTTTTGTTTTTATGTTCTCTTCAGCATATCTTTATAAGGAGAAAAAAAAAAGTCCAATGAAATTATGAAAGTTATCTTTTTTCCTGTGGGAGAAATTTGAGAGAGCCTTTCAACTGCTTGTGGCTTGGATTTTGTTATGCTTCTAGTATAACTCTCAAAATGTTTGCTATTTCTGGCTGCAGTAAAGTTATGGGCTGTAGAGAGTAGACAGACTACATGTTGGCCTCCTGAATCACATTAGGGTCAGCTGATAGAGCTTCATGTAAACTTAAACTTTCTTGTGATTAATTCTTGTGATTCTTGTGAGTGTAATTCACACCCACCATGTTGAGAGGGGTTGGATGCTCTCTGAGGTAGACAAAACAACTAAATAGAATGACTGATTTTGATAGGAAAATGTAATCATCTCTTTTTTGTTATGCTTGAAACTTTACTAATATAGTGGAACACGATGGGTGGAGCTAATCAGACCAATAGCTTGTGTACAGTAATGAAAGATACACATGCAGCTCTATGCAAAGAGGTGTCTGATGGGCAGTATCAGGTACCTAACATGGGATTGTTTATATTTCTGGAGGAAAAAAAGGTAAACCAAAGCAAAAATGTGGTGACTGTTGTATTTGGCTCTGTTTTTGTAGAGGTGATTAAAAAAATATAATTGTAAGCTACCTGTTCCTATTTAGTTGAATTAGACCATGAGAGATCAAAAGGGACACTTCTGTATCTGCTATCTGTCGTATCTCTACAAAATATACTCCCACAGCTGCCACCATAGATGCATCTCCACAACAAAATAATCAAAATTTGCAGGCTCTCTGCATTCCCATTGGACAATGTGGTTTATTTCATCCAAGGCATCAGATGTTCTCATGGAAGTTATGTGGGTGAAACCAAACAGTCATTGCTCACTGGAATGAACTCACAAACATTATTTATTAACGGACTGAATAATCCAATTACCAGTGGGAGAGAATTGTTCCCAAAACACTTCTGACCACCATGTCTACAAAAATATCACTGTCTATGTAATTGTAATGTTACTCCAGAAGATGGCAACTTCATAAAACAGAACCTTTCCCCTCTGATATTTGGCCTTAAAAAAAGGGATACCTGTACCTGTTAGGGGATCCCAAAGAGAGAACAATTACTGCTTTATTTGTACCATTCAACTTGAAATTTAGGTTTGGTGGCTTAAAAACTTGTAGAAGAGTTCTTTGCTACAGAGCTGAGGTCTGGGAAGAACAAAGGAATGGAAGATAGTGATTAAACTCCTGGGAAAGCTTGGCATACACATCTTGTTAGTGCCTGTGGTCTTTCCTCTCTGTTGTGTTAAAGACAAGTAGACAAGAGTCTTCTCTACCTATTCACTGATTATAGCCCAATGGAGTTAGGATATTCTCTAATAATGTTATAATTAGAAATGCTAAAGGCCATATACTGGGAATGGGAATTTATTTACTTTGACTATAAATTCTTAATATACAGGAAAAGAATGGCTGTCAATCAAAATGTCTGTGAAACCTATCTTTTCCTATTTTGCAATGATGAGCATAAATTTTGGGCAGGAAGAAGTGGTGTATGCTTCCCCAGGCCCGCAGGAAAGCGAGAAGGCAGAGATACAAACCCTCATACAGAGTCAGCCCACCCAGCAACTGCATTGTTAAATACATCTAGTATCTCTGTACCTACATTTTTTTTAATTTCATTTTTTAAGTGGGAATTTTAGAGAACAGTTTCTGAGAAGGCTGGATGAGTTTCTTGAAAGCTAAGACAAAATGTTATGTACTCTACTTTGCTGCCTGGATAATGTGACATGTACATGCTCTTTCTAGTTTTGTCGCTGAGTAGCATATCATGGAGAAGTTAATTGGATGTGTTATTTTTAAGTAACAGAAAAGTACATTGGAGAGGAAAAAAAGCTGAAAAACTTTGGAGAATGCATTAAGGATAAATGTTAGAAATCATATACTGAGGAACATCTAGAGCATTAAGAATTTCAGTAAGGAAGGCCACTTTTTTTTCCCTCCTAAAATACAGTCAGAGGTGTATCATATGCTCATTATTTAATTGATTTTGGGGGGGTTTGTACTAACATTATGACCATCATAAAGTGTATGAGCCCTGCATACAAAAGGAAAAAACAAAAGGGTACAGATATCAAAGAAAAAACTACACACTTCATTTAGAAATACATATAGTCTCATTTTCTTGCACAGTGTGTGTAATGTCTATATTTTGTTTAGTACTCACTGGTATAGCTCCTTCCAGACATACTTTCATATCATATACCTGAATTCTATCCAGGCAATGATATCTTCCCTTTCTGTGAACAGAAGCAGATTAACTGGTTATACTTTAACATTAGAATTTTTCAAGAATGACCCTGAGAGAGAGAAGCAAACTAAGGCAAAGTTAGAACAGTGTATGTTCACTTCAGCCTATTTAAGGAGGTCCTTCTCTGTTTGCTTGTTTGTTTCTATTTTATTTTATTGACCACAGCTGTGACTTAATTCAAAGTGCAGACTAGTCATATGTAAAGGTTATGGCTACATGACTTGTGCTGTCCAGACCATACTTAATAGGATGAGCAGTCTTCCTGCATGTTGGGCAGTTCTGTTTGTATAATTATTTGGTTATCTGTTCAGAGCATGTCCAGAAAGGTCCTCAAATTCCTGACAAATATAAGGAATTAGAGTTAATGTAATGAAGAACAAGTCATGTTCTTCAGTACCTTCAAATATTTTTTTCTTTTAGCAGTAGCATCCCCTTGGGCATGCTTACATTCAGGATTATGTGATTGGCCTCTATCCAAGACCTGAGCTCAGCTAGAAAACAAAGCTAAAACATGGTAATGAAAATCAATAGCGAAGGTGTTGGTCTCACCCATAGTACTGGCTGAGAGACTTGTCCTGCACCAATTTTATGTTGGTATTAATTTAGATACTTTTTGTCAGGAATAGGATAATGAGTGATTACTTAATGTCCATGTTTTTTCCTAGGCCCATTAAATTCAGGATGTCCATCTTTAGATAATATTGTTGATAAGGTATATGCAGAGTCCGGGAACTGTTTCATCATTCAGAAAGTTCATACAGTATTTTTGGTGTGTAGTTTTATTTTTTATTTTTTTAAACTGACTTTAATAGGAATGAGAAGCCACATTTCAGAATTGTTCAGATACTGTTTCCACTGTGTACTGATAGAAAAATTGTGAAATTAAAAAGCTGACTGGGTGGCTGCGCCCAAAGAGTTGCAGTGAATGGAGTTAAATCCAGCTGGGGGTCGGTCATTAATGGTGTCCCTCAGGGTTCAGTATTGGGGCCAGTTATCTTCAATATCTTTATCGATGCTCTGGATGAATGGATCAAGTGCACCCTCAGTAAGTTTGCAGACAACACCAAGTTAAGCATGAGTGTTGATCTGCTCAATGATAGGAGGACTCTGCAGAGGAATCTGGATAGGCTGGACTGATGGGCCAAGGCCAACTGTATGAGGTTCAGCAAGGCCAAGTGCCAGGTCCTGTACTTGGGGCACAACAACCCCAAGCAGCGCTACGGGCTGGGGGAAGAGTGGCTGGAAAGCTACCCAGTTGAAAGGGTCCTTGGGGTACTGGTCAATAGCTGACTGAATATGAACCAGCAGTGTGGTCAGGTGGCCAAGAAGCCCAACAACATCTTGGCTTGCATCAGAAATAGCATGGCCAGCAGGATTATAGAAATGATTGTCCCCCTGTACTCTGCTCTGGTGAGGCCGCACCTCGAGTACTGTGTTCAGCTTTAGGCCCCTCACTACAAGAAGGACATCGAGGCCCTGGAGCGTGTCTAAAAAAGGGTGACAAAGCTGTTGAAGGGCCTGGAACACAAGTCCTGTGAGGAGCGGCTGAGGAATCTGGGATTGTTTAGCCTGGAGAAAAGAAGGCTCAGGGGAGACCTTATCATATTTTACAATTACCTTAAAGGAGGCTATGGGAAGGTGTGGATTGGGCTCTTCTCCCAAGAGCTAAGATGAGGGGAAATGGCCTTTAAATTGCACCATGGGAAGTTCAGGTTGGATATTAGGAGGAATTTCTTTACTGAAAGGGTTGTGAAGTATTGGAACAGGCTGCCCAGGGAAACGGTTGAGTCACCATCAAGAGGACTTCAAAAAATGTGTAGATGTAGTGCTTAGTGACATGGTTTAATGGCGGACTTGGCAGTACTAGGTAAAGATTGGACTGGAGGATCTTAAAGGCCTTTGCCAACCTAAATGATGTTACGGTTCTAAGTCAGTCCTGGAGCTGAGCTAGGGACTATGTCCCCATTGCTAGTGGTATTTCTATTCCCTGACAATCAGGAGTGAGCAACATCACCAGTTTAGTGCTACTTATCATATGGCTGACTTGAGTGCTATCACTGTGACTTGTTTTTCCTATTAACTCCTGAAATATTTTGTCATTCAGCTTTATGTAACGTACTTAGTTGTCAATAATTTCTGTGAATGAGACCATATCCTTGCATCAAGTTGCTCCCAACTATGGTATCTGCAGAATCTGGAGTTCTGTGCTGTAATGAGGTAAGAGAATTTGAGAAAAGTAAAAAAATATTACAGAAAGTACATAGTGGTTTTTTTTGAGCAGCATAGGCAACTGGAATTTCAATCACTTTGCATAAAAGATTTTGTGGCTGTCAGTGCCCAGATGAAGAGGAGCTATAATGCAGTATAAAGAAATGTCATACCCTAAGGACAGAAAGAACCTGAACATAAACAGAAATGTCCATATGGATAAAGGGAGGATCAGATTTTGAGAGTGAGTTGCTTATGTTCACTGGCAGTTGAAAACTGCACCCTTCTTTTCCTGTAACCTTTTGTACTTGAATCTGTAAGTGCTATGGAATTGAGAGTTTTATTCTGAAAACATAACATTTCGAGTGCATTTCAGTTCACACAAAAGCTAAGCAATAATTTGGGGTACACATAGTTCACACAGCACTGAACTTCTAGTTTCTCCTGCTGTGCCAATTACCTATGATTTACTATTAATGTATTTCAATTCTGCTTAGCAACAACACAGCATTTTTCAATGTTTTCAATGATTTTAATATAAAGCTGAAATTGTGCCAAACAGCATCATAGCTCTGGTATATGGACAAATATGATTGAGACCACCATGTTCATGTTCCACATCACCTTAATTGGAACATGAGACTGTCTCCAAAAGGCATATCTAATGATGTTCTTCATCTAGCTGCATAAATTTCTTTCCCTAAAGAAATCTAATTAGAAGTTAGTAATTAAATATCCTAACAACTACAGTTTGAAAATTCTCCAGAATAACTAACATGCGTGAGTTACACTGCCTGTGCTCCATCACCAACATGTGGTGCCCCAAGACAGCTCCATCACCAACATGTGGTGAGGGGGACTGGTGGGGTAGTTCAGAGCATGTACTAAGGGTTACATGTACTTGCTCTTGTCAGAAGCATGGTCAGCTGTTTTTTCTTTGCTGGGAGAACATGAGAGAAGCAGTAACTGAAATTGCTATTAAAAGGCAGGTTAAAAAGGTTAGGGGGAGGCAGTTCAAGATGCTTGTGGCTTCCAGTAGGTTGCCAAGACACAATTTTAAAACTACTAATCTGATAAAATCCCTTCAATGTGACTATGTGAAATGGCAGAGATGTGTGTATGAGCAAAATAAATGGAATGCTTGTACAGCTGGTGAAAGCTACAAACATGCTGGGTAAAATAGAAACCCATATACTGTCTATTTGCTCCCCTTGACAGTAGCGTGCTCCAGAATCTGAGCAGCCTGCCTTTATACAAGATTTGGAGCAGGACAGAGCTGCCCTAGGGTGTGCACTGATACTCCTTATCATATTTTTATTACTTGTTTACTACAAATAAAAATATTGTAGCAGCTGAAATGTTTCAGCAGTACAGATTACATTATTTTCAGATCTGAAGTGCAGTGTGTCTGATCCTAATTGCGCAATTTAAATACTAATAATCATTCAGCTGAGCAAATCCTCTGTGTATTACAGATAATAATCCTTGTTTTAGAAAATATATGTAATGGGTCCACATTAGTCAATGGTGTAATTCACTGAAGCTGAGACAAATGTAATAAAATGACCTCTGGGTAAAGAGTTTTTTGTTTTGTTTCTGGAGGGGGGAAGTTCTCCTGAAAACTTGTCACTCCTGAGTGAGCTGATTATTTTTTTACCTTCATTATATTCCTGTTTTCCACTGCACTGCAAAGCATGAATAAGCCTTTGGCCACTCTTCTCTGCTGGCTTACCCTCCATATTTGTCTTTGTTAATTTTTATTTGATTTCTGTGCCAAGTCCAAGCTTGCTTGCCGATGATTGAAATTCTGGACTGAGCAGTACCAATTAGACTAATTTATTTAAGTGGGTTAATTCTTCTAAAATGCCTTGCTTTGGAGTTATATTTATCAGCAGTCTATCTTCCCTATGCTATACTTTCCAATTAATAAGCTGCCCACAGAGAAAAGATTTAAAGAAAAACAATCTATTTCCTTAGCCCTTATAACAAGATAATCTCCTCAAAAGGTGCCTCCTTTAATTACCTATATAACTTAATATTGTAATGGTGGTTTGGTTGAAATACAAGAGCAAAAATATAAATAGCATATAAATTACAAGGCCATAGTTCACCTCAGACTTATATGGGTAAGCTGCCAAGTCTGTCTCATGATCTGTCCAAGGAAGATGAGGATAATCTGTGAGTCTGTGCCAGCAGCTGCCTCCCTCAGCAGTAGTCTCAGAGTTTGGGTTTATAGGATGTTGCATCTTTCCCAATACTGAAACACAGAAATGGTGGAAAGGAATCTTGATAAAAAAAAAAAAAAGGTAGTTTTTGATGAAGGTTTAGTGAAAAATTGGTAGTTTTTAATGAAAGTGCCTTTATATTGACAGCCTCTATAGCAAAGACACATAGAGTGAGGGAACAAGAGCTAAGTGTGCAGCGGGGATGTACATGCATAGAGTCACAGAATCACAGAATGGTTTGGGTTGGAAGGGACATTAAAGACCATCCAGTTCCAACCCCCTGCCATGGGCAGGGACACCTCCCACTAGAGCAGGTTACTCAAATACATACACACATGAAATGATAATGGTTGTGCAAACTAGCACCTTGCAGCCAGCCAACCTGACTGGAGATCTGTGCACCAGAGGGGAAATGCCACCCTCCAGCTGTATGGTAACTGTATCACAGCCCCCTGCACTGACTGGCAGCCTGCATTTACTCGGTGTAAATAGTGACAGTTCCAGCAGTCCCACGTTGCCATTGTGTGTGTGTTGTTTTAGCATGTCACTTCAGAGGAGTCAGGGTGGTAAGCAGACATGTTGATGACATGACTGAAGCTGTTACTGTACTGGCGCTGTGTTCGAGCAAGCACAAAAAAGAGAATACCAGCAGCTGATGCTTTTTTTTTTTTATAAAAGCTTTTCTGTCTAAATTTAGAAAATTCTTTGCCAAGCCTCCTAGGGATCTTTCCACAGACAGTAGAAGTGCTCATAAATAACCCTGCGCCCTGGTAGCAATACATAGCCCAGCCTGGATTGCTGGGATTTCAGCATCCCCTGACCAGCTGGGTACTGTGCAGCTGCCAGGGCTCCGGAGCTTCCTGGTGTTCTTCGCTGCCTATAATTCAATAACAAATTTCAGCAGAAAAGATTTCTTTTTTTCTTTTTTTTTTTTTAAGAATTGCTGTTAACTCTTCCCAGTGCATCATTTCTTCTTGTTTAGTTGCTGTCGATAAAGAAATGAGTCTGTGGGATGAGAAATCTGTACCAACCGCAGCAGCTCTTTGCTAGCCCAGAGACACATTGCTTTCTCACTGGGCTTTCAAGCCTACAGTCTTTAATGTCCTCAGCCAGGTTATGTTTCCTTTTTTTTTTTTTCTTATTTTTGTTGCAGGTAGGAGAATTCAGAGCCCATGCTGCGGAGTGGACAGCCAACGTCACCGCGGAGTTCAAAGAAACGCGAAGGCGTCTCAGCGTGGAGATCTATGACAAGTTCCAGCGGGCTACCTCCATCAAAAGAAAGCTCTCCGCTGAACTTGCCGTCAACCACAATCAAGACCTGACTCCTTGCAAGAGAACCCTGTCAGTCAACCATCTCACCAGTGAGAAGGACATCTTGCCAGCTCTCACAAAGACGGACAGCATTTATATGAATGGTTTGACGCCGCACTGTGCAGCAGAAGAGATAGCCGTTATTGAAAATATTAAGTAGCTGTGACTTTGGATCCCAGCCCATGAGAAGCTCTTGGCTTAGACTAGCCATATACCTTTTTTCTCCACCCTGTCAATGATCAATGCTAATAGCATTTTATATGTGTGCATGAGTTCCACAGAAACTACAGTCCCGAGTTACCATCACATCTCTTCAAAGACACAAAGATGAATGGCATTTCTGTTATCGAAAGATGCTGGAACAAGCAACGTCTTCTGCCTTTATCTGCCCAGACTGTTTTCCACTTCTCCTAATGTGCCATATGGCCTCAAGAATGAATCACACTTGTTTATGGTAACAATGTAGCTTTGAGGGATCAGTCCTTAAAATTTCAGGGTCTACCTTACTGAGCCTAGGAATGGACCATTTATGGACTACAACACATTTGTAAATGGCAAGAAATTCTTATGCAGCCTTTTACCTAAGAAATTTTTGTCAGTGCCTTATCTTTTGAAGAACCAGAACCTCTACAATTCCTGTATGGTTTTTGTTTGTGTTTTTTTCTTTTTTAAATGAGAAGTGTATTTCCTTTGAGCTTTCATTCTTCCTGAAATGATGGTGTTTTAAAGGTGTCTGTATTGAAGATACCAACCAGCATGAATAAATGCCAAAACTCAGCAATCATCAAATGATGTTCTAAGCTCTAAATTTAAAGGCACTGCAGTCTCAGAAGTTTCAAACATGTCCCCCAGAAGCATTTTGTTTTACTCAGGTCCAGCTGATACTTGTTCACACTGACTTGTAGAATTTGCCGACCCTGTTCGGTCTTATTTTTTCAAGCAGTGTTCAGCAGTTTTTTTCTCTGTGTCAGATGTACCAAAAAATAAAATAAAAAAATCTGCAGCTTATCTATCATTAAGTTATTTGGTGGATGACAAGAGCAAATAAATATGGCTATTTTGAGGAGAGGCAGGAGAGGCTTTTAATTGCTGTATCCTAATAACAACATTCAGAAAACAATGCAGAAAAAAAAAAATCAGCATTTTTTAACAAGCATAAACCTTCTACCAGATATTTGCTCTGTGACAAGGATTCTTAACTTCCTCTTTAAATCAAGTCGCACCAGATGCCATATGATATTTTACACAGGAATCCTGCTGGAGTGCTTTCCTGAATGTCACACTGTACAGTAGCTGCCTGTGCCGGAGCTGTGACTAACGTGGGAATGCAATCGAAACTGGTATCACTGTGACTTTGTACATTTCAAATAGAGATGGCTCTGAATATAAGTGCAGGCATGAAGAAGAGCTGATAAAATAGCACAACCTGAATACTGATGATTGTTCAGAAAGGGTAGGCTGACGAGAAGCAGATCTAAACCAGACTGTGTTTTCTTTACTGGTTTTAAGAAAACACGTTAACTTTAATTTTACGTCCTCTGTTTTGCTAATAGGTGTACATGAGATTCAGAAGAAATGCAGGATGGAATGGATAATTTTACATTCTTTTCTTATGTTAGTCTATTGTAGCCTGGCTGTACATAAAATGAAATGAACAGGCCTTAAAGAATAATTTAGGCTCTGTGTAAATTAAAAAACAAACAAAAAACATCAAAAAAAAAACAACACAAAAACAAGACTTTGCTGATTGGGCATGATTCAAGTGGCAAATCTTACAGCATCTCTGACCATTAGATAACATGCAAGATATGAATGTTAATGTTTTTGAATGCTTAGCTTGTTTTCTAATAAATATAAGTTAATATGTAAATTCAGTCAATTCAGTGTAAATATCAGTCAGTTAACATTTACAGAGAGTATGCTTTTAAAATTAAAGAAGTTCCATGAAACAGCACCGAGCAATGCTCTTATAACAAAGACCCTTGTCTCCCCAGCACAGTGTTCTGAATGTCCACATGGCAAGAGTTCATCTTGCTGTGTATAAACTGTGAATTGTAATGAAAAATAAAGTTTTTAATTAAAATAAGCTTTTCTGAATCTCCTGCTTGCTATAACTGGAATGCTGAGAAATCATTTGTGAAACTGATTTTGTGTTTTCACTAGTTAGAGTATAGCAGTTTGCCACCTTCTTTAATTTAAGATGGTTTAGCAATAAAGGCTTGACTCATCCAGCACAGGAATATATTTTTTTTCTTGATATTAAAAATAATGTTCTTTGGATGCTGTACCCAATCTTGTGTTTCTTTCTGTTTTGTTCAAAAACTTGGGAGGATGAAGTTTATTCTGTCACGTGCTATGGAGCTGCTGGTAATCTCAGAATTTTCACTGATGGAGATGTGGGATGCTGTGCTGGTGGTAGCCTTGTGCAGAGGTGTGTGAACCAGCAGTCCTATGGGCAGTAACCTGCCACACCAGAACAGTCATTTCGGCAGTGGATAGTTTACAGTGGCCTCTCTATGTTTTGGCCAAGCGACCATTGACTTGCAGCTGTGTGGTGGTAAGTAAAGACTGACGAGTGCTATTTTATTAAATTGTTCCAATCTGATTTGGATGGGATGTCTCAGTGCCTTTTGGAGGGACTGGTAATGTTTAATGTTTACTGTCTCTGAAAGCAGATACGATATCTTTATGAGGGCAGTGAGGCACTGGCACAAGTTGCCCAGAGAAGATGTGGATTACCCCATCCCTGGAGGTGTTCAAGGCCAGGCTGGATGGGGCTTTGGGCAGCTTGGTCTGGTGGGAGGTGTCCCTGCCCATGGCAAGGGGTTGGAACTGGGTGGGCTTTAAGGTCCTTTCCAACTCAAACCAAGGTTAAGTCCTTGGATTACTCTTACTAGCTTGTATCAATTTACCAACCTATAGCAGTGAGTGCCTATGTGGTTTCTTTCATTTTAAAGAAACTTTCAGTAGTTTCAAGACCTGCTGAAAAGAGTACGTTGTTTCAAAAATTTACGACAATATTTGTAATGTTAGTATGGATATGCGTTAAATCCATTGAGCATTTATTTTCCTTGATTCTTGCATGTGATTTCTGGGAAAAAAAAAAAAGTTGTTAATTTATATGTAAAAGCCATTCTTTTTTTTTCTTTTTTTTCCTTTTTTCTGACTTTAGTATTTGATCTAAAATATCCAACCTTATAAAAGACTTGTCTGTTTAGAAGAATACATTAACAAATAAAATCCTTAATAACTGAAGAAGAAAAAAAGATGCAACAGTCCAGCTAGTGTAAGTGGGTAGAGTCAATACAGGTCTAGAGCCACTGGTGTCATTTCAAAATCTTTTTCTCCCTCTCCAAGTACAGTGATAGATCTGCTAAGGATGGCTAAGTGAATTTACAAAACTTCATGATGTCCATAAAGATCTTTCTTCTTGTTCCTGTAAGAGCAAACTTTTGAATTAAAACCCTGTGCCTTTCACGCCTCTGGAAATCCTGTGTAGCTCTCTTTTTCCCTTCCAAATGTGGAGCTACAAAAGCAGGAATTAAGACTTCATGAAATTCAACTTAGCCTCCTTCTTCTCACACACATGTGGAGATGTTTTCAGACTATTGGGATGCTTGCTACTTAAGCAAGTTTCTGAAAATTGTATTTCAGTTTGGTAAAGGTTTATTTTTGCTTTTACTGCCAAGCAAATACCATAAAAACAGATGTTGAAAAAATATTTTGAATGATTGATAAGTTCTAGCACATACCGATATGTAGAAGTACATTTGCCACCTAACAAAATAGTTTGTTTCTCAATGTTAGAAGAAACGTTAATAAAAAGGATCTGGAATCTGTTGGAGAAGTACCTAATCTGTATTGGTGGCTGTTGCCTATGTTCTGCCTTGCATAATAATAATTTTTTTTTATTCTCTGTTGTACTTTGTATTCTCGGACAAAGTGTCCAAATCGTCTACTTGGTCAAAGCCTCAATTCTTCATTAGCCCTGCATAGGAGGCAGGGAGACTGAGACTAAGTCACAGAGAATTTGTTCTATGACCTCTCCTTGCTTGAGTAAGATGGGAAGAGCTTACTTTTGCATTTCCTCTGTGTTTTTTTTTTTTTTTTTTTTTTTTTTTAACTCTGGGCTGGCTGTCCCCCCTTTTCCAATATTTAGGCAGCCTTGAGGCACTACAGTCTGTCTGAGTTGCAAACAGCCTGAAAGGGTCACAGCCAGAAGCTCACTGAACCTTGTGAAGCCGTGCCTTCCTCTCTTCACCCCTTCCTGAATTATTTTTTGACGCAACAGGAGGAAAGCTAGGGGGTAACACAGGAACCCACAGAAGTGCTAAACCTCCAAAGGGACCAGACTTGATCTGGAATGGACCTTCCTTAGATCACTAAACAAACTGTGAGACCAGGACTGCAGATGGGAGAAAATCTGGCTTGTGTGTTTGAGTTCTTGCTCTTCCAGCATCATTTCTACACCAGTGATCTCTAAACAGGAATACAACACGTCCAGTAGAAGAAGAAATGGAAGACTGCTCTACTTAGTCAACCCTACATGCTCATGACAAGTCTACATATGTATATAATTTTATTTCCTGTGAAGGAAATTTTCCTGTCAGGGAAACTACATATAATGTCGAAATACTGCAGTAATATTTCTAATAAATTACTGTCATACAGTTATGGGGTAATTACCTTTTCTTTCCTACCTTGCAGTGTTGTTTGAAAGGAAAGGTTTTTATATATTTAAAAATATATATACATTTTACATGAATTTGTCAAAGTTAAGGTAATTATTTTGTCATAGAAACACATGTAAGATTTTTGGTTTGTGCTGCCCTGCAGATTTAAAAGAACAACACAACCTTCCTGTAAACAATATGTTCCATTTGGGAAAAATAGAGAAGATGCTGATTTACTGTTATGAGAAATAAAAAGCTGTTGAGCTACTCATAGGTAATAAAAACGCCACCTCTTTAATTTGAACAAGCATTCTGTGCTTTGCCAAATTGTTACAATTATAAGGAGCCTGTGTAAGAATCGGTTATAACAGGTTTATTATACTTTAAAAACTTGGAACACTTCAATTCTAGGCCATTGATAATCATGCATTCACAAACTTTCAGAGGATTACATTGAATGAGTTTACGAACAGGTACCTTAGTTATTGCAAAAACATCATCACTTTTTTCTTTATATAAACAGCTGATATATTAGCTTATACAGCTTTTTATTTTGGACCCACGTATATGTGTGCTTTCAATGTGCAACGTTGATACGTTGTTGTATAATCTTAAGTTGACTATAAAATCCACTTTGGTAAATTCAATATTGTTTCATGTTAAATTAGAGTTTTGACAATGTAGCTGAATTTAAAATCAGTATATTATAAAAACAATAGACATCACAACTTTTCATGAATTATAGCACTCTCTACATTTGTGATATAATAAATCTATTTTTTTTTTTTGGCCTGTTTTAATTGTTTCTGAATGTTCAGCTGTTTTTCTGGTCTAGCTGATATAGACAGATAATTACAGAGAAAACAACTAATCTATGGTTTGTAAATAATACAGTATGACCAGGCTACCAGTATTAGATTTCTTTATGACTGAGTTTGGGATAATAGTTTTTGTTCTGTTTCCACTGTTGCTAATTATTATTATTAGGATTCATTGAACATTGCATGTACTTTTTTTTTCCCTGTGAATGTCACAAGAACGTTTATGAATGTCCTCAGTGAGAAACTCCTTGAGAAGGATTTGCTTTATTAACCCCAGTTATTAATTCTAGCTAATGCCCAAGAATATACAGTCAGATTTTCATCCTCCAGAGAAAGGCACGTGATATGCATACACTATCGATCCTTATGGGAATGTACTACTTGCCATAAGTAATAAATAATAATATACTCCAGAAGATGAGCTGCATCCTGAAATGACTTCTTAAATAGCAGTTTAATGATAGCTCTTTTTTTTTCTTTTTCTTTTACTATTAATTTGATTCTTCAAAATAAAACTGTGAGGACTGAGAAGTTTTTCTGAAGAGAAGCATCTTTCACATTAAGTGTATTTTAGTCTACTTTAGCTCCAGGGAGACAGAGACTAACTTTGCTGGATAACTAGAAATAAGAATCTATTTGTTAATCATTTTCTCATGGGAACTCATGAGAATCCTGCTGGATCTGCCTTTCATACTAGCCACAAATCTGCCTGTTTTATATGGATTTTGCATTTTATCTAAGAAAGAAGTATTGTATTCAGTAGTGATGCACACTAAAGTAGTATGGTGTCATTCCTAAAGGTTTTTGTTTGTTTTGTTTTGTTTCCCCCCCTAAGATCGTGATTTTGTCCAAAGTTTCTCTTTATTTCCTACCATAATAAATGAGCTGATAGTTGAGTACCAAACCCAGCAGAGATATCTGAGTATTACTGGAATTTAACACTTTGAAAGGGACAAATATGGGATTTATGTGCCCACAGGAGGCAGAGTGCATCACTGCAGTGGACAATTCCTGATTGAAGTCCACTAGATCTGACAGGAAACATGATCAAGGGAAGTTCTACTTTAGCATGGCCATATGGCATGGTACATCCTTCTGCCTAATGTATACAGCTTTGAGAATACTTTATGTCACCTGTGCCTGCTCTGTAGCAGGAGAGAGGGAATTTTACAACTGTAAAGGCTCTGTATTGCACACTTGGCCAGGATATTGGCCTAGGAGTCACAGTCTAGGCCCTTCTAGACTACAGAATGAAGAGCCATAAAGTCTGAATGCTTTTTTTAATAGAGAATACCTCAGTGGTTCGTAGCGAAAGGAGGATTAAAAATTAGGCTCCACTGCAAAAAGTTGAAGTGGGAGTAATATGTCATGTACTATTGTGCACTTTATAAAGTGGAGGTGGTACAAGCACAAAGACCTTTTCATTTCCCAGTGTCCTTAGAGACTGTCAGAAGAGAGTCAAAGTGCAGTCTGCATTATATCAGCTTACTCCTGCTCTTCTGCAATGCTTTTGCAGGCTCTGAATGTGTACTGCCTGTGAATGTATTACACCCTTCTGGGTGCCAGCTGACTATCAAAGACTGGATAGCTTGAAAGGGGAGAAACTTCTTCTCTTAGTCATACTGTACAGGTAGAGTAATAAGAGAAGATTTACTTTTTCAATATGAAGCTCCTTGAACAGAGTTTTGTATACAGATAATATTTTGGAAAAAAAACACAGCAGACTATCAAGACCAGAACAGAGGCTGCAGGTGTGTTTTATCACTGCAGCGGTATGCTGGTTGTGAGCTTGGCCTGTCTTAACGTGCAACACTTTAGTGCAAAATTAGCAGTAGAAGTTGTATGTAGTTTCTACTTGTGTAGGCTGAAAATATCAGAAAACAGTTTTTGGAAACTAATGAACAGAAAATTCCTCTGAACTCTCACTGCTGCTTGGTGACAATGGAAGCAAAGTTTAGTTAGGCCTGTCAGCATAGAGGGACTGTCAGCATACAGGGATTACATTCCTGCATTCACACATCGGTTTATACTCTGCTACCCTCAATAAAATTTTTCCATACTTGCTGTTGTTTAACAGAGCCTTCCACAAACAGAATAAAGAATTACAATGTAGAGTATGTAGGGCCCTTAACTACAGAGCATACCATAAAACTTTCCTCTTTTTCATTACAAATCCAAACCCAGTTACTCTGTACTGAAAAAATGAATGCAGAAATGCATAACTAGCTACAAAGATGTGTCAAAAGTACTTTCCTTTCATTCTTTCTTTTAATTTTGTTTCTGTTTGTCTGTAGGCTATAGTTGCTTCATGCATTTTTATGTTTTCTAGTGACATCTTGCATAATGAATGTAACTCATTTAAACAAATTAATGTACTGTATGACTCTGGTGTGCACATTTCTGATCCTGTTAGAAAGGAATAACACAGTATCAGTGCAGGGGGAAAGGTTTATTTATGAAAGAAACATATAAGGAACTGTAAAGGTGTACTAAGCACCTGTTTGTTTTTTTTTGTTGTTTGGTTGTTTTTCTTTTTCTTTTTTAATATACCAGAAATATTGACAAAATATGTTGCTGTGGATCTTGTGGCGTGGCATGATGTATGAAGAGGACAATATGATCATGTACAGCTCCATGAGTTGCCGTTTCCTGCAGCACTTCAGGTAGTGGTTGGGATTGCATGCAACGAAAATAAAGCTGCTTTGCCATCTATTTCAGCTTTTCAGTTTGTCTGCCTGCCAGTGTGGTAACTCTGCAGCTAAAAGTACTTTGAAGTTATGGAAAACTGGCCTGAAAGGATCTGGGGGCAGCTGCAGGGATTACACCATGTTCTCCAGAGTTTATAATCCACCTGTGCTATTAGGGAGCTGTGCAAAAGAAGTAGTTTGATAATTGAAATATATCATCACTGCAAATATATAGCTTGGTTGAAACTGTTTGCGAGCCTCTCTGAGAGAAATAAACCAAAAATGAGTTCAAAGTATCAGGGGCAATTCTCAGGATAGTAATTATTTCAGGAGCTTCTGATGATCAGTCTGTGCTCTGCCTGTGCTCTGTGTCTGAGCTATATTTGAAGTGAGTGATCCTTAAAGCAGGTCCAGAGCATTACAAATCAAGATACTCTGCCCTTTCCATCTGACTTTCTATCCTTCCATCATCTTACAGATGATGTGAAAAGGCAGAACTAAAAACCATTAGCCTGAAAAATCATTAGCCACAGAATTGCTCCAACAATTTGGCAGAATTCCTTCTTCCTCAGTATTATCTGGCAATGTTCCACAGCTGTGATGCTGTCATTTCTCTCTCCCCCCTCTTCAAAAATTTTTGTTTTAATTTTTTAAATATTTGTTGTGTTGTACAGCAGTTAAAGAGGGGGCTGTGAATTAGGTTTCTGTGCTCTATTCCAGTTCATGGCTGATTCAGAGAGCAGTAACAAGAAACTCTTTAGTATAGTTAACATTGTATTGGGATGTGTCTTTGAAAAGAAAAGAGTGTCTGGAACACCTTACACAGAAAGCTTTGTGCATAGTCTTTTGTTTCCTCTTTGCTGCTGCCATTAGTGTCATGTTCATAGCACTTGCTTCCCCTCATGCTTCAGAGAAGTACATCTTTTTTAATTACGATATTAAAAATTGCTGTGTATTTGTGGATTAGGATAATACTTTAATTCTCAACCAATGCATATTAGTGGGAATGATTTGTGGCTATGTAATGAATAAATAGGATCACTGTAGTGATAAGTACAGAAACCACAGATAATATGTTAATTTTGTTTGTCATGTTAATTTGAGAGCATTTTAAACATCTGTCAAGTCACTGTAATGACAAGCATGTAAAATAAAAACCAGCACTTGGGGTCTGGCCTTCTCCCCAGAACAGAGCTGCTGGATTACCAAAACTTCATAGTGTTAAGCTGTGAAGCAGTGCTCATTAAATGTCACAATTTACTAAAAATAGGCAGCCCTTAGAGTACAGACTCTTGGAGAGATTATAAAGAGGAATAGGCTTTAGACCTACATTGCAAGCTGTAACAATGGTTACCTCCTTATTCCCTTTCATGCTAGATGACAGGAATTATTAATTTACTAAAAGCTATGCTGCCAAATTTCAGCAAAACGCTGGACATAGAGCCACTTTGATAAATGAGGTAGCCAGACTCTAGATATGCTTCAGAGGTTCTACTCCTGAGAAATCTGAATACAGGGGCAGGTACATGAAATGGGAAAAGATACAAGAGAAAGTATAAAAAAAAAGCTTTTCTTTGAGCGTTGCTACCAAGACTCAGAAGCCCAGGAGGCAGAGTCTTGGTTTTTTTCATCAAATAAACTGTTTCTGAAGGAAATGTAAATAAGCCTGCTTCCCATGAGAAGGCTGTTAAAGGGTTGTCCTTCCATCTGTGCAGGGTATCAGGCCATAGTCTCACCTCCGTACCTCTTTGACTAACTGTGCCCCAGTCCCCTCCCAAAGTATGGCAAAAAGAGGATAGTTTCTACCCAAAGGAACTGAAAGATTGGGCAAGAAAACATATAGGATGTGTGGAGATAATTTCAGTGCTGTGTACCTCCCTTAGTTTCTAAGCTTTAGATGCAGTGTTGTTTAAGTGCCTGTTCAACCATTTTTTAAATCCCCTTCTTGAAATTATACTTCAGTCTAGTTCCTGAATAGAAGCAACACACACACAAAGTTTTCTTGTAGCTTCTCATTTGCTTGTCCTGTTGAACCTCACATATAACTATTACTACTGCTTAGGCTCCTACAACCCCCAGGGTAACATTATCTTTAGAAAAAAGTAGGAGACCAGGACACCGCAGGAAAGGGCTTGCTTTAAATCAACCAGAAGTCTTAGTAAGTATTCACAAAAGCACGATTTTTTTTTTTTGCAGTGAGGGGGAGCTTAATAAAAATGCAATTAACTGTAATGAAATTGCTAATATGCCCAAACGTTCATTCATCCTAGCACTTGAGGCTACAAAATCAAGTCACTCACATTGAGTGCATGTTTACTGACAGAAGCTACACGCTCAGCAGTAACTAACATTGGCAAAGGAATTAAGTACACCAGAGCTAGCATAAAATGAAAATGGAGCCCTGGCCGTATGAAATGTGCTACTCTGCTAACACACCACAAGAAGGACCCACCTTTTTTCATGTGACACAGAAGGCATTTCCTTCAAATTGTAATAGGGGGAAAACTGACATTCCCTATTTTGCAGAGCAGCCAAACCTTCTGAAGCTGTATTTCCACCAAGAGTGCCTGTCCCATCTTTGTCAGTCTTGGTTTATCCCAAATGTAGGAGGACAGATAGGCTGGCAGATGAAGTTACATAGATGTACATAGTTACATAGATGTATGTTTTGTTTTGTTTTGTTTTTAATAAATTGAGCTATGAAAAAGAAGTGGATAAAAGGGGGAACAGCTTCACCTTCTGCCTCCCGTGATGTCAGTTCTCAGGTTGTCTGAAGATCTTGTCACAAGCTTCAAGCCACCAGAACAATGGTCATAGATCATGGTATCACTTTTCTAAAAGGAAAAAATGTACCGAAAGAATGTTTTTTAAGGCAATCTTCATACATATGAGATCCACTGAGGAAAGGGCATAATATAGATACATTTTGGTTTGTGAATCCTGTGGAGATTGTGTGTGCACAAGAGACGAACTTGGTATATCATGGGGAGGGATTGATCCATTTTGCCTTGCCCCATTTTTGAGTGACTTCCACGCAGCTGAATTCTTTCTGTGTTTAAATAATCCTACCAACTGCTACTACTTGTTTGCTGTAGAACAAAATTAGCATGCTTTAAAATAACTTCTAACCCTCAGCTTTATTATATTACAGAATTTCTTTCTAATTCATAAGACCTCAAGTTTAAAATATCAGGCTTGACATGAAAATATCTGAAATGGCAGAGAATGAGAACAGACAGAGGCTTCTGATCAAATGAGTGAATGCCGAGCTTTTCAACTAACATGAAAGACTAATTTCTGAGGTGATTCTCAATAATTGATGCCTTCATTTGGTATAGCTCTGAGATTTAGGTCCAATAAACAATTTATGTACCTAAAAATAGTCAACACAGAACTTAATTTCCCATAATTTTGTCCCCATACAGAGACACAGAACCCTGTGCATGTAATTGAGGCCCTGGAGCAACACAGCAAGTTTCCCAGATCAGCAGAGAGGGGTTGAGGATTATCGCCTCAGCCTGCCCACAATTAGCAGGGCTGTATGTGACTCTGCTAACGATGCTGGGGCCATGGCAGGGGAGCTGAGCTCTCTTCTACCATCTGATAGAAAGCAACAGGGTTTGCTAACCCACAAGCTGCAGTTTCTTTCGGCTCCCTGTTGAATCTTCCTGTCTAGATGCAGTTAAAAAGGGGAAATTTTGAAAATAAATGCAAGTGTTACAAAGATCTATCTGAGGACGCTGAGATGTGCTTCTTCCCAGTCCTTGAGCTAATGTTACTGAGGTGTTTTTTTCTTCCCAAAGCATTTAGCAGGACCATTCAATGTGTAGTCAGAGAAGGTGAAGTAGATTCTGCTACTGGCCCCTTTTATACAATAGTTCTTGCCCTGCAGCTCTCCGGGAAATTTAATTTCTTTAGCTGGAGGGGAGGAGTTCACACATCCCTGAAGAGCAGCTGAACTATGGGGCAACAGGTCAGGCTGTCAAAATAGGATTTTTACTCCTCCTGCTTGAAAATGTAGTGGTGTGCAGCACATCATGGAGGCAAGGAGATGAAAGCCCTGCAGCTCAGGTGCTGCTTGGTCCTACAAAGCTGAGCCTTTTTGCTCACCCACATAAAGCAAGGTGATGGAGAGACAATCAATTTTGGGGATGGAGATCAGCAGCCAGCCCAGTGGACTTCCAGCCTGGGAGAGGTCCCTGGGTACTAGTCTGAGTCAGGTTGCTTCCGAAACATAGCCCAACTCCAGAAACCTGGGACGTCACTGTTGAACTTCTTTCTGAGCACTCAGGAAAAGACCCTGATGGCTGAGGAGAGCAAAGGACATCATAGGGCCTGGGCCCCGCCTGAGTGCTTTGTTTTTTTACTTTTTGATAAGTTTTTGAGCTGCTCTGAAAACAAGGTAGGAAAGAAAAGAGGTTCCTCTGGAGTAGCCGGACCAAAATGATTTGGCCAAGCCTTCTGGTCGAAGAGGTTTTGTGATCTGCAGCAGGATGGGGCTGAGGCCTCATCAGCCTCCACCCCGGCAGCTGTGGTGGTGGAGGTGTTATCAGGTGCTGATAAGGCCTCCTAGGTCAATGGGTGCATGGGGAGCTGTCAGTATGCTTCCTACAGCTGTAGTATTCCTGGAGAGCTGTAGGAAATGTCCCGATGTCATTTTGTAAGCAAGATGATGATTTCAGTGGCCACCATGCTGCAGAGAAAGAAATCAAGGAGCAGTAGCACATGAATCAAATGCATAAAAGGAAAGAAAATTAGCTGTGCAAAATCAGATGAGTTGCCTGTTTCACTGCTTCACATTTGTTATGTTGACAGTTCACTGGAAAAATGCTTTGTCAAGTTTATTGCTGAAGGCCATCTAATCAATATATATATTTTTTTTCAAACATAACAGAGCACAAAACAATTATCAGTGTGCAACTTGCTTCTGTCTTTCAGAATAGCAGTCAAACAAGCCCACATTTTAGTACAGAAAGAAGAAAGATCGCATGTAAGCTAACTTTCCTTCAAGTTTCCCTTTTTTTGGCCTTAAGTTTTCTATTCTATTTTGTCTTTGATCCATAAAGATAGATTCATCTGTACTGATGCAGCTTGAAGAGTGATACCTAAAAATATGTAATCACTCCCAGTTTTATTCCTCTTTCTGTTTGTGTGTTTTGCTTTATTAAAAAATAAAACCTAAAAACTGTGCATCTGCCAGATGCTCATGAGGTCAATGCAATGTTTTCCTCTTTGTGCTCAATATAAATATATGTTCCTTTCCTCTTTGTTTTATACCATTTTATTGACTCTTAGGGGTATAAAATATCTGTCCAAGAGTAAGTTGTCACCGGTCGAGAGAAGTGATAAAAATTTAAAAGCTGATGTCCCTGATTCTCTGTCACATGCAAGTGATCCTGGGCAGACTGCTTGGTCAAGCATGTCTTAGTGTTTGTGGGAATATGTGTCTGGGAGAGAGAGTGAATGTAATCTAGGACAGAGTGCAAGTGACTAAAATCTACTTAGAGAGATGGTAAATAAACATCATCTTCCCTATGTCTGAAATCCTGTGTTGAGTTTTGTTACAGTAATGTTCCTATGTGGCTAACATGCTCTCTAGTCGATGGAAGACAAATTGAACATTGCCAGCAATTAAATAATAATTTAAAAGTTTCTTAGATTCAACCTTTTGATATTTACTTGAGTCAAGGCTGCTGTGTCCCCACTGAGTCCTAGGAAGTGTTCATTGCTCTGAAATACCTAAGGTGATAGAGCATCACTTCTTCGAAATTTTTGCTTCATGCAATGCTACTTTAGCAGGAAATTGACTGGGGCAAGGACTGGAAAAATAATTTAGAGCAGCTTCTGTGAAAATTTAGAAGGTGGTCTGACAATCTCAAAAACAGGAAGCTAAAAGCTGCTACAGGATTTCTGTCACTATGATGTCAGGAATTGTTCTCTATCGCAAATTGATGGGAGAATGCACCCTCTGACATTGAGCTTCTATTCATCAGTGCCTGATTCTGGGAAACATAGCAAGTACGTCAATGAAGGCAGCTAGTTAGTGAGGTAATGGCATGACTAGGACTCTGTAATGGCTCATAAAGGTTTTGAAGCCGTGGAAATAAAGCTGTGTAAGTGTCTGGTAAATGAAAGCTGTCTGATTCTCTGGAGAACAAAGCCAAAGCTCTGCAGACAACTGAGGTAAGTGAACAGCCTCATGGCAGATTTGGGGACTCCAGGAGGAGAGTGGCATGGGGCCACTGTACAAGGTCAGAAGTACAATGCTCCGTTGCACCACTGAGCCACTGTCACATGCCAAATCTCTTCTGCTTATTTGTAGACAAAACAAAAAGCAAAGGCTTTCTAAACTAGACCTGTGTCAGCAATATCCTACCTTTCTAAAAATATTCAGAAATGTAGCAGTTGTGCATATGCATCTCCTGATAATTTTAAAAGATCCGACTTTTTTTTTCAGATTGACCTTTCAATAGCTGATCTTGGTCTACAACTCAGTTCATACAAATTTTGTATTCCAGATACTAAACAATATATTTTCAAATTGCCTCCAAGCAGGGCTTAAAAAGGCAGCTAAGATTGCTCAGAACAGGAGATGAGGAGTTGCACTCTGTCAAGAAATCAAACTGTATGCTAATTTTGGCCTTCTGTAACAAAGGCTTGAGGAAAACCCCACCTCTGGTTCCCTGATAGCCAACATTTTAAAAAAAAAAGTTTATTGAAGAAGTTTACTGATACTTAAATTCTTCAGACTATTTGGTCATATAGAGCTTAGTTGTGGAGTGCCATGAATTTAATTCCTGCCTATTACTTCAATACCATTATTTGCAAATCCAGAAACAGGAGGTTAATCAGCAACACCTGAATTTTGGAAGTCAGTGACTTCAAGTTTCTATCTAATAATCAGCTTCTCTTGGTAGTGAAAATTGTGGGAGCACCTGCTTCTGCACCTGGGCTTGAAAGCTGAAAATCAGTTAGGTGCTAAGACAGAAACCAGTTGTAGTGCTTCATAGATAAAAGGATGAGATGATGGCTTTCTTAGTGATTCCAAGCAACAGGTAATGTTAGACCACTAAAAAATGGAAGTATTACAGTGGATAAACGTGTAACACAGTATAGTCGCATTGTTTATTTCCAGTTGTAATCTTGTTATTAATGAAGAATGAAAGGGGAGTGGGTAGAGAATTTTGCAAAGGTTTTATCTTTGAAACACCAATTCTCTGTTCTCTTGACTTTTGATTATTTTTGAGCTTGTTAGTATCTCAGGGGATTAAAAATAAACCAATGTCCAGGACAGCTCTGAAGAGTGTTAGGACATTAAAGATAAATTACTTTGTCAAGAGGAGAGGACAAAAGAGGAAACAACACCAGCATAATGGCCATATGGTCTCAGTAACAGTACAGCTCCGAAAGGGACTACAACTCTTTTAAGTGTATCTGCTGTTGACAAACACTAATGTTGGCTAGAAGATTAATGTAACTGAACCACTGAGAGAGGGTAATTGTAGTTTAATAAGAAAAATGCAACAATATGATAACAGGCCAGGATTTGAAGGAACCATTAGATTTTCGGCAAATAGCCAGTCTTCAGAAATGTAGTTTTATATAGTTTCATTTCTACCAGCAGTGAAAATAAAATTATTGAAATTTCCAGTAAATAACATCCTCTTTGATCTGTTCACTGTCTAAATTATAACCAAATTATAATTTATCTGTATAATCTAAAGCTTGTCAGAATTTCATCCAAATTTAGTTCGTCTTTTAAACTCTGGAATAATTATTCTGTTAGACTCACTACAAGTAACAATAAAAACTGCAACCCTATTCAGCTTGCTGCCCTCCTGGTGCTGTAAGTCTGGTTTCCAATTTTGGTTCTTATTAGCTTAGGCAGGCAAGTCGGTAGGAATTAAATGTGAGATCAGTTACATTCTGTCTTTCCTGGTATTTAAAAGTGCTGATAAAACCCATTATGGGTTGTGTGGATTGAATGTCACTAGGTGCCAGACGTCTTTGACTTCTGTGAGCTTTATATCAGGCTGTTGGCAACGCCTTTGAGAAATGTATACCTTCACTTGGAGTTACCATTAGGTTAACCAGTACCAGAAGGAGGCTCTTTTGAAAAGAGGAAGGCCTTTTGTGCTCCAGGAAGGCCAATCCACCCAGATATGGGATTTGTATATGAATCATTCCTTTATTCACCCACTTTCCTCAAACTGAAACAGGATGTGAACAGTGGAACAGCATGCTGACTGGAGAAGTATCTGGTCATTTCATTTTACCACTAGAGATTAGATAAAACGTAATGTGAACTAAGGTCACTTCTTTTTTCACCTAATCTTAAGTCTGTTGTTTTTGAATGATGTGAAAATGGTATAGGTATCTTGGTCACTATTAAGGGGCAAAATCTTTGTCTGCTGAAGTCAATTGGCTCCCAGATCTCAATTATACCTTTATTGCCTAGTCACAGCTGGAATGTTTTAGACTGAGAAAAGAGAACAGTTTTGTTCATATGATGTCCAAATCAAGTGATTGAAGAGACCAGATAAACCCTATGGTGTTTCTTAGTTTTCTTAAAGCCATCTTCAAGAAATAATGCAAGCATGCTGAGATACAGCGTGCTGATTAGAATGGAAGTTCAGCTGTTGTGCTATTCTTATTTAAGTCTCGCTTGTCCTTTTTATTTATTTATTCATATATTTTTAAAATAAGGTCTATAAGGGAAAGTCTTAGAATGCAATGGTTTTGAGGACATCAGAAGTTTATTTGTTTGTTTTTGTTTATTTATTTTCTAAGAAATAAGAAAGCATGGAAAGCCTTGGACTCTGGATAAAATTAGGTTCTTCACCTCTCTTCTGTAAGGGTACCAAAACTATAGATACTGTTCAAACCGGTTCTGCTTTTTGCTTTCTGAATCTTCATCTCACACCAACAGTGGATGATGATGTAAACGTATAGCTATTTGTCTGATTTGGAAGTTAGCCTGGATGTTTGGTAATGGCAGCATCCTGTTTCCAGTGCTTCTAGATGTAGCCAAGCTGAGTGTACTTAAAAACACCTCTCTTTGCAAAACCTGGGTTTATATGAAACAACATAAATATCCTACAATGGAAAACAAATTCTGTTTTCAAGCTAAAAAAAATAGTGATTTTTTTGGTTTGTTTTTATGATCAGTTTCTGATGATCCTTTCTCCTTTCTTTAAACTGGCAGTGTTGCAGTCAATTTTACAGGAGTAAATTCACCTTTGCAGTAGTGAGAAATCTCTGAGGTATCAGCACTAGTCTTGCGCTGCAAATGGAGGGATCTTTTTATAGTTTGGTCTCAGCCAAACAAACTTGTCTTAGCTGAGAACCGTGCTAAAGTGACAATGATTTTTTTGCTGTTGTTGACTCCTTTTGCTTCTATATTTCAATGATTAATGTCAGGATAGTATCCTTTGAACCGCTAAGTTGGAAGTTCAGCTGAGAATATTTATTTTTCTCTGGATCATGTCTGTTTTAATAAAGGATAAAACCCAGAACACATATGCTCCTTTAGTAAGGTTACAAGAGTTTTCATGACTGTTTTTTTGTTTTGTTTTGTTTTATTGTTTTGAATTAGTTTCCTTACCAATTAAAAAGTTTGGAATACATATTGCCCTTTCTACCGAGATGGGAATTAATTTGCTGCTTGCTGATGATCACCTCTGACTAAGCTCAGGAACTGTAACTGTGTTGATGTCATTGGATTTACTAATTCAGTGTCTGATTCTGCTTTTAATTTAGCTGCAAGGACAAGCAGTACAATTTAACTTCTGGTTTTGATTTTTATATTTATAGTTGGTAATCTTAAGAACTGGACTCTACAAGGCTACCCAGGATTTTTCCTCAAGCTTTGAAGTTTAAATTTAATTACTGTGCAACTAATTCTTGAACAGGCAACAGCAATTCCACAAGAATAATTTTTTTTTCTTTTCTTTTTTTCTGTTGGCTTTCATAAGTAGCCAGTAGGATAACTTACACTTGCTTGTTAAAATTATTTTGAGTTCTAGCAGTGTTCCCAGAGATACATGTTTTGGTTGAAATGTATCCTTACTTTGATTTCAACTAAGGAAATATCTGATTCACCTTGCAAAGAAATCAAATCATTGCAGTCATTTTCAGAGTGGTATATGATCAAAACCATCTAAATCAGTGCTATGGAGCCTAGATCAGGGTTTTGGTTCTTGCTAGAACCCATTTTAAGCAAGTGAGCTTTTAGCTGCTTGTTTCTGAAAGCTTATGTGGTGAAAGTTGTGTCTTGGAAATTATATTCCAGATCTGTTCAAGATTAGTTTGTAATATAACATTGTAAAGCAGATACAAAAAATAAAACATCCTGCTCATATGAGATTTCAGAGGAAGATGAAGACTGACCAAGAAGCAAGTGTCTCACCAGGTTGGAAATCAAACTTTTTACGTGAGTAATGTTTCAGAATGTCAATACAAGAGCTGCAATATTTCACTTACCCTGCCTTAAAAGTCAACATAAATTACAAAAACATGAGCCCTAACTTGTGTTTCTACAAATGTGCTGAGCAGTTGCATGCTGCAATGATGTGAGGGCAGGATGTAGAAGAAGTCATGTAAATCAACTGACGTTGCATGGATTTCCCTAAAGACCTCTGCAGTTCCACTGTAAATGAAGGGTGAGCTTGTGGTAGCAATAAGCTGTGTATGTTCATTTGTGTGCTGTGGACCTCGTCAACGGATTTGTGCTCTAACATGGGGCTTTCCTTTCAGGTATACATCTAGAGATAGCAATAGTTTTCCAGCAGTTTAATGAAGCAGAATCAAGGCTTATTTAACAGCAAATTAGGCCACATTAACGACCTTAAATGGAAGTCCTACTAAAAAGTGAAATGCTAGAGGCTTTGTTGTGTATTTTGGAGTAAGGAATAAAGAATAAGTCTTATGTTCCTCTTTATTGAGAGAAGAGTCTGAAAGAAAATGGGGGGAAAATGAAGCTGCTGATTATTGGACCTGTGCTTATTATATCAGTTCAGGTTAATCTTGCTTAGCTACAATCATATAAACCTAAAAAAATAACTTTTACTTTTCTAACTGCCAGAGAGGAGAGGCTTATTTTGAACTACCCATCAAATTGATTTGGGCACAAACTTTAGATAAACCCTCCTATGTTGTAATAATATCTTGTACTGTAAAAGAAAAATCTCTACAATACACATAAAAATAATACACACAATAGCATTTAATTCTATATTCTAATTATATAATGCATTGTAATGTACATATAAATAAAATGTGATACATTCTATTTGTTCAAGAGGAGAACAGTTCCCTCCACTTAATTCAGTTAAAATTCCTATTCTTTAAGTCGCACCGTAGGAAGGAAAAAGATCGTATTTTATTTTAATAGTTAACCTAGCCGACTATGTCTGGCTTAAAATTTGATTTCTCCCAAACTTTGAAAGTATACAAATACTAAATTTTGTTTCAGATTCAGCTCAAGAGTTTTCTCTGAAATCCAGAACAATTTTCAAAACCTACGTAACTGTTTCTAATCAAAACATTTTTGTTGATGGTGCACGGGCTGTTGCTAACAGTTTTTTGCTAATGTAGTTTTTCTTAAGATCCTTTCAGTGAAGACCATTTAATCAAGTTAGTTATTTCCCTGTGGAATTGGGAAAAAAAAAAAAAAAGAAAAAAAAACACACAATTTGTTAACTTAGCTGCTGACAACTCATTTGCAAACTAGTAAGCTTAGCTCTTTTGCTAGTAAGCCTATTGCAGAGTCAACCATAACTTCTCCTAATTAATGTACATGAAAAACTAAACATCTAATGAGTTGTTTAGGTATGAAAGGTATAAATAATGCTTCAGGTCTGAGCACGTCATACTTCTCCCATCTTTTATTGCCTTGTTCTTCAATAATTAAGCACAGACTTAATCAAAGGCATTCTGAACCAGCTTTTTTGTACCATACTAGCTGTGCAAGTGCAACTTTTCGGGGTTATCATGGGACTACTCTTTCTCACATTTTTTAAGTCTTTTTAAAAATAATTTTCTTCGAGGTTTGTTGGTATTCAGTCAAGATCAAAACATGAAAATACCACCAGTATAACCCCATATCTTTGCTTGAGGGTAACTAAAACATTTTCCTATTTACTTTTCCAACCCAGAAGAGAAAGAATGATGAAGGAGGGTTAATTGTTTCTGAAAGATGACTTAGTTATACAACTTGTTTACAGTATTTTTCATCCATGTATCTGAGAAGATTTTACCAAGTGAGTAATATTGTCCTTAGTGGTAAAAAGGTAAAGTACAATTTTAACCAATCCTCTTAAACTTTCTTCTTTTCTGTTTTGGCCTGGATATCATTCAGGCCTAAATAAGTAGCCTCCCAGTTAATAAAATCCAAGCTAATTAGGAAGAGAATCTAACCCTGTCTTGTGGGTATCTGAAGACATCTCTTACACCCTAAATTCAAAAAGCCTTAAATAATCAGAAAATAATATTAATGAACCATCTGTCTTTACTACTGAAATGCTAAATCTGCAAAGCTAGCTCAGCAAAAAAATAACGTAACTGGCTTGTTACTGGCTGGGTACCTTTCTGGTGGAAACAAGCAGTCTCCCAGCTAATAAGAGATGAGCTTATCAGAAAGAGTGGCTATCCAACCCTCCACAGAGACCCCATCAATATCACTACTTCGTCCTATGAAGGGGATGCATTGTGGTAAGTAGCTGCAATACTTACAGTCTGAATTATTGACTGTGTGGAAAAATGAGGAAAAAAATAATCTGTTTAAACCAAGCACTACAAACAGTTTCTGGTTATGCATGTTACAGGAAGTCCCATCTCAGGATTTCTTCTGCACCCAGGAGGATGTGCAAGAGCAGAGCCAGCAATGTTGGTAGATCACTGTTATGGGGCTGGACAGTTCTTGGTTCTCTCCCTATTATTAATGAACAGTAACTACAGTTATATTCAAGATGGAGGCCATTCATTTCTTTTGTATACATCGGTAGCATTTGAAAGTTGGCTGTTATGCGCCAACTTTTCTCTAAACATTCAAGCAACATTGGGCGGTGGTGGTGGGGAGCACACTTTTGTGTATGCTGGCCTGACTTCATAATTTTGGGATGGCAACATTTTGTCATAGAAAACCAAAAAACAGCAAGATGGATTTCTGGTGGAGATCAATAAAAATTCCTTAGGTAATTAGGTTATATTTATTTCAAAACATATAGCAACTAGGAAAACGTACACAAAACCCTGAAGTAGATAATGTTATGTACAAACGTATAACATCACATAGAGGTTAGCCAGTATTTACCACTTGCAATCAGAGAAGTAATACTATATATTCAAAAGCCTTGTAAATAAACTTCTGTTTCACTACACAGGCAGAGTTCAAACAGGCAAGTTAGTTTTGAAGTTTTTAGACATTTTTTAAAATGTCAAACTTCATTGCAGTTAGCACTGTTCAAAAATACATACAAACATATATAATTATGTACAAGGGAATATATGTTTCAATTTTCTCAGACAAAAAAAAAATCAAAATCAAAATCAGGTGTTACTTCTAAGTTTGGTATTTATATTTTTCTCCTGTCATCATTTCCTGGGGCAGAGAGGGAGGTGGGTTTTGTATTTTTTTCTTCTAAGTTTGGGAGGCAGTTGTTTTGTCTGAAGAACTGAAATTGCTCCAGTTGTTCTATCTGAAATTAAATGTTCCCTCAGAGAACAGCAGTTCCCGAGAGAACCTTTTTACTATTCAGCTTCCATTTCTTTCTGTAAGCTAATGAGCATTGTCAGTAGTCATTATACCTGTGCTGTGTAGCTATTGTCCCTCCCAAAGAGCAGAATCAGAGCTGTCGTGACTGCATACTTTATTTCCAATGCTTTGATGCACAAGAATGAGGGGGAAAAATGGTATGTGTTTGGGTGAGAGTATCTTTTATTTTTAATTAAAATAAACAATGTTTCCGAAGTGATGATTCCTGAAATAAATGGCCATAAGAACCGTAACTGTAAAATACCCTTTTTTTTTCTTTTTTTTTCCTCTGTTCAGCTTCTAATGCTCAGAGAGTCAGCCAGTCTGTTGTACTAGAAGTACATAGTGGTTACCTATGAGCTATGTCCTTGTTGGTGAAAATGGCAACAATATTTTTTGAAGTGGTTTAAGTGGTACAAAATAGAGTCCTGGGTTCTGCGTGCAAAAGACTTTCTTTAGAGATGTCAAAGTCTCAATAGTTGGAAGAAAACTCATCATTTTCAGTTATTTTAGCAATAACATGGTGTTTCTGAGTCTGCACTAGTATTCTTACACTACTACCTGGGGTGGAGCAGGGGAGGGTATGAAGATGAATAAATATGCTTGAAAAGCTATGAACTAGGTAAAGCTTCCTACAGAACCAGTTTTCCCATTTTTATTTTTCATTGTATATCCACATGGTAGATCAGATAGTCATGGTAATAATGGTCATGGTAATTCAAGTAGTCTGCAAACTGTACATAAACGTCACTTTTTTGTGGGAATAGCCCATGAAGTGGCTGTTAAGGGCTAGAATATGCTCAACTTCTTTCTTAGTCTAACAGATGCATGAGTTGTACAACAGGAAGAGCTATGTTAGTCTCTCTATACACAGAAAGATTTTTAGACATCTTAGTTGTCAAAGTCCAGTAAGACTTTACTAATTACCTGCAGAGAAATGACTCTTAAAGACACCTCTAATAGGATCTAGGGAACCTGCATTCCTGACACAAAATCCATTATGTGATTAGGATTTTGTGAAGTCATAACTAACTGAAAGTAGGGTATTGGAAAAGTTCCTTGATGCCTTCCATTACGTAGTCGAGGCCGGCCGCCTCGGAGCTGGCCCAGCCGCAGCTCCCGCCCACGCGTTATGGGGGTACCTTGGGCCCTCGCTTGGCCAGGGCAGACCCGCCGGCTCCCAGAGGCCGGCAGGGAGCTGGCAGTGCCAGGGCCACGGCGGCTGTGCCCATGGCCTCTGCTCAGAAACAGCCCCGGGAGGGCGGCGCCGCGCGGGGCCTGCCAGGCACGGGGAGGGGCGCCCAGTGCCTTGTAGCCACCTGCAGCGCTGCTGGGGTGGGTGCGGGAGCTCGTGTGGTGGGGCACAGGGAGTCTGTCGCTCCTCCCTTCCGAGTCCATCCTATGGACTAGCGCAGGAGCTGGCAGGACTTGTCGAGAGAACTTTAAACTAGCTATGGCAGTGGAAGGGGATAAAATGGCTCACCAGAGAAGTGCCATGGGGAGCAATACTGAAGGTGGCGGTGAGGCTGGTGTCTCATCTGAAGTGGATCTACACCAATGAGCGGAGCATAGGCAGCAAACAGGAAGAGCTGGAAGTGATTGTGTGACAGGCTAACTATGACCTAGTTGCTATAACTGAAACATGGTGGGATCACTCCCATGACTGGAGTACTGTGATGGATGGCTACAAGCTCTTCAGAAAGGACAGACAAGGAAGAAGGGTGGTGGTGTGGCTCTTGATATTAAAGAGTGTTTTGATGTTGAAGAGCTTGCGGTTGGGAGTGATGAAGTTGAGTGTCTATGGATAAGGATCAGAGGAAAGCCTGTATGGGTGACATCTTGGTGGGGGTCTGTTATAGACTGCCTAATCAGGATGAAGAGATGGATGAGGCATTCTGTGAGCAGCTTGCCAAAGTTACACGATCGCCAGCACTCGTTCTTGTGGGAGACTTCAACTTCCCTGATATATGCTGGAAGTATAATACTGTGCAGAGGAAGCAGTCCAGGCGGTTTCTAGAGCGTGTGGAAGATAACTTCCTGACACAGCTGGTTCAAGAGCCTACCAGGGGAGGTGTCCTGCTAGACTGGCTCTTCACTAACAGAGAAGAACTGGTGGGGGATATGAAAGTTGGGGACTGTCTTGGGCAGACTGACCATGAAATTGTAGAGTTTTCTATTCTTGGTGATGTCAGGAGGGTAACTAGCAAAACTGCTGTCTTGAACTTCTGGAGGGTGGACTTTGACCTGCTCAGGTCACTTGTTGCAGGGGTCCCTTGAGAGTCACTCCTGAAGGGCAAAGGGGTCCAGGAAGCCTGGATGCTCCTCAAGATGGAAATCTTAAAGGCACAGGAGCAGTCTGTTCCTGAGTCCTGTAAGGAGGGCCGGAGGGGAAAAAGACCGGCATGGATGAACCGAGAACTTTTGTTGAGGCTCTGAGAGAAAAAGAGAGTCTGTGTCTGCTGGAAGAAGGGACAGGCTACTTGGGGCAGCTACAAGGAAGATGCTAAGATATGCAGAGTAGAAGTTAAAAAGACAAAAGCCCAGCTTGAACTCAGAATGGCCACTGCAGTAAAAGAGAACAAGAAATCCTTTTATAAATATATTAACAGCAAGAGAAGAACCAAGGAAAATTTCCATCCTTTACTTGATGCAGCAGGGAATGTGATCACTGAGGATAAGGATAAGGCTAAAGTTCTCAACGCCTTTTTTACATCTGTCTTTAACAGTTGGATCAGTTATCCTCAGGGTACTTTACGCCCTGACCTGGATGTCCCCTGTGATTCAGGTAGAGAATCAACCCCTACAATCCAGGAAGAGACAGTTAGAGACCTGCTCCTCCATCTGGAATGTCACAAGTCCATGGGACCGGATAAGCTGCACCCTAGGGTGCTGAGGGAGCTGGCGGAGGTGATTGCCAAGCCGCTTTCCACCATCTATCAGTGTTCCTGGTTATCTGGAGAGGTCCCAGAGCATTGGAGGCTAGCAGACGTGACTCCCATCTACAAGAAGGGCCGTAAGGAGGACATGGGGAAGTACAGGCCTGTCAGCCTGACCTTGGTTCCAGGGAAGGTTATGGAGCAAATCATCTTGGATCAGATCACACGGCACTTGCGTGGCATCTAGGGGATCAGGCCCAGCCAGCATGGATTCACAAAAGGCAGGTCGTGCTTGTCCAATATCACCTCCTTCTATGACCATGTGACCAGACAGGTAGATGAGGGAAAGGCTGTTGATGCAGTCTACTTAGACTTCAGCAAAGGCTTTGAGACTGTCTCCCGTGGTATTCTCCTGGGGAAACTGGCTGCCCGTGGCCTAGACAGGTATATTCTTCTCTGGGTCAAGAACTGGCTGGAGGGCTGTGCCCAGTGGGTTGTGGTTAATGAAGTTCAGTTGGTGTCCCATTACAATTGGTGTCCCCCAGGGGTCGGTACTGGGGCCTATTTAGTTTAATATCTTTATTGATGACCTAGATGAGGGGATTGAGTGTACCCTCAGTAAGTTTGCAGACGACACCAAGTTGGGAGATAGTGTCGATCTGCCTGAGGGTAGGGTAGCCCTTCAGAGGGATCTGGATAGGCTGGGCTGCTGGGCTGAGGTGAATGGGATGAGGCCAAGTGCTGGGTCCTAGCACAATAACCCCATGCAATGCTATAGGCTTGGGACAGAGTGGCTAGAAGACTGTGAAGAGGAAAGGGACCTGGGAGTGTTGATCAGTGTTTGGCTGAACATGAGCCTGCAGTGTTCCCAGGTGGCCAAGAAGGCCAACGGCATCCTGGCTTGTATTAGAAATAGTGTAGCCAGCAGGAGCAGGGAGGTGATCGTACCCCTGTACTCAGCTCTGGTGAGGTCGCACCTTGAGTGCTGTGTTCAGTTTTGGTCCCCTCATTACAAGAAAGACATTGAGGCCCTGGAGCGTGTCCAGAGAAGGGCTACGAAGCTGGTCAGGGGTCTGGAGCAGAAGTCTTATGAGGAGCATCTGAGGGAGCAGAGGTTGTTTAGTCTGGAGAAGAGGAGGCTCAGAGGAGACCTCATTGCTCTCTACAACTTCCTGAGGGGAGGCTGTGATGAGGAGAGCGTTGGCCTCTTCTCCCGGATAACTAGTGATAGGACTCGAGGGAATGGCCACAAGTTTCACCAGGGGAGATTTAGATTTGATATCAGGAAAAGCTTTTTCTCTCAAAGAGTGGTCGTGCACTCTGGAATGGCCTGCTCAGGGAGATGGTGGAGTCACCATCCCTCGCAGTGTTCAAGAAGTGCCTGGACAAGGTGCTATGAGATATGATTTAGTAGCTTAGTGGGTAATATTGGTGATAGGAGGATGGCTGGACTAGATGATCTTGTAGGTCCTTTCCAACCTTGTGTTTGTATGATTATATGATTAAAACAGATAGAAGTACGCCGTTCTGGGAGCAACATGGGCTAAAAGTCTTGCAGGAACTTTGCTGTGGAAGGTACTAAAAAGACTCTGAATACAAATTGTTTGAAGAAGTTGAAATGTGTAATGCTCTAAGAGAGGAGGGGTTGGAGTTACTTACCTACTTTGCCTTTTTTCACTTTGCACCTCACTTGAGGAAAGGGCAAGTATTTTGTCTCACTGGTAAATTCTTTAAAATAGCAAGCCATGAAGGATCCTGAATATTTCTCTGGAAAATGACACAAAAATGAAGAATACCTCACAGTTCTCAGTTCAAAGTAAGTACCCCAAAACATATAGGAAAAGCACAGAATGAAGCTGAGTGAGGTGAATGATGAGCGTGCTCACTCTGTCCAGGCACAGGTTGATCATTGCAATTTTCTTCTGTGCTTGCCAGAGAAGATAGTGGCTGGTGAGGCAAGGAGCAAGGCCCTGCTGCTGTGCTGTGCTTGAGCTATTGCCTTCTAAAAGAGACCTGACTCACCCAGGGCATCTCATCTTTGAGCAACATGTAAGGGTGCCACTAGAGATGGAGAGCTGAGCTCAGTTTCTTGCCTTATATCGAACTGCACTTCACCCTACATTGAGCTGTGAAATGCTGGCTGTGAGCTGCTGTTCTAAAACACTATTGTATCCTATGTATTTTACATGCTATTTAAAATAGAAACCATATATCAGAGCAACCGATACATTTCTTAAAATTACCACGAACTTAAAGCAAAGTTACTTCCAGGCAAATACACTACTTCTTCCCAGCTGTTAATACTGGCTGCTAGAAAAATACTTCTTGTTGCATATGTAGAAAGAAAACATAGCTGAATCTAATACTCCCTGGTTGAATCTAGGAAGGGTAATATCTTTCAGCTGAAAGAGATTTGATTACTTGGGACTACAGTAATGATCATTATGAAATCATGTGTTCATATCCTCGGCCTTCTTCCAAGTCCCATTTTATAGTATAGGGGTGTTTGCAAAGTATTCAGTGTAGACTAGAATACTTCTATGGTTTATTTTGTTGTTGTTTATTTACTTATTTATTTTTAAATCCAAAGTGACTTTGAGCTCTTTGAACAATAAACTGATTTAAGTCGAAAACCAAGAAGTAAAGGCGCAGGTCCTTTACGTACTCCTAGATGCCTGTGAATGCGATAGGTCACGCTAAGCAGAATGAGGACTGAAGCTGGTACTTAAGTTCCCTCACATTCCTGCTCTCCTAAATTATTTTTTTTTCTGTCCAGTGTAAGTTTAGAGACTTCTTTTCTGATACCAGAACAATGTTAGCAGTTGAGGTAACAATGACTTCAGAAGGAACTGCTTTCGTTCCTCGGTGTAATCTGTAAACTTGGGGGGGGGGGGAGGGTGGAATAAATTCGCCTTCTTCTTTTTCAACTCATTTTTCTGATGTGCTGAAAAGATGACAGGAAAAACATCAAAAACTTCTTAAACTAAGAAAAGAGAGCAGCATTAACTTCATCTCTCTGAAGGAGCCAGTAAGCAGATGAAAAAGGTGCAAAAATATGTTTGCAAGTTGCCCTGACTTTTATAATATTTAGATGTGTGTGATTGCTCTATTGACGTCAGCTGGCAGGACAGGATGGCATTCTTCCAGAGCACTTGTTTTTTCTCTCATTAGCAAGGAAGAGCTATCAACCTTTTTTTCGATATTATGTCTAATTGAAGCCGCAGCTTCTGCACCATGTTTTCATTTCCAGCTACTTGAAAGGATCAAGGCCAAACTAAAGAGCCTCCTGTGACTTGCAGAACATTAAAGCCCATAACTGCTGGGACTGATTTTAGAACTTGGTAGGTTTGTTTTTTTCCTGTCCAAATATCTTAATGCTTTGCAGAAAAACGTTGCAGGACCCAAGCTGATGAGCCATCTCTCTCTTTTTTTTTTTTTTGTTTCATTTGGCTTTTTATTTTCCTCCTGATCAAAGCATCTTAGCAGAATCTCTTTGATGTCTCTTTAGCTCTAGCTGTATTATAAGCAGTTTGACAGAGTTTAAAAAAAAAAAAAAAAGCATTTGTTAAAAAATAATTTTCCAAACAAGACAATTTTTTGCTCAAGAGGCTAAGAAGCGTGCATGGGGAAAGGGTTATACAATCGGGGTTGCTTTTGATTCCATGCTCAACCTTCAAGGAATGGAGCACTTAACCATGCTGTTTTTTATTCCTGCTGCCTTTTCTTCTTGCGGTGCTCATACATTACCTCTCAGAGCCTCCTCTCACCCTGACAGCAGAAAGCCTGCTTATTCCATCGGAATTGAGACTTAAACAAGCGTGAAGCCTATTGTAAGGAGGAGGAAAATCAGGCCAAGTGTGTTTATACTGTGAGTTGTTAATAACAACAACAGCTCTTGGCTTTTGTAAAGCACATGTCAAGCAAGGAATGCAAAGTGCTTTTAAACCAGGCATTAATTAAGGCTGACAGCCTCCACCCTCTTCCCTTGCGATGAGGTTAATACAAGCAAGGGCCTTTGACTGGCTTTTAATCTTCCTTCCCAAAGGGTGACCTGTGCTCCCAGAAATGCAGGGCAAGGGAGGACACCAGCTGTGTCCCTCCTTGGGACAGTGATATAATATCCACTAGAAGGGCCCTTGGGAACCAAAAGTCTTACGTGACCCAAAAACCAAATTGGCTTTGGGGTTGGGGGGGAGGAGGATGAATTTCTGAGGCGGATTTTGACCTGTCTCTAGACATGGCTGTTTCTTCTTAAATGTCAGAGTTGGGACTCAGTCTGTTACCCCAAGGAGCGAGGAGACAGATTGCTCACAAGGTAATTGGGGCATGGTGATACGAAAAGCTCAGTCAGGTTGTTGCTCTTCTCTGCTGGAATTCACTGCTTTGCTGTTTTGTTTATTGGTAAAAAAAAAAAAAAAAATATATATATATCTCTGGAGATATGGAATTAAATAAATTAATAATAATAATAATCAAAAGGCTTAAATTCTCTTCTAGAATACAATCACCTTCTCTTTCCTCTTGGCCTTTAGAGGATGATTGCTTCACGGCTCCTGCATAAAGCATGATAAGGCCTGCTCAGTCTTTGCCCTTATAGCAGCAGAATTACAGTGGTAACTTCTTAAAGCAGATCCGCTAGCACCAGGTATTTCGTGTAATTGTGCCCTTAGCACAATAAACACTGTTATTGCTAATTGTGATACTATTAAGAAGAAAAAGTACTTTCAAAGCCCATAATAAAAGCAGACTTTGCATTACATCTAAATGAAAATGAATTTTTACTGTTCATGCTTATGTTAATACTTGGCTTCTTTATTAGTTATAAGCCATTATTTTTGGCCAGTGTTTTCCTGGCACATTGAAATGTATTTGCCAGCACAACAGTGAGAGTTCTTTGTCTAAAAGTACCAATAAAGGGGAGCTGAAAACCATGGATGCTGCTCTTCACTCTACTTTCAGTGACTGTAGAGGGAACTATGACCATGGAAACTTGGAAAAATGTGTTGTGGATGTTTTGCCTAAGTTAGATATTGATGTTAGGCACTGTGGATATGATCCTCTAGACTGTGATACAATGCAAGCATGAAGGCATTGGTAAACTTCCACTGGCTTTAGCAGGGTTTGAACTGAACCAAGGTTTCATAGACTGACCTAAGGAGCCTTGTTGTCCCTGTACACAAGTCTGAATGTTTTCATAAAGATGTAAGACTTCCCTTGAGCTGCGACAGGGACCCTTTGGGCTATCATAAAAATCTTACAAATCCAACAGAAAACAATGTACTTCTTTTCCTTGATTATTTTTCTACTGAAGTCGTGAATTGAACTAACTTACCATGAGGGACCTGTGGAAGGAGGTCTGATGAGTAATAGGTAGACTTGTACAAACAGACCTTGGTTACCAGCTGGAGGGGAAGCAGTGGGACCTGTCTTCCTCCTGACAGCATTGGGTTGTAAAATTTGTTCACCCCTCTGTGGGACTGCTCTGATGTTGATGTTGAATGTGCTGCAAATCCCATGTGAAGATGAAAGTTAATTTCCCAGTGGTGTTTTGCACTACGTGAACTTCTTCACTGATATGTACTGGAGTGATGAGCTGTGCAACACTTCAACTATTACATGAAGGCTGATTGGGGGAAAAATAGAGAAACTGTATTTCAATGCATAAACGATAAAGAGAAGAACTCCTCATTTGTTTACCAGAGGGCCCTCTGAGGTGCAGTGGCATTTACCAAAGTGTTTTCAGTTGTGTAACCTTCCAGTTTCTACCATGTTATCACATTGCTTCTGTTAGACTCTCTCTTCTCTTGTCTTTACACACCAGCTGTTATTTGATATAAATCAGCTTGTTGAAGAATATGTAATTTATAAGCCGTTTTGGAAGCTTGCCAAGTGAAACATCAGCACACAGAGGGTGTTAAGAGTCTCTCAACCAGTAGATTATCTTAAAAAAGACCATTTTTCAAAGGGAGTATGTTTTGAACACATAAGTAAAAGTTACTTTGTAAGAAGTAGCTAAAAATATTTGGCTAGACAGAAATACAAATCCCTGGATTAATTATCTTAAATCCTTCAGTAGGAAATGTTACTGAATTGAGAAAACTTGCTAAATGTGCTATGGGAATGTAAAATATATTAAATTAGATTTCAGATTTCACCTTCCTCAAGAAGTTCTTTGCTAAATACCCTTGCAAATACTTTAACTGGAGCAGTCAGCCCCAGCAAAAATTCCTCCTCATTTTTTTTTTCTTTTTTTTCTTTCTTTTTTTCCCTGTGCCATGAACATAAACAATACAATTCCTGGGTCAAACTCCAGAATCTGATTGATATTTCTACTCACCTCACCCAACTTGTAGGGAGCCTGACTGAATAATATCAAGGTTATAGTTCATAGATTTACTACCTTCAAATGGCACAAAATTATCTTTTAAATATTTTTTTAACACCTTTAGATCTTAAAGTTTTTTTTAGAGTGTTCGTAACAGCCTGATACAGATTGCCATCTAGACCTCTGGATTAATTGAAATGTTCTAATATGGCAATTATTTTAACTTAGTTATAAATAATATACAGAGTGTAGTTGTTTTACTGCTTTTTTACTTGTTAATCTTCCAAGCATCTGAGAATCCAAACCATGGCTTATAAATTAACAGCTTCCCTGGGAAAAGAAGACATAGTGTTCAATGGTATGAACACTAAGTCATTGTTTTATTAAAAGGGAAGGAATTTGTTTAAAAAGAAAGTAATTACAGAACTGTATTTGACAAAATTAGGCTGAAATAAAGAGCTAATACATCAACACCTTAAAAAAAAAAAAAAAGGGCAACTATTAAGCAGTGTATTTTTTACATATGAGATGACCAGGCATGCTCAGCTTTGACAGTGTCCATGTTTTTGTTGTTGCTGTTTTTTTTTTTTTTGTTTTGTTTGTTTGTTTTTTGGTATAAGTAATTATACAGAAAGCAGACACAGTCTGTTTTGTCCTGCAACCTGGCCCTACAATGGGCCATCACTTCTTACTTCAAATGAGAGTATTCCAAAAGAGGAGAGATTTTTCTCCATATTAGTCTTTTCCCTGATCTTTAAAAGTTATAATGTGTAGTCATCCCGAGGCTTGGAACCTTCCAGGCTTTTGTAGCTATGACTGATATAACTTTAGGTAGAAATAGTTGATTTCTTCTACTACAAAGGAATTATATATGTAGTCTTTGTGTAATCATTTTCTGTTAATAATGATCTGTATTGCAACAATGCAAAGATGTGAGAGAACTGGTGATGTGAAACAACATTAAGTGATGTTTGGAGAGAGGGAACACTTCAATATGATTTCCACTTACAGTTTAGTAATAGAAGCAAAAATGCAGATACAAACACCCCAAACAGAAATTATGTTAGCAAAATGAGGTTACCTTCTGTGTTTGCTTTTGTACCTCAGAGTATGTTGTCACACCAACTGATAGTGAATTTACAACCCACTGGTTTGGCAAAATCAATGTTCCAGTTGGGCAGCTCAGCCCTTGAAATGCATGTTAGATATGCCTTACAGCCATTATTTCAGACACATTTGTAATGGTCCTGTATAATGTGTATGTATTTGGTCTATATAGACAAATAATTTTGAAGAGTATGACTCAGCACAGCAGTATCTGTAAGGAGTGTATTTTAACTTAAAGGAGTAACTTTTCAGCTTAACATTTAGCAATATTTAATTTTTTTTTCTCAAATAGGAAAAATACCTAAACTGTTTTCACCTCTTTGCTGGGGGGGAGAAATTGGGATTAAGAAAAGAGCAATTACAATACATGAAGGAATTGCAGTATGAGCAGTGTGGGAATATAATGACTTGATTAAGGAAAGAATAATGCTTAGAGGAGAGACTCACTGGCTTGATTTATTTTCACAGAGTCCTTCCCTCCGAGGTAACTTAAGAATATAACTGGCTATTCTGAAGCTACTTTGTTAAGCATTCTCCCCATTTCATGTTCCCTGTGTGTGGCCCCTGAGAAATCAGAATTTATATTGAATTGTCAAGAATGCCAAGCACGCTAACGATGAAGTATAGAGTCCTCATGGTTTGTTTTCTGCCATTTACTGAATGGTGAATTGCAATTCATAATTTTTTTTTTTTTTTGCTCTCGGTGCACTGTGCCCAACATTACTATAATCATTTGGTTTCACAAATCTGATTATGTTCATACTATTTCTGAAACAAGACATTTCCCTTTCTGTTATCTTGGCTAATACAATTTCCAATGTGCATTTAGAAGATCAGAGAACATCAATGACTACAGCTGCTCCTATTTTTATGGTTCATATTGGTCATGGTTCTCCACAGCTAGAGATGACTTAGTTATGTGCTTCTCGTTATTAAGCCTTATAATAACATAAGGAATGCTATACAATCAATTACAATAAATGACTTTATTGCCAATATCTAGCAATTTCCTGTAATTCTTATCTCAATTATTTTCAACAGAACAAATTGCCTAAGGGAGATTATGTGTGTTTTATGAGTGGATCAGCGTGACCTTCAGGCTGCAGGGGCAACAAATGAAAATGGGTACAGAGAGTCTTGAAGGTCCTCAGTTGTCCTTGCTCGTTATTGCATCTCACCACGGAAAATCTGAAAGGTCTTCAGCTTGGTTGGGCACATCATAGTCTTGAGTCCCTCTATAGACTGCTAGTGAACCAGCACATACATGGTGGTCAAAGAGAGAAGATGAGGATGTTGGTTATGGTAGCATCTAACTGCTAAACACCTATGGGTTGACTTACAAATGATTATGTTGAAATAGGAAGAAAAAAACCAACATATTTAACCATTTTATTTGTTTTCTGAGTGTTTTGCTATTCCTCTGAGCAATATGAACTAGAATAGTGTTTGAGAGAGGACTGAGATTCTCCTGTCACCTCTCTGCAAAATAGTAAGTAAAAAAGATCACAGGAATTACACTGAAATGATGCTAGCATTTGGCAATGTGCCATGCACGCATTGCTGGCTCTAAAGAACCAGGCTGACATGACAGGGCTGTGCTGTAAATGGCCATCTTGTAAATGCAGGGAGAAATGCACTTGCTCTATTAAGAGCTACAGTGACATCAATAGGTTATTCACAGCAAAAAGTGAGAATTTGGGAAAGATTTATTGGACTAGGGTGAACATACCATTCAGCACGGATAAGGATATAAAAATGTCCAGAAATTGCTGTCTTTGAATTAGCCCAGACTTCAATTTGTTGTCAAAAACAGAATACTTGAATCAATTAATTGTTGTTATAATGAAGACAAACTCAAGCTTTCTTGTTCATTATAAGAATGCTTCAACTGGATTTTGACCTATAGAAAATTAATTCATTTTAAGGTCTAATTATGGGAACTTCTTAAGTTTTTACGTAGTGATAACTGAGGCTTGAAAATGTATTACAAAAACATTTTTGTATGGTCAGGTTTGAACAGGCTTGGAAAGTGGTACAAGAAAATAGAACAGGCTAACTAGAGAGTAAAAGGGAAATTATTTGCTATTCTTTACAAAGATGAGTTCTTTATCTGTTTCCATTGGTGCAAAGTGGAAAAAAAATATAAATCGAAGTAGGGGAAAGTAATGCAGTTTTAAAGTAAGCAATTTTTATGACAAAAGGTAGATCATTGTTTGCTTTCAGTTTTCTGATTTATTTTTCAAAATGGAATTGTAAGTCCATTTACCAGGACCTTTTTAGGTCAAATGAATGGAGAGTTTAGGTTTGAATGTCTATTTCTTGTTATTTATCTATTTTTTCTTTAGCTTGTTTTAAATGTTATTTCTTTGCATGAATAATGTTTCTGTCTCAAAACAGCATTCAGCGTTGTGTAAACCAAGGCAGAGAAGGGGCAAGTCTGTTGAAGATCTATTTTGCTAAATAAATCATAATGGCTATTCTATTGAAATATGGTTTGCTAATTAGAAGGATGCAGAAGTCAAGGATCTTGTCCGGGCTTGTGTATATGGGCCAAAACTCATTCCACCTAGCTAGGGGCTCACTTCAAGTGCCCAACATCTTTAGGCTGCTGGGTTAGCAGAGGGCTGGTTGGGATGTGTTGCCCCCAGAGGGCTCTCTACATTGATTGTGGAAGGAAGATGAACAGATGGGTTTTAGGTACCAGGGGGTGTGAGCCCTGAGGGTCAGAGGCCAAGGATCAGGTCTAAGAAGTCCTGACACTTGATTTTCACAGGTTCTCTTTAGATGGACAGCTTCAGTGATTTCAAACTTGAAAGCTTTTAAAATGACTGTACTCATATTTAAAGGTCTTTCTATGCCAGTGCTTGAGCATTTTGAAAGTCTAACACCAGTGAATATATTTCTGTATATGAATATGAAGGAAGCTTTGCCTTGGTTAAAACCATGTTATTTAGTCCTATGTTAATCCTGACAAAATCATGAAATAACTTACATAACTTAAATAACTCGGGCTTAACTGTAATTCAGTGAGAAGAATGTCTTCTGGTGTGAACTGAAATTATACCTCTATGCCACAATATCTTTTTTTTTTTTTGGCGGGGGGGCATAATTCATTGTGGACACCTGAAGGAGTTCCAAAATAATAAAATTTAGGTGAAGGAAAAGTTCCTTAATTTTTGTTGTTCTTTTTATTTTCTTTTCCATACAGTCTTCAAATGAAGGTCACATTTTCTGGCGTTTGGCAGATTGTAAGCATGCTGGAACTTCCCATTACATAGATCATATTTGTCTGAAATGATAATATCATTCCTATAGTCTGCTGCAGGCTCAAAAGTAACCTATGCCTCAGGTACTGTTTGCTTTTGCAAACTGTACTGCCTTTGCTTTTGTTACTACATCCTTGTGAGTCTTCAAAAGGGAAATGAAAATATCCTATACAGAAGAAACAACATCCAGAAGAAACTTCAGTTGTTAGGGCCTCAGGTTTCACTGAAACCAAAGGCAGGTATCTTACTGACTTGAAGAAAGGGGCTTTAATCTATCCTGGTTTGTTTACGAAGGAGCATGAAAGAGACACATGTCCTTGTACCTGTAGAGGAGGTGAAGGAACAGCTAGAGCAAGGAACACAAAAATCAGTTGCACCAGACTAATACGTGGCTGTATCTGAGCTTGGAGACTGCAACTATCTTCAGACTTCCAGATCTAGAGGAACACTTTGGCTACAGCCTAAAAGGCACGTGTACAGAAGCTCCCCCAAACCAGTCAGCCGTCTTCCCATGACCTGTCAGAAAAAAGCAATGTGGGCATGGAACCAAATTAAAGCCAAAACTTTCAGCCCAGTCCTTGACCTGAATAGTGAGTGAGGATCCGGATCCTGGCATTTATACGTGATAGTTTAGATGCAGCCGAAGTAAATACTGTAGTCAGAGGTCGTGGGGCTAGATTTTGAAGAGTCCTGCATAAAGAAGAGATCTCAGAAAAGCAAATTTAAATAACATTAATGTCAAGAAAAGGAATTCTGATTGCTCTATTCTTTATCTGTCATGACTAGACAGATGAAAGTCTATGATAACAATTTTGCCTTTAAGGTCATTTACCTTTTTTCTTTTATTTATTTTTATTTTTATTATTTTTTAATTATTTTATTTTTTATATTGTATATTTTTATTTTTTTAACAGGCTCTGTACTACTTTTCCTCACAGAATGACTAACAGAAACATGACCCTTGTGCACCTTTTGTAGTTAATTCACTAGGTCAACTGTAGCCACTAAGCCCCTTGTCAGGTTGTTTCTATTAGTGATAAGGAGCAATTGACCTTAAAACATTGAAGCCAGGTAGGTGAGCCTATTCCACAAGGTCTCTTGGCTCCATCCTTGTTAAGCGAAGTCTGCCAGGTGTGGATCATTTGACCTTTGCTATATAGGAAGTATATTTAAATATATAACTAAAGTATTTAAAGTAGATATATCACCCTGTGAAAATCCTCAAAACTCAGTAGTCTGTGTTCATACACAAAAACCTCCAAGAGGATCCCTGGAAGACTTTAAATGCACTGATAATACCTTCATGCTCTAAAAATGCTATGGAAAATGTGTTTTATCAACACTTGCTTCACTGGGAGGGAATTTAGTTCAGGGCCTTCTGGTCTTTAGCTTGATGGGGCCAGGATATGAATGTTTTATCAGAAATTTTCCAAACAGGAAGGGACTTGTCAGCCATTATCAAGCTCATCAGTGATAAAGCAGAAGAATGTGGGAGTATTTCATTTTGAGCCTTGCACCTGGAGTTTGAGAGCTCATAAACAGATGGGTTTCTTCTCATTTTGGAATCAGTAGGCCTTATGAACCTAGCTTAGACATCCTGAACACCTGGCATGGAAACTACAAAAGTGCCAGTTCAGTGGACTTGGCCGCATCAGGCTACTTATATTTCTTTTTGGCAGGTCTGTCTTTTTATTTTTGGCTATTCAGTGTTTTTTAATGTCTCTGACTACTCTGTTTAAAGAGACATAGGAAAAACCCAAAGGGTTCAAAACAACCTTACATTTCTGGGAAAACAGTATTCTCAGTATTAATGTAATTGTATGCCTGCAATTCAGAAGTAGACCTTCATGAGACATAACCGCAGTGAAAATATATTCATATCAACTCAAAGGCTTTTTTTGTTATTCTCCTTCTTGCTCAATGATCTCAAGTGTGAGTCTTAAGACAGAGAGCTTAGGTTCTGGTGGAGTTTCTGGTGGAGATGGGAATGCCCACTTCACCTCAGGGTGTTCTGTTTGGCATTGTTGTATTTTTACTCTCACATAATATTAGTTCTTTACAGTCGTGACTTTGCTGATGCCTTTTCAAAACACCAAGAAAACTGGGGTCTAACCACATTAGGAAATAACTAATACAGCCATGAAAAAGCATGCTTTTTTTTCTAGCCTTTTTGGAAAAAAAATAATGAATTCTATAATTAAAGGATGCTCTACACCTCTCTAAGAGTACTTAGCTGACAACACTGTAGCTGATAAAAAATTATGGTATAAATGTGTCTGTGCCAAAACTTCTTTGTTGCTCAACCTCTAATTTGTCATGTACATTCTAACACAAATCTGATTTTATTAACTACTTCTCTCAGTACACCAAAATATATAACACTTTATTCTTGGCAAGGATTGTGTTGATGATTCTTTACAATTAATGAACTGTAAATCATAGCAATTATTGGATGTGTCCTGTGTACCAGGACAGCATACGGTACACTTAATATTTAAACATGACCTGCACTCATGTGTCATAATCATCCGTTGATGAATTAATAGCAAACATCCTTCTGAGACAAGATGTCCATTGCTAACTTTTATAGCAAGTGCCGTAGAACAGGGACAGTGTCCCTAGATGACACTTTCCAGTCCAATGTGTTGTAGAGATACTGAGTAGGTATTGTTACCAGGAGCAACAACATTTTATATTCTCTTAGCAATCTGGTGCACTACTTGACTTAAGCTATATAAGTGGTAAGGGTTTTCCTACTCACACTGTTGCAATAAAGGTTTTCTATGACCAGACTTCTTGCTAATCAAAAAATATAGAGGGGGCTGCCAACACAGGAAAAGCCTCCATCTCCACATGAGATCACTTCCATAGAGTTTTACTTGAAATTAGCAGCTCTGTGGTATATGTTGACAGGAGAGTTTCTATTTTCATGTTCATTAAACCAACAAAGTTGCATTGCTTTACATACATGTGTATGTATATATACATATATGTGTATGTACATATATAAAAAATATCGCCTAAGAAGCTAAAGTTTTTGACCAGTTTCTATCAGTTTCAGGAAGGATGTTGCTAGAACAGGAATTGGTATTTCATTGTGGTACCTGGCAATGATACCCAGGGCACAGATGTGTCCCTAAATGCACTGCAATATTTCATTCTTTTACAACATATCAGGTGAAATCCTCACCCTGGTAAAGTCACTGCAATTCTTGCAGTCAATCTCAGCAGATTAGTGATTGATGTATCAGACTGTCTGAACCCCCTGTAATGAAATGTTCCATTAATATTTCTGGGTAGTGAGTTGTATTTAAAGGGCATACACCGTAGTTTTCAAAATGAAGTTACTCAACAAGTGGATCTAGTGTATTTCTGTTGGAAAAACATCAGAGGTGACCATGGCTTCTTTGGAATTATGCATTTTGGAGTCAAAACTTTGTGCTAATTTACAATAAATAGACTGACTTTCAAATCATAGTAGAAGCTGCTCAACTCTTTCAAAAGGTGTTGCAAGGCAGTCTGAGGATCTCATCTAGGTTTTATCCCTGGTGGTTGAGAGCTGGGAAATGTGGAGCCAAAGGATATCTGGAGGATCAATAATCTGTAGATAGAAATCACAGAGGATGTCTATATCAGTAAAATATAGGACATGACTTTTTTCTCCTTTGACAGAAGGTTCTTCAAAGCAGCACTATATTTGTACATATTCCCAGATGTTGTATGGGGAAAACAAAAGGGGGGCTAGTGGGGAGAAACATTGCAGCTGAGTTGGTGCAGCTGATTTTTTGTAATGCAAGCTGAAAACCCAGGTGAAATAGTTCAGTCTTCCCAGATTATGTAAAACAAAAACTGTTTACACAGTCATTAGTAGAAGTCAGCAAACTTTTCTATCTTTTGAGTAAGGTTTTGTGTTGCTCATGAAAGCATTTCAGTGCGGGTGATTCAAAATAAATGCTAAAGCATGAAGTTTAGCTGTAATAGTAAAATCTCCCACAATCCCTCACCATCTTCCGTCTTGCTTCTGTGTTGAACACTCAATCTTTGAATCATCACACATTTTTTCCAAGGAGGTTTCTATGCCTTAGTACTAGACTTTGAGATCTTGTGGGAGGATGCGGTGCTATTCCCCTGACTCATGGTGAGCTGAACCTCTCTACGTCCACCTCAGACACACACAACCTGTTTTGATACAGGAGAAAGAGAGACAGGAAGAAATACCAGTTCGGGGTATTTGGCTCAAACATGACTTGAAGCTGGCATTACAAGTCTAACAAACATTATCCAGTTTCAGAGCATTATTACAGCCCTCAGTGAGGTCTGCTGAATTCAGGACAAAGCCTTATTTTGTGGGAGGAATGAAAAGGCTATAAAATCAGTCTATTCACAGTTGTGAATGCATGGTCACTGGGATCTGGGAAAAGACCTCCAGCAAACATGAGATAGCAAGAAACTCAGCTCTGTGGGCTATAAGTAAAATACTCCCTCCTGCCCATTTCCAGCACACTAAGCCACTTAACATTGCTAGCAAGAAGACAGGATTAAACAGATACAAAGCAGACGTTGTATCTGGAGTACAATTTTAAACCACTTTCCTATTTACACATCCACCAGACAGCCCTGATGAATCTGGTGGCAAATGTGAGCAGATTAAAATGTCTGTCTTCAAGAAAAATCCTCCTCCTATTAAATGTGCAGGAGAATAAAAAGTCATAATACAATTGTTAGATTTTGAATGAGATTAAAATAAAATACTGTTTCTTTTGTAAGCCTTGAAATGAAATCCAGAGCACTCCAAGACAAAACTAAAGAAACCAGGTCTAAGTATAAGTAATCTGGGGAAAAGGGAAGGCAAAATTTTTGATGTAGGGTTTGCTTTCACCAGATATATTTTGTGTCATTTGTAGTTCATTGCTTTTAAACTAGGTATGTTAGCTAAAAATCAGTGAATCCAACACCATGTCTTGTTACAGATGGTATGCAGAATCATAGAATGCTTTGGAAGGGAGCTTTAAGATCATCTAATTCCACCCTTCTGTCGTGGGCAGGGACACCCTCCACTAGATTCACAAATATAAAACTGAAATAGTGTTGGGACCCCCTGCTGTACAGGTAAATAAGAAACAAGCTAATATTTAAACAGTTCTTAGTACATGTACCTGTCACACACACGTGCACACACACAATAAATAATAAAGAAAAAGGACTGCTTTAATAATTGTCTTCTCAGAGAGGCTGTGTGAAGTCAAAGTAGGAGAAGTCTGTACCACACAAGGCTGAGGTGTAAGGTGAAATATGTTTGCCCGTTCTTTAATTTTTTTCCTAGGAAAGAAAAGAACTTTTGTCCTGAGTGATTAATTAGACTTCTTTCATGTGGTCTTAAAACAGAGAGTAAAATCTTTTAAAGGCAAGTGAGTCAATAAGTTGTCAGCAGTAATTTGCATTGTTGATGTATAGTATCTCATGGAAAATGATGTATGCAAGGCTGACCGTGTGGTAGAAGGAACTGCATGACATAATGATAATTTATTTGAGGAAAAGAGAATAATCAGAATTAAAAAAAAAAAAGGGAAGAAGAACCCCCCCCCCCCAGCAGTAATAAGAGCACAAGAGGTAAAAGGGCATGCATTGTGTGACTGGTGACTGTTTTAATGTGATAAATCCAGGACCTTTAGCAATGTCCTTAAATTTACTGCTTTCAAATTTCAATCCTCCTGATTGCTAAAGTAACCTTGAAGCACAGAATATGAATGAGTTGTGTCTCTTCAGCTTAGCTGCTCCAGACTGAAAACAAAAGAAGGGCAATGTAACTCCAAGTACTGATCAAGCAGCAGTATTAGAAACAAGAAGAATTAGCCTCTTTTTTGATCCTCAGGCTAGCTGCTATTTCATGTTTTGAGGGCCAAAGCATGATTAATCCTAGCAGAGGTACTGTGATGCTTATCAGAGGGAAGTGATGGTCTGAATCCCTCACTTGGACTTCTGTGAGGCTCTTATGTACTAGTGCATATTCAATATTTATCAATTCCAATTCTTACTTAATGCTTGATTGTCTTTACATTGTAAGTGCAATAAAAATGAGATTCACCTTTAAGTAAGGATCAGTCCTGTCAACATTTTCAAATAACTACGATTTTCAAACATAACAGTGATATAAATCTTTTCACTATTTCTCACTCCTACAGACTGTTGAGAGAGTCAGAAGAACACTTTCCATCAAAGCATAAAGATAATTACATCATAAAATAAAAAGGAACCCCAAATACAAATGCTTCTGCTTGAATGTTTCTTGTCACCAGTATCTTCCTTGAAGAGCCTGTCATTTTATTTATTCTGTTTCCAAATGGATGCATCTGTCTCTCCCCAGGTAGCAGAGAAAATCTGGAGTGAAATTCACTTTTATGTGAAGATGTATCCATTACTTATGGTAACTATTCAGGACCAAGTGCAAGAAATGCAATATCTCAGAGCTGAGAGCAAGGATACAACAGAGAATGATACTGTCCAGTAAACACTTCTCAGAAGCCTACAAGAAATGTTAAACCCACAGTTAATGTACATAATAGTATATGTATTTACACTTCGCTCAGCTGAGTTTTGAAAATCTACACGGGTGGGCATTGTTAGTCTCTATGGGCAACGTGTATTATACCTTAACCAAAACTTTTTTTTCTTATGTTGACCTGGAGTGTTCCTTGCTGAAAAATTCTTTCTTCCTCTTTCTACCACCAAAAAGACTAGCTCTGTGTTCCTGATAGCCCTCTTCCAGCAGTAGATTACTACAGCTGGATCCCCTTTGCGCTTCTCTGAGGTGAAATCACAATTATGTAAAGATTTAGTTCCATACTTATTTTGTCTGTTTAATTCCTCATTCATTTCTATGAATTCATAAAATACACATTGTTTAACTAGCTTCACAAATTATGAATCAAGAAATAGGATTTCTGTCATACTGTCTTACTTGAATGTGACTTCAGTTCATTTAAAACAATAACCTTCTATTCACCCTAATAACTTTTTTTTACTGATTAGTTTTCTGTCTAATAAGGAAATAAAATATTTAGTGAAATTCAGGAACATTTGGTATATATCATCCTTGAAAAAATAAGTCTAGAAGCTAGACTAAAATTAAAATAATTTTCTGTTTACAAATTGATTTCTTAATACAGTATTTCTTTAGGGGAACTCTGGGTTGGTCCTCTCCAGAATAAATTTGAGGCCTTAGTTTCTATTGGACTTATGCTCATTTATTCTATCATATTTGGCATGAAGTGAAGCCAAACCAGGTTGGCCATCTTTATGGCATCATTTTACCACAATGAATGTTGGTGAAAATTAGGCTCACTCTAGTAGAAATACCCTTTATATTTACGAGAAGAGCACTGACTGAAAATGTGGTTCCTCCTCTTGATGAAGAAGAGTGGAAATTAATCCTTAGAACCATCAGTGTGTCCTTTTCAGATGTGGAAAGTGAATTTTTGTTAGTAATTTTCCTCAGGTGCATGCATGCCTGCTTGAGCCCATAAACTCCAGGCATGCTTTGCCCTTGTCCTGAGTTATATGCGTATGTGGGTATAAATCACACTCTTAACATCATACGTAATTTGTATATGTTATTATACCTGCTAGATGTAAGCTGGGTACAAAGAATATAGTTATGTTAGATTAGCTCTTCATAGTGGTTTTTATCATTTTCATCCTGAAAGTTAAAATTCGTGTCTCCAAGGAAGATGTTACTACATTCAAGGTCTACCATCTATTTAAACTCCAAACTGCAGTATTTGCACTCCATTGAGATGACCGTAAGGAATTGTGTAAGTGATAAAAACATGTCATACAATCATACCACACTATACCACACTCTTACTTCAATTTTGGTTAGATTTTCACTTTGACTGCAGTTTTCTTTTAGTACCATAGACCTGAAGAATTTCATTAGAAATGTGAATCCCAAATTAAAAAAAAAAAAGTCTCCAAATGAAAAAAGAAAATAAAAAGAATCTCCTTTTCTTCTCCATCCAAATGAAGTATTACATAAAACCACAGTTCAAGCACAAACTTCGTATTTAGCTGCTTGGACTTCTTAGGCAGAAGCCCGACACTGGCAAACAGAGCCATTGGTGTGTGCATTGCCTGTATTTTATGGGACCTTGTGATTTAGTGAGTAGTCTGCTAACAGCCAGTTGGCAGCAGCCGGCTGGCACATGTGCATCCTTGTAATGTCAAGCATTCTCTGCACCAGATTATGTGATCTTACAGAGCCTGGTCATTTTGTGCATGTGTAATTATTTTATGCATGTGGGTCTGCTGCTGAATTGAGAGGAAATGTGGGGGGCAAACGAACTACCTCCCTTATTTTGGTCTGCACTCTGCTCTTTTCCTTTGTCTAGGGCCATAGCCTGGGGAGTGAAGTGCTTGCTACCCACCACAGAGGAAGCTTGGTCAGGGAGCGCTGAAGCAAAGTGGCCAAGCTCAGTGCCATGGCACTGGATGGGATGCATCCACAGGATGCCAAGGGAAGCGGACAATGTCATTGTGAGGTCACTGCCATCCACCAGGACAGGTGGTTTCAGTCAGGGTAGTTCCTGATTGCTGGAAAAAGACAATATCATCTTCAAAAAGAAGTCAGGAAACTGCCAGCTGGTCAGCCTATGCTCAGTCCCTGGGAAGAGCATAGAGCAAACCCTCAAACCATAGCAAGTCATAGAGCAAACCCTCCTACAAGACATTTTTGTAGGCAGAAGAAGGTGACAGGGAATGACCAGTGTGGATTTGCAATGAGAAAATATTGCTCTGCAAATCTCTATTGCCTTCTATGATGAAATGACTGTTCTGGTGGATGAGGGAAGAGCAGTGGATACTCCTTCAGTTAAACATGGCTTGTGGCATGGTCTTCCGTGGTGTCTTTGGAATGGAGGAATGGACAGAAGCCTCAGGAAGCTCAGCAGAGGCCAAGTCCTGCACCCAGGAGGGAATGGCCCCATACCGGGTTTGCAGGCCAGGGACTGCCTGGCAGCAGCCTCACAGGAGAGGGCCCGGGGCCTGGAGGCCACTGAGCCAAGCACAGGTTAGCAGTGTGCCTTGCTGGCACCGAAGCCTAATCACACACTGGGCTGTGCTTGCAGAGGTGGAAGCTCTTCATCCCCCCTGCTTGGTATTTATGACACCCCACCCACAGTACTGGGCCTAGTTCTGGGCTCCCAAGCAGAGGACAGCTGTAGCTGGAGGGAGTGCAGCAGAGAAAGGACCACCAAGATGGGCAAAGGGCTGCAGCCAGTGGCACACCAGGAGAGGCAGCGGGAGTTGGGCTTCTCCAGCCAGCAGCAGGGTAAGAACAAGACAAGATCAGACATAAGAATGGGCTGCCCAGAGAGTTTGTGGGATCTCCAACCTGGAGATGTTCAGAACTTGACTGGCCAAGGCCCTGAGCAACCTGGCAACTTTGGAGTCAGCCCTGGTGTGAGCAGGGGTTGGACCAGATGATCTCCAGAGACTGCTTAGAGCTTTTATTATCCCATGATTCTATACATAGCATCTGTGAAAGAAGCACATACTGTATATACACAATAAATCTTTTGTTGTTGATGATGTTGAGGAATGTCCAACTTCATGGTAGGGACAGAGCTGCACAGGGCCCTTCATCCACTAAAACTGTGCTCCTATGTGAGCAGGCATGTAAGATTTATCAATTTTAAACATGCTTACACTATTGCTTATATATGCAGAATCTTCTCATCTTTAAATCATAGTCATTTTGTTCCTCACAGAAATAATGAACCACAAGAGATGCCATTAATAATGTACCCTTCTAGATGTCCTAGATTTAGAAATGGTGTGCTAAAACAATGTTTTTATCTATCGATCATCCTTTAAGCAAGAGTTTATCATACGTCCACAAATAGTTTCTGTCTCTGCAACTCTGGCTAGTATAAAGGTGCTTCCTCTGTCTGCTTCTCCTTCTCCACAGTAAAAGTTTATTTTCGTTCCATGCCAGTTGGTCCGTGGGGTCAGTAGAGAAAAGTTCAAAGTGGCTAGGGATGCCTTGTGCTGGTCTAGAAAACAGTGCTTACACTTTTCCTTTGCACAAACAAAGACAAGAGAACTTTATTTCTGAATGTGATAATATCATACGGAAGGTAGACAGTGTGTATATATACTTCAGTAGGTATGCTACCAGGAGGACCCACACTGTTTACTGTCTCTCATCTGACAAAGAACTGGATAATCTGTTATGCTTCAATTAGTACTAATTAGATATCCATATTCTGATTCATTTGGTGCTATTTCTGTTCCTTGTATCTTACAAAAAAAAAATAAAAAATAAAATAAGAAATCCTAAATCCAATTATTTTGTATGTAACCTAATTTCCACTAATGAACAGCTGCCAAAAAGACAATTTCATCTGACTAGTGTAATAACAATTTGCCAATGGACAGTGGTATAAATGAACTGTCCATCATACAGCACTTTCTTAATTAAAAAAAAAGCCAAATATTTTCCTTCTACTGAGTTTGATCTTGCCTAAAGAGAGTTGAACGTGCTTTAAAAAATCACAGTAGGTTTATACACAAGATTGTGACTGATATATGACTCAGGAAAGGAGCCAGAAATCAAGGAATGTAACTGCTCAAAATCATCTTGATACTTCACGCTGCCAAATTGTTTACAACAGAGTAAATTAGGTGATAAGGCAGTTCTCCATAGGAATGAGTGTACAAAGATTGAAGTTTGAATATCTTCTTGAAAAGTCACTTAAGCCCATGCCAGAGGACAGGATGGATACTCAGGCCAAGATCAACGCAAGACTCTGCAAGCACAGTGCTGTTGGGAGACAGTGCAAGGCCAGTCCTCCCAACCCAGCAACACAATGTCTAAATTCTTATCCTTAAAACCAGGCACAGCATGCAGGTAATTTGTTGTGAAATCTTGAATGGTAAGGAGTGTGTTTCAGAATGTGTTTATGTTATGTATTTACCTTACAATTTACTTAGTCCTAAAAAGCAGTGTTCTGTATGGCTGAACCTGGTTGCAGGGCTAATTTTACATTTTCCACATATTATTTACTTATTTATTGCTTTAAATGCATCAGCTATGTTGCTAGAGTTTCCGTGTGTATGTTCTGCTAGAAAAGCGTATTTGGGAATGTTTCAATAACCTGTAAACAACTAGAGGAGAGACCGATTCTTCAGAAGACAGTTCCTTCTATGCCCTGCCTGTGTTCACCTGCTGTTTGAGAAAGAGGGACACCACAGGGCTTGAAGATGGAATAGAGGAGAGGGAGTTTGAGATGCTAGGTTGAAGTCCTTAAAAAAGAAAAGCGAGTTATTAGCTCCATTAGCTTGCCTCAGGAATTGCTGTGCATTTTTTTTTCTGATTTCTGTTGACTTTTGGAGAGATGATGGTTTGCCATGTGTTGACAATGTGTGCACTCCCGCTATCTCCACATCCTGTGCTGGGGGCAGTTTTCAGCACTCTGCTCCCTGCCCTGTATTACGCCGTTTGCAGCATGGTCACGGCAGGTTTGTGGGCAGCCCAGTTATTGCCTGTCCTTCATTACTTCAGGTGGGACAGCACAGAAACCCCATGTGTTTTAGCTCATCCCGGTATCTGCAGCACCAGCACGGTGTCCAAATAATCATTTTTATCCTTGCAGGATTTTGGCAGCTGGCTTGCTCCTGCTTTCTTTCAGAGCCCAGGAAATCCAGAATTTCTTTCCCAGACCAGGCAGAAGCAGACATTACTGTAACAGTGCCAGGAGCCAGATTTATATGTTTGCAAAAGTGAAATTACAAAGAAAGGGTTACCGTGAAAAGAGGGAAACGGGTGCATCAAGTTTCTTGTCACTGATTTGTGCACGGAAGAGTTCGAACCACCTCAGAGCAAGCAGCAGGGTAGGTAGAGGCACACTAGAAGTGGGATGAAGGATGGCTTCTGCTTGTGAAACTGCACTGAGTGTTGGTGCAGGACTAAAGTTGGCTGAAGAGGTTGTTTAGTTCAGCATATTAGCAGCAGAACTTTTCGTGCGTGTAGGTCCTTTTAATAATGCCTATGGCTATTTTCTTTCTGATATAGATCAGGCAGTGTTCTCTATGTACCTTCTGCTGTTTTAGTGTAATAACATTTTGCAGTTCTTGATTTACCATACTGTCATTTAAACAAGACAAAGTGCCTATCTGTTTTAAAATACTTAGTTCAAATGATCTGGATAGCAAATGCTTTTTTTTTTTTTTGGTAGCCCACATAGCCACCAGATGCAAATTGTCCTTGGTCATGAATTTTGGGATTCCTATACTGAAGCCCACCTAGATGTAACCAAGAGTAGAAGCAAATGGATGTGAAGAGCACTGTAGGGCAGGAAAGGATGACTGTGCATTTTAAAAGTTGCTTGGTCCCTTTTCACATGATGTGGATACCCTAATTCATTTGATGCCATGTTATTTTTACACTACTAAATAATTTTCAGCCTTTTTCTATTTTTTTTCCTCCTCCCTGAAGGGAATCAAGGCTTATGAGACCATGCTGCCCAGGAGTATGATTTTGCCTGTGTATCTATTCCTTTCCTAGAGGTTTTTTGAATCCATTAGTTACTTTCAATACAACTTAATGGGGGGATCCAATCACAAAAATGTGAAGTGTCTCCAAGACCCATGAAAACAGGTAGTCAGATAAAGGTGAAGAACTACTGTGGGTCTCTTACTGCATGGCAGTTGGAGCTCGGGCTTTGTTAGGGGGTCCATGCAAGAGGCAGGACTCATAAAATGCACTCCTGGTGGCAAAAGCTTTAGTCAGAAAGGGTACCTGAGACAGAAATCAATAGGAAACCTGGCTTTATTAGCACTCCTGCTCCTTAAGCTGTTTGTTTTTCCTTTACATGTTGCACAAAGGCCTATTTACACCCCTAAGCTGTGGTTCTAGCAAGTGTTCACATCTCACTGACCTCATTTTATTTCCTTTTATATATTCAACAAAAGGTTCTCCTCCATCATTCATTCCAAATCCCAGCTATTTCCTAGATTGTTGATTTCAGTGTTTTCTACCTTGCACCTCATTATATACCCAATTCCGATTTACTATTTGGTGTATGTAAACAATTTATTTTCTGGGTAAATTACTTAAGGTGGTTGCTAGTACTTAAAGAAAAGTTCTGTCAGACAGATGGAGGTAGGGAAACAAACAGCCTTGAAAAGCAGGCAGATGTCAGAAGCAGACAAGACAAATGGCCCTGATTTTGTTCACATGCTGCGTGGGATTTCAGGGAAGGTAGAGAAACTCTATCCTCATTTAGTTAAGGGTTCTCACTGATGATAATGGGAGTATTTTTCTTCTCAAGTGAGGACTGAGGGAAAACTGAAGAAGATTTGGAACTGAATGTATTTGCAGCTGTTTATGTTTTTGCCCACGAAGATACTTTAGCATTCACTGTCATTTGCCCTTCAGGCTTAAATTATAAGATATATGAGGCAGAGGAAATATTTTTTGTTCAATTTCTGCAGTGTCCTGTACCATGCAGTGCTGATCCATGGCTCTAGCTTGCATATTACATTGGTGTGAAATAAGGCTAATAATGGCAGCAGAAAGCAGAAGTAGCATTTTTTTTATGAAACAAATTATATGTTGGGAAGAGTGCACAGACACACAAGAATCTGTGGGCTGAAGGACATTAGCTTGCAAAAATAGGAGAGCAATGTTACTGATGGTGGCTCTGGGACTATAGCGCTGCTTTTCATTGTTGTTATTTCTTCAGAAACGTGAATCTCCAGTTTAACACAACATCATGTACTAAACTCCGCAGCATGCAAAATATGTCTTGTATCAGCCAGGAAATATTCCCCTGAATACTTGTTAGTGTAGTAATCATAAAAAAAAAAAAAAAAAAAAAGAGTTTTTTTGAACCTGTATTGGGCTTAGGAGGGCTTTTAGCATGTGAATCACCCTAATAATACTTTCTGTACGAGCATTTATCATGTAGAGGACCTAAGAGGGCTCAAGAAATTCATACAAACACCTGTGTGGTGCTTTCTTTTTTTTTTTTTTGTTTCTTTTTACATAATCCCAAGGCTAGGGTTGGCTGAATTTTTTAGAAGTACCAACCATATAGCAGTGCCAGTGTAGTACTGTGTCCAAAAGATTCGGTATTCTTCATTGGAAGCACACGAGATTTTCGTTTTCACAATGTTTCTATTGTACTAATCTTCTACTTATGCCTTCTGTCATCTTGTTTGGAGGCAAGGCACGGAATGGTTGAGATATGAAGAGCCTTCCCCTCTCAATCCAATGTTTAGCTCACTTTTTGTTAATTTTTTGCAGACTGACCACAGATAAAACATGAAAAGTTGTTCCCACCCTCTTGGCACCACAAGGTGTATTTTGCTTATATGTTAGTAGTTAAACTGGTGGCCAGCTTTAGGGCCAAGACCAAATTCTCTCCCCCCACACCCTTAGCAGATGAGCAAGGCCTCCTAAAAGGTTTTTGGTTCTTTTTTAATTCTTCTTTAGATCTTACAGTGTCATCTATTTCCAAAGTCATCTTGGAGTCATGTTCAGGAAATCTTAGGGGGTCTGAAATAATGGCAGTGCCTTTGACATCTCATGACGTGCTATGGCTGTAGCGTGTGATGACTTGCTGTAGTCAATACATTTGATACAACATGCTGGGAAGGTGCTGTGTATGGTGAATTGTTCCCAAGCACAAACTGCTACTTCAGTTATACTACTTTTTAGGTGGTTTCTCACATCTACTTGCAATACTATGGTCACATGTGTAAATGTATCATAGTTTAGAGCTTTGGGATATTTAAAATAACATTTAATTCCCTTCCATGGACAGAGTCTAAGTTTAGCACAGTTTATCAAAAAAAATTGATTTCCTTTTTAACTGAATTGGAAACAGTTTAGTGAATATGGATGCAGGCAGATTGTGCTGACTGTGAGGATAAGGTTGTGAGTTTTGTATCTGCTGAAACGATAAAAATCCTAGCGTGAACTGCAAGCTCGGATGATGCTGGCTGTTGCTCAATTTGCTTTAACTAGAAGTGTCTGCAGAAGATCAGATCAATTAAGACTGTCTTTGAGGACATAAAAAATGCACAGTCCTATTAAAATACTACTGAGCTTTTAATTATTTCCAGGTAAAAGTGAAATGGAAGTTTGTATCTGGATTTTCCCATCTGGAGCCAGCTGCCTTCTACCTGGTTAGGAGAAGCGCAGGTGGTTCAAGAAGATGCAGATGTTGGGGTCCAGGCATGAGCCTCTGCCATGAGCAGATCTGCTAGTATAGACATACGCTGTCTCTCTTATTGAAGATACTCCACTTAGTACAAATGATTGCTTTTGGAATGGGCTTTCAAATATCCCATACCAAAGCAGTACATACTACCTCTGTACCACAGAGCCGCAGAATCACTTAGGTTGGCTGGGACTTCTGGAGGTCCAACCCGCTTGCTCATGCCAGGGCTAACTCAAGAATTAATGTTTTGTTTTCTCTTTCCAATAAATAGCTATAAATAGTTAAATGGTTTCAGCACAGATTTTTTTTGTTCCCTCTGCACTTTTATTTGATTGTTTTCCTTATAGTGAAGTACGTAAATACTTTTCTTTTTTTTAAAATTCACAGTTACGGGCTTATTAGCAACAGAAGCCAAACTATTTTTCAACCCTTACTCTACGTTCAATGCTTGACAAAAGACACAAAAATCTGTTCTTCTTTGGCTTTGTGTGACAAATTATTTGGGCACAACCAACTCCTGCAAGGGAATACTGCACTGATTTTCAAAAGCCATTGACAGCTGGAAATAGTAATAACTATGAATAGCTGTCAATACAAAATGTGGGCTACTTTTCCATGTTTGAGACCCCAGACTTTCTCTAGTCTGGAATCCAAGCAGCTTAAACCATCTTGTTCTCTAAAGATGTGAGATTCAGAAGATATGTCTGACATCTTTTTGAGGTAAGAAAACAGTTTCCAAAGAAGCCCTATAATATTTAATAATGATCTCATGATTCTCACACTTTGCAAATATCACATTCAGTGGCAATTAATATTTTTCAGCTTTTGGAATGTCTCAAAGTGATATTGAGCTAATGAAAATTAATTTGTTCTTCGGTTGGAGAAGTAAAATTAAACATGAAATGTATTTCTCTCAGGAAAGACCAGGTCCCTTCTAAAACATAAAAGAAAACCTTCACCATATTAATGTTACTTTTCATATGTTCTTTAAGTAAAAGGACAAGCATGAAGGGGGAATGGCAGAATTAAGAGAACTCTAGTCAGTTGGGGAGATCTGTTTTTAGTGCTTTTTGGTTAGCATCCATCCATTAGCATCCCAGGAACGTAATAGATGTCACTAACAATGGGAGGACATGGCAATTAACACCATGAGTTTGGGGAGCCCTAGAGCTGGGTAGTAGAGTTTACATGGCTGGAGAGCAGCTTTGCTTCAAGGGAAGCCCTGCTTCTGCAGTTCTTAGGCTGAAATCAGATAATTCTCTATAATGAAACCTTGGAGAAATAAGGGACTTGATACTTTTGCTTGGAAATATCTCTGCTTGGACACCTGAACTTAGTTGTGTAGGGGGCTGCAGTTTAGTATTCTCAGACTAATAAAAACAGACTGTATGACACTTTGGCTGTCTTAGATGATCTCAGCCAATTAAATATAAAGATACAAAGAACTACTAGAAGTAATTTGTTCAACAGACATTATTCCTGAAATTATCTTCTCCTTGGTTTTGTCACACCTGAAATTGTAGCATGGTCTCATATTTATACCATTCTCTTTGAAATGATATAATAGGCCAGAAATGAAACTGATAAACCACATATCAAAGCTGTAGATCTCTTCTCTGATCAGTACCATTTTATGAACTATTTAAATGACAAAAAGGACCTCCTGACCCATGTGTCTCCACTGAAGATCTGGTCTCTCAGGGACTTTTGCCTATGCAGCACTTGTCTAAAAGGAAATCTTACCTTCCGTGGTTGTGTTTGGATTCCATAGCAGTTAAGGCTTGCAGGTGATCACAAATTTTCCTTAATCTTAAAGCAAGACGAATTACTTCTGTGAACCAGTCACAGACTGAATTTCCAAACCTGGACAGGAAATTCATGTATCAGACTATCATCCAGTGTGGTGGTACTAAGCATGGTGCTATGTGAGGATAGATTATTTATTGGTAACCTCAAAGCTGAGTTGCAGTTTATACGGTGTCTGCTAATAGTTACATTCAGCAATTAACCTGAATACTGATTAAACATAAGACGCTTATGGTGTTGCTTCCAAGCCTGTCTTGAGAGACTAAGGCTGTATCTCCATGGTAGCTTTGCCTGTTCTTTAGCTCCAGTAAGTTCCTTGAACTTTCATGTATCAACATAAAAAATAAAATAAAATCCTTAGTTCTGTTAAAATGTGAATCCCATTTAGATCATTCGGGAATACTAGAAAAATACTCCAGGCTAGAGAGTAGATTCTGCAGGTAGTGTTGTCTGCATGTAGAAATCTACCCAGGGCTTGCAGCATCAACAGATGTCTCCAGAGCACGAGCTGCTCAAAATTCAGTCAAACAAATAGTCCCCACAACTCCTTTTTTTTTTCCCTACCTGGTGAGTGCCACCTATAAATGTTGTTTCTCAATAAGTACTACATCAATATGTAAATCTGCTAAGGTTGGTCAAAGAAACCAGGAGCTTTTAGCTTCCATAGGCTTCTTGGAGTGCCTGCTGGTAGCAGTTAGATGTCAGCAGTAAAATTCAGGGCTCTGTAGTGCTCTCGGGTGCTGACTTCTGCCAGGATTAGCAGGTTATTCCAATAGCCTGACTTTCTGGGAAATATTCATGGGAATGATCAAGTCTGCATGAAGTTTAAGCTGTGGGTCAGAAGCACTGCAAATGAACTAGATTAAGACCTGCCTGGAGGTGTGTGCATAACTTGAATGAAGATGAATGTTGCCTGATGCTTCTGCAGTCTTATCTAGGTTGGGTTATGATTTAGGAGTTTGTCTTCCAGAGGTTGATAAAACTGAATACTTATTTACAGTTTGTAAGGCTGAATGGAGAATTATTTCTGATGGGATTAAACCAGCCTTGCTTAATTTTGCATGTAAGTGGGCTCAGCATTAATAAAACCCCTAAGGTAGGACTGGATCAGGGGAAGACTAGATTTAAGATGTCATTAAACTAGGTTCCATAAGAATCCCATGGTTTCAGTCAGGAGGTTTGGATGGCTCACGACTCCTTAAAAAAATAAAATAAAATATAAAATCGTTTATGACCTGAGTTGCTTTCAGTGACCAGTTCTGCCAGACATTGATTTCACGTGTGAATGCATGACAATGGGCAAGTCCCCAGCTCCACAGAAGTGGTCCCTAAGGACCTAAGGCAGCACAAGTGTGCTCCATCCCTCATGAATCAGGCACTTCTGAAAGTTAGTCTCCCTTCACAGATGTGGGACCCAGTTCTGCTAAAGCTTATGTTGTATGCAGTGCCTTGAAAATGATGGAATTGCCTGACAAATAGCATAATTATTTTATTTTTAGGCAGCTAGCAGAATAGGTCTTGTAAATAATACAGATGATAATATTTGCAGTGCATGCAGTTGTCAGTTGAACCAATATTTCTGTACGTAACATTCACTCTGGCCTGTGGATGATTTGTTTTAAGATACTTTTGGTTGTTATTTTGGTGCATAACTTGGAGTATTTCAAGGTAACACATTGTCTTTTTGTCTAGTGGAGAATGCAATAGATTATAATCAACCTTACCTATCTTTAAATCTGGCGATTGCAGTAATGAAGTGTATTAGGATGTCTTAGTTTTCTTATCAGACAACATTACTGGCCCCAGAAGAAAGTAGAATTGCAAGCAGAATTTTGTAAAATGGATATAAACAGAAGCCACAAACTTTCAGTGATTTTTTATTTTTTTACTTTTTAGTTACACGTAAGAGTTAAATAGGTAATAATATACATCAAATCAGCAATATGCTTTTCTGGAAGTCTGTGTAGGAAAAAACTGGATAGTGTTTGGCATCGTTAAAGGAAAAAAATAATGCTGATGCTAGACTTGCGTGGGTGAATTCAGAGATGAGGAAGAGAGAAGTCAGCTACAAAACCTGCAGATGTTGTCTGTTGTTTTATCTTCAGTTGCTTTATTATGCCTATAAAAGCAGCAGCACAGATGAGCGGGGGGTGGTGGTGGTGGTGTGCAGTTGTTTTGTCAGAAAGCCTTTAAGGTTAAATATCAGCAGAATGTTAACTTAAGACATTCTTACTCCTTGCAGACTTAAAATAATTAAACAGATCTGCAGCAGACCTGACTGTACTGAATGTTATAGCAACACAGAACTAAAATCGGAATTCAGCCTATAAAAATGCAGAATGTACAAAGTATTAGCATTCTGAGTAAGCAATTCACAGGGGTATTGTGAAGGGAGTATTCTTCCTTACATAAGGCAAAGTATGTTTTTAAGAGTACCGAAGATAAAGGCTAATGTAATTTTGATTTAATCATTTAACTAAATAATTTTGCAAGAGGGAAGAACTATTTCTTCAAGTACTTTTATAACAATTTATACTAAATTAAATATAGATACTTTTTGTTTTAAATTACAATAGTCTGCTCTTTTCAAGTCTTCTGGTTAACTAGGTAAATAATATTTAAAGGCCAATTGTCAAACTGAAAACAAAATACTTAAGCCTAGAATATGTGCTGAGGACTTCCATTACTCATGTGCTAAATGTCATTAATATCAGTGAGATTATTCTTCAAACTAGAGAGAAAATGGTATTTTTTAGACATATTTTTTTTGTGCATTTCACTGAACCACCTGACTACAAAAATAACTGATTGTTTAACTTCTGTTTAATAGTCATTTTAACACCCCTGTCTGCCTTCAAAGTAAAACTGCAAGCAACTGAAAATAGGTAAGCACTGACTGACAGGTTGTAATTGCTGAAATGCTGTCAGCTCCTCTTTAAAAATATAAAAGAGCCCATTACACGTTGATTGTGAACTGAAGTGAAAATGGCTGAACGGGGGTTTCTTTTCTGCAGAGTGAAGGCTTTCCAGAATCCTAGACAGTCCACTAAATAATTAATACAGCCCTGCATGAAGGACATAAGCTCCTGTTTGCTTCAAGATGTGAGCTCCGCTGCCCATGCAAGAGAAATGGGATATTCCTCGCAGTAAAACAGGGCCTTCAAAACTCCGTTTAAAGCTCCGTTGTGCAGCCAGGGAAATGACGTGTCATGTATTATAATAAAACCTGTCTTCTCTGGAACATGGTCTGCACAGAAGATTTTTTATAAAATTAAATCAATCTGGATGGTTCAGGCACATGAACTATATATTTACTAGATAAACATTCATGATAGATTAGAACACAAAGTATTTTATTTCTTGTTATTTTTGTCAGGTCTGTTTGTTGTTTTACTGGTCTTAGAAAAAAAGCATGCTCTGTGGGAAGGCATGCTTTGCATTTATGCTGACTTCACTGTGGAACCCTTACTGACTTGTGTGTTTACCTCGCACACAAATAAAGCACACCCAGATTTGAACTCTGTCACTTGGATCCTGTTGGAAACAAAAACAAGCCATTTTGCCCCATTCTTCCTCAGACCTTTGGCGGATGCAGGCTCTTAAGCTGCATGTAGCATGTTTTCTGTAATGCTTCGCCAGCTTATATCAATCTCAAAAGCACAGGAGGACACGCGTAATACTGTTTGTCTACTTTACAGCTCAGTAACTGTCACCCGTGCTCATCGCTCTTCTTTCCTCTCAATCAGCTTTATCTCTGTTTTCCTTGTGTTTCTGTTTGGGATTGTATTTCGTCTCTGATCTGCTGGTTTGAAGCTGATTGCCACCAGTTTCTTGCATGTACCTCTGGATTGTGAATTCACAAGCTCTTTGGCACAAACCTGAAAAAAGGCTTCTAAGGGACGCTTTTACTGCACAAGTCTAGTGTTTGGGCTTTCTGATGACCTTTCCTCTCTGCCCCTGCAGAGGCTGGAAGTACCCATGGGACTAATTCCCTGTTGGTGATCTCTTGGGAAAAACTTGGGGGAAAAAAAAACTTGGGAAAAATACAGTGCGCAACTAATCAGGGACAGTTGGATTTTCAGGAGTTTCCCACGTTTTACTTGTAAGATCTATTTCTTTCTGTTTCTGCCTTATTTCTGCCCACGTCTCAAATAGGACAGAAATCTATGTAATTTCAAGTACATGGAGTAGAAGCGTTAGCAAGTGATTAAATGATTCTTTTCATGCTGCAAGAAATAGAAAGCATCCAAGCAGCAGGCTCAGGATGAAAGAATGTACTTTTTCACACCACCCATAATTTAATAGTGGAACTCATTATCATGAGATACTGTAGAAGTCAAATGTCTAAACGGATTCAAAAGATCACAGAGTACATCCACTGGGGGCTATTAAATGCAGCAACTGGATGTCATCTTATCTTAGAGGATGAGCTAGGAGCCAAGGGCAGGGCAGGCTCTGCCTACAGGCATCCCAGCAACCAGAACACAGTCCCAAATACTGGGAAATGGCTGTGTTACTCCTAGGGTCCATTGGCAGTCCCTGACATGCTGAAGTAATGAAATAAACATGGTGGCCACCCAGCCACATTCGTCAGGAGCAGCTGGAGATGGGTCTGGCAACATGACTACAACATATATCTGACGTTCATCCACGCAAACCAGTCAACAAGTAAGGACAGCAAAGGACAAGGCCAAGCAAGGGTACACGTTCAAAGTACCTCAAGGTAGGCCCACGACTGAGCTTCAATAAGCCATGAGAAGGTGGATGGATGGAGGATGTAGGTCAAAGTCGTCATGATAATTAAGGTCAATTGGTGATCCGGGTTCCTTTGTAGACTTAGCCTTTTGTGTAAGGTATTGTATTGTGGATTATTTTTTTCTAACTGTCAGTAGGGTAGTAGGGTACTATTAAGAGTTGGAGTGGTAGATGGGCTTGTCCTCGTGGGGGACTTCAACTTCCCGGACATATCCTGGAAACACAACATGGCACAGAGAAAGCAGTCTAGGAGGTTTCTGGAGAGCGTGGGAGATAGCTTCCTGACGCAGCTGGTCAGTGAACCTACCAGGGGTGGTGCCCCGCTAGACCTTCTCTTCACAAACAGAGAAGGACTGGTGGGAGATGTGGTGGTCAGAAGCTGTCTGGGGCAGAGTGACCACGAAATGGTAGAGTTCTCTATTCTTGGCGAGGCCAGGAAGGGGACCAGTAAAACTGCTGTCTTGGACTTCCGGAGGGCTGACTTTGAGCTGCTCAGGACGCTGGTTGGCCGAGTCCCTTGGGAGGCGGTTCTGAAGGGCAGAGGAGTCCAGGAAGGCTGGGCGCTCCTCAAGAAGGAAATCGTGATGGCACAGGAGCGGTCCGTCCCCACGTGCCCAAAGATGAGCCGGCGTGGAAGAAGACCGGCCTGGCTCAACAGAGAGTTGCGGCTGGAGCTTAGCAGAAAAAAGAGGGTTTATAATCTTTGGAAAAAAAGGCGGGCCACTGAGGAGGACTACAAGGATGTAGCGAGGCTGTGCAGGGAGAAAATTAGAAAGGCCAAAGCTTATCTGGAGCTCAATCTGGCTACTGCCGTTAAAGACAACAAAAAATCCTTTTACAAATACATCAACGCGAAACGGAGGACTAGGGAGAATCTCCATCCTTTACTGGATGCGAGGGGAAACCTAGTTACTAAGGATGAGGAAAAGGCTGAGGTGCTTAATGCCGCCTTTGCCTCAGTCTTTAGCGGCAATACCGATTGTTCTCCGGACACCCAGTGCCCTGAGCTGGTGGAAGGGGATGGGGAGCAGGATGTGGCCTTCGCTATCCATGAGGAAATGGTTGGCGACCTACTACGGAGCTTGGATGTGCGCAAGTCGATGGGGCCGGATGGGATCCACCCAAGGGTACTGAGAGAACTGGCGGAGGAGCTGGCCGAGCCGCTTTCCATCATTTATCGGCAGTCCTGGCTATCGGGGGAGGTCCCAGTTGACTGGCGGCTAGCCAATGTGACGCCCATCTATAAGAAGGGCCGGAGGGCAGACCCGGGGAACTATAGGCCTGTCAGTTTGACCTCAGTGCCGGGGAAGCTCATGGAGCAGATTATCTTGAGGGTCATCACGCGGCACTTGCAGGGCAAGCAGGCGATCAGGCCCAGTCAGCATGGGTTTGTGAAAGGCAGGTCCTGCTTGACGAACCTGATCTCCTTCTATGACCAAGTGACGCGCTTGGTGGATGAGGGAAAGGCTGTGGACGTGGTCTACCTTGACCTCAGTAAGGCTTTTGACACCGTTCCCCACAACATTCTCCTCAAGAAACTGGCTGCTCGGGGCTTGGACTGGCGTACGCTTCGCTGGGTTAGAAACTGGCTGGATGGCCGGGCCCAGAGAGTTGTGGTGAATGGAGTCAAATCTGGTTGGAGGCCGGTCACTAGTGGAGTCCCCCAGGGCTCGGTACTGGGGCCGGTCCTCTTTAATATCTTTATTGATGATCTGGATGAGGGCGTCCAGTGCACCCTCAGTAAGTTTGCAGATGACACCAAGCTAAGTGCGTGTGTCGATCTGCTCGAGGGCAGGAAGGCTCTGCAGGAGGATCTGGATAGGCTGGAGCGATGGGCTGAGGTCAACTGCATGAAGTTCAACAAGGCCAAGTGCCGGGTCCTGCACCTGGGCTGCAACAACCCCAAGCAGAGCTACAGGCTGGGAGATGAGTGGCTGGAAAGCTGCCTGGCCGAGAAGGACCTGGGAGTATTGGTGGATAGTCGGCTGAATATGAGCCAGCAGTGTGGTCAGGTGGCCAAGAAGGCCAACGGCATCCTGGCCTGTATAAGAAGCAGTGTGGCCAGCAGGTCGAGGGAAGTGATTGTGCCCCTGTACTCGGCTCTGGTGAGGCCGCACCTCGAGTACTGTGTTCAGTTTTGGGCCCCTCGCTACAGGAAGGACATGGACGTGCTCGAGCGAGTCCAGAGAAGGGCGACCAAGCTGGTGAGGGGTCTGGAGAACAAGTCTTACGAGGAGCGGCTGAGGGAGCTGGGCTTGTTCAGCCTGGAGAAGAGGAGGCTCAGGGGCGACCTCATCGCTCTCTACAGTTACCTGAAAGGAGGCTGTAGAGAGGTGGGGGTTGGTCTATTCTCCCACGTGCCTGGTGACAGGACGAGGGGGAATGGGCTAAAGTTGCGACAGGGGAGTTTTAGGTTGGATGTTAGGAAGTACTTCTTTACCGAAAGGGTTATTAAGCATTGGAACGGGCTGCCCAGGGAGGTGGTGGAGTCACCATCCCTGGAGGTCTTTAAAAGACGTTTAGATGTAGAGCTTAGGGATATGGTTTAGTGGAGTACTTAGTGTTAGGTCGGAGGTTGGACTCGATGATCTTGAGGTCTCTTCCAACCTAGAGAAATCTGTGAATCTGTGAATGTCTTGTAATATTTAATGAAATAGATTCCAAGATGAGTAATGATGACATGGAGGTCTGCAGCACCTGAGAAAGGACAAAAAGGAGAATCCAAGTTCTTCATACCGTTTTAGTAGACCGAGTTACTAGACTCTCACTAATCAGCAAAAGATAACACACACTGTTAGGATAACAGGATGAAGGAAAACTGCAATAACAAAATAATTTTTCTCTCCAGGACTTCTAAGTCAGCATCTGCACCAGTAATAGACAAATACTAACAATTAAAATAAATGAGAAATATAAACCAATCAGAACCATAATCAATTCCAAGGGAATGTCCAAAGCCAAGCTAAACACTTATTTGCAGTCAATGGATTTTTAAGCATGTGCATTAGCTTAAAACAGAATAAATTTGGCTTGTTTCAAAGACAGAACACTACAGCATGTTTTGACATCAATTTTAATAATCCACTTAACTTTTAATAGAATAAGATGAACTTCTTTGTAATGACCAGAATGGTTTATACATCTGTTGCAAATCAGAAAAAAGGCTAGCATAAATAGCTTCTGAAACACTTGTCAGGTACCCTACATGATGATTGATTTTTATTTTGAACTAATTTGCAATTTTCTGACAGTTTCAGAGTCTTGGTAACTGCTTAGATTTAAATCTTAATTGATTAAGTAGTTTTCACTGTATCAAGAACCTCTAAATGTCTTGTTACATCTTGATAAATTTAAATTTGGTCCTGCTTCATGGGTGTAACTTCTGCAAAGGGATTTAGACAATCACAAGACTGGAACCATCCTCAGGACCAGATCACCCAAAGCAGCCTACTGCTTTGTAAATGCCCCTGCTAAACTGGATTGAATGAAAAAGGGCAGTGATGTAGAAACACATAATTAATGACTAGAACTCTCAATATAGAAATGCAGCAAATGTTGGGTTAATTTTTGCCAATAGCCTGTTTATTTTTACAGTAATTGATATTATACTCTTCAGTCATGCAGGAATGTTATTTTTGACTAGGGAAGGGTTTGATAACAGCTCTGTAGATAAAGATGGGTTCTGAAAATGGTCTTAAGATTAGGCATCCTTTCTGGCAGAGAAACTGGTCTTCCCATTGGTAATATCAAGCAGCATGGTTTTTTTTTTTTGAGTGCTTTAAAGCTTATTTACATTTTTTTCTGATTTTTCTTGATCATGTGTAATTTAACCCTGACTTTTCATGACACTCAGGCAAAAATGCAGAGATGTCCTAGTGCCACTAAAATGAAGAAAGCCAGAAAATAGCAACGGTATCCTGAGATGCGTCTCTCACATAATACATAGGAAAATAGAAAACCAACGGTAAACTGACTTGGAAAAATAGAGCTGTCAGTGTAGAATCTGGGCCCAAATGATGACATTAGGGTTAGCTCCATTACCAGCAGATGGATAGACATCATGAACAGCCAGAGATAGAAGGTCAGAAATTTTGGGGGGGTGGGGAAATGGGAATAGAAATTGATATTCTAATACTGGACAAAACCAGAGTTAGTATCTCTATCATAAATATATTATGTATTCAATTGTATCTGAAGGCCAGTTAGGTTGCTTTCTTAATGTTCCTTCTCAGAAGCTCTGAAATAATGTCTCAAACATTTATTTTATGAAGAAGCCCAGATGCAATTTTCTTGTTTCACATAAGCATCCTTCAATTTTCTGTGCCATTTCAGTTTTAAAATAATATATTTCAAAGCATTTTCATATGTTTTCTTATAATATCATGATCAAAATTAGCTTAACAGATGTGATGTATCGTCTGGAAGAAACAAATGGAAATAAAAGGCCTACAGCTGGTACTGTATATCAACTCTGTTTTAGACTTTTGTGCTTGCATGAGTAATAACAATTAATAATTATCAATGCGAAGAGAAAGCACGTATTACCAGTTTATGTAACAATCCAAATTCTGGTTGATTTACTTGGCTATAATTTTTTTGTTTGTCTATAGCTATTCTTTATTCTCCTTTGTCATCTACACATAGACAGTCTACTCCTGCATCATTCCAAATGCAGCAGAAGTAAATCACCCAAATGGAAACTGATGCCTTTTGTCTAAAAAAAAAAAAAAAAAAAGAAAGAAAGAAAAAAGCCTAATCCAAAATTTTCTTTGAGAGGTTATAAACTGAATATTGAATATTATCATTTGATTGTTTTGGAGAACAGAGGAAAAAAACTAAGCCACAGTATTTTTGATAAACTGCTGTTATTGAACAATTTGCTGTTTGAAAAATTTCAACTTTTTTTTTTTTGGGGGGGGGAGTGAAGACAAGGAGCAAAAGGGTTCTTTTTCAGTAAAAAGTTGCAACTTCTGAAATTTCACAAAAAAAAGCTGAATTTCATTAGATTATGGCATGATAGCTCATGTTTTACAAACAGCATTGTAAAGAATGTTTTTACTGTAATTTATTGGAAAAAAAGTCTATGTAGAAGACCACATAGTAATATTCCTATTTTTTTCTTTGAAGCTGCTTAGAAACCTTGTGAATGTCCCTTGATATGAAAAGGATGTCTTCCTGACATGTCTAAGATGTCAGAAACATGTTTAAAATGTTTCTGAGTGACTCCGAGCACAATAAGTGAAATTTTACATAGTCAACATCCTGCCCCCCCCCCCCCCCCAAAAAAAAAATAAAATGTGTATACAGGCAAAAGTTTGTAAAGGAAAAATACAATATCCTCATTTTATTCCACAGGATTAGATGCTGAAATATCTTGGGGGACCTGGCCTCTATTGCCACTTTTTCAAGGCTTTGAGCATGTCTTTGAGTGAAACTATAAACTAAACTTATGGAAAACGTTTGAGGAATTTTAACACTTCAAATTGTCACACGTGATTTATTGCTTCCTCACCCTGAGGTTGAAGCAGCATCTCTGAGCTCAATATTTGAGACCTGACATGGTATATTAAAAAAATTAGGCAATAAAAATCTTATTTTAATAAAACTCAATATGTTCAGCTACTATGTAAACTAATCAAAAGGAAACATGTAAGCAAAGTTTATCCTTAGTCACTGTAAAGTACCACATATGCATCAGGAAATGACCAGTGCTGCTTCTACTCATTCCTGACTTCTTAATGAAGCCTTTTTCTTTCTAACATTGCCTCCTTTGCCCTTTTAACTATACAGATGCATTATTAACCGTTCTCTTCTGCCACTTGCTGGTCTTGACATCACAAACTCCCTTTCCTGGAAAAAGTGTAAAACTAAGGAGAAATGCCTAGCTGCGGTTCTGGTTTGATATTTGATTAGCAACTTGGTCTGAGTGTAGTGATCCTTACAATGGTTAGTAGCTTCTGGTCTTATTTCCTTCTGGCTTGAAAAACTGCATGTATGCTCACCAGCAGGAATATTTTTTCTCCTAAAAACAGTTCCTTGCTGTTGGCAATTGGGGCATATTCCATGCAGGACCATGGCATCAGGCAATTTTAGAGCTGCTTATGTGAAACATGTTCCTCACCTAATGGGAAAGTGTAGATCTGAACTAAATAAATTGGGGCAGTAAGAGTTCAGTTTTATTCAGAAATGTGCATTTGAATGATTTTTGCATCAAAATATTTCTTTCAAACATTTATATTTTTTTTGAGTATTGGTTGGTTAGGGTTGTCAGAAGAGCATTTGTTTTTCACTATGGCAGCCAAACAACTAGCTCTTCATGAAACCTTGGAAACCTCTCTACACACAAAATGGTGCAGTCAAACTAAATGCAGGTGAGTGGAAGTTATCTGCTTTTGGGTTCAGTGAAGTAATCTGTACTTCTCTCCATCCAAAAAAAAAAAGTTACTTTTTAATCCTCTGCTAATGCAGTGTCTAGATTTGAAGTACAATGTCTCTGTTCTTTTTGTTGACCTTTTTGGTAAAAGTGATGACTGGGGTGGGCAACCTAATATATGGGCATTATTTTAAAAATCAAATATATTGGACTGCCAGTCCCTCTTTTCTGCTACTTCTGCTTAGTGCAAGAATAACAAAGAGTTCCTAAGAACTCACAAGCAGAAATGAAATCCAAGTAGGTAACTGGGGTTTGGATGACTGATGCTAAGCACAAAGGCATCAACGAAAGCATCAACAAACAAGGGAACAAGGGGGCAGTGGCAGAGTGCTGATAATTTAATCTGCAGAAATACATCTTTAATATAAGATATCTCAGTCTTTATCTTCATTAAAAAAAAAAAAGAAAAATAATAAAAAGAATTTGAGCTGAGGGAGTAATACTTTTTTTTTTTTTTTTTAACAAGTGTATCCTGATAGTGGAAAACAGAACAGCAGGAGACTGTCATCTCCTTGTTTTCCTTGATGCCTACCTACAAAGGACTTGTCTACTGTCTTCTGCACATATTTAGAAAGAAGAAAGCCTTCACAGGAATATGTTTTTATAGTCTCAAGTCTCTAACTTTGCTAAAAGTGTTTTGATTCTTTGTACAGTTTTACCTTGAATTTTGCTCTTTTAACAATTCTTTTTCAGAGGAACTCATAACACAGGCATTTTCCACTGAAAATAATTACAAGGAAATCTGCAGTAGTTTCTGCAAAAATGCTGTATTTCTGAAGATGATCAAACATTGGCAGCTCCTTATCATGTAGAATCAACCTTAGATTTGTGTACTTAAATCAGTCTTGAAAGACTGACTTCAGTACTTAGCATTTAGTCTGGGAACCACATTTGAAAAAATATGTAGCATTTAGATGTGGAAGATGACATCAGTTCTATTCCATGCTGTTATCCACAGAATAAAGTACATAAACAGTTTTTGGTGTAGGGTTTGGAATCTGAAATCTATTTCCACTGATATCACTGCCTTGCCAAGAAAACGTGGTGCCACCATATTTTCTGTCAAGCCCGATCCTCTTAATGCCTAATGAATAAGCAGACAGAGCTTCAAAACTTTTTTCTTCATAAGGGATTTTTGCCGGAGATTTCTACCTTTTGTGTCTTGCTTAAGGCATGCAATGATGATCCAGTGACCCAGGATGCTTAAAACTGTTACTATTTTTTGCGTGCCTAAAAGTAGAATATTTATTTCTTTGCGTGCCTAAAAGTAGAATATTTAGGTGATTTTTAGTGTGATTTTTAGGTGATTTTTAGGTGATTTTTAGGTGATTTTAAGTCCTACGTAGCTGCAACAGTAGTATTAGAATGCTACTAGGTTACAGACCCAGTTGGACTGGGGACTACAGGACGGTGACTCCAACTTAATCTAAAATCTGCTTCAGGCTCTGTTTAGACACCTACATCCTTTTTTTTTAGCTCTGAAATTTAATATTTTGGCCACTTTCCCCACCAGTGAAATATGGATAATGGAGATTCTTTCTTTCCTGTATCTTTTACATTAATTTCACTATCTTACACTATTATTTATACTAAATTTCATAGTGTAAATTCTTTGATGTATTTCTATATTTGTATAAACTTAAATGTAAGCTGTAGGCTCTGGACATACTTCTGGTACATTAACATGCTATGAAGTAACAGCACATAAAAGGAGAATAATTAATATCCTCCAACAAGTAATAAATTTAATCTGAATGAAATATAATTTCAGCACTGAAATACTACTTCACTTTCCCCATATTTTAATATAAATATTAAACATTAGCATTCCCAAGGCAAAGCAGCTCCAGTAATTAAAGACCCTTCCACCACTCCCCCCATCCTCTCCTCCACCCCCCAAAAAAGTAAATAAACCCACAAAAACTCCAATATACTCTTCCAGGGTAATTTTTTTTTTTCAGATATTAAAAACGTACATTTATAACATGATCTATAGCACTGCCAACTGTAATATTAAATTATTGTTCTTAGAAACAAATAACACTGCTTCTAAGAACACCACAGCTTCTCCTGTTAGAGCTTGTTCCTGGGGCACCCAGCTGAGGGTCTCCAACCAACACACTGCCAAGGCTCAAGGTTAAGGTTAAAGCTGGGAGAGAGAGAGAAAGTGTACACCTCTAAGTGGCATTGGAATACAAAGGGGTGCCAGAGGATGGCATAGCCAGAAAATAAATAAAAATAAATAAATAAATCAGGGCCTTGAGCTAGGGTTAATGTTGTGGACTGGGAGGTAGCCTTGACCTGCTTTTGGAGTTGGGCTGCAAAGAGGGTGGCTAAGATGGCAAAAAGATTTTTCCCCTAAGAGATGTTCATGTGGGCCATGGTTGGGTGTTTTGAGCTAAGACTTAGCCAAGGCAATTTTTTTTTTTTTAAGGTTAGATTTAGGGTTAGAAGGACAAAGCTGAGAGCTTCAGATAGCATGGGTCTGCCAAAGGGTGGTGTGGGACTTCAAGAGTGCTCCCCTCAGGGTGCGTTCATATATACCATTGTTGGGCTACAGTAAATGTCTGTATTTTATCCCTCTTCATCGAGTTTCTAAGAAATCATTTAAATCTAAGGGGAAATACACAGATTTTAAACTATATAGTGTTATTAAAAAAGAAAAAAAAAAAGGTATAAAACCCACTTCAGCAGTTGAAAACATTTTACAATTCTTGTTTATATTGAGATAGAAGACTCTAGAGGAGGAAGAATTGATGGATATTGCAAAATGGTATATTTCTTTCTGACATTGTAATACTAAATAATGAAGCATTCTGTAAAATGTGACCAAAGGCCCTATGCTTTTCATAACTTAGATGCCTGATATTTTGTGGTACTCAGTATCTAAATCTTGTAAGAACTTCTAAAAAATATTTCCAATAGAATACAAATACTTGAATAGCACCAGACTAGTTCTACTCCTTTGATTTCAGGATATGAAAAATAAAGTGATGGTAAATGAAAACTGTGGAAGTTTGAAAGGACTTTTCACTTCTTCTCAATTTGTATAAATTGGTGCAGGGAGAAACACAAACCTCAGTACTGTTCCTTAATTCCATCCATTTCCATCCTGTCTTTAAGAACCCTGAGAAAAGCCATATCAATTACCGATAACTATAGAAATGAACCATGTGAAGTGGGTACTATGGACACGTTTTGTAGGTCTGAATGAGGATTTCTGACTTTAAATCTCCTTGGGGAAAAATACAAAGTATTTTATTGTTAAGCGGTTCCACTATAAGATGAACAAAACCGTCAGTCCACCTGTCTGCATTTCTTGTGACACATTTGATATCTAACATAAAATGAGGGCTCAGCCATCAGCTAGTCTGCTCTTCCACTTACAGGGATGAAATGTGCAGTAGGCACTACAAGGCGTTTCCCAGGACCTTTCCTCTCCCTCCTCCACTGGTGATGCGGAGTGGGTTGGCAAGCTCAGCCACTGAAATCTCCAAACTTCTGCTTTGCCACATGCAGAATATGGCCTCTAGAGGCATGGAAAGGATGTGGAGGGGCTGGAATAGCCAATTTGCTGGAATAGCCAATAGCCAGTTTGACAAGAGGTAGCATGGCCAGAGTTGCAATGTTATGAGTCATCCCCACACTAGGATGGATAAACCATAGGATTTCAGTGTACCAACAGTGAGCAGCGGGCTACAACAGTTAAAGCAATAAGCTGATAGCAGGCAACAGCTGCCTACATAGACAACATAACTTGTCCTCACACTGAGTTTTCACATGCAAGTCTCTGATATGCTTACAAACTGACCACACCCAAAGTATTATTTTAGCCTTCTGAAACTACTGGGCCAGATCTCAAGACCAAAAGTAGTGTCAGTTCACATAAAGCTGCTTGGAAGAGGAACTGACTGTGTTCACCAATACTTGTGCTTCATCATGCATGCCTTTCCTGAGGGTCCAGGAAAGAAGGTGTGGAAGAAAGCGAGGGCACAGACAGGATGAACTCTATTTTTCATTCATCTTAGTGTTTTTGTTTGTTTGTTTGTTTGTTTTCTGGGAGAAACCTAGCAGGTGAGGTATCTGATGTGTTGATCCATTTTTCAGAGACAATGAGGGCTTGCAAACAGCACGTCCTTTTGGGTAGGTTCCCTCTCAGCTCCTCCTCTAACTCCCACCCTAAGCCCAAGAGCAGGTGGAAGTGGAAATACCTGTAAATAACAAAACCTCAGTGGTTGAATCCACATTCTGCATTCATACCAGCAATCCTTCATTCTTTTCTAAGGATGCGTCTTTAAATATAGCTGGCATATGTTTAATCTCTTCCATTTTTACAGGACCGTTAGAGAGACTTGACAGCACATACTGTGAAGAGAAAAGTGGGAGTACTTTTTGTACACTGATAGTGTATACTATCAGCTGCTGTTTGGAAAACTTAACCCACAATCAGCTCCAAGACTCGGATACAAATTTGAATTGCTTAGTCCCAAGCCAAGACAGGCTTCGACAGCTGTCAGACAAGCTGTGTAGGCATTGCAGATGTGTTTACAGGGAATATAGGTCAAAGCTGAGGAGGCCAGGAGATTCCCAGGCTTGTGCTACTATCTGGTGGGGTCAGCTGGAGAAGGAAGGCCTTCAGAGGAGGAAGGGACAAATGAGCTAATGAAGTATGTTCACTGGCAGCTTTTTAGAAGCTTTTTAGAATCTAAATTTAGGGTGAGAAGTCACTTCACCATGAGCTTACTATCCTTCACAGAGCACTAAGCATGCTATCCTGCAGTCATAGCATCCATCTCTACAGGCGTAAAATCATGGTAGATCATGTCTAGCCTTTGGTCAAGCGTGCAATGGATAGCAGCCTAGAGGTTGAGATGAGAGCTTTGAACTCAGAAGCATGGCCTTTTCCCCTTGCTACAGCGCAGCACAAAGAAGATAAATTCATGGAGTGTTCAGGTAATCTTTGGTAAGTAGAGGACACCAAAGCTGCATTAGAAATATAATTCTTCCTGCCTTCCCCTACCCCTCAGTCTAGCATGTGTCTCCCTGTGGCAGGATGTTGGCTGGGGAAGGTGTAAAACCATGCACCAGTCCTGGCTCCTCACTGGCCCATACAGACGCTTTCTTTCAGTGCATGGTTGCTGTTAGATGCACTGCCTACAACAGCTTCTGGCCCAGCTAGATGCAAACCCTTGCTTTGGCCATACGTTTGTTTTTTGCCCTCCTCAGACTTGCTCATTTCATGATGGCTGTGAAAGAAATGTTTGTTATGGCAGGAGTATCTTCACTAGAGCTGTGGGAGAGAAGAAGGAAGTAGAGCATTTTGAAAGAAAATTCACACCTCTCTGTACACAACAGCTCTAAGAGCTACGGGGAGTTAGGAAGGGGTGGATGGAGCAGTGAGGGTATAAAATATTATCAGACAGATATCACTTAGAAGATCAGACAGCAAGGAGGCATCCTATCTTGATGCTACAGAAACCAGCTGGGCTGTCATGAATGGCCTCCATATTACTAGAGGGCAACTTCCTCAACTGATGAACTGTTTTAATACAGAGCAGCTTGTCTAATTTCATTTTTGAGGATGAAAGTGTGATAAAATTTATGTGCATGTAAGCTTCTAGGTTAGTGCAAATTATTTATAACTTTTCACAGCCTAAGCTTCTGTCAAGTTTAATTTCATTGTTTCTAAAAATGATATTCTAGACTGGAGTGCTAAGAGGGGAAAAGCTGTCAAGGAAGGAGAAATTTCTGCTATTCAATTCTGCATTCTTTTCTAAACAAGTTTTATTTATTCTGCTGGAGCTCAGGTCATTTCATTGTGTGAGGGTTGCATGCATTTGTTATGATACTGAAAAAGAAAAACATTTCATATATATGAAAAACTCCCAATAGATGCCCCAGATATCTTGCATAATATTTTTTGTTGTTGTTGTTATGAATGTTCACTCGCACTCAGAAACTTCTGGCAAATTCAGAAAGAACTGTTTCTCTTTTCTGTTGTGTTAAAGTCTGAATTCAATTAATATAAATCTGATGGGAGCCAAAATTAAAAAAAAAAAAAAAGATATTGCTTTGATTAGTTAGGTTAATTTGAAAATATGGTTTCCTGTTTTGGGTTATGAATTCACAATTTACACCACATTTCTTTGGATCTTTTGGTGGAATGGTAGCTTCAATGCAGGACAAAAACTGAGACAAATTCAAGATCCAGCGATGGGAGAGGAATTGTCAGAAATATCCAAAAATTATGCCAGTGAATAATATGGTTACAAAGAGGCTCCATGCAGAAAATAGACAGTCTTGTAGAGTCAAGAAGATGTTTCAGAATATCTTCTTGTAATAAATACTATCTTGTTGGATAGACAGATTAATGTAAGATCTCTTTCCAAGTTTGCTAAAATCACTAAAAGAATTCTCATGCCTTCAGCATCTGCAGTGATCAAGGTGCTTCAGAATGGACACTGCATTTTGTTTTTCTACTGGGAACAGGCATATCTGCTCCTTCTCCTCCTTCTGTGTTCTGCAACTGTCTTATCGCAACAGTGGCTTCATCTTGCTGGAAACTAATTATTTAATATTTCAAAGTTGGATCAAATATTAACCTGTTCTATTTATTATATTATTGTACTGTCCTTATTTTGCTCAGAGGGAACAAATGTTTGAACTTTACTCTGCAGTCCCTTTATTACGTAAAAATAAAATCTCTGTGGTTCTAAACTATATCTATTATTTTTTTTCCTAGAGATTTTATTTATATACTTGAATAGACAAGTATATGTTTTGACATAGACAAAGTAGACGATAATAGACAAGTTGATGTTTTTATGCCATGATCACTTTAAGAGGTAATCTTTCATTTACCTGTATAATTGAAATGGCAAATTCTTGCTAACAAAATAGAGTTTTGCTTTGGCTCTTAATTTCCTGTTTATGTTGGAATTGATAGGTGTTTCTTCATTAGCATTAAGAAGGAAGGAGCCAGTCATCTCTAAATAACTCATTTGCATTGTAATCACAAAGCTACAACAGTAGTTACAATTGTAACCCCTGATTCAATTACCAAAAAGCACTCATGGTCTCAGGTCTCAAGGTCTCAAGAAAGTGGATAGCCCAAATCTTGTCCATATACTCACTCCAGAGCGAACCAAAGGGCATCACAGCAAACTGTGTGGGATAACTGAGACTTTGCTTGGTATGCATTAACATAGAGTAATGTGTGTTCCCAGGTGACCCCCAGGGCTCAGTATTGGGGCCAGTTCTCTTCAATATCTTTATCAATGATCTGGACAAGGGGATTGAGTACACCCTCAGTAAGTTTGTGGACAACACCAGGTTGGGTGTGACTGTTGATCTGTTTGATAGTAGGAGGGCTCTGCAGAGGGATCAGGATAGGCTGTACTGGTGGGCTGAGGCCAACTGCATGAGGTTCAACAAGGCTAAGTCCTAAGGCTGGGTCCTGCACTTGGGGCACAACAACCCCAAGCAGTGCTACAGGCTGGGGGAAGAGTGGCTGGAAAGCTACCTGGTGGAAATGGCCCTGGGGGGTACTGGTGAATATGAGCCAGCAGTGTGCTCAGGTGGCCAAGAAGGCCAACGGCATCCTGGCTTGCATAAGAAACAGTGTGGCCAGCAGGATTATGGAAGTGATTGTCCCCCTGTACTCGGCTCTGGTGAGGCCGCACCTCGAGTACTGTGTTCAGTTTTGGGCCCCTCACTACAAGAAGGACATCAAGGACCTGGAGCATGTCCAGAGAAGGGCTACAAAGCTGGTGAAGGGTCTAGAGAACAAGTCTTATGAGGAGTGGCTGAGGGATCTGGGATTGTTTAGTCTGGAGGAAAGAAGGCTCAGGGGAGACCTTATCATACTTTACAATTACCTTAAAGGAGGTTATAGGAAGGTGGGGATTGGGCTCTTCTCCCAAGTGTTAAGACAAGAGGAAATGGCCTTAGGTTGTGCCAGGGGAGGTTTAGGTTAGATATTAGGAGGAATTTCTTTACTGAAAGGGTTGTGAAGTATTGGAACAGGCTGCCCAGGGAAAGGGTTGAGTCACCATCCCTGGAGGTCTTCAAAAAACACGTAGGTGTAGTGCTTAGTGACATGGTTTAATGATGGACTTAGTGCTGGGTTAAAGGTTGGACTAGATGATCTTAGAGGTCTTTTCCAACCTAAATGATTCTATGTTTCTATTCTGTGATTCAGTAAATCCTATATACCATACCTCAAGACGAATATAATTTTAAGGAAAAAGCTGAAGATTTTCTCAATTTGTGAAAATCTTTTTTCTTTTTTTTTTTTATAGTAGGGTAAACTCACTCGTTTAATGGAGAAGCATTTATTTGAGAATCTTCTACCCAAAAGATAACTTTGAAAAAACGTGACATGTAGTTAGTACAAAGTGTCATCTGAATCATTTATATAACATTCCTCCCACTGTATTGCTCATAATATCTTCAAAAATGCAGGTGAAGAGCTACAACAATAGTGAAAACGTAAGGGAAAAGCCTGGTATGTGAAATGACAGTACAAGAAGTACAATTTACACTTCACCTTATAAAAATAGTAAGGGCAAGGCATTTCCAGGTCATAGACCAGAAATATTTAGGGAGCAAAACCAACCTCTCTGTGCTTCTATAACACAGTGAGTACACATGTACATTGTTGTACACATATATGAATTGCTTATTTAAATAATCATGGTACTTGCCTATAACCTGGCAATGGACAAAAATAAATTATATTCACATTCGTGAGAATTTTATTGTATGCTTAATAGCAAAGCCATGGAAAAAGGTAAATATACAGTACTTGGCAACTTCAAAGTGCAGAACATATGCTGTAGAGACGGATTCTCTGTTAATGCTGCTGCCATCATGTTAACACAATTTGGAGTGTCACTTGATCTGATAAGAAGTTAAATCCTGTTCTGAATAGTTGTTATGGTACCAAAGAAATATTCTGTATGTTTACTTACATGCATTTGTCTAACCCAAGGTCACTGGGCTTATTTAGGTTGAAAAAGGAATATATCATTAATAAGTAATTTTAAGCTGATTGAAAATTAATTTGAAGGGCCTAAATCTTACCTGTCTTTACAGTCATGTAAATTGAGATGAATACCTCCAAAGTCAACATAATAAGGGAGAGAATGTACCTTTAAAACCTTTGCAAAAGAACCAGCTGGAAGGTTTTTTTTGTACTATGCAACTGCCAGTGCTGCATAATGCAGGACATACAGGGTGCTGATTTTGGACAAAATAGACATCTAGAAAACTTCTTTACAAATGCTTTTCAACCAATACTGTTATCTCACCTTCCACTTCACAACACTTCAGCTCAGACTTTTCTTTTTCCTATAACAAGCCATTTTCCAGACTTCCACCATGGGAGTGATATTCCCAGATGTGCTGTTCAGCACAATGGCTCTTTTTGGAGGTCCTACCTGCCACACACAAGTTGGCTGTCCTAGGATCTGCCACATGAATTTGCCATACGGAGCAGGGAACCAAGCCACACTTAACCTAAGGAATTTTAATAAAAGTCATTTTACTCAGAAAGAACCTAAAGTTTCAAGCCCTTTCCCTCACACCACTCATGATCACCTCCTTAGCTGATGCTTGAACTGATGCTTCTGGGCACTAGTAGGCCTTAAAGGTCCTAACAGGCCTTACCTGGGACCCTCTACCTCACACAACCCTGACGGCCCCTGAACTTGATTCATCCACTGGCTGTACCTGGGACTGTTGATGGACGCATTTCCAGCACATGGCTCTGTTTGTCTGGTGAGATCTTGTGGGACTGTGCTGCAGTGGGTGAGGACTCTGCCCTGCCAGGGCACTGTTGTGTCCCAGACTGTCCCTTGTTGTGGAGCAGTCCTACTCCTGCTGTCCCCCCCAAAAAGAAGTATATTATAATCTTCCTCAGCATAACTCTTTTCTTTTTCCACAGCAAGCTCTCTTCAGAAAGAGATGGTAGAAACTAGGTTGTTTTAAAAAGTTATTTTTATGATATACAGCTGCATTATAAGGCTGCCATGATATATGTTTTAAATAATCCAAAGGGATGGAAAACAAAATAGCATGTTTTAGCACATACTTCTCTGAACTGTAGTTTGCTGACAATATAAGACTTCAGGGTAAGATGCTTATGTTAATTTAGTCTTAATACCCCTTTGTGTTTTGCTTTATTTTCCTCAGTTAACTTTTGTGCTCTGTCAAAATATTTCTGTGACTTTCTTCAGAAGCTCTGCTCTGGTATTCTACAACTAGGAAGTAACTTGTTTAAAGCAAGACAGCACTTCTCAGTAAGCTATACACTAAATCAATTTATGTAATTAATAGAGGAGTTGATTTGAATGGTCTATTCACTCAAGTACTATTCACTCAAGTAAGGTCTTTCAAGATCTTGTGTGTATAGTTTAAGTATAAAAATATTTTCCATAAACTTCCACCATCAGTTAGAGAATCCAGGATGTCTTGACAAGATTGTCTGTGAAGGTAAACATACCTGACCTACTGAACAATATGGCTATAGGGAAATTAAGCTGTGATGAGCCATTTGCATAGAAGAGACAGCTGTTTTTCAGCAAGAGGGTCAGCTTCTTTTTTCCTTTCCCAATACTTAGCTGTGATGGAGTTCTCCCCTCTGCCATGTCTTGCTTTTGGTCTGGCTGTTGCCTTGCTCAGACACTGACCGTTGCACCCAAGGCCACGGTCAGGCAGGCAGTGACCACAACGTTGGCCCAAACTGGGTGCTGGATGGACAGACATCTTGCTCAGCAGCTTAGGGCCAATGGAGCATGCGCTAACAACAACAACAACAACAAAACCAATATGACTATTAGTCCATCATCTTACCCCATAAATAGTGAGCAGGCCAAGAGCCCTTTGAGGCCCCTTTGAGTTCTTCTGCATGGTGGCTGGCTGCATGACAAGATTTCCCCTTGAGTTGGGATGCCTGTCAAGGTCACGCCTGCTGCAGAGATCTGTTACTCCTCATGAGAGATTCCTTGCCACAATATATTCTGGGTAAGTGATTAATAGCTTGCTAAATTTCATAAGCTATGCTAAGATTACATCTTAGATTGATTGTGCACATATAATCCTTAGGCATAAACCACTGACCAAGTGTGGGACTAGGAGTGGATTCAGGCTCATTTAGGTTCCTTACCTTTTGGTTCAAGGAGTTTAGAAAGCAAAGGGGTCCACTCTGAACCTTGGAACTCAACAGGAGGGTCTCCTGATGTGTCTGACTTTTCTTGTCCTCTATGCAGCAAAAAATCAAGTGTACCTTGCCATCTCAAATCTTGTTAAGTTGCTGTATTACTTACAATTAAGCTTTTTTATATATCACTACATTATTTTAATAAATACATTGCTGCTTCTCTCTTATGAGTGTAGTATATAATTTCATCTGCAACATTACCTCACGGCTCTCATGACTCAGTGATTTGTTTTCTAGCTACTGATATATCAGCCACTGAAAAAAATATATTTTCATCAAAGCAATCATTACAAGCAAAGTGTGCATGCAGTAGTATCTGTCTTAATAACAGTACCTGATTCTTGCCATGGAATATGGTCCAGCCAGGATGACTTCTTGCAGTTCTTTTTAGTCTTATGATTTGTAATACACTATGATACACTCAATAAAACCAATAATTGTTATGTTCTTGTTTCTGCAACATATGAATCATTAATGTCTATATTTGCTGATGCCCAAATAATTTTTTAAATATGATAGTCGATCATGACAATACAACTCCAGTATAAGGAACTGCATTCTGCATCAGAAAAGTTTGAGTTCACAGTCAAGCTTCACTAGGATGTTAAAACTACTGTGGATGCAAATACATTTTCATAGTAAAAAAAAAAAAAAAAAAAAAGATGCACTTTTTTTTTTCATATTGCAGCCTTGCAATATTTATCAACGTGCATAGTATTATAGAGAACTCTATGCCCCGGAGTATGATTTCAAATGCAGAAATTGATAATAATACAAATTTTGGTTGCCTTGTGTGTAACAAAATGCTTCCTCATTAAGGAAGTAATAGACACAATATTCTGAACTGGGATATGAGCAGAGGGCATTTCTGGTGAAGGATCATTGTCAACTAAGAAAAATTTTATTTGGTACACTAGGGCTTGGATTTACAGACATTGATATCATTCTGCATTGCAGACTTTTTGCTCAGCTCTTTTCTGATGATAGCTCTAAAGTGAGAAGCGAAATAGATTACAAAGGCCTCTTCCTATAGAGATTGGTCTACTTTGTAGTAATTATTGTGGTTTACCAGTCCTTTACATAATTCACATTTTAATAAATCCAACTTGGTAGAAAGGCAATGTGTGGTACATTCAATGCCATCTTGCACTGTTCAAGGATGTTTTAAAAGAGGAAACTGTACTGCTTGCTTAAAATGTTATTTCACTTTTTTTTTTTTTTTTAATGCTTGTACATACGTCATGTTACCCAAATATTTTAGCATGAAATTGAAATGAAAAATTGATGATCCATTGATACCATGAAGATCATAGTTGTCGAATCCCTTTGGTGAGAGAATAGTTGTTCTTCTCTAATTATCTTCTATCTTATGCTGGCCTTCTTTGCTCTTTCTGTTAACATTTTTGTTCTTAACTTTCAGCCTAGTTCAAGTTGCAGCACTGGCACTTATAATGATCACTGTTAGGGCTCCATACTTGCACAGTGCCAAGTCTGTGCATTGTGTGGGCTGCTTTGCATGGTCTGTTTTGTTGTCCTATTGTAATTGAAAATATGATTGTATCATAAAACTGCATTAAGCTTCTCATGAAAGTAAGGAATATTCAAAAGTATAGAAATTACTGTAATATCTAGATTAGAAATAAATATGTATTTTTATTTCAAAAGTAATTAAGTTCTGGGATTTTTTTGTGATCTTACTTGTTTGCTTGACATTTAAAGATACCAGGGCTGGGCCAGAAGGACTTGGGTACAGGTATCTCTGTGATAACAGGATCCATCTTACAGATGTATCACTAATTTCAGCTGTGATGGATTTGTTATTTGATTCTGTACTTTGATTTATTTGATTTCTGTACTTCTAATGCATCATCAAACTATGTACACTATAGTTAGATACTGTAGAATTGTAATTAACAATTTCAAAGGGAGTTTTGTTTAAAAGTCTTCTTCAAACTTCTTATAAGGCAGTATGCCTGCACATGATTAGAACATATGGCATGTCCTATTCTTTCTTACCCAGGAGGACAGTAAGCAAAAGTCGGCTGAAATTATTTCCAAAAGCCATTTCTACACCACATTCTGTTTTATATTTGTGCTGAGCTTGAGGAGAAACTCCAGTTACAGTTTTACAGTTTCTGTGTTATTTAGTATGTGTGTTACTGTATTATTCTAACTGGAAAACCATCCTTGTGTTGGTTACACTAGCACTCTTCTAACAGCTAGAAAGCAAATAATGTGATAAAATAATATCCTTTCACTGGCTTATAGCAGTGTCCTTTGGACCTCTGGTGGGTAAACCACAATCAGTAATGGGATAGATACTACTAAGGAAAGATTTCCCTGTGAATAGATAGTTGAATCTGGTCTGGAGTGCACAATGCTACATGTTGTGGGATTGGATTTGTTGTTTTTTTGTTTATGTGTTTGTATGTTTGCTTTTAGGAAGAGTTTATGTGGAGGTATCTCTTTGAATATTCCCATTTTACTGATATTCTTAGAAACTCAGTGTTTCTGGTTTTTTATTGTTTTCCAGAGCACACCTCAAACTGCTTGCTTTTCCTTGAATTTGGCACTGAAAGCCCACAGTACTGATCATTCCTGATTTAAAAATATAATCTTCAGCAACACTCTGAATCAAAGCAAATAATTTTTATTCAGTTTTATTCATCTCTACATTTCCTCAAAGAGAAGCCTTTCAGCACATTGACTGCTACACGAACTGAAAAAGGGAGGTTTCTCTGAGATTTCTCTGATATTTTATGCTGAATCATAGTTAACTTTACTACAAAAGGAAGAGAGGGAAGAAAGGTACATTAAGAGTGAATTACAGCTATCTGGTTTCAGAGTTTTCCCTAAATTTCAGTTCAAGCCACTGTACAATACAATTTATTTTAAAGCACTTTTTCATTTACTATACATTACATCAAGACAGGACCTTCTGCTTGACCTTACAGAAATGTTTGTCTGCAAAGCAGAGCTGCTCTAGGTTAGCTGTAAATCTATGTGGATTTGTGTTTGAATGTTCTCGATCACATGGCATCAAAGAGACAGGCAAGTATGGTTTTCTCTTTAGAGGTACATTTTATATTACAGATTACATAGAAGCATTTAAGATTACAGACCAGGTTCTACCTAATAATCAGGAAACTCCTTGAGTTTTACATGTACTACATAGTTATCAGTGCCTTTCCTGTTTTAATATGTAACTCCACAACATTGCTTGTTACCTGCAATATGCTTACGTGAACCATTAAAGGCAGATGATGAATGCGCACATAAGGAACAATGAAGTTTGGTAATATTTATGTGTACTTAACCCAGAAAGACTCTTTTCTTCCTTAGACACCTATACAGAGAATGCCTTTCCAAGCCTCAGGACAGTAAAGTGCCAATTCTCAAGCAGTTTGGATTTTTTTTTTAAGAGAAAATGATATGACGTACCAAATAAACAGTAGCAAAATAAGCCTTCTTAAACTTTGGAAAATAGCTTTGTGATTTGTTAGTTTTATACTGCAAGATAGTGCTAAACAGGATAAATGTCTGAAAAGTGGGTTTAAAAAACAATTTAGCTAGAATATATGCAGTTCTTTTGGAAATGCAACAAGCAGTAATTTTGCTTAGTATTATACAGTGCCTTAATCAGAACATTTTCTCCTTTTTATAAAAGAAGGAAAAGATAGCATTAATTTAAATTTGTTATTTAGAGTGAAAGTGCATTGAAAAGGATGCAGTTAATGTTATAGCCCAATACTCAAAACCCCTGAAAATCAGGACAGAATTTAAGTGAACCGGCCATTCAGCCCTTGGCTGACTTCAATATGATTTAGGAGATTAAAGAAAAGTGCAGTCAGCACCACCACTACCACCACCCTCCCTGCCATATCTTCTTGTCACTGCCTCGACTTAAATTCTTTCATGTTCCAGACTTCTAACAAGTGCATTCAAAGTTTTCCTTTCCATTAGATTATTTTTTTCTTCTGAAAAACAAAACAAAACCTGCTACAGTGGATATGGCTTTCATTTGGATATTCAGTTCCTCTCCTCCATCCATTCAGATGGATGATAAATGTTGCCTATTTTCATTCTCTATTGTCAATTGTCTATAATGTCAATTAAAAAAGGGTTTATCTTTGGACTAGTATAAGCTGGTCACCATTTTTTGCTTATATATACTTACCTTTTTCACTTCTAACAGAGCATGCTCTTAAACAGCAAGTCTATTTTGTCATGGTACCAAAAACTACAGCTGTAAATTCACAAGATTCAAAGCAAGTAACTTTAGCATACAGGCTTTCAGTATTGGTTGGCATTTTTACTTTTCCTTCAGAATTGTATTTAGTAATGAAAATTATGAATATATTTGGGCCAGAAATCGTTTTCTCATATTGTTAATTCTGTAAAGGTTTTAATCTGCTAGGTTGTACCTTTTTGAAACTATTTCCCACTTTAAATTTCCTATGATTCTGCAAGTTGATCCATTATGACAGAATGTTAATGAATTTAAAGTTTCCTATGGGTGTGAAGTTCAGACTTTTATTATGCAACAGATTATATCATAAAATGTATATTGCATATATTCAAAGAAAAGTCGATGCTCTGAATTCATCAGTGATCATCTTTATGCACTGATCTTACACAGGGTGAAGAATTGTGTATGTCCCAAACTCTGCAAGGACAGGGAAACCACAATGTGAAGAAGTTAGTAAGATTTTCTTTATCACTTAGAAATAATGCATCAGACTCACTTTTCTGGTGTTTTTTTGATTGTTTGTGCCCAGTACTCCCAATCCAGAACTGATAACTTATGTCAGACTCCCCATCTTATACAGAGTGCATTCTGCAGACAGGAGACAATGGAAATATTTGATACTAAGGTATTTATTTCCCTTTTCTTCTCAGAAAAGGAAAGCAAGTAAGAACATTTCACATGATGCCATCACCCTGCACACTAATTATCATGTATCACTAGCATGTGAAATAGAAAAGAGATGGTTATTTCCTTCTGTGGAAGTGGAATTCTTTCTCTGGAACCATGACCTTGTAACCATCAGAAACTGTAACTTGAACATTTTTTGCGTGGCAAACCCATGTAAATGGCTTGGAACTAGTTGCTGAATGCCTCCTAAGAAGTGTACTGGGACTGGATGGGTGCCAGCTGAAGAGCTGATTGATACGTTTGATACATTTGAAAGCACAAAGAGGTTCCAGACTAGAGAAAAAGTGTGTGTTTTTTAAATGTTATATTGTATTTTGTATACATATATATATACATCTCCATGATTAGTAAAATACTGCCATATATAAACAAAACGCTTATTTAACTGCTTATTTAATCAATTCACCAACCAGAAACTTCATCCCCAACTTTTTGCAAATAACGTGACATTTTCCATTTTGTAATCCTCTGAAGTCTGTTAGAAACAGATAAAGAAAAACAAATTCAGAAAATACTCAGTAAAGCTATATATATTGTTCCTATATATAGTAAAGCTACATGTTGTTCCACTGCACCTTTTAAAAATTAAGCTTTCTTCTATCCTGGATGAGAATTCCACTTACATGGACTGTTAAGCTACAGTAAGTCAACCTATTTCTCCTACAAGGAAGCCTTGTGTGAAACTGTACTACCATACTCCACTCTCATTAAGTGCCATTGGAATTTTATCTGACATGTTGATGACTGGCTTTTCACATCTTGTGTTATTAAACTAACTATAAATAAAAATCAGAAAAGTCAATGATTCAGAAATTGGTATGTATGGTCTAATACGTGAAGTATTTTTTCTGGAAATGCAGGAAATCAGAGCAATAAAGTTAAAGTATCCATTTGAAATGAGAAAGGAATAAGTAGAAACATCACTCATTAAATAGTTTTTATTAAAAAATTATCCTCATTATGCTTTTGTGTGACTCATGAAGTCACCATCAATCAGCTATGTAATCTGTAATTATATAGCATTTCTCTGCCAACATGGGTGCAAAAAATCCATAGCTAGAATTTGATTAACTCTGACTCAAGGGACTGCTAAAGCATATTGGACTTGAGTCATGATTTTATTTTATTTTATTTTTTGAAATGACTTCTTAATGTCTGTTCCTTTAATTATTGGATTTTCAAATGAAGATTTCAAGACAACTTCAGAAGCAGCAATGTACCCACCTTGCTTGAAAGTTTTCTTTTAAGCTAGTTCAATGGCTTCCTTCTCCCACATCTGGCATTAAAATTGTTATTGAACAATTCAGAAATCCTGTACCAGAAAATTACAAAAAAACATCCCCCCCCCCCCCAAAAAAAAAAAGACTTGTTTCTTAGCACCATGACATGACCTTTTGCTTGTAATAAACATAGTGTAACTATGGGTAATTTTGTTATGCACAAGCATGTCTAATCCTGATTTAAAAAATTGAGTAAAAAATGAAAATTATTTTTTTCTGTCCTTTATCTGTTTTCTGTTTATTTGGTTCACTGACTCATCTCTTCTACCTGCTAATTTATTTGTTTATTGTATTTTTATTACTATCACTAAAGTTTGAAAGCTCTCCTCACTCAAATTATTATTTTTTGAAATACAGAATGAAAGCAAGGACCTTTCAATATGAAGTGCTATGCTTTTTCCAAAATGGGACTTCCACTGTTCATCTCATTCCCTCAAACATATTTTCTCTAAATTACTCTTTCTCGCTCCTCAATCCATATCACAAGGAAATCTTTCACATTTCTCTTTCAATATCTGGTGACAAGCTGAAAAGCAGTATGCAAGGTAAGGATGGAACAATAATTGATATAAATGCGAAATGACAGTAATGGTCTCAGTTTGGGCCATGGCTGGAGACTTCTGTATAATGAAAAATCCCCCATAGTAAGTATTTTTGTCTCTCTAGTAATATTAGCTAAGATAATGTTTTAATAGATTTTTGAAGCCAAGTTGTTTTTTGTTTGTGTTTTTTCTTTAGTTCTACTATGCAAAGTTGAAATATGCCAATGCATAAAAAATAATAATAATAAAAAAAAATCTTTCTACAACGGGATTTTTTATTTTTTTTCCAGAAATGTGGAAGAAAAATACATATTGTCAACTTTCACTGTAACTAGTCCATTTCAATAAATGGTGTTTTCATTATTATTCATTTCTGGGTTCTCAAGATATTTCAGAAGTTTTATTTAAAATTGGATTTTTTTTCATGAATAAGGTTGTGTGTCTGTGTGTGACTCTTAGTACAGAGAACTGCCAATTACTTTCTCTTCCTGAATCAAGCACTATGATTGCAATATGAAAAGAAAGGTGATGTAGTGTTAATTGCTTCTGTGGTAAGGAGAAAAGGTTCAGGCAAGGTGTGAAAATCACAGTGTTGATTTTTACTTACTATTAGAATTTGAACTTTGAATTTTGTAGCTGTTTGATATGCTGCTAGTGAACTATGGCAAAATAACAGAAGTTTCTACTATGCAACTTAAGATTTGAGAGACAAAACATTTCCTCACACAGGAAAGAAAAACCCACAGGTGGAAATCATCACCAATAAAGATTAGAATAGAAAGAGTAAGCAAGGGAAAGGTGAAATTGCTAAGAGTCTTCCTGGTGACCTACAGAAGTCTAGCTCTGTGCCTTTCTGCTGCTTATGGACCACCCAGGGCACCTCGGAAGAAGCAGCCGTGTTGCACAGCAGCTGGAGATTAAGGCTCTGTCTCTCTGCATGTACTGGCCAAAATATAGCTTCTCAGTTGCCTGGCTGGAAGATTGTTCCTTAAACTTAACTTCTGGAGGAACAAAAGGATAGCTGCTTCAAAGGGACAGATTTATTATTTAAAATTTTGAAATTTTATATATATATGTATATATGTCCCCAATGATCACATGCTAAAGGTGTTTATATATTTGAAAATCTTTCCAAGACATGTTTCTCAGACTATGATTCAAAAGTTTAGGTTGTTTTTTTGAATAGCTGTGAGTTAGACTTTCAGATACTAATATTATGGTCAGATTGAAGTGACTATTTATAAGACTGCTCAGAGAAAAAAACATATCACCCCAAAATGAGACAATCTGTTGTCTTGCCAGATCTGAAGTCCTGCTTAAAAATTTCAAGTAAAACTAAGAATAGTTAACATCACTAAAATAAAAAGATATTTCTTTGGACAGAATAGATCTGAATATTGTCTCCCTCTCTTTGGCCAAACACTCAGGAACTTTCTTAACTAAGCATTATAAATAACATAGTTGTTAAAATGAATCCTTTCCCTACCCATCCAGAACCAAGCAACAGTTATCTATATGTATGCACAATCTACATGCATACATACACACGCATTTTGCTAAGCGTTGGCAGTTGGTTACTCAGGTAAGAAGCTAATATATAATCAGTGTTCTTGTTAAGAAAACTTACTGGTGAGGAGGAATAGGTCAGTATCTGTGTTTACACATATATTCTGTACCTCAGGAAGGTTCATCCTATGTATTTGTGTAATTTCAAAGCATCAGTGAATAAAATGGATGCAGAAGAGTCTTGGACTCTTTGCAGCAAATGAAGCAAGGTAGATATTCTTTCCTAGCACCTTGGTCATGGGTGAGAGTTCTAGTTATGTGGGTTTAAGTGTTCATCAATTTGATAGGTAGATAAAGCTGGAAGGGTTCCTAGGATCCTGACTGTTTACACAAACAAGTACTCCATTTTCTCTTAAAACACAAGTAAGCATTATGAAGACTTCAAATATGACATTTATGTTGCACTTCCTCTCATTGCAGCAGTTTAGCCTACTGTCCAGTTTAGACAGCTGTAATTTCCTGTTTGTGTAAAGCACATTTATTTAAGTCTTTAGAAGAACTGAGCTGAAAGGATCCTTGATCCCCTCTTACCCTTACAGTTTGCAGGGCTTGTTTGAAAGATGTAGAACCATGAAATCACAGAATATACCATGTTGGAAGGGACCCACAAGGATCACTGAGTCCACCTCCTGCTCCACACAGGACTGCCCAAAAACCAGACCCTATGCTTCCTGAACTCCAACAGGCTTGGGGCTGTGAATACTGCCCTGGGGAACCTATCCCAGCAGCCGAGCACCCTCTGGGTGCAGAACCTTTCCCTCACACCCAGCCTGACCCTCCCCTGTCCCAGCTCCGTGCCGTTCCCTCGGGTCCTGTCGCTGTCCCCAGAGAGCAGAGCTCAGCGCCTGCCCCTCCGCTCCCCTCGTGAGGGAGCTGCAGGCCGCCATGAGGCCTCCCCTCGGCCTGCTCTGCTCTGGGCTGAACAAACCAAGGGACCTCAGCCACTCCTCCTATGTCTTGCCCTCTTGACTCTTCACCATCTTTGTTGCTCTCCTTTGGACACTCTCTAATAGTTTTATATCCTTCTTCTATTGTGGCACTAAAAAAATGCATATAGGAGTCATATGGATGTGTGGATTATTAGCTATCTCTGTTCCTGTGGCCAACACCACCAGTGAAAACCAATCCATGAGGAAATATTTTGAAAAATCATGCCCCTCTTGTAATGTTGTATGGTATGAGATTTCAGTTTTTGAAGAGTAGTTGAGTAGATCAGTCCACAAATACATATTTGAAGATGACACTGACATTTTTTTTCATTAGAAGGCAAAACTGATGGCTGTAAATAGAAGGCAGACAAGATCACACAGCAGAGATGGCATGAATTTTTACCTGTGAATGGATAAATCAATGCTAAAGAGGTCACATGCATATGCAGTGTGTTTGATACTTTGTCACTGGCTGTCCTTCAGCTTTCAAAAAAACATCCAGATCTGGTATTATGAACATATGGTAAGAGTCAAACTGATGAAAAAGGTATTGTGTGGGGTTATTTTGCTTGTACTATACTGAAGGTCAGGCAAGTTGTCCTTTCAGCTCACAGAAGCCAAAAAGCTTTTTGCTGTCCTGGTATTGACTTTGCATACAGAATACAAAGTTTTTGTTTCTAATCCTTCAGTTTTTGAAATTGAAACAGTAAACCACAAAACAAACCTTAAAATGTTTGAACATAATCAATGTCAATGGTCTGAAAAATGTCGGGACCATAAAGAGAACAAAATAACTGAGTATATCAAAAATCTTAATCTTAATCTTTCAGAATTTGTGTGGTTTTTTTTCTCTTCTTTTAGAGAGTCTTTTCTAATATGCATGCTCCGTAATTCTATGACTCTTAGAAACAAACACACACTGATGAATAGCTCTTGACAAATAAACAAAAGATATAAATAGGTTACAATTTCAGGTAAATGTCTGTGTTACAACCTGTGCCATTTATTTTCAAACTGGCAGTGTATGTAGCTATTTATAGGATGTGACCTCCATCCTTCTATACTGTGGTGCCTGCTTACACAGCAGTCTAACATAAATGGAGCTCTGCTAACTCACTGTAGTCTAACCCTGTTTGTTTAGGATAGTTCGCAGTCTTAGGGAAGATGCTTGACTGCCAGTTGCACACAGTTCACAGATAGAATCTGACTCTATACAGAAATTTAGACAACTTTAGCTGAATGACTTAAATTACAAACACAAATGCATACAGAGAGTATCATTACACGCAAACTTATGGGATTTACAAATCGAACTGGAGTCTGCAGCAGGGGCATTCTTCCACCGTTCCTGCATGGAAAAGATCCTAAACTTTTACAATAGATATGTGCTAGCAAACAGCTCCTCGCTGTGGACACTGTAGGTACTAATAAAATAACGTAAATTTACTGTACTTAAGCTGTCCCTTGTCTCACCCAGCCCTGACAGAATACACAAAAAAAATTGGGTTGTGATTAATTTAACACATAGTTTCATAATATTTTATTCTATAATACTAGAGATAGAAGGGATTTCTCTAAAAGATGGTAAATTTGGAAAAGCTTTTTTTTTTTTTTTTAAGTTTAGCAGAAAAAAATATGCAGGAATTCTGAAAGAAAAGCTATTCTGTGGCATGAGGTCCTGACAGCGTTCTGGGGAGCACAGCTCAGTGGTGCTCCATAGCAGTGGGCATCACATACATGGTACCTGAGAACAAATGCTATTTTACAGCACAACAGTCATCTCCCCCAGACTTGCAGAACATGAAGACTGTAAGTCTTAACATCCAGAAAGTAAGGTTTTAAGAATTTTCCAGGTGGCAGACATGGATATATATATTTCTTTACAAGATGCTGTAGAATCTTTCTTCTTCTCAGATACAGCTTCTGATGTGATCCTAGATCTATCTTCTCCTTCCTTTCATTCTATTTTAAGAGGCTGAAAAAAAACTATAGAAATTTCTGCCAACATCCCATTTATCTGGATGTTGGGTGGAGCTGCTCTGGGCAAAGGGAACATCTCTGGTAGCCACCCACTGTGCAGCACTGCGGCTGGAGCTGAAAAGGAAGGTTGTTTCTCGACTTGCGAGCGACAACCGTGTGCTCAGGAATGAAGAAACGCATGCTCCACCTAATCCCATGAGCTTCCTCTCTCCCCTGTGGCCTATTTAAAGTTATTCTAGTATTCTCTATTGGACTACAGCTATTAAGCGAATATGTTCATGCTTTAGACCCTTCAAGCTAAGTAATTGTCAGCAAAGCTGGGGAAAAACTGAGCATGCCTGCATTAACTATTGTTCGCAGTGACTCATAGTAGCATTTCCCAGGGTGACTATATTGGTGAGACTCCAAGGCTCCTCCCTTTAGAACAGATGGTAGATTTTTTTTTTTATTTTATTCTGGCATTATTATTGTATAACAGCAGCAATTATGATGACAGTTTATGGAAAGATGAATAGGCAAGATGCCTGTCACAAAGTTCTCACATTGTGTGAGAAATAGTTAAAGGATCTGATGGGAACTTTAAACTGCTGGGGTGTCATTCCCTCCCCAGCCCCCCCGCAAAGTGACTTTTGTTTTAAAATAGAGTCCTAGACAATAATAACGTAACACATTATATCATTACCAAAACTGAATGCTTATTCACTTCCAAAACATGTGACTGGTTTTCAAACCAGATACTATGAAAAATATAAAGAAGTAAAAAGTTTGACTTGTGCTTTATATAAACAGCTAAAAATACATCTCAGGAATTGGTGTACAGCCACTCTGTACATACTGCTGCACTGCATTTAGCGCTGGTGTAAGCAGCTGGAAAAGAGCCTGTCCAAGGTGGTGCATAATCTCCACCACTATGGATCTGCTAAGGAGGCACGGAAGGAATTTATTACCAAACTTCCTTTGGCTCCCTGGGGAGCCAACCTGTTTCTCAGGTAATAACTTAGCAAAACAGGTACTTGGCAGATATGCAAAGAGTAACAATACCTCTGAAGACTCATATTTTGAGTAGTTTAAGGGCAACCATGCCACTGGGAGGTGGCTCTGAATACAATATATACAGCAGAATTTGCTTTCTCTTGCATGGAATAATTGGTTTGTTGGCCAGAAAACAGGATGCTCCCCAAGAAAACTGTATTCATACCCATGTGGAAAAAGGGGATAAGAAAATTTGTCTTAGCTTGAATTATTGCAACTAAAGAGATCAAATTAAAAAGTTGGGCTTGCTTCTCTGGATGCACTACTGCAGAGCCCATAATTCATTGCATGGGCCTCCTTATTTCCTAAGCTGTACAATCATTACTCAAAAGCATGTATATTTAATTCTGATATGCCTAATTTTGCATAGTGCCACATGTGACCCTTTCTTAACAGATACAAATATTTGGCGATTTCTTTTTGGTGATGAATTAATAAAAAGATGATATCAAATAGCAGCATAAAATTGCTGTGAATATTAATATTGTATAATGCCCATATGATATGTGCTTTGAAATGAACTTGGGATTTTTCTGGAGAGATTGCAAATCATGTATTTTAATTGCACCATCAAGAGACATTGTGTTGAAAATATGCCTTAAATGGTCAGGATAAGCAGGAATTACATTTTGGCGTCTTACTTTAAAAACAATAGAGGCATCTAGTGGAAGTGCTTGAGGACTGCAGCTGTTAGAGAATACATCAGCATACAGCTGATTTCCCTGCATTACTTCTTCCTGGATTGAATTTCAGGAATTGAATGACAAATGCCAACTGTGTCTATGCTTTATTTAAGAACAGGTTAATCTTAAATTCAGTGTTGTTTAGGCACTGTGAGGAGAACCTGATTCAAGAGCCTAAGACATTTTTTCAAAAGCGATCCAAGCAAGACAGACCACAGAAGAATTTATATCTGTAACGCTTACACTGCTTTGTCTTTAAGATGTGGCGAGTGCAATTTACAGGGCAATTTATAGGCCTTGGCTACCTAAGCCACTAGATTCCTTATAAAACACGATTGAATTAGGCATGCAGAAAAGTGATCTTTTAGGCAAGCAAAGAGGATAGGTGCAAGTCTTAACACTGAGGCTCTCCACAATGGTATGCTGAAGGGGTATGGTTTCCATGCATGATTCACAGCCTCAGACCTTCTCTGTGTGAATTGATTCTTGAGTTTTCTTTTAAAAACCGATGGGTTGAAGTGGGGAGTGTCAGTCTTCCTTTAGAATACAACAAAAGAGAGATCCCCTCCCATCTAATACTTCAGTGTTTAAAGGACTCGCCCAGGACATAGAAGAGGAAGTTCAATTTCCTCCTCAGCCTGATAGCACACCTGGACATTTTCTGTTTCCTACTATGAGCTCTGGAGGAGAAGGTGACCCAGCAGAAATCTGAAAGCTGGCTCTTTTTTACACCCAAGAAGAAACCCAAACTACAGCCAGACTAATAAGCATACAAAAGGCATGGAAGTCCAGGACTTGGTGACTGCTGCTTTTATTTTCCCTTCCCCTCAGGCTGTAGAGTAAAACACTGTAGAACTGTCCGTACTACCTTACCGTGAACAAATTACAGAAGGATTAGTAGTCTCCCTGCCCGAGTTCAACAAACTGTACTAGTTCTCCAGTTAGCCCAAGAAGCTTAACATGGCTGTGTGGTGCTCTGTGACATCCAGTATCTGGACAGCTTTGGGCAGTTAGGACTAGAGGAACATCAAATTGTGTCTTCAAGGTATGCAAATAAGCAAGTGACCAGGTAACTTTAAGAAATTGATTCCTAGGTGGCTCACATAGCTCTCATAGCATTTTCAAAAAATAATATTCGAGCATGCTTCAAATCTATTCAGATGCCCTTGCAAAAAATAAAAATTAAAAGTTAAATAGGGTGTGGATCCTCACAGCTGGTTTCCAATCTCTAGGCAAATTTCACTGAAAAGAAATTTAAATACCAGGCACGTGTTTGCTCTTGGTGTTTGAGCATCAGAATTAATCCTAAAGCTCACCCTCACAACTTTCAACCGCAATTTTATTACTTCCTCTGCTAACCATGTCGCTACTTATTTCTTCCTCAATTTTCCTTCCCTTGCTGTGGCAGACTTCTTCCCCAAATCGCACTGCGGGCTCAGATTTGTATGCCTGTTGTTCTGCCTCGTCATCAGCGCAAAATCTGATCGAGAGCGCGCGTTACACCGTGAGGTGCCATCGCTGCTGTGGAGTTGTGCAGGATTTTAGTGGTTTTGCGCCTCGCACTGACCCTGACCAGAGGGCAGACCCCAGTCAGAGGGGTCTGAGGGGGGACACGGTGCCCGTGCCGAGCACGACCTCCCCATCCGCAGCTCCCGCCTCCTTCAGCCCCCCACACCCGTGCACCCCCCCTGGCCGGCGCCCCCTCTCCTCGGGACGTGACGCCGGAGCGGGCGGGCTCGGGGAGGCGTCGCCCCCTCGGCGGCCAGCCCCCGGCCGGGCGGCGCTCCCGCCTCTCCCTCGCGGAGCTCCCGGCCCTCTCCGAGGCGCCCGGGCCCTGCCGGGCGCCGCCGCGTTGCCATGGCGCGTCCCGCTCGGCCTGGCCGGGCCTGAGCGGCGGGGCCGCAGCCGAGCCGGACGCCGAGCCTCGCCCCGGCTGCCGCGGGCTGCTGGGGCTCGCTGGCCGCCGCCCCGCTGGCCGCCGCCGCGCCCCGCCGCCGTTCCCCTCCGGCCCGTGGCGGCGGCGGGCGGCGGGCGGAGCAGGGAAAGATGGCGGGGAACGGCGGCGGCGGCTTCGGGGAGATCGTCCAGCTCAACGTGGGCGGCACCAGGTGAGGCGGGCAGAAGGGAGCGGCGCTGCTGGCGGCCCCCGCCCCGGGGTGGTGTGGGCACCCCCGGAGCACGGCTTCCTGGGGCTTCGGGTGGTCCTGGGGCTTCGGGTGGTCTGCCTCGGGCGCCGAGGTGTTAAAAAAGGTATTAAAAAAAAAAAAAATCTCCTGCGGCTCGCAGCCGGAATAAAGATCTGCGTCGTAAAACGCTGGGGCCGCCGAGGGTGGCGTGTAGGTGGTGCGGTGTGTGGAGGGGTGGGATTGCCGGGCAGGAGCAGCGTGACGAAAAGTGATGGTATTCCCCTCAAAATGCTCCGGCGTGACATCGTGTGCGTTACAGCGTGGTGGAAACCAAGCGTTCTGAATCTGCATGGCATGTAAAACCAGCCATGGGGAGCAGGAATTACTACCATTTTAAGAATGTCCTTGCAGAAGACAGACTCGGTGTTATCACTCAATGGCCTTCCTTAAAGGAGGGTGCTGCCAAAGCTGACGCAGAGTACCTTTGCTGTAATAAGGCATTGGGAACAGCCCCAAGAAGCGGTTTGTAACTTAGGCATCGCTGTGGGTGAGTTTTGCCCTCGGGATAACTTTGATGTTGGCTCAGACCAGATTTCATGTTACACTGAGTAAGGCACTTCACTGAGCTCTGGCCCTGAAATGACAGGCCAGTTCGGCCTTTAGATTTCTATTAAGAGTAGAATCACAAAGATGCTTCAATCTGGTGTTCTTAAATTGTTCTTACTTATTAAATGCGTCTGCAGAGAATAGACGGTTACAGGCCGTGAATCAGAATACATGAATACACATATTCAGAGGGCTTGCCTACATAAATACGAAAAATACGGCAAACTAACAAATGTGTATATATTTCATTTCTGTTTGAAGGGTTCTGGGTTCTAGTCACCAGGTGCCATTTGGATTTAAGGAGTAGAAATGCATGTGCAGTCATTTACCTTTTGATAGGCAGACAGTAGGGCATAGCACCGGTCCGGGTAAGAGGGCTTGGTCTTCTGCCAGCTCAACTTCCCTCGTAGTGCCCATCTTGTTGGAAGGATGTATCTGGGCCAGGCTTTTCAGCTTCTGAAGGCAGGTGACTCAAAGCTAACAGCAGAGTTGATCTGGACAGCACATGGGAGAGCATAGAATAGAGCACACATTTTCTCCTATTCACTAGCTTCTGTAGCCTGTATTAGAAACCTGAAACTCTTAGGTCTGTTTGGAGAGCTGTCTGATAGCAGTAATTCTGTGGATCTGGTACGGAGACCCAGCTGACCACGTTTCCTCTGTTTGACACGAGGTTCCCCCTGCTTCCAGGGACAGCCAGAGCCTCTCTGCCACATGCTGTTGCTCCAGCAGTTGCTAGTTTTAGGTTTTGTGGGTTGCTTAGCCAAGAGCACAAGTCTCTTGCAAGTTAACAGTCACAGAAATTACTGTAACAAATTCTATTGATCCTTTACCTCCTCAGCGTATAGATAATTCTACAAGTGCAGCAGACTATGAAAGCGGTTGTTTTATATCTGACACTTGAGTGAGTCTGTTTCCAGTTGTCTATATTGTTCTTTGAGATAACAGTAGGTTGCCATGTGCTTTAGATTATTTGAGGATATTCTACTCGTTTTGCCTGATTCCCCTTCATATGGCGTCTGCCCACTGTGTATTAGGTACGTGGAGCTGCAGATGTAGTTGCGCGTGTCAGTGTTGCTCACTGTGCTTATTCCTGTGCCCTGGAGAGGAGTACTCCAGCTTGTTGTTTACGTAGATTAATGTGTAAATGTTAAAAGTTCTAAAGTATACGTTAGTATGAGGTATTGCCTGGTACCTTTTTTATTTATATTACTGGTACCACAGTTTATATATTTTATTATATATTATATATATTTATATATTTTATTATATATATTATAATATATATTTTATTATATATTATATATTTATTATATACAATATATATTTTATTGTATATTATATATTTTATTTATATTACTGGTACTACAGAGCTAGGGCATGGACAGAAAAATCCTTGAGCTGTCTAAAAACCGTGATTGTGCAAAGCAATGAAGTTGCAAGGAAATGAGCAAGGAGTCAGTCGGTGGCTCTCTTTTTCCCCCATCCTCCTCCCCTTTACTCTTGAAGTAAAGAAGGGTAGTGGTCTGTATTACTGATGGAAAAAGCTGTGCCCAGCAAATCCACAACTGAGAAATCACACTTAAAGGCCGCTTTCCATTTAAATAGCAAACTGTTCTCTTTTTTTTCCTTTGTAGAAAAGACTGCACGTTTATGCTCGGAATGCTGATGCTGTGGATTTTCTGTTAAGAACAGATTTGTCATTGTTGTGCTTGCAGGGAGCAGCTACACAATCCACATTTTATGCAGAACGGGTGGTAGTTTTATGCGGCTTTTATGCTTCTGACTCCCTTTAAGAGTACAAAGTAATGCTTTTTGTTCACTCTTTCCTCTCCACAGCTGGAAAATACAGGCAGCGAAAACTGTATAAACTATGATTAAGTATTTGTATTCTAAAAATAGTTGTAAAAATACTTGTAATACTTGCAAAATTCCTGTACTGTACGGAAAGTTGACATGGAACTTTACCTTTGCATTTCCTTTTTTAATTCCTGTTAATTAAGTGGTCACCAAAGGTTTCTTAGTCATGACTAAGAGCTTATTTTGAACTCATTTTCTAAGCTGCCAGTCCAGTTGTCTTCCTTCATGTTAAAAATGGGATTAGTATAAAGGAGTTCTTAGTTATTTATTATGGAAAATACTGTCTGGCATTATAAATGATAATTTGTGCTATTGCATAATATCATGATTCAGAGTAAATATTTTTCTCACTTTTAACTATTAATGTGGTATTGTGGGACCCTAGAAAGGGCCCAAAGAGCAAAACTGCAGGCAATTAAAATTACTGTAAAATATTAACTTGATTGAAGTTACTATAAAATATTAACTCGAAGCAAGTTGTATTCTTTTGCAATGTACGGTCTAGCACTCTTTGAATCCTACGTAAGGGTAGCACAGTGTTAATGACAAATGTAGTAGACTGTAGGTAAACTTATGTTTTAATGGCTCTGTTTGTGTGTGTAGGTATGTGCATTTGTGGTTTTATTTATTTATTTTTAAAGCATTGATTTTGACAAAATGTGAGAAACAGAGAAAGGATGTTTGGGGCAGCGTGTTACAAACACACAGAAATGATACTCTGGATACTCCTCATCACACTTAAAGGTGATCTGTGCAAAGAAGCTGCAACCTCTTTGACTTTGTGAAGATGTAGCAATCTCAAACTTCTCCGACCTGTTTGATACCAGCTTTGCAGGACATGTCACAGAATTTGACAAAGGAGACTGCCTTCCTGTTTTCTGGCAGATTCGTAACTTGTAATTTTGCTCTCCTAGGTTCAGCACTTCAAGACAAACACTGATGTGGATTCCAGACTCCTTTTTTTCCAGGTATTTATGGTATTTATTTTGTTTCATCTCATAAAACAAAGAAAAGTTGATAAGTATTTTCAAAAATAATACCTATTCTCCATTCTAATTTATGCCAGGAATATGCTGTTATTTCTTACTGCTTTTTCTCCATCTTAAGCAATGGGATGGTTTCATCTGAAATAAGGTGGTTTTCAATCGTCTTCTACTGTCTTGAATTGTGCTCTGGTTGCTTATGTGTGCTGAAAAGTTGTCACTTTTTAGATGGAATATCCTGGAAATAAGGCAGCAAATCTGCAGGAAAGGGAGATGCCACTGATTGTTGCTATTTTGCAACTTGTGATCTTATTACCCGTATACAGTGGCACTATATTTAATGTTTTATGAATTATCCCTGTACCTGGAGTTCACTAAAAGTTTTGAGGTTTTTAACCCATGTTACAGGATCTATGGGGTCACTGGGTATCTTTCTGCTTTTATCTCACTACTGTTACTACTTCTGTTGGCTGTGCTGTTAGTACTGTAGTAATTTTGTGCTGTTGTTGCCGTATCTCTACCATCACAGTTAATCCCAAACTCATAAAAGAAAAGCCGAAGTCTGGCTATTTTGCTTCCTGGCACTTGATTTTTGTACGCTAGACTTCTCTCCCAATGAAAACCTGGCAACTGGCACGGACAGGCAGCATTATCTGCTTCTGTTGTACTGAAATATTCAGATAAATGGATAGCCAGGGAGTTATCGCCTTCTCTGAGGTGTGGAAGGAAAAGCACAATAAAGAAGTCCTCAGAAGTTTCTTGGTTTCTCAAAACTAAGTGTACTGTCTAAGGAGGTTGCCCTGAAAGTCAACCAGTACTGAAAAATATCTATGAGGTCATTGTCATCCACAGTCAGATGGGATTTGGAAATAAAACTGTTGTTAGTGAGTTTGCTTCACATCTGTAAAATGAGGCTCAGGTGGTGTTTTCTGCTGATCTGGAGCAAGAGGACTTTGATCTGATGGGAGAGAAGCTTTGAAATAAAATAGTGTTAAAAACTCAACTCTCCCATTCCTGCCCACTAAGTCCCTGCAGAATGGATTGTTTATTTTTTTTTCTTTTTTTCCAGCAGCTTTTACTGATTTACTGGGTTGTAACAAACTATGCAGCCCTCTGGGTGCCTCAGAAGAATTTTCCATCCTTTCAGGCTAGGTTCTTCTCTTTGGGAATCTGAAAGGTCCGTATGCAGGTTTCAGCCTTTCCTTAGGTGTGCGTGCACAGCTCCTTTGCACGGGGGAAATGATCTGGTGTGTTCTCCCCTGCCTCCTGTCCAGCTTTCCTGCTTAACCTAGGCAGTTTTCTTTGCTCAGCTACACTGTTATAACAAAATGCAACTTACAGCACACAAATAGAGCAGAGTAGTGTCATGGTGTATTCATGGCAGTACATTCCTAGGGGACATCTAACAAAGATTTCCTTTGTTCTAGTTTGCTGAGTGGAAGAATTTCAACACTGAAGGATGAAACTGGTGCTGTGAGTAATAAGCCTGATAAATCATTAAATTAATGTTAAGCTTTTAGTTAGGTTTTCTCCTAAAACGCTCTGGGTGCTAATGGGAGTTACGCTGCCCAAGTCAGTTGCGTTAAAAGCACGGAAAGCGAATGGTCAAATGAGAAAAACATTCACATTCCTTATAGGCTTATAAAACCTTGCTTTGTCTTTTCACACTATTTTCCTCTGTCATTTTTGTATTACATAACCCCTAATAGTAGTGTTGCAGAAACCTACATTTAAAGTGCTGACAGCACGATCTCTGCTTCAGAGTCTGTGAGGAGTACTGTTCAATTGGACTTTTGTTTGTATTTGGCACTTATCATTTCAATAGGAGGAAAATAGAGGACTTTGAAATCATTTGAAAATGTCATTGTGTTTTCCTTGCCTTTTGTTGCAAAGAGTGGAGATTCAGTACAAAGTCTGTCATCTCCTTTTTCTTTACTTTTTTTTTTTTCTTAATAATTTCAAAACCTATTTACCATACTGTTTGTGCTATTGTATGGGAGAATGACTGTTCAGGAGTCATTCTAAGTCATAATCTGGTTTTATCTAGTGAAGATTTAAAATATAAAAAAATACTGTTTTTTTGTTTTGTTTTCTTGCTGAAGAAGTGTATGTTTCTGGCTAGGACAGAATAAAGGTCTTGTAGATATAGCTACTTGTATATCATGCTGCCAAAGTCGGGTTGCTAAACTTTCATGAGAATTGGTGACATCTCTGAATTTCTTGGTTCTTATCTTCGTTCCAAGATAAAAGAAACTGGAACAATGTGCATGTTTTTGTGCGTGTTCTGCATTGTACAGACAATGCAGAGACAACAATAGTGTTTTTTTTTTAACTGAAAAACTGCGAATTGCTGTATTGGAGAGGGATGGGTGACTTCCATTAGATAGGTATTGCATGTGTAGTTGAGCAATCTTGACATGGAAAAGTAGTTTTGTTTGGCAAATATATACAGCAAAATGGCCATTTAAGTCTGCGTATGTGATACTCTTAAATGGGGAACTATAATTACAGCGATGTTGTTGAGTGATAAGGCACACAAGTACTTTGCTAAGAGCATAGAGGTAGCTGTAGTGATAATAGACTTAAGTTTAGGGTGATTTTTAAAAAATTATCTTGGTTTTATTACGTTTACTGAAGTTTGAACACATGATAGAAAGTCTGAGTACCCATTGACCTTTGTGGAGTCTCTAGAGCTTAAGTGTGTTGTTTTTATTTTTATTTTTTGAAGTGCAGCAGTGTTTGTGTATGTGTCTTTAAGAATGTTGAACTACTGCATGGTAGAAAAACGAGAACAAAGGTGCCTGAAAACTGGGGTTGTGTTTGTCTGCTGACTGCATCATCTTCAACTCCTCTTTCCCATGCTTAGCACAAGTAAGCACGTTAGTTGATGGTTGCTCCAAAATAATGCTAAAAGTATGGCAATTTTTCCTTGCAGATATTTATTGATAGAGATCCAACAGCGTTTGCACCCATTTTAAATTTTCTTCGCACAAAGGAGTTAGACTTAAGGTAAGAAGTTCTAATTATCCTAAGTAAAAATTAGTTGGATCAGTTGCATTAGAAATTGCTTTTCAAATGGGAATTGCTCAGTTTTACTCAGTTGGGTGTCTACCATGATTCAGCTGCCTTGTAACTCTGGGCCCATATCTAGAGTGTGCATGTGTGTGGGTACATATATATGTGTGTGTATATATATATATGACTTGTTGGAGGCAGAAACAGTAGCATAACATTTTGATAGTAAATTCTTGTAGCTTAAGCCACTTCTGGCAATACATTTCTCTATTACCTCAGTATCTTTGCTTTAATTAAAAAATATTAATGTTAAGGTAATTTTGACATCTCAAAAGCATTAACACGTTAAATGTGTTTGGCAGTGATTCTATAAACTGTCAGGTAGCTTTATATTTACATTGTCTAATACCTGGTTGTATGCAAATATTCAAGTCTTATTATGTATTTTTTTTCTTTAGGGGCGTGAGTATTAATGTTCTCAGGCATGAAGCTGAATTCTATGGAATCACTCCTTTAGGTATTTTTGTTTGTTTTGTTTTGATATGAGGTCATCTCATATTTGTTAGTAATGTAATGACCTAATTACAAATTCTGGGCACTTATGACCCTGTAGATTTTCAGATTTCCTGATACAGAAGGTTATTTGAAATAACGTCTTGTTTTCTGGGAAGTGAAAGCTATGGTCATAGTGTTTTTTCCCCTCAGTGAGAAGACTGCTTCTATGTGAGGAATTGGAACGCTCATCTTGTGGCAGTGTCCTGTTCCATGGCTACCTGCCTCCTCCAGGTATTTTTGTGTTCATGGTCTGATGTTGCTTGCAGCCGCTTACTGCTTCAGTTTGTGGGAGCAATTGGCTGTCAAACAGTCCGGAGAAGGCTTTCATATGGAAAGCTCGAGACGAATGGTTGAATTAGACATAGTTCAAAAACAAGACATATCTGTGTGCTATATGAAACAGTGTATTTAGAGTACTGGAGAGAGGGTGGCATGTTAATGCTAAACAAACTGTGTGGGCCAATGTAGAGATTATCTAAGTATATTTTAGATATTATCAGCATGTAGTACTCTTTTCTTTCTGAAGAAACAGTTACTTGACATACCCTCTGTCAGTAGATGACAAATCATCACAAATAAGCTTCTCTTAACAATATGAGTACGTTACATTTTTACTTCTCAGTAGAGATGAATGCTGTTCATGTGTTAACCTGAAGACTGTGGGTTATTTAGCCGATTATTGACAAGTTTTCTGAAGATAGTTCATTAAACTGGTTGTGAATGTCAAAGTAGAGAGCAGAAGCATTTTTTTTTCAATACTGGGATATCCTCTAATCCTTATAGCTGGTGAATTAGGTTTTGGATTAAAATGCACAAATACTACTTTTTTATTTTGAAAATGAGTGAATGTCTGTTATATTGCTGAAGTTTATGGAGTGGGACAAAACATCTCTTTTCTTTTATAGGCATTCCCAATCGTAAAATAAATAATAATGCTGGGCCACCAGCCGATGTTAGAACTGGTCAAAACTGCTCTGAGAGTGAGGTTCATGGAGGTGGTGTCCAACCTACGCTTGCTGGTACTGGAGAAGGTACAGTCAGGCTAGGTGAGGGATGTCAGTCTTAAAACCAAAACAAACTGCAAAAATCATTGTCATTGGGAAATAAAAATGGAGTGACTATTTTTGGTTTCAGTGTTGTTATATGTTTGCATGATCTTAAATTGCTGAATGTTTGCTTATATACTCCTCTTTAGGCAGTATTTAAGGCCCAGTGTTGCACAGTCAAGACACTAGGCTGAGAAGAAAGGCAAATTAAAGTTCTTCATGCAGTATTAGTCTGGCCACTTAGACAAATGCCTTACACTGTACTGGAAGCTGTGAGAAAATACTGACAGGCCAGTGTCTCTTTAGTCATTGTTTAGGAACATGAACCTCCTTCCTTCTCTTGCACTTCTTTCTTGCTCCTGGTGCCTCGTTGGCCCTGCAGGAGTCAAGAGTCTTTAGCACAAAGGTAGTCTTCAGTTGTTTGGCTATATAGAGTACTTTCTGTATAAAATATTTAAAAACTGTAAACAAAGTAGTATTGGCTAGTGTCGTTTACCAGGTTTTGACTTTGTAAGCAAAACTGTGCTCTTAGAATTGCCATCTTTCTGCTAAAATTGTGTAAATTGCAGCAATATTAGGAAAATCCTGAGTATGCTAAAAGGTGAAAGTATATACAAGTAATATTAAAATAAGCCTTTTCCTGAGTTACCGCAGGCTTGGAAGGGGGCAGTAGAGTTTCTTATTTGGTAACGATCCTCAATTTTATTTTTAACATTTTTTCAGGGAAAAAAAAAACTTTTCAGAAATACAAGCATGTACTTGCCTCTTTCTACTTACAAACACTTTCCATTGTAGTGACTGAGATGAAATGTTTTTCTTGGTAGAAAGAAAAGCATTTTGGGGGGTATTGCTAACTAGAATATGACTGAAATATTTCTTTGAAAACTTTATTATCAAAGTTTCTGTTAAATATCCGAGCAGGAGAGTCCTGCCCTTTTCTGGATGTCTATGCTCATCTTTTCTCCAATACCCATTGTTTGACTGACCTAAGTTTTATTGTTGGTTTTAGGATTTCCTGTGGACCCACGGAAAGTTTTAATAGTAGCTGGTCATCACAATTGGATAGTAGCTGCCTATGCTCATTTTGCTGTGTGCTACAGGTATGAATGAAGTTGCTTTGACAGAATACAGAAATCTAACAAACGCAATAAACTTTCTGCTTTGGTAAACCATAGCAAATTGGTTTACTCTGAAATGACAGTATCATGTGCGCCCAGTGTGTTTTTATAAATATGAGATACCATTCCTGATCATGTAAATAAACTGCTTGACAGGAACTCAGATTTTACTGCTTTGATGTCAGTTCGTGACCCCTTGCAGAATAAATTCATCAATGAATGGAATCCAGTTGTAACTGCCAAATGATACCTGTTTTAAAGCAAGGTTTTAAATGAAAGATTCATTTTAAAAGTTCTTCATACAGCTTGGGTTTGAAGACAGTCTGTGAAGTGTGGGAAGTTAGACCATCAAAGAGCTTGAAACAGTTCATAGATTTTCTTTGCTACGAGTGATGTGTTTTGTCATAAACTCCAGTCTTTTTGGCATAAGTAGAACTGTTACACACTTGCTACTTCACACGGATGGCTGCAAAGTGTTTTTAAATGTACTGTAAACCAACTGGCTAATTTTTAAGATCAGGTGAAGATAAGTAACATCTTCATATTACAGAAGCTGTTTATAGTTCGCATCTGGTAGTCTTAAAATGGTGGCCATCCTTCCAGTGGAAGATAGTATTTTAAAAAGAACTGTTCTCAAAAACAACCTAACACTGCTGTCATAGTGTGATTCAGAAAGGGGAATACAAAGTGTAATGTGAAAAGCTTCTTTCTGGGTACTACCAAGCTGAAACCATAGTTTGCTGCCTTTTTTGCTGTATAGGATAGTAATTTACTTGCTTAAACTCCATAGCTTAAATCACGTATAACTTGTCTCTCGTATTCACCACTGCAATTCATTTCGGTTTAATTTGTGTTTAAGTAGTGTAAGAGAAACCATGTTTAAGTTCTAGTTTTCAATTATTCTTAATATGGTCTGATTAGAGAAGGAGGCAGTGATTTGCAATTGTCTTTGTGCTAATTGTCCCCTCCTTAGGATTTTTTTCTCTGTTTTCCTTGGATGTTGGCTCACTTAAGTGAACAATTCTGCTTCTTTCCTGCTGGTAATCTACTTAATCAGGGTTATTACTGTTAAACTTTAGTCATTAGCAATGCTTTTGAGGAAGCATGTCAGACATAAACGGTTGCTGAAAGAGGGCACAGGTCAGTATGCCAGTTTAAAACACAGTTTTCTCCTTAGTGACTCAAGGTAGCAGTCTTGTCTTGGTTGACTCGTTTCCTTTCTGGAACTTGAAGGAACTCTAGCAATACCATGGTGGGATTTTCCCGCCTCCTTTCTGCTCCTGCACAGCTTTTTGGTAACAGTTTTTGCCCCTCTATGCTGTATCTCAGTATCTGTCAGTTTCTTTTTGCTTATGGGTGAATTTGCCCAGGCTTTTTTAAGTATCTACTGTGTGAGCAGACAGCATACACTTTAAACTACTTACCTCTACCCTCAAATTTAAATTCAGCTTGCTTATACTACTATGCTGCAGTCAAATTACGTGATTTTCAGGATTATTTAGGATTATTGTTAGGGCAACATCTGAATTTTAGCCAGAGTTCCTTCTCAAAGTAGTAGTTTATAGTGGACAGTGAAATTCTTGCAGTAAGAAATATATTCTTTTATTTAATTTTGTGACTTTCTTTTAGGCTCCTTGTTAACAAATACTATTTAAATGCTTAAGATAGTTATTTTATTGAAAGGCTACAGCAAAACACAGTGCCTCCTAAAAAAAAAAAAACAACCAATTTTTCCCTTTAAGTACTATAGAAGTCTTTACAATTTGGTAATAAGCTGGTGAGAATGTCTTGGTTGCATGCAAAGGCTTATGGATATTGCAGCCCTGCTCTTAAGTTGCTGCGTTACAATTCATTCTGCATGCTACATTGGTAGAATATAACAATCTGTGGTACTTCAGCTCCAGGCAGGATGCAATGCTGAAGTGAAACAATGGCAAAAAGTATGAGAGATGTTTCTGCTTTCTGTGTTAACATTTATGTAATTTGAGTGCCGAGAGTGTGCGTTCTAGCTCAGTTGCAAAATATCTAGATAACTGCATAAAATTCAATCAGGTAAGCTATGCTTTCCTGGCATCATGTTAGTCTTTAAGATTATACAGGAAAAGGATTTTCTAAAAATAAAGTGTATAGCCTATTCGGTATAAACAGAAATTGTGTGACTGGGTAGTACAACTTCATGCCAGAACATGATTGAGTATCTTGCATAATAACCATTCATTTGCCTCTGGAAATTAAAAGATTTCTTCTAAGGTCTTATGCTCAACATCATCCTCTAGCATTTGGCTAGGCCATCCACACTGGGTCAGGTTTAGACCAAAGTGTCTAGTGTGTGTAACTGAATCTTTAACCTCTGCTCACTGTTCCTTTCTTCACTCTTCCAGAATCAAAGAGTCGTCTGGGTGGCAGCAGGTGTTCACGAGTCCCTATCTGGACTGGACAATTGAGCGAGTGGCTCTCAATGCGAAGGTGGTTGGAGGACCTCATGGGGACAAGGATAAGATGGTTGCAGTTGCCTCAGAGAGTAGCATAATCTTGTGGAGCATTCAAGATGGCGGTAGTGGCAGTGAAATTGGTAATTGTAATTGTTTGCTTGATTTGTTTTTGTGTTGTTCTTGTGCTTAACCAGAAAGGAGTTTGTGAACCTATTGTGAGGTATGTATGATCAGTAGTGTTATGTCACTCTGTGAAAATGCTTACTGAAGAAGAAACTGTAATACAGCACCCTGTTAGAGCATATTAACTTTCTTCTCTGTCATGCTAGGGGAATCCTTTCTAAAAATCGGAAAGATGAATAAAACTAGTCTGTTTGCTGAACAGATACTAGTACTTCAGTTCAGTTTGAGTTTTTATGTGAAGACACAAATCAGAATTAAACTTTTAATAGGACTTGAGTTTAGATCTAGGCCATAGCACAAGGTTAATAAAACTATTGAGATGGGAAGCTAGATACTGAGATGTTCTGCTTTTTCCTTGCCTTTGCCTTACCAAAGCCATATTTTTACGTGGAGATGATGAAAAGATCTCAGTTTTCTGTCAAATGTAGTTTATAAATGGAATTTGGAAGAAGATGATTTGTTCTTTTTGTAGCTTTGGTATCTAGGTAGGGAAAAAGCACACTGTGCTGACCTAAGCATATAGGAATTCCTGCTTGTACTTCTTGGCACTGAAGGACACACAGCTAGGGAAGGTTTAAAACAGCAAGAAGAGATTTTCAGAAGTAAATGTTCATCGGTACTGATCTGATGGCTTGTCTAACCCGTTTGTTTTTCAAATACAGGGCAAGTTGGAGAGGCATTGAGTGAAATGGTATTAGGAACTTCCTTTAGCCTAATCTCTGGTGTTTGAGTCGCCACTGTTACACCAGTAATGTATGTTTCCTCTGGCAGTGGGTATTGCTAACCAAGTATCATGGCAATCTCTTTATATGAGCAGTTCTCTGAAACTGAATGCAGAATTAAATTGTGTTTAGATACATCTTCATAGTTGAAGTCATGAGAATTAATGTCATCGTTAAAGTGAAAATGACCAAATTTATGTTTTGATACATGTGCTTTTACTTTAAAGGAAGAGCTTAATTTAGAGATGCTCAGGCAATTTCTAGCTCTGTTAATGGCTGTTGCTGCTGCTTATATTTAAAAAATTTCAAGCACTAAGTCAGATTTGAAGACAGGGAAAGGCAAAGGTCTTGCATGAAATAAAAAAGCAGTAGGCAGCTGCATTACTCATGACTCAGAGTTCTTGCCTGTGATCACAATCAGCAAAATAGAAAAGGAGGTTCCATTGTATTTAATAAATAAATAAATCTGAAAAGTGTGGCTAAGTTGAATATGTAATCTCTCTGTTAAACAGAGTGGATATTATACTTGAAGGCTTTTCTTCTGTTATTCACCCCTTCACCAAATCTTGTACTAGTAGGCAGGGAAGAGTTAGCATGACATCTGTACCACTGTAATAGGTATTGCTTTAAGCACTATGCTATTACATTCCTTCTGCATTTTCTGGTGTGACTTAGGTGCTTGTGTTCCCTTAGGATTTGAAATAAGATACCTGAAGCAACATCTCAGATTTTTGGGTATCAAATTCAAAGGCAAAAAAAAAAAAGTTAAAATACGCCAGCATCATAAGGTTCTGATAACTCAAACTGCAACTGAAGGTGGCAAACAAATGAAGGAAGCACTTTGCTAAGCAGGCTGTGCTGCATTGAAGTGACCGCGAAACAAAGGAAATCCCACTTGGTCTCTCTTTGGCAGGGGGAAGGGGAAGAGAAAGTGCCTACAGGATTGAATCTTCTGACTAACATTGATCAGACTGTATTGTTTGTCTTCTGGCTAATACGTCATGGTAGTTGGTCTAAAAGAACTAAAATATGGTTGCGTTTAATAGTAAGAATTTGAATATAGCTGTCTTGTTTCCTTATAGTGGCAAGTGCTTGCAGTCCTGCTTTACGTTAGAGATACAATATGTTGCTATCATCTCGTGAAAGAAACTGCTCGTTCCAAACAGTCTTTGGAGCCCGGTGACACCGTCCGCAGAAAATTGCGCGGGCTGGCATCTTTGTGATGAAGCTCTCCCAGAGCGCACTCTTTCCTTTCAATATTACTTACATAAGACACAGCTGCTGGATTGCTGCTGTAAGCAGTATTTTGCTGAGAGGGACCCTTAAGACAAGAGCCTGTCATTACATATAGCATTGTCTCCCCTGTGGATGGGTCTCAAGATTGTTGAGCCTAAGCAGGACTGACACTTCAAATTCCTCCAGACCATTCAAGCTGTCTTCCTTGATTTCCTTGAACCTCATCCTTCTCTGGAGTAATCAATTCTAGTTGTTTCTGTGGATTTTTTATTATTGCCTTTTTCACATGCCTTGTACTGCTGAATCTTGTCTGTATCGAATGATTGTACTGTGCCCTGGAAAACAGTTTAGCATCCTAATTACAACGTAAGTATGTATTGAGCTTCTAGAGGGACGGCTGCTTCTTGGTTGGGAGTGGCACACTGTTCATTTGAGTTTGTCTGAAATAACGTTGGGAAGTTTTCCAGCTGTTGGGTACCCTTGTTTTAAAAGATATGTCTGCTGCTGCACCAGATAAAGTGCATTAGTGGACAGTAATACAAATATGTAGAGGAAACAGAATGGAATAGGAAAGTTTGTGAGCGTGCAAGTGTACACTTGGTAGTGTAATGTAACCTCAGTACGAATGACTTTGGTATGTAGCAGGCAATAAAGCTTAGTTTGGAATTACTTACAGAGTGGTTTTTGGGGCCAATTTGCCAGACTTTGTAGCTGGCAAACTTGGAAATTATCTCAGATGATTTTAGCTTTCTGTAACTTTTAAATACATGGTACAATAAATCGTACAAAATATTGTACGCTATGTAAGTTTGCAGTTCAATTAAAAATATTGATACTGGATTTGTTATGAGACTAAGAAACCTCTAAGGAGAGGACAGATTTGGGTGGTGGAAGTTATGTATGGACTTCAGTAAACAGACCCATTCCAGTTGTAGTTTGTGCAGTGAGAACAGGGATCCCTGTTCTGGGGTTCCTCTTGCAAGTTGTGTCACTGGTAGGACCTTGCTGTTCTAGGTATCTAGATTCTCAGCAAGCTGCAATTACTTTTGCTTCATTTTTATGTTTGCCAGGGTCATAATATTTTAGAATCTGGTAAACATAATGACTTTGCTAAACTTCATGGTAAAATGGTTACACACACAAAGAGTTCTCTTGGGCAAGATTACAGTACAAGAGGTAAGCTGATGTTTGGTCTCTTCCCTCCCTGCACCTACTTAAATAAGTCTCAGCTTTACTTGCAGTTCTAGTCTTCAAACAGCGAAGACCTCTGGTGAAAGATAGACTGGAGTGATTGGTGTTGTTTTCGTGACATTTAGGAGCCTTTCTGAAACATAGAAAAGCTGAAATGTTAAGGTCTGCTCTAACCATAGTCATCAATGCCTGTCATAATTTGTAGTGCTTTGATTTTTATTAAGTGAAATGTGTTTGATGACACATTTTCTCTATTTGGAAGGACGGTGTTTTCTGGTAAGTTAGTCTTATCTTCCAGATTTTGAAGTATATCATGATCGTGAAATCATATAGCTTATATAGCTTCAATTTTGAGTAGCCTGTACTCTCTACTCGTGAACTGTAACCAAACTTAAATATCTGGAGGTGACAAGAAACAGAAAGAAAGAAAGAAAGAAAGAAGGAAGCTTTTGCAGGTTGCTTATTTTTCCAAGTTCAAGTATTTCTGCTAAAAAAGAGGTATTAATATATTCAATTAGGGTTTTAGAAATAAGGCTACAAGGCTATATACATAAATTAATTAATTAATAATAAATAAATAAATAATAATAAATATACATAAATATTGCCACTATAATAAGTGACATGGTAATATTGGAGAGATTCCATTGTTGCAGTTTTTTTCCTCTTTATTTTACATGCGCTTCATAGATTCTTCAGGTTTTTTTTCTTTTCTTTTTGTAGGAGTGTTCAGTCTTGGAGTCCCTGTAGATGCTCTCTTCTTCATCGGCAACCAGTTGGTGGCTACAAGTCATACAGGGAAAGTGGGAGTGTGGAATGCTGTGACTCAGCACTGGCAGGTGTGTTTAATTCAATTTTCTGTATCAGTTTTAATAATTTAGTATGTCTTACTAGAAATAAAATAAAGTAAGACTCTAAAAACAAGTGTGAAATACTTCGAACACAGTTTTGTTTGATGGTACTACCAAGCATGCTTCTTAGGCTTTCAAGTAAAAGGACCAGGTGTGTAAGTGTCATCTCTGTGTATATTTAAACTTCCTTTTGGAGGATTAACTTTGTAAAAATTCACTGGAATCATAATAGAAAATAGAAAACTTGTGGGGAATGTGTAGAGGTAATTCTGAAATAAAAAGGAAACATGTTATAAGGCGTCTGATATCTGGACATCTCAAGTTGTTTTACAATGGGAAACTCTTCTTGATGTCAGTTGTGCATGTGTATGTTTCTTGCAGCACCAACTCTATTCTTTTTGTCAGAATGCATGTCAAATAGAGAGATCATTGGAGTCTGTGTGAGTCTGAGAAAACAGTTGAGCATTCGTGTGATTAACAAAGCTTGTAAGGTAGCCAGATGTGCATCTTTGTGGTACAAAACTAGATGCAATAAAAATCCCAAAATTGCCTTCCAGTTGCCTCGAGATAGAACTGACCTGAGGCCGACTCCCATGTCTGCTGCAGCATTCGTGACTAAGTTCTTATTCAACCCTTAAGTGACTACTGCTAACTAATAACAAAGATAATAAGCATGGGATAGCACTGCTTCTGCAGCAGAGGCAGACAAACATGTTGGGTTGGTCTTAAATGCAACAAAACAATATTTAAAGTCCTATCGATGCATTGCAAAATCTTCTATTGAGACAATTTAATGCTATTTGACAATATTTGCTAAAGGAGCAAGTCCTTTATAAGGAATAAAAACTGATGTCCAATATACCTTCCTTTTGTTTCCAGAGAGGGGCACAGAAAGCTTTCTGATCACAGTAATAGTTCTGCAGTTTGGCAGACTATTCCTTTGGTAGTGAAAGCTCTCTTATTGAAGAGTAGAAAATCTTTAGGAGGGGCTTATACCCCAAGATGTCACAAAATAAGCTTTTCTGTTCTCAAATTATTTTTCCTAGAGGATGAGAATAGTTCCCTGTAAATGAAAAAAATAATAATAAAAAAAAATGTTTCAGGGTACTTTCCGTGCCTCAGGCTCTTTTGTTAGTGTTAGGGAGATGGCAGTTTTTCTCATCTCCCTGTAGAACACGTTGTTTTTGAAGAACCCCATAAAGACTTAAATGGCAGGGTTGTACCTCTGATCTTTAAATTCCTCATGAGAATACCTGGTATTTGCGTACCCATTTTCCATGACTTGCTCTGAACTTAGAACGTGATCATACTTGCTGTAGGAGAAATGTTTAGAACGACAGTGCACCAGTGCCCCTGCAGATCAAGACCTTTGTTTCCTTTCATACTTGTTTTCCTGGTGCCTTTCTACCTCCTTTCCAGAACTGTCCTTTCTAAGTTCTACTTTAAGGAAACTTTGTTTTTACCAAGCTATCCTCATGTTGTGATTTTTGTATTTGATGTAGTTTACCCTGAAGGTGCAAATCTGACTTCTGTCTGTAATTAGTTCTGACATCATCTTCCCAACTTGGCGATCTGAGCAGACTAGCTGAGGTGGTTTTCCTGGTACTTATTCCTCTGGCAATGTTTCAGTGGCATGTAACAAGGAGAGGAGGTTTTGGAGTGCCAGACAGCAGAATACTTAGTGTTACAGAATAGGAGGTAGCAGATAAAGCAATAGCACATGACAAAATAACTCTCCTTGTTTTGACTGATGACCCAGTCGATTTATGCTGTTGGCAGCATTGTGGTTCCTCTTGCTCGGACCTCTCCTTGCAGTTGTTAATGTGTTCTGCAAGGCGATGAGTAAAGTGGTGCATCTGTTGATGGGTTCCCTCCACCTTCATTAGTTTTGTAAACTTTTTGCAGCTGGGAGAGCTTCCTTTTAGACCTTCGATCCAGAGAACCAGGAAGCACATTGCACCTTGATCCGTAGATTCTTAGATGTGTTTTTTTTTTTTCCTTTCTGCTCTTGTACTGCTTCTTTAAATTAGCCTGGAAAAAATGAAATGTTATGGGGCAAGAGGTTTTTTCTCCTCGTTATAGAGATCTCTGCCTGTAGTAGATATGCAGAGGAGAAAGAACTGGGGGTAGAAGAAACCTCTGAGGCCCAACAACCTCCAGAAAACTGAGGAAGCAGCAATTTGACTTATTATTTTTTCTTTTGTTTGTACTAGGTTCAGGATGTTGTTCCTATCACGAGCTATGATACTGCTGGGTCTTTTCTGCTGCTGGGCTGTAACAATGGCTCTATCTATTATATAGGTAAGAAAGGGGGCAGAGTGGAATAAAAAGGAAGTGATATTGAGCAGCTTTGTTCTTAAACTCTTTAGTCTGTCCGGTCTAAGTCACATCAGAACAGCTTTGTCTTTTCAGAGCAATGAACAAATGTCTCTTCCCCACAGACATGCAGAAGTTCCCATTGAGGATGAAGGACAACGATCTTCTAGTGACAGAATTGTACCATGATCCCTCCAATGATGCTATAACAGCCCTCAGTGTCTACCTCACACCTAAAACAAGTTAGTATTGTATTGTGTTGATGTCCCTCAAGCATCCTCAGTACGCATAGCGGCTGTTTGGAAGGACAGGCGTCTTCTTAACGAGAACCCTCCCTCTCTTTCCCCTTTCCCACCTTTTATTGCTGAGTGTGACACCACATGGTATGGAATATCCCTTTGGTTGGTTTAGGTCAGCTGCCCTGGTGGTGTTCCTACCTCAACTCTTGTCCTGCCCCCCAGCCTACTAACTCTGGAATGGGGTTCGGAGGCAGCCCTGATGCTGTGCCAGCACTGCTCAGCAGTAGACACAACACTGGTGTGATACCAATGCTGGTCTAGCTACAAGTGCAGAGCACAGCACTGTATGGGCCGCTGCAGGGAAGGTTAACTTCATCCCAGCCAGACCCAGTACAATTATAAATTTGATTCACTGAAATACTTAATGATGAATTGCAGGGGGGGGCAGAAACACAACCTTACCATTACGTCTAACCTTCTCATAACCAATATACTGAAAATGGGCAGCTGAGTGATGTTCAGTTGTTGTGTCTATGCATTTTTCTGTAATCACAGTGCAGCTATCTTTTAAATGAAGGGGAACAAGGTGGTGGGGGGAATAAAACATCTTGAAGGAACTGTTTACTTGCATATCTGTATTGATACCATAGTGACCTTTTTAGCTATAGACCTCCCTGTTCTTGCCTTGCTTTCTTCCCATTTGCCTCCAACTAAGGCAGAAGTAAACAGTGTGTGGCACATATTGAACATGTCACTGTGAGAAATGCCAAAATATCCTCTTGGAATGTAGAACGAGATCTTCAAATGACTTTATCCATCTTTTATTTCACCTCCAGGAGGGAGGAGAGAATGAGGGTGGGCCGTTGTTAAAATAGTATTGAAGAGTGTAGTATGGATTTGAATAAACTTTTTTAAAGTGAGAAAATCTCCTCTCTGATCATGAGAAAATCATGAGTTAAGAGTGTTAAATATCTTTCTTATTGTGAAAGTTTGGAAATACTATTTTCTACCACCTTATTACATGACTCCAATAAGACAAGCTTTTATTCCTGAAGTGAACAACTGTGTTTGTGCTTGCTGTAGGTGTAAGTGGCAACTGGATTGAGATTGCGTATGGCACCAGCTCTGGAGCAGTGCGGGTGATTGTACAGCACCCTGAGACAGTTGGGTCTGGGCCTCAGCTCTTCCAGACTTTCACAGTTCATCGAAGCCCTGTTACGAAGATCATGCTCTCGGAGAAACACCTTGTGTCAGGTAATCTTCCTCTGTGCATCAGTTTGCATTGGTGGCTCTCCCCGTTCCTGACCACTTCAGTGTTCACGTGCATAACTTTTTAATTTGCTTTGTTTCCACATTTGATAGAAGTGAACTGAACAGAGTTTCTACTAAAAAGCTAAATTTGGTTGGATCCTCTTTCTTAGACATTCCTCTAAGCCCTTAGCTGTTAAAAGGCCTGGGCTCTATTTGACCAGATACTGGAACAACTAACTCTTTGCATCTTATTCCAAGGTTGCAATTTGTGGAAATAAAAGGATTTGTAAACAAATATATCCTTGTCAAGTCTTACTGTTGTGGAAAGGTCCTTTAGGATTTTTCTTGCTTTAATAGCATTTCAGGAGCTTTCTGGGTTGCAGCAAAATTATTTTTATAGGCTGTGGATGTGGTTTACCTTGACCTCAGTAAGGCTTTTGACACAGTTCCCCACAACATTCTCCTCAAGAAACTGGCTGCTCGGGGCTTGGACTGGCGTACGCTTCGCTGGGTTAGAAACTGGCTGGATAGCCGGGCCCAGAGAGTTGTGGTGAATGGAGTCAAATCTGGTTGGAGGCCGGTCACTAGTGGTGTCCCCCAGGGCTTGGTACTGGGGCCGGTCCTCTTTAATATCTTTATCGATGATCTGGATGAGGGCGTCCAGTGCACCCTCAGTAAGTTTGCAGATGACGCCAAGCTAAGTGCGTGTGTCGGTCTGCTCGAGGGCAGGAAGGCTCTGCAGGAGGATCTGGATAGGCTGGACCGATGGGCTGAGGTCAACTGTATGAAGTTCAACAAGGCCAAGTGCCGGGTCCTGCACCTGGGGCGCAACAACCCCAAGCAGAGCTACAGGCCGGGAGATGAGTGGCTGGAAAGCTGCCTGGCTGAGAAGGACCTGGGAGTACTGGTTGATAGTCAGCTGAATATGAGCCAGCAGTGTGCCCAGGTGGCCAAGAAGGCCAACAGCATCCTGGCCTGTATAAGAAGCAGTGTGGCCAGCAGGTCTAGGGAGGTGATTGTGCCCCTGTACTCGGCTCTGGTGAGGCCGCACCTTGAGTACTGTGTTCAGTTTTGGGCCCCTCGCTACAGGAAGGACATGGACGTGCTCGAGCGAGTCCAGAGAAGGGCGACCAAGCTGGTGAGGGGTCTGGAGAACAAGTCTTACGAGGAGCGGCTGAGGGAGCTGGGATTGTTCAGCCTGGAGAAGAGGAGGCTCAGGGGCGACCTTATCGCTCTCTACAGTTACCTTAAAGGAGGCTGTAGAGAGGTGGGGGTTGGTCTGTTCTCCTACGTGCCTGGTGACAGGACGAGGGGGAATGGGCGAAAGTTGCGACAGGGGAGTTTTAGGTTGGATGTTAGGAAGTACTTCTTTACCGAAAGGGTTATTAAGCATTGGAATGGGCTGCCCAGGGAGGTGGTGGAGTCACCATCCCTGGAGGTCTTTAAAAGACGTTTAGATGTAGAGCTTAGCGATATGGTTTAGTGGAGTACTTAGTGTTAGGTCGGAGGTTGGACTCGATGATCTTGAGGTCTCTTCCAACCTAGAAATCTGTGATACTGTGATACTGTGAAAATGTGCACCACCCCCTCTTGGGCCCTAGAGAAAACCTTCCCATGACTTCAAAGGGTTGTCTGTGTCTCCTCTTTTCTCAGCTGTCTCTCAGTCTTCGTTGTGCTGCCCTGTGCTATGCTCAGGAAAGCATCTGTTGGTTCCAGAGAAGAGGTAGTCTCTCCTCCTTTGTGGAAGATTTTTTCACCCAGAGTCTAGCAACCAGGGCAGGGGACAGATTTACTTTCTGCTGCCCCTCATTTTATTTTTGAAGTAACAGAAAACACGCTATGCAATTAGATCGTAAACAAACAGCCCAGGAGCCATCTGTTCTGCTGCAACTTGGAACTGATTTCATGCTAAACCCTCAGTACCAGGAAAGGGCACGTCTATGTAGGAAACTGAGTAACTGATAAATGAGACAGAAGAGCATTTTTCTGTGTGGAGGGAGGGTTCTGCTGCCAGACTGCTTTCCTGACGTGTCTTGTAACTGGCACCTGCACACACAGTTTTGAAGGGTGCTGCTGGTGCTGACTCAGTCAGGCCTTAATGTGTGTTGAACATGTGTTTCACCTGCCTCAGGTTTTTCTTTAATTTCTGAGGGAAGAGACAAAACTAACTAATAGAAAACAGGACATGTGCAACAATTTGTAGATTGTTAGATAATCGTCTGGTGTTGCTAGATAACGTGACATGTGACTAAGCGGGATTTAGTCATTAATCTTGAAAAACTGTCATATAGAAAACTTTCAAGTTAAGCTTCTTCAATGTGTCATCCCTTGTAAATGTTATTGTACATCTTTTTCCTTTCTAGTTTGTGCGGATAACAACCATGTACGGACATGGACTGTGACTCGGTTTCGAGGCATGATTTCAACTCAGCCAGGCTCAACGCCTCTTGCATCATTCAAAATCTTATCCCTGGAGGAAGCAGAGAGTCATGGCAGTTACTGTTCTGGAAACGACATTGGTAGGATGTCTCACCAGCTTGATGTGCTGAGGCTGTTCGTTAACGGGTCTCAGGAAGGTTTAACAGACCCTGTAGCATGCGAGTCAGCTCATGGGTGTAAGCTTTTATATACTGCTCTTCCCTTGAAAAGATGGCAGGAAATACTCACCATTTAGGCTGTGCAGAGTGAATACACTTACAGGGCTGACTTTGAAGGTGAGGAGAAAGGAAGAAAAACTTTTGATCACAAATGCTATACTTTTTCCTTGAACAAAGTGTTGTAGCATTTCACTTTTGTTTTAACTAGAGAATGACAGAAAGCACAGAAGGCTGTATTTGAAACAGGTAACTGTAGCAACGTTTGGGTTAACTGCAAGTTCCAGTTCACTGCTCATTTGGTTTTAAATGATGTACATGTGGAAAAATTCCAAAATGAATTTGAAGTCGTGACAAAGTTTACTGAAGTCCTGAAACTGCAGAGGCAAATGGTGGAAGCACGTTGCTATAGCAAGATACTCAAGGACTCCATTTCTGTGAATATGTGTAGATGGGTAGTCGAGATTCCTGTGTGGTCAGAGTCTTGTAAATGAAACTTTGATGAACAGGATGGCCTGTGGACACAGGGTGGGATCACAAGAAATCTGATTAGGCCTTTAGACATCTAGGAGCTGTAAAGTAAGGAAGTACGTACAGAGGTCTAATGTATGGTTTTGTAGTGACGTGATAATTCCTGCAAGACCATCTGGGAAACTCAGAACGGATGTCCTTTAAAGCAAACGAACAAAAAACACTCTGCAGATTTGTATCTGCAGAGTCTACTAGCCATTGGATGGCTTTTTCTAACTTTTAGTCACTTTTGGTTCCCTGGGCCTGATGCTTCAAAATGCCAGTAATCATACTAATACTAACTGGGTCCTCGGGACTGTGTGGGGAAGAGGATGAGGGAGGTGAAACGCTGAAAAAGTGATTTTCCTTTTTTCTCTAGGACCCTTTGGTGAACGTGATGACCAACAGGTGTTTATTCAAAAAGTTGTTCCCATCACCAATAAGCTCTTTGTAAGGCTGTCTTCGACTGGGAAAAGGTACCTCCAGGGTTTTAAGTGGGAAAGAAGCAGGGCTTCTCGAGTGGCTGGGTCTCCCATCCCATGGGGACAGTTGCATTCAGCAAGCTTTTAATACGCTTGACAGCTCTGGCTGAGCTGTTTCGTGTCTTAGTGACAGAACTGTAGTTAATGATCTGCTATAACCTAGAAGCCAAATGGCATTTTGAAAAATGTGTTTTCAGAGATGCACGTTGTGATGGCTTCCCTGCTGAGCTCACAAAGTAAACATTTGTGTGCCTGTACAGAATCTGTACCTCACTCATGGTACCAAGCTAACATTAAATTTCAAAAGCTAATGCTGAAGTTGCAGGTGGCAGGGTTGTGACTCGCAAAGGTAGACAGGGAAGCAGTCTCTCTCTTCCTTTGTGCCTGTCTTTGAAGATACGAGAACCTTTAAAAATGAGAGGCCATCTTTTAGGTCAGGTGTACAATTTACTTAGGCTTGATTCCATCATACTCTATTACATTGCTACAGAAGTAAAGTTGCCAAATACAGCTACTTTTCTTCCTGTTAGGCTAGAAAAATGGCAGGGGATCAGAAAAGATGATGCTTCTGAATTCAATGTTTCTTACATCTTTTGCTTAGTAATTTTGAATGTGAGAAAGCATTGATGTTTTAACGCTATTGGCAACTGAATTGAGAACAGGAGCCTTGTAGGTTGCTGGTGTGCTTTTTTACTTCTGCTGGTTTTGCATGTAGTGGAGAGTTTTATTAAATGACTGACTTTGGCATTTCTTCTGTAAAAAGCTTAATACAGGGGACCGTGAAAACAGATTACCCAGAATACATGAAGCTTTGGCGTGGAGTCTGGCTTAATAGCTTAGTTTTGGGAGTCGTTTTCCTGTCGCTCTCCACATGAGCTTCTAAAATAAGGGGAGAAAAAGCAATGGAGATCTGGTGTGTCAGGTCATATTGCAGTTGTCAGGAGACAAAAGTTATTTGTGTTGATAACCTTGGATTTATCATCCTTGGATTTTTTTTCATGTTTTATGTGGTTAAATATGCGGTTTCTGCAGGTTAGCATCCTAGAGTGTCTCGCATAGGAAGGGGCTACTTGCCCTCAATCTTGAATGGGCTACTTGCCCTCATTCTTGAGTGCTCTCCCATTGTGAGAGCATTGGGTTTCTGATCACTGCGGACTGAAAAAGTACATTGAACATAGGGAGGTTCCTCTAATAAAAATAAATAAGCGGTAATGCTGCAGATGGGGGGTGGGAGGGACAGGGGGAGGGAGAAGGCATCTGCAGCTGAGCAGCACGTCAGTCATGCAGGGGAAGAACTGTTGTCTGGAAGAAAGGTCTTTCTCTGATGGCATTTTTATTGCCTTCTCTGAAAATCAAAATAGTGCTGCCTTTATTGGCCAAACTCTGCCAGGTGCAAGTGTTTTGAGAACTTGGGGTTTCTCTTCATGTAGAATCTGTGAGATCCAGGCAGTCGATTGCACTACCATCTCGTCATTTACTGTACGAGAATGCGAAGGATCCAGCAGAATGGGCTCTCGGCCGCGCCGCTACCTCTTCACTGGGCATGCAAACGGCAGCATCCAGATGTGGGATCTGACCACAGCCATGGACATGGTTAATAAGAGCGAAGACAAAGGTAAGTTGTGTTAAGCCAAGATTGTGGTATGGTTCTCTTGCTGTCTCCGTTTGTGTGTGACTACTGTAAATGGATTCAGGCACTAAGAGCTCTCTCTTTCAGATGTTGGCGGCCCCACAGAGGAAGAGCTTCTGAAGTTGCTTGACCAGTGTGATTTGAGTACATCTCGCTGCGCCACTCCCAACATCAGTCCTGCCACATCAGTTGTTCAGCCAAACCGGCTGCGGGAATCTAATTCCAGGTAGGTCACGGGGTAGCACCAGCTGCAGACACCAAAGGTTTTACCCTTCAGGTAGGTGGAGACAGGTTTGGTGACCTGAGCGCTGTAGCTGATTCCCCTGAATCTATGCCATAAGTGTCCTAAATCGCACTCGTGCTTCTAGATATGTGCTGGTTTATGTGTGTGTAGATCGAAGTACTGTATGAGAATCTGAAGCAAGTGATCTGGAAGTTGTTGTGTGGGGGTTGAGATGAGTATATGGCTATTTTAGGAGTGGGAGCAGGGTATGCAGAAGAACTGGTTGTTATTCTCAAGCTAACATGAGCTCTTTTTGCCTTTGTCTCTCTTTTTTTTTTTTTTTTTTTCCTTTGGAAGCCTCCAATTACAACACCATGAAACAATCCATGAAACAGCTACATATGGTTCTGTGCGGCCATACAGAGAAAGCCCCCTATTGGCAAGAGCAAGGCGGACGGAGAGCTTTCACAGTTACCGGGACTTTCAGGCTTTTAACTTACCCAGCAAAAGCCCAGTCGAAAAGGCAGCCCCTGCAAATGGGAATTCAAGCCAGACAGAGGCGAAGAAGGCAACAGCTGAGGGCAGCACAGCCGAAAGGAAGTCAGGCCTGGCAACAACACTTGAAGTGCGAGGCACTGGCCTGGCAGAGGCAGGTGGATGTTGCAGCACAGAGGTTAACAGGCTGCCAGAGAGTTCACTGGATGTCAAGAGAAGAGGACTGGAAGAGGAGAGTGAAGCCAAAGCAGAAAGCAAGAAGAAAACAGGGTTTGAAGGAGCTGGTTTCCTGGGGAGGAAGAAAGTGCCTCTCCTGGCCTCTGCACCAGTCCTTGTTGAAGGTGGACCTGAATTACCTGGTGCAGCGTCTCCATCACCTACAAAGACAGCTGCTTCGCCACGTCACCGGAAGAATGATTCATCTTGCCAGGACTATGGCTTGTGAAAATGGGACTGGTGGCAAAGATGAGGTGCAGGTGCACTCTGCCTGGTAGCAGACATAACACTCACTGCATGTTGCGGGTTTCTTCTTGAAAGGGATTTCGTTTTGATATGCAGAATGAAAATTGTAAGGAAGCAGCTTGTGAGAAAGTACCTGGCTGCTGCCAAACATTTGAAGAGTCGACACATCAGTGTACGGCTTTATGTAATGCTCCAAAATGTAGTGCGGTACTTGGTCCAAAATATTGTTGTGCATTGCGTAAACATGGTCAGGCATGTGCTATGTTGTGATTATTTGGGGGGTTGGGAGGGGGCGGGGTACGAGGGTGCTGGGGAGTACTTGGTTGCTTGGTGGAAGATGCCTTTCAGACACAGTACGCATTGCTCTGTGGAGCTGCTGCTGTCTTGGCTGGATTCTGCCTGATTCACAGGGCTGCCTCTGTGGTCTTGTTTTATGAATGGGATTCTTGCTCTGTATGCTGCTGTCTGAAATGTTTTGTCCAGGTAAAGGAGGAAGCTATTTAAAATAGCATATTATATTGCCTCTTAGTCCTAATAAATTGCCAGAAAAATGTTGCTTGTGCTTTCTGAAAATTTATGGTGTCAGATGATGGGTTTTTCTGATTGTGACTGAGAGCATGCAGAAAAATATGCTTGGCAAAATGCACAGAACTGCCAGTCTCTTGAGGGCTTCCTTGCCTCTTTCTCTGGAAAGAGGACAGAGATGAATATGGGAGTAGGTCTACTGTCGTGGTGTAATAATTCTCAATTACAAGTGCTTTGACATGATATTTCCTACCTGTGCTGTGCTGATGGCTTGATGTTTGCTCCTGGTTCACTGTGGGTGTTGAACAAATTATATTGCCTGTAGATTAGCAATACGTAAGCAAAAGGGAAGGCTGTGACAGCGACTGTTTAACAGGGAGTGGGTTAGGAGGTTTTCTACCTTGGAAAAAGTATGCTTGGAGTTTAATATTAATTAATGGCTTGCTTTATTTTTTTTTAATTTGAGACAAGGGGGCAGGGAAGAGGGAGGGAGAGAGGAGGCAAAAGGTAAAGCAAATCCATAAGACTTCCTTCATTTGCTGTTTATTTACTAATGCATGAACACAGTTTTGTGGTGGAGCTCTGTCAGGTTAAATAAATCCACATCTGTCCTTCCACGAAGGCCCCTTTCAGCCACATACAGCTTTTCTGGACAGGTAAAAGATTTTCCATATAAGCACCCCAGCCCCACCACAAACCCTCCTCAACTCTGAAAGTTGGATGAGAGACAAGGATGAGTGCCTCTACTTCCATGGTCCTCTACTACTGTATAACTTACAGGTTTTCAAACTGTTCTCATACCTTTTTGAGACATCAGTGCTAACACACAATTTTTACTATACAATTAAAGATGGTGGAAAAAGGCTAAGTAGTACCCCCAGCCCCCAACAAACAGTTTTATCTCTTAACTAGTGGGTGTGGGATGCAGAATCTGCAGCCTTATCCCCTCTCCCAGAGTCCATGCAGGCTGCTTTTGGCAAGTTACCCACTTTGCATTTTCTAGAGAAGGTGGTTGAGTTTTTCAGAGGTGGGTATCAGTGAATGTAGTGTGTTCCTTGGTGACTGTGCTGAAGCCTTTGATGACATTGACAAGATCTTCTTCATCTACATACTGTTAGGAGGGAAGAAAAAAGAGTCATGTAAGCCAAACCCGTCCTACACTAAAATGAGATTCTGTTCTGAGATTCTGATTCTGTTCCTATGTCTGACAGCATTGTCCAAATGCTACCTGAACTGGACCTTGGCCACTTCCCTGGGGAGCCTGTCCCAGTGCCCGACCACCCTCTGGGTGCAGAACCTTTCCCTAACCCCCAGCCTGACCCTGCCCTGTCCCAGCTCCATGCCGTTCCCTCGGGTCCTGTCGTTGTCCCCAGAGAGCAGAGCTCAGCGCCTGCCCCTCCGCTCCCCTCGTGAGGGAGCTGCAGGCCGCCATGAGGCCTCCCCTCAGCCTGCTCTGCTCTCGGCTGAATAATCCAAGGGGCCTCAGCCTCTCCTTATACCTCTTTCCCTCTAGACCCTTCACTATCTTTGTTGCTCTCCTTTGGACACACCAACAGTTTTATGTCCTTCTCCTATTGTGGCACCCAAAGGCTTCACCCAGTACTTGAGGTGACGTTGGTGCGCACTAGCGCAGAGCTGAGGGCGACAGTCCCTTCCCACAGCTAGCTATCTGTGCTGTGCCTGATGCACCCCAGGCCCTTTTGGCTGCCAGGGCACACTGCTGCCTCAGGTTCAACTTGCCGTTGACCAAAGCTCCTAGTTCCCTTTTCATGGGGCTACTGTCCAACTTCTCTTTGGGTACCCTGGGATGAAACCCACTGGGCCTCAGCTGGAGCAGCAAACCCTGTACAAGTTCAGAGCTGGCTGGGAGTTCATAGTTCCTTCAGTCATGCTCCTCCAGCTCCAGAAGAGAGCAGTAGGCAGGAAGGATTTTGAAGATTTAATCTTTGACCATATCCTTCTAAATCTTTTGGTCGTATATCCAGGGACTTTTGATAGTTAGACCTTTACATGATCCTAACAAAACAAACCAATCACTAGCAGCTGACACAGCGACAGCACAGAGGAAGAGGATTCCTTACCAAGCCACGACCACCAGTGCGATGATTACGAATAATGGCATCCCAAGGTGATTCATCAACAAGAGGCTTTTTGTCATAGATGTCAAGCAGCTGGCTGACACTACGGTGAAGGGAGGCTTGGGAATATGTGCGACTTAACTGGCTCTGACTTGGTCTCCGTGCCCTAGAAGCATTATGGACACCGCGGTTGCTTGTGGGAGAACCAGCTCCTGGAATTTTTGTATCTTCTAGCCCCTAGTGGGAAGAAACAAACCAGCAAATGTAATACACAGGGCTTGGCCCTCAAACACTTTATCTAAACAAAACAAAAGCAGGAGTGTAACAGAACAGAGAAGGCCATGCCACAAAAATCATGCAGAGTTATAAACTGAACTACAACAACAAAGAACCCTTCCCCACTGTCAGACAATCATGTCACTCAAAAGGAAAAAAAAAACAAAAAAAACCTCTGTGAAGCAGGGCTTTCCCTGACTTTTTTTCTCCTCTTTTTTTTTCTTTTTTTTTCTTTTTTTATAATTAGTCAACAGGTAGAGGTCCAAAGATTTTTGACTACATGAATGACAGTCCAGACTTCCACAGCAAGGGCACGTTAGCAGACTTTCTTTTGCTCAGTTATGGTCAGGTACCATGACCAGGAAAAACCCAGTTACCCACCAAGAAAAACATGCAATGTAGGTCAGATGCCCTTATGCATGCTCTTTGGGTCATCTGGCACATCACACATTTTGCAACTCTGCAAGCTAACAACTCTACCTCAAAGTGCATTGTGTAACTTTTGAGAGTGACACTGCTCGATGAATCAGACGTGTCAGCAATAGTCTCAAACTGAGATTAAAGAGAGGGAGGAAAAGCATTAGTGCAAGCAAAGGTGCAATGCAGGTGCGGTCTGTTCTTTACGGAGGCTGTGAATTAGCTGCAGCTCAGTGAGCGGGGAGACAGTGTAGCAGGGTGTGGGGGAGTGGGGAACTGGCAAAGATGAGGCACGATTTAACTTCAACTGATCATCAAGTACTATGTGGGCAGCCAGCATTGCTTGCCATGTGATCTCGCTAGCAACTGTAAAACACAAGCAATTTTGCCACTTCATAGCAGCTCTGTACTAAGTTCTCAGATTAAGTAAATCCTTCAGCTGATGCACTGTACAATCTTCCTATTAACTCCATGAGTGTTTGGAAAAAAAAATAAAATAAAAAATCAGGAGGGAAAATAAAAGGGGCAGAAACATGGAAAGGAATTGTGTGGGCACGCCAACAGCAAAGACATTTTAAAGTCAACAGGAACAACATGACATGACAGACTGTAAGAAAAGGAATCAAAACCATGAGACCAATAAAAGAAGTTTCTTATGCTCTCAGCCTTTGCCAGGAGAAGGGGCACACTGGAAATCCCATTGTTTCCAAGAGCTGCTTCGTTGAGGCACAGATGCAGCTTCTTGGCACTGAGACAAGAAGGAACAGAATGCGTGAAGGATGCAGGAGTCACTATCCTGCTTCATGGCACTCACAGAGAAAAGAAGCTGAGAAGTGACAAGAAGAATAGCCTTGTAGCTTGCGCCTGGGAAAAAGCACAGAACAGGAGGGCACTGCTGTTCTAATTTTTAATCTTGTAGCAATTTCCAAATTCCTTTTGTCTTGCTTTTCACAAATGGGTAGGATAGCAGTACTACTCTGCTTCATGATGGAATGTGTACTTTATCCTGGGTTTTACGCAATTATAGCTTGTCATAATAAAAATGACACTAAGCTTTCCCCTTTATCACTCCTCAGCAGTCCTCCTCCTACCCCTTTGGTAGCGCCAGTGCGGCTTTATGTGCACAGATACACACATGCTCTTTGTAAAGGTTCCTAGCTTTTTTCTCTGGTTGCACTCACTCTCCCCAAACCTTCACGGCAGCTGGTCTTACAGCATTCCAGCTGGGTGGTGGGTCCGTACTAGAAAGAAATAGAGCCTGTCCCTAAGTCCTGCTTTTCACAGGGACAGCTCATGGATGCCTGACAAGACTGTCAGACTAGCCATTCCTAACAGATAGTTGGAACCACATGGCAGGTTCCTCTGAAAGCACATTTTATTACTTTTCTCATGATGCCACGGTCTTTTCAGCTCTGCTGCAGATGTCAGCTAACATCAGGTGCCATTAGTGGCTTTGGATTTTCTGTGACTACAGATCCAAAGTTTGTCACAGGGCATCAGAAGCATTTCACATCCAGAAATGTCAGGTCCTGCAGACCAGATGCCCTAGTGATCTTTTTGGATTAAGTGCCTGCAGCCTGGCTCTCTGTACCTTCATAGCTATAACCAGATAGCCCTTTTCCTACACTGAACAGCCTTCAGCTGGTAACGAGGAGTGCAACAAAACAGTGAAAGGACAAAGAAAAATTGTGAGGGATATATAAAGATGTAACATGATGGATACACAATATTGTGTTTTACCCAACCTACCGGATGTGTTTCACCTGTTGAATACACACTCATTGGTGACGTTCTTTTCTGGAGCGGAACTAAAGGAGGTCTGTCTCGTGCATAGGGTTGCTTGTGAACTTTCCTTTGAAGAATTAAGGAGAGAAGAATAGCCAAGATGATCAAACCTAGAACTACCATCAGCACCGCAAACCACAGCTCATTGTAGAATTTTGCACTTTTGGACTCTGCTTTGTCCTTCTCTCCAGGTGTTGTCAAGATCAGACCTGTAAAAATCAAGAGGAATTAGGGGAGAAAGGGAATGTTATTTCAGAAAGCCATTTAACAATATGCTATCCCTTTCAACTCTAATAAATTAGGCAGAAATTTAAGTCATTTTGTCGTCATGTGCTTATTTGCACTTATGTTCAAGGTGGCATAATGGTTCAATATGCTAGCGGGCTATAATAAAAAGCTTACTACCCTCAAGAGACCCTGCTTAAAGTTCTGGCATTGCTGCTCAGGCTGGAAATCACCACTGCATCAGCAGCTCTTGAGAAAGGAGGCGGTGGAGGTGGAATGTGAGAAAAAAAGGGTTCTCCAAGTAACCTTGAAGAGTGCAAATGCCTACGGTAATTTCAGAGAGGCACAGACAGAGGACATTCTCTCCAGCACTGTGCCAGTACTTTGTAGCAGCAGGCCTGTGCAGTTAAAAAGAGTGGGAGGAAGACTGAACAGAAATGACTGATAAATTAATACAAAAGAAAACAACACGGAACATTTTATTCCTCCTTTCCTTGCCTGTTAGAAAAAAAAAAAAAACAACAAAACAGCCAGTTGGCTCTGCTTACGCACCACATAAGCATCAGAAAGCTCTCTGTCAGAATTTCCTGGTTAGCTGCAATCCTACATGTGTATCCAGGCTCTTTGCTAAGGAATTCCCACCACTTTCACTTCTAAGTCTCCACTGCAAGCTGCCTGTGGTGCTGATCCAGTTTGTAGTAGGCTCTGGGTACAGCGAGCAATCAAAAGAACAATGGAAGGTGATGGATATAGAGCAACTGGGAACATTTCATAATGCTTTCACTGCAGCATTGCCTGAAATTCTGCAGGAGGATTGAGCGAGAGCATGAGGAGGTATGTCAGGGAACTTCGGTGTAAAGAGAAATTGCAAAGACAAGGCCGATCTATTTTAAGTTGAAAAAAATGCAACTCAAACAATAAATAACTTAATTAAAAGCAGTGCCCATTAGAAATGGTTTGAGCTTAACTTTGCTTCCTAGAAAACTAAGCAGATAGGAAACGGAACATTTTACTGGTGGGTATTTACGAGGCAGTGGACAAGAGCTGAATGAGATTTCATTACACCAAACTCCTTCTGTTTGACAAAAGAGTAAAGGATCTTTATAGCAAGGGTCCTGAGAAATCTCATACGACATCCTCATAAACTGGTTAGGGAAACATGTCCTAGGTGAAACTGCAGACTGTAACTGGCTGGATGATCAATAGGAATATGCAAGGAGCTAGTGGGTGCAGGGAGGACTTGCTGGGGTGAGTGAGTTGCAGGGAGAAGAGAGAATGTGTATTTTCAGTGTCAAATAGAGGAGGAATGGGAAGGTCAGCATTAGAATTCAAGATAATCTTAATTTGCAGCTAAATTCTGAAAGAGAGCAGATACTACTCAGGAGGAAAAAACACTGTATGTCATGGCAAAAAAAAAAGGTTTTAAAATAAAATTAAAAAAAAACACAACATTGCAAGGTTGGAGAAAAGATTTGAAGCTGATCATGTTGCAAAGAAATGGAAATCCATTCATGGAAAAAAGGCACATTACCTACATACCTTATACCCTAAGGTGCTAAGGAGCTACAGATCCTTCAGTAAGATTCCACCCTATCTGGCATCCACTACATATCAAATTTTCACCACAAACGCATAAAATCAGTAGGTGCTAGATGTTTTTTTCACATAATTACCAAGTCCATCTCCAGCGCTGTATTTGATGACTGGTGTCGTGGCACTCCCTTCATCGGTGATACAGGTCACTTGAAACAAAAAGGCTAAGCAAAAAGGTTGGAAAACGCTATCAGCAGGAGAAATCAAAATTCTGTAGGTGCTGCTTTTTCGCCATCATCCACCAGCAAAGATGGCTAGCTCTGAGAACAGCCAAGCAGGCATAGCACATAACCCAACATAATCCTACTAATCCCAGATCAGAGCCTCATAATCCCTTATACATAGGTATTAAACATCTAAACCATGAACTATGGCAGATCATAGGGTGGCCACCACTATGATGTTGCTACAAATTATGTTCCTCTTTCAACACCCAGGTCTCTCAGTTCTCTCTCTTCCAGTGATGTGGAACTGGGAACTTTCAAGGTATTAATCATTGTGCCCTAAGTTTCTTATGCTCCACTTATGGCTGATACAAACCTGTTATGAACATTTGAGTAAAAAAAAATAAATGTATAGTATTAGCATCATTGCAGTAATCAGGAAAGTAAAAAGTAAACAACAAACCCCTTTAAAATGCAAAGAAAACCTCTTAAAAACATTTTATTTTCTTCCTTCTTTCCTTCCATTCCTCCTTCATTCCTTCCCTCCCTCCTTCCTTTCTTTCCTGTCTTTCTTTTCCCTGTTGATAGAATCTGCTTGCATTTCAAACATAGCAAATTTCTGAAAGAGAAACTGCATTTCAAAGCATGGCTGATTCCAAAAGCTGCTGACTCAGTTTAGTTTAAAAAACAAAATAAATAAAAAATCAGGCTCCAGCCTTTTCTAGTGCTGATGATTTCCATACATTTTTTGAGAGCACAGCCCTGAACAATGAAATTGCAACGCAGCTCCAGGATTTGGAAAAGCTCAACCCTCACAATGAGCCAGAGTGGGTTCACCCAGTCAGGTAAAATATTTAAGAGGAAGCTTAGCTCCAAGGATTTTTGTTTTGAGGATCTGCTTAGATGCAGTTCAATGAATTTGGCTATAGCGTTCAACAAGGATTTACAGGGAGATCACAGCTGGCTAGAGCTGCTTCTTAGCCTCCCATTCATTCTTCCACTTAGGAAGAAAAACAGTAGCTTCTATGCTCTTAGCTTGGGATGCCCATGGAGAGAGATTTCTTAGACTTGGCACACAATAATATTAATTTAGCTCAACAGTCTTTCACAGAGAGAAACACACAGGAAATTGAAACTGACTTTTGTCAGATGTCCTTGGCAAATACAGCTCTGTGTCAAAGCCACTGTAGATGCGCTGCCCACTCTCTGTTAACGCATACTCCTTCAGGCGGCCGTTCAGCACGAAGGTGCGACTCCAGTCTATGTGGATGGTAGATAAATTGCTGACAACTGAGAACGGAGCCATGTACCGAGGTGCTGCAAAAGAAGGAAAAAAAGCTCATTTCTAGGCAACAGGCATGACAGAATTATACAGCAGAGAGAAGAGTTCTGAAGGATTCAAGCTCCTCACACGTGCTTCCTCTCTGTCTCATATACATGTGTACGCATGCACATACATGAAAATTGGGCAGGGGGGCTGAAAAGCAGGAGCAGATGGTCCACAGAGAGAAAAGAAATACAGAACTGACTTCAGGGAGAAAGAGTTCCTCAGTTAGGCTCAACAACTTGCTGACCAAAGACTTCATTTACGTTTGAGGTGGTTGTTTCTTGTGGCTTTGCCATTAAACCAGGTACCCACTATGCGCTGGTTTGTTCATAAGAAAGCTGCTCATCCAGCTGCACTTTGCTGCTAATTGCCCCCTTTCACTAAGCCAAACCTTCCAGGCAAGAGGAAGGAGACTTTCAGAGTGACTCAGGAGACCTGGCATGAAGAATTCAGCAAGGCAAGAAAAGCAAGCCATAAAGAAGAGAGCTGCAGATACAGCGGACAGGGGTTGGAAAATGACTTTCAAACCCTTTTCTTCTTTAAGTCTCACCAATTTGTTATGATTTTTCTCCATTTAAATGTTCATTATTACATTACAGCTTTCAGTTTACAATTTATTAAAACGTGGTTTTAGATTTAAAGACTTTTTTTTCTTTTTTCTTTTTTTTTTTTCTTCCAGTGGTCACATTAAATAAAAATGGTCTGTTCTGCCCCAAACTTTCATCTGAGAATCCATGCAATGTAGCAAATACCTTAGTAGTAGTTTTTAGTAACTACTCAGCAAAAGCACCAATTGATTTAAATGGGATTTCTAGAAAGGTGATTCTGAAATCCTGACACCAGATGAGGTGAGGAAAAATTAATATTCTCTTTGCCCTGTCCTGGCAGGGTGAGGTGAAATGTCCATCTCATCTGTTATAGAATGACTACGGCTACATCATTATAGATCTTTTCAATAAAAGCTGATGTTAGACTACAACAAATTCAGTTTTGATGTTAAAATCTATTCTGACTGTCTGCACAGGTCTGGCACATTTAATTTCCATGCAGACCACTACATGAACTTAAAGTATTGCCTGTGATGGTTGGGTAGCAACAAATTCTTACTTCACTGTCAGCAAGGATCCAATCATTCGGATGAAACCCAAGGAAAACTTTCATGAGCCCTGGAAGTAGTGTGACATGAATTAGGAGGGTAAGATTATTCTTGAAAAGAATCACCAGGGCTCTTTTAAGATCGCCACTTTTCCCAGGGACCATTTATGGCAGTGTGTTTATTACCACACACCAGCCTTCTGGCAATACTTGAACTTTTATGTTCTGAAGGTGTGCTGCCCATTCTTGGTAAAATAAAAGGTTTCCTTTCCACAAGCACAGAGGTTGTAATATCAGATGGTGATAAGAAATACTTTTGAAGGAATGAGCAGTCAAGCCCCAGAACAGAATTTGAGTGAATGGGCAGCAGAGGTGACCAGGGACACAGAAGAGCAGGTTCCTGGGGACATCGTCTTTCACAAAGAAGTCATTCAGCACAATGCAGCCCTGTTCATTAGAAGCAGGAATGCTGATCTGTGAAACATTTCTCATACTTACGCTCCTTTTCTGTAGTGAAACCAACCCACTCTGAGGCGCTGCTGCCGACGGAGTTGTAAGACACAACTCGCAGGTTGTAGGTTGTGTAAGGCTCGAGGTTGGACACATTGGCACTCTGTCCATTTCCTGTATACTTCACCTCAGTTGGGCCAGGGCTGCAAGCCTTTACTGCTGGCTGCAGGTTCAGGGGACAAGCCATATACACATGGAGCTCATAGCTGAGAAGAAAGTGGAGATTTTGATTAATCAAGAGCCTTAACATCAGAACAGCCAACCAACCATTTCATCACAATTGCTGTATGTCTGGCTACCAGAGAGGAGGCTAGACCTCATCTCAGTTTTTCTCTTGAAGACTTTGGCCCCAGCTGTAAGATACCTATGAACAAGCATGGTTGTCAGTCACACAAACAATGAATCTGTTGGTGCCTTAACAGACACCAACACTTCTGCAAATCGGACAGTGGTCTTGCCTTACTAACTACAAGATACAGCTGCCTCTTTGCTGCCAGCTGATCTCACAACCACAGCTGCCAGACAATCACCTCCACTCCCAACATCTCTTCCACCTTCACCCTCCAGCCCCAATATCTTGTTCATGAGAAAAGTAACTGGTGCACATAAACATTTCCTGGATGGAATTTGGGCCACGCAGGATACCATCACCAACACCAGGAAGGATGAACATGGGTTACAACTGTCCAGAGCTCTCAGCCCTGTGATTACAGCTTACATCCAGGACAAGTGCTCTGGAGCACCCCTACCTGGTGACAATGCCATTGGGTGACTGAGGGGCGCTCCATTGGAAGGAGGCGTTCCTGGAGGTCACGGTGCGGATCTGCGGGGGCGGCTGCTCCGACGGTGGAGCTGGCTGAGTGGTGATTTGGGCCATGGGTCCTTTGCTGCAACAGTTGAAACACGTGCAGGCCTCCACACCAATGGAGTACGTGGTAAAAGGTTTTAGCCCATGTATTGTCTGCTGGGTGGCAGTCCCTTCTGACAGCTGTAAAAATTAAGAGGGATCTTGTCACAGCTTCAAGCACCACATGTACTAAATAAGAGTTATCGAGGTAAATTAACTCCAAAAGATGATGGCCACAAGGTTCTGCATGTCCTTTAAGCCTGACATTAATGCAGCTGCTGTGCACTGGGACCTCTGCAGTCATTTTCCTCCTATTACAAAGTTAAAGGGCACTGTTCAAAGGAAAAGACCATGCCATCACTGGCCTCACAGACCTCTTGAGTTAAGCTGTAAACTCTGTATGTCAACTTGCAAATGTCATTCTCAGGGACAGAGAAACTGCAAACTTAATGGAGAAAATCTGGGCGAAGTGGTACTGGAGCAAAAAGAAATGAATGTGGAAAATGCCTCCATAAGTGTGCTAGTAAGTACCCATGCAGGTCTCACAAGTTTCCTTGGCTTGGATACAGGAGACAGTGTTGGGCAGAGTGATAGGCACGTGCCTGGTGGGTCAGTTTACCTGATGGGAGAATGCCATCTCCAGTAGGAACCTTTGAGCAGAGGGCCAACACAGCATGGCTGTGCAGACAAACGGCTATGGTGCTGGGCAAGCCCGTTAGGCAACTCTCCTACACCTAGCACAGGAGACCTGACAGAAATGGTGCCCTTGTTCCTAAACTGCTTGCAGGAATTGCCACCTCACATCTTTGCTGTAGTCATTTGTGGGTACAGCTTCTTAAGCCAAAGTAATTAAAATATATAGAAGGCACCAACAATGGGTAAAATCCGCTCCCATTTGGCAGCTTGTGACTTAGTAGAGAGTGCAGTAGAAAATAGGAAGGAAGAAGTCAAGCAAGCAAAGGAAAGCACGTAGTACTGACTGATGTCAGTGCTAGAGATGAGACAGCAGCATGGCAAGTGTGAGGGGATGGAGATGGAAGACCAGACAGACACCGAGGAGATGAGTTGGCTGAATCAGACATGAACATGGCCAATTGCATTGGGAGGAATAAATGCATGGAGAAATAAATGCATAATGGATATTCAGTAGGCAGCTTAAACTCATGGAAAGGACTGATGGCCTGGGAAGGTATCTCCAGCACTTCCATGTTGAGAAAGATGATACAAGGCAAAAGGCCCATATAAACGTTTACTTTTTGTAAAAAACAAACAGATAATGTTAGACACGAAGAAGAATTCAAGTATTTTGCACTGATTTGGTGGTAACTGCTCCAGATACCTTGCACAGCCCTAGCCTGTCCTCACATCTCCCCATTTTATAACTCTAATGAAGCCTCATAGGTTTCCTAGCTTAGCTAAGTCCAATCATGTCTGGACACCTAATGGATTCTGTCTCAAGGGAAGCCACATCTCAGCCCTACTAAAGCATCACTCGGGTTGCTGCAGTCTCTTCACATCTGTTGAGTCTTCGCAGGCAAACAGAAAGAAATAGTAGCAATCATCTGCTACCACACACGTATGTAAGTCTACTCTTTCTTGCCTCCCAAGTGCCCACACTAGAGAATGAGAACCCATAGTACAGGCATACTTAAAATTTAGGAAACCTTTGAGGATCACACAGAACCCTCCAGGATCTCTCCTATGGGCCTCTTCACTGCAGCAATGCCCAATCTAGAGAAGACACCGACTCCACAGATGGGTCTTGAAATCCTCCACTTGGCACAAACACCAAAATGAGGAATTGCTTAAAGAGATGGTTTACTGAAATCTGCTGAACAGCTAAGATCTGCCCCAGGGAAGTCACCATTAAGGACATTAAGTTACCACTAATACAGTCTAGGTTGAGAAACTGAACTCAGAAGTTATCTTGCTACTTGCATTGTTCTTAAGTGCTTTACCATGCAATACTTCTTACCAGCAAGAAATATTTTAAGGGCAACTCAGGTTTTTCTTCAGAGCTTCAAACCTGTAGGCTACCCAAAGCACACAACCATTTCCTACTGGCTACAGTTCCCACCTACACCACTTGGACTGGCAGAAGCTGTCTGGAATTATTTCATTTGGATGGTTAGCCACCCCTAAAACAACACTTTGCATTCTCATCACATTGTCACAGCACATTACCAAGTGAGAAAGGTTTGAATGATAAAGTGAATTCCTTGAGAAGCACATTTAGCTGAGTTGAAGTGTTGGGACCGCTTTGGCCAGAAGAGAGCGTTGCAGAGCAGGCAACAAAAGGAGCACAGGAGAGGAGGAAAACTTGCAACCAGCGGTAGCTGTTAGCAAGAACAAAGCTGTTAAAGCTAGAAAACACAGCTTCAAATGGAAATACAGAGATAATTTCAGCAATACTCACCACCACTTCATTCCCTCTGGTATCATTAGAAAACAGCCTGTAGATGCTGACCACCCCATTTGGCTTAAGAGGGGGGTTGATGTTCACCACAGCCACCGTGGATGCCACTGTGTGGAACAGGGGAGCTCCCAGGCCCTCAGGAGGGGCAGGGCCCGTCCGGCAGCGGGACCAGCCGCTCGGTGTCCGGCCCGCTGAGTTCACCGACCACACCTTTGGCACACAAGAACAGAGAACTGTCAGTGAAGGAGTCAAGCCTACCAAACCTCCACAATAAGCCAGGGTGCTACAGCAGCTTTACTGAAGCTGAGAAAGACATGGCACAATGACATCCGTACAAAATGTCTCATCAGCTGCCCAGCACCTGTATTTACCCAGTGACTTCCTAACGGAAAAAAAAATAAAATAAAAAAATTCCCACCACTGCACTGAGGGGAGGGAAGCAGATCTCATGTCTCAGACAGTGTGTTCACATATCTCCTACATACCTGAATTCCCACCACTGTCTTTGTCATGCCATGCAAAGAGGATGCCTTGAGAAGCTATGATCAACATTGATAACATTTTCAAACAAATATGAACAAAAATACTGACATCCAGTCCTGCTATTGTCTCCCTCCTACACAATTCCTTCACATGTGCAAGCAGCCCCCAGATTGAATTGCCTGGCACTGTGTGCCATCCAAGTTATGTTCACCTGGAGTGAATCTCACTAGCCAAACTCTAGTTACTCTTTAAATCTGCAAAGTTTTACAGAAACATCATTCTCTTTAAAATATTATTGTATTGCATTTGGAAACATTTTCAGTATCCTGGAATATAAATGAAGTCAATTGAAAACAGAGTTCGTCAGTAACTCATTTATTTTCACAACATTCACTTCATTGCATGAGCACAAAGACAATGGTTACAGTTCCAAGATTTCAAAATTTAGCAGCTTGAATTAGGCCTGATTAAAAAACACGTCTCTATGAACTATACCTACTGATTTTGTCAGCTTCCCAAAACCAGAGTGATCTGCAGACTACATAAAACTCAGCACTTATTAAACACAGTCTCCAACAAATCTGCATGAAAATTAAATTTTGCTTTCATCAAGGAGTGAATAAACATATGGAACGATGTATAATCTTATTTATCAAAAACCATTTGTATAATTAAACACGAATATCATAAAAGGTTGCCTTAGGTCGTCATTTGCATGAGTAAGTAATTTGTAGAATGTCAGGTATAATAGACAGAATAGATGGATGCGTGAGCATATAGGGTTAAATTAGGCTCAATATTAGCCAACCACACAGTGATCAATCAGAATGATAGATCTAAATGGCAATACAAGAAGACTGTCTGAGCGATTTTTAGTATAAGTATTCCTTAGTAAGCTTTCATGCTGAGCAGTTCTAACAACAGTAAAACATGTTCTTATGTGATCTACTCCAGGCAGAAGTCCTGGGGAAGTGGATGGTGGGACTGTGCCTTAAAGTAAATAGGAGGTTTAGAAACAAGAAGTCTTCAAGACTGACCCTGGCATCTTTCCAGCTGGCAATGTTAAGTATCAAGACCACAGGACACTTCACAAAGAGCCTGGGGAAGGAAAAAGGCCAAAAAACACTGCAGTGGCTTTAAAGACTTGGCTTTAAAGAATTGGCTCTGCCAATTACAAAACTAAAGTTACTGCCTCATTCCTTCAGTAACATATAATATCATCCAGTGAAACATGACATAAGTACAGATGACACCCTATGATAAAAAGCGCAGCCAGAGTACTTTCATGTTCAGTGAGATCAGTAATATATTTCTGTTGTGAACTTTTCATAAAGTCAAACTCTGCTCACTTTACTGCAGTAGGTCAAACCCTCTATCTCAGTTAAGTCCCAGCTGCTACAAAGATTTGCCCACGGTAGTTCATTTCAAGGAGCGTATTTCTTTGTGGAAAGAAGAAGCCGCATATGGAAAGAACAGCTCGGAGCCTGCCACTCGCCTTGACTCAGTGCTGACCTTAGTTGAAGCGCTCTGGTTGCACGCCAGGCTGTGGCCTTAATGAGCACGGAGCGTGGCAGCATCAGTCGGACCTGAGCTGCCGAGCCAGCTCCCACAAAAACTGACGGCGATGAGCTAGGAGGAGAGGTTTCCTGCACAGCACAGCAATTAGGCCTCAGAATGGGACCCCCTAGGGCATTCGGAGAAGAGAGGGATGCAGCATAGCTGGATGTGGGCACCTCACTGAGGGCTGGAGGGAGACGCCTTCCTCAGTCCCCTCTTTCCCCTGTCATAGGTGCCTAGTGCGTGGCCTGCTCCTGTGTGGGGTGCTCTCCGCGCTCCCTCTGGGGCTGTTCCCCTGTGCATGAACATAATGAAGACAAGATTCACTGAGCAGAGCAAGGGTGAGTGCGAGCAGGCAGTTGCCTAGCCTGGCCCTTCCCCGGGAGGTGACAGGGAGCCTGCAGCCTGTCCTCCAGGCCCTTCTGCTAAAGAGGCCAAGGTGCAGGTGGGCCTGACTGACAGCCATGGTCTGAGAGCGCCTGCGGGGCAGACACAAGACACCCAGCCCCACCAGAACTGTGTTACCACCAGCAAGTCTCCAGCAATGTGAAACTCTCTCAGATCAGCTTCAGAGACAACCATGACAGCTCAAAAGGAATTTTGAGGATTTAAATTCTGGATTTGCACTGACCTTAGCCTGTTTCCCTTCTTCTACTTAACCATCTGTAAAAGGACGGATGGCAATATAAATATTTCCCTATGAGAATCGCCATCAAAGTAAATCCTGGTCAGCGTTTGGAGACCCAGAGCAGTAAGTGCACAGAAATGTCAGAATATGGAAATGTTCATGTTCAGCCATTTCAGAGCATGAAGCAATCGGACAACGAGGCAACAGAACCACAATGAGGAGTGCCTGCTAAATTTGGAGGTTTGGTCATGGCTCCTCAATAAGTCACCACAAAAGCATGGATGACTGAAGGCCTGGCTAATCTGAAATTCCATAGTTTGGACTTCTGTAAAAAGTTTTTTGGGATCAAAAAAAGTCCTTCTAAGACGTGACATATACAGCACAGAAAATATTTATTGCATTTATATAAAAATATAAACATCTTAGTAGGCAACAGCATCATCTATTGTTCATAATGGTAGAAGATTTTAGAAGCTACTTCAGAGCACACAGGCATGTGGGGCAAACAAGAATCAATTACACCTCACATAGGCAGGGACGCATTGAGTGGCAAAGCATAGACAGCAGAAAGACATCAAAAGTTTCTTATAACTTGACTTTCTGAATATACTGCCTCCAAAAGCATTAAGTCTGACATCATGGTGCATGGCTCAGCACCTTGCCAAAAGATGAATGTCTGCTAATGGCTGCATTGCACCCAAAATCCAGGAGAGGGCTCCAAAATTAGTTGCACAAGATACTATTTAAAATCCTTTATCAATTTGCTGGCCTCTGGCCCAGACTGCACTTTGAAGTGGAGCCAAACAAGGGAAACCTCTCTGGAGCCCACATGCTTGGAGAACTAGAGAAGTCCCATTACAGGTTACAAAGGTTGTTGCTTCCATCATCAGTGAGCCTTCACAGATCTATCTCCTGGAAGAGACTGGAGAAGAGACATCACTCAGAATGATCATAGGACAACCTTGGGGTTCATTGGCACAGCAAGAAGGGAAATTTCTGAGAAAATGGACACAGCCTGAATGCAGTCAGCCCAGCTTGATCAAGCTTTGGAAAGCTGAGTAGCAACTCCTCCCATAAAGGGCAATAAAATCACAATGGCCCTAGGGTGTAGATGGAAAAAATCATGGTATCCTACATGCTGACAGTGGGAGAAGCCTTCATCTCTAAGCCACACAACTGTGCCCCAGATGTGTCTGCTGCACATTTCTTGAAGCCCCAGGTCCTTACCTGGGAAATCTATGTTTTGAATTTAAAAAAAAATAAGCTTTTCTTTTATCAAATGGAGATCATCTGTGAAGATATGTATTCCATACAGGTGGTGCTAATGGGAAAAACCAGCTGGATTTACACTCCCACAGCTCTTCCAGTGTGGCAGATGAGCCTCTCTGTGATGAAAAAGGGATGGTGAAGAAGCTGCCAGAATAAAGCAGTCAAATTAACCCCCCTTAAAGGACAAAGATAGTCTGTAATTAAGGCAGAAAATGCAGTATGTGGCCAAAAATCCCCCCAAAGGATAAAGTGGTATCTTGATCCCATGACTCCCATTACAAGAGGAAGCACAACTAGAGCTGACTGAGCAGCAGTTTGGCAGAGGACATGCGTAGGCTAACACCTGCCCGCTCAACACACTCATGTCTCAGACCTGGCCCCAGCAATGTGACAGGCATTACAGCTTTAAACACAGGGGCCAACGGGGAAGCTCCTGAGATGGAATCCTCTCCATTCCTATGGAGAATGAGAAGCTCTCCAAGAGGTCTCATTCTCCTTCACTTCTGCTGAAGCATAGCAGGGAAGCAGCAGGCAGAAGGGTGGGCTGACTGGTGGTAGCTTGCCTGTCTGGAGGCAGCAGTCCTGCTGACTTCCAAGGTCAAGGAAAGCTGGTATCTTCTTCTTCACACAGAAGAATTCCTGCTTGCAGGAAATCAGAAAAGACAGGGAGCCAAGCAGCTGACTGCCAACCAGCAGCAACTCCTGGGCTCCCACCAAGCCATACAGGCACTGTGCATCAGAACACTTCACACTGCAGTTAATGCCATGCTCCTGTGAGGGACAAGACCTCAGCTCTGTTTGTGACAGCAGCTTCCACTGAGCTCCTGCAGGCACTCAGAACCCAGCTGTTTGCCTTAAAACAAAGCCTCATCAGTAAATCACTGCCTACCCTGAGCTTTGAGCCCTGACTAGAGCTGTGGGGTAGAGAGGCAGTGCTGTTGGTTCCGGAGAACCACAAGTTCAGAACAAGCCTCATCTTCCACGTGAGTATAAGAGTCAGGTACGACTTAGGTATCTGCCCTTTGGGAACCCAAGGACTGCACACAGCTGTGTCTGCTGGTCTTTCCAAAAGGGATTCAACACTAGCTCTACTCTGCACATATGAGGAGAGATAAACAGTAGCAGAGACTAACTCATACCACTCCTGCATTTCTACTATTGTTTCCTGGAGTCCTAAACACACAGGACTACCTTGAGACTTTGTTTTGGGTTTCTTCACCAAGATTTGTTCAATTTCTTATCCTACAGGTAAGTAAATGTAGAGTTTCCACAGTGTAGTTCTTTTCCAAGAAAGTAAGACATTTTAGGGGTATATAAGATATGACATCAGTAAGTTTCACAAACATAGCACCCAGTTTTTATTTGTGTTTGAACAGCATTCTGCAAGATAACTGAAAAGTCCATAATCTTGGCTAGTTAAAATTAGAGAAATGCAGGCAAGCTCCCTCTCACCATCATTTGCAGCAGCTTTCACAAATCTTTCTTCTTATCAGATCTGGCTGACGTGCAGCCTGGGTAATTTGGGATTCCTTATGCAATACCAGCCCAACTCAGAGCACAAAGCTTGTCTACAGAAATCTAGCATCCAGCATTGCAATAGTGTATTCACACTGGGCATTGCAGTGTCAGGTAGGTATTAGCAAAGTAGAAAGTTTCAAAGGAGGTCGTCAAATGGGGACAGAGCAAAGGCAAGGGACAGAAGGTATCATGTCCACTCATGACCAGGGGTACAAAGAGGTAGTAAACGAATGTGTGCTTTCTAATTGTCCATCCTGAAATCCATACTTTTCCCTCTTCAGCATTCAGTCAGCATCTTATGGAGGCCATAAACATATAATGGGACAGATTTTAGGTCCAGGCTTCTAGCATTGTGATAATCTGAGCCTCTTACCATTGCTATTCATCTTCACTAATCAAATCCTCATAATAAAAGTACTAAACCCATTGTGGGGAGGGAAAAGGGAAAGACAAAGACTACAGGCAAGCACTTTGGGACTTACACAAAATTACCAAATTCTAAAGGAAGCTCATTTCATATAACATAGTATAACACCAGTAATTAATGAAAGATGTAAACAGGTTTAACTCTAAAAAGGCAGAAAATTAAATAATTTGTTTCCTATGGGTATATAATGAGATAGTTACGAAGTTCCCATGAGAGAGATAAGCAGATATTAAAAGGTCTTTCCAATACCTGTAATGGCTAAGGGCAACAGCTAATTCAATAGATTCGATCAAAATCACCACTTCTTTCTCCGCTTCTGATTTATTACTTTGGCTGTAGTTAGTCATCACTCATTTTAGTTTGCCTTTCAGCAGTCATAAATTATGCCTCATAAATAAAAAGATACAATCAAGGAAATCATATCAAGTCATCTACAGTCCTGGAGTATATTTTCCCCCAGTACTCACACTAATGTCTTTTTAAAGGATAGCTTGCCATGGTTTTGAATATGTCACAAACACAATGTACTGGGAAAAGTCTTGCAAGAGTTATGCTGTAACAGTCTCACTGGTAATTTTGGAAGCCAAAAAAATCCAGTCTAATATCCCTATTTAGTTTAATGAACAAAAATCAAAGTTTGCTTTATCAATACATCGTTTACGCACTTGAATTTAGGTTGGTGTTAGCAACAGAAACATGGTGTGTGAAGGGGGGCTTCATAAAAGAAATTGCGTGGTTTCAAATAGTGCTTCTCCCTACTGTGTGCCCTACCGTACTAGGGCAAAGGAAGCACCCAGTTCAGCAAAAAGGTATTCAGAGTAGGTTTTGCCGTTACCGCAATGAAAGCATATAGTTATGTCTGCTTTACTTTTCAGAAGCTGAAGTCGAGCTTGGAAGTCTAATACCTGCACAGCAGGAGACACTGTTTACTTGGAAGCAAGGGAGCACAAAAACCTTACAAGAAAATCCTCTCTTCCAAACAAAGAGGAGATAGAGAGCATGGAGTGTAAGAAAGAACCACGTTTGATTTTGTCACTGCTTTGTGGTGTATCTTTCTGTCAGGGTGACAGGAAAAAATGGTGAATTAAAATGATGAAAAGAAGCCAAAAGATGAGGGATAGTACAAATGGGCAACTATCCATCACCGGCCAGTCAGAGAAACAGCTTCACCCCATTTTAAGCTGAAGAAGTCACTTAGCTGCTTGTCAGTAACTAAGCAGCACAAACTCTGGAGCTCAGCCAGCAGTTTGACAGACAGGCTGGCAAAGCCAAGTGTCATCTTGTCATCTCTGTCAAAGTGACCAAGAGGACTGACATATTCTGCACTCCATGTACTTGGTCCTGCCATAATCTTCATGACTTTGCACCCTTTTTTTTTTTTTTTCTATATATCTCTCCAAAGTTTGTTTTCTCTGTGAGAGTGCAAGATGGAGGACCCAAAATGTATTTCTCCTGGTATATCTCAGGATCTTTCCTAGACCCTTCACTTGGCAGTGAAACCACTGAAACCTATCAAGCACTAATATGCTTATGTAGATCTTGCCCCTGACGAATAAAAGTGCTTAAATTCCTTGAACAATTGTGACCCTAACATTTAGGGAGCACAGTCCCTTTGACCAGCATGAATTTCTGAAGTGACTTCATCATTTTTGAAAATGCAACTTTTGCATCTAGTCTTACAAGTCCTAAATATTCAAGCTGAAGTTTCCAGCAATGGAAGAAAAAAAAAATAAAAATTCTGACTTCAGATCCGAAGAAGCTGTCTGGGTTCATCGAACTAAATATCAATGCCTCCAAAAATGCTGGAGAGAGTCCCATCACAGCATTTTGATTTTATCTGCATTCTGCTGGAGGAAATTCAGTTGCATTTAAAGTTTTATGTCCAGCAAACAAGCCTCAAATGCAGGGACAGCAGAATCAATATCCAGTTTAAGTGAAATATAAATCTGGGTTTCATCAGCATAATAGCAAAAGCCAAGCCCTATACTTATGAATAACTTGTCTCACAGGCAAGATATAAATTGTCAACAATGGAAGAGCTTAGAATAGATCCCAGAGGACTGCTGCAAGTGACATAAGAAGAAGACAAACACGTGCATGCAAAAACCTCTCACAGTGAAATAAATGGCCACTAGTGGGAAAAAAAAAAAAGGAAAAAAAAAAAAAGATTTAGGGTCCCAGTCAACAGCTCAGCCCGGTTATGGAGCACAACCAAGATAAAAAGCAGTCTTGAATACATCATGGCAAACCACAGGAATCCACTCAAGAGACTTTCTTTGCTACTTGTCATCAATAGATCATTAAAAACTTTGGCTCAAACAAATGTCTGTGCTATCAAATTCCCCAAAAAACAGCTTTTGACTGAGGTAATTGGAAGCGGGTCCAACTGATAATATAACACAGTCACCATCAACAACTTCAAGCCCAGACAACAACGTGAGATGTTTTTCTTTAGCTAAGAAAGATTCCTAACTAAGGAGTAGAGTGTGGGTCTGCTTCAGCTACTTGCTACCTACCAAACCCCATCCACACTTGCATTCACATTCTTCACAGATCCTCACCAAAATAGTAAGGAAATCTGGTCTAGCAATAGTTCTGCTATAAACTACAGCAAATGGGGAAGAGAATTCACGGTATTGTGGACCTACAGATGTGCCCTACGCTGGGAGAAAAAAAAGAAAACCTTAATATTTATTCACAGTGGGACTTAAAATACTAAACTATGCTGTTTCTGGAAATGAACAAACAAACAAAAAACAGCTTTGGTCACAATAGAAGTGACAACTGGAACATACATTTAAAGTGTAGTATACATTCAGGCTTGAAGTAACCATCCTTTTTGACTTGGTAAGTATTGCTATAGCATTTCTTGTATTGCTAAATTTACTTCAGTTCTCTGAACTTCAGTTCAGGGATGTCATTAAGTAACTGAAGGCAATCAAGTAACATGGACCTGTAATCAGCAAGAAGAAGTAGTCAGCTCACAGATATTCAGCATTTCCTTCAGCACAAAGCTAATAGACAGACTTTTCACACTGGCTGCTAAGTTAAAGACATGCTGTCAATCCAGAAACATCAAAAGGAAAAAGAGGTTTGTGATTATCAAGCAGTGAAGACAGGCTTTGTGAATACTGCAATAAGTACACTTTTCTAGTAGTATACCAGGTTCTTTTTTCAATAATTTAATAACTGTCCCTTCAGAATCCTTTTCTTACCCAAATTAGAGATGCTAGAACTGATTTATGAAGAAAGCTAGTGCACTCCTCCCTCCAGGTCCCAGGACTCTGACAGTAACAGAGCAAGAGGCAATGGAAGGAAGGTGAAACAAGGGAATTAGGCAGAAAGAAAAACAAGATGTATATAGGCAGTCATTGGAACAGGCTGCCCAGACAGGTTGTACAATCTCCATCCTTGGAGATTCAGGGATGGAGAACTTGGACCAGAACTCAACTGGACACAGCCCTGAGCAGCCTCAAAAAACACCACCACCAACAAAAATAAATAAATAAAGCCAAACCCAAACCAAAATAAATCCAAACCCAAACCAAAAACCCAACAGCAGAAGTAGAGCACAGATACCAAAGAACCTGATCTGTAAATTGCTCTCTCATCAAATTTGCAGCTGACACCAAAGTGGAGGGAACCAGTTGATATGTTCAAGGGCAGGTCTGGCATTCGGAAGGGACTAAAGCAATAGGTCACCAGGACATTTATGAATTTCAGCAAGAACAAATTTGAAGTCTTGCACTTGGGAAGGAATAACTCCTTGCAGCACTACAGGGTAGGGACTGACTAGCTAGGGAGAAGGACCTAGAGGGTTTCAGCGGATAGAAAGCTGGACATGAGCCAGCAATGTACTCTGGCACCAAAGATGGGCAACAACATCTTGAGCTTTTTAACAGGAGCATAGCCAGAAAATTAAAGGAAGTGATAACATGCCTTTACTTAGCATTTGTCCTGTTTTGGCCCCCAAATCCAAGAAAGATTGATAAATTGGAGCGAGTTCAGCAGAGGGCCACCAAGGTAATCAGGGCATTGGATAATTTGGCCTGTGAGAATAGGCTGTGGGACTGGGTCTTGTTCAACCTGGAGAAGCGATGTGTTTGGGGGGACCTGACTGCAGTCCTCCAGCACCAAGCCATAAGCTAACAGAAGGTGATGCCAGGTTCCTCACAGTGCTGTGTTGTGGGGGGAGAAGAGGAAACATGCTTAAGTTCAAACAAGAGAGGTTCATATTGAATGTAAGAAAAAAAGCTTTTTTCACCATGCGGACAGTCAAGCAGTGGAGCAGACTGTCTGGAGAAGTTATTCAATCTCCCTCTGTGAAGGTTTCCAAGGTGCAACTGGATAAAGCCCTGAGTAACCTGATCTGACCTCTTAATTGACACTACTTTGAGCAGAAAGTTGGACTGAATAACCTCCTGAGAGCCATTCCAACCTGAATTATCTTGTGATCCTGTAAAGCAAAGGAACTTGTAAAAGAAAGATTGCCACCACCTTGCAGGAGCTCAAGAAGTGGAACACACCATGTTTACTACTTTCCAAAACAAATCCATGTTTGAACAATTTTTATTATATTTTAGGGAAAAGGTTGTAAAGACATCTGAGGACTGCCAAAATCAGCTTCAAGACATACCATGTGTACAAATACTGTGTATAGAATCAGTAGTGAGGCTTACTGGTATCCTGTTCAGGGATTAATAAGATTGCCTATTCATAGGCACCTTTATATGCAAAAAACAACCTCATCCTGCTATGAAACTACAGCCACTTACTTTTAGGAACAACAAATTCATGGCTGTTTTTTGGTGTGGTTCTAAACTCCACTAACTCATCTAAACACTTGGAAGGAATGTCAGATGGTTAGAAATAACAAAGGTCTCAGTTCATAAGCTAAAATCAAACAAGGCCCTACATTATTATTAGTACTGTATGATAAAACCTGTAACTTTGACACAGAAAATGACTAAAGGCTAAAGAAGATAACTGATATGCATAAGAAGATAATTGATTTAGTATTAAGGGCCAAGATATTCGCACAAAACTTGGGCCCAGTTTCCAAGGCACTGTTGATAGCCAGTGACGACAATGCCTATGCCACAGTTTAATTCCAAAAGTACTACTGATTTCTAGTAAAGAAAGGCAGTACTCAGTCTGAATTGCAGAACTGGTCTCCCTGCATTAGCTGCATAGGAAGAACAATAGTAAAACACACCCATATGTGTGAGAAATAACAGTCATCAACAACAAACAGGTGGTTCACTTTTGAACCACCCATGAAAACTGCATGTGATCCTACTATTTAATTTAAAGAGAAAACAGCCCCAGTCTCTCTTGATGTAAACTACCTTAAGATCTTGCAGTAAAATAATCCAGAGTAGACTAGGGGAGGAGGGAAAAGAAGGAAAAACTAATGAAATGAGGCTGCCTCTTCAGAACTAGGATTTCACACTACTTACATAACATTAGAGCCTTGCAAAAAGCTCTGGAGGGTACTCAAACATTTACCATACAAGAAACACAGGCTCTTAGGATTACACTGAAGAAAAATGAATGCTGAATGAATGCATTACTTGTGCAAAATCATTTTCAGTTTCTCAACTATTTAAAATATATTAACAACAATCATTTAAGTATCACAATACTATTAACATTAGAAATGAGATGCGTATGTTTGTTTTAAGTGTAAAGTAAGATTCTCAAAGTGTACAGAAATCGTGATGGTGTCACTGCTAAGTGATGGTAATTCCCACCTGATATTCATATTCTGTGTAAGGCATCAACTGGTCATCTCTGAAGAAGGCTGAAGAACCATTGTAAACAAGCACGAGCTCTAAATTTACATGGGCTTGAGATGTCCGCCTTCTGTAAAGTTCGTAGTATAAAATCTTCCCATTGGGCTGCTGTGGGCCAGTCCACAGGATGGAAGACGCTGGCTGGAAGCCCCCAGTTCTGGTCTGTATCTCTATGAGAGGGGCGGGCTGTGCTGCTGGCGGTGCCTCCAGCGTCTGTACTGATGCCCACTCACTGGAGGCACAACCCAGCTCTGTGCAAGCTTGGAGCTGTACCTCATACCTTGGGGAACACAAATCAGGAACAAAGTGATTAAAACACTGCAAATGCAAATACAGACTCTGCATGAAATGTGAATATATGCATGGGGGGGTTCTTAATTTTTCTTGGTCTTTGGCATTTTTGAAAAAGAAATCAATTTGCATCAACTGACACAGATTATATATGGTGCCTCTGTATATCAAAAAGTAAGAACTCTGTCTTCTGGTTTTTTTTTTTTTTTTTCAAAACAGAGTTAACATCTGCAGGAATGAAGTGATCAAAATTGTTTTAATTTTGATGATATGAGCCAAAATGATGATTCATTGTAAGAGATGATTTGGATATCATTTGAGAGCTGTATCATCACTAACTTCACTCTATTACTCTTCTCTCTTTGGATTTAGATTAGTTATATGTAAATAGTAGACAGACTTATCAACCATGTAACACACACAAATTATGCCTACACAAATATATACGGAAAGGTCAGGTAAATAATCAAGAATTAGTCGGGAAGACATTACTTCAGTATCAAGTGTGTTCTTTCGGTAGCTGAGTCCTGTATAAACACAAGCCGCTCTTTTTCAGTTCAAAGGGGCAAGCATGCTCCTGGTGTGACTCTGCTGATGGTAACTCAGCTACTCTGCGAGTGGGCTAGCTAGCCAGTCTTTGGTCTAACCCCTAACTATATGTCAGCTAAAGTGCTATTTATCCTTGAATGTAGACGGCTTGCAAAAGATTCACAAGAACATTACAGCTTTTGGAGTCTGTAACAGGGCACTGAACCTATATCAATTAAAACCCAGGTCAACCCTATGCACTTCATCAAGATGATATATAGCTGGGATTACTATAAATTAAAAAAACCCTGTTTTTATCATGTGCATTTTAGGAACTAAAACCCAGCTGTTCAAAAGCTGGTCACTTTTAAGCCCACTGAATCACCTTGCAGCATTCATTCAACACGCAAAATCTTCCAGACTTACCTACTGTAGGGCTCTAGCCCTGCCACTATGTATGATCGTCTCACAAAGGAAGTATGAGATGCATCAAAGTCAACTCTTCTCTTTCCTGTTTCAGCAGGCTTGTGGATGGAGACTGTGTAATTTCTAATGTCACCATTTACTTTCATAGGAGGATCCCAGGCCACCAAAATCTCCTTTGAAGACCATGCCTGCAGCCTAGGAGGCAACATCCCAGATGGAGCAGAGGGGTTGGTTTTTATCTGAGCTGATGGGCTGGTCACGCTCCCTTGACTGTTATTTGCAGTGACAGTGTAGCTGTACTCCATGCCTGGCGTTAGGGTGAAATCAAGATAGCGAGTTTCCAGACCTGAGTAAACAAGAACACCATCCCTCCTTAGCTCATAGCTTGTGATTTTACCATTGGGGTTAGCTGGACTTTTCCACGTGATTTCAATTGACTCCGAGCCCATGACAAGCAGCCTGGGAGCTTCCATGTTTAATGGTGCGGCCTCCATAGTCATCACTGACTGGAATATACTTGATGTGCAGCCCCCAGCAGTACAGGCAACCAGTGCAAAATCATACTGTGTGTAAGGCTGCAGATTAGAAACCAACATCTGCAAGTTTTTGCCAGAATAATACTCTTCATTGTTTATTTTCAGTATGTACTTGGTGATATCTCCATTCTGTATTTGGGGAGGTGCCCAGGATGCATTAACCTGAGTGGCACTGACAGCCTGCAAAGACGGTGGATCCACTACTGCAGGAGCTGCTTCCAGCGTCCGTATTCCAGTTGGTTCACTGGTAGAGCAGCCTCCCATTGTACAGGCAACTATCGCATAACTGTACAGTGAGTAGGGTAGTAAGTCTTCATCCGTGTAGTTGAAGGTAGCAGCATCAAAGCTGAAAGGATAGAGAGCATCATTTTTTAGCAGCCGGTATGACTGAAGAATACCGTTGGGCTGTGCTGGGGCAGCCCATGAGATAAGTACCTTATGGGGGTTATCTGATGCTAAGGATAACCTAGGGGCAGGAAGACCTTTTGGGGCAGTTTGACTGGTTCTTGCCACAGTCCAAGAGCTGTCAGTGTAGCCTGCTGCATTCCAGGTGCGTATTTTATATTCATACCTTGTCCATGGCTGCAAACCTTTATCATTATATATGAATGCATTACTTTCAGTGTTATATTCTGTGAAAACAATTTTCTCATCTTCCATTGTTGCTCTGTACCCTGCAGCATTTTCTTTTGTGCATCTGTGAATAACTTCATAGCGAATTATTTTTCCATTCGGATTAATTGGCTCCAACCAGCTCAGCTCAATGTTGGTAGCGTTCACTGCCTGGATTACAGGTGCCATCTGAGACACTGGAGGTGCTTCATCTGTTCGGACCGGCTGGGGCAGAGAACGAGTGCAGCCTGCCGCATTGCAAGCTTCCAGTACTAAGGTGTACATCGTGTATGGCTCAAGGCGCCTGAAGAGGAACTGGCGAGATAAACCACTATATTCCAGGTTGTCATCACTGAAAATATTGTAGGTCTGGGGGAAAAAAAAAAAAAGAAAGCAAGAAAAAAGAATTTCATGGAGAGAAGGGACAGAAGCCAGGATAAAAGGACAAAATCCTATAAATTAACAGTGTTCAGAAACAAACTGTAGATGAGACACCTTAATCTTTGCAACAGGGTAAGGGCTATTACCCAACCATCCAGTAGCTGACTTTGTTACTAGTAACAAACACCACACAAACAGATCATTGATACAAAAACAATGTTTTGATCATGTTTTCATGTGTTTTTTTTTTTTTTTTCATTTTGGATGTAGAAATAAATCATCTAGTGACACTTTTCATTATGTTTGTTTGTTACCAAGTTTCATTGCCAGGCTTTCCTAAGCTAGCACAAAGCTTCCCGCAGAGTACCTATAGCTTTAAAAACTAGTTAACTAACACTTTAAAAAGAAAGAAACAAAAAACTCCTAAAAACCCCACAAAACCTGTAGTTGCAAAGTTTGCAGGTAAAGGTTTACAATCAGATGAAACCACTGTGTTAAAAGAAGTCCTGAATTTCAGAACAGCATTCTGTCAGACCCAGGGTTTCTAGAAATGCATTTTGGTGATGTCTAGAGTAAGGGGAAAGGTTAAAGCTAGCTCAGACAATGAGCTTTCATGCATAGCTTTCTATCCATTAAAAGAACAGTTTGGTTCACTGTAAATGAACTTCTGCAGTCAGGGGGTAGCACAGGAATGTTAATTATCATTTGAATATAACTACAAGCAGAGGGTGCTCACAGAGTACCTTGTGCTTACGTAGGACTCCTGTCTTATTTTAAAGTATAATGCATTTGACTGAGTCCTTTTCAGCAAAAAAAAAATAAATGTTTTGATATTCAGCATTTCCATCTTCTTTTTTTGAAAGAAGTGTCAAGCGAAGTGTCAAGATGGAGCTTACCTTAATTACGCCATTGGGTTTGGAAGGCTCTGACCATTTCAGCAACAGAGCCCTGCCGTTCTCTTTCTTTTCCACAGTGAAGTTGCTCAGGCCACTGGGTGAAGCTTCCAGTGTGCGCACAGATGTCCAGGGGCTTGAAACCTGTCCGGCATTGTTTACAGCTACGACATGAATATGATATGTTGTGAAAGGTTTCAATCCAAATAAATGAGCCTGATGCTTTGTTCCCTGAAGCAAGAATACAGATGTTTGAGTTAGTTAAAAAAGTAATCAGCATCTGTGCTTTATGTCACTTGGAAAATGAGGTCTCAGCTCTGGGTCTCTTCTGACCGCTTTGCAGAATACCCCATCTGGTTATCAGCATTTTTTTTTTTGGTGGGTTTCCATAGCTGAACCCTGAAAAGAAACTCTTAGGATTTTCGAAAATATTTGTCATTATGGTGGAGCCTTTGGAGCTGAATTCTGGGGAGTCCTGCAGTGTCCAAACCTCAGCAAACAGCTCAGTGTTTGTTCAGCATGCATTAAGCTTTGCTCAGCGTATCAGAGGGCTTGATACTCTGATGGCACATATTGTAAAATGTGGTATACAACTGATTCTTGCCTCTACAGAACCCTTTCACATCACACATCTCGTGTGCAGAATGACATTCGGCAGGCACGCCACCATGTTCCAGCTACTCAGAGTGTTGCAATCTGGATAGACAACAGTGTTTCCAGGAGCACCATCTCATTTCCTTACTGAAAACAAAACCCTTAAAAGTGGGGTGAAAAAAATGACTGGACAGAGAGAGAATAAGCTGTTTTTGATATCCCTGCTTTGTCTGGAAGGCCCGTTCAGCAGAGCAGAGGCCAGACAGGAGGCACACACCTACCCACAGCGCCCACCATAGCACAGGGCCAAGCCTTTCTGAAAGGGCCGGGGCCCACTGCCACCATGCGGGAGCCCTGCTGAGCTCAGCGCCACGTGGGTGTGTGAAGGATGGACAACAGCCATGGAGAGAAGGGACCACTGGCACCGTGGCTCGCCCCGAATAGCATCTGAGAAGGACCTGAACCAGCCTGGGCATGAGGCAACCCCACCCTCAGCACCGCCTGAGGAAGGCAACATGGCCGCAGCACTGCTTCCAACAGCCGTGGAAGGAAAGGTAGCTAACAAAGAAGGCGAATAGCACGTTTCAGTATGAGACTCTTCAGACTTGGCTCATCATGGCAAGAAAGGGGATCGGCTGATCACTGATATATTTTAATTCCATTTTCAGTTACGCTTTTGCATTAATTACACAAGATATGAAGCAGGGGAGGGCAGGAATTCAACTTCCTTCGTGTGGCAGAAAGCTACAGTCAATTTTCCTCCTTCAGTAAGTTGCATTAAGTTGTTAAATGCTAACACTTAGAATCATTTAATATTTAAACATTTGTTAGGCAATCAGACTCAGAAACAAATTTTAAAGAAATATTAATTTCTTTTTTTAAATATTAAAAGTTAGGTCATCAATATTTAAATAGTTATTTCCTCACAACAATGAGTTAGTCTTTTAGATAAATATAGCACAGCATTTGAATGACCATTATGAATATTAAAGCTGAAGATGCCACAAGTACAGATTATAAACATACTTTTCTGATAAATGATTCCTTTTTCTGTTAAACAGGGCAAACACTAGCAAGATTAATAATGCAAAAAAGTATAATTCTTTGTTAGGAATTCCCAGTCATCACTGCCAAAAAAACGTAAGCTCAAATGCAAATAGCAATCACCTCGAACAGATTATATATAAAAAAGCTCTGGCTGCTGTGGGACATTTAGAGATATCTTTTGTCATAAGAAACATGGAAAGCATGTGGGCTATAAAACAAAAACATATGTATATTGTCAATAGCAGCACCTGTTCAATTACAGTTTATTTCAGTATGGAGAATTTCGTTCAGCCCCTAGATGGCAATACTATCAAACACTTTTTGTAACATGAGTGCTTAATGATTAACAACGTGCATTCAGTCATCCAACATACTCAAGGCAGCCATTAAAAAAATAACAAAACTGATTTCATTATAGATTCTTTTAATAAACATTTATGGCTTAGATCTTTGAAAGTGGAAGCGTTCAAACTACCATAGCCAAAAACCTATAAGGCCGAATGCAAAATTATGAACTGCAGGTTAAAGAACAGAGCTCGAATTGAAGTTCATGCTTAGCATAAAAATCTGGCATCAGAAATTATGTTGGCACAAAACATGATTAAAATTAGCTTTACAATTGGATGTGGTCTGTATTAATAGTTTTTATGAGGACAGTTATCTATTAGGTTTTCAAAACAGAACTTTAAAAGACTAAAATTTACATTCCATGGTTCGAGGGTGGAGGAGGGAGGAAAGGCGCATGCCACATTAAATTACTGCCCCTGAACCGTTACACAGGGGCTCTCAGAAGGTACAAACACATCATTACAAACATTGTGCAAAAAGTAATGGCCCAGCTTTCTTATCACCTCCATGATCAGGGTGGGCTTTTTTGACAAGTGCTACAAAACACTTGCTTTTTATTGTTTTAAATAGAAAAAACGGCATTTTTTCATCACACTGTACAGTCTTCCCACTAAACCCTAAGATTTAATTATTTACAATCCTCACCACCCTTTGAAATGAAACAAGGATGGAGGGATTTCCTTGCCTGCAGTTCACCGTGTTCTCTGGAGACTGCTAAACCATTCCTTCCAGGGATGACTTTTATCCCTGGCTCCTATAGATACTTCTTGAAGAGCAAACGGTTTACATGTATTTTTGTTTTGTTTGGTTTTGAAGTAAGCTCAGGGGATGTCCTCCCAGAAAACGAAGCCATGCTTTCTCCCCCTGCTCTACTGCCATTACCATCTGTGAATTTACTCAGGTCAGAGGCTGATCCTAAAAAGAGGATGGATGGCAGTCTGAATGATTAATTTTAAGAATTATGTAATGTTCTAGCCTAGAAATACCAGCCTGCTGGAATGGTAAAATACAAATAGCAAAAACAAAACAAAACAAAACAAAAAAACAAACAACAAAAAAAAAACCAGTTTGCAAAGGATAGCCCTTTGGCTTCAATGGACAGCTGCACAGACTTAAACAGGTGCAGGATCACAATCCTTGCATGGAATATTCTCCTAGTCTTTGTTTGCAAAGCCATGAACTCATATATCCCATGTTTACACACTGCTAACAGGACAGATTTCATTTACCATTAAAAGCAAGCCAACAAAATAAAATTTTAATGCAAACATTAAGATGTTCGTAGCCCAAGACTGACTGACCATGAAAGCTGATGGACTGCAATTCCAAGCCCTCCTTTCTCTGTTGCCTGTTGTGAAACAGTCTCATTCATTCAGCCATTAAATTAAGAATAACCTAGCAAACATTTAAGAGTGTGCACTCTCGCACTCCTCCTGTAAGGCCCATTCTTTTAATGTAAACTCTACAGACATGGACTCCTGAGGCATCCCATACTGCAGCCCAGAGCCCAGCTGTGAACCAGCCCTAGGCTTGTCCCGTTCCCTTTGGTGGCACTGACGGCATCTCCACTATTCCATGCAAGACAGCACCTTTACTTTTGTTGTGTAAAATGATTTACACGCTGCCAGTGGCCAGCATAAGCTGTTAGCAACAACAAATACACTCGTTGGTTAATTTCACGGCTCTAACTGTAAATTAGGATAAAAGTTATTTAAAACAAAACCTTGTTTTAACACATTTTCAAAGAGTAAAACAAGAGAACATGAATCATGAATAATATATCCGTCGAGATTTGCTTCAGATTGCCTTTTTTGTTTGTTTATTTTTTAATTCATGAGCACAGAAGTCTGGAAACAGATCAGCACACTCTTTCATGCCGCTCGAAGGCAGCGGCAAATGGGACGCGAGGTGCTTGCCTTCCCCACCACCCCTTGGTCCTCCTCCTGGGCACGGGAACGGCTGTGCAGCTGCCGGGGGTCTGAGAGGTTTACACTGCCTACTGTGATTGCTGCTGACTACTTCAAGTGCCCCTAAGGTGGCAACAGGGTCAAGAGGTCTTTGTAGGTTGAAAATGATCAAAAATTAGCATTGATCTGCAGCTGTCAATAATACTCTCTGCAGGTGGACTCCCTGCACAAATGTTTAAACTGCATAAAACTACACAACCTAGTCATTTTTGACTATCGATCTGATGAAGAAGCACTTTCCAGTGTTGTCACTCAGGGCTTTTCCTCTTTTTTTCGAGGCAGACCAGCTTACCCAGGTGCCCAGGTCTCAGGGCACGCATTCCAGACCTGATAGTCACATCAGAAGAACCCCGAACCTCTCAAGAGCTGCCCAACAGGCAGCTTTGGTATCTACCTCTTCAGGGGTCATCAACATTCAGCAAGTCATCACCCAGTTGCATCAAGGTGAGGCTCTGGTTTCTTCTTTCTCTCTGTTGTCGCTTGGTACAGTAGCCCCTATTTAGCAGGTATCTTTGCTATCTGGTGGAAAAAACAGCTCATTTTTTTCTGTGAGTCTCTAACTAAACTTGGTGACATCGGAGATGACCACAGTGCTATGGTACTGGTGGTACAGGGATCCAAACCTCTTATTTCATAACTCCCAGCCATAAATGATGAAAAAGTAATTCATGGTGACATTCCCTTTTCTATACAAGCAGAGATGCTGAACTCTCCCTGGATAAGGGAGGAGGAACCTATGGTCTCCTAGTACTCAGAACATTAGTCCAACCATCCTTCAATGTGAGTTTTCAATTTCTCCGTCAAGGAATCCAAACAGATTCCTCCACAAGTGATAGAAATGGCTGGGAATATTTGGGGTTTTACAAAGATCCTCAATTCATCCTCACCTTTGACATTATCTGTTTTGCCAGTTCCCCAACTTATCCTGATCCTTTCCATTTTCTGCAAAGCACTGGGAGTACTTCCACTTTGATGAACCTCTGATGTTAATGCTTATTTCCCAGCGTACTTCTTAGCCCCTGCCTTAAACCTCATAATTGCAGAATTCTTACTCATTTGCAACCCCTAACTTACCCTTTGGGTTGCCTTCCTTCTCATGCTTGTATCATGTACACATTTTTTTTTCTTTTTTAAAATCTACTCTAGTCCTAAAGCCTTATGCTTAAATTCACAAGGATATAACTTACAGATACACAGGTAATCTATGACTCCACTCCTTCCTCTAGCAGTGTGGACTGGAATATAAATGATTCCCAAGATAGCACTGAAAAAATCTCAAAAGGTAAAGCAAACAGAAACTAGTGTGTTCCTTATTTTGCCAGAAATTATCTTGCCTAAAAGTGACCAGAATTTCCATTTTACCAGAAACTGATGTTGCACTATTTATTTTCCTCCCCATTTGTGTAAAAATTAATTTTAGATTTTTCATTAAAATACTTGGTAAGTTTCACTTCAAAAATTTTACATTTTAAGAACTTCTTTGCATTTTGTTTTAGAATTTTAAAAGTGCCTTTCAACGCATATTTTTCATTTTAAATCATTATTCTAACAATTGATGTTTACCCTTCAACAGCAGTAACATGTACTACACTGGTGGTGATTTTTATGTGTAAATTATTGTGGCACATAAAAAGCAAATATTATAACAGAATATGAAATAAACATTTAAAAATTGTTTGAGTTTGCAAAACCAGAGGTTACATTAGTAACTTAGTAAATGTAAAATCATTTTTAAGTATTTTTTGTCAAAGGAGTATTCTTCCAAATTGCCTTTGGCTGAGATGAAAAGGGAATCTTCCTTTCCCAGACTGAGATGGGTCAATGCAGTCTTTTCTTTCTACAGTGGCTAGCAAATTATATTAAGGGATTCATTATATTTGAGCTTGCTTTTTTATTTAGCAAATTTATTTTTAAAAAATAGAGGTTTCCATTTACAAAGTAAAGCGCAAAAGAGTCAGGAAATGTCTTCATTGAAATGTAGGCTTCGATTACATGCTCATAAAATATTCTTTCCTTCAGACTCCTGAAAAACTTATTTTTTTTTTCAACTTTGAGATTTGTTTTTTGTTTTTAAAAGCAATGGTAGTCTTGTCATCTATATCAGAGAACACTAGCTGGCTATCCCGAAACTCTGTATGCCTGTCCTTTCTTAGGAGTACCACGCTAGCAGCTTTTTATTTAATAAAAAACTCATTTGTCCACCCTGTTCTACTCAGCACATTGTAGTGATTTTGTATGTCAATACTCCTACAGGAGTTTGCAGACTATGCCAGTGAGAAACCTTTAGAAAAAGCAGTAATCTAAGAAGTTTAAAGAAGTTTGCAAACCACAACAATTAATACCTGATGTACAAGTATTACATTGCAATTCCTTTTTCTCCTCCCTGGCAGAGCATGTGAGGAACTGTGAATTGCACGCAGATGAATCTGTCGAGTGGCGCTGGTGCTCATTTTCACAGCAGACAGCTTTCTTTCCTGGCACACCTGGACATCTGGGGACGTGCTGCAGCCTCAGCGGGAACCGCTGTCCCCAGCTTTGACTTGAAAACAAAGCACCAAAAAGAAAACAAGGAGGCATTGCGCAGCAGAATGACTCCAAGCACATTTAGCCAGCTGCATTCAGTCACTGTGCTGGCTTTTCGGGAGTAGTACACTTTTAAACCACCAGCAATGTCACACGTCGGATGGTAAAACTTCAAAAAAAACCTCTTTGGGCAAAGTCAACACTTCAGTAGCCCGTTCCATGTCACTTCTGTAAGGTTTTCTTTTCTTTTCTTTAACATAAGGGCAAACATCTTATTGAAAATTCATCTAACATCACTGAGTGCCACCTTCGCAAAAATGTATTTGCAGCTGTAATATTTGTCTAATTTATACTAAGAACCATTGAAATCAAAAAAGAGATTTTTCTGCATGACTAAGTAAGTCAAATAAGCCAAAATATCAATGACATGACATTTCACTATAGACACTGTCTAGAGGGTGATGTCAACATTTTTTCTTAACATGAATATTTTATCTCTTACAACACTCACAAGACCTACTGTATAGTAAACCAATAGTTTCACACCTTCTTGGATTTTTTTTTCCACATTTTTTCACTTTTAACTGTTTATCATTCCTCGTAATGAGAACGTGATGGAGACAGAAAGATAAAAACTGAATACCTGACAGGACTGCTTTCCCCAAACTTTTCTTTGGTCAGTTCAAATCTGCAATCCTTACTTTCACTGAATGAGACTTTTTGCTTTAAATAGTCATTTTGGATATGAAGAAAGACTAAGTTTCTCTTCAAAATAAGAGAGGCAAAATAAGAGAAACAAAAAATATATATTTATTTGAGATTCAAAAAAAATATGTGATAAAATACCTGAAGCCCAATGAAAAACAATTGCATGCTTAATCTGGAATATGCACATACTCATCAGTACACTGCAGATCAGGCAATGTGTCAAGTCTGCCTTGGTCACGAGGGGAAGGGGAATCACTCTTTGGGTGTAACCTGGGGGAGAAATACCTCCTCAGGGAAGCTGAAGGGCTGGCAAAGGCAAGCACAAACTCTGGCTGGGGTTTATACCTCTTCAGTTACAACCAATATATTCACACAGACAAACTCCAGGAGTGTGTTTGGGGCAGCACTGCAGGTCGGGGTGCCACTGCTTGTGAACATGGAGGAGCAGTGTTCCCCTGGCTTTTGTTCTATGCCGTCTGTGGCCATGGCATGAGAAAGAAAAACCATGGCTGCTCTAACAAAGTGGCTAGAGCCTAAGGGCTCAAACCTGCAAGTGGTAGGGGAATTATATCCCTTGAGTATAAGGGCTGCTAATATTATAGTTTTTGTAATGCCATAAGCTATATTTTCCATTTGATTTACTGGCTGATGGCCAGAGTGATGCTTTTGTCAGAACAGACACAATTGAAACTGCCACATCAGTGCTGCTGTTGTCATCCCAGCCTCATACCTTTTTGTCTACCGGTGTCCAAAATGGCAAGTGCTGCACAGAACTTTTTAATTTTAAGTCAATGCAATGAAACCATGAATGTTTTTGTTGTTATCCATAGAAAAGGATAATTTATACACCTGAACTTTTTATCTCAAAGTATCATGTGCCAATCAGTTTTGCTTCACTGTAGAAAGAATGTGCCCTTGTCATTATCAAATGTTTTGCCTTTTGGTTTTATTTGAAGTTTTTGCTATTCAAGCATTCACATTGTCTTTCTAGGACATTCATGACAACATATATCTGTGCCATAAGCCTTCTTCCTCAGCTCCTTTCAAATGACATCATATATGATATTATAAAGATAAGTATCTCTGGACTCTTTAAAACTTCTCTCATCTGATCTTAAAACAAACTGGGCACAGTACCACGTGATTGTTATTTTCTGTAATGTGAAAAAGTTTACTATGGTTTTGCTGTATAGGGTTTATATAGGTGCATAGACTATGTATGGTGCATATGATTTTCCTCTATATAAAAAAAAATTATTTACCATTTTTGTCTTTGCACAGCTCAACAGCCATAATGGGAAAAAGAAATGAAAAAAGGAAAAAAAAAACAGTTTGAAGAAAATCTTTATGGGGATTTGTACAAGGACAATCTGAATCCTAATGCAGATTGCAGGTGAACTCCCACATCAGTTTCCTTGAAAATGCCACTGAATGTCAGTTGTGCTCCATAAAATTAAGACTTTGCAGTTATATATGACTTTTCATCCCAGGATCTCACATCATGTTACAAGCATTAATTAATTAAGTCTCAGAATATCCCCCTGTGTTACTGTGTGCAGCTTCAGGAAACTATCATGATTGTTTTAGATCCCATTTTACACAGGTACAGCAGACGTGTCATATTATTGTTAAGTGCAGGCTTATTTTATTCCCTTTTCTCAATCATTCTGAGTCCTTGTCTCATTCACCCAACACTTGCAAAAAGAGCAGTTCTAACTGCTGCTAAGTAGAGGAAGATAACACAGCCTCAAGGCAATTCACAGCTTTAAATCCCTGCTTTCTGCCAACACAATGGAAAATAAAGGCAACATTTTAAAGGAGACTAAAAGGTTTTTACTTCCCACTGTTTTATTCTTTTTTCTCTGCCCTGTACCAAACAGTCCGTGCTTTTCACTCCAACTTTGCCTGCTATGTGTGTAATCACTTCTGAGAGATAATAAAAGGTAAGCAGAAATAATTTATTTAGAGCTACACTGTAAAGGCCAATGATTAGTCTGAATCTCTAGCTGAACTTAAAATTTCACCCTTCAATTTGACAATCACGCCTAGCAGAAGGCCAGAAGCGGCTTTTGCAGGTCGGGATGCCCACTCACTCTCCTATAGCCAGGGGAAAGCTCAGCCTTTACTCTTTTGAGTACTAGCAGAGGACATTGATTGGACATATATTTAGGCGTACACTTTGAGGACATATTCCTCAGCAAAGCACAGCTTCCCATATAAATACTGACAGGTTCAGCAGCAGTCTGACACCTTCCTTCCCGCACCTGCAAGGAAGTTTGAAGGAGGGCATTGCTGTAGAGGGCCCCTACTGGTCATAGGAGCTAGTGGAAAGCCTCAACAAGTAGCTTGACTAGCCCCTGAGACCAATGGTGAGAGAAGCAAAAATCTTGTTTTGCTGTTGCAGCTACCATGGACTGTGCTGCTGACATTAACGAAGTTCAGCGCAATTTCACTATGCGATGTCGTGTCCCTTAGTGGCTATGTAATTTGAAGACTCAGAATTAACTGTACACCAAGAGAAGAGATGAAGTGATGGCAATGAGAATAAAAAGTGGCTGTAGGGTTTTGTGAAATAACAGAAAGAGGCTGCTTGCAGGTTTAATGTCTTGAAACCAAGTGAACCTGGTGGATAGATGAACTTCCAGACTGATCTTCCTAGGATCATACAGATACAGACCTACCTTAAGCCTCCTGAAGCACACAGACTGACACTAAATTCATATTCATACACACAAAAGCAGACAGATAAAACTGCTACAGAGTGAACAGGAAAAGCAGCTAGCTGGCATCACTTTTAAATGTTAATGCATAAATAAAACTAAATATTTAATTATTTCATGTTTTTATACATCCATTAAACCCTTCCAGTGTGGCTCGGGCTTCTCAGTGCAAGACTTTTGCCAAATGAGAAGAAAGTCTGAGCTACTTGTGACTTCCACTAGTGAGATGCACTAATCAGGAAAGAGATGAAAGACATAACTATTAAAAGATTACTTGATAACTACTGAAATATAAATGGTTTTGTTCAGATTCTTTATTTTCCTTGGATATTTAGAATACTTGGGGAATTTAAATAAATCACTAAGCCAACAGGTATATAGTAAAGCTTAGTACAAAACAAATTGTGCTGGTTTCACAATTGAGAATGCCTTTACAGCAAGTTATTGACTCCAGCATATTAACTTGTAAATCCACTAGTTTCACCTTATCATCTATTGATCAGATGCACATAGATGTGTTATAAATGAGCAATCCAAAAATAAATTAGTAGAATTTAATCATTTTGGGCCAGACTTGTCACAGCTCCTACATTTAGACACAAAACCTGCATAGCTAGTGTTCCCAGTGTCTCTCTGTAGTCTGTGCAGAGAAAGGGAGGTACCTCCAAAGGGAAATCGAGATGCTTATGTTTAGCTTCTGTTCTGAATAGGCCTTCAGAGAGCCTCACTCTCAGAACAGATTAGACAGCCTAGCCTACTTTAGCAGTCTAAAATAAGTTTTTAAGAGTTCAAAGCTGTGACTTTTGCTTAAGTTCACGTAAGACTCAACATTTTCTTTTTTCTTAAGGTGAAAAAAAAATAATACTATAGCTTCAGAAGTTAAATTGCAGCTGTTTCAAATCAAATCCACAGAAGTTTTGTTATGCCTTCTCAAGGCTCCTGGATCAAGGTTGTCATGCCCAGAAGCCCAAAACTGAATGGTGAATGTAGATAGCATTCAACAAGAACAGGGACTGGGTTTAGTTATAATATTGAAGAAAACATCCCCGATCCCCTGATTTCCATGCTTTAGTGTATTGAGTTTATGTGGCAAAGTTTTGCTAGCTGGGAAGCTGAAGGGTTAGCTTGTGGGAGCAGAGCTCTGGAGCTGTCTCCATGTCGGACAACATCAGTTCCAGGTGGCTCCAAAAAGGACCAGCTGCTGGCCAAAACTGAGCCAGTCAGCACCTCTGGTGGTGCCTCTGTGATAACGTATTTAAGGAAGGGTAAAAAAAATGCTACACATCAGCAGTGAGAGGAGAGGAAAAATATGCGAGAAGCAGCTTGGCAGACACCAAAGTGAGTGAAGAAAGAGGGAGGACGAGGAGGTGCTCCAAGCATGGAATAGAGATCCCCCTGCAGGCTGTGGTGACCATGGTGAAGCAGCTTGTGCCCCTGCAGACCATGGAGGATCAAGCCAGAGCAGATCTCCACAGTGTAACCCATGGAGGAGCCCATGGTGGAGCAGGTGGATAAGACCTGAAGGAGACTGTAGCCCATGAAGTGCCCACGGAGGAGCAGTTTCTGGGCCAAGGCTGTAGCACATGGAGAGGAGCCCACAGTGGAGCAAGAAGCCTGGTGGAAGCTGCAGTCTGTAAGGGACACACACTGGAGCATTTAATGAACACGATCCATGGGAGGGACCCCATACTGAGCAGGGGAAGAGTATGAAGAGGACGGTGTGGCACAGATGAAGATGATAAAACAGACCTCAGTCCCCTGTCCCTCCTACACTGCTCAGAGGTGGAGCAAGTAGAAGCATTGGGAGTGAAGTTGAGCCTAGGAAGAAGGGGCAGGAGTGGGGGGAAGGTGTTTTTAGTTTTGTTTTTATTTCTCAGTATCCTATTCTGTTAGTACAGTAACAATAAATTAAAATAATCTTCCCCAAGGTGATTCTGTTTTTCCCATGACAGTAATTGGTGAGCGATCTGCCTGTCCTTATCTCAACCCAAGAGCTTTTTCATTGTTTGTTCTCCCTCTGTCTTGCTGAAGAGGTGGACCAAGAGAGAGGCTGGGTGTGCACCTGACAGCCACCCAAGAGGCTAACATGTTGGCAATGATCTTCAGTCTGAGATGCTGTTACACAAATCAGTGTGGTTTAAAACTTCCATTAACACCCTCAAATTAAATATCATTACGGGAGTTTGATAACAAAGAAATTGAAAGTGCCCCGATGATTCTACGCGGGGCCAGAAAGTCAGAAAAATGCCGTACACTGAAGAGCTGTTGCAAGTTTTTGTCTCAGAGATGTTCTGTTCTAAAGCCACATGTTCTCAGCTCAATTTGTCCTCAAAGGGGGTACTCTACTGAGCACCAAACCAACTACAGTTAAAGCCATTGTGTTACCTGTTTTTTCTTTTTCTCATTTGCACTGTCTTTGTTCAGTCTTTTAGGCCAGGACTTTCAAGTAACATTAAACACAGCACTTAAATATGTCACTGTCTTAAGCTACAACTATAGTATAAATCTCGTGATCTATTGGTACATCCTGGGTCTAGCATTTCTAGCAAAGACTAGCATTAGAGAAAATCTAAATTATCATCTGACTTGAGCCCCCGAAGAGAAAACAATAAAAAATAATTTTATGATGCCATAATGACAAGAATAATACTTCACTTCCACTGTGAAAAGACGTCTTCCAGATTTCTCATTAATTCTTTTCTAAAGCCTATTGAAATGTAAGAACTCTGCAAAGTTTCATTCATTTTGTTTGTGCATAGTAAAGTTTTCTTTATAGCAAAAATACAGAAAATTTATCACTGCAAGGAATCTACTTCCCTCACTCTCTTGTTATATTAAATCTGCATTTGCAATTCTGATTTTGTGAGACAATTGTAAACTTGGTGCCTTTGTGCAGCCACCAGAGTAGTGTTTCCACACTGCATAGAGAATTTTACTCAGGCTAGAAACTCTGCTTGGGATGGGACAAAAGAATCAATGCATTCAAACCTGCAGTAAATGGATTTCATATAAAAATACTTGGAGAAAAATTCAGAAACAAAATGAATAATGATTTGCAGTGTTTCCTAGTAGATTAAGTAGATACTGGTTCCTCTCTTCATCTTCCTGTAATGAAGATATGACTCCTCAGAGACCTTTTGGCACACACAACATGCACTCCAGGTGTCTCATTCAGCTGGACCATACCCCAGCAGTAACATCATTTACTACATTAGTGCTCTGTGACCACAGAAGTGTTTAGAAGACACTTGCTGTACATAAAGAAAAAAGGGAGGCAGTCATGGGTTTGTGATTAAAAAAAAAAAGAAAAAAAAAAAAAAAAAAAAGGAAGACATCCTGCAGCTGCAAAGCCAAAGATCTTAGGGGAGGATCCTGTGCTGCAGATCCACCTGTGGCTCTTGTAGCAGTCATATCTTGTCTTAGGAGGGCATCTAAGTGTGTGTTTGTCTCCCTAACAAAGTGTGTGTATGCTCTGCCTGTATACCAACACAGCCCTCAGTAATTTAAGACCTTTAAAGAACATAACCTGACTGGAGTCCTGCTTGTTGACTGCAGTACTCACAGAGTATCTGGAAGTAGAAATAGCTCTTAAAAAAACTGAAAAAGGAAGAAGTTTTCTAGTAGACCCTCATGATGAGAGTTAATTCTTGCTCCTTTCCTCACTGGTCACAGTCTGTCAACATGTTCTTAGAAAGGAAGGCTTGTGAAAGGAAAGGAAGGGAGGAGGAAGCAGTTTCCACATGTTTGGTGGAGGGAGTAAAGCAGCCTGCAGCTGCCAGAGGCATAACAGATAATCTTTGATGGCCTAAAGTCTGTAACATGGCACCTGCTAATAGGGTGAGAAAAATTTTCTCTGAATCTGGTAGCAGCTTTGGTGGGTGTTCTTTCAGACAGCCCTTCACAAGAAGCAACCTTCTCTCCATCCTCATCATTTTTCTTGGCACTCATAAAGCAGTTTAATGAGCTCATATCTTCCAAATCTTCCAGCAAGTCAGATGCTGATGGAGGGACAGAGATTTTATGTGATGAATGCTAAATGAATGGATTTAAAATTACAATATAGCTTTTACAGTTAAACAATAAAATCCATCCATTATGGGGTGCATGTGAGGAGAGTACAACACACCTAGATGTTCCACATCCCATTTGTCATGCCTTTCTGTAACTTTGGTCAGTTATAAAGTTCAAGGTGCTGAGGGAAATACTTGTACTTTGTGATGGGACAAAGTCATAAATTGGACTTTGTTTCCTCCCTAATGTAGAGTACACGTATGTAAACTGCTACCAAGTGTTGTACTTAGGATGTCTTCAGACTACCATCCTCACAAGTCTACTGCTTTTGCCTTCGGCTTCTTCGAAAACAGAACCAACCAACCAACCACGATTTACTTGTGTTTTGGTGCTGTCGTCTGTGATCACGCTGGTACTGAGAAGCTGGATGGACAAAGACTGTTCTGAACTTTATTGAATCTGATTAACTGCCTGGTTCTGGGTGAATTTAAATTTGTCAAGAGTAAACATCTCCTGTCATCTTTTCTCTATCCCCAAAGACAAGTGAGATCTTCACAGGATTTCAGAAACCACAGCTCAGAAACGCCACTAGTTTTGAAGACAAATGCAAGAGCTGCCTGTCAGCTCATTCACTGACCAGCCAACCAAGTCAGCTAACTCACTGTCTCGCTTTTTCCATTTGTCTGTTTGGCATCACATACTTCTGTTTTCAACACTGGCAAATACGTTTCAACCAGCATGGGGATCCAGCAGGAACTGGGCCAGGGGAGGTGGGGAGCAGTACTCACTGTTTTCCAGCAGTCACTTCTACACACTGGTACAGACTGCCCCGAGTACACCTCCCACGACCCAGCGGTGTGTGCTCAGTCAGCCAGATCCCAAACTGGTAACATGGCTACTTTATTTTACCCATAGGTCTGGCCACACATGAACAATTAAAATCTGCCCATGGTTTAAAGTAGAAGCGGTCAAACTCAAAATTCTGAGTATCATCTATTATGAACTCAAGTGGTTTTTCATTTCTGCTTGGATGTCTCAAGAGTTTTTTCTTTATAAACTAAATAGTTGGATGAGTGTTTCTGAAATGTAATCTCGCTAGATAATTATTCACTTTATTTACTATTTCATCTCCACATTGCACAACAAATCACCAGAATCAGTCAGTAATGCATCTGCTGACTGGATAACTATTTAATTTCATTTCTAATAATAAATAAGTTACACCCATTTTCAAAAAAAACAACAACAATTTTTTAGGATTGTTAACTCTGTAAGTAAAATTCACAGAGTTTTTGAGTTCTGAAACCATTTTCAAAAATGCTTTGCAATTCTCCAAATAGTCTGAAAAACAATAAGAAGTCCTATTATGATCCAAAAGGAAAACAAAACAAAACAAAATAACCAATGCTTTAGTTTGAAAACAGTCTTATTTGGTTTTGTTTTTTTTCATACCTAGTTAACTTTACAGTTAATGTGATGGTAATTTTATATCCCTCTATTGTCACCTGTTCAAAATTCATGTTCAATGTTCGGAATATTCACTATTTTTTTCCCAGTTTTAAATCTCCATCAGAGCCTGGGGGAGAACTGGAATAAATAAGCAGCCACGTTTTCCCATACTGGAAAAGTTCCAGAAGGGAAAGGGCTCTTGACATTACAGAGCTAAAGGAGTTTTCAAGACACTTTCTATTTCCATACTCGTTCTTTTGTATGCTAGGTTGCCTGCCATTATGTTTATGTAATTCTGACAGTGTTCTTAATGACACACTAACAGATTGTAAAACACGCTGCTGGCATTTACTTGTTTTTTATATTTTTAAAACAATGTCCTTCATGTAACAGTAGTTAAGCGCGGCAGAAGGACATCATTAGAGCCATGGTTAAACTGTAATTTACACCATTAGGAAGGCAGGAGCAATTTTTATTGCCTGGCAATTTTCTTGCTGAAATATTTGGACCATATGGCTCAATTTGTGTAATAACCTTAATTTCAGCACCCTTCAGGTCTGCCTCCATCTCCTACGGAATGGTAAAATGCGGTTTAGCAGAAAAGGCAACTGTCTATACTTAGAGAGTTGAGATTAATAACATGTCACGTCCTGTTTTTGGTGAAGGAATTCGAACAGCAGCCAGATGGTATCTCTACAAATAACTGTCAGGGGTCTTGATCTAATCAATACAATGTATTAATACATCTCCCTTCGCTGCTTCTCGAGGGGCTAGCGTGCAACATCTGGAAAGATTGGGGGGACCGCCAAGTAGAAAGCTGATACTTTTCAGAATCAAACTGAGCCCAATTAATTTTTCATGTATACTTGATAACTGTTTCATAATGAGCTATGCGTCTTGACGGAGTTAGGGTTGGCGGCATGAGCGGCTTGTGCTTCCTATCCCCATTCAGTCCACTTACAGAAACCAACCCATTAATCAAACTACCTGGCATAAACTGAAATCTCAGCTCAGCAAGAGATCAATAACCATCCTTAAAAAAAAAAAAAAAAAAAAGCAACAACAAAGACCCCACCACAGAACAAGGCTTTAGTGGGTGAAAGTATCCAGCCATGACATTAGTAATTACTTTAACAAAAAACAAAACTCAGAACCCTACTTACCTGACAGGCACCTATAACACAGAATTTAATATTAGCTTCCTGTCAAAAAGTAACATTTAAGTCCATTAAAAATACACTGCAATTCTGCTTTCTAGATACAGAGGCCATCTGGCCCCTATTCACCATAATTGCTATTATAGTCTGAAAAATAATATTTATATAGTGCTGTAAATTAACAGACAGGCACACGTTCCCTCTCCCAAAGAGCTTTCTGTTGATAAACTCATGTTTTAGAACTGCACAGGAATTAGGGTCTTGCCCCCTAAAAATAAAAAGAGCGCAGCAAGATTATACATGCATTCCAGTGCTTTTTGTAAAGTCTGAAAGGAGAAGAGAGCGAGGTCACTTGGCAGGCAGAAAATGGGAAACTGCGACAAGCATAGGGGAGACCGGCTTGAATGAGGCTGTGAAGCTGAGTGATGGGAATGGATTCAAAAGGGAGCAGTAAAGAGAAAGGACAGGAGGTCAGCTGAGAATACTAAACTTATCTTGCGTAGGACACCCAACGGCTGTTTGATGAGAATGACTTTGGTGACTGTAGACCTGGATTAGATTCAAATGGAGTCCCTAGTGGTACAAGGCTCTATATTATATTACCAATCCCTTGAGTCATCTGGCTGGCTCTTGCCTTTTTTTTTTTTTTTTTTTAATAAAAGGGGTAGGACTCTGTGTTTATTAAATTTCACAATGCTTGTAAAAATTCTGTATGAAGTATAAGCATATGACACTTCTATGCCAATTTCAATACAAGACCTTGTCTATGCTGGGGAGTGGGGCAGGGAAATGGGGTGGGGAGAAGCCTTTCTAATTTTCTGCTGAAGAACTCCTGTATCTGTAGCTGTTGGACATGACCCTGGGGATTTTAGGAAGCTGCCCTATGACTTTACCAACAGAGAGTTACCTTGGAATTGTCTGATATTTCCACTTAATAATGTTGGTTAAACGTGAATTAAAATCTAGTCAAATCCAACGAAGGGTCTCTAAACACATATCTAATTTGAAAAACAGTTGTACATACTGCCCAGCAAATTTCCTTCTCCATTTTTATTTCCTACTTATATATGAAAAAGCATCTGCAGCTTACCAAAACCTTATTTTTAAAGCAGATTTAGTGCAGTCAAACACAACATGGCACAGAGGGAAGAATATATCCCTTATATTATATCTTCTTATCAAATTATACTTTAAAAGGTGACAGTTTGTGGGCGTGTTCAGTTTAACTTTACAGATTAAAAAACACCCTACCGGTAGTGTTTTTCTAGAGCACCTGATAAGCTTGTTCTCACTCACAACTCAAATACAAGACATATAGAAACACATCATAAAGAAAAGCATAAATTGAAAGCACATATAAAAAGCACCTATATAGAGAAACAGAATATGGAGCGTATATACAATCTCATTTTAGGCATCTATGTTTAGGCTTTGTCATGGGGTCACCTATTCTCTTATCACTGCAGCTGCACAGACGAATTTCACCACTTCCAGACTGCTGCCCAACACCACCTTTCTGTCACAGGGTACCATCTTTTAAATCTGCCCACCTGTATAATCCCATTACCCTTACTTGCTTCCATTGAGTGGGTTAGGAAAGAGCAGATGATTAATCAGCTTAAAATCAACCACCTTCTTTGGACTGACACATACCACTAGGAGCACAGAAGTACACCAGAGGTAAGCAGTCTAGTGTGAACAGCTGCAGCCCGCAGGTGGTAAACACCCATGCCTTAGTTCTGGAGGTTTCACAGTTATAGGGAGGTTCATGCTCCAAACTACATCAGATGCCTGAAGTCAGACATTGTAAATATCCCTCAGAAGACCTAATTACACACGTGTTTCACTTGGCAAAAAGACCTGTGGAATGGGTGAAAACTGGATCCTGCACAAGGAGAAACCCAAGGATAAAATACACCAGATATTTCCAAATAGGGAACTAATTTCTGTGTAGAAAAAATTACCTATTGATCTAGACACTCCGGTCTAGTCAATTGACTTTCTCTGCAGCATAAACTGACTCCAGGAACTTCACGGGCAGCTGATGCTATTTGAGCAGTTTAAAGACCTCTCATGCCCATCAGCACATGGCTCCACAGATTCGCTTTGCAGTTCGTCATCCACCTGATGCACACAACCCTTGGGAAGTGGGACAGGTTAAACTCCAATCTGATACTAAATGTAGTCACTGAAAAACATGTTAGTAACTCGAATGACCCAGAATCAGTTCTAAAATTAAGGTTAAAAACAACGACAACAAAAAGAATATCCCTTATATCATGAAGAAAATGAAGAAACTTTTGATTATTTTTGGGGGGAATTGAAGTCTTATTTCACAGAACAGACTGACAAAGAAAAATTCAGTTGTAGCTGAGAGTATGTTTGAAGTAGTAGTGAGAAGAACAGAAAAAGATACAAAGATTGTGAAATAGCTCTAACTTCTGAAAGATCCTATCTTCTGTTTTTTATTGTGTTTAAAAAGTACTGGCACGAAAACACAAGATTGGACAAATCGGTGAAAATTGTCATGAGATGTGGAATCTGTCAGCTGTGGATTACTAATAAAAATCTACTTCGGTTTGGTATTTGAGTCACATTAGTCATAAATCACGTGGACTGTGTGATTAGGCATGGACAAACACAATCTTACCAGGTTTTACTTCTGGTCCAAAAATTTTTTCAAAGGGTAAAGTTAGGTTAACTTAATGTTGCACACTGAATTAGGGAGAAAATATTGAAGAAAAACTATAATGAAATAAAATCCCTTGCTGTAACCTTCACTAATTCCAACCACCAGTCACCTAACAACATATTAAGACCTCACAGATGCCAGATAAACCTTTCCCTACTGCCCCGCATCCTAATTCACAAGGATTCTTTAATTCTTGGCAGAGCTCCACCAGGGTCTAAAGTTATGTTTCTGTGGCTGCTGAAAGCATCCAGGGAGTCACTGAAGTGGCCTTGGTTACAGCAACGATGGTATAAATAGAAGTGGCTGGAGCCTCTCTCCCTGTTCTCATCCAGTTCTATTACCATGGTACTTCAAAATCAGTGAAGTTGTGCAACAATCCCTTTCATCCTTTCTGCTCTAATTAGGCAATTCTACATGTCTGTCTTGATAGGTGCGGCTTACTGAAGCACTTAATCAGTTTCTGGAGGGGCATCATAGTGCCAATCCAAATGCTTATTTAAACAGAGCTGTAGTGCCAAAACCAGCATATTCTGCAGCAGCATGGAAACAACAGAATCTGTGAGACACAGATTGCCTCGCACACTTTTTTTTTTTTTTTTTATCAGCCTTCAACGTGAAGGAGCACTTGTCCTGTATTCATCCTGTGCAAGCTTAACAGACGTTAGTCTAGAGACTAAAGCACAGGAAGCATTTTATATTATTGCGCTTTCCTGGCAAATAAAACAATTACAGCAGTTCCAGTACAAGCCCTTCCTGAAACTGTGCTAACGAGGCTCTGAGTCTTAAAAACTGCATTTAAATCAAATGATTCATTTGCAAACCCATCACATACAGCACACACGTGGTAGGTGTGGGTCATTTCATTGGAATTAGAAAGCAAATGTCTCTATACATGAGAGGTCACCAGTTGTTGTAAGTTAAAATCTTTCCCAATGTTAGGCATAATTAAAATACTCTAACAATGGTTTCAGTAATTTAAACATTGCAGTATTGTTGTAATATTTTTCTAGGCTTCAAGAGTTCACAATTGTTTGGTCCAATCAAATCTGGGAACACTGGAGAAGTTATCACCCATCAAGGTAATTACTTTCAAGTTGAAATAATTACTCCATCAATGTTAATGGTCTTTCAACTTCAATAAAGCACTCACCTGCCGATAATCACAGCTAACCTCTTGCTCTCATGCAATTCCCTCTCTATTTAGCGGGTTATATTACAGCCGTTAGAGTGGTCACTTGTCCTGAACAGCTGCTGAATTTCACTTTGATCGGCTGTGAACCATAAAAAAATTAGTCATCTGTGTATGATTTCCCCCTAACCCAGAAGCCCTTGCATAGCTAAGGATCTGATCTTTTGGCTGTAGGAGGGCACTGCTGGAGCAGCCATCTTGTTTCTAGTTGGGGATACTTTCCACTCACTAACAGCAGCACAGGAGCCTAATTAACTTTTGCCCTCCACTGCCATTTACAGCTTTCATTCTTTGCTAAGTAGCACATATTCGGAATTTATGGCTTGTGCAGGGATTCCTCCATTTACTCTCCTCTTGTTTTCTTACAGTGCAGTCCAATTCCCAGGTATCTGAAACAGGAATGTATAAAAAAGTTTTACCGGTCTCTCTCTTCAGCATATTTTTCTAGTGCCTATGGTCTACATTCCCTCTTCTATAAGGAAGTTTTCATGTACAGTCCTGCATATTGCACTTCTGAATAATGCCATGTACAAGGAAGTTAATAACCACGTAGTATGTCACATCCAGTGTTGCCAAATGCTTATTGGTCTACTAGAGGATACAGAAATGAAAGATCACACACAGAAGTATTAAGTATTTCTGAATGTGATGAATAGAATTGAGCTAACTCTGGATGCAACATTGCAGAGATCTGTAAAATCCTGCATAAGGGCCTTGTGTATATGGCAGTATTGGCCACTTACGATTATTTCCAATATAATATATGTTATATAGAGCTTTACAGTAAGCGGTCATTATTTTGTTAATTTTTTATTCTGGTTAAATATTTAATATACAAATTATTGTTTGGTTATTAAAGCAAAATCATGCAAGCCAAAGCCTTATTCTCCTACCAAGGCCTCTATTATTATTGCTATTCTGCAATATGTCTACAGATTTGCCTACCAGAGATGAAGCATCTGCCAAGAGAAGCTTGGCCAGTGTAGTTATATACCATCTCCCCAAATAATGTAAGGTAAGCCAACATATGTTCTCAACTGTTAGCATAGCTGCATCCAAACCAAGGGCTTTGCTGGTGCAGTGATATCAGCTAAGAGACATATTAATTTTTTACACCCTAAGCTGACTTAGGTATGCCAAAAAAGCCTGGTAGGATAAATTTGGCACGAGGGCTTCATATTGCAAAACACACTGTGAGTAGACTAGTGCTTCCAGGTAGGCAGAGATGTAAGATTTTCAAGGAATAAGGCCTGTAATGCACACACCTCTCTCTTGCATCCTGTAACAAGCACACTGTACTCTTCATCACACACTGCTGAGGCAGGCTTGACACACAAAAGCCTTAATTCTACATAACAACAGGGAGCACTGCTGAACCCAGGCAGGGTTTTTCTGTACAACCCTTACCTCTGGGTGCTTTTTGCTTACTCTTCTCCTTCTCCAAGCGTTCAAACAGCTCCACATTCTTACATTTTTACTCATCTTCTTGGCTTGTTTGAATTCTCCTGCTCATGGTAAGCAACCAAATACTTGATACAATTGTCATGGGAGAGACAGCATTACCTATCTACTATATATCTACCAAGGAAAAGTCCAAACATTTTAACCTCACAGCAACATTTGACATACAACAGTTAAACAGCTCTGATGCTTTGCTGCCATTTGCTGGTACTGGCTTTACAATGAAATCAGCTGTGGGTGCTACATTGACAAACTTAAGTCCTATGCTCAGAAGAGGGAAATGTCTGCTTTGACAATCTAGTCATTTTTTGCAGGGTTCTGTAAACGAGAATTTACTGTCAATCCATTCCCCTGTAAACACATCTGGCTTACATTAGCGTTGTCAACAAGGCACTAAATATCATTTTCCCTCTAGAGGGTTAAAATGTATCAGGAAGACACTGTGGAAGCAGCTTGCACTACTGTAACCAGTCTTGACTTGACTTCATTCTGCAAATAAACCAGAATGTCAGTTTAACTTGCTGTCACAGACCATCCGTCACTACACTCCTGGCCAAGCAAGCTAGGGAGATGGGTGACACCACTCTTTAACTGCAAACCATCAAAATGGCTCATGTGTACATCATCTGCTGCTTACGCTGCAGGGAGATCTTCCTTTGTATGAGTGGCAGCAGCTTTTACTCTCAGAACGGAGTTCTCATTTTTATCTCCATAGGCAGTGCAAAATTTCAAGGGATCAGTGATTACCTTATGGTACTGGACAGCCATAACTTCGACACATTAATTCAAATACAGATTAATGCACCTTCAATGGAGAGTGAAAAGCTACATTTTGGGAAGGTAGACTGGGTAAGTCTGTCAAACAGTTTGAAAACCCAGAAGATGCTTCTCATTTGGCTTTTGAAATGGATGGAAAAGAAGCTGCCACATTAGAACAGTCTGCAGTGGCAATTGCAAGCCCTTAATCTGAATCCTGCAGTGCCACCAGGATTGTATTTATACTTTGGATTTTGGGCAAGCATTATGTCCTGTGTCAGGCAACGGGGCTGTAACCAACGAGAGCAAGGGTGGGATCGGCTACCGTGATTCTAGCACTGCTTTTTCTCTGGAATAATCTAATGGGATAAGAATGGAGTCTAACAGATTAAATAAAGGACCGAACTCATTGCTCACTTAATACTTTAAGTCTTGCTTGTAACATGCAAGCTTGTGTGAGAGAATGACTAATGGCGTATCCCACGAGGGAGCTCCAATAGAGATGCTTTAAGAGATTAAATGATTTAGCTTAGTACCCCCTGAAAGCTATATTTTAAAGGGGCAGAAGTTTAATCATTGGAATGCTAGTTCCTTCAATAAAATTACATTTTAATTAAAGTGTCTCATTCACAAAGCTACAGTTAAGGGTATATCAGCAATTTCAAGATAAAACTCTATTTTAAAGGGGCTATAACTTTGAAAGTTGCTGTCCAGGTTTTCTCTTGTTAGGATAATTGACCTGACCTCCAAAAGATATCTTTGATAACAGAACTCCTTGCACTCTATGTCAATAACTTTGATTCAAAGCTTTAGCTGTTCCGTTAGATTCAGAACAGAAGAGGGAGGATTCAGATCTCAGCTCCTTGGTATAAATTGGCAACAACTCTGTTGAGTTAGTATAGTTACAACAGCTTAAAGTGAGTGCAACTGATGGAAGGGCTGTGCAGAAAGATGTCTCCCCAAATGGTAATATAATGTTTAAAAATAAAAGAGCATAGCAAAAACTAATAATCAATAAACAGTCATGACAAAGAAGAGTATGAAAAACATGCAAGTCAGCTTCACTGCAGCACTAGTAGAACAGACATACATACGCTGCCAGAATGACATTTTGATTCAGGATAGCGTTTGGGGAAAATAAAGGATTTTGGAGTCAGGAAAATACTAATTCAGTAAATAATAGCTTGTTAATTTAAAAGGCCTTTAACTGATGCTGTTAAAGAAACACAATGTGGCAACATTATTTAAAAGGCCATTTTGGTAGGTTTTATTACCCACAACACAACCATCTTGGACATTTTCTGTTGTTGTTGGCATGCTTAGAAGGCACTGCAATGCATGACTAGCCAGGTCAATTCTGATGCTCAGCAACACACTGCATGCTGCTGAAGCAGAGTATAAGTAGAAGCCCTGTCATTTAAAATTTTAGGTGTTCCACCACAGTTATGGCTGTGCTTTTTTCTCTCTCTCTCTTTTTTTTTTTTTTTTTCTTAAACAAAGGAGCAAAATACAACCATCCTACTGAAATTCAATACCTTTAGAATTCCAATCTACTTTAAAAGCTAGCATACCATATAACGGAAATACAATTTCAGGCTTTCAGAAGCCAAAAGTACATAATCTATCATTCAGTTCAGAACCTGTGTTTTTGTTTGTTTGTTTGTTTTTTGTTGTTATTATTTTTTTTTCCAGATGAACAGATTATAAACTTAATCCATTTAGGTATCCAAGAAGCTAGACACTAAACTGTTTTGGAACTGTATGACCACAAAAGTACATAAGATTCCTGAGTTGGAAACTTCTCCCACATTTCCATGTCAAGATTTGTCTAAGGAAGTTACGTCAAGGTTACTACTGGGTATTCCAGAGAATGTTCTTTAGGATCCTACATGAATGACAAACAGAACACTATTTAATATTCTTAATTGGTTAGTTAGGAATTTAGAGGAGTTCCAGAATTATCCAATGTTAACATGGCCTATGTATTTCATTTAGGCAAAATTCTAGGTTTATGGAGTTGAGGTGGCACTGCTGTGGAAACCCAACCTTATTACAACCACCTGAAACACCTTCTAAAAACTGTTTTCGGGAGGATGCCAAATACAGTAGCTATCCTCATATACAGCACTGCAGTTCTATTCCCTCTCTATATGCTGTCTTTCTGTAGAAGGGCTAGGATGTAATATATAGATGGGACGAGTAGTGGTAACTGCACTAACTACAACCAATTCTGTCACCGATTTGCATCATGTTAGTCAGTTCACGGAACCACCTGCCCTGTCTATCCATCCACATACTGAATAGGAATGTTATATTTATGGATGGTCATGTTTGTAAAGTCCGTTGAAGGGAAAGGTATCTTAACAGTGCAAAGTAATGTTTTATTGTATGTAAGCGTAATCAAAGTAAAAGTAGATCTGCTTATATTACTAACGAATTATGAGGGGAATCTTTACAAAAGTGTATTCATGCAAATGCTTTGCATTTATAAACTATTTAATTACTAATGAATTCATTCAATTTATGATTCCAACTGAATTACAAAACTAACATTAGATACAAGCAGAGCAGATTTTGCTCTTCTTTGTGCAGATTTCGTGAAACTATTTTGACAATCAGACAAAGTATTCTCAGAGCAAGGCAGACAAAGTTAAATACACGCATTCCTCAAGACATGACCTATTTATGTTTTTGAGCAATTGACCTGCATCTACCAAGGAATATATATTAATGTGAACTGTTTCAGTCTTCACTGGGCTAAATCCAAAATTTAAACCAAAAACCTACTACCAATTGGGAAAACCCACTTTCTAAATCTGTGTTAAATGAGATTTTAAAAATACCACAAAGATCAAAGCAGCATAAAAACAACCAAAACCTGGTTTTGTTGTATAGTTCTTACCATCACAGTTAGTGCAGTAACAGCCGGGATGCTCAATGTTGGATCGCTGTGCTTTTCTTGATAAACTACTCGATACAGAGATATAACACCATTGGGAGAAACAGGCTGGGTCCAGTTCAAACGCACTGAGTATGGACTTGTTGCTTGTGCCCCAGGGGCTCCCATGCCCCACGGGGAAGTCTCCAGAGTTTGGGTTGAGGCCCACAGGCTGTCCACTGACCCCACAGCATTTTGAGCTCTAACACGATACTCATAGAGAGTAAAAGGCTGTAGAGCATCGGATGCATCAACAAATTCCAAAGCTCCTTCAGTCCAAATGAACAAAAGCAACTCTTCTTGACTGCCCACAGGACGTCTGAAATGAAATCAAAAAAAATCAGTCACATGGTAATGGATCCTGGAGATCTAAGTTCAGCTTGCAACTCACAAAAGTACAGAACATATTCCTATACATTACACACTCATGAGGTACTACCTATATGTCTTTGTGCCTTAAATGTATTTCTGTGAACCTGTGTCAGTTGCTTGAGTAGTGAAGAAGAGACTTTCAGGCAATTATTTAATCGTTATTCATCTAGGAGAATACGATAAAACACTGCAAACAGGTGTGCTGTCACACTCCATAGTATCAGATTTGCAATATAATACCACATTGTTCTTTCAGGATAGAACACATCAGCTATGAGAATTTCAAAATTTAGAACATGAAATTTGAAATCCATTTTTAGTTGTTAAAATAATGACTTGAATTGCAATATGGCTGCAAGTTTTCAACATTTCTGAAAATCAAGCTATTTATGGAGATATTCATCTGAGTATCCCTCATTTACAGAAAATTAGCACAAATGTAAAAGAAAAACGTTACCTAGTGAACAAGGGATAAATATTCTAACATGGCCTCAAAACCAAAGCTGCCCACTTTTTTATTCTAGTCTGTTCACAATAAGCATCCCATTTGTTCTTGCAAATGGAATAAGTAATCCCTTGTGCATAAACTCAGCAGAATTTGCAGCTATACCAGAAAAACTCATTAAAATATCACAAGGAGTGCTTTTTATAATAAACTGTATTTTTTCCAGTGGTGTTTTTGTTTCAAAAATACAAACTTACACAAAAATACAAACTTAGATATATAAAGACAATTCATTGTATAGGCTTTTCGCACATATAGATTTTTATTTTAATATTTATACTTTATGTATATACATGTATGTATACATACACACACACATACACGTATAGCATCCATTCCTACTACATGTCTGCTAGTTTAGGACCTGGAGCTATTCTGAGTATCAGAGGAGATTACAGATGAGTCTCACCCCCTTTCTAATGTGGCCCCTTCTAATATATAATTTACAACAGATGTAAAAAGGAAAGCACTCATCTTCAAAAGAGTTATCAAATCAATTCTTTCACTTGGCATAAAAATGTTTGTGTGAAATTAAGTTGGTTACATTTAAACACTGTGATAAATCTCGGTGACGGTTGTGCTTTATTGCACATGAATTTAAGTATTTTCCCTACTCTTCACAAGAACCTTGGCATTTGCAGAAAGTAAAAGCACTTTCACCCTCCTTGCCAACAACAAAAAACAAATTACATTATCTGCCACTTTTATTGCAAGTAGGGCAAATTCACAGAAGTAAAATTAGTTTGTCTGACTACCAGGTGTCATCATCACTACACACACAGAGAAGCTGAAGAACATTTTTTTGGCAAGAGAAAATCTGCATATTGCAGAATTTTGTTTTTTTATTTTGTTAGATCAATCCCAGCATTACTTGAAAAATACAAAAATGCAATGTATTTTTTTTTTAAATAGACAATCTTAGCTTTGTAATAAAACACACTCAGGTACTTAAATGCAAACATAAAGAATATAAAGAATGCATGTGTGTACAAAGCTGTTTATTCATCTTTTGTCTGTATACATATATAAGGCATGTATGAGCACATTATTTTCTTACATGAAATGAAAGAACTTTAGCCAAACTCTGAGATAAGCAGGCTATATGGGCACTGTGTAGTTTAAATTGTTAACACATTTTTGAAAACACAAGTGTTTTGAGGTAAAATGTCTCTAGAGTAGTAAACCAGGCAAATTATAAGATATGTTGATACTGAGGACTGGTTGGCAGAACTGGGTGAATAATGGCAGGTAGAACTGGAAGGAAACATTCCCGACCAATTCTCTCTTGCAACAAAATGTAATAGATGTCTGGAAGTGTGGGCATACAAAATCTCCTTTTGATCCTCAAATTCCATCAGATATTTTTAGTACAAGCCCTCTGCAGAACTATTGCTTGGATCTTGTTCAATGACTTAGCGCAAGACACACAATTCCAAAAGATGAATCACTACTATGCCTTTTTCATGCACCTAAATACATAGTCTTCTCCCTATGTGCTCAAAAACATGCCTAAAGATCTCTGCTGATAAGTGAATAGAGAATATATTACAGCACAATAAAGTTTCATGTAATATCTGTCTTGTCTGGCCAAGCACTATGACCCTTAAATGAACACATACATTTATGTTTTATAAATTCTACAAATTCTGTGATAAACAGTTTTTTCACACTGGAAGATCAAATATGCTACCAACAGTAAGCTCATCCACAAGCAAAGCTTTACAATGTAGTCTGGCTAAGTATTTAGATCTTATTACTGCTGAATATTTAATGAATGAAACTTATGGTTAGGTAAATGGTTCCATCTGTGATGCTGACAAACAGAATATCTTCATGTATGAATAAACTTTGAACAGAAGTGGTTGAACAGTCTGTAATCATTTCAATCGTCTTAAGATTTAAGATTCAACTGCTCATTTAACTGGAAGTGTTTCTTATGTACAATGAGCTGCAAAGGAGAATAACATTTCCAAGAGCTAGAAGCTGCCTCTTAATCTGCATAGTCTGATTTGCTGCTTACATTCATTTTGAAGATGCTCAGATACAGTTATTTTTATAAGGGCAAATTCTCCCTGCCCCGCTGCCAATTGGAGCCAGATGATATAAAGAGAACATAATGTTCTTTGTGACAGATGACTATAGAGCTGTATGCAGAGGACTGCAACACTAACTGAAACTCTCACCACTCAGTTTCCTTATGTGGAGGAAGACTCAGTGAATCCCTGAGGTCTTGGAGGTCAACTTCTCCATGTGTTTATCTTTCAGCATGAATACAAAAGTACTGGTTTTTGTGGTGCCTGCTATTCCTGGGGTAAAACATTCTCTAATGATTTTGTGGGGAAAAAATGCAGCAGCATCAGCAATGTACCACCTTCACCTTCACCGTCTCCCCCAGCTTCATATCCAACTAAACAAAGCAAGCTTCACTTGCCTTTTGGTTACAACCCCAATCTATACACACATCTATACTATGTGATTTGTATATTTTTCTCTTTTTCCTTTTTTTTTTTCTCCCTATTTACAAGCATTGATATAAAAAAATGTACCAAAGGAAATTGAGACTACTGCATAAAAGATGCTAGTTTAGATTAGGTATTACATCAATTACAGGTATAAATAAAATCCTTCATGAGTTTTTATACCCATTGACATATCCATCCATAAGGATTTTTATATTAAACCATCTACTAATATGTATGCCTTGGAAGCTGTCTTTGGTGTAGCTCATGGTAATGGTATAAGGGTAAGCAATTAAGTCATCATAAAGAATCAATCTAGAAGCCTCTGCACTGCAAGTCAGAACAGTTAACAGCCATGGAGACATCTCCTGTGTCTTAAATTGCCTGTTGATTTTTTTCTGCTACATTTTCACCATCAGGATTGCTCAGCTAATGAGAGCTGCATTACAATCTCACACACTTGTACTAAATAACATAATCTTGCTGAGCATGATGTAGACACTGGCAAAAATTCAGACTCCCTTAAGCCAGATATGAACCCAAATCCTTATAATTTTACAGGAAATATTAAGAGTCATCTTGTGCATCTTATACAGTGCATACTGATCGTCAATAGAGAACAGTTCCATTAGCTGATGTGACGTATATCTTATTAAAATACAGCAAGAAATAAATGATCTATTTCCATAATATTATTTTTTCTGGGGTAGCAATTTCTCTGTTTGCCACAAGGATGTTATGTAATGATGAATGGGAAGAGAAGTAGATTAGGTGATTGTCTCATGAACCACATCTTTTCTCATTCACAATTTCTTCTAAGTTGTGGTTCTTGCTGCAAAAGTTTAAAAGCCTCAGATCTGTGTTTAATACTGTTATATGAATCAAAAATAAAATGTCACCATCTCTTTTATCACAAACTAACATTTTAATTTCTAGTTTCTGACAAAATGTCTGCGAACTTGTCAGTGTTTTTATTAATTCGAGTAGCAAGAATGAGTCTTGACATTTTAATGCAAGGATCTGCACCCACACTAGCTCCCCAAACATTCTAGGTTTTGAGTCAAATGAATTTATTTTTGCAGTGATGCAGTAAGGAAAAGGCACATGATGAAGAAGAAATTACATGCCATAACCTCCCATGGAAATACTGCAGTTTTGCTGCTACAACAATGTAAGGCTATGTGTGGCTACAAAATGAAAAAGAACTATGTGCTTACATCCCATTTCTGATTTTTTTTTCAGCTATCTGAGAAAGATTTGATATTGTTGTTGTCTAAGCACATTTAAACTTCAGCTGAAATAACTGCCAAGTGATTCATGCCTATGTAGGTGAATATAACGATTGTATCTGGAGCCCCAGTGCGCCATTTTCATTTCACTTTAAATAAAAAACAAAATGTATCTATGTCAGTCAGTGCCCTTCTGCTGTACTCAGAGGTATCAAACAGGCTACAATTATGATTGTGAAGTGATTGTGTCACATTGGAGGAAGGTTTATTGCTTTTGAGTCTGCTAGGCAGTAACACATTCTGTTTCATATTACTCTTTATATCATTGTTTGGCTGTGACTAGAATAATCAAATGCCATCAAATGCTGTCAAATTCAATTTACAGTATTTTTCATTGAAGCAGGCTTTCTGCATTATATTTCCTGTTTTCCCATTCTATGGCTGCCATGGAATAGCAGCAGTAATCATCAGCTTTATTTACAAAACCAACAGAGTGAAGACATGTCCTAGGCTATAACGTACACTTTATTTCTCTTTATAAAGGGGAGGAACTTGGTATTTTTTGATGAGACAATTAAAAAAGAGCAAAGAAAAGGGTATTTCAAAAGAGTAGGAATTTTTAGAGACTACTGTGCTTAACGCAAAAGTGAATTTATATTAATTATCACTGCTGATTCAAAATGTAATTTGTTTCCCTGTCTTCTCAGTCAGAGCTCTAATATAATAAAATGTCCCAAATTCTGTGTGGGAGGCCAGGTTCAGCCCAGCATGCGTTTGCTACACATGTTTATAGTTGGAAAAAAAAAACAGGAAATTTAGAGTTTAAATCCCTTTCTAACACGTGGCTTGAGTTTTATGTCCTCTGACTTTCTGAAGCTATTCAGGAAGCTTCATATACCCTTCAGCAAGCTTTTAAAGAATCAATGGGCACAGTAGATGTCAGTGCTCTGCTACTTTGATACTTCCCTAAACACAAATATCTATATAGAAAAATCTTCACACAGAGTTTATGAAGCCCCTCAAAGGGAGTGAGGATGTGTCAGTCAACCACCTAGACAGGGCAGCTGAGTTCAAACACCAAGGAACATAAATAGCTATAATTTAACTGGAAGATTTCATAGAATGAAACTGTACTATAATCACACTCCAGATTACTTTCTCATAGACAGGAACATAATTCCTCTTAGAAAATTGTTTTGGGTTAGGAACTCAGAAACCGCGTTAGGGTTTGAAAATCTCAACAATAGTGAATTACTCATGCTTCCTTTCCAAATTTCTCAATTGCCTATCAGAGAGGATTGAAGAAGGTACCTAGTGGTCTATGTAAACACCCACAATGAGCATTTATCTTTCAATTATTGCCTGTTTCTTTGATTTTTTAAAAAATGTATTTTCACCTGCTTTTTGTTATTGTAGAGTATGATTCTTGTCTCAGCTCTCATTCTCAACTTGTCCATCCATACATCAGCATCTTGCCTTAGCATTTGAAAGGCAAGAAACAAGACAAACTTTACCATATACTTCTACATTTTTTCACCTCCTAATATATCAAGGAATAAAGAAATTAACAGTTCAATATGGCTACAGAATCTGAGGTGATAAAGCATTTACCGGTGAATAAAGTAGTTAGTAATGATGCCATTTGGTTTCTTAGGTGGTGCCCATTTCACTTCTATGAGTGCAGATCCCATTGCTTTAACAATAGGTGGGCTCAATCCGCTAGGAGGTGCTTCAGCAGTTCTTGAATATGTGCGACCACCCACTCCACACCCACCTACAAAAAGAGGTTTGCTTAGAGATAAGTGTTTCTTCCTCGACAAAAAAAAAAAAAAAAGTAATTTTAAAAATTGAACGCACAAGGAAAAAATGGAAATGAAAGAAAATAATAACAAGAAAATAATGGAAAGCACAAGAAAATAATGGAAATATTCCAAATGGAATATACAAAGGCTACATTTACTGGATGAAAACAATAAATCACCAAAGAAAGTAAAAACCAAGAGAATGCTTCATGATCTGTAATAAAACAAAACACAAAATATATTAAAATATTCACTGGTTACGGAACCTTTTCCATGACAAATTATTTAAATGTCCTTTCAAGCTGTCTGTCTAATCACAACTGTTACACTGTCCTCACAAAACTCTTGGGGATCTCATAATGGTATTTACAACGTGCAAGAATGTCCGTAGGCCAATAAGTTAAGTATCAGTACAAAAGGCTTAAAATAATAAAAAAAATGGAGAAATTTGAGAAGGAGCCAATTTGGATTTCACTGACATGCTAGGATGACAGTGACAGAATTGGCTTTTTTCATCCATTAGCATAAACTTTTCTTTGAGATGGAGTTCAGGACTGAGCATTTCTAAAGTAAGCTACCAGAAATAACAGATAGTACAGTGAAAGCTGATGAATGTCAAGTCAAGAAGCTCCCAATGAAATGGTGCCTCATTTCATTATTACTCATTTAAATAAATGCAACTCCATCAGTGACTTTGTTATGACTTTCACCAGTGCAGGTCAGAACAGAATTGGTTTAAAGGTATCAGTTTAGAAAGATTTCAGTAGGATTTTGAGAATTTCTACTAAGTTTAAGGAATTTTGTCATCTTTGGGCTCTTCTCTAGTGTCTTTGTGATTACTACTTCTTCCAGATGAACAGCTACAGAACCCATTTTTTTCTGTATGCATATTTTCAATAATTGTTAAGCTATTGCGAATAGCTTTTAATAAAAAGGTACATATTACCTAAAATACATTTTTAAAATCTCCATTTAAAATATTCATGATGTAACATGGAAAAATATTTAATGCTTCATTCAATGCTAGGCTTTCTTTTCACTAGGTAAACATTTCACTCTGATGGAGAAATATTATTTTATCTGTTTTCATGAGTTGAATCTATCTGGCAAATCTACATTTTTTTTCCAGTCATAGAGGTGAGCCTTTCAAAAAAACTCTTACCATTCTGGCATGCTTGCAGTCTTATCTCATACAGGGTATAGGGATCTAGGCCATCCACAGAAGCAAAATCTGCCTGACCTGCTGGCTTCACTAGCAGAGTGGGGCTGCTTGCATTTAGTAAGATGTTGTATTCCAAAGGCGTACTGACAGCAAATACCCCTGTTGTGAAACAAAGAAAAACCAGTGATTATCTGAAATACTAACACCAGTGCACAACAACTTCAAAGAGACATTCATCATATGCAATTTTACATGTAAGCCCCTCTGGAGGTTTTGCCTACTGCCTCTTTTGGAAACTAAAACCACTTAAATATAAACTGGAAAAGATCCACCTGCAGATTTTAACTGGAAGATGGACATTACAGTTCATAGTTAAAAATCAAAATTCAATTCAGTCAATGCAAGTGTTGCAATTGCTACTTCTGGGAAGAGGAGTGACCTTATAATTGGGAATCAGGCAGCTTTTATTTCCTTATTTTGAAGAGCTAACAGCTACTAAGCACCACTTTTGGAGTGTCGAGTCATATGATCAAAGTGAATTGCCTCCATTTAGCAAATTATCCCTTGTTAGCCCAGCAGCAGTACCTGAGTGTAGGTGCTTAGCCTACTCTACTAGAAAAGTACAGTACACTAACCAACAAACGTATCATTTCATCTGATATAAAACAAACTATTAGTTTTTAGTTTTTGTTGAAGAGAAATGAAACTGATTTTTCCTGTCTCGTTAAAATTCAAACATTTTTTCCACTCTATTCATCTTCCTATGCTGTCAATTCTTTGTTTTCCAGTTCTGTTGAGAAGCTGAAAAATTTAATATTTCAAGAGAACAAACTAAGCCATACACCATCACTTCAGAACAACTGGCAGAAGTTCCTGCATCTTCTCATGTTTCTTTCTGCATAGCTTCTCAATGTTTTCTTGTTTGTTTGTTTTTGTTTGTTTGGCTGGTTGTTGTTGTTTTCAAAGGGTGTGCAGAGAAGAGCTACATTAGGCTGCAGCTCTTTGTATCTCTGTATCCTTGGATTCCAGACCCATCAATATTCAAAGTCAAAAAGCCTCCAGCTACTATCTAAATGAGACTCTTTTCCTTACTGGTGTCTTTGGGTGAAAGAAGAATCCAGGGTACATGAACAAAATATAATAGCAGTTATTTTCCAGTAATTAGGACATGGGCTGTGGGCTTTTTATTGTCTCTCTACTACTGTTCTACACAGACAGAAGCAGTTTCATAAAACCAAGAGAATAACCAATGAAGAGTTTGTCAGTTAAGTGTATTTCCTTCATTCTGCAGTCACTTAAGGCATAGCCTTAAGTAAAAACAAAGTACAAAAAGAAGTAGACAAGGTACCTTTCTGAAATGAGTCAAGATGCATCTGATTAGCAAGAGCAAATTGTTCTTTCAACGCAGTACCTACTTTGGATGTCACAGAGATGTCTTTGTGATTGCACCAAGAACCAGATGCCTTTAAGCAGTTCTGAGACTCGTCCAGATCTTGAGCAACTTTGTTTGTTAATTTGGAAAACAAGTCTCTTCTTTCTTGTAATCGTGGCTTTGGTGCTTTTCTGATAAAGTATATAGGTTGATACTATCACCCTGAAGCTAATAATGCAATTTTTTCCACTGTTATGAATATGCACATTAAAAAAAATACAAGAAATTGGAGAGATTTCAAATTTCTTTATGATACTATAAACAACAGATGTACTTTGGAAGATCAGAAAAATCTCTGAAATACCGAGTTTTTACAATTCTCAGAAGAAAAGTGGGACATAAAGATCCCAAAGAAATACGAATATGCTGCCTCACTAGGTGCTAGACAAAGGAAATGCTGTTATACTAAAAAACTGAAAAAATAGCCCTGAACTGGAGGCATGGCTGCAAGCTTATTCAACAGCTCAGTTTACATGAAGAAGATGCTGACATTAACCACTGACAGAGGTAAAGGGAGAAGGAGACAGAAAGTAGAAAAATACCAATTTTTTTTTCTCAGTGTAAAGTTTCAAAGAAAAATAATTAAGAACAGAATAACAGAAATACAGCTTTTTAAGTTGTGCACAAAGGAAAGCTGAGAGGTGATCTTGAAGTATAGTAGATGGCTTCTGCAAGAAAGAAAATTATTTTTTGCTAAGGTAAGGTAAGGTAGCCTTCATCTCCAGTCCTTATGACAGACCAGGTATTTCAGCAAGAAATGTTCACTAACGTATGAAGTGACACATAATTCATATAATTCATTTTTGTGCATCTGATAAGTGCATTTATTCTAGGCAAAATCACCAGAAACCTTAAAAATTCAGAATACCTGAGTTCCCAAGCAAGATTAAGTACAAGCAAGGACAGTTGAATCCAGATGTCAATATGAAGCAAAGGATACCTGTGTCAACATAACTCTTACCTATGTCCGACATTCAGTCCGTATCTCAGCAGAAATACTAAAACAAAAATCTATAATCTTAATCTCCTCCTCCTAAAGGCTGCAAATGTTTAATGAATGATACCAATAATAAATACGTTCAGCAGAAAAAATATTCTGAGAAAGTGAACAGGAAGCTGTAAATAAAACTACATGAAATATTCTAATATTTTTCCACAATTTGATTAAATTAATTGAATGCTAAGATCAAAGGATCACTTTATAATCCGTAAAAATGAAGAAATCCACCCATGGAACACAGAAACATGTCAAAAAAACTTTTTATGTTCCAGAATAGCCTTTAGCATCTGCAGCCAGTCTGAAACGACTACCTTGTGTGCTCTGATGACTGAAGGAAACGAAATGGGCATATTTGTTCAAGTCAGCTGGGAAACCACACGACTTGGTTAGTTCCAGAGTTCATAAATTTATGTCAGAATAAAAGAAACCATAAAAGCACAAGAGAACCAATTTACCCTAAGTGCAAATGGCAGTTTTGTTATTTGGTGTCAAAGTTACCATGAGCACAATGACAACCTGCCATAACACATTTTCATGTTCACTAAAGAACAAGGATTTAGTTGGTTAATATTCCCAGCAATACTCTTTTTCATAATTTACAACAACTAGATGCTGATAGGTTATTTAACATTTATGAAGTTAAGATGTAATCAGAAAATCCCTGATTATCTTTACAAATAAAAAAGTTAAATTATTCCACTTTTTTTTCTCTGTGACTTCATTTCACAGCAGGTGCGCACTCTGCAATGGGACAAGTCAATCAAACTAAACCTTTTTTTCTTTTTTTTTGTGGGCATAGTTGGATAATGTTCAATGGACAATTCTGTGCAAAAACTCTGCAAATTTGGTTTGACTGCTCTGTGCACTTCAAAACTAGTGGAGCTCATAAAATTGAATCTGAAGCACAAGTTGCCTAGATTTGGGGAAAAAAGCCACTGCCTGTTTTACAGACTGGTCAACAAAAATCTCTCTGAAGTCAATTGATGAAAAACTGTTTAATATGATGTGAAACTCCATCACAATTAAAGCAAAATAGCTGAATTGTTTCAGTTAAAGTCAACAAATATTAAAAATAAGAATGATAACTCTATTTTTTTTTAAAACAGGAGAATAAAGTCTAAAGTAATATTTTATTATTTAATCTCAGACAATAAAAATATGTATTTGGCTTTCTGATATTAAGTATGAAAAATAAACTTTATGTATCCAGGTATCTCATTCTGGTTGTAAGAAGTGTTCCCAACAAGACTTTGAAGACAGTAGCAGATGGAGATGCCGATTACTTTCAAGATGCAGAACTTCGAAAAATTTGGCCTACAATGATGTGGTGTGAACACTAATTTATATTAGAAAACCGAAAGGAGGAAATGTAACATTGCCTTAGCAGAAGTCAGCACAATTTGTCAGACCACCTTCTGAAATAAACACGAAACCAGGTTAGCTGGGGAAGCTAAGAGACAAAGATAAGGGACAAATGTTATTCAAATACCAAGTTTGATCAAAATAGAAATCCAGACATGTTACACAGCCTTTACTCTAAGTGCTAAAGGAAACCAGAGATGGATGAAGTTGATTGTTAAAACATGATGATAGAAGGCATTTTTATTAACATACGAAGGAAATAATGTAGGAGCAGAGGAAAGAATCTTATTTCTTTTGAGCATGTTCTGTTTTCTTGTTATTGCCAGCAACTGAGCATATGCAGGAGAATCAGGCCTCCAGTGAGGACCAATGGGGTTGTCAATGAGTTGAAATGCAGGACAGCTACCTGCCTACCTATCAATAACATTTATGGATATGCCTTGGGAGAATTATTTTTTTTCCCATTCAGCTTTTCTGCTTCTATCCATGGCACTAATAGTTCCACAATAATTGTAACGTATCCTTCAGTAACGTATCAGTGAAATGTACCATACCTTTGAGGTCTGTTCACTGAGGCAATGCAACACAAGATAATGGGATGCCCATTTCAGAAAATAAAGTCCTATTTTCCATAGTGAGTGAGGTGTGTCAAATATTTTCTGAATCCATCACTTTAGCCACTACTTGGCTACCTTGCTATTTAGTTAACTCAGGAGTTGTGAAATGACACATATCTGTAAGTTATAAGATTTAGATACATCACAGATTTTGAAACATTATAATGAAAGCAATCAAAAAGGAAGGTCTTCATAATACAATGCCATTAATTAATACTGAGGGTGAATATTTGATCTAAATTTATTACAGCAGATAAGTAGATAGAATGTCAAAGCATCCCTGATATCCAGAGACAGGAAGACATTATGACCAACCACCCTCTCATCAAAACTTGGCCAATATAAAGCACTTTTTCATGAAGACTGTATCAATTAAAACAACCCTCTTGTCGAGGAGTGAATGACAATCTGTATAATAAAAGCTGCATTCTGTGTTTTAAATGGAAATATGTATTATTTCAATATACCATGTTGGATTCACATACAGAAAAAAATGAGAAAAGGTTACTACATCACACAGTGACATGTGAATTCCAGCAAGCTGGCGATATATGTGGCCTCAGAGGTCTGCATGCACAGGACCTGTTAATGGGCTGTATCTCATACCAGAACACCAGAACCTCCAAAATAAACCTCCACCTGCATGCCCCAAAGTCTTCCTATTGTGAAAAAAACACCAAGAGCGCAAAGGTCTCAGAAAGAACATGAAGCAGGATTATGAACAGTCAGGAACTAATTTCTAGCTTCCACACACAGTGTTTATTTTAGTATCATGAAGTAACATTTCTCTGCTCTTAATATTCCCCATCCCTCTAAGAAAGATCAGCTAGTGGCCCTGGGGCTCTGTGATAAAAACAATAGCATTTTTTTCCTTTCCTGCCTATCCTATCAGGGGCACTGCATAAAGAATCCCTTATTCACACTTAAAGTTTGAAAGCTTAAAATAACAGACACCACAACACAGTGAGAGAGAAAAGGACTGAATCTCCAAATTTCCACAAAAGATAAGCTTTCAGGATGCATCCCAGTACCTGGAAAGAAAGATGTACTTTCCCGTGACTGAGGAGAGCAATTCCTACAGCTGTGTGAATATATCAACCCCTCATCCTCTACAGTAGACTCATAACATCCAACTTCTTCTTCAACCCTCTGATGTTGTGGTTTCAGGAATATAGAAACCTTTGTACACACTATCTTCATTGCAATGTTACCAAATGTACTACACAAAGCCCGACTCTCCTTGCACGTTTGTAACCTGCTATGAGTAACAGGAATTTGAGCAGCCGGAAAAGAAAAGGTCCAGAACAAGAAGGACAATGTTTTCTGGGAAATGCCCCACTCAACACAAGCCTATGCTTTTCTTCCAGTATATTCCTATGTTTTAAATCTATTTATAATGTTGCTGAATATTTTGTATCTTAAATTATATTTATTATCAAAACTATAATACAGCATGAGTCACTTTCCAATAAAACCAATTGTAGATTATATGCCATTCGAATTCACCTGCCTTCTGCTGGGTTCTAAATCCTTCCAGGCAGCAGGGAGAAAAGTTCAATTTAAGATTTTAATCTTTTTCATATATTATATCATTTCTATAATGGATTTTGTGCTTCTGAAAACTAAAAGATTGACAGCTCGGGGTATTATAGATTTATTAATCATTGCTTAAATGGGTAGGGTGAACACTGCTAAGCACTACCACAATACTTGCGATCCAGCACTGAACGCAAAACACCTTTACTAGGTCACTTTATTTTTAATGCCAATTGATGCTACTGTGACTGCTCTGCAAAGTACAAACATCTTAAATAATTAGGAAGAGGTGACATCAAAACTTCCTTGAATTCACTGATAAAACATATATTGTTGCTATTGCAATATGCAAACATCTGAAGTGTCCAAAAACCTGACCTCACTATAACTGAAAAAAACTAATGTCTAGAAACTGGCAAACACCGTGTTGGAGATGAACTACACAAGACAGAAAATGTTTCATTTACATTGCTCTCATTGTCCCACAATAACTATACCATATCATTTTTATCGTATCAGCAAACCACACCAGTCACTTAAGCTGTGATCTCCGTTAACAAAATGGAACACAGTTTCTAACATAAAAAAGATGCTGTTATTCAAATATTCCTGCTTAGCCTACCTCTGTAGCAGGCCAAGACAATCTGGTAATGTTCAGGAGCAAAGGACCAAGAGCTGAAAAATTTCTGGGCCTTTCCTGACCTACAATACTGCAAGGTAATACGTCCACATAACACTAATGTGCTGTGGTGAATAAAACTTATTCCATCAGGTCAAAGCTAGCATGGGATCTCTGTACTATACTCTTAAACCTTTTTTTAAACGAGTTCTAAATTGATTTGTTCAGGACAACTGGACATTTTAGTTGCCAGCATAGTTATCAAGACATCAACAGCGCAAAAGTTTGACAGGTCTCCCTCTCCGTAACTCAGGTTGGTCGGAACAGAAAGGAAAACTCATTTTCAGTGTAATTGTTTTTTTCCCCTTACTACTTGTGCTCAGTAATAGTTTACAAGATCAAATTAATACACGGATTTTTGATTAGCTAATCCTCACAATACCCGTGTCAAGTATATAGGTCAACATTATTAAAATAATGTCTCCGAGAAACGGCAGCTTTAGATACTAGTTATTTAAATCACACCAACACTAAAACCAAATACAAAGAATAAAAAATGAGAATGATTCAGCTGCTTGCCTTAATATACTATTTTTTCTATCCTTTCATTTTGCTACAAAGTACTACATAGAAATATGTTTTTACCTGGTGTGTCCCAAGCTAAAAATATAGAATATGCATCAATTACTGTGACATTATATGGGACATGAATTTTCTCTGGTGTTCCTACTGGTGTTTGTATAACGTATTTATCACTACTGTTGCTGCCGCCCCAGGTGCTGGCTTCCAGCTGGTAAACATATCTGCGCAAACACAAAAAGATCAGTAGACACTATGGTTAGAAGCTTTAAGCATATCGGTAATAGAACATTCCCATTTTCACCAATTTAAAGTGAACAGACTACAAATACTGCATTAGTGAGCACTTTCACCTTTAAGATTTCTTGACATGAGAAAAGTGATTCTTTACCAGAACAATAATTTTTACACTAAAATTTACACTAGCTTACATAAGAAATATTAACCAAAAAATTCCCAAACAAATTCCAGAATGGCCTAATTAAAGTATTAGTAGCTGATGCTTTCATGTCAGTATGTTCAATATGCACAAAAATATAATAAAAGACATTCGGTGCTGTTTAACGTTTAAAGACTTCATTTTTTCTAAGTATATTCCATAAGAAATAAAAAAACTGATCAAGAACAACCATCAAGCAAAGGGGAATATAAAAAGCTTCCCCCTCTTTCAGTCAGTCACAATGACACTCCCCCCCCCCAAAAAAAAAAAAAAGAGAGAGAAGTCAGTTGATTAAGGCTCTCCACCATTGATAGCTTCCTAAAAGTGCACCTTACCAGTTTTCCAATAATTAAGTAATTTACATTTTTGTACGTTTCACAAACACTTATTTTGAACACATTTCACATATCACCAAACTGCTTTAACATGCCTTACCTACTGTTAGGCTGCAGGTTAACATCTGTGAAATTCAGGTCTCTGCTACCACCCAAGAATATCTGTTCTCCATCACGAAATAATTGATACTGAGTAATGAGTCCATTAGGTTTCTTTGGTTCAGTCCAGTAGATTTCCACTTCTGTTGAGCTGACTATGATATGATGAGGTTTTGGCCATACCCCTATTAACATCACAAAGACACTATTTTAATTTTATGACAAACAATGAAAGGTGTTGCACAGTTTGTGCTGTTGCTTTCAGCAATGTAACAAAAGCATAAAACATAGCGAGAGAGGATAAGAGAATTTAACAACACATTCTGAATTTAACCCTCATTAAATGTAACTAACTAGATAAGGTACGTAATAATGGAGAACAAAGCCAAAGGCTACAGCCTTTCTATGCCTAGCTGTCTCTGCATATTTATTTGTGATTTGAAAAATAGACATCTGCTAAATCTAACCTTGCTAACTTAAAGATGAATGTGGAAAAATTGTCACAAAAACAAAGCAGAAGTACAGTGCCAGGCAGTCAGTATAAAGAGCATGTTGAGATCCAAATGCTCTTAGAAAAGAGATGGATTCTCTTGTGTAAATTTATCCATGATAGCTTGATTGATGATTGTGGAGTTTTGCACCTCGTTAAACTATTACAAAATACAAGCCCTTATGACTATGTCTTTACAGGTCTCCAAGAATGCCTTTTCTCCTTACCGTGAGGAGCAGATTGCAAAGTTTGACCTGAAAGTGGCTGGCTGGAAGCACACCCAGCAGATGTACATGCAGTAAGTATGAAGCTGTAGTTAGTATATGGCTGCAGACCTAGAAAGAGCAAACAGAGGTTAGACGAAGGCATTCCCAAAATTCTGTCACTACAAGGAAGTACTGGATTTAAAGGTAAATTTAACTTTTAATATTTTGGGCAAACATAAAATTTTAGTCATTCTTCTTTTACATCTGAATAACATTGTAATAGTGAATTCTTGCTAACTTAGAAATAAATCTACTAGTTAAAATACTTGACAAAATTCAGACTGAATATGCAACTATGTTGCAATGGATCTATGGAAGCCCCTCATATAGACATATCTCAATTAGCTTCAAATCAGTTAACTTAGATACCACTTGTAGCATAGTAACTACAGTCCAGACCTCAACCCATATGAACCTTCTGAGAATTTACTCGGTCTCTTAAGCTGTTTTTTTTTGAAACTACATTTCTGGCTGCACAAAATGGTTAAGACATTGCTGGAAAGTACCTAAACATTCTTGACAAAGACATATTCTCCATAATCACTCAGAGGGTGTTGAGGCACTGGCACAGGTTGCCCAGAGAAGCTGTGGATGCCCCATCCCTGGAGGTGTTCCAAGACCAGGCTGGACGAGGCCCTGGGCAAGTGGATCTAGACGGTGGGGTCCATGCCCATGGCAGACGGGATGGAAACAGATGGTCTTTAAGGTCCCATCGAACCCAAGCTGTTCTATAAATCTATGATAATTGGTGATGGCCAAAGAAATTCAAAGCTTTCCAACAGATAATAACTTGAAAATGTAATTTCTTAGAGCTTTGGAAGTGAACAGCTGAAAACCCTGAAATGTTTTGAACATTTAATACAAATATATTTGCAACAATGAGAAAAGAGAACAATAAACCCTTACTTTAACATGAATTTTCCAACCAAACTGCAAACAAGTCCGAAGACATACTCTGTTCTTGCCCCTTTTCCAACTTCTATTTGTTCAATTTTGTCCCTATTTTTTCCTATTATTTTTTACGAGATTTTGCTATAACTGCTATACAACAGTCAGAAAAAGGGATGATAACCAGGTTCCAAGATACTAATTTTAGTTACCTGTACATTTTTTAAAACTATTTTTTCACCCCAAACCTTCTATGCTTGGCATCCTTGAATGAGACTAAAAGAGAATATCTTGCTTTGAACGTTCCTTGGAAATTTTCAAACATCTATTTGCTTTGTGTCAATGACTTCAGTTTTGACATCAAGTTGCCCACTGGTTAAGAATTGGATTTTAGGACTGCTCATACAAAATGTACCCAAATTTGGCTAAGATACTAAGCTTTAGAAAAGCCATTTGTGCATACCCATTAAATGGTGCTTGCAGTTTTAACAGATCTAAAGATTCAGACCTCCGTATGAGCCTGGCTTGAACACCTCAGAGCTCAGCTTTAACTGCTGACCAGACTGTGGAGGCCCAGGTTACTACATTAGCCTTGGCTGAGGGCACAAGCTGGTCAGAAAATGGGTTTGTGCTATCCCTGTGGCCTCCCTCATTGTGTTTTGCATTCCCACGGACCTTGGGTTTTCTAGGCCTGCCTATAGGTGCCTAACGTCTGCTGAGACAAAAGGATATTTAGCTGCAGACAGGCTTAGAATTAGGCGCATCTACAATGAGATTCCCTGAAGGATTAACCCTACTAAACAGTGCAGAAACTGCAGTACCAGTTTTATTTACAGGAATCTTTTTTTTTTTTTTTTTTTTTTGGTCTGCCTGGAAGAGATGTATCTTGTGCACCAAGTGAGGCAGCAGTCCTACCTACAAATTACTGTTCTATTGTCACACAGACCGTTTCAAGATGCTTATGTGAAAGAGGCTGAATTAGGACTAGACAGGTCAATTCATACATATTATGCAGGTCAATTTGTAATTGCTTGGCTTAGTGACCATACTTTTGATGTAGCTTATGCCTAATTGTAATTACTTCAAGAACAATGCAGTTCTGTGACAAAGTTTGGGAAATATCTCTGTTTATAAACAAATCCTTGCTTACAGTCAGTATGCAGACATTTTAATTAAAACCTATTAGAAAAAAAATAGAAATAAGAAGCAACGATTATGTAGAAAGGTAGAGTAATGAATGGAAGACATGCAGGCTGCTTACAAACTACACAAGACATGAAGGAGAGAAAATAAAGAGATGACTCAGAGGGACAGCCCTGACTGTGACCTAATCATGAACTGGAAAAGAAGAAAAATCATCTGAACACTGGGTATAAAAGTAAGAAGAGAGGAAATGACACTTGCAGACTAGAGAGAGGCAAAGGCATGGAGGGAAGCCAAGTATTTAACATTTCAGGATAGAAAAGATTACTGTGGCAACAAATTACTTGAATTCCCCTAAAGGGAGTCATGTTCACTTTTAAAGGAAACATGCATAATAAAGCAATACTCATTTACAACTACACTTTAAAGAGAAAAATGGGCATTAAAAAAAGAGCACATGGTTTCACTAAATTTATTGGTGGAATTCTGATACCTGAAACCTTTAGTCATACATGGAGCAGTCATGGCAGATTTTTATCTACGTTATTAAACCTCTGCATTACAGACCTTGTCTTAAGTATGCTTTGGAAAGCTCTGTACAAAGCTATGTCTGTGATTGATAATAAAAATAACAGGTAAGATAATTTTGTAACGTAAACAGCATTTTGTTTTTCCAATTTCTCTATGTGATTGTTCACTAGAGGATACTTCACCCCTCCTTTTTCTTTTTTTTTTTTATTTGGTCTACTATTTAGTTGTTTTAGCCTTAGAAATCTGTTTCATTATTGCAGCATTTGTTGTTTGCCAAAAGGGTTGTGAAACAGCTTTTTAAAGAATGCATTGTCCTAGTAGCCAAATCAATTATTTCTGATACTGTTTGTCTGCATTTGTGGGTACGGCTCCAGCAAGGTCAGTAATTAGCTCTCAGGCTAACGCTCTTGGGCCCTACCATGGGAATTTACTCAGGAAGATGTCAGATTTCTGACCACAGCCTTACACAACCCTTCCATCCCCATGAGCTTTTTAGATAAATATTACTAATAATTCAAGGCTGCATTGAGATAGGGTTGACCAGTGACAACATTACCGTGTCTCTTCAGTTTTCACTACCTTGAAATGGAGAATATATTTCAATAAAAGAAACTGAAGCCATTCAGTCACATAATATTTTTTAACCTTGTTTCTTTTCCTAAAGTAAATATAAATTATCTTATCTGGCTTTTACCTAAAGATGATTGTTCCTGTGAATGCTTGATAAAGCCTCTTATTTGGGATATGATCTTTAGTGTACGAAAAAGGGGAACTTGAGAAGAGTTATTGCTATAAACCCACCTGCTGCTGCTGAAGAGGGCACTCTTAGCTTTCTCTTACAATTCCCCTAATTATTTTCTTAGTCTTACCCTATGCCTGCCCCCCACTGCAAAGCATTAGCAGGCCCATTTGTAAAGGAGTAGTAACGCAAAGTGAAACAATGCCATAACTGTCATCCAAATTGTTCTGTACAGGGTAGTGGAAGTGTTCAGTAATAAATGATATAAAAAGGTCTTTTATTGACAAGCTGCCATGTGCTGTTTGCATTAGAGAATATGAGAAGATGATGGCTGCTGCCCCTAGGTCCCAGTGGCATTCAACTCAGTGAGATAGCAGAAAATGCTTCAGTTTGCTTAAAGCATTGATAACACCTCTAAATAATTAACTGAGGACTTCCTGTCTTCAATTACTTAATGCTTTTTTTAACATCTTGAGAGGATTATAAGCAATTTATGGATTTCACATGATGAGCACATTCACCGCTATTCCCACAAAGCATTTGTGGGATCATGTTTCCAAAGCTTTGATGTAATTAAAAATAAGCAGCGAGACAATGGTGCAGTGGCAAGGTGCTAGCCTTCTTGTCTGTTATTTGCAAGACCCTAGATTCAAAGTCTCAGGAAATACTAATGCTACAGCTTCATTAACGTTCATCTGTTGCTCAGGGAAAAGCAGACATTTTTGGAAAGAAAAAAAAAAAAAAAAGAAGATAAGAAAATCAAAACCTACATCCACAGGGAATACACAATAGTTAGTTCAAACATTTGAGATTATGTATGAAATAAATTTGATTGTTTTAGCTTATTCTTTGAATTTAGAAAGCAGTAATTATCCACACTGCAAAATCACTGCCATGAATTCCACATTATTACCCAAGAAACATCCCACAGAAAACAGCACAGAATTCGATTATGACTGTCAGGAGGAACGATCACTTATTTTGTTCCTGGCTGAACACGGCAGCATTGGACAATGGCTTAATGGAATAGCAGCACACAAGAAAAAAAGATCTTTGTTTCTCAGGAGGTAACTACTTCCTCTCCCTTGCAACTGGTAAGAAAAAACTGTATTGCTTGCATTAAAAATCTCAGTTATTCTGGAGCTATAGGTGCTTACTGGGAAGGAACCAGGAGCACAGAAGAAGCATTTTTCAAACGGGCTTGAGTGATAAATCATTGTTTGTTGGTAGGTGTTCTTTACATCACAAACTTAAAACGGTAATTCTGAAATAAAAACACTACAAACAGGGATACTCTTGTTAATACGCCATCTCCAGAAGAAGTGAATATGGTGATAGGTTTAATATACCGTTGATGAATTTTATGCTTAAGCATGCTACTGTCAAAGAGGAACAGCCATCCTTTAGTCTTCTGTGAGCAGCCACAACAAGAAGGATCTATTTGAAAACATGAAGGGATCCAACCTGACACAGAACTCATGCTCTGAGGGGAGGTTGGGAGGGGAAGTATGCTGGATGGCTTTGATATGCCCTAAGTCAACTTCTACTTCTTAGGTGGATTTTGTATGGCGACTATAACAACTATAACATATGAATCTTTGTGTTTTCCATCAGGTGGAAAAAAAAAAAAAAGAAAGAAAGAATAATGTATTTATGAATTCTCAAAAAACACAAACACAAGAATTTACTAAGCACCCTGAGGTCAAGAAGTGTGAAAAGGTATCCCAAAAAGTTTATGTTCATCTTTTGTATTCAAGAGAAGCATCAGTTCATTAAGTATAATTTTGCTTCAGTGTAAAATTCAAATATAACTAAAAAAATGAATATGTGACAATAATACATCTGAGTTAAATCTTTCCCCCCCAAATCTCTTGACTAAAGCTTCTTTCAGATACACGCACATCCACGAAATTTCACCAAGCATTTAAAAAATGTATATAAGCAATATTTAACATTATAAACAGAATCCTAATCTTTCCCTTTCTTTTCCTTTTTCATATCTCAGGCATAAAGTACTGTATCTTTCTTGCTCCTACACTGCTACACATTCACAGTGGCACCAGTGACTTCAACTGCATTACTGCACATTAATGGTAAAACAGAGAGTCATATCTGTGTTAAGGGATGTCAAGCCTACACAGAATATTTGAGAGCTCAAGCTCACCGCAAAGCATGAATCGTGAATTGAGCTGGATAGATTAGTTTTATAATTTTGAAATTATTAGTATTTTAACATCAGCAGCCTGAATTGAAAAGCTTGAAGAAAATAACTTTAAGGTATGTAAAACTGGTATAAAGCATTTCTAAACTGTGCACAAACAGTCAGATTTAAAAGTTACTGACAGGTGGCAGTTTTAATGTTAATACTTTTAAGGACAGGAAGTTAGATTCTCAGAGAGTTCTGCCTCCTTACCCGATAGTGTGTGTTGCATTTTGCTTCCAGTGTCAGTGTAAATAAGTCCGTTTCCCACTTGACTGATCTGGTACTCTCTGATGATACCATTTGGTTTCTTGGGTGCAATCCAGCTTAAATGCAATGCTGTTGAGTTCAAAGCACTGACGTCTGGTGGCTGAACGCTCTCAGGGACTCCTTGGACAGTGACTGCAACTACCTGAAGACATATGAATTAAACAGCAATTTAATGTAATAGTACACTAGATACTATGATCAATGAGAATGTCACTTTTGTTTTAAAATGTTGTTTGGCCTGGCATATCATTACCAAGAGCCTGGAGAACTAGTTAGTTTTTTCCTCCTTTTTCACAATGAAATCTGACCTTGAATATATTACATAAGTCTATGTCTACAATTTATCACAACAGGTTCACCACAATTTTAGCTGCAGTGTATAGCACAGGGTGAAACAACAAAAACTGTATTGCTTGAAAACTCTTGATAACTCTCTTCCATATGGTTCGTCAGTGTCTCTGCATTTTAACTGCCTGATTTCATATGTTTTAAGCACCAGTAAACATGGGGCTAAGCCTCAATATATCCAGTGCAATCTGAACTCTATCAAAGTTATGTGTAACTCCATGTTTTTGTAAGGAAACCAAAGATTCTGAAAGATAAAATAACTTAGCACTTGTTAAGCTCACACTTGTTTAACTCTTCCTGTTAAAAAAAAAAAAAAAAAGGGGAAAGGGGAAGGGGAGGGACTGCTGATTTTCTGTTGATGCATCTCTACTGCTTTGAACAGAGGCATATCCAAATTACACCAGTTTAATAAGTGAGTTGAACCTTTTTCTCTTTGAGAATCACTTATCTTTTTCTGTTAGTACCACTTTAAAGTATTTATATTATGCTCTAAATATAAAATGTGCCCTCTATAATATATTGTTTTAGTACATTTGATGGAATCAGTCTCTAATTGCAGACTTCAGTGTTTGCAACAGTAAACTCCTTAATTACAGACAAGTGTAATAAGCAGAATGTGTTAGTTCAGGCTTATGGTTGTAGCAACTGTGGCTATACAGGTTCCAGATCATAGCTGTGTGTGCAGGTAGAGGGCTATGTGCCTGCCTCTATCCCTCTGTCAGTCCTTCTTTTCTCATACTTTTGGCTGAGATTTGTACCAATAAGAAAAATATGTAAAAACTTGAAAAAATCCACCTTTTCAACCCCATAGATACTGTAATTACAAAACACAGTCACTATTCCCCACTTCTGTTCAACGTATCTTATATTTGCACTCCTAGAAATTCATTTTCACAAAGCAAGGATATTATTGCGAAAAAGGTCACTTAAATAGTTTTTCCAAATGGTGAGTAAGGCAGATACTTTGCAGAAGAGAAACTAGAGCTGACTAGATAGTAATGCTGGTGAAACGCATCTATGATTCTAAGTGATATGAGAAAAAATGAAACAGTGACAAAGGGAAGAAAGAGATTCTGTCTGCTTAAAAAACAGAAGCAGTGGCAGGCTGTGCACAAAGGAAGTGTAAAGCCTGAAGCCAGTATAGACATGGAAAGCCAGTGAAAGTAACAGTAGAAGCAGCCTCAGAAAAAGAAGGTTGTTGAAGAAACTGATCTACTAGAACTAAAGAAGGTAAACTAAGAAATAGCAAGGAAGAAGTTATATACATCTTAGAGAGAAGCAAAGATTTAATTTCAAGGATTTGAGAAAGTGCATTTTAATATTCCTTACTCTATTCTATCACGTGCAGCTTTCTATTTAACAAACATCAGTTTTTACGGTGTAATTTCAGTGTTGCCAAGACCGAGCTACTGCTTTCTTCTTCCTCTTGCTTGTATCAACCTTAGGATCCAAATAAACATCTGTCAGTAGTTGAATCCATATAAGATTATTGATGCTTTTCACTTACTTGCTCAATAATCATCATGTCTTCAAATTACACCTTTCCAAAAGCATTTTTATGTTACCACACCAGCTGATAAAAGTCTGGCACCAGTTCCGTGTAGACGAATTCACTAACCTTGCTGCTGTCTGTGCAACCAGCAACAGTACAGGCTCGCAGCTGGTACGAATATTCTTGGTATGGCTGGATGCCACTTGTGTCTCTGAAGCTTGTTTCTGTTCCTCTAAAACGCTCGATTCCATCTCGGAGAATGATATAGTGAATAATAAGACCTATCACAGAAAGAAAGTTTTCCCTTTTGATAGCTGAGAAATGCTTCATGATGGTATGTTATAATAACCTCCTCTGCAAACAGAGAATATTAAATGAAATCTCTAGATGATCACTCTAACAGGCAGTCATCCCACTTAAATGGTTAGTGTCAATTACTCTAAAGTCACTCTGCTCAACCTTTACATCAACATCTCAGTGGATCTCAATGGAAAGTTGTTCCAAGTTTTCACAGTTTGAAAATCATAACCGAGTTTTCCTGAAAGAACTTACGAGTATCAAGCTCCTCCCCAAAATTTTATAACATGATTGTGATTTTCTGATCATATTTCCTTATTATTGTCATTACAACTCCTCTCAAAAGAGGTTTTTAGGCACTTCTTAGAGACATACTAAATTGTCTTCTGTGAAAATGATCTCAACCTAGAGCAAGTTCTTCTTACAGAGTTTTTGGAATAAGTATATCTCAGTGATTAATTAAAAACATTTTTTGATTTTGGAACACTGTCAGTATAATGATAGAACATACATTTTTTAAAAACATAACAATACCATTTGGTTGAAGTGGTTCTTCCCAGTTCAGAAGTATCATGTCTTCACGGTTATCTACTTTGGCCCATTTCAGTGGACTTACACGCTGTGGCACATCTTGCTTAGTGACAGCTCTGCTAATTTCACTGAAGCCTCTTCCATAGCTATTCCAAGCGGCCACCCTGTACTCGTATGTGATAAAAGGTTCTAGGTTCAGATCTACAAAAAGAAAGTTACATTTGAGTCACCTCAGTCTTTTATCAATATACAAAATAAGTATTGTTTATTTTTTCTATGTCTATAACTACTTACATTTTTAAAGACAGATAGGGAAGTTTTTGCTTTAGGTAGGGCCATTGTCTGATATAACACTTGTAGCAACATTTATGAAAGAAGCTTTAGACCTTATTGTATTCACTGAACGTCTTACTACCCACTCCATTCCCCTAAAGATACTGTTCTAATTTACAGACTAGTTCTGAAGGAATGCTACTTCACTACAATTGCTTCACATTCAATTAAAATATCTGATAGCATTTGGGACATCTTTTTCTCCAGGATGAATTAAAACACACTAGCAAATCACCAATCTGATATGCCATTTTTTTTTCTTACCTGTAAATGAATACTGGTTTGGGCTTCCTGTGTAGACAGTCTCCTCTTCAGCTGGACACACACCTTCCTTTATCTCCTTTTCTGTAGCACTCTGTGAACTTTTTATCCATGCACAGATATTCTCCCTAGGATCAAAGTCACACTTTCCACAATGTGCTGTTTTTTCCATAGATAAAGGACAAAGGATATTAGCCTTGCATTCTTCTTTCACCTATGGAATACGCATACAATTTTAATATGGCAGATTTACACAATCTTCCTTTCTTTACAGATGCTTCCATTAGTATTTCTCTGTCTTTACACAACATCCAAATCAGGCAACCACACACTGAGTATGTTGGTATTTCTAGCATACAGAAACCCTTTCAGTCTCTGGCCTGTCTACTGTCTTTGATCATTAATGCTTTAATAGTCCTTTCTAAAAGAAACAGATTATTTTTTTTTTTTGTAGGTTCCTTGTATAAAACATCACAAATTTTAACCACCGGAGCCCTAAATTACTGGGTTTACTGAAAGTTGAAGAGTCAGTAGTCAAATGAGGATGGATAGGATTTTACCTGAGAATTTAAACATTTGAACATTGAAGAATTGTCAGTAGGTCAAAGGTCCTGTGACAAATCAGTAGCAAATTCCTGTCCCCTTTTTCCTGCCTCCCCCCCCCAGCTTTCCTAGTGCACCGGAGGGCTCTGTGCAATTCCTTGGCAGCTTTTAAGAACCTGATCCATATGGGTTTTAAGTATATATATATATATATATTATTTTATTTTTTGTTTTATTTTTAATATGTTTTTATGTTTTATTTTTTATTTTTATATAACTTTATCCATGGGCTATATAAGTTGTGCCCTCTACCACATCACTCCTAAACAGAAGTTCTTCTGAAGTAAGGGAACCTCTACAAACACTGAGGCAGATATAAGATTTAACCCATAAAGAACAATCCACAGAAATATACACTGAACATCTACAAGTTTATATTAAAATTCGTGAAATGATATTTTCACCAAACCAGAAAACAGAGAGCAATAATTCTTTTTAAACAAAAATATCGTTTCAGAAAGAAACGTAGTGAAATAGTTGCTACAAATATTTCTGCACATTAGGCAGAACCTTAGAAGAGAAAATAAAAAATAGATCATATCTAATGCTTCCTTAATTCAGCTATGGAAATGAGTTTGTTAGCTGATTATGAAGTCTGGGTAATTTAATTTCCCAAACTTGGCAACTTTTACAGAAATTATGTTGTGATAGATATCGATTTAAGATGTATGATATAGGTGAATTGGATTCACAAATAAAATACATTATAGGTCCAGGACACGTGTCAGAATATCAGTCCTTTTAATATTAGTAAATCTATACATATCAGAAAGACAGCCCTGCTCTCTCTCTTCCACTACGAGTAAGGAAATAAAAAGTGCCTCCTTAGTTTATACATTATACCCAAGGCATGGATCTGGCACGATATATACTAGAATTCATTATCCTATTCTCACTCATTTTTGCCTTGCATAAACTAATACAATGTGCTGAGGAACTGTAGCTGACTCATCACAAATGTGGATTTTACTTGGGAGAAAATTATTCAGTCTGGAAATGAAATGACATGATATCCTTAAAAAGGAAAGGAGAAAATGGAAGAAATATTTGTGTGTTTCCTTAGCAGGTGAATGGAAAGGATATAAGAACACCTGTATGTGGTAGGATTTGGTTTGTTTTTCTTTTTATTTTAGTGATACATTCCACAATATCTACCTGATTTCCGTATTGTAGCATTCACAAAATCCAACCCTCTCTTACCCACTTTCTCTGTCACTCTCTAAATATAAATACATACTTATATGTAAAAATACATATATATTAAAAGAGTTCCCTTCCTTTGAAATATTTTATTTTCTTAAACAAAAAAATAAATAACAGCTTACATTTTTACAGCTTACATCTAACACTAAGATATTATTACTCGAAAATTTCTGTTGAATTAAATTGGAGCTGCAACTGAAAGTTTGGCCAAATTGTTTCCTTCTGACACATATAGTCACTGGCTGCTCTTAAAAATGACAGAAGTCCTTTTATGTTGCTTAGTGTATTATTACATTTAAATGGAGTGAAAATAAACTATATAATTCACTTTGTGTCAAAAGCATGAAAAATATCCTCATTATTGCTAAAAGTTATACAGAGACCTAATACTGCAGAAATATATGCCAAAATTGCCCCTGGTTTTCTATAGGATCAAGATTAAGTCCATCAAGAAAATATCAATTGCTTTATTTTTATTAATATTTTTGGGGGGGGGGAAGGTTGGGGAAATCTATATTATACTGCCTGCCTGAACTGAAATGTAATAGCATTTTTATACATCAGAACAGGAGACTTCAATTTCAATTTCCAATCAAGGAACATTGTCAGGAACAGTGGCCACAGAATGGGAACTGGCTATATATGCCAGTCTTGTTAGTACGCCAGCTTTTAGCCACTGTACTAATCTGAAGTGCTGGGCAACACTTCACAGAGGCAGCTAATCATTATTAATTCCTTTAGAATTCATTGCAATAACATCAATCATGGTGAACTCATTCGGTATTAATATGGATGTAATGTGAAAATGAATAATGCACACAAGAGTTTTTATATTCCTATTTTAGAAAAATAGTTATGAACAGTGTATTTCTCCTTCCATCGTCAAATCAGAGCTACTGAGAGATTTTCTATCAATTACCTTCATCATCATTCCAGCTGAAATCTTGTCAGAGCAAACATATTTCAAAGGATTATATCCAACTCCATTACAGCATTCTTCGCTCTTTGGAATAAGTTCAGTCTCACAGCATTTTACTGGCACTTGGTCATTCTTTCTAACATGTGCTAGGGACTCACCACTGGAACCTGAGCAGCATATGGTATCTGACACATTCACATATTCCTGCCCACAACAGAACATCCCTGAAACCAACAAACAAAAAAATATATATCTGAACATGTAATGTAAATAAATTTTAAAAGAGGTAAGAAAGAATAAAGCTCAGGCTGCAGTATAGCTTGGCATAAAACCATCAGCAGCTGGAAATACGACGATTTAGCTAAAGTGAGATTAAATTCTGAATGCAAGGTGACCGAAGCAAGAATCCTAAATTCTAGACCTACTTGAAAACAAGCAAGAATTAAAGGAAAAAACAGGGATCTCCTAGAGATAACTGACACTATTCCTCAACTTTTGTAAGAACATTTCCTATGAAGTACCATATCAAGGTACTATGTGCTGCAGGTCAAGGACAGACTGTTGATGCAGAAATGGAGAAAGCTTCTCCACATACTTCCCAGTCAGATCTCATTCATTCCCCCCAGATGGGCAGTCTTCCAACCAGTGTGTCTTAACATTCCAGAATGTTTCACATTATAGTTTATGATTTAAAGTGAGGGTTCATACAGTGTATATGGAACTGAACGGGTTACTTAACAAATACCCACAGTGAAGCTTCAGCCCTCATATTTATGCTTTAATAAGTTAGTATCTAAATATAATTTTCATTTCTATAGTGCAATTGAAAACCCGACAAATTTAATTCCATGGGCTCTCCTCTATTTTTGATAATTCTACTTTAAAATGAAAAGCTCATCATAATCAGTGTAATTTTCCATATATTCACAAATATGATTTTGCAACTATGAAATACCTGCTTTGAATCCTCCACCATTTAAAGAAAGGGGTAAACACCCCTAAAAATGACAATGAAAAAATATTATTACTAATTCAAGTAGAAAGATATCACAAAAAACAGAGCAGAGATATACTGTTACACCTATAAAGTAATTTGTATTTGATGTAATTTCTGTAGTACGTAGACATTTAATACACATGCAGAAGTGGCTGCCTTATTCTCTGCCATTTATTGCAGCAAATCTCTCTTAGGAAGTCATACATAATGAAAATTACTTGTTAAGGGTGTGATCCTGCTAAAGCATTCAGAGCAATGACTCAAAATGGTGAAGTTGCTTGCTTGCATGCTTCACCTATTTTCAGGACTGGTTTCATTCACAGAAATCAAATTGTGGTCACCAGCTCTCCAAGAGGTAAATATTTCCTCCTGTTCACACCCTTTTTCCAAATTTTCCTAGGATCCTACCAATTTTAAGTAGAGAATTAATGCAGAAAAAGACTCAATTCAATGCTAATAAGCAACTTGGATAGCCCCAAGGGACTTTTGACAGGCAAACTAAAATTTTGATAATGAACTGTTTTTCTATTGAAACAAACAAGGCTGTATTCTTTCAGTGTGAACCTCATCTTTGTTTGACTGAATTAAATTTTTCAGCCAAGATTTCACTCACATAACAAGAAGTGACTCGCTTTCTAGTTTCTTTGGTAAACCATTACTTCTTTAATTATTATCAACCTTGTTCCAGTGTGATAAATTGCTAATTACTTAATACCCTAATCAGCGTTCATTCTTTGCACAGATAAACTGTGACAGCGCCATTAATTTAAATAGTAATTTCACTTAATGGCCAGAACGGCACACCAGATTTTTATGCAGCATTTTCTGAAGACTGCATCCATCACTGCAATATTCTGACATAAAGATGTCTGACGTGCACTAACTCACTTAGGGAGAGCAGATGTTGCAGAGCAGAGTTTGGTAGTAATTCCCATAGTGCATCACTTCAGCATGAATGAGCTGCAAAGACAGAGGTAGACAATCTTCTGAAACTGCATTGCATAGCCCCTGACCTCTGCTTAATTTATCACATGTAGCACTTGACTCCTGAACCTTGACACCTCAAATGTACAATTTTAAATATGCTCCAAGAAAAACAAAATAGGGCTATGTAATATTGATGGATTGATTTGCCTTCTAAAAATTGCTTTATTCAATTGCTTAAGGATCCAGAAATTCTATAAACCTTTGCTGACTTCAACAAAGTACCAAAATACAAAATATGTGTTTGTAAATCAGCTTGAATGCATGTGTCATGCTTTATATATTTATGTTTCATAGGCACATAGTGCATTACAGCAAAAAGAAAATCCATGGGCTGGAAAAGACTCTTCTTGCTAACAGTGATTTCTGTCAACAATTATTTCATGTTCATCCCCAGCAACTGAAAAAATTTACAAACATAGCTGAGTGATGAATTACTAATTTAGTAAATCTGCAAAACCAATGCTTTCAAAAGGGAAAAATGAGTATTAGAAGGCTTAGCTTTTGGAGCCAGAATAAAGGATCAACAAAATACAGAGCCAGTGTACATTGCAAACTACTCCAAAAATCCTTGGCTTACATTTGGGTATTGCAACTATTACAGATCAGAAACTACTACAGTACAAAGCATTATCTTTCACTGTCTGAGACAGTTTAGTGGCATTTTACTAGGTTTTTTTTTTTTTTAAAGAGAAAATCCAAGAGTGGTTTCAGCTTCCATTATCCTTTATAGACAGAAATAGACAACTTTGGATAATCACATTGCAGCAGTGGGGCTCAGGATATGTGCATACAATGGTATCGCTGCCAGCCTTTGCCAGTAGATGTCTCTATGGTCCCCCCACTAAATAAGGCCAACAAGGGGCACAAAATAAGATCCAAGAAAACAGACCAAAAAAAAAAAAAAAAAAAAGAGTAATGTGAGATAGAAGACACCTACCTTGTTGCAGGACAAACTCTCTGAGAGAGGCATACAATGGCAAATTAAAATGTTCTACCATACAAGCTCTTAAAACCAACATTCTGTGCAAAAATGGTCTAGGTTCTGCAGAAACATGCTGCTTTCAGCAGAACTGATTATGCAACAAGATATGCACTTGCAGTGATTTTGTTTTTTCTCATTTTTTCAAGGAACTAAAAATTGCAAACAAAAGCTTTAAATTGCTCTTACATTTTTAACTGTGGCATCTATTGCCAGCTACAAAACAGAGTTTTGGAAGCATGTCAGCTTTTGCTTAAAGTCACCTCTGTTACCTCTTCCCCTTCTAGACACTGGGATCAGCTTTCCAACTACCATATTCTTGCAAAATTCTACATATCCATTTGCCAATGATAAATAAGATTTTTTTTTGTGAGTGTTTTTTTCCCCCCATCAGAATCATTATAAATAAGAGGAATAGGGAGCACATAGATTTTGTACATGGCTTGTGCGTTTTCTTGATGTATTTAGCAAGGCTGAATTACTCTAAGAAATTAAGCAAAAACATATTGAGCATGATGTATATGATATGATAAGAAACCACAATTTATTCTATGCTTAATGCAGAATAATATGATCTCTTTTCAACTATGGTGTTAATTCATCTTTGAAAAATGTTTTTGTGTTCAGCTGTACGCTGGCTCACAGCATAAAGTCCGCACAGGAAATCTGTGAACGATGAAAAAGCTACTGTTTTCTTTTTTAATGGCCAAAAAAATGTCATCATGACCCATTCTCAAGAAAAATAGTGTAAATGATAGAGTGCTATAGGCTAAACACATTTTAAAAAGAGAGGTATAAAGGTTTTTTAAATATATATATTTAAGGAAAAAAAACTGTTAAGAATACATATATACTGAAATGAAGAACATAACTTTCATCCCAAGATACCTGTATTACACTCCTACACAACTCATCTGCCCAGAGAGAGCAGTAAAAACATAAACGCTACCCCAGCAGTTCTGTTCCAACAGCATCTGTTAATTCACTCCATTTATAAAATACATATTGACAAAGACAACTGAACTGGGACCAGGGAGATTTGATTTGGTGTGAGAAAGTCAATTCAATGTGATTTTGTTAAAGGGCTCCTGCAGGCAAATAAAAGAGTTTAAGTAATAAAGTACATAAAGAGATGTTTTATGAGCCAGCCCTGTCTTGTGGCAGCCACACAATGTGCTGCTATGCAAGAGGGCCTTGCTCAGAGACATTATTGTAAGTCCTGCGTAGATGCTGTAGATCAGGCACAATTAGGGATCAGAGTGAGGGGTAGCACCATGCAAGTGGTGTGTTTCACAGCATACGCTCCATAATTCACCACTGAAAGGGAGAAAGCATTGCCATGGCTCCTAGTTTAGTCCTTCCTGACAGTCAACACAGAATGTGAGTACTTCGAACATCACAGCACCTGAAGGATCTAGTAAACACAAAAAATAAGGGGAAGAGTGAGATCATTTGGGGGTAAAGGAAGAGTTTAGCCTTCAGATCTGGGGTCTTGGTTATATAGTAGGATCCTTAGTTGTAAAGCAAGAGGCTCAAACTGGCACACACGTGGCAAAAGCACTGTATCACTAATCTTAGTACACCAAGCAGAACTGGTACTAAACCTTCATTATTTCCATGTTTTGAAATCGGATTCCCCTTCGGGACTGCAATTGGTTTTGAAGTCTTTTTGTCAGGCTGAGAAAGCCTAAGGCTGATGGTATATAATTTCCCCAATAAATGCAGAAAGAAAAGACACGTGAAAATACCTGAATGGGTTTTGTAATAATACCTCCAATCTCTGTCACCAGCTAGTCACAGAATGCTTTATAAGGAAGTAAAGTACATATTGTACATTTAGGCGATGCAGTAACTTGTGATATGCAAGAAATTAATAGGATACACCAGATGAATAAGGGACTAGTGCTATGGATTAAGCTTTGTTAATTTTAAATTGCAGTGGGTTTAGCCTTGTGTAGATGCACAAAGGAGGGACTTGGGCTTCCAACCAGATAGCACTGTCATCTTCAGTTCCTAGGTGACTAACTCCACATCTCCAGAGCAAATGGAAAATCCCTGCACTACGATGCATGGCAGCACAAGGTGAGCAAGTCTAATCTCAGCTCTACTGACTAAAAGAGGACTGGTCCAATCTTGTGACTGGAGTAATGAAAGATCAGGCACTCCCTTTGAATTTTCTGAAGTGTCTTCAGACCTTGCAGCTTTTGGACTGGGATTTTTTGGATTGTGCAATCACGAGCTCACCATTTTGCAATCTATTGGAATAGGTGAGTGAAGTGCAACAGCATTTTAACAAAATTGGCATATGTAACTTAACTTGAAGTATCCCACTTCTGAATGGCTAATTCTACAAGAGATTTAGAAAGATCAGAACTCTTTTTTCTTGAAAACGTCTCACTTACCTGTGAGAGGTCTATGTGCAGTCCCTTTTTCTTCATCACCACAGCAGACCAAGGCTGTGCTTATGACTTCTCCACCACAGCACTGCTGATTAAAACCATCATGGAGTGATCCACCACAGCAGATTTGATTCCCTGACATGGAGTAAGGCATTCCCTGGCAGCAAGAGTCACCAATTCCAACTGAAACTCTGTTTTGCCCTTCGTTAGGGCAGCATACTTCACCTGTCAATTTAAGAATACAATTAAAGATTTAATGCATGTATATCTCATGAAACCCCTGAGAGGTTCTCAACTGATGGCAATAAATATTAGTCTAGGTTCACACACTATTAGTTTCATGTACAATACATTCCACAAAGAAACGTGAAATCACTTGGTACTTTAGAATGGTATAAAAGCATATATTTATTTGTAATAATAATTGAAAAAACTTGCATTCAGGGCAAAGATTATGTAAGATATCAAAATGCAAGCATGACAAAGACAAACCGAGAAGAGCAACAAAAATAATTTCTGTAAATATAATAATAATACAGCTGAAAACCTTTAAGTATAGGTATATCTATAGTAAACAGAGTTTATTCTTTCTTTGGCGAAAGGGTCATTCTATTTATTCACAGCAAAACAATCCCATCTACTCCAACATCATTCCAAGGTTGTTTTGAAGGACTAACTCATACTGTTAAAGAGCTTTTCAGTGTCAGTCGGGACTTAATCTCCTAAAGAACTTACAAAGTAAGTGAACTTTAAAAATCCAGTATCACCATCACATTCAGTGGGGTTGGCTGCTACTTCAACAAAAACATCAACTGTTGCAGTACAGGGCTGTAGTATAAGACCGTCTTTGAGACTGACACTATAATGGGTGGGCTGAGGATAAACTGTTTGCCCTAGAGTAGATACTGCTGTTTTATTATATTAAGAACACAAAACTGACAGTAAATGGCAATAGTTTCCATTCTCTAATATCTGCACTTGGTCTGAACCAATGTTCGAACAGTTAAGGTTGTGTATTATTTTTTTTTGTGTATTATGTCGTCTGTGGCTCAAATGTCACTGATTCAACACTTGGAAGAAATAAGAAAAACAGATCAGCTGTTGAAGAGATTCCTGCCTTCCTAATTTGCAATCACCATGCCTTCAGCCCAGTGTACTTCAGTATGTCTAGAGCTATCAAGCGGGCCAAACAACATCTGGGAAATATGCATGCTTTGAGAGTTTCCTGTATAAATAACTTTATCAAATAAAGTCAATAATAATAATGAAAAAAAAAAAAGATGAGAACAATTTTTTAGAGTATAATAGATATAATCTGTTTAGATACTTCATCATATTTTCTTGCATCCCTTAGAATCTAATTTAGTTGCTACACAGAGAAAGTATTAAAACACAGAATGCAGCTTACATCTATCGGAAATAAAACTTTTTTTTTTTTTAAAGGAACTATTAGACATAAGACACAAAGGATCAGTAACCTTCTCATTAACCTCTCAAAATGGGATCCATTCCAAGCTAGGCTTGAAAACGTTCTCACTCTGAAAACTACCATGCAGTCTTACCAGTTAATTGTTATCCTTATCAAAGAGTGACCCACATTAACATTTAGCTTGAGGTTATTAGCATATTTATAAAAATTAAAAAGAAAAAAGTGACCAACATTGTTCATGTTGTCGCCCTTTAGAGTATGGAAACAGAGAATGCAGCAAGTATACTCAGGAAAAAAAATGTTTAAAATCATGTTCAGATATTCACTGTTTCATGCTTGTGGACTGCTGACTGAAGAACTACTTTCAGATATAGGACAATTTGTTTCATTGTACTTTTCTTTCATGATGTAAACAACATTAAACTAGTTAACATAGACCATTGGATGGGGACAGGGGTCACAGTATAATCTTTCCATTTCAGTACATTGAGATTAGTGAGGCCAGCAAAATACTCTTCTCTGGTTTTTCCATGTGATAGTATTTTCTGATGACATCATGGAAGACATTCTAATATTGTGATATATGAATTACTTTTCAAGGGATCAGAACTTAGGATGTGCTGAATGCACTGGCAAAAAATCAAGCTTTTCTGAGCCTGGGGAATGTGTGCCAGCTCATGAGTAATGAAAGCATTTTAGCTCCTGACCTGACAATTGGCTACAAAGAGATATATACTCTGAGCAGAGCCCCAGGAAGGACTCCTCTCCTTTTCTTCCCCTATCCCTGTCAAAAACTCACCAACCAACAAGAAACCAAACTCTAGACAATAGCACAGAAGCAGAGTTTGGGCTAAGTTCCTCAACAGTTCTGAGAATCAGACAGTATAATCAGCCTTAAGAAAGTGATAAATTTCCATCAAAGATAATACACACAGTTTGTTCTGTAACATTGATAGAAACAAACAGTAGAAAATCCTGTCAAAAAAAAGTAGAAGTGATGTAATCTGTAGTATCAACCCCAAATGCTAAGAATTGTTCCAGAGAAGAAATAGCTAGGGACAGTCACGAGGGGTCAAGTCAAGCAGAGAACTAAACTGCACCACTAAATTGCCTGATGGTGTTCCTGTTAAGCCGAACTGCCCTCCCCATTATGCAGCACTTACTTCAAGTAAGTATAGTTTGGCATAAATTAGTTCTCTGGGAAATGACCCAATCATCAGGTTTTATCAATTAAGCCTCTCTTGTATAAAGTGTACTGTGTTTAGAAGACAAAGCACAATTTTCTTTGCTTATCCCACTGAACACAAGCCTAGAAGACACCTAGAAATCTTGATAAATCCCACATTTATTGCAATGTTTTCATTCTCCTCGGTTTAACAGATAGATCAACTTTGTTGTTTTGTTTCTTTCAAGCACTTGAAACGAGTTGTCTCTTACCTACTAATACCCTAGTGTAATAACCACCACAGCACTGATGTTTCGGTTGCACAGCATGTATCTGACCACCACAGCAAACCCCTGGTGAATTAAGAATAAATGGAATGTACTTGTCCTCGCAGCATTGGAAGCCGGGTTTATTGTCGTGCAGAATCCCATTACAACATACCTAAAAGTAGTTAAAAAAAATAATAAATAAATCAGTAAGGCAATATCTGTTAAACAGAACATAATGTGTTCTTTGACAAAACAACGTATGTGAAAAACACGTACAAAATGTCCAAGTATGGACACTAATCTGACTGCAGTCAAATAAAAAGAAACTTGGCCCCCCAATTCTGTGCCCTCCAGCATTATCAGACTTCAATAAACTGCTTTATATCTGACAGAATGTTGCTATTTTGCGGCCTTCAACCATACTGCACCTTAATAAAATAGTCCATTAATATGAATCATCTCCATATGCCTTGCAGGCTGTTTGAATCTCTCAATGTGGAGTAGATTGCAATATGTAGATTGGTTTATGTAGATAAGCCACCATCACTCTACCCTTTCCTTTCATCCCCAACTCTTATTTATTTATTTATTTAGTCATTTATGAGGAGACATGTCATTTGAAACCCTTACAACGAAAAAAACAGTATTTCCCAATATGACCATCTGTATTTTTTCCACTTTAAAATAAGTGGAATTTTCTTCTTGTAACACTTGATCACTTATTTACGACTACTGTTCTTCAGACAATGTGATCTCAAGAGAATAATATTTATATAAGGATTTTTTTTCAAAATAAAATTTACATGGAAATGAATTTTGAAAAGGCCTTTAAACTGTACACTTCTCTCTAGGTGCTGTGGAGAAAATCATACATCTGAACAATCAAATAATTATGTGCACGCTTACTCCTGTGTAGATGGAGTGACACACTATGTAGAAAATCATATAGAACAGGTGGTAGAAATATTGTAAAAAAAGAATAACCTTGGAGCCTACAGTCAGTGTGACTTGTATCAGCCAGAAGGATGCCTCTTATGCTTAGACAGAAAATGCAGTTGACAGTTCAGCACAGATGTTGGACCAGAGTTGCTCCTTTGTTTTCTTTTGACATGGAGCACTTCCATCCTTTACAGTAACCATATTCTAAATCAGGTCAGCAAAGGAAGAAAGCATCCCTCCAGAAGGATCTTTATCTAGCTATTTTAATTACTAGCTGACACAAATTTTTAAAAACTGTGTAATAATAGGCTCAGGACATCTAATTTATATTACATATATAACGTTAACATGAATATATACATACATGAAAAAATGACGATTAATTTCCTGAATTCATAAACAAAATCCTTCCAGCTTCTATGTGAATACACTGTGCACTTTTTCTTTCTTTCTCTTTGCCTCTTTCTTTCTCTCTCTTTCTTTCTTTCTTCCTTTCTTCCTTTTTTCCTCTTTCTTTCTTTCCTTCTTTCTTTCTTTCCTTCTTTCTTTCCTTCTTTCTTTCCTTCCTTCTTTCCTTCCTTCCTTCCTTCTTTCTTTCTTTCCTTTCTTTCCTTCTTTCTTTCTTTCTTTCTTTCCTTCTTTCTTTCTTTCTCTGTTTTGAATGGCCTTTAGTCAATCTCCCCTGAGAATATTTGGTTAGGTTCTGAAGTCACAAACACACAAACAATATGCAACCCCAAATTAACAAGGGCAGGGCGGAAGGTATTCCTCATTACATTTTGAGGTTTTACAGCCTTATATTAGCCTTTGAATTGTTACATAGTTCTGTGCTTTTCCAGCACACTTTCTCATTTTGCATCTGTGTTTTAGACTGCTGATGGAGTTGAATTTTATCATTTTCTGTTCAGGAATTTTGAGCCTCTGCAGGTCCCATTATATTATTTTGCTGTCCACCATGCCACCAGTAATATAATCCAATCTATGAATTTAATTAACCCACTGTTCTTTCTTCCAGATCATTAGTTAAGATGTCAAATAAAACTCAGCTTTACACCTCTCCTTTCTATCTTTTGGATTTCATTGATCTCATTTTTTAAGACTGGCACACACTCCAGACTGAGTTTTTTGTCACTTACAATTGGCTCCAAAGTACCTAGAAGATTAGCTGTTCTCTCTATATTTCCAAGTAGTTTAAAGACACTCTTAACAATATCAAATCAAGTACTATCATGCCACTGTCCTCAGAATAGACCACGTTTAGCAACAATTCTTGATACTTGTAAAGTGTCTCTGCTCTTTTACTGCATCCTTAGCTCAAGACACCAGAGCCAGTAAAAGCTGTGCCTGCCTGTACAAAAGGAGGCCAAATATATGTTTCTCACATATTCTTGGTCCCAACTTTTGTGCTCTTTGGGACTGTGCTTCCCTCCGCGATCTGTTTAGCCCAGTTTCTCTGCTTCTTTTCACGGATTTCATTTGTCATCCCTGTCCTGTTTCCCTCTTTTCAGTGATGTGCACCACTCAACTTTCCCCCCAAAACAGTCTTTCCATCTTTACAGATGAAGAAACCTGCACATTTTTGGCACTACCCTGGCTCAAATGCTTGAGCAGCCATTTTAATTTCCATGTGAGGGTTCCAGTTTTCTCTTATGAATCCTTAGCAGAAACAGCTGCCCTGCTTATTGCACACTGGAGGGGCCACTTCAAGTGCTAACTCCAAAGGACTCTGACTGGAACATTATTTGCAAGATTGTATTATTGTTGTTCTCCCTTCTTTTCCCCCTGTATTTCCTCAAAAAAATCCCCAGATGAATACCCACGTATATTCCAATAGTTTCAGCAGCTTCTTTTCCTTGCTAGAAATTATTTAAGATCTTCAGCATTTCTCAATACCCTACAGACAGCTTCTAAAAAGAGGTCCAGTCTGCTTAAGTACATTCAGACTCTGATTTGGCATTACCAATTGATATAGTTGGTGCTATTATTATGTAGCTCCATAATATCCTCTGCAGTCAGCTGTAAATTGTTAAATAACACTTTTTTGGCAGTCCTCTAAAGATAGTCAGTTTCTGTTTGCATTGATATTCATCCCAAGGATCCTGTATTATCAGTCCATAAAATAAAATTAATTCAAGTAATGCTAAAATTATGTCATAAGTAAAAAAGAAAAGCAGATGGATTGAAAGTTATAGTGGCAAAAGGTTATTATTATCTCATCCTCTTAGATCTCAAAATGACAGTCCCAACTGGATGGCGTAACTCTGTACATGGAAGCAGAACCCTTGTAGCAATCAGATACAGCAACACCAACATTTTAGGCAGGTCTGAGATCTCTCTCTCATATGCAGGGTTGAATGCTTGACGTATACTTGCTAACCAGAAAATCTCTATTATCCATGGAGATGAAACAAGATGCTCATCTTGAGCTATCATGGGAGCCCTTAAAAATATTGGTAGACTGAGTTACTCACAAATCAATCCTATAGCTATCCTGCCATCTAGGCACACAAAGGGACTGTGACCCAGGAGCACAGGGACTGAGCAGGGCTTGGCATAAAGAAAGGCATATTAGGTTAGCTGAGAAAAGTCCATTCAACCAAGACTGTAGTGCAGAGTAACTAGATATCAAATCTGGCATGCAGTATTACACTTTTTTTTTCTTTTTTTTTCTTCCAATTTTTAAAAATACTCCAAACTTAACTATGCAACTCAGTTTTAATTTAATTTTAAATCTTGTCATCCCTGATCCCTCTGCTTTCTGAAGACTTTGCTGAAGGATATTATCTGGTCTTATGGACACATGCCAGTTGAGCAAGGACTGGTTTACTCAAATAAACAGATGTGTAAGGCAGCCATGTTTATCCTTCTTGTCAAACGCTTGCTGCCAAAGCCACTTTGTGAAATAGCAATTCACAAAACACTCTAAGGAATTCCTATTAGCTACTAGAGTTCATTAAAAATTTCTGCCTGTGGAGCAAACACCAGAGTAATGATTGACCCATCATGTTCTCATGTGAGAGGGAATATTTTAAATTAGCAAAGCTCATTCTTTTTTACTTAAATTATCCCAGAATCTATATAAACACCCTTTCTTGCTAAGTATACATATTTATTAATTTCTCAAACTGCTGTGCTCTTTTAGTAATTGGTACAGCCTTAGATCAAAAATCCCTGAGCATAAACGACTGTTATTCTGTTACAAATCATTAAATATTATCTTACTAAGATGAGTTTCATTTGATGTCTTTCAGGTGTGTTACCACGCACAGTATATATGAAGTGTTATCTTTTTAAAGGTTCTTTAAGCCTGAAAGAACATGAAAAGACTTTTCAAAAAATTACTAGCATTAATAGTAATTTTTACATAAATATTGATTATCCTTCATCGGTGTTTAGATGTGTTCATTTTCGCTCCTGAAATCATGTTTGTTCAGATAGCTATCTAGCCACTGTTTTGCTTCTCCTGTCCTTAAAGAGAAAAGTTTTTAACAAATGACATGTTAATTTTGAGTGAAAGGATAAGCCTGTAGTTCATAGTTATATTTGATTAATTCATTAACTGCAGATTTGTATAGCTTGTTGCTACTATAAAAAGTACCAAAGCTTAATAACATCTTCAGTCAGGACCCTTTTAACTGCTGATGTTCACACCCAGGATCCATTGTGTATGGAAATAATTAGCCTTTACGTCACTATTTTAATTACATTCTTACTGTACCTGTCTCATTATCTTCAGTGCTCACCTCAGGATGCCAGTAACAACAGAAGGACAGTTTGGCAGCTACATGGACAAGAAAGGAATGCCTTCCCCACCGTACTCACATTATGCTCTCTAATGGGTGAAGCTGGAGTATATTCTCCTGTTAATGGAAGCAAATCTCTACAGATTGTGTGCTATGTGCTCTGTAAGCTGATGTTTGTTTTTAGATTTCAAATATGAATAGAGTTATGGATCACACCCTACTGAAAAGAGAAAGGAAAAGCCTGACAATTTTGGCAGCTTGGGAACACTCAAGCAGCATAGGCCTGTTACTGCAAAAGGCAGCCGTAGGACATAGGGACCCTCCTGGCAGTAGACAAAAGACTGTATTCTCAGCTTTTCTGAAATATTTCACAGAAAAGCCTTTTAAAATTATTTCTGCACTCAAAAAGTGTAAATCCATTCAAGTCTGATTACAAACACCAGGGTAAGGCTACCAGCCAGGGCATTTTATTAGATATTGTTATAATAATTAAGATCTGTAACATTGAAGTAGAACAATGGATAGCAACTAGGAACAAGAAGTACAGATCTGATGCAAAGTTTATTTAGGATAATAGGAATCTTTTCTCAACTTCATTAGGCTTAATATCAAGTCCATAGGAGCCCATGAATGTCCATGTACACATGTCCCTTGTAGTGAAAATGTCATTTGCTCTTTCAGAGATTCCCAAGATAGCTCTGAGCAAGTTGGTTTATTTACACAGTAGAACGTTTTGTGGAGATACTAACTTGGATCCTAACTGGAGCACACACGTTAGTACAACACTTTGCCCAGCTAATTAGCACTGCCTTTCTGATATAACTGTGCTACTTAGCTGGACCAAATTCAGCCAATGTTTGCTGTAGAGTCTCTGCACCCCTCTCTGCTGCGCAGTGAAAACACACCCTCGTATTCCTATTACTGAAATTCGTGTTTTTTGTTTTTTTTTTTTTTGAGGGGGAGTGTATTACTGAATACTGGTTTTTGAAGGGGGAGGGGATTATATTTTGGTGATCTCTTACGTAGATAAAAAACGATAACAAATCCCTCCTTTTCTGCAGTTCCTTATAATAGCAAGCTGATGCTGCCAAATTCCATCCATGAATCCATATGAAATATTAATAAACAACCCAAGACACACCTTCAAATTATTTTTTTAATAAAAGGCCTAGTTTTGCTCTCACTTTATACTCCTGGATTCAAGGAAATCGTAAAGGGGCAATTAGACTTATTGTGTCTTCTACACAAATGAGGTGTTTTTACCCTGCTATGCAGCTGAGCTCCACCACAACCATTCTCTCATTCCCCTTTCTCAAAGGGGAAGGGGGAAAAATACAGTGGAAAGGACTCAAGGTTTATGATATAAGGACAGGGAGATCACTCAACAGTTATCATCACAGGCAAAACAGATTCACATAGGGAGATTAATATCATTTATTGCCTATTACTAACAGACTAGAACTGTGAGGAACTAAAAGCAAACTAAAAACACTTTTCCCCCCCATCCACCACCTTTTATGTCCTCCCCATGAATGGCGCAGGGAAACCGGGAATGGGGGCTGCGGTCAGTCCCTAATGCTTCATCTCCGCTGCTCCTTCACGGTCACTCCCTGCCCCTGCTCCCCATGAGGTCCCTCCCACGGGATGCCGTCCTTCCCGAACTGAGCCTGCGGGGGCTGCCCACAGGCAGCAGCTCTTCAAGCACTGCTCCAACATGGCTCCGTACCATGGGGTCCATACCCCAGGAGCAAACTGCTCCAGCACGGGTCCCCCACAGGCAGCAGCTCCCCCCAGGCCCCCTGCTCCTGCGTGGGCTCCTCTCCACGGGCTGCAGCTCCGGCCCGGGGCCTGCTCCTGCGGGGGCTCTCCATGGGCCGCAGCCTCCTCCAGGCCACATCCACCTGCTCCAGCGGGGGCTCCTCCACGGGCTGCAGCGTGGAGATCTGCCCCGTGTGGGACCCATGGGCTGCAGGGGGACAGCCTGCTCCACCAGGGGCCTCTCCACAGGCCGCAGGGGAACTGCTGCTGCCTGCCTAGAGCACCTCCTGCCCTCCTTCTACACTGACCTTGGGGGTTGCAGGGCTGGTTCTCACTCCTCTCCTCTCCCAGCTGCTGTGGCACAGCAATTTTTTCCCTTTCTTAGATCTGCTCTCGTGTAGGTCCAACCAGTGTTTCTCATTGGCTTGGCTCTGGCCAGCAGTGGCTCCCTTTTGGGGCCAGCTGGAGCTGGCGCTGATCTGACATGGGGCATCTTCTGGGCTCTGCTCACAAAGGCCACCCCAGAGGACCCCTGCTACCAAAACCTTGCCACATAAATGCAATACAACAAGATGAAATAAACAAATGGAGGAAAATGACAATCTCCTTTATGAGAACTTCACCACTGATTTGTCTATTGGAACTATGTACATACATCTTACCTGCTTTCACTGACTGGTCTACCATCAAATTTGATATGTATGGAAAGAATATCTATGGGGAAAGATGTTTACATATGTAATGAAACTGAACAACAGGCTAAACAAATAACAAGCATTTCCGTTTGTTTGTTTTCCCAACAGTAATTATTACGCCTCATAGAGTACTATAAAGGCAAGAGAAGTTATTCTGTTTTAATGGACTATCAACTCTCAGGAACAGGACAGAGTTCTCCATTTAGTAGGAGAGAAGGAGAAGTTATGAATTTGGTAGCTTCAAATCTAGCCATTTCCAAGAGGATATGTTCCAATCACAAAATGCACCATAACAATTAAAGGTAGTGCAACTTGTTGGCACCTCCCAGAGGGAAGCATAATACAGGTTTGAGGTGGTATTATCATTCCTAGTGGAGATTGTCATCTTTACAAGTCAGAACTGAGCCGTACTAGTGGATTAGAAAAATGGTGTCATTTCTGCTCAAGAGAAAAATGCAGGACTTCAGCCTCCTTGGCTGAACACAAACAAGTAAAGAACAAAATGAAGAAACACTAGTAAAGCACCCTCTTATCCAGAGAGATGCAGTATTGTATTCTTAAATATGTCCCATTCTGATAAGCTTTTAATACACTTGATTGTTAATTTTCATAGACTGCTGAGATGGCTTCATTTTACCTACAAAATTTTTGCACCCCTGCAAGCAAACTTGAAAGTGCAATTCATTGTGTCAAGAATTTTGTACATTTGCAAAAGGGTTGGGGACTGAGATCTTTGTATTTCAGATTTTTTTTTTTTCCTGTGCCAAACAAAAGATACCTGCTTATTGCTCTTGATCTGAACATTACTTTAACTCTAAGTGGCATCTTTACATTTGATATATCATTATATCATTTGGTATATCAGTGTTGCTTTTCTTCACTACTCCAGTAGACTGTTGAATCTAAAGTCCACATATACGAGCATAAATACTTGAGCATTATAGCTGGCGTAGAGTGAATGCTGTCCCTGTCCCAGACTAGTGTAGAAGGAACAAGGATATGTCAGAAGCTCTGTAGAAATCTGTTACAGATGTTTTAGGTTACTGGTGGGTACACAGAACAAACCAGGGAAAGCATCAGGAGGGGAATTTTAATCATCACTCACAAAAATTACTGCCATGTCATCTTATGTATGAGTGCTTCAGTTTCCTGTGGACCTTCAAGTCTGCTGCCTAACCAAGTAGCACCCACTACTAACCCCTGTCTCTGACTACTAGGTGCAAATAACAAACAGATAAATATCTCTTTGTACTTCCTCATTGTTGTATGAGTATAGTGGTATTCCATTACATCACAGCACAGTTAAGAGTCAGAAATTGTTAAAGTTGGTGATGTGTTTAGAGAATACAAAGACCATTATAGCAAAATGATATTCAATCTACTGGAAAAAAATAGAAAGTCAGGAAACCATAAAAATAGATGGACACTCTCTAAAGCTGAAAGTTACCATAAGTTTGCACAAAGATTGAAAAAGTAAAAAAGGAGAAAAAAACTTCTAAAATTAATCTAATACAAACTCATACACATGCCAAGAGGTCTATTAAAAAGTCTACCAAGCTAAAAAACATGAAATAATTAAATTTACCTTTTAGAACAAGACTCCCTGTAATTCACTTGAAAGGTTTCAGAAACACATTTAGCACAGCATTGCTTTCAAGGGAACTCAAAAGCTAAGGCTGTATTGGCTGGAATAATTTATATTTTGACTTGAACCTCTCAAATAACTCACTTCCTTAATTACTGTCTTGTCTGACAGGGAATCTTGTGAATACATATCGTTTGCCTTGGTCACGGAGCATATGATGATGCTTTTGACAAATAGGGACACTATTTCATTACATTAAATCTTACTTTCAAACTAAGAGTTTTCTACCTCATTTGTCAATAAAAACCATTACAGACTCCTGCTACGCTATTGATCCTACTCCTAAACAGGAACTAATATGAAGATTAACCTGAAAATAGCCATAATTTAAAAATACATCTGACAAATCACAATGGATCTCATTCAGGGCTGCTCATCATTGTCATGTAACAACCACCCACTTGTAGCTGAATCTAAATAGATTTTCTGTACAGAGGAATTTAGTCATTCAGCCAAGAAAGAATTTGAGGGGGGAAAAAAATCATTTTAATGACCATTATTTGCCATGCAGGGTTTTAGGAATAATTCCTCACACAGAGAGAAGCTTTGTAGTTTTACTAGTGTTTTTGAAATTCTGCATATGCCTGGAAACTTTTCTACGGCCTTTATGTGATCCAGTGTGACCACTTTTTGCCAAAGGAACCATATGAAGTACTACCACGTGCTCCACAGGTACCTGAATATTAGAGCTGACAAAGAATCTCCTTTAGCAGTTTACAGTGTGTAAATGTGTGTATAAAGTGTGTATGACATGAAGCTGAGCAAAACTTATTGTTCCAAGTGGGAGGCAAATATACATACAAAGCTCTATGTATCTATATACCCACCATGTAATTTAGCACAATGGGATTATTAGATCAGTAGATCTAATAATTTGGTACTGAGATTCCTCACATCTCCTACATATGATTTGTGAGATTTACTTGGGATCAGATAGAGCCTCATTCCTTGGGATGAACACCTACACAATGCATATGAATCAAAGCTTTCTGAAGGGAAGAAACTTTAGATGCATGCTTGTGACATAAGGTGGTCCACAGACTGGTTGGAAACCTGATGTCCCCATCTAGACCTGGAGTACATTTGAGAGTTTTCTGAAGCACACATTCTGGCTTAGCTTCCTCTGTAGGGAATTTAGTTTGTACATATTAAAAACCACCTTGAAACTGAACCCATATGCAGTAAACGAAAACAAGCAGGGGATTTGCTTCGAAATTTTACTGTTGCTTCAAACTGAAGTGTTAATCTAAGACAATAATAAATACTAACCAGTTCATTTCTTTTGAAAGGAGGAATAAAGTCAACAGTCTCACTTGTCAGCAGCTGTCTGACAAAATGTTGCTAGAGATTTTTGCACAGCTGTCCCCATATTAAGCTCAAATATCCTCATATGATTTAAAAATATTTCAAGACATGTATCAGAGCCTCATATTTAAAATGTTGAAAGAAGCAAAATCTTCACTTCCCTTCCTCTGACAACTAAGGAGGTTTGGTTTACACACTCATTTCAAAAAGAACAATTCTTATATCACTAACTTAAAAATAAACATGTACCTTCAGCTCTGTGTGATAACACTCTTCTCCACAGATATTTTCATGCTTCTTACATTCTAGAGGGATGCACATTCTATTACTTTTGCTGCTCCCTGCTGCTGGGGCGCACCTCTTCAATGCTTTACGTAAGAGATCATATCCTAGAATAATGCCATTTGGCTGTCTCGGCGATACCCAGTTGATTTGAAGAGATCTACAATAAGCAGAAAATTAACATCTGTTAGATTATTTAAAGTATTTATGTTTCTGCATATAATTACATTAAATGATTAGCATGTAGTAGTTCCACATTATATTAGTTCACATGGAGTGAAGTATTTCAAGTATCCTACATATCCCTCTGGATGGTGAATTTCACAGCTTCGTTAATAAAACCAAAAGGTGTAAAGTTTGAAAAAAGTATCAATAGTTGATAAAACTCTGGGAAAATGAATCACACACATAATCAAAGTCCTTAAAGACTGTAATCAAAGTCTTTCTATTTAAAAGAAATCACGTTCATGCTTCTGAAAACTTTTGTATAATTTTTTTTCTAGCATTTCAACCATTGCAGTTCAGTGGTAGGTGAAAGGATTCAGCATGCTTTCTTGGTGCTGTAGCTAAGTTCTATTGACAAGGCTGGAGGGACCATTCCATCCTCAAACAGGATCCTGGTGGAGGACAGGCAGCTGGGGGACAAAGGACCAACCCCACACTGCAAGTTGTAGCCAGTGCAGCTTGCTCACATTCAGTCACCATTTAGAATAGATTTGCATTCATCTTGCCTTTTCCCTGCTTTTAAAAATATAATGCAAAAAACACACGTTCCTTTGAAATTTATTCTTCAACACATAATTAATAGAAAATAAGAATTAATAACATCATTAAACAGTATACTTAAATATTTTCATTGACAAAATTAGAAGTAAAAAATGCAAGTGTTTAGCATAATTCTGACTCAGTGCAAAAGCATGACTGCAGCTGTCCACAAAAGACTGTCTGTAAGAATCCTGTTCTTGATTTCAAGTTTGATATTAGGCTATCATCAGTTTAAGGAAGAAAGTATCTTAAGGGAAAAGCTGTGTTAAACTTTAGTATGCTTGTCACTACTAAAAATGTGCAGGTGTTGGCTTCAAAATCTCACTTAAAATTGCAATGTATGTCTCAAAGGGACATTTGAGACAGAAATTTGCTCTTTTATCATGTACACATTTTACATGGAAAAGTTCGTTTACTGCATAATCACTCTGCAATGTTGCGTTTTCTTACTATGACTTTCTGCTTCAGCTAGAGAGGAGGAGATCCCAGTGCTACAAGTAGATCAATAGGAGGACTTATAACACTGTATAGCATATATTCAGGCTCCAAATACCTCTTCTTGATCTCCACGTCCCAATTACACAGCCACTGTCAGAATGCCAGTGACATCATAAATTAGCATTAATTTAACGTGAAAAATGTTACAGTGAAACAGCAGCTGCTGAGATAAACTTTGACATCTTAACAGAATAAAATAACTGAACTATTATTTCACTTCCCTGAGATATAAACAGAGGAATACAGAGCAATAAGCCTTTGAGAACAGGAGTTAATGTCACCTGTGAAGGAATAACTTCATAGGTGACTTGCAGAGGCAGCATTATTATTCCAAGGTCTTCATTTGAACCATAGGTTTAATTCCATATTCCATACATGCCTAGTTTGTATTCACTATATATTCTAACACATGGACTTGAACACACATCTGTGTGCGTGTAAATACACACCCAAATATCTACATTTAAATAATGTAACAGGATTTAACTTAAAAACATAAAAACAGGAAGCTATATTGTAAAAAAAAATATATATATATATATATCAGAAAAAAAAAAAAGATAAAAAGAAAAGGACAAGAAGGGTAGTACTTCAACTTTATAAATGCTATTGTAACTCTCTCCTGGTCTTTGCACAGTATAGATCACAGGAGCAAAGAAAGCACTTCTAGTTATTACTTAGAATAATTTGCTTTCTGCAGGTGTCATTCAGACCCCCAAATGTATGTTTTCAAAGCATTGTGCAAGTTTTTTCAGTTTTGCAAGCCATATTACCCCCAAAAATAATTTCAAACTAGGCCAGAGAATTGATGCAATTGTTTGAACATTTTCCCTTTTCTGCAGAACTCAACATGTATTTCTTCATTTAACAAGCAATCACTTTATTATTATTCAATGTACAGATACACATTTGGTGTGGAAACAGCTTGTTATCATGTAAAGCTACAGCTGCCCAAGTAAATCATGTGGCATGGAAGTTCACTGCATAGTGCCACTGAAAGGGTAAAACCCCGTATGACCTTTCAATAAAGCCACAACTCTTACGTACTCCCAGATAAGCAGACTCCTTCACAATTTTATGAATGTTTCAGTTACATCTATATCTTCTGATGTTCGCTACCAATGACAAATTGAGATGGTTTTGAAAGCATCACAGTAAGAACGATCCATGGCTCAGTTAAATAAAGTAGTAAGGTTTCCATGAGATTACAGATGTGAATGAGTATCTCAGTTTTTTGATAGCTACTGTCTGAAGAAACAGGTGCAGATTTACAGGGACATGATGGGACCTTCAGCATGCAACCAGCTGTACCACGTATGGTGCCCACAGAAAGCACAGCCTAAGCAGGTAACTGGGTTCACTGACAAGAACTGCTTCAGACTGCAACACCTACAAGGTGCTACAGCAGTTCCAGATGATAAAGAACAATTTCAAACTGATCAACAAAATTATATTTGCTTTTGGAGCAACAGACCAAAATCCTTTGTTTCAAGCATGTGAGGAAAATCCATTCTGGCATTTCTGGGTAGAAACATTAAAAAAAAAAAAAAATCCATGAAAAATGCCAGTATTTCATGGTTTTGCTATACATTTCAAATACATTTTGATAAACAAGGACAGAACAAGGGGTAATGATTTTAAAATAAAAAAGGGCATGTTTAGATTAGATATAAAGAAGGAACTTTTCATGATGACGGTGATGAGGCACTGGAACAGACTCATCAGAGATGTTGTAGATGCCCCTGGAAATGTTCAAGGCCAGGCTGGATGAGGCTTTGGCCAACCTGATCAAGTGGTAGTTGTCCCTGCATGGCAGGGGGGTTGGACTAGATGATCTTTAAGGTCCCTTCCAACCCAAACCATTCTATGATTCCATGAAACCAGGGTTAGGAAAGGAAATTCTGTTTTTTGCCTGCTTCAGGTATCAACAGCTTCAAGTGTTCACGAGCCATGAGAACTACTGCTGATTTTTCTCAACATAGTAACAATGTTTTAACCATGAAGATTAAAAATATAATAAGGCCTCATTTTTGAATCTTGAGAACAACTATTGTATTAGTTTTATCAAATACAAAGGTTTAAATTAAAAAATCAAATCAAATCTGAGATTCAATGACTTTAATTTACTGTAATTAAAAAATCACAGGAAAAGCACGAGATTAACCTGAAATTCTTAAGATAGGGAACGTTGCTATTATTAATGACAAGTGGATCAAATACTCTCCTCATCAGGAGATCACATACACTGAACAACTACTTCAGTAGTATTGTACAAGAGTTAACTACTCGTATCACGGACTGCAGTGCTAATATTATTAGAGAAGCAGTATGACAGTACAGAAAGTCAGATAAAAATCATTGCACTTCTATCAATGCTACAAAATTCTTTGATTCTTTCTGTGTCTTGTTTTTCCTAGTAGGGAGACTGATCAGGTTTCCTCCACAGGAACACTGCTCTGAACACTTAAGGGAAAGTGCTATTAAAATAAGTATGCTAGAGAAACCTGACTTTCTGTTTTGCCTGTCCTCTGGATATATCTGATCAGCTTGTCATTGGTTGGCTGGACGTGACTCCACAACAATCTTTCCCAGCATTTCATGTTTATTCACATAGTTATGAATTCGTTTTTTTATCTGTACATTCCAGCAATTTTCCTAGTATGGAAAATCAGACTTACTGGTCTTTAGTTCCCCAGTCACTTTGGAGAAATCCACATTACACTGTCATCTTCCATTCCTGCAGTACCAATACCAAATTAAAAGCCATTTTGCACAGCGCAGTAGTTTGACACTTTCATATGTGAGCTCCTTCAGAACTCCTGATCCAATAGTTTATTACTGTTTTGCCTATTTGTTCTAAAACCTTTCTTCTAACATATTAATTTGAGATAGTTCCTCCACTTCATTCACCCATGCACAGCATCTCATACAAAAACCTCCCTAAGCTCCACACTACTGAACACCAAAGTGAAGAATTCACCAGTGCACACACACATACACCCTGACACACCCTCCCATCCAAAAAAATATAAACAAGACAAGAAACATAAAAAAACAGAACGTGACTTAGGACTTCCATATTGGGTCCCATACTGTTTTCTATTAGAAGTTTGGCATTATAAAATAATAGTTCTAGGACTGTGACCTTTTGTGCCAAGTTTCAGCCTGAAGCTGAATTATTAACTGTAAGGGGTGGAAAAGTAAGGTATTTATAATGGCTCCAGTGGTATAACCTTCATTAGAACAGTCTGGATGGAGCTGCTATCAGAAAGACTTCTAAGAAGTTGGTGGGTGAAATTATAATTTATGTCATGCAGCACCTTGAGGCAAATTTTAAAACAATTATTTGTGAATGCTACAAAGACATTATCCTACAGCATTCTCATCAATAATACAGGCCACTAAACTGATTCAGAAGAGGAAAAAACACTATGATTCCAATTAAAGACAATAAACTGCATGATCTGTATTGTATCTCAACTATCCCATGAGCCTATACTGTATAAATGCTTTTTTTCTCTGTCTGGTGACAGATATGTATTAAAATGTCCTCTTGTCTACACAAACTGTTTTTTTTTTTTTTACCAAGCTTTTTCTTTTATGGAGGATAAATAAGCAAAATTCATATTCAGCCCACCACCTGCTGAAGCTGTCAGCTGTAGTGTTTGTCATATTTCAATCAAAGCTGAAGCCAGCCAGTCATTTTTATACTGCACAATCCCTACATACTCGAGGACCAGAATTAATGAATTAGCTATTGATTAAATTCCACTCTAGCAAATCCACCGTGGCAAATAAATGAACTACCCGGGGCACGTGTAGGCCATGGCCAGACATGTCCGGGCAATCGATCAGTAGTTAGTATTCTTTTGGGATATAAGAACAGCTGATGATAATATGACATGTAGGAAAAAGCAGTGTAGAAACAGAGTCTGCTTCTGGCTGAGCAGATTATAAAGTAGGAAGGCATTTTTGATCCTTTTGCATTCATGTGTTGTGACATATTTAGTCTATATATAATAGCAGAAACATGCATAAGTGTTTGCAGTACAGACAATACAGACAAAGGCACACATAAGTTAAAGCCAAGGGCAAAAGATGAGATCCTGAATTGAGTTCTTATCATCAAACAAGCTTTGACTATATCTGGATGTGTGAGAGAAAAATAGCAAGCTTAATTTCACCCTTATACGGAGACAAATGCTGAATTCAAGCAAAATGTAGAAATGATAAACAGCAAACGGAAGTCTTTAAGAGACTGGAGGAGCAAATCCATCGTGCTGGCCATTTCAGAAGGCTCAGTTGTTAGATTTTTGTTATTTACAAAAAAGATTTATTTATTTTTTTTCTACAAAAGAAACACTGCTAATGAGCATACTCTACCAGAAATGTAATAAAATCATATGAACAATAACATACACACAGGAGGCTAACTGTTTTATTGTTGGTGTAATTCTGAAAAAATGTGTTAGCAAGCTTTGTTTTAGCCTGTCTTTGGAAGATATTAACTCCTAAAGAATCACTGAATATGTTATTATTTGGCAGCTTCTAAATACTGCAAAACTGTTACTCCTTTTACAATTAAGAAGTTTGTCCGTGCCTGTGGATTTCATGGATGTGCAGGTTGCAAACAGTGTTTCAACGAGACAGAGATGTGTATGCCTTTTAAGATAACTTACTAATTCTTACTGTTGTGATGGGTGACTTTTTTTTACCCACAATTACTCTGTTTCCGTTATCAGCATCACATTGCTCCCTGAGCATTAATCTCCCTCTTCTTAACTGACAGCAAAATGTGATAATTTTCATCCTCTAAACTTCTTTTAACTACTTCCACTTATGCCTTACTTATTATCCCAGCACAGTGATACCTGAATGACTCTATACAATCAAAGGTGAGATTTCTTTAGTTGCTCATTTGGCCAAAAACTCCAAGATCAAATATAATGACCATGAAAAACCTTTACAAGCTGTACACTGAATTCTTTAATGCACCTTATTCAATGCGAGATTGGTCCCCATTCCAGCCACAAATTGATCTGATATATGCCAGCTACCTTCAGCATAGTACCTTGAGCCAATTACGTGAATAATGGGTGCTGCCAGCTGCTTCGGCTCATCTTCCACAGTTGTAATCTGGGTCCTGTTGCTTTTCACACAGGCATACACTGTGCAGGCTTCAATCTGATGAAGAAGAAGGTGAATTTCAAATACTAAGCTGCAGAAATTATTTAACTCTGCTACTTGTTTAGACTTCTCTCTTCACCAAGATTTTCTTCTTTTCTACTTAACAGATTACGTACAGCCAGGAAAATACCATTACTTTGAGATAAGTATATCTATCAGAGATATACCGTGCCGTATCACACTTCCCCACACCATTTTCAAAAAAAAGAGTACACGCAGCCATCTAAAATACCTACTGCTATTCTCTATTAAATTATCATCAACAGTGTTGAAGTGAATTTGTTTGTGTTTTGTAAGCAGAATCTCATACGTAACACTGAAAAAAATGTAACTGTCCAACTGTAATAAGATAGGAAGACAATATTGCACTATACTTTGATTTTGGTTCACGAGTAATTCACTTCAGTTTCCTACATGTACCACACATTCTGAAATAAAAATAAGGATATTTTTCCTTAATATCTTCTATTCCTTCATGTCTATGCTGGAAAATTAGGCTAAAGATAAAAACACACATACAAAACATATACTTTGTTATTAAAAATCCCACAGAAATAAAAACTTACTCCTTCCAATTCTTGGGATTAAACTAAACAGAAGTGAAGTCAAATAACAAGTGAAGGATAGTAACATTGTTTCTCTATTGGCAAGGCAGAGGTTATTCAAAATAAGAGGGCACAAAAGAAAAGAAAGATAATGCAGGAAGATTACCACTGAGACGTACATGCATCCGCGGTAATATTGCTTTCAGGACAAGAAAAAAAAAGAACCAAAACAAAAAACAAAACAAAACAAAAAACACTTTGATTTTACCTATCACATTGATGCAAATGTAAGTCCAGTATAAAGACTAAGAAAGTCAAAGAGAAGAATAATTAACATCTCAAGAAACAGAAGGTGGCCATGGTAAATTAATATAGAGGGTCTATAAGTGAGGCAGTACTCTGAATTTGCATTGTTATTGAGAAAAGACAAATGTGTTTCCAAGCAGCATTCAGAAAGTCATATGTGTATTCATGGATGGAGGTTTGCTGTTTCAGAGGGGTTGGAACATAGAAATCTGTTATGGTATGCCTGCCTGTGATGTTTATTTATGGCATGTAGTATCTGGATGCAAATTTTTCAGAGCAGAGTACACATAGTTACTACTAAGTCCTTCTAAAATATAATGCAAACCCATCCTGAACAAAATAGACAAGAATAGTTACAATTAAATGTCAAACTGCATTTCTTGAACACATTAATTCAACTTAAGAATAGAAAGATACCATTTATTATTTTTATACTACATATAATATTTTGTCTTTCAATAGATATCTGTCTAGAGAGGCAAATATAAAGATAAAGGAAAAAGCAAAGAAAAAATTGTTGTACTTATTAACAGCATAAGAAGTACTACTATGATTTCAACAGCTCTGCTTTTTCCTCAGAACGATGAGGAGAAAAAAAATGATAAAAGGATGACAAATGCAATATCATTATTTCTTCATGCTGATATATTATGCATGCCTGATGTTTCTAAAACAATTGCAATTTTCTTTTAATGAGTAGGAGTAGAATCTTTGCTTCTCTGTAATGTATGTTAGGGATTTGCTAATGTGGTAGCACAGAGCATTTAAGGGAAAGTAAATGGAGTTTTGATGGTTTGAAAAAAAAAATAATGGAAATCTGTGTTATGAAAACAGTACACAGACCTAAAATACACTGAAAATAAATTTATGCCTTGTATGTATACACACATACAAACATCAGTGCAAATATATGTTCGTGTATGTAAAGAAATTCATATAACAATATTCACCTTGGAAGTACATAAATATTATGTAAAATCAAAGTATGTTACACAACACAGAAAAAATATTCTAACCTGTATATTGTATACAGTGAATGGAGACAAATCTGCTAAAAGAAAGGACCCAGGCTCGTTCATTCCAGTCTTGTACTGCTTATTATTTACATAGATAGAGTACTCTGTGACAACACCATTCGGGTTTGAAGGCGATGTCCAGATGACACGTACAGCTGTACTGTTGATGATGACAACCTCTGGAGGGAACATGCCCTCAGGCTCTAGAAATAAAGGAAGAAACTGAATAAACTCCAGCTGTCTCTGCAAAAGCACTTGTTTAACCAAATGCAGATTAGTATTTAGGTTTAGCAAAGGGTTCACTGCTTATCTGCTTTCCTCTGATGAAGTTATCACAGTCTGTAGTCTTCTGTAAATTGGCTTATTATACTCTCAGTTAGAAACCATGAGAGCTGATGGTAAAATGCTTTATACCACCAGCATAGTGTCAATCATCAGTGGTATGTGGCCAGTGAGATATGATGATAAATTATTCACCCATCTGCACTGCCAACATATAAACATTATTTTTATGTCTCCCCGAATCCTCCAATCTTAAAAAAAAAAAAAAAAAGAGAGAAAGAGAGAGAGAGAAACAAAGCATTTTGCTTTTAAAGGAAAACCTGAGACCAAAATACCTTATGTCTGGTGGAACGTGACGTTATCAGCCTCATAGCTGAAGCAAGATGAAGCAATATGTGATATTGTCATTATGTAAATGGATTTGAATGTTGATTACTATAGGTAATGATGAAGTCTAACACTTATTTAAAAAAAAAAAAAAAAAGAAACCTCCCTTAGCGTTAAATTACATAATTATCTAAGCATGTCAGAAATAACCATGCAAAGACCTATTTTTATCATAAGAACCCATCTTTACCAGTTGAAAAATTGTCCTTACAATCGATTCTATTTTATAAACAAAAGGTGCTGACCTTTGGCATCACAAAGGAAATGGAATCCTCACTTAAAGGGCTTTGCTAATGACCTGGAACACTTGCTTCTGAGGTAATGATATTATAATGTTTATAATGAGACTTTATAAAGCAAAAAGATTAGAAAGACCATTCTGAACACATTTTAGATTTACTTCTTTTTTTTGTTCTTGTTCCTCACCCCTACTCCTTAACGCACATGCAGTTGCTAACTGGCATAGAAATGACTCATAAATAATTTTTTTCAGGGGTTAAAGTTACACCTAGTGTTTCTGGTGGCTCAGGAAAGGTCCCATATACGACTGTCATGTCAAAAGCACATCGCTTCACAGAGCAAATATTTTTAAAAGAACATTAATTGTTTTTAAATTCCACCATTTATTGATATGAACTCAGTTCCAAACTTAGTATACGCAGACAGGAGTATGCAGGAGAAGATGAGAACAAAGTGGGTTAATATCTGCTATTAGAGCTTTTGCTTCTGTCTCAGTGGGACCCTTTATTGATCTACCACATGATGACAACCAGCACTTAAGCATTTTAGCGTTTTAGCCCTTTTTCCTCTTATACCGGAAATTTTATAATGGAAGGATGACTGATCTTAACCCTAACAAAAATCAATCAATTTCATTCTCAGAGTTTAAGCCAAGCTGCATTCAGGGCTAACCAACCTCCATCTGAGGTAGTCACATGCACAACTTCACTGTTGATGCTGTGGGCTCCATTAAAAACTTGAAAAAATATCTGATATTCTGTGTTGGGCTGCAAGTCACCTATGACTGTATAGTTTTTATCAGCCTGAATCCTCAGAGATCTTCTATCAGCAGTAGAATTCAAGAAGAGGATGTAATACACAACATCTCCTTGCAAGTCTTGTAGTGCTGAGAAAGGAAAAACATTGAGACATCAACTAAGAAATATTCAGTCAGCCAGTTTCTTATTCACAACATTTATCTTGAAAAGCAAATTATTATGCAGAGTCCCTTACTGTAAAAAAAAAAAAAAAAAAAAAAGAGAGAGAGAGAGAGATTCCATCAAGTGTTTTTAATGTCCTCCCACACACCAATAACCACAGGTACAGAATGCTCTTCCAAAGTGTCATTAACGGCCCATCATCCTAGCCAACACTGGGAAAGCCTTCTTTCTCTAAATCCTCTAGTGACAATGGTAGAATCTGTAAGTAAACTCAGAGGTGAAGATTGCTAGCAGTGGTGCATAGATCCTGTAGCTCGCCACTGCAAACGAATGTCTTTTACCTCGATAGCAGGAAGAGCATAAAACCTTGCCCTATGCCACTAGTTCAAGATGGGGAACTCAACTTTTTCTTTTTTCTTTTTTTCTTTTTCCCTTCCTGCCCTGCAAAGTACTGTATTCCAGTTTTACTGCTCTAGCCATGGGAAATGAACGTTCCATTCAAATTTACACAGAAAGCCTTTTGGCCACAGTGAAAATGGAAATCTACATGCTGTTATTTTAGAACAATCATGATACCATGTACATATAAATGTATCATACCCTCAGAAGCATTATATTCATAGGGAAAAAAACAAAAACAACAACAACAAAAAACTAATATTTCTTTCTGAAGTGTGTTTTTACCCAGTAGTAGCTTCTCCTGGGAAGGGAAGAAAAAACGGTACCATTTTCTGGTTATACATGGAAGGACATTCATTGGTCTGAGCTAGTTGCTTCTCCATTTCAGTAACTCAGTTGTAGTCTGTTATTTTATCTATCCTTTGTCAAATAGTTTAAATTTAGGTCTGATCAAATGCAACTGCTTTTCCAGTAGGCACCAAGATGAAAAAAATAATTGTGATAAAAACTTCAAGTACTAAAACATTGCTTTAGATGACACGCTGTACCAGTCAACAGAACTCAACTAACTGGAAAATAGAATAGCACTGTTAAAAGCCATAAGCAGACTTATTTGCAGATTTAATAAACAATTTTGTAACAAAAAATCTTAATGGAGTGATGTATTATTTTTATTTAGGTGGCACAGATAAAAAGAATAAAAATAATTAAAAGACCAAAAGACTCCAATACATTTTCCAGAAAAATAAAGATAGCAAGGCAATTTCTATTATGGACTCCCAAGCTCCCAGAAAAAAAAAAAAAAAGAAAAAATATATTTAAAAATTAATATTACCAAAAAAGGAAACATGAGTATACAAAATAGTTAATGTGATTATTGTAACATACAAAGTAATTAAATATGTTTAGGTTTTCTAGTGATGAATGGCCCTGCCTTGGCATTTAACCTTTGTATTCATAAACATATTTGGAGGAAATTTCTAAAGTATGAATGAAAATAAAACCAGATTGCATTACCTACATCTAGAAGGTCAGAGGTTTAGATTACTAAGGTAATGAAACTTCAGTGAGCTGCTTCAGATCTATTACATTTGTCAGTTTTTATAAGCATGCTTACTTCAGGCATACAATTATAAAATAAAGAGACTACATTTGTTGCAATTCACCACCCAGTCCTTATAAAATCATTTGCATGTAAGTCATGAAGAAATTCCCCACTGCTGTATTTAGCAAACCAGCTAAAGAAATTGGCTGAATTCATTTTAAGGAGCAGAGCAAAAAGACAGAGAAAGGGGATTCTCTCATCTGAAGGAACATATATGTAAATTTTCATACAAAGAGATGAAATACATACAGGATTTTGCGTACTACTGTATAGATTTCTCTGCATTAACTATTTCTTCACTTTCACTATTCTCATTCCACAGAAATACCATATAATAAATACAAACATGACTGAGAAATAGCAAAACAGGCACCTTTCTTTCCTCTCCTTTCAAGGACACTTAGCTGCATTATAAATCAAGACAGGGACTGTGTTTCCTATGAGAGTAAGGCAGACCAACGTAAGTGATGGCAGGTTAACATCTAGTTACTGGAATAAATACTAAGCACACTTACTTGGTTTTGACCATTCCACTTCTACAGCAGTATGATTAACAGCACGTGCAATGAGGATACTTCCTTTCTCTGGTAATCCTGCTAATGTAGTAGCTATCACTTCTTCACTTGATGTATATCCTACCTCGTTGTGCACTATGAGCTTGTACTCGTATGTTGTGTACCTAAGACATTTTAAAAATATTTACATTGAACAAAAAAATGCAGATGCAGAAAAAATTTGCTCTAACACTTCTGTCTGTGCCGAAGTTTTGCTCTTTCTCCCCCCACTCCACCCCCCAGAAAACTGCAGCTGCATGGCTTGCACCAATGAAGGCTCTATAAGAGCTGTCTACTTTTTTTTGGAAATAATTCAGGACCATTAACATGGTAACAAAAATAAAGCACGTTATTTCACTTCCTCATAGTTGTAGCTTCTGAGGTGTTGAGAGATTATAGCTCAATTCAATATGTAATTACAGCAGTGGCAACCTGCCAAAATTTGGATCAGAATTTAATCAAATGAGGCTTTTTTCCTCTTTTGGGAAACCCGTTGATTTTAACTTGCAGAGTCTCATTTGTAAAAGTGATTCACCACACAGCCAGGACTCTCCCACTGAAAAAAAAAAAAAAAAAGAAAAAAAAAGAAAAAAAGCATCTAATAATGCAAATCTGTTTAATAAAGTAATTTTCTTCAGAACTGTGGATGTTCAACTTACACAGATTTTTGAATACTACATGTATATTTAGTAAACTAAGTGACTGTCACTCCATAATTTCTTCTCTAACTCAAATGATATATTAATGTATTTTAAAGGAGATTTCATAATCTCAAAATTGTTTTCACCATAAGAACCCTCATACAAAACTGCACAATCACAGGAACACGATAACAAATTTTTGCTGAAGCTGCATCACTGGAATAACTGTCTACAGACACAATAAAGGAACTGTAAATATTTAACATTTAGAGACTTCTCTACAAAAAGAAGTCATTTTATATTTCCTTTTACTTTTTTTTTTTCTACAGAACCCTACTTTATGCACCCACCCAGCCTGACTTTCGAAAGAGCTAAGCTTTACCAGTTCTACTGAGAAAAAAGGAAACTAATTGGAGCTCGCTAGCTCCCACTGTAATAACCATTTTTTGAAAAAAGTTGACAATATAAATTGTGAACACACCCCTTGTGAACATGTAATATTTTCTTGGACATTGTAGTGCAGGTGTAATCAAAAAGGAGTAGGATCTAGTCTTGCAGATTAAGGATGACAATTAGAGATTCATTTTTGGATCCACATTTCCAACAATGAAAATAGAAGACATTTGGCTTAACCTACTAGAAATGAAAAAGCCATTTGAAGCAACCATTATCAAAATAGACTTCTGTCTGGAATATAATAAAAAATCACTTATTCTGAAACATGCTTGTAGTATGTCACAAACACAAACATGTAAAATAGATGCTGATATACAGATTTTCTTCAAGTGAAAAATGAGGCTTCATTCTCTCTGCAGCATCTTCTCTCCAGCCACAAATTCCTCCTGAGTTGTTGACTGCAGAAACACAGCTGCAGCTGCAGAACCCTCTCCAAAAGAAGCATTCAGGTGTGTCCAAGTGTTAAGTACACTTTTGTGGCCATAGCTCATGCAACCTAAAAGGTCCTTGTGCCTAAGGACTTGTTACTGTTCCCTGTGGGAACTTACTGCCCCCTCAGAAGTGCTAGCATAAGTGCTGCATACCTTAGAGAAGGCTGCTGAGAAGAGCTAAACTAAAAATAAACGAAACTCCATGTAGAATTTCAAATGTGGTTTAAGAAAGAAATGGACAGTTGTGCAGGATTGGGTTAAAGAATGGTTCCATGATCAGTTATTGCAGTGGACAAAAATGAGCAATGACTTCCAGCAAACTGTCAGTGCCAAGCCAGAGGCAGTAGTCCTTGGCTTGGTTCAGCCTATACAACACTCAGAAGTCACATTCTGTGGGTTCACGTCATGCTCAGGAGGGATGCTCACGCAGCTCTTATAAAAGTAGAAGCTATCTGAGGGGCAGTGGTTGATATGCAATCCTCACAAAGCATGCCAGCACACAAACGCAGAGAACACACACATTCTCAAACCCTCCATGAATGCTTTCCCAAGATTTTACCCACAAAAAAACAATGCAGAACCTGTGTTGCACCATCCATTAGAGATTCCTAATGTGAACGTTTACTTGTTTTAGAGGTGGTAGCTTTGACTTTGAGATGGGGAAACTAAGGCTAATCTAGAACAAATGCCCTGCTCTGTACCCCACAGTAGGTCCATAACATCCTGAGAAACAGAAGCCGCCCTCCATTTCCCTACTCTTAACACTCTGCATTTAACTATAATGAAGCTAACACAAAGCTGACCTTAAATTAGATCTGCTGAAAGTGCATTAAATACTCTCCCTGCATTTGGAGATATTAAGGCAATCATTAAGTTGAACTGGTAACAGAAACAGTGTTGAAACCAAGTTTCAAATGTATTCCAAATAGGACTTCTCAGTCATTCTGCCTGTGCTATGATTTTGCCAAATCTAGGCGTATGTACACATCTAGGGCGTATGTACACATAAGTGTAAATGGTTTGTTACATGAGTATGACAGTGTTAAAATTTCACATGACATTTATTTTCATTTGATTTTTAAAGCAATACAATACATGAAAGAGTCAAGAATGTCAGAGTAATAATAAATCCCTGCATATTAGAATGATTAATAGCAAAGATGGTGACAAAAAATATTTCATTACATAATTAATATGTTCACTACATAAAGACACAAGAAATACTTTGAACTATTAAACATACACTATACAAAATGCCAGCATTTGTTTTTATAGTTTTTGTAATCTCACCTGCTAAGACCCTTATCTTCATAAAACCACTGAGTTCCTGAGTAAATATTGTGCCACAGATTTAAATCTTCAGGGGGATTTGATGCAAGTGGTTGCTGGATTTTACGTCTCAGGAGCTCATATCTAACACAAAAGACAAGCAGAACACCAGGATTATCTCAACTAATGTTATTACACACACAAAAAAAAAGAAAATACCAATTTTTTTAAAGCCACACATTATTTTGTTTTCACAGCTGTAAACTTTCTGAGATAAACATTCTTTTTAATGTTTCATGATTTAAAACATTGAGTTACTTAAACTATGAAAATGGAAAATGAGCACTTTTATTTGAAAGTATAAATGTATTTAATAATTCACAGATTTCAAACTTGTGGAAATGCTATCAACATCAAGTCCAAATAGCCCAGTCACAGTGCCTTACAGAGACTTGACTCATGCCTCCTGATATGCACACACTGTTCCAGAATATGAAATGACAACGTCTCTTGAAAATATACTGACATATATAGCCTTGTTAGAGTAGCAAGATCATCTCCAGTCTGATGAGGAAACATTGGGCAGTATCATTCCGGATTTGAGACCCCAAATTACCCAAGTATTTAATAGGTACTGCATTCAGTGGTTAGTTTTTGCTTCAAAAGCAGAAATCAGATGAGAAGCTCTCTTACAAGAGAGCTGAGACTTCCTATGCTCCATGGAAACTAGGACATACACATGCGACTTCCAGCTAACTTTCCCCCTTAATTTGGGGAAATAACCCTCAAGAGGTACGAACAAGCATTGTGTCACTGACCTCAGTGATGATATACAAAATTATTATTGTATCAGCTGGGAACATAACCACAGAAATCAAATAAAAAATAATTGAACTGCACCTTCATCAAAATATTCAGATTACTTTACACCCCAAGCACAACTTCACGAGTGGTTCATCAGTGGTCAACAGAATCCAAAGACAGAATATTACAATTTTATTAGGAATAGTCCTAGCATATTCTAATGTAATTCATAGACAAGCCATTTAAAACATCAAAATCTTTTTTAACATTGAATGGTGATCATGTGTAAATCACCCCCACTGGCAGCTGCTGCTGCTATTCTGCTTGCAGAGTAGCAGACTTCTTGCTCCGTCATGCTGTACAGAGCAGCTGCTTCCGTGGTTCTTCTTGTTGAGGGCAGCATGGCACACCATGAAGGAAATGAAGTCTGCAAATGTAGGTCGTGCTGAATTACTTGAGTAATCTATAGTAAAATGGTCATGTTGTTAACTCCAGAATAACAGAGACTGCTTTTCGAAAACTTTCATTTTTTTTTTCCTCTGTAGAGCAATCACTTCTTTCAGTTGTATTGTGCCCTAATTAAGCCTGAAGAGTCAAGCTACTGTGGTATAATATAGGCAACTGAAACAGCATTACAAGAATTTAAGAATTACAAGATAATTATTGAACCCATCGATACACTTAGAAGAGAGCTACTAGCCAGCACATATGGCCTACAGAGATGTAAGTCCATGCACAATGTTTCACAATACCTTAAAGCACTAGACTGAAGCATTTGACTTTTTAAAATTATGCATAAATGTATAAAGATATATTTATCTTTCTAAATCTTCATGCACTCAAATCCATTTTTTTTGTTTGTTTGTTTTTTACACACACACACACTCAGTAATCGATAGATTCAAGCCAAGACCCTCATCCCATTGTTCTACAAAAATCTCGGAGGAGATGCTTTATTCTAGTACCTGTGGAGAAATCCAGCCTGCTGTACCAAATACTTTCTTCCTGTTCCCATTTTCAGCTCTGACCAAGAACCTGTAGCACTTTAACTTCTTTAACTTCCTCATGAACTCTCACATTCACAGCTTCTTAATCAGTTTCGTTTTGAAGGTTTTTTTTGTTTTGTTTTTGTTTTTTTTGCTGCATCACACTACCAAATGGTCACTTTCGCTTTATCTGGACTAGCTCACACAGAGTATTGAGCATATGTATGCATTAAACATTTATGTTCACAGAGATCTTATGCTTTTCTTGCCATTTCGCTAGTGAAATGTGCTGCTTGAGCTCACCACCAGAAAGTGGCTGATCCTACAGCCCAAAATAGCTATGCCTTTGCAAAGATCCTGGGCTTGTTCCTTCTGGCTCTTCAGAGAGTCTGGCTCTTCAGCACCAGTCTGAAAGACCTGGAGGATTCTTGAACGTGTTCTGAAAAGTAAATTCCACAACACAGATGCCACAGGTGCTCTAAATATTCCTGAGTCTTCTTAAATTCAAAATGATTCAAAGTTCACCCTGCTCTATCTCCAATTTCTGTTAAGTCCACTCATGGACTCCTGAATCCTAAACAGCTTCAGAAGGTCAGGAGAAACTGAGACCACATCATCAAGTCTGCATTGCCCAGCATTTTCTAAGTCAGACTTAGGTATGGAGAAGAAAACTGTCATCTCATCTGCAACTAAAAGCTTACCTCAGACGAGGACCATTTGGCCTTAGTGGTGGTTGCCAAGATAAGGCGATAAAGGACTCACTGATTGGCGTCACAGACAATGGACTAACGCCCTGAGGAACTGTTGAAGGTGTAGTTATGCTGGAAGGTAAACTCTCTGTGCAGCCTCCCAGAAAGCCATCACCTCCAGTACAAGCTATTAGAGTAACTGAGTAGTTTGTGTAAGGTATAAGATTAGTCACCACATGACTTAATGTTGATGAAGTATTTCCAGCAATGACAATTCGTGGATCAGGCATGCGAATCTCATAGTTAAGGATTTCGCCATTCTGTATCAGAGGTGGTTTCCATGAGACCTGAAGGAGGAGAAAACACAAACAATGGACTTCTTACAGCCAGAATTCAGAAATACAAACATGACGTGCTAAAAACAGTCACAGTCGTGATCTCAAGATGGATGTCTTTTATTTCTTCATCAAGACAGACCTTTCCCAGGTATCTGAGATTTGATTTTTGAAGGGACATCAGTTAGAAATCTAACCTTTAATTTTAGTGAGGGTTGCAGTAACAGTTGTGGCCATTGAAAATCTACTACTGAGCTTCACCAGTAAAACTGGAGTACTCTAAAGTCTTTGAGGTGTTCCGATACATTAGCAAAAATACATTGTTCATCATAAATATCACTGTCATTTCTTTGCTTACAATGTATTGCCTGGTGTGCTCATCTATTACTGGCAGAGTAAAAAGAAATCTTATTTAGTATTTGCATAATTTTCAGAAATGCGTAATTGCATTAGCTCCTATGAGAGCCAGGACTATCCACACTTTTTATATGATGAAATTTCCTTTTTTCCCTTTTATTTTTCAGTAATAAATTAAACCGGTAACTATCATGCAAATAACAGACAATTTCTTCCATTTTTAGAATTATTAAATTATTTTGAGAATGCTTATGCTGCTATACTTACTATGGTTTCATTTTGATTTATTCTTTTTTCAAATGCATTTTAATCTATATTTTATTCTTATCAATTCCAGTGAGGAATCATACTCAAATCATTGTACTATAAACTGTGATAAAGTGCAATTCTTTTTAAAAATCTTTTAGCCACTGTATCATGACAGAGGGGATTTCAGACTGATACAATGAGGACATGTAACTGTATTAAGAAACTCAAAGTTTCATAAAGTTTGTATAATAGCAATTATTAGTCCTTCATCCTATAGAACTCTCTGTGAAGGAGGAATAGCAGTTTTCCTTTGCTAACCCTGTGACTGTTTTCCTTGCTACTGACCCAGTCATCTGTAACAACTGCTGCCTCTTTCCTCCTAGGCACAGGTTACTTAAGGATTGAATCCAATAATGCAAAGAACATAGAAGCAGACAACACCTAGATGAATATATGTGAAGAATAAAAGTAACAAATATAACACTGAAGTGGTAAATAGCAATACCAAAATACTTCAGGTTGAACATTTTCATTAATTCTCTCCAGTCTCCAAAGGCAGTATCTTTAAAAAGGTATATTCACAATTACACATGACCATGGAAACAGAGAAGCTTGATTTTAAAAATATGATTTTAAAGGACCCTTGGGGATTAGGAAATGTTATATCTTAGGTACAGAAGGACCTCTTAGGCTGTCAGGACTTGCAAGAAACCTGGCAGCAAAGTACTGGAGAAAGCTGAAGGATTTTGATAACAGAATCTGGAATACAATTAAACAGAGAATTAGAAACAGGGTGATCTTGAGTAAAGACAGCACAAACAAGATTATTGGTGCCCACATAGGAAAGGCTTAGCTCTGGCTAATTATCAAATGCTATATTCAGATTTCTGTTACTTCTGGCCCCAAATCACGATCAAACAAATAAATAAAGTACTATAAATAAAAGTAGGAAGCAACTCCTGCACTTTTCTCATAGACATTGAGCAAAACTCTCATTTTGAAGTAGTTCATGTGATGTGATTGTAAATTTAGAAAACAGAGAAGAGTGGATTATTAGAACAGACAACAGGAAATTTTGTTTTCACGTGCAATTAGAAAGCATTCAGACAAGTAAGTTTCAGACAAATTTCCCAGTCGTGGAGATTTTATTGCAGCCATACTGCACACACTGATAGGATGCATTTTATATGTCATAGAGGGAAGTGTGCATGGGTCACATTTGCAGGGACTGTCCTTGAAGGTGCTGAAAGCAGCAAAGAATACTTTAAGGTCTGACACATCACAGTAAAACACACATTTCTGCAACAATTATTACATTACTCTTTTTTTGAGGTGTAGAACCTGTCCCAAAATTCTGCCTCAGTGAAGCAAGTGTGACTAAAGATAATATATTTTAGGGTGGTTTTTTTTTTGTTGTTGTTGAGGTGGTTGTGGTTTTTTGTTAGTGGTTTTTTTTTTTTTTTTAGTATTAATACAGTAAACTCTGTCATACTCTGTCATTAACAGTAAGAAAAACCCTGTTACTTGTTGCTTAATGCAAGTTTTCTAATAAAAGAACTGCTTGTCAAATACTTTGGAACATTCTTTGTATTACCCTCTCAGAAGAGAAAGCTGTCTAAAAATGTTCACCTTATACCTCCCTGGAAGGGAGGAGGAGTTATTTTTTAATTGCATTACATTTTAGATACCCAACTTTCAGGTCTAGCAACACAAAATTACTTCACACAAGACTTACCATATACTGTAACCACTTCACATAAAGGAATAGATTTATAACATTGTCAGAACAGACACTGCTCTAGAACCTCAGTTTGTGAGTCTTATACTGCCTCTGAACAAGCTACTAAAGCCTGAAAACAAAACAAAAAACAAAACAAAACCTGCCACGTTACTTCAGAGCATTTGTTGTGCACTAACAGATAAAGCACCTCCTAGTGCTTGGGGCTTACACTGGGGAATTTCTCAATTTTATTTTTTTCTAAGAGAAGTAAAAGCCAAGCTGAATAAAGAATTTTTAATCAGTAGGATGATAACACAGAAATGCAAAGTATCTGGGCATGGACATATCATACAAAGGCATGTAGATCAGTTATAGCTTTGGTATGTTTTTTAAACTAGATAAAAGGATGACCAAGGATTCTCACAGTCACTGGTCACTTGACCTCCTTTGAATTACGTATGTTACTTTGGAGTGACAGGACATGCAGTCTCCAATAAGTCTCTCTCTCTTAGGGAAGGAAGGCTGTTTGTTGCCTCTTCACTTCACTGACAGGTCAAGGTCAAGGGATTGCCTGACCCATAGTGTGAATGAAGACGATGGAGCCAGCCTGGTTAACACACGTGGCACTGCTAGACCTGTTCTCCACTTTGATGTGCCAAGGTTTGAGGTAAGAACTTGGCAATGCATGAAAGCAGGAAAGCTCACTAGACAGGCTGTGTTGGAAGCAGTAACAGTTTGTTCATTGATTTGAAGCTCAGCACTGAGACCATGAAAGAGGATGCCCATGAGGGAGAATAAGGTAACTACTGGGAGAGATTAACTGATTCAATGTAATGACTCTGGAAGCTGTCATTTAAAGATCAAAGTACCTTATTTTCTCCACCACAAAATTTAAAGAGACAGAAATTAGCCATTTTCCCCCTATTAAACAGCTATAACCTTGCATATCTTTTTTTCTTTCTCTCTCTCTTTTTTTTTTTTTTTTTTGGCAGCAGTTGGAACCCTGCAACTTAATTCTGAGCTATGATAAGAGAGGCACAGACACATAACTCTTTTAATAGTTCAGGCCTGGTTTCAACAGTTTGCTTTTAAATCAGCATGTTTGGCTTCATTTTATTCTAGTTTCTCCTTGCTGCTGCTTGTAACATCTACAAACAGAATGTAATAAATACACTACTGAGACCTTTTCACTGTTGGTCTCAAAGCACGTTGTAAGTCTCAAATTGCAAGTATCATGATTCCATTTTTGCAGATGAATAGACTAAATCCCAGACTAAGTCATGTTACAGAAAGAAGCAAAACTAAAAAGAAGGATTTCGTAAGTTCTTATCTGGCTTCACAGAAATTATAGTAGGACTCAGCTAAGAGCCAGTATCACAATAGAAGAGCAAAACCTGACAGAGGTCAATGATAATTACTCTCATAGACTTTGCAGATGAATTGTATCCAGCTTCAGCAAACACTACCATGGAAGAACTGTACAATCAGGTTTGCAGTAACGGATTGCTACTAGAAAAACTTCTTAAGCTCTATGAAAAGGAGGGGGATATGCTGATGAAACCCTGATTAGTTCACCCCACTGTATGATCTGCACCAAATGAACAAGCTGTGCAAGAAATCACAACGCTAAAACGTGGAGAACCTCTGGTGTGCAAGTTAAGGTTGTTCCTATGGGTATTGGTGTACCTAAGTCGCTCAAGCAGCACTTATGTGGCAAATAAACCAAGGTCTCACTGACCTTAGCAGCATTACAAGGCAATCTTCACACAAGGATTGATCACTCCTAAACAATTTTCTCAGTGCACTAGGCACACCTGCATAAAACTGGAACAGAAGTGAATAAAGTCCAAACTTTTTTTTTCTCCCCAAAATTAAGCTGCTATTTGTCCTTCTTGCATCTCCCTTTAGTGTACAAAGCCTACATATTGGGGTTGTTCATATTCACAAAATTATATTCTTAGGTAACTGCAGTTTGAGGCATTTTGAGAATGAAATAGCAAAGGACCAGGAGTTTAAACTGTAAGAGAGGAAGGATCTTCTTAACAGTATCATGCTTTACCACAGAGGTAAAATGCTAAAGGATCACCCCCGTGTTAGTCACCAGCATGAGTGACCATGGAGTTAGTTCAGTAGCATCCAATGTTCTGTCATCAGAAGCAACTTCACAGGACAGCAAACACTAAAGTGTGAGACAAAAGCAAGTCAGAACATGTAATAAATAAATCCATAACTGTAATTCTATAGAAGTGGGTAAACGGGTAAAGAAAACATTTTACTTTTCATGAATGATACTCAAATTAGCTAAAGCTATTTCATGATTGGTTTAAATGTGTAAGTGGCATCCATTCCATACAACTGGAATCTTTATTTTGGGCTTTGCAATCCTAACCTGTATACAGAGCAACAGGTATCTAGCAGTCCACTGTCAGAAGGACAGAAGACAACTATAAAAATAGAGCCTTGTTAATTTTGTTTCCTCACTTGAAGATGTAATTTAGTAGTCAAATCTGAGAAACAGCTACTAGAAAATTTATCACTCTGAAGCAATAAATGATAATCTTCTGTAAAGAAAAGTTGCAGACTGCATCTCTTGAACATCTTGTGGACAGCAAACTGAAGACATTGTTCGATCTGCAGGCTGGAATACTATCTGTCTTTGCTGCAGCTGCTTCTACACAAAGAAAAGAATAGCAGGTGAACTGTAAAGTAAGCAACTGTCACCTCCGAGGGTAAGAGCAAACACAAATGACAATGGAAATCAAAGCCCGCAACCCTTCCTCAGTCAGCAAAGTCATGGGAAAATACTTAGGAAACAGAAGTAATCCTTACAAAATGAATGACGTGGTATGAAATCAACATGCAACAGAAGAAATTAGAAAGAAGAATGACAGTTTGGTGCTACAGAAACAGTTACGTTGCATTTCTGACAGCATATATAACATACTTTAAGAGAGAAGTCAATGAAATTATATATTTTTAATTATTTTTTCGTATTTTCCATCTAATAAAATTGAAAGAAATTTCTGTAAGTGATATTATCATGAAGGAATGCCATGGCACAAGAATTATATGCCAATAAAGTACTTATTTAATCCAATCAGGAGGAAATCATTCTCTTATCACCTACCTGAGCACCAAGAAGAAAAATTCTCCTTTCCCCTTGAGAGAAACATCAGGATTAAGTAAAGGTTGTGCCACATTTGAAAAAGTTATGTAAAGAAAGACAGAAAATAGCTGCAGCTTCCTGCCTGTCAGTGGTCCGGGTGGCAGCATTGGTCGGCGAGGGAGAACAGTACAGGCAAACATACATCAGCAAGTCCCCAGTTAAGCCAATAATCAAGATTACAGCTGTCTACCCCAGGCCAAAGCCCTCAAGGGAGAGCCACAGCAATGAAAGGGAAGACTTCCTATCTAAAGACTTCCTATCTAAAGTTACATGGCCAAAGTTGGATAATTTACATACTACAGTTAATTTAGTTCAGCATACCCAGCCACATAATGCTTTTCCTACACAAAGAACTCCTTCAAATAATTATTCATTGTGTAAACCAGCCTTTTTCTCAAGGCATTCAACCTAGCTACATTCCCGAATGTCATATCAGTGTGAAGTGTGAGATTGAAGCAGCACAGCAATTGCAACCCTCACAAGAAAAGGAAACAATTTCTTTTATACGTCTGTACATTAGGGTATAGCAAATCTTGTGTAACAGGAATAATGTTCATGGCATTGGCATATACTAAATAAACGGCTTTTGCAGTTGCTGAATACCTCCACTTCACTTTGGCATTTAATCAGCCACAAAAGCAGTTTATTGCGCAGTATACTCTGCTACCATGAACATTATCAATTCAGCAAATATTAAAAAATATCATGCAAGTGTCACAGAATTGGGTACTTTAAAAATTATCGACAGCTATTCACTTTCTGTTGCACAAAAGAAAGCAAGTTAAATGTTATTGAGAGATACCAGTCCATTCTGATTAAAATAGAATGCTAAAGGACAACATAGACATCAGAAGTGTTTATGCCAAGATTGACCTGCTGTGCTGATATTTTCCTCCTTGCAGAGTAAAAGCTTTGGTCTAGGAAAATAAGCTGTATACTCAAGTGAGTACTGTCCTGGAGTGCTTTGAATTCTTCACATCCTCAAATCATTTATATTGATTCTATGACTAAATAAAGGAATGGAAATATGTTTCTCTCTCTCTCTCTCTCTCTCTCTCTCTCTTTTAATAAATTCTCTCTGTTCTCAGTGTAAGTAAATATTTGTGCTCATGGTTTAGGGATTGGTTGCACTGACAACTGAAAGCCTCTATTGATTTGCAACCCTGGCTTGGTAAAGGAGCCTCTTGCTAATCTTCCCCACAGTGCCCTTCCAATACTTTCTCTGCTAACCTGGAAGGACAGCTCTCTCTAGGGCAAGAGGTAATTAAACTCTCATGGTGGCTCCTTTCTGAAGAGACAGCTTATTTTGTATTCTCTGCTTAAGATTTACTGTTGTAGATACTGAATAAGATGAGAGCGTTGTACAGCACAGGCAGACTCCACAAATTTGATTTGTTAGTAGGCTACTCAGGAGAGAAAGTCTGCCTTTCTGGGACTCCTCAGAGTTTAAAGGCAGCAACATAAAGCAGTCCCAAATCAGATCCATCCTATTTCCACACACAAAAACTTTTCAACCAGCAAGTGACAATCTTCCTATGAAACTTCATTCTGTCTGGGAAACTACCAGCTGTCTGGGGTGAAGACACACCAGGGCCTTGCAGAGCAGCTTTTCAGATCTCCCCTCTAGTCTGAAAGCATAGGGCAAAAAGAAGCAAATGTTTTAAAATGGATGCTATTTCATTCTTTTCATATTCTTCTACCACAGAACAGTCATAGAGGCCACAACACAGCCTCAATCCCATGGCAATACCCACTGGGTGCTTTCTGAGCCTTATGAACTTGCAATAAAATGTAAGAGAAGGAAACAACTCCTCTGCTAGCAAGCTAATCCATTTGACCCGGAAGAAGACTAACAGGTGAGGTGAAATCCCAGTCTCTTCCTCTGGTGCTCCCAACTGCAAACAAGCAGAAGGTGAGAAAACCACTGGGTGCAATAAGCCCTCGTCATAATCTCTTCAGTTATGTAGTGCAGTGAACGCTTCTGGACCTATAACCTTATTTCAGCTTTTTGAAAATATCATGAATGATATTAATAATATAAGAATAAAAAAGCTAAAAGCCTCTGCTGTCCTGGACAAGTAAGAGAAATCCTAAGACTTTTTACAAAGACTTAGAGCCTTAAAAATCAGAAGTAAAATAATGTTTCATCCTGGGAATGCACAGACATTTTACGAAGTATTCTCATCAGTCCTCTAGGGTATTTTTGAGTGCCCCTTCCCCTGAAATTACGATAACTATCATATTAAACAAAACTAAATAAACAAAACTAAATTAAATAAAATACTAGGTGAGTTAGAAGAATTTATGTGAGCATCGGCAAAAGATACCAATATTTGGTACACTGAGAAAGAGAATTTTCACTACAAGACAGATACTCAGAAGACGGTATATTTGGAAAGGTGTCCAAATAAGTCACTCTTCTCTATTAAATGCTGCCACCTTTAATTATTTTGAACATTTTATCCTAAATATTTAAAATCAAGTAAAATGAACCATAAAACCAAGCTTTGGAAATAAAAACATCCAAGCTTCAGTATCTTTGATAGAAATTAGTCTTAATAGACTAAAAAACAAAAATCAAAAAGCATTGTTTAATTGAAACAAAAAATGAACAAAAATTGAAAAACAAAAATTGAAAAGCATTGTTTAAATGAAATTAAATTATTACAGAACGAAGACAGAGCTGCCTGATTTCAGGTTTCAAAAGAAATTAATGATCAAACTGACTTTCAGTATGTGTAGATTCCTTAATCTTGGAAATGAGCCAAAGACAATAAAATTACAGCACACACCTCTGATCTCAAGAAAAGACACCTAGCAAAGAATGACAAGGCCACTGATAACTCACGAGCTTTTATAATTGGGATTGAGTGTTGACTGCACTTGGAGAAAAAAAGAAAATGAGTAAGATATGCAATTATTATGCTCTTATCACATTAACTGAAGTATTAAAGGTTGCACTGACTTCTTTTCTGTGCTCAAATAGAGCACAAAAAATAGAGCCAATGTGTAAAATCTCATGTAATAAAATGTGGACATGTGTGGGCATGCAATTGAACTAGGGCTACTGTTTACTCAGCATTAGTTCTTCTGGTAAATCCATGAAATATACTTTGCTATAAATCATGGTAGATATTAAGATATATCTACAGAAGTACGGAGTGCAGAGTCCTAGATGTAGACAGCCCAGATCTCCAATAAGCAGTCTGGCAATTCATCACAATTAGTAGTGGTCGATCATTATTAATTCTTACGGTAACCATTGTACTCATACTGAACTCATTTGCCATTAATGTGGAGGTAACAAGCAATTCCTTAGACATTAAAACATAATTTTAAGAGCTCAGGATTTTTTTTATCTAATGGTGAGTGGCTTTTTTCATAGCTTAATGTTATATGTGAACAAAGCAAAAAATCAGGATTGGTTTACTGCTCGGATTCACACCCTTAAACTACTTAGACTACATTGGTAGCAACCACTCTATGTTTACTTTTTGAAAATACAATGTATACCAAAAATAATAAATCAAACAGATGAACTTCAATCTTATGCAAATGTCCTTTGTTTTGTGCTCTGTTGAGCAAGCTACTGTACCAATACTTTTGGCATTAGTACAAGACTGAATCCATGGAAGCATGTGTGTATTTACACAAAAGAGGCTTCTAAGCTACAAAAATCCCTCTTGTTTGGTTACACTAATTTCCCTTGAATGAAGTTTGTATGCAAGCCAAAACAATGGTAGTTATCCTGTCCTCTAGAGTTCATTCCCAACAGAACAATGCGAATAATTGAAAACTTCCTAGGTAGTCCTGTAAGACTATTCTTTCGTAAATCAGGAGAACAATAATGCTATTTTTATTTCATGAGCTATTTTACAAAATCTGATAGTTATATATGAGACTTAATTACATTAAAATTCTTGTTACTTCTTAGCATTTTAATGAAACCTTGAAATTTTGGGGAAGGTAGTAGGTCATTTTCTGATCTTAATAGGAACTTAAATGTAAGCATCAAGTTTAATATTCAAACTAAGTCAGGTGTATAAAGAAAAAAATGATCTGGAGTATAATGACAAGATGCTGGTGTAAAGGAAAAATGGAAAGGAATATAATGCTTTTGAGCCAAAGGACAGACACTAAGCATTTAGCTACCCCTGCAGCAAAGAAATCTGTTGGCTCAGCCCATGGATGTCTCTCTTAAATACACCGTTTCTACAAGGGAAACCTTTTAAAGTCACAAAGTGATGAAAATTACTCCTACCTTAACTGAATGCGGTCCCAGCACTTCTGCATCAGGTGGCTGAACACCAGCAGGTCTTGATGGTCGAGTGGTAACTTCTGACCATGCACTGCTGTTCATCCCTCCATGAAGAGTGCTCATAAGTATCCTGTATTCAAATTTCTGCCAAGGGCTCAGAGCAGTACTCTGGTCAATATAGCTCATGGGCTGACTGAGAGGGAGAGTCACCACAGTTGATATTTGTTTGGTCCCTTTTACCCTCCTTTCTATTGTAAGGTTTTCCACCAAACCATTTGGGTGAGCAGGTGGTTGCCAGGATATAACCACAGAGGTTGGAGTATCAGAATACAGCTCTGGAGCATGAATACCTTCAGGTGCGTCTGGAAGAGTCCGGATTGATGGACTCTTGGGTGAAAGAGAGCATCCTTTAGATGTGCATCCTTCTACCTGAAACACATAGACAGTGTAAGGATGCAAGTCCTCTACAGTGCAATTAGAGCTAGCTCCTAGCACTGTAGCATGCAGTTGGCCATTTTGGTAAATATTATAATGAGTGATAATGCCATTTTGCTTTAAAGGTTGCTGCCAGGTGATGCTTGCTGCCCTTGACGTAACATTCAGTAGAAGTGGTGGATCTAAAGGTCCAGGTTCTGTAACAGAAAAGAAGGGAAAGAAAAATTACTAATAGTCTGTGAGTTGCAAAAGTGGTAGGAAGCAGAACTCATCAAGTGAGTTTCAAAGCAATGAAAGAAGTTCAAATCTACCAGTTTCTCTCTTCAAAAACTGTAGGCCCTGTGCTTCAGGAGACGAATATGGTTCTCTTCTTGAAGGCAAACTGCTTTGCAAGCACACCTTCCCTCCCTCATCTGCATCTTTTTCCTCATACATCTCAACAGTGTCGTATTGATGCCATTAGCATATGGAGAAAATGCAAGGCTAGGTATCAATATAGAACTACAGTTCTAGCTATTGTTGATATTTTCTAGAGTGCTAGCTACTGATTGCAACCAACAGCACAGGCATAAAAAGCTGCATATTTTACAGCTCAGTAAGCCCCTACTGCATCTCTCATTATATATTCAATATTTTACTTCATTCTGTTTATAATTCTAATCCATTTTTTGCAATTTATCTACTCCCTGTTAATATTATAGGTGATTTTTTACTGTGACTGTGACAGAAGCTGCCGATTTAGCTCTTTCACCTACTGATAAATAAACAATGCACAGATCTGACCTTTAGGTTAACAGGTTTTATGCTTGCTCCACTCAGCACTCTAACTGATTCAATTATCATAAAGGTTCAGGAGCTTCCATGAATACTGAAAAAGACCGACCATATGCCTGCATAGGTGTTGTGGAACAGCAAATACTCTGCAGCCCTCCAGAGAAATTCCTTAATTGTAAATAATTTCACCATGCGACACAATCAAGTCACCTTGAATGCAAAACCCTCAGCCTGTGGAGGCAAAGTGTTATTTAAGCTTTACTGGGCTGCGTTAAATTCTGCAATTTGAAGGGCTGTTAAGTTTTTCAATTGAAATTTCATTTAAAATGCAGGTGCTTTTTATTATATTGAGGCTTTACTGCTCTCTAGGTACAAGCAAGAACATGGTGCAATAACACAAATCTGGCTCAATCACTGATCAGTAACAGCTGTAATTCCAGAACATTTAGCATTCTTATAAACCACGTCCTGAAATCTATAAATTGCTACAGCGGATCAAGAAAATACTATATTCCCCCTATTCTGCCCGTAGCAATTTTGACATTTATGAGATTTTTCTGTGAACATTATATTTTATCGAAATCTTTAAAAAAGGTACACTTGGATTTAGTAATTGTTTAAAATAGCTTTAGGTTTGGGGATTTCAGAGAGGCAAGTTTCAAATGTTAAGGGTTGAAAATTTTATATTCATTAGTGGTTATGTGCATGCTAAGACTACGGGACACATGACATAGCATATACTGAATTCCACAGCAGCCAACAACTCCATTATTTAATTCCCAGTGAAGTGGCATGCTGTCCAAACCACAAGGACCAGTATCTGTATAGGAAGAATAATTTAATTCACCAGAAATTAAATAATTCCTGCAAATGTTTAAGTAAATAGAAAAAAGAGAAAGCAGGAGAGAGAATGAAAATAGGGGGTGCTAGAAAACAAATAAATCCAGCACAAAGACTGTTTTTTCTCTCTTTTAGAATAACAGCTGAAGCAGTCAGAAGTCCCAATTCTCCTCCTACATACAGAGAGACATAAATCAGGATTATTGCACTGATGTCAGTGGAAATAGTGATGTAAAATTGGGATAGCAAGCTTTTTCTTCTTCTTTTTTTTTTTTTTTGCTTTTAAATTTGAAAAAGTAACAGTGTTTTTTCTTTCATTATATGATGCATCACAAAGCAACTCCATAAAACTCATCCATATCACAATTCCTGTTCTACTCACAGTGATAATAAGGATGGAGTTTTATATTAATGCTTGTGCACTCTAGGATTAATTTAGATCTCTGAATTTACAAGTATAAAAGATGATCTGTTGTAAAGAGCAATCCAATTCTATTTGCATGTACTCTTGGGCAAAATCAATTAGATCATAAGCTGGAACAAAATTTGGTCCATTATTCAGACTTCACTGAAAGACAGAGGGGTGGGGGTGTAAACCTGAATTAGACATATATTCTGTAAAACAAAAATTTTGCTGGAGTGTAAAGGCGAAGGAGGGAGATTTGCTTTGGAATTGAAGATCTTGAAAATAAGTTATTGCAAATTCTTGTTTAATGGGGAGAAGGGAGATTGAAAGATACAATATTTACCACTGAGCTACAAACTAGCATGTTGTCTAATTATCCCTCGTACATTGCCTATCATACTGTGAGCTTCTACAGGAGGAAAAATAACAAAACAGAACAAAACCACAACAATTGAGCAGTTTGTTGGGAGGGGATGGATAAGCTTTTCTATTTGTACTGAACAAGTTGCTGGCATTACAGGTGAAACATTTAAGATAATTAGCTGAACCTGTGCTTCAACTTCCCCCCTGAGTTTAGGCATATTCCCTAAGGACAATGTGTAATGTATGCTAGGTGGTTTCAAACTTAAAATTTGAGTCCCCCTAGTCCCTCCATCACCCCTCAAACAAGCATATTCTGGTAGGTAGCATACCTACCTACACATTCCCTACTGCCCCTTTAAAAGAGAGAGTTTTAAGACTCTCTCAGTTCAAACAAGACGTTTGAGAGATGCTTAATTGGCCCCACTGGATGGGAAAGCATTAAATCCTGGTCCCCAACACTCATTCAGTATAGCTGCTTTTTAAATGGCAAGCAGAATCATCTAATTTTATATACAAATCAACTAGCACGATACTGCTTGGTTGAAAGGGTCACCACAATTATGTAAAACATGAGTATTAACTATAATTGGGATAGTTTGCTAATACAATAAAAAGCTCTGAACATGAGAAAAGTTATGCTCACAGCAGTAGCTATCACTTTCTAAAGTAAGAATTCATGGGTGAAATGACATGAAAAAGATGGTTATAAAATTTTAATGGAATGATAAAAGGCAAAAGTCAGCCTCTCAGCTGAATTCTTAAAATCCCTATATATCACAATCAGCTCCTTAACTGTAAAATCAATGTGGAGTATAACATGTTGTCAATGTGGTTGTCACTGGAGGGAAGACTGCAAAGTATGACAGCTACAGAGCTCAGCCTGACAATGATGAAAATAAAATCATAAAGCTTTTTACATGGGTGTAATTGTTTATCGAAATAACTACTGAACGTGGTAACAGTTGGCATCTTTTTCCTAAAGATTCTTAGTTCATATTTCAAACCATTTCATTACAGTATTAATACTGGAAGGTAGTTTCATTTTGGCAAATGAAATTATCTTTTACGGCAGGCTATTTTGCTCATCTGCCTCCAAAGTTCAGACTCTACTTAAAATTGAGGTACAAAACTGTCATTAATCTTTTTTAATTTCCTGACTAGAACCACACATTTGTTTACTTATTGTACAGACTGGGGGAGTGAGGAGCTATACTCTCATGGATATATTTCAGGGGAATCTATACTTTCATTAATAAACTGAGACATGTACCTGGACTACTGCCCTTTAAAGCTAATGAGAAATACCTGATTTGCTGGGAAACTCTCTCACTAAGCAGAATAGACATTCTGTGCCTTTTTTTCTTGAATCATTTACTCTTTCCAGAAACACGGACAATGAAATTATATATATTAACAAAGTGCAGTGTCTTTCGTATACTACCGACTGTAATAAGCAGAAAATCCACATTGTATAGTTCTGGGCACAAGGGACCACAGAAATCTTTTATCACATTAGATCACTGAACTCAGAAGTCATTAAGCTGTTTATACACTGATATGCATTGGTAGAAATCCCTTCAGATATATATTGAGAGTTCTCTTCAAAATATTCACATTTTTTGCAAACTTCTATTCCAACTGCATGTTGGTTCTAGTACCTCAGTCAGGCAGTTAAGAAAATACTTCTAATTCTTAACCTATAGGCATGCATGAGCAGATTGTACTTTTTGTCATATCATATTTGCCACTATATTACTTCAGCTTAATTGTACTCCTCTTTTGCTGTTCACCCTGTCATGTATTGCACATGATTTTCCGTTCCCTGTATCATCTTGCCAGGTTTTGTCTTCTCTTGCCTCCATTGCCATTTATCTTTCTTGAACACAGGTGGGCACATTTACATCAACCAACTATGTATTAGGTTATATGCCTAAATTATACAGACCTAATTTACACTAACTTTAGACTGAGAGACTAGTCTGAATTTAGACCTAATTTTAAACTGGGAGACTAGTCTTTTCAGACACCCAGTATAAGCAGCAGAGAAAGCAAGCGCTTCCAAAAGCTGAGGAGAACTGCAGCATCTAACCCTCTTGTCCTGAGTTGCCCTCTGGAGGCACCTGCCTCTTTCTTCTGTCTACTTAAAGAAACTTTAAGACAATGGGCCTCCTTGCCCTGGAACCAAAGCTTTGGAGTAAGCATGTCGGAGGAACACACAGCAGCACACTATATGACAGAAATAACACTCCCCTGCTTCATCAGCAAATACATACTGATGAGTGAATAATAAATTGCAGGATCACCCTTTTTAAATTGTTTCATGTTCCTCTAGCAGCTTCCATATGTAAAGATCTCAAGCCATCACTTTGTACTACGTGTTTGTACTGTGAACAAACATTGGACTGGACTATAACTTCCTTAACACAGAAAGGAGACGGATTTGCAGTTTCTATCTAAGAAAAAAATATGGACTGCCTGATAAAGGCACTTACAAAACAGCTTCAGTGAGAACTCTCCATACTGGAAAAATATGCTAATCCAAGACACAGCCATCTGAAAGAGAACATGCTGATGACTGAGATGTCCTCCTGTACATATCTCACTGGACTGCAGGCAGTTTCTAGGACATTCCAAATAAAAGAACAGGCAGCTTTTCTCTAAAGTAGTACTTTTTGGTAGCTTCAAATTTGTACAAATCAAGATGCATCTTCCTAAATGCTATGAAAAGCACCTTTCTCATTTGGGAACTATCCCTGTGATGAAATATTACTTCTGGCAGATTGCTATCAGCCAGTACAATTTTGCCAACCATAAAGCTATACTGTAAGAATGCTGCAGCAGCCATAGGACAAGGTTTAAATAACTATAACCAATTGTTTTGCAGCTTCCTTCCCAGATGGTTTAAAGACTTACCATGATGAAAGGTAAAACCTAATTGACATCTGCTTTTTATATCTAGAAAACTTCATTTTATTTCTGAATGCAATGCATAAAATTCTGCTCTCAGCTCAACAGTACTTACTGACCTCTCAGTTCAGTGGTGATTATATTGATTTCAGAGGAGTTATCTTAAACTTACACTCAAGTTACTGAAAGCAAGATCTAATCCAGAAACTTCAACAACTGTTTCTATTTGTCTGGCAGTAAATATTCTGATGCTATACTGACCAAGATCACTGGAACAAACATCTTTTATCAACACATGTTTAGCAGGTTATAAAATATTCATAGGATATGTACATTATTCTCATCTGGTACTGGCAGGTTAGACTTTAAAAATTTCATGGAATCAGTTACTAGTTCCACACTCATGTAAATGGGAATATTTGAAAATTATTTACAGCATTTTTCCTTTAATCAAAAACACCCCAAACCTACTAAACATTACAATAAGACAATTTATTACCAGATACAACAGATTTTTATGTCAGCTTTTGCTAATTTTTCTTTAATCATTCCTAACATCCTGATAGTTTACTAAATATTTTTCATAAATAAAATATAATATGCAATTTACTACATATTGTGAAATCATCAGCTTGTATTAATATAACTCTACTGTCTTTAAAACTGGATATGATGATTTACATTACTGCTATCAGGTTCATGTGCACATAAACACACATACATGCATACATTTTATTCCTACAGATATTTTATGCTTTGGTGAAACAAAAAAGATATACATTCACTATGTAAAATTTGATAAGAATGTGGATATACACATATATTTCACCAGAGTAAGAGATACGGAAATTTCTACTGTCAAATTGTACTTTAAAAAGTCAAAGTCAAAGGCCTCTGGTTAGCTGGGCCAGGAATTAAGTGTAGTTCTGCAACAAGCTGTCAGTACAGGCAGTTTTATAAGAAACATATTGAAGCCTTGACAGAAATACTGCTTATACCCAATGACAATCATTCAGTCTTAAGCAGCTGAGTTGAACATCCTTTCACAGATGGCAGCCCTCCACAATGATACCAAAACCAAAGACCTTTGTCAACAATGAAAGTTTTTTTGTCAACAATGAAAGTAAATTACAAGGTTTGTTGGATATTAGAGACATATCAGCATGTATTCTTTAGCAGTATTAATACAAAGGGAACAGTACATTTTAAGAAAAATCATTTTCCCCTTGGAGACACAGAGTTTGTAACGGAACCACAGAACGTGGTGGTTTTCATTTGTTTGTTTGTGATTTTTTTGTTTGTTTTAAGCTAGAGAACAAGATACAGCATCATAGCTGAAGAGCAAAGTAGATTGGTAATCTTAAAATATTTGAATTTCATAAACACTGGTAGAGGCAGTATATAAATATTTTTCTTATTCTTAAATTCCTTTTGAAACATCTGCCTTTCGTACTAACTTCAGGCATTTTTACAGTTGGGTTTTGCATGCTAGTGCACAAATGCTATCCAAGTTCTATACAGCAGCTAACTTCTACATATATGTTCCAGAAGGACTGTTTTCTCACAATGGGGAGTGGAGGGGCAGGTGCCAATCTATTCTCTTTAGTGACCAGTGATAGGGAATGGAGTCAAGTTGCAACAGGGAACATTCAGGCTGGATATCAGGAAAAGGTTCTTCGCTGAGAGGGTGTTTGCCTACTGGAATTGGCTCCCCAGGGACATAGTCATGGCACAATGCCTGTCAGAGTTTAAGACGCGTTTGGACTATGCTCTTAGTCATATGGTCTGAATTTTTGGGTAGACCTGTGTGGAACCAGGAGTTGGACTCAGTGATCCTTGTGGGTCCCTTCCAACTCGGGTTATTCTATGATTCTATGATTCGATGACTATATAGGAATGCATGCTTTGTGTAGGCCTTCTGTCCTATACCTAACTCTCAAAAAAGAAAATTTTAAAATTCTACACCTACTGCTTTGCAAAAAAAAAAATAATTTTTACATATACTAACAAGTGATGCCTTTTAAAGTGATGCCTTTCTGTGCTCCTCCTACCTAAGAAAGAAACAACACCATGTGAACTATCTGACCAGAGTTAAATAATCAATACAATATGAATGTAATAGTCATAGAAGACTGTTTTCATTCAGACCATGAATGCAGACAAGTTTAATATTATACTCACTTTTGGTAATAGACAAGTACAATACAGGAACCGAATTTCAACAAAGATTTTCAAATGTAGGTAACACACCTTCAGTATGTAAAGACAAAGTTCGCAACTTACTTTTATTAGGTAATTACTTAAAGGTAATATGGTTATAGAAATATTTACATGTTTTGAGCTTAAATGGGTTTATCAAATAAATTTATGTTGTGAGTCATTTGTTCAGCTTCAAAGAAAATTGTTTTCCACTGTTTTCTTTCAGGGTGTTTTCTCAAAATAGACAGCTATCCATTTAGAGGAAGGACTAAAACCAAGTTGTGTCACAAGCATTGAATATTTGCTGCAACAACTGCTTATGAGCATCAGGTTAAATTTACAGTCCCAAATACAGATGTCACATATCAGTGTAAAACAGTAACAACCCAAGGCACTTTGGTGTGAAGGCAGTGAAAGTAAGATAGTAATGAAGCCAGTCAGTCAGGATTTTAGTTTTGTATCATCAACCCCATGGCAACCCTTTCCGTGCTCAGAATGTCTTGCTTCCTTATCCAACAAGACATAACAGGAAAAAATCTCTTTAGAAAATACTTAATTTCTCTAAAACCTGCTACAATGGGGTCAACAGTAACAGATTTTTAAAAAGCAAAGATTTTTTTTTCTGAAACAACTGCTCTTACAAAAAAAAAAGTAGGCTATTAGATATTCTGCTGCAGTGTATGAGAAAACTAGTAGTTCAGTTTCTTAAAAAAAAAGTTGAAAATTATGTATTTTTTATATGTAGTAACGGTAAGCTCAAGTTTTGTCATCTATTTTCGCTCACGTATTCTATCATGCAAAATCCTACCCTAACAACTGAAGTGAGTATACTAATACGCTGACACCTATACACTGACACCTCTTTGTTAAATCAAGGGACTATTGAACAAATTATGTGGAGTGAGAGTGTAAAACATAGAACTATTAATGAGGCAAGGGATGGATGGTACTGGTAATGATAAACTCAATTTCAGACTAGTAGATCACCACTTTGAATTAACAAAGATCAGCGGAAAAGTTCTGTTCAGCTGTGGTATAGTTTAAGTATTCTTTAACCAGAGATACGACAACAGTCATATACTAATAACTTCAACTTATTTTCTCTGATATCACTGAAATCAGAATCAAGTCCCTGAATGTAAAGGAATGCCACTTAAAAGGCTATACTTAGGTGTATCTTAAACTAGCCATACATGAACACATATGCATGAAGGGATGTTATTTAAAAATATATATATATACACTACTTCCCCAACTATGTATTTAAATGTTCACGCTTATGAAAAGCTAAGATAACAGATACTTGATCCCTTAGGAGTTACTACTACAAACTATTATTCAGGAAGGAAATACATTATTTCTATTTAACTGGGAAAGCAAGATAACCAAATAAGTTATGCACAACAGCAGCTGAACTATTGTTTCTACTTTTTGCTAAATGGAGTTAAATAAGAGTGGACTGCTTACTGTCCTCTGCCGTAGTCATTGAAGTCCAGTCGCTATAAGCATTGCCATAACCATTGGAGGCAACCACTCTCATCTGATACTCAGTGTACGGCTGAAGATCTCTGACACTGTGTTGTAAGGAAGCAGTTGGGCTGGAAAGCAACCTGCGAAGAAAAGCAGCGTGATTTACAGTTTTAAACACCCCACCATCGAAAGCAAGACTAAAACATTACAAGTCTTGCAAAAAAATAACCCAGCCACCCTAAAGGTGAGCCATATTTGAGATAATAGGACTTTTCTTCCTCAGCAGCTCACGGTGGCCTTGCAGTGGTCTGCGTACTCTAGAATGTCACCAGCAGAATGCATCCGCCGCATCTGGAGTCGGTAGCTGGGTGCGCCTGGGGCATTGTTGCGAACTGGTGTAGACCAGACAACCTGAAGACTGGTCGGAGTGGCAGATGAAAGCCTTGGAGGCATAACACCATCTGGAGCTGTCGAAAAACATGGATGAATTAGAGCAGAGAAAACCATGGACAACATATGCTGGGTGGAAACAAAACGCTCCGTATACTGGAAAAACTGTTCCTCAGGATCAACAGCAATGTTAACACGGTCCATTTAGTTTAACATTTTCACTACTGAACTATGATACTTCTTTATATTCTTCTTTCCAAAGCAGTTACATGAATATCATTTTGCTAAAAGCAAACCTCTAACCACCAAAAGGAATTCATAAGCAACATATTCTTTACCACCTGTTCATATATTATCTGCTTCTCCTTGTGCCCAGTTCTGCCACCCCTAGAAGTTAAAGATATGCTCACAGAAATGTTACTCAGCAAGACTAACAATGATCAGATCTTTTATCATTCAGGTACCTTCTTACTCTTATAAATTTATAATAATTCATAAAGAAAACGGAAGAAATTTTAATGAAAAAAAAAGTCTTCAGGTAGAAATCAAAATAGATTCACTGAAGTCTCAGTCTACAATTTTGTTAAGGAAATCAGTTTATCTGAAGTTGCAGATTTATATCTTGCAGTTTATATGAACTGCAGATCAAAATCTGTCATTAGTAATGCTATGAATGACCTTTAACTGCTGCAAATTTCCCTGTATGCAGTAAAAAGAACTATGCCAACTTGCACCTGGGAGTTTATGGCTTTGCATGTTTTTCTTTAAAAAGAAAACAATCTGTTGGAGAAACTTTCTGTACATAAACACATCTGGAACTTTTATATACAGTGCATGTCTGTAGCTCTGTAGCTCTTTTCCAATGAGTTAAAACACTGGAAAGTCACTGCCTTTGTCATTTAAACTTGTGTAATAGTTTTGCGTTTCATAGTCCAGTAGTTACCATTTGCGTTTTTCCTTGGTCATTCCAACAGAAATTCTGGTTGCCGTTATTTCTTGTTTCTCTCTGTTATAAAAACAGTCTCACAGATCTGTAATTTAAGGTGTAGTTGTAAGCCTCAAGGCGAAAGTTGTAAGATGAATGAACAGTATTTTACAGTAAGTTTTATGATCTTCATTTACCACCCGAATATGAGTGGTTACTAAGAGGGAAGCAACAGACTGTGAAACACTGGAAACACTGTCCGAATCCTTCTCTCCCTAGAACAAATGAAAGGATAGCATCAACTCTGAAAAAAGTCACCAGTCATATACCACATTTTTAAATTTATACTGACATAGGCATACTATGTGTGTGAAATATGTGATATGCGAACTAGCGTCTAGAAGGTTGACTTTGACTTTGCATACTTATGACTGGGGAACTCCAAATTGTACGGAAAGGTACAAGACATGGCTTGCTGCAATCTGCAGACTCATTTCCTTTCCCTTAAGTTCAAGGTCCTCCAGTTCACATAAGATAAAAAGTTCCCTTTTTTCTCTGTTACCATGAAAAAGGTGAAATAAAATTTTGGGGCTTTAGCCAGCCTGGCCACATTTGGATACTCCCTCTTGTTGTCATTATCTAGACCTAGGCAATGAGACTCTGCTGAATTCCAAATAAACTTGAAACTTTACTGTTTCTAAATCCAGGAGATGTCTGAAGCTAAAGTAATTCATGGCCTGCAAATCCCTTGCAAATACATTCAAGGCCAATCAAGAGCCTGAGAGCACCTCAACTCTGACGGAAAAAAAAATGGCTGATTTAACATGAACAACCACTGACATCCCTCCAGCTGAGCCATCAAAACCAAACATCTGCACACCAAATGCCTCTGTATGTGAATTAAATTACACTCTGAGTAAAATGGAGAACATATATTTACCTCAGTTAACATTGCTCTGTTTAGCAGCAACATAACTAATGTTAGAGTTGAGTTGCGCAATACAGGATTAAGTACAGTGCTCACAGATAATCATGAATTATTTTGGCATTTCCTTATAAAGTGCTTACTAAAGTTGTTAGCAGGCAAGCTCAGCAACAAGAAGGACGGCACAATCAATATAATAACTTTTGTTAAAGGATTTTAAAGTGTTTTCACAAGCTGACACTAAAAGAAAGACTCAATATCCCTTCAAAGCAGGGTACTACCTCATTTAAAACTGAACTGTCTGTAGCTTAATATGCACCTATTGTTTAAGTGCACAGAGAAGTTCTACACAGGAGAAAAGCTACCTCTAACAATTAATCTAATTAGCTGAGTTGTAATTTGGCCAGTAAGCCAAAGTTCACATTGTTATTGAGAAGCCAGTACAAGCAACTCACTGAGGAGGCAAAGCGTTAAATTTATTTCCAGCTCTGTAAGAACACATCACCTTTGTCTTTCATTTCTCAATCTGTTAAATGGAGATAATAATACTTATCCTTTTTTGTAAAGCTCCCTGAGATCCACAAAGTAAAAGCTCTGATTAATCTTTATGTATGTATAGTGGTGGTTATTATAGTGATACAGGAATGTTCATCAAAAAACAAAGATGTAGCTGCCTAAATGTCAATAACAATTCACAGTGCAGATGTTATTTTAATTGTGTAGGTAATCTCAGCTAAATGTTCAAATCTCTTCTACCAACAAAAGCCCAACATAGGGAAGTGTGGAAAATTTAGACAAAGCTCTTCTGTGAAAGTCAACTGACCTGTAAAACAGGCCTACCTCACTACTTTCAAACAAACACATTTGAATATTTTGCAAATTTATTTCATTGAAAAGATTTCCTGTAGGTTGCAGAGAATGTCCTTAACCTGCTCTTCCAAAAGGAATGGGACAGGACTGTACAGCAAAGAAGTTCTGGAGTCTCTGCTGAGTCATAATGAAAAAGGTGTTCTGTAAAACTAATCACATTTTGATCATTAAAACTACAGAGCACTTCTCCAAAAAAAAAAAAAAAAAAAAAGGTAATTCTAAATTGCACACAAAACATCCTTTGACTATTGCAAACACTCCTCCTCACCAAGGTCTTCATTGTAACATTTCCCTCAGCTTAACCCTTTTTATCCGATCCATATTCCCAAGAGACTCCTTACTACCCAAGTAATAACTGGCAACCAGCAATAATTCTACTGAAAATTTCTCAACAGAAGAGCCATGTATCTATCAGCTTGATATATCGTCTTTAAGATGCAATGTTGCTCAAAAAGCTCCCCTCAAGCTTTAATATGACCCTCAGGGGGCAACCACTCCACTTGCAACCTACTGAATCAACATCTAGCCCAGTAAATCCTCATTTAGCAGGGTAGAAAGTCACACTTTGTCTATGAAGAGATTAAAAAAGCAGAGTAAGATATTTAATCAGATGTCAGTTTTAATCAAATATTAATTAATTAACAACCCCACAAAATAATAAAAACTGGACTGTTTAATTCTGACAATAAGATACTGTATTCTAGTCATTCAGTTACATGCAGATGAGTCAGGAAAGACCTGATCGCTGCTCTGCAGCTAGTATGCTAAACAATCTTTGAAAAGTGTTTTAACTTCTTGCTTCAATTTCTTCATCTTAAGTAGCATATGCAGTAGTAGTCAGCTTTGTAAGTATTTATGTTAGGGCAGCAAGCATTATATTAAATGATTGCACTTAAATGTTTACTTCATGTTAACAGCCTACTTTTCTGAGAAATATTCATTATACTTACCATAAAAATATACCTGTAACTTAAATTATCTAAAAGCAGAAGAGTTTAGGAAGGATTATTAAAAGTGAACTATTAGGACAATAAGCTATCTACTTCTAAAAAATGTCTTCACTATTAATTTTTAATATGATGAAGAAAAGTCAGAAGAGCTTGTTTTGATATACACCAGCGTGGTGTCATCTCACTGCAACTTTGGTAAAGTGACACCACGTTTAACAATGATCAGACATACATTGGCCATTCTGTATCCACAATATCTTCAGATAAGCAGCTAGAAGATTTTGGGAGTATGCAAATGTAACTCTACAATTCCCTACATCTGCAAGTAAGAAATATTTAGGAGAGCTGATGCATCTTATCTAAATATTTTTCATACACATGTGTATGCAAATGATAACAGAAGGTATTTAACTACAAAGGAATGAAAATAAACTCTCTGCAGTTTGTACCATAACAGCAAGGAACAGTTTCAGTCAGACTGCCTTTAGATGAATGTCTTGCTCAGTCATGGCTACTCTCCCTCTTTTCCAGGTTCAATTCACAAACACCATTTCTTTATCTCATTGCATTGGTTGTTTAGATACTCCTGATTCATTTTCTATTTTAGGTGCCCATACTGAGATCATCTCATTACAGCACTTTTTATGGCAATATGTTCTGCGCATTGACATTTGTTTCTCCTGATTTTCCCAGGTATGCCTGTTATCTAGTTGTTTGTGCAGTCCAAATAATTCTAGTCATTGCATTCTCCATAATTCTCAACATGGCCGTGAGTGTTTTTTGTTTGTTTGTTGTTTTGTTTTGTTTTTTTTTTCATTTAACCAAAAGGCAGGCCATGATGCTGGGCCATATGTCATCAATAGAAGGACATGCTAGTTATAAACCTTTATCTGTTGGCAAGATTGCTTTTTTTCTGTTTCTTATCTTCACAGGTTCATTGAAGTTTACTCTGGTTTGTTTTTTAACCCTCTTTTTTCCAGTCATTTTTCCTACTCAGTATATATTGAATACACTGAGTAATTTTGATTTTTCATTTAATGCTTATATTTCACCAAATTGTTTTCCACCTACTCAGTGACTAATGAATGTATACAGTATTCTTGAATTTTATTTTTAATTTTATAATTTCACTGATTTATGTTTTCAGTTACAGATATTGTTCCATCTCATAATATATCTACCAGGGACAACATAGCTCTAGTTTAACTTTCTGTTACATGTCCTATTCAAAATAAATCAATACATTTTGGAATATACAATGTGGAAGGTCCATAGTGGCCTTCTTGCTTGCCCCAGTCTGGGGCTCAAAAAGTATGGTAAGCACTCTGGGAAAAAACAACTAAAGAGACATAAAGCTCTAGCTTAATGTCTCCTTAAACTTCCCAGTAAATACAAACCTGTTCATACCTAATATTCTTGAAATTTTCCTTTCAGAAGCATGACATAAACAGAGTACAAAAACATCTTGTTCTCTCTTCATGATCTATCCTGTGTTATAGATCTGCTTTAATAGTAATTTCATCTGAGAAGGGGTCACTTTGTATAGTTGTTTGTTTTTAGCATTAACGTTACTTACACTAGTTAGGCATAATAACATTCGGAAAATTGTAAATAATCAGTTTGAAAATCTAAAATTTATCTTTAACTGGACTGAGTATGCAAGCTTTAACTGCAAATTTTCCTCCATTTGCAGTATTTGGTGTTCTAAGCTGCAAAGTACAATTTCAGTAAGGCTTGAAAAATCAACTCACATTTTACGCCATGGCCTGCAGAAGTGAACTTTAAGACAATGCTCTTATGAAATCCCAGAACGAGCTTACTTATTCCTGATTAATACTGCTGTAAAGAAAAACAAAATCAGACCTCACCCTCCTTTTCATGAGCTTTCCCCCCATGTACAGCCTCAATATTTCTAATCAACATATGGGTCTCAAGTAAAAATTTGTGTAAGAGATGCCTTTCCTAAGTGCTATATTTTACTGAAATCAACATTATAAAAATGTTTTACACTTGTCTCCTTTACCTTTATTTAAGAGGTAACCTGCCTTTCTTCTCTCATGCTCTGCAAAGTTTATCCACGCTACTCAGCATGAACTTTGCTAAACTCTAAAAACTACAGAAGAATGCCAGTAAGCAATTAGCTGAATGATTAATGGTTATAATACCTGTAATAAAGACACTGGATAGAATTTATAACTGCCCAGACAAGCTAATTATTCATCAGATTATTTAAAAGGATGCCTAGCCAATAACTGTCATATCACAAAATTAATTAAAAAAAAAAAAAAAAAAGACCATGAGGAAAAAACATAAGAATTGATGTTGCAAAATCGGGCAGAAATCATAATTAAACAACTATTATAGGTCATCTGTGACTCAAGCTACCTGCAAAGTGAAATACCTCTGTGAGTTAGCTTTGAGAAACTATCAGATCTGCCACTTTTCCTTACTTGAGGGAACAGATGTGGCAAGAGGGGAGGGAACAGGATTCTGCCCATCTTCAAGTAATATCTTCAGCTTCCTACATGAAGCAGCTTTAGAAATGAATATTGTTCTTCTTCTTTTTGGAGAGAATTTTGCATCACCTTCAAAGTCTTGCAGGTTCCCTTACAACTGATACCTGCTGGCAGAGAGCTAGGCAAGTAAACTAGCTTTCACATTGCTGGAAACACTGGCACTTCTCACCTCTGGTGGTAGTCTCACAGAGTACTGGCAATGAGACTCTTAGCTAAACTGAAGTTTCCTTCTTAATGTTGATGGTATAATTGCAAAAAACTGCAGGCTGCTGACTTACAAGCATTTTCCTTCATATTTGAAATGAACCAGTTCTCAGGTAGCTACAATTTCTGTAACTAAGATGATGTCACAACCAGAGCAATAACCGCAGTTAATTACTCAGGAGGACTTCACCCTTTCCATCAACGGCCATTTGAAGTGCATTTCAAGAATCAGAGATGAAAACCTAGCACATGAATCAGATGGAAGGTACTCGTCAGATGGAAGGAACGTGCATCAAGAACGTCGTTGCTAGCCAGTCAAGGGAAGGGATTGTCTCGCTCTAATCTGTGCTGGTGAGGCCTCACCTTGAGTACTGCATGCAATTTTGGGCACCACAGTATAAGAATAATAAAACATATATATATATATAATATAAAGAGAGTGTCCAGAGAAGGGCAATAAAGATGGTGAAGGACCTAGAGGGGAAGACGTATAAGGAGAGGCTGAGGTCTGTTGGTTTGTTCAGCCCAGAGCAGAGCAGGCTGAGGGGAGGCCTCATGGCGGCCTGCAGCTCCCTCACGAGGGGAGCAGAGGGGCAGGCGCTGAGCTCTGCTCTCTGGGGACAGCGACAGGACCCGAGGGCATGGCATGGAGCTGGGACAGGGGAGGGTCAGGCTGGGTGTTAGGGAAAGGTTCTTCACTGAGAAGGTGGTCAGGCACTGGGACAGGCTCCCCAGGGCAGTGGTCACAGCACCGAGCCTGCTGGAATTCAAGAAGTGTTTAGACTGTGCTCTCAGACACATGGTCTGATTTTTTTTTTTTTTCGTGGTGGTTTTTGGGGACCCAGGAGTTGGACTTGATGATCCTTGTGGGTCTCTTCCAACTTGGATATTCTGTGATTCAATAATAAGGAAACCCGCCCTTCAATGTTCATGATTGTTTATGACTTAATAATTTTTCATACTGAACTGAAAGATGGCAGAGGAATATAATTATTCCCAATAGATAGTACTGTTGATTAGCCCTCTAATTTGACACAGCAGCAAGAGGATGAGCTTATACTGAGACACAAAAATTCACATTCCTGGAACAAACATGGTATTTCCAAGATTTCAGCAACTGAACTGTCAGAGAAAGTTCTATCCAGTACATGGTGAAGGCTAGCTAACAGTAGCAACAATATTATTTTGAGCATGGCTACTCCCCCTGTTGACGTGTGGTGAAAAGTACGGGTAAGTAGGCAAGTTAGCTACTTATATCAACGAAACACAAAGGAAACAAATAGTCCACTTGAGGAAGTCCTGAAAGGCTTTAAAACCATTGATCAGATGGTAGGAAGGCAGAATAATCATCTTCTGTGATGGTAAAGAGTGTGAGATGAGCTCTGAGACAACAGATGAGAGACTACTCTTAGTCCTATGTTACCAGTATGGCTGGTTGCAAGGAGAGTAACTTAGGATGCCGATAAAGGAGCTGGTAGAGTCTAGAACAATTTTCTTTTGTAAGTTCATTAGCTCTGAAAACATGCAAGTCCCCAAAGAAACAAAATAAAGCAAATGAAGTCACTGTTGGTTGAGAAAAGGCCAGGGAAGGAAGTCTAAACCTTTGTAGCTTAAAGAATAGAAGAGAGCAAGGTGATAGACATATAGTAATATTCAACTTCACCAAAAATAAAAAGTAAAGACAAAGAGAATCTCTGAATCCTGGTTAAAAAGGACATACAGTAAAGAGATCAAACTGCTGCAAGAAGGATTTCAAACTGGAAATTCATAGAATCATAGAATATCCTGAGTTGGAAGGGACCCATAAGGATCATCGAGTCCAACTCCTGGCACCACACAGGTCTGCCCAAAAGTTCAGACCATGTGACTAAGTGCACAGTCCAATCGCTTCTTAAATTCAGACAGGCTTGGTGCAGTGACTACTTCACTGTGGATCCTGTTCCAGTGTGCGACCACCCTCTCGGTGAAGAACCTCTTCCTGATGTCCAGCCTAAACTTCCCCTGCCTCAGCTTCACACCGTTCCCATGGGTCCTGTCACTGGTGATAACAGAGAATAGGTCACCTGCCTCTCCACTCCCCCTCACGAGGAAGTTGTAGACTGCGATGAGGTCCCCCCTCAGCCTCCTCTTCTCCAGGCTGAACAGGCCCAGTGACCTCAGCCACTCCTCAGACATCTTACCCTCTAGGCCCTTCACCATCTTCGTCGCCCTTCTCTGGACACTCTCCAACAGTTTAATGTCCTTTTTGTACTGTGGTGCCCAGAACTGCACACAGTACTCGAGGTGAGGCCGCACCAGCGCAGAGTAGAGCGGGACAATCACTTCCCTCGACTGACTAGCGATGCCGTGCTTGATGCACCCCAGGATATGGTTGGCCCTCCTGGCTGCCAGGGCACACTGCTGGCTCATATTCAACTTGCTGTCAACCACAACCCCCAGATCCCTCTCTGCAGGGCTGCTCTCCAGCGTCTCATCGCCCAGTCTGTACGTATAGCCAGGGTTGCCCCGTCCCAGGTGCAGGACCCGGCACTTCCATCAGATAAAACAAACATCTTACCTCAAACAATACATACAGTTTTGAAGACAGAAGATGAAGATGATTTCCTCATGAATTCTTCTTTGGCCTAATAACTTAACGATGGGCTCTAACATCACAGAAGATGAAGAAGGAACAAAGAAACAAGAAAAGGTAAACACCTTTTCTGAAGTGCCCAGTTGAGGCCTGCTGAAAATGAATTCTGATATACTGTATCTTCTATTCTATGACTGTAAGAAAAGGGATGACATAGGATATTCAAAATCAGAAAGCAGCACTCCACACAAGCAAGTGGAAGTGGTTTCTGCAAATGATTGTTGCTATATCTCCACTCAATTTGGCAAGAGAAACTAAGAAAATATAGCAACCTAAATGAATGCTAAAAAAAAATAAATAATAAAAATTAGATAACGGAAAAGTTACAAATGTTCTAGTTAAGTAAGTCTCCTGGTTCAAATGCGGGCAGTGTGCGTATACCCACAGTATGAATGTGCCAGTGGACCACCACTCACAGAATTCTCTACCATGCCATTGATGTGCATTTTAACAAAGAATCAGTTGATATATCCTTAAATTTACAGACTGGAGAACAACACAATTTTTCAAATAATTTGGATCCTCAATAATATTACCTGTATTTATTTTTAATCCGTAAATTTCTCTGCGATATATAGAAGATGGTATGAAATACTGACATTTCTGATGGAATCCAAGCTCACTAGTGTCCATAAATAGAAAACCAAGCTGACAAGGTGAGAGATTAGCTGGTGTCAGAGGGCCACTATGCACACTGGGTGATGCAGTCTTATTATATCTTGAGTGTCCCATGTACCAGTAAGATCCAGGTCACTGGACTACCTTTGGACGTGACTCAACCGAAGCTGTAACAACAGACAGTTTTACCCTCAAATCCTTTCCCATTTGAAGAAAGAGAAGAAAAAGAGTTTTCCCCAAGTTCCTGGATTACTATCTAGGCAACACAAAGCTGGATTTGGTTCACAACTAATAATTAACTTCTTTATGGGATACATGGTAATCACAAACAAAACAAAACACAAACCCAAATCTGACTGTCAATGTCCTATTATAAGGAAAATCAGACACAGGCGTTGAGAAAGAAGGAAATGTTTCTTTCCACCTACAGTCACTGTCCTCATCTCTTCCACAGAAAGTGTGAGCAGAAAGTCTGACTCTCCAGCATGCCCAGAGGGAATCAGCTCTCTGCTGTGGCTCCCCCAAAACACTGCATCCCCTCTACCTGTCACCTCTTCTACTTCCCTTTCTGCAACAGAAAAACAGGCATTTACACTGCCACATTTCCAGTAGCATTTACATGTTTATTTGAATGTTGTTTTGAATCAAATACTGTATAGTACTATGATTTATAAATGGAAAGAACATTTAGAAAAAGCACTGTTGAATAATAAAATTAAATCTTAGTTATGAACAAGGAAAAACAATCATTTTACTTTTCATTAAAAACAGCTATAATGCTACTGTTTATAGCAATAAGTAGACCATTCTTGACAGCAGAGTCACTTTTCAAAGGATCAGATGATTTTATAATTACTGGGAGTTGTGACTTTGCTTGGGTTATCTAAAGACCAAGGTACTGCTTCCTTGGGTGTGAGTACACTTGGATATCTCAGCTGAGGTTCACAGAATCACAGAATGGCTGAGGTTGGCAGGGACCTCTGAAGACCATTGAGTCCAAACCTCCTGCCAAGCAGGATCACCTAGAGAACATTGCGCAGGAATGCCCATCCAGGTGGGTTTTGAATATCTCCAGAGAAGGAGACTCTCTGGGCAACCTGTCCCAGTGCTCTGTCACCCTCACAGTAAACAAGTCCCCTCCTCATATTGAGCCAGAACCTCCTGTGCTTCAGTTTGTGCCCGTTGCCTCTTGTCCTGTCACTGGGCAAATGTTGTGCCATCACAAATGCATCATGTTACAGCTTTGGCTTAGTTTCTAGCCTCCTGACAGTACTGATATAAAATAGTACCAAAGCTACAAACACAGCTGGTCTCATCATGTTTCAGATTTTGTTATATGTTCATGGCATAATATTCCCACAATCACTGTTCATACATCTTTGTTTTCTGCAAGGAGTTTGCAGAGTTTCTGGAAGTTTTTCTATATTCCAACTTTCTTAATCTTCTTAAATATATCTTTATGAAATATATGTATATGACATACGAGAAAAGCAGCTAGTTCTTGGATATTTTGTTCATATATCAAAAACCACCACAGGAGTGCACTAGGGAATATGTTGTCAAAGAAACCATGGAATTTCAGCTTCTCATTTCCAATTTTCCCTAAGGTGTAGGTGCTTATCACAACAATATCAAAGTGTCTTCTATGTCAATGCACTGAAATAAATATATTGCCACTGAAATTCATGGAGGAAATTCAGAAATTGGGAATGTACAAAATCTCATAAACTTTACAAACTCTAACTTTACGGAGAGTCCTTTCTTTGGGCAGAAGGAAGTTTTGCTCACTTAAAGATATTGGAAGTCATACTCTTAAAATATTGAGGACATAATTGTTTGAAAATTTACCCTCACACTTCTATCGAGCATCTTCTAAAATTTTGTTCCTTGTGTTTTTCAGTAGCAACCACATTCTCATAAATGGAATAATAAAAAAGACATTTATTATTTGCTTCAGTCTTCAAGCTATTAAAAAGCATATTATCTTTTCCCATTCACCTGAGTTGGACATGGCTGAAAACAAATATATCAAACCAACAATACTTATTAAGTGGAAACTCTGATTTGTGTGTGTGTTATCACTACCTGCTTCACAATTCACTCTACAGCATATAGCCTTTGAAGTAGCCTACTCTAGTTTCCTTCTGCAAAGCACAGCATATGTCAGGTTCAGACGAAATACCAAAAATGATTGTATATTTTATTAAAAGCCTATTTTTTCTCTCTCTCTCTTTTTAACAAAAGTCTAATTTAGTTGTTGTTCCCTTAGGTACAAAGTACACAGTTCATAATTCATTTGATATAAAATGTCAGTTTAGATTTTTGCACTTCTTTGATAAATGAGAAAAAAACATGTACATTTCAATTTCCTTCTACGAGGTTTTACTAGCAGAAGACCCCCTCCCATTGTGCTGCTCAAAGACCTTCGTGTTAAATTAAACATCAAGATTCAGAAACTGTAGGGAATGATATTTCCAAGACATACAGTACAAATATATGAGACTGGGAAAAAAGGTAATGATTTTTCCTACCACTAAAGTGAGCTTTCCCAAAGAGCATCTTTGATCCTTGAATTAGTTCTCAGTTATAATTTAATACATCAAAACTGTCAGCAGCTTTCCTTACATTTAGACACAAAGTGATATAGTCAGCTCCACAAAGAGCAAAATACAACATTGAGGATCTTGCTTCCCTCCCAACATGTGCTTGTGCTTCTAAAGCCTATCAATATTAATGGGGAAAATGTGTGTACATCAAAGGAAATAGCAGAGAATTAATTTAATTGTATCTGTCGTCATTAACAGTATAGAGTGTTTTTCCTGATATAACCAAATCCCGCCATTGATCAACACACAAAACTCTCAGGGGGCTAATCTGCACAATAGCAAAGAGCAGAATCAGGAATTTAGTTCTGGAAATAAAACTATTATAATTAGGGAAATGGCAACAAAACACTGTATATTATTCTCTTTTGTAACATATGAGGCCAAGTCGAACAAATCCAAACTATCACATTTACAGAGTAAACAAGAATTCTTATCACTTCTCAAAACTGCCAACTACAATGCTATGGCTGTCACTTCACGTTACAGTCTAGTACAGCAGCTGCAGTATCAATGAATTATGCTGTATTAGGAAAAAAAAGCAACAGGATCACATTCTCATGTTCATGCTGAGTATCAACACCAATGAACCCAGATCCACAAATGCCCAGAAGCCACGACCTGCTCCCTCAACCCCTTTGCTGCCAACATGCACACCGCTTAACCCCAACCAAAGTAGTGGCCTTACCCCTGGGTTATAATAGTGCCTGCTCTGTCTTCTCCCTCAATAAATAAGGTATCTCTTTTTTTTTTTCTCAGTAGCAGACTTTCAGCAGGAGAGATGGGCCATATTCTGCCTTCCTTGTTCATAACCCCGGAGATTAGTATGCTGCCCAGGAAAGTGGGAGATGGGAATGTCAGTCACTTAGGATAAACAATCCAGATCTCCTTCTTTTTTGTGGCCAGTGCTCTAACAGAGATAAGCTACAACAGAATATGAATAGAATATATTTGAGGCCGCACCTCGAGTACTGTGTTCAGTTTTGGGCCCCTCGCTACAGGAAGGACATGGAGGTGCTCAGGTGAGTCCAGAGAAGGGCGACGAGGCTGGTGAGGGGTCTGGAGAACAAGTCTTACGAGGAGCGGCTGAGGGAGCTGGACTTGTTCAGCCTGGAGAAGAGGAGGCTCAGGGGCGACCTTATCGCTCTCTACAGTTACCTTAAAGGAGGCTGTAGTGAGGTGGGGGTTGGTCTGTTCTCCCACGTGCCTGGTGACAGGACGAGGGGGAATGGGCTAAAGTTGTGCCAGGGGAGGTTTAGGTTGGATATTAGGAAGAACTTCTTTACTGAAAGGGTTGTTAGGCATTGGAATAGGCTGCCCAGGGAGGTGGTTGAGTCACCATCCCTGGAGGTCTTTAAGAGACGTTTAGATGTTGAGCTTAGTGATATGGTTTAGTGGAGGACATGTTAGTATTAGGTAAGAGGTTGGACTGGGTGATCTTGGAGGTCTCTTCCAACCTAGATGATTCTGTGTGATTCTGTGATTCTATGAAAGGTGACACCCCTGTTCCACAAGACTATGGCAAAAATCCCTATCTGTTTTTATGGATTGGTCCCCCGCTAAAAACAGCATTTCAATTGACAGAAATATGTTATCCACTGAAGCAAAATATTTAAAATTTAAAGTGAATGGAAAGCAATTCAGACAAGCTTATTCACACATGGAAATAATCCATGCAAAATATACAGTTGGTTTATCTGATGAATAAGGTAAAAGGATTACAACCTTTTATACCCAACCCATCCACACAGGGATGTTCATACCGCATTGTTAAATAGCTGCTCATCAGTTAATGTCCTGTTCTAGATACCTGTAGCAAATAAACCATTTATATGAATTAACTCTTGGCTTCAGTTCTTCAGCACTAGCTGAAGAACAGATAAATCCACTGAAATCAGTGGAAGTGTGTCAATGTACAACAATGAATGATCTGTTCCAAATACTTTTTACTGAGAAGACCTTGGCTACTGTTTTCTTGTTCAAAATTAGGTAGCCTAATTGATAAACAGTCTCAGTAACACCGTCACGTTTCATTCAAACCCAAGCCAGGTTGCCTGTATTTTTTTGCCTTATATGCCATAAGAAATGTCACAGCATTTACTCCAATCTGTACATACATCGCCATATACTGAGGTAAAAGAAAACCTTGGCAACATTTATTCTCTACAAAACAGTCTTTCTTTTGACAAAAAGTTAAGATGAAGGGAACACTTTCCCTCCTTTGTTCATTTTTAAAACACAGACTGAAAGGACTACATTTTCATCACAGAAAGTTTACAGCTGCTTAATTCAGATTACAATCATTGGGAACATCCCGTTCAATTTTTTGGACAGCACTATCAATTTCTTAGGAACAACTATTTCAAATACAGTTCTTAGTATGTAAGAGCAATCACCACTTCAGTGAAAGAAAAAATAGAGAAAAGGGACGTATTCTTTCTTTATATAATGTCATCGTTTCACTCAATCAATTTCTTTTCTTTCTACATGCTCTGTAAGAACTGTTTAGATAATCCCAAATCAGTCAACCTGAATTCACTTGTTTTCTGTGTACACAGTGGGCATATTCAACTTTGGTGACACCTTTCATGCAGAGGCAATCCCAGTCTAAGCTGGGGAACAAGATCAGAGGCTGCCAAACTTTCTAATGTGCATATTATACTTATCAGCACTACAATTAATATAAAGTCTCTTTACCTTCCTTTTCTTGCCTTTCTCTTTGCAAATATGTCTGTAAAATGGAAGTAACAGTAACAAGCCTACTGGGAAGCTGAGTCAGCAAATATCTCAAAAAACCTAAAGGTAAATATCTCAGTATATAAATAGTAAGAATTATTACAATTGAATCCTGGATGTATCCCACGATAATATGAAATACATGAATTCTCTTTCTCTTTTATTTTACTAACCTGGAATTAATCTTTCTAAAATGGTAGTATTTCCTTGTCAGAAGTACAAGTCAGACCTGCATACAGATCCAAAGAGAAACAGGCAAAAATCCAGTATTTATGCATGAATGCTCATATACTAATATATCATACACATATTGTGTGTGCACATATGCACATGTGTGCAGACACAAAAATAAATGTTTAGTAAGAAAAGCACAGTGGGGAAAAAATGCAAAATGTCAGAAATGACTATAGACCCCAATGGCCACCTTAACTCTAAGAAAGAGGGTAACATAAATCTGCACTGCCTTATAGGGACACCAGAGGAAAAATGGTGGCTCTAATCACTGATTCACACCCATTTTCCCTTCTCTCTCCCTTTTCATCTTTATAGAGAAACTTATTTCCTCTTAAGGACTCAGAAAACTAGCACAAAGATGATGGCAGAGATGTTCCAGAATGAGAATCAATATATGAGGAAAAAGCAGCAAAAAACAAACAAACAAACAAAAAACTTAAATAACTTCATGGAAGAAAAATATTTTAATTCTGCAGTATGTTTTAAAAATTCAGATTATAAAGTTTAAGATTTTTTAATTCAATTTTAGATCTATTTCCAAACTTCACAAAACCCTCCCAATTAGGAGTTATATTTATCCTGACAGGCAAGCAGCAAAAAAATAAAAAAAAAAAACAAAAACACTTTTATGCCCATCATGTTTAAAAAAGAACATGTCTGTATTTGTCCCCAGCTAGAGAGAGGAAAAAATGGTGACTTGCTCCACTCTACATTTTAACCCTTGGGAAAATCTTGAGACATCCTGATTTTTTTTCCCTTCGGCTTTTTTTTTTTTTTTAATACGCAAACCATAAGAATACATAAGAGTTCATTGCAAACAGGTGAACGTCCATCCTCAACAGTGCAAAGTAGCTCAAAAAAATGTTGCCACTTTACTCAAGTGTTTTATGATCAGCAGACTAACTTCCATAATCTAGAGGCTTTGAGAGCAGAAAATACAGTTTAAAATAACAACAACAACAAAAAAAAAACACCAGACATTTTCGTTTGCTGACAACTCATGGAAATGACATTTTTTTGGAATCTATAGAGACAGTTGTCAAAAATAAATATAATAAAAACTGAACGTTTCAGAAAAGCAGTGTAAATCATGCAAGCAAAATAACATAAAAATTGATCCAATTCCTAATACTTGCACATGTCTGCAAAGTGGTTCGAAAGACAACATTCATGGTGTGACATGAAAAGACAACAATGGTGTGATTTTTCAAATGTATTCTGCATATTCTCACTAGGAATCTCAATATAATTTTATTATAAAATTCCTTCAGCAGATGAAGCAGGCTAGTTTATTGTATAAAGAATGTTGACTTTAGTTCCAGTACTGAACAATTTGATTGAGATTTATACAAAATGAAAACAAAAAGCATCTTCAGGCATAAGATGATATAAAAATTGTATATCTCATCTAAATTGTGTTCTTTTTAACATACAATTGAAATTGGTCTGAAATAGGTTTATGTGATGGTAGGTAGTCATTTTAAGTAATGATCTGCAGCTAAATCCCACAACAGGCCATTTTTCCCACCTCTACACCTCTTTGTTTTTCAGAAGACCAATCAAGCTGTAGTTTTCCAGTGTGAAATCTGCTCTACCACAGATTTCTTCCAAGAGACATTAAGTACTGCCTGGATCTCAAGCTAAGGCTCAGGTTTTAGAAAGACCTGGACTGAGACCTCCACACAGAGGTTAATTGCCTGCTTAGAGATGATCTATAGGCTATTTCAAGCTGTTGCACAGTTCTCACTTTCTCATCTAGCAGTCCCCAAGCAAGAAAAAGCATCCATGTCCTGGGCAACTAAAAATGCAGTGTTGATCTTCTTGCCCTGTTTTATGCAGCTCCGGAAGACAGAAAGCAAAGAGCTGACAGAAAAAGCTCTCCTATGTCCAGAACATGGGAACAGGATATGCTGGAACAGCATAGCTGGAACTACGGGGGATCTTCCAAGCCCCAAAAGGACTAGATGCAAGGGAAAATGGAAGGAGGCAATAAGAAAAAAAGAAAAAAAAAAAAAAGACAGTTGGAATGTCTTTGTCTTTTGTTAATCTCCAGCTTTAGGAGTAGGGGTACAATTTAGAGCAACCCTGATGTGGTCCTTCATGATGTGTGGAGTTAGGCTGAGCCACAGTTGGCTGTGGTTTAGAAAAATGAGCAGAAAGTGGGCACCTCTGTGCCTCCCATAGAAGATACACCCTTTCAGGAATGAGACTTCCCCTCTCTTTTCTTGCCACCCAAAGTACCAAAACCAGCCATCCAAAACCATGAATAATCACAGTACGAACTTGCTAAAAGACGTCCTGAACAGAGTGGGAGAGGGGAATAGAAGAAGAAAGTAGAACTAGTGAAAACAACAATCATATCAGTAATACAGAGATTGGAGAAGAATTATAGTTTCATTAGAACAACTCCCATTTTTCCACACAAGCAGTTTTGCAATCCTACCCTATGAAATCATCTTTCTGGACCAGGGAAACTAGAACAGACAATTTACACAGCTTGCCACTGACACTCTTTAATTAGCTAGGTCATTGATGAGAGATGCAGCGCATCTTTTTTCCCCTTCCTACTCTATCCAACTCTCTCCTTAGGCTACCTCTAGAAAAGATATGGTCAAAATTTTTTCATTCAGAACTCTCAGGTGGAGGGGAGAATAGAGAAAAGCAGAGAAATGAGAAAACAACACATTTTTTAGAAATACCTGAAATCTGAAATATAGGAAATTTTCTCAAAACAAGTTTTGTCATGTGACTGTATATATGTGATCTTGAGTATCACAGAAAAATAAACTTATCTCGCAAGGAAAATTTTAGCATACTCAGCTTTGTTTTTTTTTTCCTAAATAATTCTGGCCTCGCAAGCATCAGTTTGCTTTGTTTACTGAATATTCCTTCACCTAAGGAGGCCTGTTTACTCCAATGATTAACTAGCATGAGCGAATGTTTCCAGATGTGAAAATAAGTTGTACTATGTGGTCTTATTTGTTTGCATAATTAAGATCAATGATCCTATGATGTGGTTCAATATCCAGTCTCGGAGGTGCTGCTACCTAAACTAACAGTGGCTGAAATTCTTTGCCTGCAGGACACCATGTTCTGTAGATGGTGAACAAACATCAACAGCTATAAATACACAGGCTCGCTTTTTGCTTCTGAAAACTAGCTTGAGGTTGTGGGCAGAGATATGCAGCAACCTGTGTACAAACAAGGGACCAGCAAAGGGCAGGTACTTATAAGTCCAAGGCAAAATCTGACATCTTTCACAGCTAGACATTACTGTGTTGTGCAAATCACAGCTCAAGCATATAAACCAGCAACATACTCCATAGATTATGGCAGAGATTAAAAAGACACTTCACTGCTTAGGCACATCTCTCTTTTTTTTTTTTTTTTTTTTTTTTTTTCCCCCCCCCCAGGGTATCTCCCTTTTTACGCATTACTTGAGGAACAGGAACATGTATCAACATTTGAAGGCCATTCTCTTCGCAGATAAGGCAGCACCAGGTTTATGGCTGGTAATGCCCAACACAGGTAACCACACAAAGACAACTCTCTGCAATAAGATATAGAATTACTACTCACAACAAGCTTCATACTTCTTCCTGTTGTCTGGGACTCCATCCCTTTTCTGTGCTTTCTTTCTCATTGGTAATGACTTAGCCTCCACCTTCCTGCTTCTCATCTGATTAGCAGCCTGCATCTCTCTGCGTTCTCTGTTCACCCCTACTTCTCAACAAAGCTACCTCTTCATTTCTGCATGCTGGACTTCTTGTTTTCTTCCATATTATTATTATTATTTTTTCCCTGTGTTCAGGGGCAGGGAACAAGTGGACTTAACAAGAGTATAAGATCTAACCAGCAGTGACTGCAACTTTCCTTCCTGTTAGCTTACCATCACTTACTAGAAAGAATTTCCAAATTCATGGGGTCCTACATAAGAAACAACACTTATTAAGAAGAAAAACATATAACCAAGTGCTCTGTACAGAACATTTTCTCCCATATTTTTGCAGTTTTACATCCTCTGTATCATTTCAATTCATTTACCTAATTAAATTAATTTTAAAGCGATTTGTTCTCCAGATCTTTTACTACCTGGCATCCTCAAATTAATGTGAAGCCTTGGCTAGTACATTATTTTTTACAACTTCTACCAAAGCAATTTAGGACAAGATAAATAGAACACATTTATTCTATTTGGAAAAAATATAAAACTCAAAAAAATTTACTTCTACCTCTGCGGTATGAAATTTGTCACTAATCATTTTAAACTATGCCCTTTTATGCTTCTTCCATCTCTTTTAGCTTTCTATGAAGTTCTTTGATGTAACAAAGACAGTTTCAGACAAGATTTCAGTTCATCTGGAAAAAAAAAGCTTTAAGTCTTGAGGCAAAAAGCAGTGTATTTAAAATTTATATACTCCATAATGCCTTTGTTCTGAACTTGAACAACCTGAAAAACTTCTCCGCTTTCTTTTGCCTTCCGACTCTGAAGATCATTTGTTCTCATGGCTTCAGCTTCTTATTATGCAACAGTGACTTTAACTGGTGGTTCCAGCATTTAAATACATGCACAGTCATGGCTGACCCTTCCTGATCAATTGCCAATCCATACAGGTTTGACTGATAAAAGAGCCAATTAGATTTAAGCAAATTAAGGGACATCACCAATGTCAACCACTTATTAAACTGAATGCTGAATTCCATGCATACAAAACACTAATGCACCAAGTCCCATTAAGAGTTGAAATCCTAACCCCATTAGTAACTCCAGACCACTACAGGCCAAGGGTCAAAAGAAAGTTTCATATTTATGGATTAACATTTGGATTCAGTTTTTATTTTTTTTAATCTTTCCAAGAACTCTTGAACCTGCACTGCAATTTTAGTCAAGAGCGTAGATAAAATATATTCCTTTTCTAAGATTTTTTTTAAGCATCGACTTTAAGCATGGCAAATCAGCTTGATGAGAAATTAAGATATATTCAATCAGGTAAAACCAAAGATTCAGTGTGCATTATATTATGTGCAATAAATTTTAAATAAAGTTTAAACAAAGGAAAGGCATGTTGGAAGCCAAAATCGTAGAGTAATTGAAAAACAGTTATTTGCAGTAACTTCAAAATGGAACACTCCTGTCTTCTCTGTCACTACCCCACAATTAAACAATGTTCCATCAAGTTCCCTAATGCAATCCCCACAAAGTAAATTTTAGGAACAGCATTTTTTATGTTACCCTTAAGAAGAAAATACTACATTTTTACACTCATTGGAAGGCTGTGATTTTGTGTGTAATGAGAACTGTTTCATTCTTTGAACAAACGTAACTTCTGCCAAAGTGAAATCTTGGCCACTGAAGTAAAAAATAGAATTCCTTCTGTTTTTAGTAAGATCCAGATTTCATTTAATGATTTAGAATGTGTTTGGCAGTGAAGGCACTGAAGATAGCCCAACATAAAACTACCATTTTACTCATAATTTACTATGCATTGGAATTGTATATCATTCAAAGAGTCTTTACAGTAAACAACATCAAAAACTAAACATACATTGTCCTAGATAAATGCGTGCGTGCCTGCACGTGTGCATATGTATTGTGAGGATATATAATGTGTGAGAGTCCTTCTCTCATATGTAGTGCTTCATTTATTATTCATTTCACTACAGATCACAGTCCACTGGACAATACTATGGAAGATTTCTTTAATAACTCTCACTGCTAATTTAATTCTACTTAAACACACATATCCTAGTGAATGCCACATGCTTTTCAGCATGATTTTATGTGTAAATCAGGATAATACGTTTTCAGATCATTAACTAAAGGGAAGCATGAACTAAAACCTATTTAATCAATGAGGTATTGCTTTTAAACTACCACAAGGTCATAAAAAAGATAATTTCAAAGCTATAAGTTTTCTAATTGTAATCAACAACAATCTAATGATGAAAGAAAGTGTATCTTAATGGTTGTCATAAACTTGTGCACATCCTTGTCTATCTTTAAAGATCCTTTACTTTTTCAGTTGGTAAGATTTTCACTACCAGATTTTGTTATTTCTTCATGCAAAATTGAACAGTGACACTGGGATTAGACATATCTGTGTCTTAAGTGAGCACTATGACTCATATGTGGTTTTATTATTATATGAGAATGTGTATGTGTTAATAATACCTATAATTTAACAAACAGATTGGAAAAATACAAAGTGTGATGGGACTTAACCTTTTCATCTTGCTTGATAATGTCATACAAATTCTACTTTTTATTTATACAATTTTCAGAAGTCTTTCTCTTGGTTTGTCCCCAAACCAATCCATTTGGTGCAAGCAAATTGTCCCAACTGTAAATTTTTTTTTGTAATTGTATTATTTAGTGTTTGTTGTTGTTGTTTGATTGATTGGATTTGTTTGTTTTTACTTTCACATCATATGTATGTCAGTCTACACTATTTATGCTCATCAGCTATATCTACACATCTCTCAAGATCAAGTTTAGTTAGGCTCTCATTTTATGATTTGAAATCATCTTCATTGTTTCCAGTGTCATTTCTTCAGCAAAAGCTAGTTCACTTGGATGTCCATGAAAAGAGAACACAAAAGTAACACATACAAATCAGCTGTTAATTTGAGCTTTCATTGTTAAAAAAAAAAAAAAGGCAGTACTTAGAGAGTATTTGCTCAATTCTGTTATTTTATTTTTTTGTTTGTTTTGTTTTTTTAAGATAATATCCAAAGTGGTTTAGAGTATCATTCATTGTAAACCAGCACGCTAAAATTGCCTTTCTTAAGGTTACACCAGACTGCAAAATGAAGATGACTCTACATTCTTAGGTTAGATTAGCCCCCCAAAATAGAATCTAACACCATTCACAGAAAAAAAAAAGAACAAAAAAGGCACATGATGCACTTCTTACTTACTCAATGTTATCTATGCAGCTACTTGTTTTCATTTTCTATTTTTTAAATTGAGCAATGTGATAAATTAGAAGCTGAAAAGAACAATTTTGTCAGTAAGAACTACTAATGCAAACATATTCTTCTAGCTTCCAGTCCTCAGTTGCAATAATAAATAATGTTTTGTTTAACAGAGTATTTGTGTAATTGTTACATGCACAGAAACAGTACTTTTTCATACTTACCTCCTGGAGGCATGACTATTGTTATAGCATCACTTATCAAGCTGCCCTGGCTGTTGGAAGCGTTCACTTGTACTGTGTAGTTAGAAAATGGAATCAGTCCTTTAATGGGTACCCATACATTGGATTCGTTGCTGCTGTGTAAGATCCAAGTGCCATTTACAACAGAATAATTAGCGTTAGCTGTTAAGAAAAAAAAAAAAGGTTGAGGGGGAAGAAGAATAAATGTTAGGCTTTGTGTCTTCTACAGTTTGCTGTTCTTTAAGCGAGACTTCTGCTCAAGTGAAAATTTGCCATTAATACCAGTAATGACAAAAAATGGCTAATTTGAAGAATATTGTTCCCCATTTTCTCCTCTTTTTGCTAATGGTTTCCTGTACTCATAGAAGTTGAAAAATAAACAGAGCAACCATGCAGTTGCAAAGCTGATTGATATACACACACACACACCTTTTATTATATATATATATATATATACACGCACACACACTATATGCTGCAGATGACAACCAGTTTTCAGAAATTACTCATGTTCATGAGCAGTTATGTGAGAACTGCAGATGCAAACTGGTCAGGAGCAGTCGAAATGTTAAGGCCAATTCTTATGGCTATGTAAGACTTGTACAACTTCTTGAATTCACTAGAAAAGCACTTACTTCAGGAGTTTATCAACCAGTATAAGCTAATGCCAGTGTCTACCTAAGAATTACTCCTTTGCAGTAAGAAACATTCTTTCCAGCATCTGCTCAAAGATCAAAAAAACACCTCCCCAAAATACCTGATGAGCAAGACTAGAAAATAAAAAATAGCATGACACTTAACTACTTTTTTTTTTTTTTTTTTGGCTCAATGAAGATTTCACTCACATATCTGAGAACAAAGCTGGGGTAAGTTCACCAAATTTTGCCTTAGCCTTAGAGACACTATTTTATAAACAGCAATGGAGACAAAGCTTCCTATCATGCAAAAAGATCGATCAAGTTTTACACATTCCATGTACAGAGATATCAGTTTTGCAGAAACTAAGTTATTTAGTCTGACATTACTCTTATGTGCACTGACTATTCAGCCAGCACTAGAAAAATGCATCTGCATTAGTTGGTGTAATTTCTTGTCTATTAAACCCACCTTAGGCATCTTTGTGAAACTGTCCCTGTGTGTGATTTGGGAGTAGACACAATCCAACAAAGCACCTTTCTCCCATCATCTACTACATTTTTCCTGTGCATCACCAGGCAATCTGTGACTTACTTTTTGTGACGCCCACCAAGCAACATGACTATTAAACGTATGTATTGCTTTATTAACAATAAAGCCATTAGAAATGTCTGAAATACATATTCTTAAGGTCCTACTTATGCAAAACTCTTAAAGACTCTTCTGGCTGTGAAAAGAGATGCATTTTTTAAATGTTTCACCTACAATAGGTGGAAAAAAATAAAAATCCAGTTGTTGATAGATCAAGGCACATAGGCTAGATCCATAGGATAGGCTCCCTAACAGCAATTTATGTGCCATTTCATGAGAAAATTTAAGTTTTTTCAATCTGCAGTGCAGTTTTAACATGTTAATATTTTTATTCTCACCCACCTGAGCCCAAAATGAAAGCATGTACTTCCTCTGCTGATATTTCTATTCCACCATTAGTCTTTCTTCCAATGGCTAACTATACATCTTTTAAAAAATACAGTTTAGAGTAATGGAAAAAGAATTAAAAGGATAACACTCTATTCCAAGTTGCCTTGATAACAACATTAATATACAGTAATTATACAATTAGTTGTAACATTAAATTCTAGTTATAGCAGAGTGATTACTCGGCAATTATAAGAAGTATATAATTACTCAATAATTAGGAGAAGTATGTAATTACATAACCATTTTATTCAGCTCAAAAATGAACTTGCAAATTTACAATGAGTTAGACAACATAGCAATTCAAAATTTCTCATTACTTCTAATAAAAACCCAAGAAGCGCTTACAAGTTTCCTAAACTGAATTTTACACAGACAAAAGGTGTTTTATCTGTATTGCCAGCCAAAAAAGTTACTGTTACCAGCAAGTGAAATATTAAAACATCTTTAAAATGCAGGTCTTGCTGGGGATGACCTGCAGTATGCAGCTTTGCCACTTCTCACTGCTTAAACTTTGCTTTCAGTGGGCTGGAAAATGCAGACATAGGCTCAGTCTGATGGAAAGCGATACAGCGATAACCCTGTCATATCATTCCGTGCCACTCCTGCCTAGACTGCTCCAGTGTGGACTCTATTTGTGAGTATAAGTGGATGAAGCCTCTCTTTTTCCATTTTTCATATGCGCACTTTTCTCCACCCTGCTCGCCCATCCTGCTTTAGCCTATCAGCAAGGCTGCTGCTAGTCCTAGACAGCAACTGCCTCAGACACTGGTAAAGTCCTAAAAGACATTGTTTTACTTTGGACAAGTGGTTCCTATCAGAACACCTACTTGTTCCTGCACATTTTTGCCTCGTAACTCCTGCCTTGAGCTGTCACAAGCACTCCAGCAAGACAGACCCCCTCAAGACACAGCTAACAAGAACAACCTGACTAAGGAGGAAAAAAAAATCCTAGAAGAAGTGGCTCATCATGTCCTTCAAAACTTAGGAAGACAAGCACTTCTACAAAATGTGAACTCAGATCAAGGGTGGTTCAGAGAAAACATTCCCCATAACCTCTCGAAAAATCTAAACCCTTCACAAATATGAAAGGCTTCCCCATACTTCTTAATCTCATCGTTTTGCATCATGATAGTTTTATTCTTTCACTAGCCTTCCTGCTAGTAAGACTCTCCATATTTTCGCCAATATTTCTGAAGGATTTTTTTGGCCTAAATCCAAAATTTGAGTAAAAGGTGTGCTGTTCCCAGTTTATTCCTAGTTAGTAAGACCAGAACAAAGTATCTCAATGTTTCAGGAAAAAATTAAACATATGAAGAAATTAGGGCTAAAGAGTATCCATAAACATACTGAAAAACTATGTGAACTTGAAATAAAACTGAGCAATAGAATATCAGTATAGACTATCACAGACCATCCCAGGTTGGGAGGGACCCACAGGGATCACTGAGTCCAACTCCTGGCTCTAAACCAAAAATCTCCACCCCAAAATCAGACCATCTGTCCGAGAGCATCATCCAAAAGCTTCTTGAACCCGGTGCCCAATGCCCGGCTTCTTGAACAGGCCTGGTGCCCTGACCTGTTCCCTGGTCATCTTTATGTTAACAAGATACACAAACACATAAACCATTAAAAAACATTGCTTAAGAGTGCTAAGCTTCACACAGCACAGTAGCTGGTGAGTATTTGCATTTGAGGGTTTGTTTTTGGGTGGACAGTTCAAAGGGGGCTCCCGAGCAAATGTGTGTTCCTGTCACTGAGTACTACTGTAAATAGGTGAATAAAGCTCCTGGGGGTTGCTGGTGCGTAAATTACTGCTGTCCTGGGTCCATCATCCTATGGGGTTCACTAGATTGAAATAACATAAATGGGTATCCTTTTCCATTCTTGTTATAATCATTGTCACAAGAATTTTAATGCCTCATATATTCCGTAATTTTTTTCTGTGTGCTGTACTGCTCTGACCTTTTCAATATTCTGTAATTTGACTGGCTGGCCATTTCAAGTTCTCTCCTTTTTACAGCCTTATTAACTTGTGGGGAAGAGGTGAAATGGACAGCCAATCAGAATACATAATATTGCAAAGGTCATGGTAGTACAGTATAGTATCAGCAGACACAGAATACTGTATATTAGTCATTAGTGTTCTGATATCTTATTCATGTGACAAAGGTTGTAAGGAGCGCAGAAAATGGTACAACATGAAACCATTCTCATGACAAAGGCTGCAATGGAAAAAAAGAAATAATATAAACCAAATGTATTCATCTCACATATTAAAACTTTTTTTTTTTTTTTTTTCCCCCCAGAACTTGTCATGTTTAAGGGAAATCTTCCTATCCGGACAAAAGTTGATGAATTTAAGGCAAAAGGTCATGAACTGAGTTGTTTTTTATGTATTAAACTGCAAAAACTCATGTTTCATATGCACAAGCAATCTTTTCAAATTACTGAATACTGATTATTATCATTGCATTGGTGAGTATTAAAGTAGTAAGTTTAAAAATAACCAGTCTAACATGTCCATATCACAAACACACTGACAGAACTAGACTCTGCTGCTGACTTCAGAAAGCAAGGAGGCTATGCCTGAAAAAAATTTTCATTGGATACTTATGTTTTTTCCTTCTCTAATCATCAAGAGCTGGCCATCATTATACAGAAGATACTGGGTCAAAAATCAGCTTCATTATGCTTCTCTGTTCATTTGGGACTTTAATAACTGAGTCTTCTTTGTATAACAGAAAATTTCTACCTCTTCCTACTTGTGGTGCAGTGTCCTTAGAAATTGATTGACTGCTCACCAGATTCACTGAACTAAAGTGATATTACAGGACCATTAATTTGTGACGTGCAGAAATATTTCAACCTGAAAGATAATTAAGCTGGGAACACTTTAGTCTGATCATCACAAATGTCTGTCAAGTTATTTTCTTCTTTGTATATTGCTATTTCAAAATAACATAAGCCTTCAATCACAAGAGTACACTACATACTGTGCGCTACTACACGGCAAAAGATTTTGGGGAGGAGGAGAAGCAAGTTTAAGGCTTTACATCACGTTCTGAAATACTATTACCAATATCTACTTCTCTACTGTTTACATTCTGTACATAGAGGTCCTAATAACATTTTTTTTTTTTTTACATTAGAGAGCATGTTGCTCCACAATATTTAAATAGATAGAAACAGAACTATTCCCACTGTAGAAGACTAGACCAAAAATTGAAGTAGCAAAAAATCCAGGTCAAGGAATAGATCATATACAGATCTAAAGAACTATACAAAGATCACCTGGTTAATTAGCACAAAAACTTGCAGTTGTTTTTGTATCTGCTTTGTGTGTGTGTGAGCATGGGGAGGTTAAGCACTTATTTTATGTAACAGGAAAAGTTAATATCAAAATAGGATAACAAAACTGAAAGAAGAGCTCACTTCTTCGTCCTCTTTCCCCATCATCCCAGTCATCTCATCCTCACTGAGCATGTTTCTGCCATCGCACTGGTTCCTGGCTCTGTGACACCACGTCTTTCTGTGAATGTGCACATTTCCTCTTCTGTAAGCTCATTCTTTTGTCCATAAGTTTCACCTGTTCTTCAGCCTTGTTCACTTCCACACTAGCTATTCCTTTCAGCTGTTTCTTCTTTCCCTCTCCCTTCTCCACTGTTTCTAGTGCACTATTCAGAATCAAAAATGTAACTTCCCATCAGTTTCATTTTCTCATTTATAACAGATCAAAATATTTTCTCACCTTTTTGGTGACTTTCTCCCCCTAACAACTGTAATAATTAACTGCTTTTCAATTGTCATTGTTATACTGATCATATGAGGTGCTTTGTGTTACTATACTTTGACTCTATACCCCTCTTTTCAAAAAAATATTGCTGTTGTTGTTGTTGTTATTGTTGTTGTTTTTGTTTTCAGATGAGTGCACTGCTGATTTTGCCTTGATCTGCTATTTGTTCCTCTGCTCCTGAGTTGACAGATGTATTGTTCCTAAGGACAGATCATGGTCTCCCTCCATCAAGCTGAGGCCAAAATTTAAAGCCACTCTTATCATAGGAAACCTTCATTCTCACTCTCAGGGGCCAGGTGGAGTTGCTGGATGAAGCAAGATGGATAATTTAAAAGCACTGTGGTAAACTAACTAAACTATGAATCCAAACTATTTATTCTCCTGTAAATAATGAACAGTTCACATTTACCCGCAATGAAAAACTTCATTTTTTTTCCTTTGCCCCAATAAAGTTGCTTTTAGTTTCAAGACTGAAAAATAAAAGCTATTTAAAAAACAAAATGAAAGTCCTTAACACCTCATGCAGCAGAAATGTGACAATTCAAAGACATACAGCTTTTGACTGTATTACTGAAGTTGCTTCTTTGCAGCTCAGTTTCCTTCACCATAAAACAGACAAAGGCACTTTCTGTGACTTTTCACAGGCTATTTTGGTTCAGCTATCTTAGATTGTCTTGAGGCTTACAATATGCATATGCTGAGTACTTTGTTCATTACTCTGGGCTGGCTCCTGCTACGGGCTGAGGGCTTACTAGCTGGAAAGCAACTTTGCTGCTTTGAAAACAAGACCTGGGGGTCCTACTGGTCAACAAGGTGAACACGGGCCAGCAGTGAGTCCTTGTAATAAAGAAGGCCAATTACTTTCTGGGTCACATTAGGAAGAACAGTGCCAATAGGTCAAGTGAGGGGATCTCTCCTCTCTGCTAAGCCCTGGTAAGAGACCTCTAGAGTGCTGGGTCCAGTTCTGGGCTCCCTGGTATGGAAAAGACATGGACTTATCGGAGTAGAATCTATGCAAAGATGATTAAGGGTTCGAAACATTTGTCTTAGAAAGTTTGAGAGAGTCACAGAATCATTTAGGTTGGAGAAGACCTTCAAGATCATTAAATCCAACCATCAATCTGACCAAGAAATTAAATGGTGTTTTCTGTCTACTGTTGGTGCCTATACTCAGAGAAAGGTGTATTTATATCTTCATCTAGATGTCTCTCTCTTGCTTACAACGGTAAGGAGGAAAATGCAATACAATGATATTGTAAGCAAGAGAGATGCATTGTAAACAAGCATTAAATCATATACAGGCATGAACCAGAAGGAAACCCTAGATGATCTCATGAGGAAAACGATGGGCTATGGTGGATGACATTGAGTAATAACAAACTTCCGAGAGAACTATTTCTTAACTGCTGAGATGTTACAAACAGTGGAGAAACGATAAAACTCCCTCAGCCCAGAAGCCACATATTGTGATGGAACTCAAATCTCAACTGGTTAAATGCTTGAGCTCAACAGAGGCTTCCACACCTTGCATGAGATTACTCAAAATGACAGTTGTCTGAGGTCTCACAACTCTTTGGACAGACTCTGCTTCTTTGCTTGGTGGAGTAAGCCAAAGTCCAGGCATCTACAGCTATACTGCTAATTCACTCAAGCTGCAACTTTCAGAGAGGTATGAAACTATAAAGATGCTTGCATGAAGTAGGGAAAATTTGCAACACCTTTGATAAGATTTAGCGTACAACATTGTGTATCACCCATTTGTGGCCTCAGAAGCACAATGTCTAGGAGCTCCTGACTGGGCAGTGTGTCTTCTTTAATGTCCCAATACAGTTTAGCATCAAAACAGGCATAAGGTCATGTTGTATATAAATGACAGGAGGACATCAAATAACAAAATAACAAAAATGTTTGCTGTTCTTGTGATGTTAAACTGACAATACAGCATGCAATTATTGATTTAACCCATTTTATTTGAGGGGTTTTATAGGCAAATGATGAGGCTTTATTAAGTTTATTTCATGAGAGATTTTACACACTAAAAGAAATTTGGAAACAGCTAGCTTTTTTTTAGGTTTGTTTTTCTGTGGTTAGAGCATTCTTTCTCTAACTGCATCTCTACATAAATGGAGATTATCACAGTATCTAGTTTCTGAATCTATGCCCATAATTCATGGATGTCAATAAGAATTTTCCATTCTCCAGGGACACTATCAGAAGGAGACTAGCTAAACACACTGCGCAGAACTGGGAGTCTCAAATCCATAATCAAATATCTAGATTGATTGTGTCACTTGCACTTGTATTGATTTCAATTGGAGCAGCTGACCCAAGAGAATAATAAAAATGTGGAATAAAACTGATTTATGAGAAAAAAATAAATCCTTTTGTGAGTGGTAATGAATTGGTACTATTTAACCCTTTCAATCACAAAGAGAAAACGCTATTTATTTTTTCAGAATGCTGAGTTAGCCAAAAGTAGTCATATAAAAAATGCCAATACTGTCAAATGCCATTACACTTCATTGTAATACTTTGGAAGAAATGAAGATCTAAACCTGATCTGGGATTTTTATTTGACATAGGACATTTTTTTGGCTTTTCCAGTCATCTTACATGAGGCATCATAAATGGTGCACTTGTAGATTGAACATAACACAGAATCACTCAGATGAGTGTTTGTTGTACCTGTAGAATAGCACTCTCTACTCTGTTTAGGGCAAAAACATGTAGATTAACATAAACATCCATAGTAACTGCACATGATCACCCCCGTAAAAGGAAGACCTATCAAAGTATCTTGATCTTTTTGACTTAAAACAAGAAAGTTACATAGTTAAAATCTAATTTGATCCCCTTTATAACATCCAAATAAAAACTTCATCAAATCTTGTCAAAACAAAATTTTATCATGCTTTCTCTACTTGAGGAAATAGATGGGTCTATCGCTCTCTCTAATATACAAGCATTTGTTTGAAATCAAGACACACAACTATCCAAACACAATTTCTTCATCTGTGGAAGATCTAGTCAGACTATATGGTTTTGGTGTTTTTTTTGGATCACATATTTACATTATTGACACTAATAATTTTTTGTCTGATGTCATAAATTACTTTTTGCATTTAGGATTTACCATAGATACCTAAGCATTATTAAAGTGGCTTTCCTCAGTCTTGATGAGAGTTAAAAACTCTAAACTAGACATTCATTAACTAAAAGATTGTTTTCATAGGAGAACTGATCAGCAAATTCTCTTTTGCTCAATACTGTTTACCAGTGCCATCTCTGGAAGACTACTATTATTCCCTAGGCTATTGCAAAGAAGTGGCAGAGTCTCAAAGACTATCCTACTATTCTGCTGTTGGCAGCCAATAGGAATTTCAGACTACACAAAGTGACAATACGTACCTCACAGACATGAGGCTCAGCATTATATACCCCCTTTGCAACACAAAAGCCAACAAATTTCACGATACAGAAAAAGACAAGTATACACATGAAGAAAAACATAACCATTAATAGAGAGATGCAGAAGACCAATTAAAAAGCACTATTTTCTGTCTGATGCCAGATCCTTTACTCAAGAACCAGTCCAATGTAGAAATCACAGGAACTGTTTTCTTTTGCTTTTCTTTAACACAGTTGTACCAAGAAACAATAAAGAAAAGGATATTTGGTGCTGAAGGAAATTATGCTAGTAGATGGTGTATTGTGAGCTATTCAAAATCCACTGAAGCTTGACTAAACATTAATAATTATCCTAAAGTGTGTGCAAAACCACAAGTTTTCTAGCCATGTAAATCAAACTTTAAATGTCACATTCCTTGATGCCAAAGTATTCCTAAGTTCTTTTATCTAAGTTAGTAGATTAAACATGACTAGTTGAAAATGGATTATGCATCCTATTTTCTCCCCGCTCAACCATCTTTAGGACAAGTCCGTAATTTCCATTTCATGTAACAATGATACCTAGCATTTTATAGTACTTTATAGCTTGAAAACATGCAAACATTAGCTAATTAATCCTGACAATGCGCCAGGGAGGTAGGTAACTATTATTATCCTTATGTTACAAGCAGGGAGACAGCTACACAGAGGTTAAATGACTTGCCCAAGGTCAGCAGGGTAGATAGAAATATGTGGAGGATTTACAACCTTCCAGTACTGCCCTCAGTTCTCTAGACCAACCACAGTGAAATTTCACTGGCATCTAGACACATCAAAGGTATTCCATAGTCATATTTAGCTACTTTATATGAAATAAAAATAAAAATAAAAACAAAGTTAGACTTACTAAAACAATCATGAATCATTGTATGATGTACCTTGTGCTTCACAGGATATGTGTGTCCTGAAGTTCTATGGAAATTAAGCCTTTTACATGGGCTGAGCTTCTGTGAACCAGCTTTTCCTTAGTGGAGTAACTTTTCCTGTCTTTAGTAAATAATGATCCATCCCTGGCACAGGGCACAGGAACATGGGACATTATACACATCTTTGGTAAGAGACTTAATGCAGGAGAAAAACAGTCCTGATATTTATCTACTATGGAAAAAGATATTCATATTTCTTTCATACTAGTTTCTCAAATGTTTCAGTTACATAAGAGGAAAGGCTTAACTTCTCGTTAAAACAAAAAAAAGCAACTGTTTGAAGGTTGCTTGAAAATAGAGATTCATATGCTTTGATTAAATATTAGGATTTTTTTTTGATTACATACCAATATAATTTTTGATTAAATATAAGGAATGACTATACTACTATTTTTGTAAAAGGTGTTTTCTTGCAAAGATTAAAGTGCATCCTAACTTATCTATTGTCAGGTATTGCATATTCAGCTGCAGTAACTGTAAATGCAAATCTATACTCAGATATTTATATTTTGAGGTAATAACACAAACTACCATGATTCTTACATTTAAAAGAAAGTCACTATTAAAACTGGCCTAACAAGTCTCTTAGAGATGCTTAGGCATTTCTGAATTTTAATTCTCAAAATAAAATAAAAACTTTCTTAAGTTGTCAGATCTAAATGTAAAATGCTTACCTTCTTTGAACATAAAATCCCACAAAATTTTCTCTTTTCTCAAGCCTTCAACACAAGACATGCTAGGATCTGAAAGAATTTTCAGCATTCCTCTCCCCACTTCTACTGGCATCACCAGGTGGCATATCTTCCCCAGCAGACATTGCTTTTAAGCACAAGACTGATTCTTAACATTCCATATTTATACTGTGATTGGAGAGTGTATTGAAAGTACTGTGGCCAATCAAGATTTTAAGAGGAATGTTCGAATAGAAGCCAAGTAAATAGATGTTGTGTTTCCTTCTTTTTGTTTATATATATTTTGTAAATATCAAACTAATATGATTAACCAAAATCCTACTATACAGATTGTAAAGTCAGCTTGTTTATAAGTGTAGGTTTGGTTGTTGTTGTTTATTTATTTATTATTATTTTTGCAAGAAATTGCTGTATTCTACCATCAGTTTTCTCATTTGCCAAAGGAATAAAGTACTCTACAAGGAAGCTTTCCTGCACAGCATCTCCAAATAAGCAGAGCTGCCAGATGAATAATTCTCTTTACAAAAATACAGGATGAACTACATTGCTGAAAAGTAAGAACCTTGGATATGTCAACAATAGAAGTTGCAAACACTAAAAAAATCAGAAAATAGCATACCCTGATTTCTACACTCTAGACAACTGAGATTGCTGAGTGTAACCCCACAACTTTTTGTAGTGAAACTCGCTAAGAACATATAGCTAGTTAAAGATTCTCTTGATGTCAAACTTGCATTTAAAGGCATCACAATGTCCATACGACTACAGACTTGGACTCATTTTGTGTTAATGTAGTCATCTGACACAGGAAGGAAGATGAGAAGTTCCCTCTAAGTCTCTTTTCTGGAAAAGGGGTAGTGCCTGATTTTTCTTGTGCAAGAACTTCGTTTCAGTTATCCAGATGCAATTAAAATTGATCCCGTACTTAATCTAAACTACACCAGAGGATAAATAGGGCTACGATAAGGAAACTTCTTGAGGGAAACAAGACTGATCCTGTCCTGTCACCTTTCTCCATCAAGTTCTCTGAGAATTGGAAGTGTATCGGACAATAATAATAATAATAATAATAAAGCTTCTGTTAAAGAAAGGAAAGCTGTTTAAGATCTGATAATATTATTTCATGCCTTGGACTCATGAATTACAAAACAAATTCCTCCTAAAGGCTTCTTCCATGGAGGCTCCAGGACTAAAATGACTTGGGGCAAAGCAACTTGTCTTTGCAGGAAGGCACATCACCAGAGTGCTGAAGAGCTAGGATACAGCCCACAATTTGTTAAATCATGTTCAATCCTATATTCAGTTTCTGGGAACAAATGCTTGTCTGGAATACCAGAATTGTGAAGCAGACTCAACAAAGCTCCTTCCTATCTTTGAAGGAGTACTTTCAGAGGGAAATACTGTCAGAAAAATATACAGTTGGATTTAAAAAATGAAAGCTAATTGATATTGAAATTTCTTTCACATACATTGTTAAAAGCATAGTTAACCTATGGAAAAATCCATTATCAGCATCCTCCTCTATCCCCAAAAATCCGAACTACCTCCTGCTGATCTACATTTCATGTTTGCAATTCCAGTGACCTTGTCAATCAGTTTATGATATTATTTCTGTCTCTTTCAATTGGCTATTGATAAGTGTTGACCATGAGCATGGAAACTATTTACCAAGAACTCGCCATGCTAGTAACCAAAAATAAGTAACATCAGCAGTATCAGTACTAAACAGCAACAAAAAAACAGAACAGGCATTAACAAACATTAATATTGGATGCTTAAACTTTTGAAAAATCAAGAAATGGCAAATTTAAAGGTGTCTATGCAATTATAACATTCTCTCTTGGTTTAATATATTACAAAATACTCTTCACTGATATATTATTTTTACTCTAAGATGATAAATATTTTTCCCCAAAATGCAATAAAACTTATTATGACAAGGATATATCCAATGAGCACCCAGGCTGTTCACTTTAATTCCTATGATGCATGTATATTTGCAAAAACAGATGCACAGAAAGTTATAGGATATCTTAAAAAAATATGATGCATTTAGTGGAAAACAGTGTACATGAAATATTAAGACAGAGACATACATATGTGAAATTTGAAAGATTTGGAATAGGACAAAAAAGGTGACATCTACAGAATATTCATCATGAGATCAGCTGGTGTCTCTAAAGTGGTGGAATAACAACTTCATGACAGAGAAAGCATTAAGTTACATGTTATTTAAACTTTTTCCATTTCATCAACTTGCCATCTCAACATACTATATGCTATAGTAGGTCACTCATAAGATAACATATCAAGCAGAGTTTCAATATATACATTAGGGAGGATGTTGTAAAAATACAGAAATATAACATGCATTAAAAAAATCACTGTATCTTATAGTGGTATCCTTTGCCCTGTCCAGGGGCTATACTTATGAGGTATAATTCCTGTGCTTCAGAACCTATGTATCTCATGAGTCCCTCCTTCAGAGGCTGAACATCTCTAACTTAAAAAATAAAAAATAAAAATAAAAATCCCATGGAGCTATGTTAAGTTTAAATATAGTCTTTCCAAGTCCGATGTATTTAACTTACAGTTGAAACAGACTGTGATCTAATAAATCTAACCCTTTGGTCAAACAGAATAACCCCCACATTATCAAATTATGACCTCTGCAGTATATCCCTGCCTACTTAAATATTTGTTCAGGTTTCTTTAACTTCAATTATTTCTCTCAAATTCAACACTACTATTTAATATAGGAACAGACATCTACTTAAGTAAAGTATATGAAATAAATAAATATTATGCTTTGTAAAGAAGCATTGCCAAAATCTGAGATTTTTTTTTTTCTTCATAATACTCTTTATATATGATGGGATTTTTTTAAGCTGTTCTTAGCATTGTGTAACTGACAAATCATGATTTGAAATAAAAAAAATAAACCACACGTACATGGCCATCATCACTGCAGGAAAAGCTTGGAAGAAAGACCAGGGCTAGCAGAAGAAGAGATTTATTTATTTGTTTTTAATATTTCCTGATTTTAAGGGCAGCTTTATGATCAGAAGATCCTGACTCACTGTCTTTCAAATTCTTATGTGGATATTTACAGACTATTTAAGCTACTTCTGCTCAGCACAAGTTCAGTATCACTACCACAATACTGCTTATGACTGGAGCATGGACAAATTATCTGGTCCACTCAAGTTTAAAGCCGCTACTTAACAGTTTCATGGAAAAACAGGTCATGGCTGGAATGACTGAGATGGCCAAAGAGTCAAACAAAATATCCCCCATCTTCCCTTTCTTCATAGGAGACATTATTATTATTATTATTATTATTATTTTTGAAGTGCTTTGCAGAAAGAAACAACTGAACTTCTTCATAAAAGGTGACTGCTGTTTGGGAAAGGTTGTATTTGTCTATAAAAGACTCATATTCCTACCAAAAGTTTGTGGTTTTATAATAATGAATTTAAATGAAGATTTTTCATTTGAGAGAAATACACACAGAAATTATAAAAGTATCAGTGTGGTGACTGCAACAAACTCTTGTTAGGAAACAATCTTCAAAACCTATTCACTGATGTGAATTTTCAGTTCTGAGATCTAAAACATATTTCCCAAGCTTTCCAAGAGGACAGTTTAATGTGCTGATGAGCATTAGCTATTGTAGAAACAATTTGATGTTTATATGGAGCCATTCTAGGTGAATTCCACCTCTATTTTTCACATTTTAACCCCTGCCTCTTTAACAGACTTTGCAGCAAAAGATGAAATGCAGTTGTTCATTATGTCAAGGAAATACCAATTAGACATCAGACAATTCAATAAGCTTGTGTAAATCTAGTGAACAGATGATGTCTTATGTAAGTTTGATGAATTAATGCTTAATTTCCTTCCTGCAGACCCCCAAATAGCTAGCCTAAATGTCAGTTGCTGGAGCTCTGACTTCTGTGAGGAAACACTCTTTATTTATTTAGCACTGAGAAGCAAAGTTTCAACAACAGTGAACAAACTTAACAAAATTTTCTGGGTTCTATTCCCCAGCGATTCTTTCACTGCCACCCAACTCTCCCGAGTTGAACTAACACGGCAACCACTTTAAGCCAACTCTTATAATTGCTTCCAATTTGCCTGTTTTGCTTTTGGCAATTAGCAAACTGAAATGTTATGATGAAAGAGTCCATCTCATTTATAAGGCCAGGCCTTTCCTCCACTAAAATATGCAGGCACTCTGTTCTTTATTACCAGCAGGAGATAAATGGCTGGTTTTCGTTGCTGAAGAATATATAATGGTTAAAAAGTCACTTTTTTCCTCCAGCTCTACATAAATCACAGAACTAGTCAATATTTAATAATGCTTGCCTTGGTCTGGAGTCCCTTGATCACCCCTGTCATGTGTAATAGCTCCCTCTCCGATATCTTTGACATAAAAGCCCAGCTTTACTGCAATACTAACATGTAGAGGGTCATTACGGATCGACATTTACCTTAATCTGTGACTGCCAACCATGAACCGATAAATTCCAGCAGATTCCACTGGGAGAAATCAGTAAACTTCTCAGTGGAAAGAACTGAAAGAAAATTCTGCCGAGAACAGAATACATTTTCTACAAGGGCTGCTCTGCAAATGGGTTCTGACTTTTGAAAGTTCTCTAGCTGCACAGCTTTGCAACATTTAATACCGTTTTGATGGTTTGAGGGACGGGATGACAACCGAGGATGACATGACTTAGAAAGCAAGCAGAAATTTTCTCTGCAAAAACAATGCAAGATTAAACACAAGGGGAATATGGCTTTTGCATTATTCACCCTGCTGCCTTGGCGGAAATGGCTGTGCTGTCACAGGTCCAGCCAAAATGTTGCTCCTTTTTTTCAAATTGATCATCACTCCTTCTCCTCATAATCTTACAAGTGCTTCACAGCAGAATACATCAAAGCCTTCATTGCATAAAAAAGGGACACAACAGCCTTTGTGAGAGGTCAGCTGAGACTGCCTACCACACATTAAACTCTTCAATGAATGTGTTTCTCCAAACAGCACACAAACAAGTTCATTTATATACTACTTTGTAGAGGACAGCAATTACAATGTGTATGTTCTCTTCACCACTGATACTGAAAACAACAAACTGTTCTCATTCTAAGCATTAAAAAAAAAGGCAAGTTATGAAGCCACCAGTGATTCAATTGTCTGTTACTGCGTTTATAATACTGATTAAATGTTCATACAGTACATACAAGGATTAAATCTCATCCAAACATTATTTTCAACCACAATTTTATATTATACTCATAAGAAAACATTTTTATAGTTGCCTGATGTCAATCATGTTATTAAAAGTGCACTAAAAATTAATGACAGCATTATTAGATATAATTAATAAACATTATCTGTTTACAATATTTTATTATTTATTATACCTTAGAGCATGCTTAATAGCTCAAATTGACATATTAAATGCTCACACACATTTTGTGAGCAGTCATTTTTATTCACTGTCCAAGTATTTTACATTTTTATAATAATTGGAGGACACAGCATTTTATTATCAACTGAAAAACACATACTTTGTGTAATTCATTTGAATAAATGTTCATTTACATACTTTAATGCCTTGTACAGTCTTTTACGCAAGTGTAACACCACTGTCTAACTCTACTACTCTTAGCAACGTTCACACACAAAACTATATTACTTTATTTAAGTTTAAAATAAATGAATTAAAAAAAAAAAATCAGCAGTGGAAACAAGACAGCTGCCCATGGTACAATAAGGTTTAACAAATAACTGTTACTTTTTAAGGTTTTGCATTGCATAGTGAATTTGATTTTATATGGAAATAAAGAGTTGCATTTCTTTTCCTTTTTTTTTTTTTTTCCTTTTTAATTGTCTGATTTCATTGTATGATCTTTTAGGTAGCTGGCTCTACAGCCACTTATATAAATTTCAAATATACCCACAATCAACTGTATTATGAACAGCTCTCAAGAATAGTTCCCACTTATGTAAGCAAACCAAGTGAAATTTTGTGAGTATAGCTTCCTTATCTGAATGAAGGTGGTAAGATAAGAGTCCATGTGTATATCTAGAGACTAAATGAGTGCAGAGGGCTTATCTTCATTTGCCAATGTATGTGTTTGTACAAATATAAAGCACCATAAATCAAAGCAGTAGTTCTTAAAGAATAAAATTGGAATTTCTAAAATAATCAATGGAGTTGCAAAAAAATCAGCAAAATTTAGTGTTAAAGACTTAAAAATAATAATAAAATAAACAGAACATTAATGCTATCATTAGGCTTAGGAGAAAGGAAAAAAAATACCTTGATCAGCATAGAAGAGACCAGTGACAAATACCGTGTAGGTCAATTGCCCTTGGGGTTTATCTGGGGCAAGCCATTTTAACTGAATTTCTTTGGACCCATCAACAGTAGCAAATATATCAATTGTTCCCTCAGGAGCAGCTTCCATGGTCCGAGCTTCTACCTGTGAATTCAACCATGAGCTAGAGGTTTATTGCCATAGTTTAGAAACAGACAAGAAAAGAGAAATGCAAAATTTTAAGAAAAGTTATTTTAGGGAAAAATAAACAACAATAACTATCCAACTAACACTGCATGTGTCATAATTTTTTTTAACACTTTACTTTCCTTTCACCTACATCTGTTTGCAGCTGTCCAGAAACTGACATAATCTATATGAAGGCCCCCATAAGAAACAGAAACCAAATACTGGAAAAGACTTAAGGATTCATTTCTTAAAAACACAGGTGGAATTTCATGTGGATGCATGAGCTTAGTTTAAGAGAGGAAGCAGATGTAGAAGACTACACATTTTTCAATTTCTGCATTTTAAAAGACAACTGAAAGCACGTGCATTTACATGATGTAGCAAATTACTGCAGATATTTCATAGAGGAAAAATATGCTTTGCACCCTGAATTAACTTCTAATTTCAACTAGCAAATTTAAGCTGCAATAAGTAGATCTACTTGTAATGAGAAAAAATACAGTATGATGAAAGACCCAGAAAATTTAGTGATTATGAAAGATTTTTAATTTGAATAAATACTCATTCAAAATTCTCAGAATTTAGTATTTGTATATCATATCTTGTAGTAAGCATTCAGTGCTATGAAACAAAATAATTTGTTATTACCTTATTTATGGGAACAAGTTTGTTTCTCATACATTATGTATTTGGTATTTTCTAAAGTGTAAGATGTTTTCACACCTTTCTAAGTTTCTCTCAGCTGCAAAGTTCATGGGAGTGCTAATAATTTTTAATATGCCACACCTGCTCTATCATCACAATAATGAAGTATACTTTCTCTGTCCTTGAAATATGAATATTTTACCTTTTTGCATATAAAATTTGGAAAGCCTATTGTTTATAAGTATCTGGCTATATCTTTGATGTGCATCAATATCTCTACATGTGCTTCTATACTCATACACTCTACGTTACCACAAGATTATACTTAAAATTGATGAGCCACCACAATAAAGTCAGCTAAGTATTCTTGCTAATGATAATGCTTTAAGATAAAAAAATGCTTTGCAGATTCCCTGGATCAGTATCACATTGATTATTTTGATATTTCAGTCAAAACCATCCTTGTGGAAGAATTTGACTAAACTGTGCTTTCTAAACTAATTTCCCATATGGTTATACTGTTTAATGTGGGTACTCTGAACTGACCACATTAGAAACCTAGAAAAACAAATACCAAATATTTTTACTACTAAGATGGATTAAGATATTCTTAAAACAGTACAAATTCGTAGTAATCTCTACTACAACCTGGAGAGTTGCAAAAGCTGTATTGTATCTCTAACTTGTGAGTGCTTCTCAAGAGAAAATTAATACCAAAACCTTTTCCTTATGAACTGCTATTTTTTTCAGTATAAAAAATACTGAAATAATGTTTAGAATCAGTGCAATGCATGTAATATCCTGTATAGTTGCACCTCTACAGTACACTTCAAAAATAGTACCTTGTGTAAAAAACCTACATTAAAAATGGACATAGAAACATTCAGCATTTCAGTATTCTAAAACACATTTTGTATTTTGTTTCCTTAATATTACTTTATACAGAATCCTTTGATATTTTCAGATGTTTATTAATAATTTAATAAAAATAAAAATATGCTGCTAACATATAAGTAACAATCATAGGAGTTGAATAGAAATTGAATAATAATGAAGGAAAAACATTGTCAACCATCTAATTTTAAAAGGCAGTACTCTTTAATTTTAGTTAGTGCACAAACAAAAATGCTGAAATTAAAGTTTAAAAACAGTGCAGTAAAATTCAGTACTGAGCATTTGAAAGCATTCCACTGTTGCATTCATTTCCTTCTTTTTTGTGCATCTGATATTTACAAGAACCAACACATTTCAATACCATCAGCATATAAGATCTCCCAAATTCCTCAAAGAATCTATTAGAAGTTACACTATTTCTTAATAAGCCAGGTTTTTTTTTGTTGTTTTTTTTTTTTTTCCTTAAGCAGAAAAAGAGGAGATACAAAAGCAATACTTCGTCTTTAGGAGGAAGAGATTAAAATTCAGCATTTTAGAATTTACATATTACAGATTTGCATTTCACTTGAAAATAAATCATAATCACTAACAACATGTTAAAACAAAACAAACAAAAAAACCCAACACACAGCTATCTGACCCAAGTAAAAAACTAATTGAAACACAGAAACTGTAACAATCTACTCTCCTCTCCTCCTCTTCCTACCCTTATCTTCCCTTTCCTTCCCTACTCTCCCCTCTTCTCTCCTCTTCTCTCCTTTTTTTATTCTCTTCCTTTCTAAATGTTGGATTTATATTATAATTGATACAAAAATCTTTCAAAAAGTCAAATAAAGATGCAGTGTTTTAATTTCCTGGCAGCACTTAGGTGAGCCTAACTAAAGATGTTGTACTTCAATTCCTTTGATTAGAGATGGATCACCGGCTTTGGAAAACAATTTGTGTACTGATCACACGATGCAGATGAATATCAGCTACAGTAACCCCTACTTTGAATTATTTCAAAAATCAAGATATGAGTCTGGAGTTCAATGGAGACATGAAAAAAGCCTATTAAAAATATTTTAATATCCGTAACTACTGGTCTTCTGTTCTCTCTTTTAATTCCAATTTGATAGGACAAAAGTACTGAAAACATGCATGTTTCATCTGCATGCAGAGTTTGGTAATGACTTGTCTTTAAACATCACTATTAATACAATGGATTAGGGTATTGCACATTGAGTACCTTAAAACAAGCTTTGCTTCTGGGGTATATGAGAAGTTGTAAAAAAATGTAAAAGAAAAACTGGCAAAAAGCCATTCAAGCTCTTAAGAGTAAATATCATTCAAAGGAATCCAAGCTGTAAAATGTTTAATGGTTATATAGTCTAGTCATCTTTTAGAGAGAGATGATGTTACCAGAATTTGAAAGAAAGCATTCTTGAGAATATTAGAAATGTGATTAACAAATCATAACATAAAAAAAAAATCCTGAAAGTTCTTTCCAGAGAATATATTTCCACAATATATTGATATTATATATTATGATGGAAAAATGAGAAAAAAAACAACATGAAAGACTACAAATTTTTCCTCTTTTTTCCCTTTTTTCTTCCTTTGTTCACAAAATTAAAAGTGCACACATAAGGTTAATTAAACAAAACAATAAATAACAGAATTATCACAGGTTTCATTTATGCTTGAAAACAAACAGAGCATGGTACATATTATTCCAGTTATTCATCAGCTACAGCACTATGAAATCATACTGGAGTTATCAGCTCAGTTTTATATCTAACAGCGTTTAACAACATATTAAAAAAAAGTCTCAGAAGGCTTGCTTTCACGATATATTTCATATTCCTGTATTTTCAAATCCTGAAAAAAAAAGGATTGTTGTACAAAACTGTTAAAATAAGTCCAGTAGAATATTTTGATCACATATTTGCATTCAAAAGGTATTTGCAAATCACCATATTTTCCTTGTTCCTGTATTGTGACTTCTGACTTCTGTAATTCTGATTAACTTCAGTCCTTTCAGTCAGTCAGCTAGAAATTTGCCCATTACTGGAACAGTAACTCTTTCTTTACATTACATTCTTATAAATCTGACTAATTCATATCTGTATCTTTAAAGAATATTAATTCTACTTAATTTCAGTAATGTGCGTTTCAGCTTCAAATTTTGCCTTTCTTTGCTGTACCTACGTTCTGCTTTGGAACGGTGCCTAACAATGACCTATCAAATCTTCAGCAGCTCTTAAACAGGATTTTTTTTATTTTTTTTTAAATGTCACATTTTGCCAGATGGGTTAGTACTGACCAGAGTGAATCATCACCGTTTACTCTGATATTCATTGCCATCTGACACTTATTACACTCCCAGAATGCAAATAGATGTACTCACCAATGGACCCAAAGCACAACCTTTTGCAGTACATGCCTGGACTCTGAAGGAATGCAGACTCCAAGGAGCAAGTCCATAAGCATAACAATTTAGCTGTGATGAATTTTGTATCAGAACACCATCCATATACAAGCCATAGCTGGTAATAATACCTATAAAACAACATGATAGCACTCACTTAATGTCCATACAACTACTGAGTTTAGAAGAAAACCTTTAATGCTACAGACATTAGGGTCATGGTAGTATTTCACATAGCTCACAGATAAGCAGTTAACTAAGAATACTGTGTATATAACAGAATAAATACACACTCCCATCTTTAATTGTTGAAAACCTCACTGGTGGACCACATCCTTTGAAAAACAATTACACTCTTCCAAAGATTACACATAAATAAACCTGTTAGTGGATAGCAGCTAACATCACCCTGGAATTAGGAAAATCGAGGCAGATCTGTTTCACAGATAACTCTGCATATGGCTGAGAAACTGGTAAGACACACAAAACCATCTCAGAGACTCACAGGTCTTAACAGCTTTAGACCTAGAAAAAACAGTGATTGACATTATAATTGAAATGTTGAAGGACAACTCAGACAAGCGCTGTAACTATAATATATCAGTATCAAGGTTTTTTTGTCATGCAAAACACCTTATTGATACTCATTCATAACTAGCCCAGATTTTGTGCATTTTACCAACAAATTAGGCATATCATTAATTTATTTTATTTTGCAAACAGTTTTAGCCACATTTCTAAAAAAAACAAAACAACAACAACAAAAAAAACCAAAACCAGACAGTAGTATTGATTATAGTTTCCTTATCTGTATGCTGTAGAAAAAGTCCTGAATTATTTTTTACCTATTCAATTTAAAGAAAGAAAACATATTTGCAATTTCAAAGCAAACATCAAAAAGATTTCTAGAGGGGATAATGGTCTTTCTGGTGTAATTTACTAACACGAACTCAAAAATCACAGGGGACTGTTCATCTCATAAGGAAATCTAAATCTCTGCTCCTCCAAAGCTGTGTGATGGGTTAGCACAAACCCTGTACAGACTATACATACACAGTGCTTTGACTGTCATGAACTAAAGACTGAATGTTATAGATCTGCTTAGACTATGGATATTGAGCTTACAAAGAGTCATTTCTCCCAGGGATATTCCTCCATCTTTCTCATTTCTGATTTTTTTAAGCTCTTTAAATATGAAATCTTAAGACCATTAAATGCAAAGCTATGGAAAGATTCATTAGAACTGAAGCTAGTTCAGAGGATGGCTTCTGATTTTCCCATTTTATGTACGTATATCCCAGTTTCTGAGAACACTCACAGGCTGAAGTACATACCCAGAAAGAACATTAAAATACAAATCTAATGGCAATCAATCTTTTACAAAGTTGTAGTTGTCATTTCTCCTTCCAAAAAACTGCAAATACTATCTTGCTCCACTATGGCAAGCAAGAGAAAGGAAATTCTTATTCTATTCAAGCACAGTATTTCACGGTGAAGATTTAAGTTATTGCTGAGTGGTTGCCATTAGTATGGCCACTTCTGGTTTCATATGCATGTGCAGGAATCTTTACATGAGGTTGACAGATATCCTTTTTAAATAACTTTACAGCATTTTTACTAATTATGGACAAGAATGAGGCTATTCTAGTTTTCTGAAATATAATTGAGGGTGGTCGAATAAAAAACAGATGTTTATGGTCTGACTTTCTAAAGAGCTTGGTATCTGCACATCATTGATTTCAACTGGACTTGGAGACTTCCCTGTAGATTTGAAAACTCAGATTTCCAGTGCAAGTTCTTTTGGTCTTGTTTGCAATTCTGCAATCAAAATATTCCAGAATTGCCTTCTGCCTCATTCAGTTATTCTGGACATGACAGATCTTGAGGCACGTATGATGTATCCTTGAGACTTAAAAAAATAATAATAAGGAAAACATCTTCATATTGTAAAAATTGCTCAATTCATCTTTCCTTCGCTTAAAACAGAATTTTTTGAATCTACATTGAGGAAGATTGTTTGAAACTGAAAAAAAGATTTTTCTCTCAATGGAGAAATGCTTCATAAATAAAAGTATACAAGCAACTGTTTCAGTTGGGCTTTGAAGTGTTACACTTCAAAAGATAAATATGCTAAAGCAATGCAGAGCTGTGTATGGTAAAGTGATTCACAGACCCCTCAATTCTTTTCTCTTCTAGAAAAGTGAGAGGCTAAACTCAAGTCTGACACTAGAGAAATATATGTGGGAGGAATTCCTGGTAAATCACACGCTATGAATCCTACCATATTTGACAGGCTTCCTAAAGCAAAAATCCCTTGGGGTTCCACATCTAGTTGCTTGTAAAGCAAGGGCATCAATGGTTGATATTTGTCCTACATTAAATAAACAAACTATCAAATAAAAATATTTCATATTTATCTCAGAAGAGAAAAACTTTAAGACTGATAAGGGCATCCCTAAATGTAAGCACTGTCATTAAGGATGTGTTCTACAGGGGAGAAAAAAAAAAAAAAAAAAGTAATTTGAGTACTTATACCAGTGGTACTAACTAACTAATGGATAAATCACATCATTATTTCCTTTGATATTTATGGTAACAGCATGAATCATAATGAACTAACTTTATATTAACGTAGGTGCCATAGGTACCTCTATGGAAACCCCGCTGTAACTCAGTAATAATTACTTGGACTGTTCTTTTAAAGTGTTCCTGCAACTACAGCTTTATGCAGTATCTCCACTATGAGGAGCAGTCTGACAGTCAATACTGTGAGCTCTTGTTAGTCATCCCAGTACCGTCAGAGAACAATCACCTTTAATAACGTGATAGATTATCTGTCGATTTTATTTCTGCCTTTGCCTTATATGACTTCTTTGGAGAAAATTAAAGAATTAAAAGAAAAAGTATATTTCAAAACAAAAATGTTAGTAGTTTGAGATATGAAGACATTTTCTAAATCAGACAATAAATCTTTTTGGCCAGGGATAAATAACTTAGGCTCTCTGTCTCAGCAGCATATGCTTCCAAAGCATACTGGGAAAAGGTTCAAAGCCAGACCAAAATTTACTTATTTTTCAAGACTTCGTAGATACTCCTGAAGAGCTTACCATCCACAAAATATTGAAGATTATAGCACATTTGTGATTGCAAGGCTTAAGAAGGGGCACAAGGTGGCTATGAAATGATGAAGTTTATTCATAATTAAGTCTAGATAGATAGATTAAATCTTGGTTTAATTGAAGACAAAATCACTGTTGACTACACTGCATTCCACTCTTGAAAAGAAACCCAACTGTGCAGTTTAGGTTTAAACTGAAGAAAACTCTCTACATATTTGACATGTATATGGATAGAAGTTAGGAGAAAGTGGTTTTGCTGTAAAGTAACATACCTCAGGGTCATACCTCCTCAACTATTTTATTGCTGGTTTGAAAATAAGATAAAAGAAAATGTGCATTAAAAACATATTCAGCATATCATTTTCCAAATATCTTTTTTCTACACCTGATAATTAAATGACATATCTGAAGCAACTTTAGGCAGAGAAATAGGTGTACATTTTCCCACTTTATATGAAATAATTTTTCACAAAATATAAATTGACCTTAAATTCACCAAAAATGTAGGCCAGAAACTCAATGTCCATGTTCAGATAACATCACCCTTTGACATCTAGGTGGTCTCTTAGCCCAGTAAGTCTCAAAGCTTTTTTTTTTTTTTTACTCTTGTGCCATTTTTCTGAAGAACCCAAGTAGCCTGTAATACTATTTGCTATAAATGGCCTCAAGAGTGGCATACTAATCCCCCTTAACTTTGTCCATTTGATAACAGACAGGTTGACTCCATATATATCATATCACAAGAGGCATAGTAAAGTCTATGGCTGTGCAATGCTGTCCCATTCAGCTTACACACCTACTCAACATCAGCAACACCTAATAAATAAGAGCTTCCTCAGCCCATGGAAGTGCATAGTAACTTCTACATATAGTGTGAGAAAACAGAAGAGAAAGGAATGGCTGCAGAGATCTACCAAGGAGATGACAATTTATGACATGCAAGTTGTTGCAGTTCAGAGGTTTCTGCCTGAAACCAAGATAAAATCAGTAATTTCAAAATGTGCTACTTACGCCTAGTAGACTGAAAGTATGAACCAGTTAAGTCAAGAGTAGGAAACAGTTTCTATTCTTCTGCAAAAAAGGAGCTACATTAGAACTCATTAACTTCCAACCATGAACATACATCACTAAAATGCTGAAGCAGCAAAATCTAAGGGAAAGAACCTTTTGCTGGTCTTTCTCATAGTTCAGTCTTTTCAACCACAGTATTCTTCAGCCTCCCACACGGTTTTAAAATACTGACAGATACAGTGATTATGAATGATATGGCCACTAGGCAGCCCAAAAGATATTCTGGAAATTAAAAATAAAAATTACTGAACAATGCAAGCTTTCCTGATCAAGTAGATACTCAGTGAAAAGTTTTAGAAATTTTTTTATTAATTATTTTTATGAAATAAACGATGCACATAGGAAAAAAAAAAAAAGAAACAGGAGCATGGTAAAGTGTGTCATTAGTTATACAGCCCTTTTAAAACTCCCAAAGAGGTGGGGGAGGAGAAGAAAAGGAAAAGACAAAATTCGCATAACCTTTGTTGACTATTGTGCAAGTGAGACCACACTATGCTGAAAAAGTGAAGGCCCCAGTGCCCTTATGGTTGTCAAATTCTCATGAGACAGCAGTTCTTCCACTCTTAGGTACTTGGCAAGAGCTCATAGGTGGAAGGAGAAGCAGCCCTTCTCCACAACTACAGCCAGCTATACTGAGTCCCTTCCACCAATTCTGGCTGCATCAAAAAATGTCTAACGGCAACACACATGCTATCCATACATTACTGAACAATGACAACAGTTCCAAGGGAAAAATTCTCCATGGGCTTCAAATAACGGGAAGATGTAGAAATACCAGAGAATACTTTTACAAGGGACTAAAGAACATATTTTCTTTTATAAAATTCCTCTGATTCTTCTCACAGCTGTTGTTCATCTAGTGTGGATTCACAGCTTTCCGATTATATTTATTTTGTTTTCTAATAACCTATTTATTATATTTAAAAGGAGAGTCAGACCGTGTACAGCAAACACCGTATTAACAAGAAGATACAATGTGCAAATTCATAGAATCATAGAATAGTTTGGGTTGGAAGGGACCTTAAAGACCATCTACCATCCCCCTTGTTCCACCCCCTTCGCCATAGGCAGGGACACCTCCCACCAGACCAGGTTGCCCAAAGCCCTAACCAACCTGGACTTGAACACCTCCAGGGATGGGGCATCCACAGCTTCTCTTGCCAACCTGTTCCAGTGCCTCACCACCCTCTGAGTGAAGAATTTCTTCCTTATTATCTTACCTAAACCCACCTTTTTTTTTTTTTTTTTAGTGAAAAACAGTTACCGCTTGTCCTATCATTACAATCTCTGATAAACAGTCTCTCCCTAGCTTTCCTGTAGGCCCTCTTTAAGTACAGGAAGGCCACTGTAAGGTCTCCCTGGAGCCTTCTCTTCTCCAGGCTGAACAACCCAAACTTTCTCAGCCTGTCTTCATAGGAGAGGTGCTCCAGCCCTCCGATCAGCCTCATGGTCCTCCTCTAGACTTGCTCCAACAGGCCTGTCCCCTTCTTGTGCTGGGGGGGCAAAGATGAATGCAGTACTCCAGGTGGGGTCTCATGAAAATGGAGTAGAGGGGAAGAATCACCTCCCTTAACCTGCAGGCCATATTTTTGATGCAGCCCAGGATATGGTTGGCTTTCTGGGCTGCAAGCACACAATGCCTTTTCATCTACCAGTACCCCTAAGTCCTTCTCCTCAGGGCTGCTCTCAATCTACTCATTGCCCAGCCTGTACTTATGTTTGGGATTGCCCTGACCCAGATGCAGAACCTTGCACTTGGCCTTGTTGAACTGCATGTTGTACACACCAGTCCACCTCTCAAGCCTGTCAAGGTCCCTCTGGATGGCAACCGTTTCCTCCAGTGTGTCAAGTTTAGTCATGTATTCCCAACTTGCATTTGCTTTAAAGGAAGCGCAGGGAACTTAATTTATCAAATTATAGGTCTTTATCCTGTCTTGTAGATAGGCATATATAAATACACGCATGTGTGTATTTATATATTTATACATGCATTGGTTAGTTAAACCACCCTCCAAACCATTTGGATGCTTTTCCCTACAATACAAGGATAACAAGATCAGATCCTGGTATGAACTATTAGATGTAAAAAATGTCCATTTAATTGGAAATGGGCCAGGGCTTGGGCACTAACCCACATACATGGCCTTCCTTCCTTCTTCCCTCTATTTTCCCCCCTCTTCCTTTTTCTCTTCCCCTCTTTTCCTTCCTCTAAGCCACAGAGGCTGATGGGGTATTAGTAACATGATGAGAGGATTTCTAAGGATCCAGGAGGCAAAATCTTCTAGCATGACACCCATACAAGGAACCATAAATTATCAAATATATTATTTAACAGCAGATTACATGCTCTTATTTCCTTTTAAAAGTAACATAAGATCTTACAGAATGATACAAATATGTAGCCTTACAATCACTAATTTTTTGGAAACCATTTCAAGTGCCTTGTAGTGAAGTTGTACAAGCAGCTTGTGTCCTTCCACAGTTGAAAGCAGGGGTAAACTTGCAGGGGGAAAAATGAAATTCATGTGAAACCACTTTAAGAAAAAATTGAGATATATACCAATACAATACCCCAATGAGGAAAACATTTCTGTCACATTCAATGATTTCTGCATAGCTTCCTCTGCTGTGATATAAACTGTCATAATAATAAAATCAAGGTGAAACATTTGTTCAAAAGTGTTACGTATGGATATTTCACAATGGAAAATATTTCTAAACAAAAGAAAGTGTATTATTTAACTTCCGCAGCCATGCAAATGTACACGTCCAAGATGATTACACAGAACACATCTAATGTTATCATGTTATCAATTAATGTAAAAGAAATTCATGTATTATTTGAGGGTAGAATGAACATCGTAGATGGATATTCTCCAAGAATGCCTATTCCTCAGCTCAATTGTCCCGGAAAACATTAAACAATGAAGTGCAGTACACAAGAACTATCAAAAGGGAGCACTTTTGAGCCACTGAAACCATACAGAAGGCTGAAAACCACAATCTCCTAGCTGCAGACAATGATACTATCTCAGGTATTTTATGTGCTAAAATGATCATTAAAAATTAAGCACCACATATAAGCTGCCATTTAGAATATTAATTTACCTTTACTAATCATCTTTTTAACTTGAGGCTAAAAGAGTTCACTTACCATTCGGATACTCAGGCTTAGCCCATGAGATGTTAAAAGAGTCAGATGAATATGACTGGGCTTTCGGAGCAGGAACACCTTCTGGTGTACTCTCATCTGTTACAGCTGTGCTAGCTTCGCTTATTGAACATCCACCTCCAGTGCAAGCCTTAAAATATGAAGCACAACAAATAAGCATATTTCAACGTAATACCAATTGTTGAGTCTAGCAATTAATTTTTGTAAAGTTTTATATTTTTTACATATCTGAACTTAGTAAGTCTATGATTTTCACAAAATATTCCTATCATAGATTTGGTCACCTCTTAATAAGAAATGTGTTATTTGTGATATAGCTTTTAGGCATAAAATTGACAAAACCTTATACTAATGTTTGGCTCAGTATTTTGCATTTGACTGTGAGTAACAATCACAATTAGATTTCCACTGCTTTCACGGAAACAGTTAAAGAATATTACAGTACTATATATATCATGTATAGTGCAAAACTCTTCTGGAATTGACTAAATAGTTCTCACAACTTTCAGACAATATACTGACTAACTTGCAGTGCACTTAAAAATTATCTCAATGAATAGTCATTCAGAAAAAAAAAGAAAAAAAAAAGACATTTGGAGTGTCCTGTACTTCATAACAGCAGACTGAGTGTAGTGCAGATGCAATTAAAACTGTGAAAAAACACTATTATAAATCAATATGTAACAGTTATTATTGCATGTTTATGGATAACAGTCAAATCATTTGTATTTCAGTTACCAGGGAAGACAAGATTGATTATACCACTTTTACATTTTGCTTGATTATGAAGCAACACAATGTGCAAGAAATTGCATATCACCTCGTATATCAGGCTTTTAAAGTTTCACATGCGGAAACGTGAAAACTACGAAGCTAGCTCTTACATACACTGGTTTTTCAATTATTTGCACTAAGATCAGTGACAAGAGACAGGATTTGCTATAAAAGTTAAAAATATATATACAAAAATACATTATGTACTGGAGTTAAATATTTTGTTTGATTGATTGATTTATTTTTTTTAGCAATAAAATAAATTAAAACCTGAATTCAACAAAGATTCAGATACTCATTAATTAAACTTATGGAATAACATTTGTTTTTTGACTCTGTGTTGAAGTGGACAGGTAGTCCTTTCTGGATCAGCACAAAAAAAGAAAAAAACAACCTTCCTGTCTAGATACCCAGGAATAAAATGCTTCTCTTAATCATGTGTATTTTATTTTAAAGGATTAGCTTCAATTTCCTATTTCTGAGTGCATTTCCAATCAGAGAACTGTCAGCATATTTCCTACTCTGCTCCAAAGGCATATACTAGCCCCATGGGTAAAACTAAGAACTAGTTATAAATGAGAGGCTATTTTATATACCAAGATCATTTTGATTTCACTGAAACTTACACTCCCAACACAACTAAAGAATGACTTCGTGTGTTCCGTTTGGGCTGTGAAATAATGATGAAAGAATGGAACCTTAGTTTTGGAGACATCCAAAAATGGCATTTACTTAAATGTGTTTGTGTTTAAAAATAAGTCAGCTTAAACAAATGCTCAGATAATTCTTAGCATTTTGATAAGTAAAATATTTAAGAACATCATACTTCCAGCAAAGCTACACTATTATTCAAATGATTTAGCTCCTACTGATTGCAGGAAGAAGTCCAGAAAGACACTTCTGGAAGACCTCTTCCTCCTGTGTTCCTCACTCCCTTGCTAAATGCATTCCATTGAGCTTTGCCTAGAAGTGGAGGCCTTTTTAATTCAGGGGTTCATTAACAGCAGCCTTCCCATTCATTTTTTTCTTGAATTTCCTTAATATCAATTTTAGTATTTTGGAAACTTGCTGGTGTATGAAATTTCTGATTCTTCTAGTGAAAATCAGTAAACAAAGCTCATCTGTACTTTAAATAGTGGAACTTTAGGTTAGTGCATCCAAATGGGCTGGACATTGTTGGGACTTCAATGATCACATCCAGTGATCACATTCAGCTCAAAGCCATGAAACCCCACAACCACATTGAATCCCGTATTGCAGTTCTAAACTTCACTGAAGAATAGATTTGTGGTAAAATTTGAAAAAATACCGATGCATCTAGAGAACCAAGGAACAGATGTACACCACATAATGAGACACAATACAGTGATTCTCTAGCTAGCACGTGAGCTAGCCTACCCGTACAACACAGCAGCAAGAAGGTATTAAACAGCTAAAAAATGAAAACAGTCAAGCCATGGTGTGCCACCCCACCTAATTTCAAATGCAGCCTTTTAGCTTTCCATTTGCTTCCAGTATGGCCTGGCTCACATCCATCCAACCTAGAGCAGGAACAGAGCAAAAGGAAGTCCCCTTGTACTAAACCACATAGACATGACCTTAGACTTCTCAGCTGACTTTTGGAAAGAAGCATTACACTTGTTTACAAAAGCTTTTGCACTCTTTTACAGCATGTAGCAATAAAATTGCTACATATTAAATGGCTGTAATCAGTTGTGAAAAATTATAACAGCATACAAAGATAAACATTTTGTTAACTTTATTTAATGTACTTATATTAACCTTGCCATACAAAAGTTAAAGCCGTCAGCTCATGAGGTACTGAAAATTCTCCTAATGAGCTGAATGTTCAAAGCTGCAATTTTTGATAACTCAACTTCCAATTACCCACATAAACCCAAAACTGTTTTTGCATGGATAAAAAGCAAAATTAGTGTTACCTGTGAAACAAGCAAAAAGAAAAATTCTCTAGCTTACCAAACTATCTCATCCCAGACAAAAAAATGAAGAATTTAATTAAGCTTCCAGTGTTTAAGGTATGCTGTTTTTGTTTTAAAACTTTTAATAAAATTCAGATAAAACTACATTTGAAACGCTAAATGTTTCGACTTCTTTCCAGGAGCATTTGGTTTGATTCTTTTATTTTGTTTCATTTTCTTGGGGTGGGGGGAGAGGACTGCTCATGGGCTTGTTTATTATTATTATTATTATTGTTGTTGTTGTTGTTGGATTGTTTTTGTGCTGTGTTTTTTTATTATTTTTTACCTTTTTGCTTCAAGTATAACAATTGTCTACTTTTAACCTTCATAACTTGTAAATCTCTACTTTTACTTAGTTCTCAAACTACTCTGACAAGTTCTAAATACAATGGGTACAAATATTTTAAGACTACCTGTTCTACCATACCAAAAAAAATCGGGCATCTCATGTACTTTTAGACTTGCTATGTTCAAAGCTGCAAGGACACTTATATCTTCTAGCCTGCCTATAACAGACCATTTTATCTGGTTAACCATCACCAGAAGAAATTATCTTTCTCTCAGTTTCTGGTTATCACTGATGTCAATCCAAATGTATATATATATTTATAGATATATAAGAGAGAGAAATAAAATATAAAGATCAAGGGTTCCTAAAAATATATTCAGTAACTTTGAGAAGAGTTGTACACTTTAGTGAAATAAAAGCAAAATCTACACACCACTTCATTGTTCTAACTATATCCCAAGGCAGAACTACCAAATGTGGCAGTCCTGTTTGCTCTCCAGATCCTAGCTGTTCATTCTCCTTTGATTCTTTCTCCTTGTGCCTGTGTTCAGGAGCTGTGCAGGAGCATAGAAAAGCTGTGGCACAGCAGGACAGCACAAATACTTTTGATAGTCTTGCTTGCTTATGAAGGTTTAAAGTGTGTTTGCTGAAGTACTGTTGCAGTTTTGGACATGGTACTATTTTATATGGTATACAATTTACTATGCTGAAATGTCTAGGCACAGATGAATTAATTTCAACACAAATGTAAGCTTTAATTAGACAGAATATCCTTGTTTTTTCAAGTTCAAGTCAGATCCTTATCATCACCTGAAAGTAGTCTTTTTTTTTTTTTTTGTGGCATACTATTTAGAACATTCAAGAGCATGTTAAGGGAGGAAAAAAAATGAATGCATACCCAGTTTACATAAATGTAAATTTATTCATAATCAAGAGTGGAATATTTTTCTATGGCATTTATCAAAGCAAATATCCTTATAAAGGTATTGTTATAAAATCAACAGTGTGCTTAAAACAAGGGACAATCTCATGCTTTTATATACATATTTTCAGGTTTGTTAGTGAACTGAATCTTCTCCATATTATCACAAAACCAAAAGCATTACTATAGAAATGCAATGAAAACACTGAGGTCTTTTAAAATGTTTTGAATAAACAAACTGCTACGTTACAGTGAACTCTTTTCCTTTCTGGTATTTCCTTCTATGTATGGATTTTATGAAAAAAAACAAAGACTTTTGGTACAAAATATGAAAGGCCATCATTTTCAAATACATTAAACATTTTTTCACATGTTGGGGGCAGGCAACATTTTTAAGTCTTTCATATAGTTCTGGTCAATTCTTGACCAGAATCTTGACCAATTAACATTCAAGTTATCCCTGAAGAAAATGTGTATTTAAATTACATACACATTTTTGAGGGCCTGTTTTGAAACAAAAAACACCTGTCTCTATTCAGGATAGCTCATCAGCCCTAGTTTCAGAAAGAAGAGGTTAAAAAGCAGGCACACGAACCATTATTTAAGATGTTAACAAAATTGGAATCATTTTCACCATTTTACACCTCCATTACACATCTTTAAAACTTACAGCTAGTTTTATGAAGTATTCAGTACCCGGGAAAAGCTGCTGAATAGTAAAATCCAGAAAAAGTTCTGTGCTGTTATAGATTACATTCCACTTTGTAAAATTCTGCTCATTGGTAGTAATATAAAGTATATAGCGATCTAGAATTCCATTTACTTCTATTGGTTCGTTCCATCTGCAAATAAAAGCAAAATATGATTAAGACCGAGAAAGATTCAAACCGTACTGAAAAAAAAAAATGTAACTGGGACTTTGTGGATTTTATCTTAAGAATTGGAAAACATACTTGGGCAACCATAAAAATAAATCTAAGGCAAATACTCTAATGCAGTATTTGTACTCAGTAGATAAATGATTACAATAACGCACAAAGCAGGGGCTACAAAACGGGCATATCACCAGAACATTTCCTGCACTGAAGTTTGCAGAGGCTATGCCCATATGTAGGTTATACTGATTGCGTAAAGACAAAATGGAAATTAAGTTGGCAAGTGATAATCAGAAGGTGCACAGAACCACTAAACTAATCACTTCTATGCATTTAATCATAATAAATTTAATTTTATGTCACAAACCCTTCCCCTGATTGAACTCACTGGAATTCTTGAATAAACTGATGCACTATTGTGTTGTCAGGAAAAAAGAAATCCTTACTTACTGTACATATATTGTTCTAGAATCCAAAACTGTCAGGACCGGGGCATCTACATGAGACGGTGGCAGCTGTGCTGTAAACAAGGTGACCTGGGAACTGTTTGTACAGCCAGCAAGCGTGCAGGCAGTGAGCAGAAATTGGTGTGGCGTAAAAACTGCTAAATCTAGGGCAAAAAAAGAAAATGCAAATTTACTTTGCTTATTAATTTTATCTTGTTTCTCTGTAACTTTCAGAGGGTAGTTAATTCAGAAAATCAAGAGGAAGGGGAACCTATCTTTCTCAAATGTTACAGATTTGTCCCAGAACAGTGACAAGAAGTGTTTGTTGTTTAATATCAAATAACTGCAAATTTGGACTACTAACAGATCTAGGGAGGTCACTTTGGTTAAGATGTACATTGTACAGTACAGTTACACAGGAGACTCTTTGGTGTTACATACTATATTAATTTACTACAGTGGCAAATGATCACCCTTAACATGATTAAATCATATCAATTTAATGGAAAACAAGTATAGATTCACTAACAGATTGCATTTTTCTAAAAATGTGCTGTATGTTACACAAATGTCAAGCATTGATACACACAATGATTCACAATCATTTCGCAATTGCACTGCGCAATTTCACTTTAAGCATGAACACAAAGGAAGCTCTGAAGCTTACCGTTGCCACCACTCAGACTGGCCTGTTGTCTCCTATTTGTCCTCATCAAACATTTGTAATATAAATTTCAGTAAGAGACTTTTCTAATACTATAGGAAAACAACTGTTAAGTTGTTATTTATTATAAGTTAACTTGAGTTTCAATTACTGCAGAAAATGGTGAATAATCTTTGCTAAATAAATATTCCAAAAGATCTTTAGCTTCATATATTCTTTAGGAATCCTGTACTAATAAAGAATGTTTGTTAGAAAAATTATAGTAGGAAAGTAATTCAGACAGAATTTTCTAATCATTTTCATTCTCATTGCAATACAAATTGCAGATTTTAATGAGCAAATCTTTTAAGTAGGAATTTACAATTGAGATTTTGGCAACAGTATAGGGTGTACAAGTAAAATAAGTGTTATAAAAGCAAATTTTTAGTAAGCCAGTAAGCTCTGCAGTTTTGCTATACATAACAAATGCTAGTGTTTCTAGAAACAAATAATATCCAACTATCATTTTGTGCAAAATATTTGTGAGCACAAATTCAAAAATTGCACCTGGATGACAAAGGCATCACTAAAGCAGAAATACCATAGACCCAACTTCTTTCTCATTAGTTTTCCCCTCATCTAGTGTCCCCAGTCCCAACTGCAATGGAATTCCTCCTGATTTATTCCAGTCTTTGTAAGGACAGATGAATTCCTTCATTTTTATTGAAAACTCAGTTATCATTCAGCGGTATCCTTCCTATAAAGCACATGGCAAAATGTGAGTTAAAAAAAAAACAAAACACAACTGTTGTAACTTAAAAAAAAATCATCAAGGGGATGCCTGTAACACAGTGACATGTTTAATCAACATAATGGGTCTGATTCCACCAGGGTTAAGCAGTGCTTATGTGGGTGAGATGGGGAAGGCACACTACAGAGCAGGTGCTCAAGCTGGCTCAGAAAGCAGAGAAAGCAAACTCCATACATTGCACCAACTGTGTTGCCCTCGTTAGTGTACACCATCCTGCATCCTTGCTTCCCCCCCAGCTGCCATCAAGAAAACCACAAAAAGTATAGAGGAGGATGGAAAACTGCAAGATAAATCTCTGTACTCCATATTCTGGGTGGGTAAAAAAGTGACCAGAAGGAATTCAGTTTTAGAAATACCTGAATGAACAGCTGAAAGCTATCTGTGGCACCTATTTAATTTATATCCTTGTAAACAACGAATACACATTCCTCTGTTTAAGCTGACATTGTCTTGTGGAGCTACACTTAGTGCGAATATAGCACAAGAGAAGGAAGAAGAGAAAGAGTGGATTTCTCCTCTTCCATTTGTTTACGGTAGATGACTCTTTTCATAGTACAGAGATTTGGGATGGCAGGAGAGAGGGATATTTTTCTCATCTTTAAGGAAAATCCTTCATCAACTAACTGCTTTTTTGAAAAAGTAGCTTGTACAGAAAAACCATGATTTGATGCACACTCTAGCTGATGAGACTACTTGCTTGAATAAGAGTTTCTGGAAGTACCTAGTTAAATATGAAGAGGGAGGAACTTGTTCAAGAATTAAGAGAATGGAAGATGGAAAATGTTTAAAAAAAAGGGGGGGGGGGGGGGGGAACAGGACTTTATTACGTGTATCTCAGTCCCTGGAATGGAAAAGGCAAAAATACATGACAGGGAAATAGGAAAAAAATCAAAAGAATGGGAATAACATGGAATGGAAACACAGGACAAAAGAGCAGCAAAGTCCTTTGGGATCAATTCAAGAGGATGCTGAGACAGGAAAGAAAGAGGAGAAGTTAACAACAAAAAAAAAAAGAATAAAAAGAGATAAAATATGGAAAAAGCCACATGTGACTAGGATCAAATGAGGTCTTTATTCCTCATCTTGATTTAAGAATGATGATTTATTTTGACTAATAAATGTTGAATAAACATTCAATGAAGTCTGAAAGATTTTGGTGTTATGAAGGGTAAAAAAAGGATGAAGTTAGGGGGAGCAGAAGAAAATACAGAAATGAGAAACTTAAGAATGTGACTCAAAGCATGAGCTTTGCCATCAATTAAAATCTCTCCATAGATTTCATCAAGGTTTGGATGAGCCTGCATATAGCAAAGGCTTTTTTTCCTAAAAACTTAGAACTAGAAACTGACAAACTGAATAATAAAAATCATATCAAATCATAATTGATTCAGTCATTTGTCACAATCTGATTTGGTAGATATTTTCCTGTTTAAAGTTCAAAGTGTTTCATAATGGATTAATGGACTCAAACTACAGATACGAACATGAATTTGAACGAGGAGGGAGGAGGTTCTTAAAACTACAAAGCTACTGTTTGTCAAGGTCCTCTAGCAACAATGCCTTGTTTTCCATTTGCTTGATTGCATGATTTGCATAAGATCAAATGTAGGCAGTTGTAGACATGAAAAACAGATCACTCAGACATTAGAAATGGATCCACAAGCATTATCTAGGAATGTGTTACAAGAAAATACATCACAGTGCATGGAAACCTCAGTGAGTAATGTCAAACAAACTATAATTTACAATATAGAGCATGAATTATATGCTATTTTACAATTGATTTCATGCTGTTGCTGAAAGAATTTCATTGATCTCAATCTACAAAATGAACCAAATAAGCAGAGAATTATTTTCTTTGTAACTCACAGCAAAAAACTGTTGGTTTTTTTTATTATTATTATTATTTTACATTAGGAAACTAGAGACATTTTTTGCGTGATCATGTTATATTCTCATTTGTTCCTCCATTCCAGGCCCCTGTTTTACTTCAAAATAGTATCAAATGCTTCTTACTGCAATTTTCCAATAGCTACTCTCTTAAATTACTGATTTCTTTCCAAAACAAAGCTAAATTTAAAAATTACAGAGGTTTACTAAGAGAAGCCTAAAGTCAGGATTTTATCTTGTATTAATTTCTGGACCTAGAAGGGTACCAAAGGGCAAGCATAAAAGACACCTTCTAAGCAGGTACAGGATTCCCTCAAATCACTCTACTAAGGTAGCAGGTAGCCAGGAAAGTAATTAATCATTTTTCACATCAAAAACAAAAAAAATAAGAAAACTAAAATAAAAAAACATGTATATTTTAAGACCGTAACTTACTCTAGATGATGCAAGGGATCTTCTACCTCAGAGGCAATACAAACAAACTAAATTCCTTTCTAGCTCATATGTCAGCAAGATAATTGCTAACTATAGTGGCTATCATTAAAATCGACATTTGCATACCACTATATTTATAATGTATGTGGAACTCCTCACACTAAGGCAGCTATTTAACTACAGTGGTTGGTATATATGCAGTTTCTAATAACCACCAACACAAGTTCTGATAGCACAATCAATGCATGAGACAGAAAGAATAAAGAATGACTCTGGATGGTCAATAAGAACACTCACTTTGCTTTGATCAAACTTAATGGGTAGTCTTTGAAAGATAATATGTTAACACCACGATGCTACTTTTAGCAGAAATTTTGCTGAGATGGAGAATAAAAAGAAAAACACAGCAGATAAAAATAAAGAAATTTGAGATTTAAGAACTTGATTCAAAACATGAACTTTACAGTCAAAGTGTTAGAGTACATCACAATTCAAAAATAACACAGTATTAATGTCTACAGTGTTTTAATTTATCTGTACTATACGGTATGCTGCATTTAGGTTTATAGCAGAAGAATCACATACCCTTCCTCCCTCTCCTCTTCCACTCTCCCTGATTTCAGGAACCTATTGTAAGGACGTACTGTCCTGGTGAGTGCTCAGCTGAAAAGTGACTTGTGTAAGGAACCCTACATAGTTTCTCTCAGGAAAACAATTGAGACAATAGCTATCCCATTGCTATATTCAAAGGAAAATAATACGACAGCACTGTAGCAAGGGATTGTTAGCAGCACAACAAAGCAAACCTGCTGCGAGTATGAAGATGAAAAACTTCCAAGGAATTCCAATCACCACGTTGTTCACATAGGTAGATTGTATGACTGCTTCAGCTCATCACTCACCTCCTTTCATTTTCTCTCTCATAGTCTGTTAAATTAACTCACAGTAACTTAATATTTAATTAGAAGGTAAACTCTTTGGGACCATAAATCCACATCACCAAGATACAACAATGCCCCCATTTGATTTTTATGCACTATTGTAAAAAAATCACAATCAGAGGAGATGCCAAGATTGTATTATCAGGCTTATTTCATAGGATATCATTAGCAGTTCTTGCCCTTCCACCATTTTCTGAAAACAAGCAACAATTCACATATAACTTTCAGTATAGTATATTCTGCTTTCTGTATTTATAAAGCACCAGTCACTTAATTATATTGACCCTTGAAGAATCAGCACTAATGTACAACCTCCTTTGGGAAGGTTTTATACTAGTGCTGCACCTTTCTCACAGATCTCCTGAAGACTGTTCTAGTACTAGAATTAAAAGAATTTTGTGAAGCTACTAAAAACAAGGGCAAGGAATAAAGGAAGAGAAGACAAACACAGGAGCACAAATGATTATTTTCAGGAAGCGCCATAAGTTGCTGTTCTGCTCTCTAACCGGGAAAGGTGTTGACGCAATGGCATATGGACTAAACAACTTTGCTTCTAGCTGGCCAATAAATGCTGTTTTAGAAGCTATTTAACTCAGCAATAAGTATTGCTGGTTTTCTAAATTTCTCATAAAGGAATAAATCCTCATTGGAGCTGAGGTTTATAAAAGAGTTCAGGTAAGATACAACCTCATTGCTGCATCTGGAGAATTAAAGAGCATAGCATAAAACTAGGTATTACACAGGAGCCCCCAAAAACATGACAGTCATGTGTTGGCCTGTGTAGAAAAAAAAAAAAATAATTAAGAAGTCATATGTAAGAAGAAAAATGGAAAACCCTTCAGCACACAAGTGAAACAGAAGGATCTTTAATCATTTCAGTTTGCAATGATTTCAAAGAATTAATGCAGCTATTACATGCACGCGGTAGAGCCACAGTTCCACTTTTGGAGAAGTGGTAGCTCCAAAATACTTAACTGTTTTAAATAGAACTATGTTTTACTAGAAAAGATGGAAAAGTCCCCCTTTTTTTTTTTTTCACGTTTTCTAACAGTTTCTCTTAATTATGCACTTGTAACTTGTTACTGTTATGAGAAAAATCTTTCTACCATTTATCAGCCCAAACTCTTCTAATTCTGTGAGCCTAAACTCATCCCTCAATACTACATTTTACTGTGATCAACTCACAAGGTCACATTAGTCTCTACTCCTGATCATTTTGTTTCTTTTCTTCTTTTTTTCTTGCTTAAACTATTAATTTTACCATTATCTTTGCAAGGTATATCACCCTTTTTTATTAAACATTTGTAGTATCTTTTTTTTAATTGCAAAGCTGGACTACAAGGATGCCAGTCTTTGATTTTAAAGCCAGGTCCCTGAGATAGTTACTACAGGTAACTCCAGACTTTGTTCTCACTCCCCAGTTAGGACACACTAGCTTGAAATGCTAAGGATGCTCAGATGAAGAAAACTCTACTCGTGGATTGCCACAGACCATATTGCTTAGGAAATGTGGAAGGGAAGCATCAGATTTAACATTTAAATTTCTCTTTCAATCACTTACCCCCAGTCAATCTATCCTCTGTGAGTGCAAAAACATCCCACATCCCTGAACGCAAGAGAATCATAGTGCCTGTGTGAAGCTCCTGGAACACTCCCTCAGCTAACATCCCTAAGCTGTTCCCTTGACCCATCATCATTAACCACCATCAGAAAAACATAGGGGCCTGGCTTTCGACTTTTCTTGCTGCCAGAATAACACACAGCCAATTAGTGCAAACATTCAGCATCAAAGGAGAGTAATGAACTTCCAAGTTACGTATTTGTTTACTGGAGTTAAAAACGTGCACTGTCTCCCTAGTTCACTCCAATTATAACAGCAGGACAAACACAGTAAGCCTGAAGGTCAAAGGGAGAAAAACTCTGATGAGGACAGAGCACGTTCCTTCTTACCAAGCACGTGAAGAGAAGTAATTGTGGTCATACCAATATCACTTTCTTAGTTTTATTTCTCTATTTGTCATTTATTTGCACATCAGGCTTCCTGACATAGACTCACTTTTAAGATTTAAATGCAAATTTCCATTCATGAATGCTTCCAGTCCAGTCATTGTATTGCTATCAGCTTGAAGGGGGTGGGGACTTGTTAGAATACATTACAAAAAACATGGTCTTTCAGTCAAAGTTAAGCTCAAAATATGTGAGAAATTAAAAAATATATATATATTTTGAACATTTTACCACTGTAGTAATGTCAGCTTAATGTTTTCAACTGGGAAATAAATTTGCACTAGGTAACTATGTTGCAATTCTGAATATCAGATACCTGGTGCTATAAAACTGGAACTACTCTGGAATCACATCAGTATGACCAAGAACCCATTGGCTCTCTAACAGAAGTACACCCTGTACTCCCAAGTAATTTCAATCTTGCTGCAGAGATAAAAACAAAATTCAGATTCACCTTACAGTTGGTGCTGAGTTAATTGTATCAGGTCAAGAAAACTGCCACTTTTACAACCCAGTAAGGAGCACATCTGAGTGTGCAGCTGTGGTAAGAGAAGCCAGTGAGATGGTAAGTTATATAAGAATATATGATAAGTAATACAGCAACTATTACTATCCATTTTCTATAAATCAATAGTGCAGCCTTATCAGGAAAAGCATATATTACAGACTGCAGAAATAAAGGTGGTCTGGAAAATGGCAATGAGAAAGCACAGGCATATAAACACTGTCTTAGGAAGACAGTAAGGAAAAAAAAATAAGAAAAGGAAACAAAGAAGATAACACACCATACACGTATATAAGTATGTAAGTGCTACATAGAAAAGCAATTAGGATCTTGTGTTCCCAAGAATTCCCCTTCCATAGTACAGGAAAAAAAAAAGGACATCCAATAAATTTAGAAAGTGCAATTTTCAGCTAAACTCACTGCACTTAAAATCATGGAACCTCTACTGCTGACAGGAAGATTCAGCTTTACCTGTATAAATCAAATTCTGGGGGAGACACAGTAAATATCAACATTGCGCTTTTAAAACTATTTTAATTAGCATCACTGTAATTTGCAAATGTGAGGAACAGAGACCCTGCAAGATTTCTACAGTTCTCTTATCCAAAGCTACTTAGAACTCTGCAGCACTCTTTTATTACTATTATTATTATTATTATATTTAAGTTTTCTTGACTAAGCAAACAAAAACAGGGAGAGGAGGAAGGAAATTAATATCCAAAAGAAATATTTTCTTTGACTAAAAGAAAATCTACTAGTAGATTTTTACTTAATGAAATTGAATATGCACACTAAATCCCAAAATACCATTTAAACAAAATTATTGTTTTAATCAACAAAATATTCAACCTCCAAAAATTCATCAAGAAACTTAGGACAGGACACTCAGACCAGATATTGGAATCTAATCAAGAAAAATATGACAATAACTGCTCAAAGTGGTATCAGCTAGAAATTACAGATTATGAATTTATAACCCTTATTTAGCTATGATGTATTTTAAACCTCCATTATGGGTAACTTTTTCCACCGTTTTGCACAGTTCCAATGCAAAATGATTAGAGAACAATTCTCACCATCCAGGCAAGGCGTCATGTGATTTAAGAGTTTTGGCAGAAGAGATACTATTGCCTTCCCAGGACCAGAGCAGCTCTGTATATCTGAATTATGGTCAGAGAATAAAAGATTTTCCTAAAACATTACTGTAGTGCTTGAACAGGAATAGTGTGAGGACTCAGATTCTGAGCACCACTCCTAGACAAGACATTTTGCAGTAAGTTAAATCTGTTGGAAGACTACAAAAGCTGAGCTAGTTTTCAGTCGGCTGCAGAATTATCAGCATTGTAAAATATACTGTACTCCTATCTGTTCTCCTCTGTCCTTACCAGAGGAATCAGCCCCAGCTGTTGAGTCATTGATATGGTCAACATGTAGTTGGTGTAAATTATTGAGACCTCTTTTTGCATTTATTTTTAGTTCATTTGCTCTATATATTTTTTCAACACATACATAGTAAAGGAGGAAAAAAAAATCCGTGAAAAGCCCAAAGTTTTTTTCAACTTGACATGTAGCACTACCCAGTCATGTTATGTAGTGTCAGTAATGTCATCAGATAACATAACTGCCACAATCTGATGTGATGCATTAAACTGGGATTACCAGAATAAATCATGTTTGTGGGTACACAGATCACAGGTGGTGCAGTCAGCAGCTCTGTATTATGGCATATCTATAGGATGTGCAGATTAGGATATAACATTCAGAGGCTTGTTCTCGTTTGTGAAGTGCTTTGCAACCATAACTCAATAGTAAGGAGCCACCAAACAGTTATAATAGCATAAACCATCATCAGGGAAAAATACAAATCGATCAGTGCCAGCGATATAAAAGAAAGAGCATGCATCTGTCCCCAGTCTCATAAATTCAGTGGTTGTTGCAGGCTTTTTCTGTATCCCACATGTAGTTTATTAATAACAATAACTATCATAAATAATAATAACTCAGAGTAGTTTATTTCAAGATGAATGTGCCTATTATCTGTTGGTCCTCTCCCTTATTTCTTACATCCTGTCTATATTCCTCCTGTAAATGGTAGGGAAGACTCAGTTTAATTTACTGTTTGAAGTTTATGCCCTCTAATTGGCAACAGAGTGCTATGCCAAGAAAGTTGTCTACATAGGCTCCCTGAAATATCTGCATATCTTAACTTGCATGTTAAGCTTGTACAAAGGAGGCATAGAATTTACATTTTACTGCATGTTATAAATAAGTAATAAGAACAGATTAGAATTATGCTTTTACGCCTACTAGTGAGAGAGAGATGCATAATTCACAAGTGGTGTGAATTAAGAGACTTGAATTTCACCCCAATCCTCTCCCGCTTCAATCTTGTGCATGTAGTACATGGTATATTTTTCAGTCCCACTGCTCCACAAAGGTGTGTGTTTGTTTTCCCTCCTTAGCCTTAGATTTTGTAAGTGCCACTCCCTTTTTTTTTTCTTGCAAAAAAACAACAGACACTATATCTTAGTATTCATGGTTGGGAATCTCTTCGCTTTGTTACAGTATTGGTGTCATCTTTTCCAGTTTGCTTACTATACTCAGGGACATGACTGTAAGAGGCAGACGTTAACTCTCAGTGCTTTCAGAACGTGCCAGAATAAACTGAATTTTTCAACATCAAAGAGAACACAGAACTCACAAATGGACCTTTGTTACACTGTAGTCAGCATGACATACTGCACCTCTAGTTGGGTCTCCTTAAAGAGAGTATTTCAAGGTAATCTCTAAGCCCATTCACGTCTCCACCTTCTCTGCCAAAGTCTGCAAACTAAAGCCTATTGTGACCATAATTTATATGACGTCACATGTGGGCCACGGATTTTGCAGAACCTGCTGCTTCCACCACAGTAATTCTACCTCTAAAAGCACTCTGTTACCTGGTGATAAGGTATAGGAACAAGAAATGATCTGAGTCTAGTTACTTGAATCTAGTTGATTGAACCTAGTTACTTTAATGTATTTTTGTTCTCTGGATGAAGCACTACTGTGCTGATTAACGTACCTCCCAAAGAGGCATCAGAGGCATCACTAGGGGCAGACCCTACAGTGAAAGAAATCTTCCTATAATGTCTCCAAACCATTTCAAACTGAAGCTGTTTTTTTTTTTTCTTTTCCTCCTCTATTCTGTGTGCAAATATTTTTAATTATGCTCTAGCTTTATCTGCCACCTGTTTATTCTGCCTCCATCTCTGTCATGCAACCTGTTTTCATAGTTAAGCTAAGATGTCTCTCTCTTTTTTTGGTAACCTTCATTCTGATTTATTTATCTTTTGCTTTCTTCAGTGTACCTCACTTTATTCTTAGTTTTCCTTGACAAACATTCTATGTACTTTGCCTGTAAACTTAGGAGAAAGACTTCAATTATACATGTATTTTAATTCCAAGTACAATTTAACATTTTCACAATTAATTTGCAACAATGGTATTAAACCCCAATAGCTATTACCTCAAAACATGTTATTTGAAACAAAAAAAAATACTTTTACCCTAACTTTTAAGAAAAGCAACAGGCACCACAATTATTTAGATATGTAGGAGATCATTCTTACCTTTGAGTGAATGAAAAGGCTAGAACTCCAGCTCATGAAAACACAAGGACATTCTTGCCAATTACATTAAATTATTATTCCTTGATCAGAAAAAAAACATGTAACAATATTAAAGTAATCATAGGTAAGCTCCAAAGTTGAAGTCAGTATGAAATTTGACTTTCAGAAGAAAGCTAACCCATTTTGTACCAACATGGGTTACTTTCAACAATTGATAATTTCTTTCCTTTACGAAATTTCTCCTGCAACAGACTGAAGAAACTTTCACCACTTATGTGTCAATTGTATGAACCCAACTAGTCTACACAATGATCCTGGACAGATGAGCAAGACCATCATGAGGACTCAGAAGCTCCTAATAAACCAGATTATCTAGTTACATCTGAATAAACATTTCCACTGCATAATTCTAACAAAGGGGATGCAAAACTATTCACCCACTATTTTATCAAGAAGGCGTTCAAATGTTGTCTGAGCTTCCACAAACATACACATAAACTTCCAAATGAGGAATATTCATTTTCATCCTATATGTATTTTGTAATACAGAAATAAATAGCAATTAATTCAAAATACTGTACAGATGTCTTGATTTCAAGATCTTGTTTGTCTGGTCTGAACACAAAACCTACGTTTAAACATACTGTGTTTTAGCTGCCCCTACTGTCTATTCAGAACTGATTACAACTCAGATTTACACTGGCTAGAAAAAAAATATATAATAAAAATATTAAAAGTCTTCCCCAATATATTTGTGTAAAAATGTATATATTTATGCATCTCTATTGATGGAAACCACAAATCTTCACAGAAAGAACACAGAAGCTTATTGATTAAATTGATGAAATCACAAACTAAAATTATAAATTGCTAACGATAAACTTCCAGATACCAAAAACTGGCAGCATATTATCAGTGTAAAAATCACTTATACTTTTGCATGTGCAGACCATGAGCAGTGCCTCTCCTTACCAAAATGATTGAACAGCACTGTTCTGAAATTAGAAATCCAGATGCTTATTTACATGTAGCCATAAACATAACTAGATGCACAGAAAAAAAATCAAGATATGCATACTGCACATGTGTCTTACAATAAAGAAATGTGGTATATCCAACAGCAGCCATTACTAGAACAGTAACGATGTTTCTCATCCACACTTGCATTCATCTTAATTCCATGAGGATAAGCATTACTTAAAGTACACTAATCTGATGTTCTTCTTATATGTTTAGACTTATGTTCACTTAAATATTTTTGGCCATGCACTAGTTACTCTCCTGGTAACACATCACTGTGATTTCTACTCTATTTATAGAATAAAAAACAGGAAAATGTAGAGGGAAAAAAAAAGAGAGAGAGAGAGAGAGAGAAAATCCCCACCAGTTTTCAAACTAAAATTTATGTAAAAAGCTTCAGTCAGAAATAGACTGTCATAAAAATACAGTATTTCACGGAAGACTAGTGTAAAGCATGATGGAGTTCAGTACTTACTAAAAGGTTATTAGGCTTTATGTAAACAATTAAGGTGATCAGTGTTGAAGCCTCGGTTAGATATCTGGCAGCAATTCAAGAGGAAAAGAAGGATCCCAGAATGCCTTTCATGCTTTTTATGACATGACATGCTTTGCATACCTAACTTAGGAGGACAGGGAAACAGATTTTGAAAGTACAAGAATCTTCCTTCAATCATTCCGACCATCAAATATTTTTAAAATCAAACTTGAATCAATACTCAAAATACTCAAAGATCTGGACCTACAGTAATAGAAAAAGACATCAATTGATGAAGCATTTTATTAATGTCAGTTGAGGGAAGTTGCTTTCAAATTAATTGAAATAACAAGGCAAAAACATAAGCAAATGTCAAAGATTCACCTTTCATAAAACTGCTTCATTATAGCATTTTTTTTCAATTACTAACTTGCTAAAAATGTTTAATAATGGCTAATGACTCAACACCCACATGATCATTCAGTTAGTATAACTAAGGAAAAGACGAACTCCTGGCTGGGGACCTTCAGGAAGTGTTACTGTGGTGTTACCTGACTATACTTTGTCACCATTTATTAATATCCTATTAGTGATAGTGGGAGGTGCAAATTAAAGAGCAATACATGTACTGCTCAGACAGAATAACTATCACAACTGATAAACACGTAATAGCAGCACAGAAGAAAGTATCTGTCTTAAAAGAAACAGTGTTTGGTAGTTAGGAGACCAAATAGTCCTAAATGAGCAAGGAGAAATATGAGCATGTTTTCTGTGGCATAGGGAAAATGCTATAGAGAATCTTCATCACGCAGCTTATAATATCAAAAAGGCCACCCCACTCCTTCCAAGCCTATTAAGTTAGAGATAAGTGAGATAGATCCCTATGAATGGATATCAAGAGATAGCAGCTTGTTTGGCCTTAGTCCATCTCTGCAAGACACATCACATCTTTATTTACATGAGGCCAGCATTGCCTGAAACTAAACATAAACCATTTACTGAGGGTGCAAAAATGATCCTGGCAAAAAAATCTCTTGGGAAAATAGAGATGCTTTTCTTTATCTATAAACATATGGTTTGTAAATTGAACAAAAAACCTTGCAGTTTCTGATGCTCTTCTAAGTTACTTTCTTTAATTAAGGTGTGATTGAATGAAATCTTGACTTAAACTATATGCTCATGGATCTATTTTATCAGCAAAATTGAAAACAGAACAGAAGCCAACACTTTCCTTTAACCAGCTTCAGACAAATTATAACTGCCATATATGCTGAAGAAAATAAGTTCCCTCAAAAAGTATTTCAGGCTATGAGCACAACCTGACCAAGAAAGCATATTCAAGTTCTTAGAAATCCAAGAAGACCTCTCAGTATTTAAGAGGAAACAAGGTCACTGTGCGACAACTGCTTATAAAGAGGTCATGTCATATAATAGGGCCCCACATGAAGTTCTTACTGATGAAAGAATGCAGAAAAACAGATTGCACCTTTCAGAAATCCCAGAGGAAAGCAGAAGATATAAATGACATTAGACCAATTTGCCCAAGAAAGGGTCACACAGGCAAACGTGGCAAAATAAGAATTGGCTGTTGACTGCCGGGATGAAGTCTTGAGAAGACCTGAAAATCCACATGACAGTGCAGAACAGCAGAATACCTCCAAGATGATAATGTGTGGATGGCAAGCTCTTCCACTTGCTATAATAAAAATGAAGAAATATATAAGTAAATAGGTCATACTTAATTTTTACAAACAGAACTCAAAAAACACTTGATTTAAATCTATCCTTCTCAGTACACATGGTCTTTTGAAGTGATCTCAGCATCCTTAACTCTAGTAATTGACATCTACTTCTGACACCTAATTCTGAAGACGTTCTGAATAATTCTGAACAATCTGGGATGTTAACATTTTAAATTTGTTTATTTGGTTTTAATTCTTGTAAAGGAATTTAGACAAGCCTTGAAATCAATGCTTTTCTTCTCTTTGTTTAAAAAACAGAGCCCATAGTCAGGGCTACCAGAACTGAAAAGAGGGAGAAGAAAGAAAGAAAGAAAGAAAAGAAAGAAAGAAAGAAAAGAAAGAAAGAAAAGAAAGAAAGAAAAGAAAGAAAGAAAGAAAAGAAAGAAAGAAAAGAAAGAAAAGAAAGAAAGAAAGAAAGAAAGAAAGAAAGAAAGAAAGAAAGAAAGAAAGAAAGAAAGAAAAGAAAGAAAAGAAAGAAAAGAAAGAAAAGAGAAAAGAAAGAAAGAAAGAAAGAAAGAAAGAAAGAAAGAAAGAAAGAAAGAAAGAAAGAAAGAAAGAAAGAAAGAAAGAAAGAAAGAAAGAAAGAAAGAAAGAAAGAAAGAAAGAAAGAAAGAAAGAAAGAAAGAAAGAAAGAAAGAAAGAAAGAAAGAAAGAAAGAAAGAAAGAAAGAAAGAAAGAAAGAAAGAAAGAAAGAAAGAAAGAAAGAAAGAAAGAAAGAAAGAAAAGAAAAAAGAATTCTCCCTATTCTACAGCTATCAGATTTGGAGAAGCTATTTGCTCCAGTTTGCATTGGTACCTGCAGAAGATTGGGAGGTACCAATCTTTCATTTTATAATTTGTGTTGCATTTTAATTTTTAGAAAGTGGTACTCAAGCAACCTGAGAGCTCAGCAATTCCAGCAGGGTTAGCGTGAGTTCTCTCCTGGCTTGCTGTGTTACCCAAATCTGATCAAAGGACAAGGACTCCAGAAGCTTGTCCAGCTGTGGTTTTATAATGACACCATTAGGTTTTGCTCTATAATCAAGGTCCCTAAAAGTCTGTGTAGCTTCAGGCTTAATATCTGCGACAAGGTTAACTGAAATCTGCAGCAAGGATAACTACTTTAGCAGATTGTATCAGCAGGAAATATTTAAACACTATTTAAAAGGATTTTAAATAAGCAGATTTTATTTAACACTGCACTAATGCACTGCAATAGAAAATGATACAACAGAGCTGCTACAAATAAACATAATGCTTTTACCCTTACCCCACCACCCCCCTTCTAAATTCCCCAGATCTGTATTATTAAGTCCAATGAGTGCAGCAGATCTTTCTGTCTGAAGCTGAAATACAGGGATGCCAGACTTTAGACAGCCCATTTGCCCTTTGGTTTTGTGCCTGCTGAATCTGCATTCTGGGTCTGCAGAATTAATTACGATAGTACCGGTCACTGGCAATGTCAGTGTTGCCAGTTCAGGTGTATCAAATATGCTTTCTTATACACCTACAACTTTTAGAGGAAGGCAGCTTCTTCTAGAAGACTGGTGTGCTCTGCCCTCTAGTGCTAGGTGCACCAATATATGTTTACTTAAATGCATAATTGGGCCAGAATAAAACCTGCAGAAGTAGGTGTTCTTTGTATGTCATCCTGTTCCTATATGCCTTATCACCTGGTTATCATATTAAGTCAGATTTAAGTGATGGGCCAGAAACTTTAGCAAGAACATGCAAATAAAAGGCCCTGTGTCATATCTTGTTGGGTCACATGCAAGACATTTCAGATAACCAATTCAAACTGTTAAAAATTGAAGACTTTTCATTGCCTACAATAGCGTTAAATAAGTCTCTGCTTCACAGATAACTGAGGAATTCTGAAATTCAGAGTTAGAATATGCATAAATCTGTCACCAATGTTGTATTGGACAGCAAACCACTCTTTCCAAAACATTCTAGTAAAAGAACAGACATGGTTCACTTGGTGTATATATATGTATTACACTGCAACCTAGAAGATGGGAAATAAACTCATGCTAGAGGACTACAGAATTTTTAATTTTTTTGTCCTTCAAGGCAAAAACTGTCTCTTTCATCTTCAAGTAGGACCTAAACCAAAGGAACACAAATCCTTAGGGTTGGAAATTGGTGTTTTCAAAGATTGCTGTACCTCTGAACTATTTGAATAGTAACCATGAGAATGACATCTTAACCTAACATAATAAGTGTTTTCTTCTCAGTGAAACAGATTCTTGCAATTAACCTCTACATATAATTCCAAGAATTTTCTCCTATTCAAGTTGCTTTACTTTACAGTTAGTACAACATGGATATTACGATGGATTTTGCTTTTATTATAATGACCTTTCATTTAAAATAAGCAGTAGCCATAGGGATAAAAAGCACAAAAAAATAATAATTCTTCAATAAAATGTATTGTGTGCATGGCTACAGTGTATTACTATAATTACTACAGGTTTATAGCAACATGAAAAAATACAGGTACTAATTTGGGGTTCTCCCATTTTTTAAGTTCAGATACATTAAGCATGTTTTCACAGTTGTCAAACATCTGCTTCTTCCTCAGAGAAAAACAAAGCTCCCATTTTATCCTGGTTTTCTAGGATCAGCCTTTCCACATTCAGGTCAAATAACAATTTGAATAAGCTAAAGCTTAGTTTGTGTTCTTAGACTAAATTGTAAAGACTTTTCCAAGGCTCACTTTAATATTTTACCCAGAAACCTACAGCTTGTCACAGTAATCACATTTATTTATTTATTTTTAAGTCTTGGGGATGTAATTTAGGGTAACTCTATACAACTTTAACTCAGCTGAGGATCTGCCCGTGTAGATTATAGGATCCCTTTCCTGAAATACTGAAAATTATCTTCTCAGGTTGGCAGAGAAAAATAAGTTTCATACATCTGAGTGGTAAAAGAGTCATGATGAGAACCATTAGAATCTGCCAGGAAAATTCTAGTACTGCAAAAAATGCAGACATCCTCAATTCCAAGTTCTGTGCAAAAATAGATTATATATATATATATTCATAAAGTTATCTACGAAGTTGTTTTCCTTTGTAAACTGGTTAGATAATGCACACTTTTTCTTAGTCTGTCAAATGTGCAACATTTAAGAATAGAGGACCATTTTGACTCATATTTTTTTCTAAAGTTTCTTAGCAATAATTATATTGATAATATTAACATATTAGCTATATACATATTAGATATCTCTAGCAATATCAAAATATCAATGTTATTTAGGTCACATCTGGTCATTACTGTCTACTTATACTAAAGCTTTCTTCATTTTAGATGGTATTGGCACGACCAGCTTAGGCCACTGCCATCTTTTCAGTATAAAACCCACCATGTTTTCTCTTTCATCTAAGCAGGTGGGATATTTCTGAGACCAAGTTAAAGAAAAAAAAGAGAGAATAAAGAATATCTTGCTTAAGTTTAAAAACACTAAAAAACGTTAAATTAAGAGAGCTCCACAATTCAAAGTAGAAACTTCAATTTTGTCTGTAAGTGTTTGGATGAGTCAAAAAAGTATCTTTTCCCCTCCGCAGGAAAAATAAACTCAAGTTTTTTGTAAAATCAAAAGCTTTTTGAAGATCAGTGTCCACGTATTAAGAGAGTTTTGAAGGTAACTCTAAAAGTTATTCCATCTCCTCACTGCTGCTAGCTCGTCTCCACAGAACAGGAAGGTACATAGGTTTGGAGGGCAGACACTCGCTGCTTTTCCTGGGCTGCAGCTGTTCTTGGTTATGCTCAGTCTGCACTCTCAGACAAAAGAACTGAAAGCATGAAAACAGGGGGCTGGATTCAGTAAGCCTATATTCCACCTGAAGATCTCTGAAGGCCGCTACCAACAGGAAATATTAGTCTTCACTGGGATTCAGGATGTGAAATAGCACCCAGATTACATGAGAAAATACCACATAAGGCAAAAGCAGAAGAAAACAAACAGTTCACAAAAGAGTTGTGGTACAAGGGCTAGCTAAATTTCAGTGCTTTATTACTCATAACAAAGAAACTGAATTTGTCGATATGGGGAAAATATTTAAAGGCATTAATGGATGATGGATGCCTAATGGATGCCCCTTTTCAACATGGTAAAGTGGACATTTGCCATATGTGCTTTTAAAGGGCTTCCCTTTTAATTATAGCTCAACCCCTAGAGAAAACAAACACTTGGATTTCCATGAAAATCAATGAGTATTTCAAGCCCTCAACAACTGTCAACAGCAGAAACTAAGCTAACAATATATTTGTGATTATGGTGTTGAAAAAAATATATCTCTCAGGTTATGGATTAATTAAAATGAGCGTAAACTGATTATACTTTCCATGGTCTGAATTGAGAGACAGTGAAGCACTAATTTTTAGACAGAACAGATGTCTTCCCAAAAAGAAAGGACTTAAAACAAAACCAAACATTTCAATAAATACAGGACTTCAAAAAACACTGAGAGAATTTATGACTTTCTGGTATAAACAAAGTCAGGAACTCATCTGTATATTTATTAAATTAGGAATATCATTTTGTTGAATGAATAAGGAATGTGCCAGAGAATGAATTTTGTCTCTCTCTTTAGGGTCATTAATGTATTATGTTGTGGCAGTAAGTCACCAGCACCACTAGCATAAATGCTGAAAGGCTAAAATACCAAAAAAGCAGGAAGGAGATGTGTATAACACTGGAATGTCAAAAGCCCCTGTTTTCTACTATATAGATGTAGCTCTCGCAGGAAAAAAAAAAAAAAAAAAAAAAAGTTATACCTCTTTTACTTGTAGCCTGCAAAGAAAATATTGGGCTCTATAAGGAAGCAAAAATGGTTCAACTTAAACATATACACGCATCTAGGCAAGATCTTGAATTGACCTGATTCAGAGTGACTGGGATTTCTACTGACCCAAATCCCAGCATGCTGGCTCACTTCTTCCCCCTCAGGCAGTGAGAAACTAGCAGCTAAATAAACTGTATCCAAAGAAAATAGTCTGATCTCTTTGCCATGTCCATAATCGGGGATGAGAGTGGCTACTGCACAGGGCAATATGACTTGATTCACTAGCCTTATTTTCAAGGGAAACACTACAAGTCTAGATGAAAAGCTGGGAAGAAGATGGAAAGAAATCGTGTCCTAATGAACACCAGCATACTGGGGGGAAAGCTGTGATTCCAACTTGAAGAGACTTGCCCTTCTTGGAGGGGCTGGAATTGAAAGCCAGGCTGTGTGATGGCCAATGCAATTGCCTTCACTGGGTCCAATTCTGCCAGACTAGCTCTGTGAGCGGATTCCAGGACATTTCCTGCTGTAACTATGGTTCAGGGATTTAAATTGTTCCTTTCTTTTACACAGAGGATTGGTTGGAAATAAGCAAGATTCTCTGTTCACTTTATAACTTATGTTTGCCTAAAAAGTTAATTGAAATCAAAGTTATAAAATGCTCAATAGGACCAAAACCATCAAAATTGCTCTAGAAAAAATATAAGTCATTTCTAGATACAAGCAACAAAAGCTCTTCTAGGTAGCTTATGAACCAGATGACTTTTCCTTAGAATAGTTTAGCTGAATATAACCTGCAATAGTTGACAAATCTCCATGTCATCATTCAAGACTTAGAGATAAGACGTCAGAAATCAGAAATGTAATTCATCCTTTTCAAAATTTTTGAAGGACATCCAGGAAAGTTATTTGAATGTAATTTCTTAATAAGCATTCATTTCAGCTATGGGCCAGAATACAATCCAACTAGAACATAAAACCAACCAAACACAATGTATTATGGTGAGCATTTCCCCAAATGTTTTACATTCTTTGCCAATTTGTAACCAGCTGAGAATTAACACACCAGCAAAACTACCTGTGATGAACATTCAATAATGATTTTAATAAGATTGGAAGTATAACCATTTCCACTTCAAAATTCTTAAGAATAGTGTTATGGGATGGCCATAAGAGATTAATGGATATCTTGCAAAAAAAAAAAAAAAAAGATAAATTGCACTACTGGAATACCAGAAAGCTGGGTGTATGGGGAAGAAATTAATTGAACCTATACTTTTGATAAATATTTTTTTTTCAGAAGAAAAATGTATACTAGTTTGAGCTGTCATTATGCTAACCTATATCCTATTTTTCATATTATTAGTAATACATAATGTGGTAGTTTATATTCAAAAATAAAACCAGAATGTATACACCTCATGTATTTATCCAGAAATACACTAAGGTTACTATGGTTACGAAAAATCCATTACCTTTGAATACAGAATGAAAAAGTTTGACTTAAAGTGTGCACTATTTATTACAGCGATCATCAACAGCCTTCAGGATGTTCTCTAACTGGATTCATTTTTCAGTGTCAAAACTGACCCACCACACCAGTAGCTTATGGCCTGTGCAAGGCAAAGAAATTTGAACTATATGAATTTTTAAATATGTTTCATACTAACTGAAGATGAAGAAATAGCTTTGAATTTTAAGGCCTTACATTTAAAAAAGAGTAGGGTCTTGATACCCTTTTTCCCCCAAGTTGTCCAATATAAAATGTTTTAATTTTACTTGTACTTTTTGCCATATTCAACTTCTGACAGGTTCAGAATAGTACTTTGTTTTGCTATGATACTTCCAGTTAAGTTTGTGTGTGTTTGTGCAATATGAACAATCTCAGTCCAAACAAATAGCTTGGATATTTAATTAGCTATAACAATAATTATTTTAAAATAGGAAGTCAGATGATCACACTTCACTGTACTGCAAAATAACGGTCATATAGGTTCCATTTAATAGTTTAATAGTACTGATATAACTTGGTCATTGACACACTCTATACCTGTTATTGGTAGACTACTTTGTTTAGGCTTTTAACAAGCAAGCTAAACATGGACAGTTCAGGAAAGCAACATAATGGCTCTCTAATTAAGAACATCCACGGACAACGAGAAAAAATATTAAATCTGTACATTATTTCTTGTCTCCAATAGCTTCGAGATAACTTGTTTTGAGAGCTGGATGCTACAAGATGAAAAAGCTGTAAAACTACCAAAAACTTGACTGAGGTCCTGTGAAAGAGGATAACACAGAACAGGATTTAGATAATCCATGACAATATTAATCTTTGAGAGTCCCAGCAGAGAGTTCTATGAAGAATTCTCTAACAAATGGAACCCATTGTGGTTTAAAGTGCATCCAGGTAATTTTTAATTTATTTTGCTTTTTTTATCTGAAATGCTTTAATTTCAGCAGGTAATACTTTGCCTGAAGTGCCTCTTGGTCATTTTTCACCGGAAATAACAGTTAGTGTTCACAAAGGACCTGCAGGGAGGATGAACGTTAGCACGAGAGGCTGTTAACAGGGTCAATATGGGAGCAGAAGAATTGCATAATTTCAACCTAAATGGGAAAATGTCTTGACACCAAAGCACTAATGACATCACTACTATCATGCTAGTAGAGATGTCAACTTCACAGTTTGGTCCAAACAGCTTAAATTTTTTATATAGCCTGATTTCTGGCTTCCTCCACAATCAACTGGAATAATAACAATAGACTTTCTAAATAGGGTAGCTGAGAGATGGCACACAACTAGTTCACATTTTAATTTTGCCTTATTGAAAGTGCAGTTCAGCACAGCTGATTCTAGGCAATATGTTATAAAAACCAGGAGGAAGAGTAATACAGTCATGGATGCAAAATTTAGAAGGCGTCAGATATACAATTATTCACAGCAACTATGAGACATCCGTCTGATATGCTACCTAGCACAGAACTCACCTTTTACAACATATTTGGTCCCATTTCCAAAATAAATTGGTATCCCATTCATATATAAAATATATTGTGTAATAATACCATTTGGTGTTTTTGGAGGGCTCCAACTCATCAGCAAGAATGTGGGAAAGGATATTGCTGTGGCTGGTTGCACATCTTCAGGGGCTGGTGAAAAAATATACTACATTTATATTATATATATTATATATCATCATATTGTATCATACATTATATCTTATCACGCAAAGTGAGAAAAAGTGGGAAAGAGAGGGAGTGAGGGAAGGGAGTCTTAGCCATGCTCCTAAGACTTCACAAAGATAACTCAGAGAACAGATATAAAATTACTACAGGTCTGCTGTATTTTTAGCTTTCCACAAATCATAAATTATTTTAGTGAACCAGAATGATTTTCAGACAAGTTGAAATTTCTAGAGATTTTATGCTTTCGAGATATCACCATTTTGAAAACACTCCTATCACCTGTGAGGTGCCCTTGGAAACACAAACTTTTAGAAAAGATAAACTCTTTACTTTTTAGAAAAAATAATTTTGCCTGTGTATTTTTCCAGATAGATAACTGTAAGGATGAGGAGGGGTACATTATTTTTTTATGGATTTTTTTTTTTTTTTAAATACAAGTTAATTTCTCTTCATGTTTTTCATTTGTAACTACAGTGATTATTTTTTTCTAATCACAAATGCAGATGCATTATTCTTATGCGCTACACATTCCTTCAGACTTTTCATAATTCAATACACTTAGTAACACTTGTTTAGCATGGATTTTATGTATATAATATACTGTAAGTTGGCAATGGATAATAATTTAAAAGCTGAGTTCTCTCCCCGTTTCAATGAGTTATATGCTAGAAGCACAAGCAATCCCACTGAATATCGCAAGGGGAGCAGAACTCGGCCCTTAGTCTGGGAGGAATATCTTGTAATTTACAAGCTCTGTGCTAGCAATTTAAAACAATAACTAGCAGTGGCTGGCAATGTGAAAACAATATAAAGTAATGAATGTTTCAATAGGGAAACAGGGATAGCTGGAGGGTGTGATATGGTGTCTGTCTTCTGTATCATCAATTTATTGTTACTAAGAGCATGCAACAAGAGCATCCAAAAATAGAAATTCCACACATTGACTTTTTGTTCAGTTCTTCTGAGGGATAAAACACATGTTCCCCGTGGCTTTATTTGATCACCGGAAAAAAAAATAAAAAAAATCTATTCTTGCATAAACCTTCCCAGTATGGCAGCACATCTGAAAACAGTGAATGTTTTCTGAAACATATAGAATTCCTGGTTTAGCAAGCACACTCACTAAGCTGAGGACAAGAAGACGTACGCAGTTGTGCTTTTTGTTGTTGTCGTTTTGGTTTTAATTACTATATTACACCAGAAAGAAATATAGAGCACTAAATAAATGTTAACATCACAGGGTCCATTAACTATTTGGCTGTCAGAAGCTATACATTCCCTTTTCTAATGCCACCAGACAAACTTGGTCAGTTTATTTAGAACTTCCAAGAGGTGATACTGGGTTTGATTTGAATGGTGCTGCTGGCAGTTTTCAACATGTTCACATCAAAATCATGTTCTAGAGATGTTAGACAGGAATACTCAGGACTGTCCTCATCAGGAGAACACCTTCCACAATTCCTGCTCTAGCAGCAGTTCAACACTCTGCCATTCTTCTGATCATTATGGTTGTAATTCACACAACTTCATGCTAAAATGTTATTTGGTTTATTCATACATAATTATTACCTAGTTTAAAAGAGAAAATACAGCAGAGCCTTGTTAAAAGTTCAACACTGTGAGAGTTACTAGATAGGACTGTGGGAGGAAGGAACTTTTGAAAACTACTCAACATCATGGAAGATTAAACACTTCCTACAGATACAAGTCAAAGTCTTTTACTATTCTACCAGTGCAAATTTGAAGTAACTGGTTTTAACTGGATTAACTTTAGGATGACGGAACCCGGAGGAGGATCTGACTTGGACTTTATGTTTAATTGAGAATGGAGTTAGGCATGTCACAGATCTTTTGGGACATTTGCTCCCATAATTGATTTGCATTACGCATTAGGCTAGTCTCTAAAGATGGAACTAAATGTTCTTTCTTCCTGCTGTAGTTCTCAATCCAGTCCTAGAAAACATTAATTTATACTCACAACCTTTAAGTTTGAGCCCAAAAACATATAAAAGAATTAAGGAAAGAGAGAAAAACTGAAAAGTGATTAATAAATAACTCAATCGGCATTTGGAAGTTTCATCACACTGAAGTAATTGTTGCCTATTGCTGGTGTTTAGCAGTTAAAAGAAACCATGGAAATCAACCGTTTGATTCTCAATTTCATACTGTGCCATACAATCAATTCTTTTTAGTCAGACTGTCTCTAGATTTACTTCTGAGCCCTAGTAAAATGAGGAAGCTTTCATTAATCTTTCAGATGCTTCATATTAATGACAAGGCTCTTGCATGAACAATGTAACAGCAATTAAAAAGCCCATTAATCTGCATTACAGCTATTAAAGATGCATGTCATTAAAGGGTATGGAGTTTGATTCATTTTCGCACCCCCCCAAAAAATGGAGCAATTATGGTCTGGCAATGCACTTTGTCATCAAATTAGGTTGGGGTTTTCCAGCAAATGGCTTTGCAGCATTTAGCTCTTCTCCTGTTTTATTATTCATGACTGAAATGTGGAAGTCAAGACCTTTGAAATTACTTTACCTTCTTGTGGAGTGGAGATGTTCAATGCATGCAAGCTCTCAGTACAGCCAGCCAAAGTGCAAGCAGTTAGGGTTACAGTATAGTTTGTGAAAGGATGCAAGCCTGTCAATATGCCTGCAACAGAAGAAAGCAAGGTGTTATGCATGTATAGCCTACAGACTGATTACATACATGAAGAGAAGTAAAATAGAAAATTTTTCTGTTACAGGCATTCACAGCTAGAGGTAGAAGAGAAAAAAGATTTTAAGGTTTCATTCATATCATGCCACAATGTAAATTTTGCAAAATATATTAAGAGAAAATTATGTTTTATTTCATTCTTAATACTTATGATGCAAATAAGTTTCTTTATTTATTCTCACTGTGACAAACACAACTTCAAGACTGAGATGCACATTTTAATATAACAATGACAATAAATTCAAGTGTTTTTTTTTTCTTAGCACCTGCTTCACCAAGTTTTTTCAGTTATTGACTTATTTTCTAACAGTTTTTCAGCCTCCCAGAACATTTTTTTTTAATGCCTCCTTTCCAATGTTGCCCCTAACTATTCATCTATAAACTCAAATTTCTTTTTTGTGTGAAATCTCCCACTTGTGTTTCTGTACTTCAGTGGAAGGATATAGCCTATACATTTGCTATACTACTACAGTAACATATTTCAGGTGACAAAGTACTCAGAGATTTTAAGAAAATAGTTGTATAAGCTTATGCTTTTTCAGGTCCTGCTTGTGTTAGTGAAGAGAAGTTGCTGGATTCCCACATATAGATCAGCAACTTGTGGATAAACAAATCACTCCTTGCCATTTCAGGAAGTTATGAAATATTTTGAACTGAAATATACAGAGGGATTGCATGGGAAAAAAAAAAAACGTTTGACAGACATTTTTCAGAAACACCAGCAGTTTTCATTTCAAAGTAGGTCCTACAATAAAGTAATATTGCAATGAAAAGTAATTAAAAGAGCTACTTCATGACAAGTTTTATTTCAAACCCTGTTCTCACCTCAATTCTAACAGTTTTTGGTAAAATCAGTGGGGTATTTCAAAAGAAAACAACAGCAACAAAACAGATCATTTTTATGGCACAAATGAGGACAAAATGACACAAATTAGGAACTGTCCCATATTGGGATTTTCAAAGCTGTATCATTGCAAAAACATCTTTGGAAACAGCAGTACTTCAGAGAACCATAATTCTTGGCCAAACCTCTCATAGTAGGAGACTAAGCCCCTTCAGCATTATGTGCACACTAACAGGTAGAAGAAATTAGTCCTTCTTGTTACTTTTCATTGAGTTACTACATACAATGCAACACAACTCTGGCTTTCAGTAGAAAGTCTTTGTTCCCATGTACACACTTTATACCCACAAAAAAAAAAAAAAAAGGTCTGGAGAACTGCATGCAGGGAGTTTATGGTTGCAGCATAATTACGTTATTTTCTGAGTGGGATAATCTAAGCAAGTCTATGATTTTTTACACTGTGTTTATTGAAATGTGTGGTCACATTGAAAACTTGAGGTTAGCTTTCATTGAATAAATTGTGTTTTTCCCTTTTCTTGTAATTAAAACAAAAACTTCAACGATTAGCATTGCAAATGAACTTTCCATTTGAGTTTTTGGAGGTCCAGTTCTTCTATGCAAAAAGATAATTGGTAGTAGCAACACTCAGGTCAGAGTAGCTGTGCTAAACTCAAACCAGTTGATCAGAATCAACTCTCTCTAGTAATAGCTTTGATTTTGGAAATAAATACCTACTTAGCAGAGAAAAACTGTACTGCCATCTTACGAACTAATGGAAATACAACAGGGAAGAAAAAGAATGTTGTGTCAGCCACTGCCCAAGCAAACGTGCCTGTAATCTTCCTGTAATATTTGGCAGAAGACAAGTATTTAAAAAGCATTCAACAAGCATTTTTAAAAGCATTCAACAAGCATAACATAGAACATGATGATGTTTCAAAACATTAGTATCCCACTAAAGCAGGAATACTGTAACCTACAGTGTATTCTTCAGTGCAGAAACATCATTGGTTTAAAAAAAAAAAAAAAGTCTGTTTTGCATAAGACGATAGAAAACCCTTATTTCCAGATCACACAGGGTCAAACATGGGAAAGTATAAAAGGTACTTTTGGAATTAACTTCAGCAAATAAACACATGCAGAAACCAAATCCTCTAACTGTGACATTTGCAGGTTCTCAGTTAAGAGGAGCATGCTATTGTGTACATGCTCTCCCTCTATTCACTCTGCTGTGCTTTAGGAAGCAATTTAGTTTTATTTGTACATTTAGCACTTGTAATGGTTTTTTTTTGTTATGAAGCAGTGAATTAATGCTCCTTGCATTTCCTGATGGAAGACATTCTTTGGGGTCACCAATGGCTTCAGGCATTGAGAGCCACGGTAGCACATAGAAAACACATCCAGAAAGATGCTTCTAGCTGTAGAAGGTTTGGATTGGGCTGTTTGGTTGTGCTTTTTACTTTTGACAAAGTAGAAAGGTTTTATATGAATCATCTGCAATGCAACAGAGTGTACATTACTCAGGTAGGTTTGTGAAGGACAGTGAGAATTTGAAAAATAAAACAGATCAACCTTTTTGCAACAGGAGGTACCTGTTATTAAAGATATATATATATATCAAAGGCAGCAACTGAAAAAAATATTTTGTTTATCTCATAATTAACGTATTTGCTTCACATGCACACTTATACTATTTTCTCTCAACAAAGAAACAGATATGTGGCATAGGTAGGCAATAGAAAGTGCACAGATTTTATTTACATACTTCAGCAAACTACTTTTTTCTCAGCTGCCAACCTATCTGTTTGGCCAGCATCCACTGTAATCTGTTCTCCTTCATTATGTTAATCTGTGGGCGGAAAGATTTCTGTCATCTTCAAATCGCTTGTACAGCAACGGTAAACACCTTGGCCTGTCTGTAATTGGACAGGTGTCTGCATTGGTGTCACCCGGCTTTTAATTCAATTAAAGAACTGGCGGCTCTGCTCTCATTACCCACTCATTTCCTCTGCACTTTGAGTCAGCCAGTGAAATTTACACTCAGTGCCTGACTATCTTAGAGCACAAAGTCAGCAGTCCCATAGCAAAGATCATCACTGATACTGATACAACGTGAATTAAAAAACAGCAAAATAATTTTTGCAATAAAAACCAGCCTATAATCCAATGAAGATAGCTGACAGCTTTTAAAAAGTTTTCCAAACTCCTCAACTTGCGCACATGCAGACTGGCATCTCCTGTCTATACCGAATAACTGATGAGCTGATAGTCTATCAGGCTTTCCAAAAGTAGATGCTAAAAAAGCAAAATTTGGCCACAACTACATTTGCATATATTCTAGTAACGTTAACAGGAGAGAGGTAGATAAATTGTCACTTTGATCAGGAGATAGAATTGGAGGGACCATCAATATTTAAGAAGAGGGCCAGCCTCTCACATTTGGGATAAGAGTCCCATTCATTCCATCTGCCACTACAGAGCAGCTGAATCCATCCAGACTTAAAATTTACACCATAGACTATGTTCCAAGCCTTAAAGTCTACACAGGGAATCAGAGACAGTAAATCATTCTAACACACCACTCCTATCTGCCCACTCAAAGAACCTTTGGAAATAAATTAAAGTTCTAACACAGACATTTTGACACAGTGACCCCATGAAACTGAATAATGTCATTTGTTAAATATGAATGTAAAGTTAACAGTCTAAAAGAGTGATCTGGAATCACACCTAGAACATTAAGCCCACTTTATATGCAAAACTAGTATTTAATTTTCTATACTTTTATTTAAATGATCTTTAATTATTTGCAATATTTAAAGTTGAGGTTTAGAGTTCTGTCAGAGTAAAACTGCTAGGTTCTTTCTTGTGGATAAGGGATAAAAATATTGACATGGACAGTAGAAGAGGGTCAACAATGAATTTATGGTAAAACAGACATTTTGACTAGTCACAATTAGTTGCATCTTTATAACCAATCCATGTATCATTATAACGCATACAATATATAAGAATAGCAAATATCAAGCTTCTTTCTTTCATTTCTCCATAAAACTGACATTTCTTTTGTTCAGTACATCTAAAAGGGAAGTCTCATATTTAGACAGTTCTGCCACAACATTCTGGCAGATTTTGAATGGAAAAAACTAGTTTCTCGTCAAGGAAAAAAAATACATATATTTTACTGCTAAGGTATAATGGCCAATATTCTGTTCTCAAACACTGAAAAACAGATTCAAAGGCCATTACTGTGTTTTAATAATTTCATCATCTAGTTAAAAGATCATTATAAAAGCAGTTGCTTCACTGCCCTGATCTGTCATCCTGCTTTTTCAGAAAGTTACCAGCAGGTCTTCACAGGTAACACACGCTTATGGTAACTTACAGAGTTTCTATTCTGCATAACAAATTTTTGAAGAAATATAAATTGAGGCAAGCTTTTTAAAACACATTTAGTGAAGGAGCCTTCCCATAAAACAAAATTAAACCCACTTGACCCCCCCCCCCCCAACTTACACAAAAATCTTACTGAGTATTTAGTTTTACAGTTGCAACACAAATACTAAAGTTGTCTTTTTTTCTTTCAAATAATAATAAAATACATTAAGATGGTGGAAGAGGAACGTTTTGAAGTTAGTTTTGTTTGTTTTTTACAGGTAAATATAGGTAACTTTAATTATAACCACTCACCACTTTCATATGAAGCCTGAAAAGTCAGCTCTGTTACTGAATATTAAGATTCCCAAAGTCAACCACAAAGCTTACCCACACAAGTTCCATTTGTTTCACACGCTGAGTGCATTTTTTGCCAGAGGGATTCTTTGCCAGATTTTTTCATTGCTTCCTCTCTAACACTCTACTTCAGAAGGACTTATTTTGAAGTACACATTATGAAATTGAAACAACACTTGACCTTAAAGATGGATCCTAATGCCTTTTTAAGGTGTTGAAAAAAATAATAATTACCAAATCCCTTCTCCCCAAACCTAAACACAACTTAGCCAACTTGAATGCCTGAGGTTGTACAGCATCTGTCTTACAAAGTCACTTGTGTGTCGAGATGCATCATTGCCACAGTACACTTAATCACAGTCTACTGACCAGAAAAGGAAGTCCTCAACTGACTTTGTGTCTTTGACAGATTGTAGCAAAAACTGTTTAAGTACATGTGTCTTCTACATACGCATCTCTGAACTGAAAGCCTGTGCACATCAATCTGTCGCATACATCTACATTTTTAAAGCATCTTCTACCATAAGCATAGTCTGAGTCATAAAATTCTGAAGAATTATTGAACAAGAGGGCACCTGTTCCAACTCTTTGCCTTGTAAGAACAATAAAAGGTTACTTTGGTTACTGTATTTCTCTGGGTTGGAAGGCCTTTCTTCCCAACTGAACAAGATCATAATCAACCAAGCACAAGCTCCACTGGCCTTGAGGATGCAGTTCAGATTGCAACGTTTCAAGGAAGTCTGTTACATTCTTCATGACACACAGCAGCTCTTTGGCTGCTTCAATTTGCACAAAGCCATAGCCCAACAGTCCCATTTTGCACCAGACATTACTTAGACACAGAGAGAATTGGTCCTGTAATATCTCCTCACTCTGTTACTCTTGATCTTTCCAGATAACACTGTTGTTGCTATTTTTCTAGCATATGATTGATTTTAAAAATTTGCAGAGAAAGAAAGTCTTAACTTTTTGCAAAACTGAGTATGTCTATAAAAAAAGATATTAATAATCTTTTCCTTCCTCACAAACATTAAGAAGTTGATTTCTTTTTTCTTAATAAAAGTATTGGTATGTAGCTAAGTGTTGATGTAATTTTGATAAAATGTTCATGTTTATTTAATCAGATGATTTACATTTCATATGAATAAATTTATACAACAGCATTGGACTGTAAACAAGATTTATTTAGGTCTAAACTCAATCAAGTTAGAACATTTATTAATTCATGTTTTAAAATGCATATATTGAAAAATATGCTGCTAGTCTGCTAAAGCCTGCTAAATGAAAGGAGATAAGAGCTTATACTCTGCCGCTCTGATTTAGAGTCACTATGTGCTCAAGCATCATCTAACAATTGACAGGAACCTAACGGGCATCAGCAGATCCATTGGCTACCCTATGTTACGTTGGCTGCAGCAGTCAGAGGGATCTGAGCAATGGCTGAGGTGCAGCTGCCGTTATACTCATTTGGCTCCTTCCACTGAGAGAGACGTGCGTCTGTGTGGGTGAGACAGAGAGACCAAATCTCCTTACAGCGCACAGGGACAAAACACACTGGCAACAAGCATCTCATTCCTAGTCGTTACAAGGGTCTGGGTACATGGCACCCCTTTTTGTTAGAAGGATGCATACTGTGTTCCAAATCTGACATACCGTGGCATGGCAACATACCATGCATACCATCATTCTTCTGGTGGTGGGAAGTATGCAGATGTTTTCTATCAGGTATCCCTGCTTCTGATCAAAAGTTACTTCTATGAAACCATGATAAAGAGAAAGAATTTAGCTGAAAATGACAATCCTTTTGTATTTAAACCTGGTTCAAGCAATTGAAGTATAATATCAGCTCTAGAAAACAATACCCTCAATAAAATTTTCCACCTTTTATTACTTTAAATGTAATGTCAGATTTTAGTTGTAAGTAAATACAAAACAAAGTTAGTACTTGGTGACTCTTTGTGTCTCCCTAAAATGTTCTATGACATTACAATATTGAACCTGGAATACAGATTTTGGAATCCTCTTATTACTCTGGCCCTATATGCACTTACATTAGACAGTTTGCAATTCTTTTCTGCAAATTTACAAAAATTTCACTAACTGCAGCATGAGAGTGCTTTGAGTGCAAAATATTTGTGCAAAGATTACAAGTAAGCTGAAGTGCATGAAAGCAATATCCAAGTAATTCATTAATGGTTTTGTGTAGTAAACTATATGGTTTTGGTAAATCATTTACAGGCCTGTAGAACCCTGAAGATGAATGCATTTTTCAGGAGTCATCAGGCAGCAAACTTTCATTTTAAGCCCACCTAAATAATATTCTGATGTACTGTTCCCAAAAACATAATTTACAGAGATATTTATTTTGAAAAACAAAGCAAGACGTGTGTATGTGTACGCAGAGAAGGGACAACCTCCATGAGACCTGTGCCCCCTCAGTGCAGCACTATCTGGCCTGTGCTGTGTGGCTGCTTTGGCTGTCGGTACGCTGACCCATGCTGACCATTGCCCCAGGTCTCATGGGACTCTGTGCCCGCCACTGTGGGGTCTGGCCCTGGGGCTGCCCCCCACAGCCTCCTGACTTTCAAGCTCCTCAGGAGGCGGTGGTCAGGGTACAGCCCTGCAGGTCACCCCAAAACCCGCTGCCCCAAGCCTCTCAGCAGAGCATAGTAGGGTTTGCCGGGCAGACACAGCTGCTTGCCACTGCTTCCTCAAGCCTGGCAGAGCTCTTCCTCCTCAATTCAGCTAGAGGGAGCTCTCCCCTGGCAGTGTTTTCTCTGAACAGTATCATTTTCCAGGCTAGCAGTGAGCTTTCCTTCACCTGCTCGTGAGCCCAGGCCTACCAGTCGCTGGCAGGAGGCCTGACTTCCTGTACTGAGAGGAGACCCAGCTAACCACTCTAATTAACTATATCCAACCATCAAATTAACTTTTCCTGAAATAGTCATCTACCAAACATTAAAGTCTAAAAGGTAAGAAAGTAAACATAAGCACGTCAGGGAACGGAAAGAAAGGTGACCATGGGCTTTAGGAGGGAAAACCGTAAACAACCATTTTCTCATCATCGCATGTGCAGCCACAACTTCAGTGCTTGGTTATTGCGGTAATGACACAGGAAAAAAGAACTACAATAACTATATGAAATTAAAAAAGAAGTCTGTAGTGAGAATATAAAATGTCTGTGATTTTTTTTTTGCTGGATATCGTACTATTTTGCAGCTTCCACTACAGTTCTTCATTGGAGAGTGTCCAGAGAAGGGCTACGAAGATGGTGAAGGGCCTAGAGGGGAAGACATACGAGGGGCAGCTGAGGTCACTTGGCCTGTTCAGCCTGGAAAAGAGGAGGCTGAGGGGAGACCTCATTGCGGCCTACAGCTTCCTCACGAGTGGGAGTGGGGGGGCAGGCGCTGGTCTATTCTCTTTAGTGACCAGTGATAGGACCCATGGGAATGGTGTCAAGCTGCGACAGGGGAGGTTCAGGCTGGATATCAGGAAAAGGTTCTTCACTGAGAGGGTTGTCATGCACTGGAACAGAATCCCCAGGGATGTACTCACGGCACCAGGCCTGTCGGAGTTTAAGAAGCATTTGGACTGTGCTCTCAGTCATATGGTCTGAATTTTTGGGTAGACCTGTGTGGAGCCAGGAGTTGGACTCATTGATCCTTGTGGGTCCCTTCTAACTCGGGATATTCTATGATTCTATGATTGCCTGTCATTGGGAGCAGGTAAAACTTTAAAACTTACAGATCTCCTGAATTCTATGATGACACTGATTTGAATGGTAAAGGTATTTCTCTTATGTGCTTGACAATGGAAAATATTTTGCTAGAATGAGTAAATGCAAAAGGCCATGTCCTATCTGAAGGTGGGTCTAAACAAGGAACCCTTTGTGGAAACAAAATGTACAGCACATGATACAGAGTACATGAGGATGCTAATTCAAGCACTGAGAGTCAAGAAGAACTCAAAGAGAAGTTTAGTGGAGGTATTTCTCATGAGCTATTTTCCATGTCACACAGTGGGGTGTTTATGTGTATTTTGAGCATTAATTGATAAGGATGAGAAATGATCACCTTGCTGGCTTAATTTTCTGAGAGTTAAACTGCTAAGACACACCAGACAAGCCTTAAGGCTGAGCAATAATCCCCTCTTCATTCTCCCCTAGATGTAATGAGATGCCTGTGTCTGAACAGAAAGCACTCTAAACCTTTCCACAGCTTCAGCCAGTTAGTAACTATCTCACAAAACTAAATGCTTAAATCAGCTTTTGGAAGCTATCTTCTCTGCCTAAGCACAGGAGGCAACTTGCAGCAAGCCACACCAGAAACCACTGAAATAAGGGATCATATTAAAAGGAAGATGAAATCGGTGCAGAATCAGTATGGGGATTGCTTTGACTTACTGATTTTCCTAATGGATATACCAACCTGATAGACTTCTTCAATGAGTTGAATAACTTCATGAACGAGGATAGAGAAGTGGATGTTACCTTGATTTTATGGCTTTTGACACTGTCTCCTGTAACATCCTCATAGACAAGTCAACAAAGTACAGGTGAGCCAACAGTGAGGTGGATTGAAAGCTGGTTGGATGGCTGGACCTGTTATGATCAGTGGCATAAAATCCAGTTGGAGGCAAGTCAGTTGTGGTGTTCACCAGGGGTGGATACAGGGACCAAGACTGTTCAATGTCTTCATTAATAATCTTAATGATGGGGAAGAGTGTACCTTCAGCAAGTTCGCAGACATTATAAAAGAGCCACTAAGATGACTAAGGGACTGGAGCACATCTCTTATGAAGAGAGGCTGAGTGAGCTGGGACTGTTCAGTCTAGAAAGGAAAAAACTCAGGTGTTATTGTGTATAAACACCTGATGAGAGGGAATGAAGGAGCAGCCAGACACTTCTCAGTAGTGTTCAATGACAGGACGAGTCAATGGGCACAAACTGAAACAGAAAACTTCATCTGAATGCAAGAAAACACTTTTTTTTTTTTTTTAAACTGTGAGGATGGTCAAGCACTGGAACAGGTTGCCCAGAAAGGTTGTGGACCCTCCAACTGTGGAGATTTTCAAAACGAAACTGGACACAGTCCTGGTAAACCTGCTGTAGTTGACCCTGCTTCAGCTGGGGGCATGGACTGGATGTGCTCAAGAGGTCCTCCTCAAATCCAATGATGGTGTGATTCCATGATATTCTGGATTCCAAAGAAAATTAGAAGCATAAGCTACCCACAGTCCACACTGAAATAGTGTGTCTAAAGCTTCTTTCATTTGTTTAGATACTGAATCTAATTTATATTCTGAATTTTGATAGCAGCATAGTAATGGCATTTGGAATGCACTGGAACACAGAGTAAAGCAACTTTTGGGGTAAAAAAAAAAAATCTTTGTTGTGATGACCTTGTACTTCTTTTATTACTCTGCTTAGTGTGGCTGGCCATGTCCATAATGTGTCAATGTTATTACATGTTTTTTCTCAAGGCAAGATGGGCTAGCACAGTATTCCTTGAACCCCAAGAATTTTCACTCTAACTTGACAATCTAATTTGAAGCATTCTAGAATATAAGTCCTGAACAATGTGTTGAAATGTACTACCTTACACAGTAAACTTTTGGTTCAACAGTCAGCCCTCATTTCAAGGATTTAAATCTGCTGAATATTCCTTTCTTGCATAAATGTAAATAGTTTGTGATTTTGAAGATGAAAAGATTTTGAAGGATTTTGGTTCCTGAGGAGTTTTAGGCTTCCTGAGAAATAGGCTTTTGGGATGGTGATATTATGCTTATTTAAAGACCTGCTTTAGTTTAAATATTTAGCTCAGCTTTTCTTCTTGGCAGAGGTACAAAGGTTCTTCTGAATTTGACACACACAAGACAGCCTTCTAGAGAATAGGTAAAACTACTAATAATTTTTTGTTACTGTGCTCCAGCTATGTCTCTGAACCCTTCTGCACAGAACAGATCATGGTAATGTTCAAAAGAATTTACAGTCTAAGTATAAAATAAAATAGATCAGATGGGTATAAAAAGGTGCAGGGGAAAAAAATAAGATAGAGAGGGCTTGACTGTGCCCTCACATAAGTTTGCTAGCAGTAGCTTAAATGTTGTCTAGGTTTAACAGTGAATGAAAACCTGAAGGAAGGAGTAGAAAAACACCAGTTTCTTCACTAGTGAGACTACCAAGCTCTGTAGTGTTTGTCTCTCTCCTGTTTCTTTAGCAGCTCTTGGGACTACTGTAGCATCTTCCTGTGGCATTCAACAAAGGAATTTCTAAAGAAATTGTCCCTGAAACTAGGGAGAAAATTAAATACAATCTTCCAGGAAAATTCAAAAAAAAAAAAAAAAAAAAAAAAAGCAGCATCTCCTGCTGGGGTTCTGTTTGTATGTTAAATTTTGATTAACCAGGAAAGATGATTCAGCAGGGAAAATCAAACCTTTTCTTGTGAGTTAAAGTACCTGATTCTGCCTTCTGAAACATTGCAAGGAGTCTGTAATGTAAAATATGCTCATGTGATGAAGAAAGGCTATTCAATTGCATTTAAACTTACTTGAGATATACTGTTAACAAAATATTATTTTCAGAAAATTAAATTCAAAGTCTGTTACCTGAAAATTGAGGTTCTGAACAGAAGGGATTTTTCCAAAGTCATTGTTTCAAAATATGAGATGTAAATAAAAATTTAAAGCTGCAACTGAAAGTTCCCCAAAACATCAGGAGTCTTTCTGATCTATCACTTTGCTTGTGCTTTGTGGAATGTTGTTGCATTCAGTGCTCAGGGACCTCTAAAGGAAGCTATGCTGAACATTTGACATCATAAGCAACTCCAGCAATACCAAATAGCAAAGTACTCAGTATGGTTTGAAGGCATAAAAATTGAGATAGGACAGAGAGAACTGCTGTGTGCAATATCTGAAAGATTTGTGTTGTCTAATGAAAAGGTTACTTTCTTTAAATGTGTGATGACCTCTGTGCTATGAAACAGAAGAGGTAGAACCATGTTGCAGACTGTGCAGCGTTTTCTTTGAGTTGCAGTAAGACGCTGTCTTAATTAAAGGTCTGCTGTCTTTACACCAGGCCTGCTGGCAATGGACAAGGTTCACCTGTCTCTAAAGGGGAAAAGGATCTTTGCTCAGGAATTAGCAGGGCTCATTGATAGGGCTTTAAACCACATTTGAAGGGGGAAAGGGATAAAACCAGTCTTGACAGAGACAACCCTGGGGGTGGTATAACAATGTTTACGGGGTGGTGTGCTAACAAGGTCCGTGGCTCTGCCACCCCCGCTGAGGTAGGTGATGGAGAGCTATACGCCAGCAAAGGCACAAGGTATGGGTTAGAAATTCTGGGGTGACCTCATTGTGGCTTTTCAGTACTTAAAGGTGACTTAAAAAGAGACGGAGAGCGACTTTTTGCTCAATCAGATAACGACGAGACAAGGGGGGAATGGTTTTAAACTAAAAGAGGGGAGATTAAGGTTAGAGATTATGAGGGAATTCTTCACTCAGAGGGTACTGAGGCACTGGAACAGGTTCTCCAGAGAGGATGGATTGCTCAGAAAGGTTGTGGATGCCCCATCCCTGGAGGTGTTCAAGACCAGGTTAGATGAAACTCTGAGCAACCTGATCTAGTGGGTGATATCTGCTTATGGCAGGGGGGATTGGAAACAGATGATCTTTAAGGTTTCTTCCAACCCAAGCCATTCTATGAAATCACAAAAGTGCCCAGGAATGGTCATGCAGGGATTAGGACTTCTCCCCACAAAATGGTGGCGGGATCACTAACCCAACTGAAGTACATCTACACCAATGCACACAACATAGGCAACAAACAGGAGGAGCTGGAAGCCATTGTGCAGCAGGAAACCTATGACGTATTTGCTATCAGCAAAACATGGTGGGACAGTTTGTATGACTGGAGTGCTGCAACAGATGACTACAAACTCTTCAGAAGGGATAGGCTAGGAAAGAGAGGCAGTGGAGTAGCCCGGTATGTTAGGGAGGGTTTGGATTAATTAATAATGGTGATAGGGTTAAATGTTTATGGGTAAGAATAAGGGGGAAGGCCAATGAGGCAGATGTCCTGGTGGGCCTCTGTTATAGACTGTCTAACCAGGTTGAAAAGGCAGATGAAATATTCTACAAACAGCTGGGAGAAGTCTCACAGTTGCTAGCCCTTTGTTCCCGTGGGAGACTTCCACTTAATGAGATGTCTGATGGAAATACAACACAGTGGAGAGGAAACAGTCTAGGAGCTTTCTAAAGTGCATAGAAGATAACCTCCTGACAGAGCTGGTGAGGGAGCCAACAGGGAATGGTGTCCTGCTGGACCTTTAGCTTGCAAATAGAGAAGGACTCGTGCGTATTGTGAAGGTTGGAGGCTGTCTCGGGCACAGTGATCATGAATTGAGTTGTTGATTCTTGGAAAAGTAAGGAGGGGGGTTAGCAGAACTGCCACCCCGGACTTCCAGAGGGCAGACTTCAGCCTGTTAAGGAGACTGGTTGGCAGAGTCCCTTGGGAAGCAGCCCTGAAGGGCAAAGGAGTCCAGGAAGGCTGGACACTCTTCAAGAAAGAAAACCTAAAGGCACAGGAGCAGGCCATCCTCACATGCCAAAAGATGAGCTGGCATGGAAGAAGACCACCCAGGCTGAACAGAGAGCTGAGGCTAGAGCTCAGGAAGAAAAAGAGGGTTTTTGACCTTTGGAAGAAGGAGCAGGCCACTCAGGAGGATTACAAAGATGCCGTGAGGCTGTGCAGGGACAAACTTAGAAGGGCCAAAGCTGAACTTGAGCTTAATCTGGCTCAAGTCTTAATATTTCATTGTCTTAATATTTAAGACAATAAAAATGTTTTTATAAATACAAAAACAAGCAAAGGAGGACTAAGGAGAATCTCCATCCTTTATTGGATGTGAGGGAAACAGTAACAAGAGATGAGGAAAAGTCTGAGGTACTTAATGCCTTCTTTGCCTCAGGCTTTAGCAGCAAGACCAGTTGTTCTGCAAGTACCCAGCCCCCTGAGCTGGTACATAGGGACAGGGAGCAGAATGAAGCCCTCATAATCCGTGAGGAAATGGTTAGCGACCTGCTACTCCACTTAGATGTATGCAAGTCTATGGGACTGCCCTGGCTATCAGGGGAGGTCCCAGTCAACTGGCGGCTAGCAAACGCCCATATACAAGACCCAGTCAGCATGGGTTTATGAAACACAGGTCCTGCTTGACTAACCTGATCTCCTACGACAAGGTGACATACACAGTGAATGAGGAAAAGGCAGTGGATGTGGTCTACCTAGACTTCAGTAAGGTTTGTCAAGATAATGCTGATTTTTACTTCTCATTTCTTCTTAAATTTACATCAAATTCACAGATTAAACACAAATATTTGCAAATAAATTATATTTTGCATAGCAGGAACACGTGCCACATCAAGACATAGTGGAATTTACATTTATGGCTATATATCATCTCTTATCCTGTGTTACCAGCAGCAAAACTGCAACTGACACATTTATGCCACATGAAAAGAAGCATTCTTTACTGTCCCACCACCAACCTTTGTTACTATACGGTTGCTCTCCAGATTACATCCAGGTATGCCTGGCAGCAAACAAACTGACCTAGCATGCTTAGGCAAACAAGTTATCTGACAATCCAACAGGTATCCTTTTGCTAGCCCTCAGCTTGCATTTAAGTGAACTTGCATGCTTATTATCTACACACTGTGAATCTACTTTTGGGGGCAAAATTTGACTAGTCATCAAAAGTCAGCGTTAATTCAGACTGCACTGAAATCAACAGGCTGAAGGTAAAATCACTTCAAGATCAGTGATTTAACAGAAATAGATTTTCATTTGTCTCAGCTCTGACCTCAGCATGAAGACCTGAATTACATATTTCTTACAATGCCAAAATTGGGAAATACATAACTAAACTATTGGGCAGCAGTTATAACAAAAGGAAGTACCCCTTCCACACAGACAAAACTGAATTTGAAAACTTACAGCTATAGCAAATTACAGAAGGCAAAAGCATAAATGGATGAAAAAAAGAAAGACAATACTACCACAGACCATTCAGCATGATAGTGCAGATGCAACTTTCAGCTCAGGCCTTCCACGAACTACTAGCTAAAGTTGTATTAACAGGAAGTCTGACTTTGTGTATTATATTGTCTTCCTAAGCATCTACAATCTGACATTGTCAGAGAGGACAATGGGTGAATACGGTTGGTTTTAAGTTCTTAGGGTCACTCGATTTTGCAGTACTCAGCAGCTATCTGCTATAATACGCTAAAAAAATGGGATCAATTTACTACCTCAATTTAATATAAAGAAAAATCTTATCCTTCTGCCTCCTGAAAGCTGCACACAGATACCTCTTACCTGTCCAGCCCAGTGTAGACTTTCTCATAACCCTAATACTCAATCATGGCATAATACCAACAAGAATTAAACTAAATTTAAGTTTCAAACATCAGTTGTTTATAAGCCATCTGATTCATATGCTTAGAATATACAACATAGAATATACAACTTCAAACAAGAAGTTAATCAAACAAATCAGAGTATGCCTGTGCAGTTTTAGTATTGTAGCACATTACTCAAAAATAGTCAAAAGAGCTTTCAAACTGAAGAAGATAAAATATGTGCATGCTTGCTCTTGAAAATTTATATCTACATTATAGCAGAGACACAACACAAAACATACATATTTATGTAAAAACACTAAGCACATATTACCTGGGCTTCAGGAAAGCAGCAGTAATATACTGCCAGAGGGTTAAGGCACTTTTTGAAGTTGTTTTATTGCCTGAGGCCAAGGCACATCAAAGCATCAGCTTTGAGTATTATGTCATTACCATGTTTTTAATTTTTATAAATTATATAATTAATTTTAGAGAATATGTATAGTGAAAGTAAGTGTAAATAAGAAAATAAGATTGTTCTGACAGGAAGAAATGTCCCAAAATGTTCTCTTTGTAGTGAACAAAGAGTCTGCTGTTTCTAAAAATGTCTGCCTCCTACAGGTAAAAAACCAAGACACCAGAAAGCACACCTCATGTGCAATGGTTCATACAGCTTCTGTTCACAACCCACAGCTCAACAGTGACCACATCCAATAAACCCAAGGACATAAATTTCTTCATTCCATAATAACCTACATCCACTTCCCAGTATTAGCGAGCACAGCATCTGATTAACATAAATGCATGCTAGTTCCCACTGAAATCAGTTAGGTTGACATGGTCAAATTTAGGCAAGTATATCAAGTGCTTTGGTCTATCAGGTCAAATAGAATCTTATGGGACTCAGGTTTAAAGTTCACATAGGTGAACTGGATGTAAAAACGGGAGAAAGAAACATCGTGTATAGTAAGTAAAAACAAACAATAAGCATTCCCCTCCAAAATCATCACTGGGTTGGAAAAAAATAGCTTAAATAAGAATATTTTTTAGTGTTTGAGATGTATCTTAATTTCTATTGTTCCTTGAAGTCAGTACATTGCTATATATGCAGATGCTGACAACACATACCTCCCATCCAAATATTATATATAACCTGTATACAAAAAAATAGACAAGTAATACTTCATAGCTCAACAAAAGGCAGTATAAACATGCCATGTTATTAGATGTGCCTAGAAAGTGGTACTTAACAACATTTACCTGTGAGCATACTAGTGTCAGCAAGCTCAGCACTAGTGATGGGTACATTGGGACCATCCTCTTCATATGCTTTCAAAATGTACTTCTCAATTACACCTATGACCCCAGCAGGTTTGTCCCAGGTGACCTCAATGCTGTAACCATTTATACTGTGAACTCTTGAGGGAGTTGGCACATTTTGTGGAACTGTGGAAGGATAAAATAGAAAATAGAGAAAATGGCAGTTCTAAGGAGACTATTGCCCCTATTCTTCACTTTTAATGGCTGCAGTAAATCAGACTCAACCATTAGCATAAATACAATTTATTAGAGTTGTAACTTTTCAGCATTGATTTAATATGACTGCACATCTTGAGCTATTCAGTTTAAGCTATATTTCAAAACCATCAAAACTCCATCTACATAGCATTCCTTCTCATCTTGTTGAGGTTTTCGAAAAACATTTAATGTATCAAATATATTTAAGCATCACTCAAAAAGAGGATGTGGACTGTATATAGCTAACAAATTCAGGTTTTATAATCATGCAACTGAATGAAGCAAGACGTTACTGCAACACAGAAGGGTTTGACTTTTATCTGTTGGGTATCCAAGCCAAAGAATGACACAAATATGGAACATCTCTAAAACTGTGCATCCTCATTTACAAAAGTGCTTCAAAAATTTAAACTTACTAATTTACTTTCATGTTTGCAAAATTCTAGACAACTGTCTTAGGGCAAAGCAGAGACTTGTTAGGCCTTTTTGCAAAACCCTTTGCTTCTGATCATTCCATAGAATTAGGGGGTGTCAGTAGGGAGAAAAAAAAATGAAGATTTTCAAAAGAACTGGAAAGCCAAACTCATGTATGCATAATGTTACTAATGAAAAATAAAATAAAATAAAATCCCATTTCCCATAACCTTTAACTATTTATTAGATATTGCTATACCAAGTAAAGGTCTGGCCAGTAACAACTTCATCACAGATGACTGCACAAGGGATGCAGAGGAAAGGCCCAAGGAACACTATGGCAGGATGATGGATGATGAGTTTGCTGTAAATGCATGTGGCCTCCCTAGCCCTGCTGATGTTCATTTGCTTTTTTCACCATCAAATAACCACTTTTTTGTAATTTTATTGTTTAGTTTCATTAAATATAAATACAGACAGTGTTTGCTGTTTTTTCTGTTTTTTGTTGTTGTTGTTGTTGTTTGTTTTTGATAAGAAAGGTACTAGAATGCAAAGTATAAAAAATACTTGGAAGTCATAATGCTTATATAAAGAAGCAATGTGATAGTCTTAGAAAGTTTCAGTTAATACAGTATTATATTGATTTTATTAGTTCTGAAATGTATTAAAGAGCAAGGTAAGGTACGGTATAGCAGATGTTCTTCTCATAAGGGACATCTCAAAAACAACTCAAAAATAATTAAATAGTGCAATTATTCTTCAACCCTGGGGAACATGTAGTTGCTCAATGCTGTGGTCAGCTTACAAACATAAATTTATGGAAAAACCTACTGTGGTCACACACTTGATATGAAAATATATATACATCTTCTTTCTTCTGGGTGGTACACAAAATAATGACACTAAGTTGTGTAAGAGTGCATTGCAAGTCAAATATTAACACAGGCTATCTTTTTTTTAAGATCATTGTCCTGGTTCCAGTTAGGACAGAGTTAAGTAGCTCATAGTAGCTGGTAGGGTGCTATGTTTTGGATTAGGATGAGAAGAGCGCTGATAACATGCTGATGTTTTAATTGTTGCAGAGCAGTGTTTACACCAGGCCAAGGACTTTTCGGCTTCTCGCTCTGTCCTGCCAGCGAGCAGGCTGGGGGTGCAGCAGGAGCTGGGAGGGGACAGACCCAGGACAGCTGACCCAAACTGGCCAAAGGGGTATTCCATACCATCTGATGTCATGCTAAACAATATATAGGGGTGGCTGGCCGGGGTGGGGGGGCCGGCTGCTCGGGAATAGGCTGGGCATCGGTCAGCGGGTGGTGAGCAATTGCATTGTGCATCACTTGTTTCTTACACATTATTATTGTTAATACTATTATCATTATCACTATTATTATTATTATTGTTATTATTATTTTCCTGTCTTAATAAACTGTCTTTATCTCAACTCACAGGCTTCACTTTCCCGTTTCTCTCCCCCATCCCAGAGAGGGAGGGGGGAGGGTGAGCGAACGGCTGTGTGGTGTTTAGCTGCCAGCCGGGTTAAACCACAACAATCATGCATTGAATATCTTGTATCAAAAGAATTCTCTGCATTAATGGAATGCAGTTAAGGCTTCAATTTATGGAAGAGGAAAAGTTGAGTAAATAAAAAATGCAGAACTGTAGATCTTAAAACTTGCTGGCTCAATAAAGTTTGCTAAAAACACTGAACAGAAAAGGAAATGTCCTTTAAATTCTCTTCATGATATGTAAGACAAATGTGATCTTTAAGGCTCAGCAGGAATTATGTTCCTTTGAAACCCTTTCCACAAGGCACATGCTGCTTTTCTGTTAAATATTACTGTATTTTCACACACAACGTACAGGTTACTTGTAAAAAGAATCCTTCCCCCACTCTCATCATTCAACAGCAATGAGCAGCATAGCCATGTGCAGGCAACGTAAATAAAAGCTTGTACTAGACCCTCTTCTCACTAACTACATGGCTTCTCATCCTCCACAGCTTGCTCCTGCTATCCCGCTATCTCCTTTCTCTGCACTTGATTTTGTATCACTTGGTTATACATAGGAAAAATAGGAAATTTACTTCCTCTAGCAGACTTCCATAATGTGAGTTTGGATATGCACGTATCAATGTGCCTAGATGCATGTCTCTTCTTATTCATTTAATGCAATTCAATTATTTCACATTCCTTGCTCTCATACAATTGCATAATACAATATGTATTTGGAAAAGACTTGGAATTATATATGGAAATTTTTTGCCTGAACACATTATAGCTGAAATGAGACAGTCACTTGCTACCTATCCAAAGCATCAAGCAGTTTTAGTCCCTTTAGAAATACTATGCAACTTAGACTGCTCAAAATTGTTGTGGTGGGATTTCCTCTAACCTAACATTAGATAGATTAGGTAGCATATGAAAAAAAAAAGTTATAAGTAAGCCTTAAAACTGTATTTACCTGACTCTCTTGTACGAACGCGGGTCCATACACTAGATACTGATCCTCCTTCATTTGAGGCAACCACCCGGTAAAGGTATTCTTCAAAGAAAACAGAGAAACATAAAAGGGGAGAAAAAGAAAAAAAAAAAAAAAAAAAGACTGAACATGGTAACACATTAATACAGAACAAAATAAAAATTATGTATTTTGTTTAAGGAACCGATGTGTTACCTGTAAATGGTTGTAGACCATTCTCATAAACACTCTGCTCTTTTCCTCGGTATACTAGGATGGAGTCATTTCCCCTGCAGTTAACAGCACTGTCAGTTGATAGGCATCCATCCAGATTGACTCTGACAGCACTGCTGGACACAGATGCCAAGTTAACGACAGCACCTCGTGTAAATTTAACATCCTTCATGCAACCACCGAAACCTAGCAAACAGTAAGGGATTAGTATCACATAAAGAGCCTCAGTCATTAATTAAGAGTCATTTTTGTTCCTTTCAAATCTATATCTTCAGCATTAAAGACTGTAATGTGAAAATGTTAACTTCCAACATGAGAATTCTGTCCCTCCTGTCAAGACACTAATGCTAGTAAAAATCACTGGTATTCTAGTGTGGAATTCCTGCCTTACTGAACTGTACTTTCATTGTTATCAGTTCCATCCCATGAAAAAATATTTCTTTTCTGCTTCATCCCTTCTGCCTTTAAAATTATTACCATAAAAGTGATTCTGAATTTGAAAATCAGCTTTCTGTTGCTTGCTGATGTTTTTGTTGATACATTCTCCTCAAACTGAGGATATGTAGATTTAAAACATACCAAAGAGATGACAGAGGTATATCAGATTATTGTAATACAGGTATATCTGGTATACTGCTTGCAAACATATTCTGAAAACATAACCCCCAAACTGTTTGTTTACTTGAAAAAATTAAGTAACTTTTATATTTATTTGTATATAGGTGTACATTTACGTTTCAGTGTGTGTGTTACATTTTTACCAATATTATAAATATGTTAAATTAGTTATTTGCAAAAACAAAATCACAAAATTTCAGGGTGCAGTTCTTCAAGTTTCCTTATATTTCTATGACATAATTTATAAAGAAATTAATACATTGATGTAAACTATTTCTCAGATCTGGGTAAAGTTCAGCGGTCAATGGTTAATGTAAAACCAATGGAAACAGTAACCAAACTGAAGACTTAATTCATTTTTGTATTAACTTTGCAAATTAAAAATCAGTCTCTCGCAGATCAGTGCTCTTTTTCAGCTTTGTGCAAGCATTATATTTATATCTTTTGTACTTTTATAGCCTTTATTTCTACAAGATGGAAGATGAAAGCAGTATTCACACTTAGCCACCTGAGTTAAGAATCCAATATTCATGCATAGTTCATGGAAAAGGGAAGTGGCATTGAAGGTGGATACCTATTTTGAATAAGCCTATAAAACACCTTCCGCCTCCACCATGCTGGGAATTTAGAGATATTGCTCTTTTAAATAGACACATCTTAATTTAAGCTCAACTCCTACTCCACAGAGATTTGGTTGGTTTCTGAGTCTGTGGCAGAGGAAAGAATTAATCCCAGTCTCCACAAGCATCTTAATAATTAGACAAAATGAACCATTGCTTTATTTGTGATTGGGATGCATACTATATAACCTATTTTAATCCTTTTTTTTTTTTTTTTTTTTTCCTTAGGATCATTCTAGATGCATTTATCACTATTTATAGACTTCTGACTGATGTCAGCCAAATAGTTTTTTGTTTATGCTCAGGAAGCTGCAGAATAAATAATCACAGTACAAATTCTCACAGACTTTCCTGCCAGCTCCCCTCCACAGTGACTTCTCAGGACTACATGTGATGTGTCATGCAAAGGCCCACAGCCTCTAGCTGAAATTTCTTAAAGTAAGTGACGTATAGGTGTGGGGGGGGGGGGGGGGGGGGGGGAGGATATTTATCCCTTGCTTGAGGTGAAGAAAACAACATGCATTTATTCAAAATTTACTACCAAGCAGCCATTAATTGAGAAAACTTTTGGTAAATATTTATTAACCTGTGAAAGTCTCCATATTCCATTTATCATACCAATATATCATTATATTCCTAAATAAAAGTACGTTTCAAAACTCTATGTTTTAGGGAGTTGTATAAAGCAAAATTGAAATAAAAAGTATTAAGCAAAAAGTATATTAAGTATGTAGTGTTTATAGCATGTTTTCTACTAATTATAACAGTCTAGTAACACAAGCTTATTTGAAATTCACATTAGAGAAAAGCAAAACACAGATGTCAATACTTTCTGGACTGTGTGCCCTAACATCCTGTGGACCTATGTCCTGTTTCAACCTTACCTCCTTTCTTTTTGCTCAATCTTGCCATTACCAATATCATTCTGATTGGTCACACTGATAGAAACTGACAGGCTATATTTGAGAATGTGACAGGGTCAGACATAAGTTAAAAATATGCACTTAAGCCTAAATTTTAATATGTGGATGCCTAATCTTGCTCATCTAAATCTTCATTTAGGAACACAAAAATATTTTTGTCATCGGAAGTTCTAAAACCAAATTTACTGCTGCCATCTTCTTTTGCAGTGTGCTGGGCAGGCATGGTGGAAAAAGTAACGTTAATTGATGTGCCTGAATATTCACTTCAGGCATTTACTTTAGATGTTATTTTGCCCTAGATTCTTTGTTCACAGATCTCTTTGCTGCAGGAACTAAGAATGCATTCACTGACAAGGCCATACCATCTGCTATGAGGCAACATTGTCAGGCTATGACTTGGTAGCTCTTTTGGGCCATTAAAATTGTGCATATGGAACCTGGAGGAAGATTATAAAATGTTTGATACCTACAGCTGGAAGAATATTTAAAACAATATTTTTGAGCTGTGAACGTTAGTGCTTTGATTTGATTCAGTCCTTTCTGTAGCTGTGAATTCACAAGGCTTCTATGAAGCTCTGCAGAGCTTACTTGAATGCATGCATTTAATGTGTAAAGTTATTTAATAGGTTCCCCACTAAACACTCACTGACTGCAACTTGTTTGCTCATTGTATCCGAAAAATACACCAGGACTGATGAATAGCATCATAAGTAACAAAAATACACACCCAAACAGTAAATGGGTAATTTTTAGGCAGCTTTTTGACTACATTTCATACATTCAATCCTTAGGTGCAGACTATAAATAATGCTTTTCTCTTTTTCCTATAAATGTGACCTATCCCAGAGCAAAAGGGTCACAGTGGACGTCTCCCTTCCTCTTGGTAATGTGAAAAAGATCACCAGGTAACATAGCCAAAATCCAAATTCAGGATTTTATACTATTTTTTTTAGACCATAATCAGTATTGTTTGCAAAAGGACTAATAAGCCCTTACTGTTTGCTACGTGTGCCAGCATCCAGCCTCACTACAATGGTTTAAGCTGTTTGTACTCTGTTCCATTGGTTTTGTATTCCAGATCTGTGACTAACATGACAAGCTGATCAAGTGAAACAAGTTGATCGGAACTGGCTTTCTCTGAGAGTGATCTGAGCTCTTCTGGTCGGGTATCTCAGATAACCATTTGCTATTCTCCAATTTCTTCTCTCTTATGACTTGGATTGCTCCACCTATCACTAGCGTGGAAAGATTTGATAGCATTACAAAAGGATAGCATTACAAAGGGGTAAATTAAGCTGAATGTCTATGGATAACTGCAGTTAAAATAGCAATGGATGGGAGGATGAATTACTTCTCTGCTAGTGTTGATAAATGTTACATATTCATGAATTTATACTATGAGCAGAGCGTCCACCAACAACCTTGCACATGGTGCTAGTTTTTGAAAAACTTAAGTTGCTCTTGGTGTCACCTTACCTTGTTCTGGCCCCAGCTCTTTATAAAAACTCTGAATCTCAGGGGGGATTCCTCCTATGTAGATAGGTGAGTTTACTTTTAGTTGCTGAACATGGGGTTCCAGTATCTGCTCTCTCAGTTCATCCATACTTGCTGAAACTACAGAGCCCTCCTTGTTCACAGTTACTTTCTTCCACTTTCCATCACAATAAGACAGTCCTAACCAGAGATCCACTTGTGTAAAGACAGTGCCCGTTTTTAACAAGACGTTTAATATTCCACTTTTCAGTTCAATCTATAGATTTTAAAACAGAGAAAATATTTTGAAAAAGATGTCACATACAGAACAATAAAAGATGAGTACACTGCAGATATTTTAAAAATAAAGCAACTTTTAAAATGGTAATGATATTTTTATCTTCAGGATAGCAGAAATTCAAGTAAAATTGTTTGCACAAACCACGCTAAATGCAGTGCACCAGTTAAATTCAAAATGTAGGAACACATATTCTGTGTGTTTTTTTGTTTGTTTGTTGTGGGGTTTTTTTTTGACAACTGATTTGTCACTAATGTAACTAAGTAAAAAGAAAAGACAATGAATCAGGACTGTTTTCGTTTTTTTTTTTTTTTGAGAATGAGAAAACAGCATTTTATCTATCAATTCATTTTTGGGAAGAATGTAAGAAGATAATAAGGAAATGAAATGTCAGACCTGATTAAGCTCTTTTTAATTGGCTGGTGAACTCAATTTCAAATTTCTCCAGCGTACATTGATTCTGTATTTCATCCTCATTCTCCTAAATCTTGTAAGAAAATAATTGTTTTTGTATGTGCTTTTTGAGATTAATGTGCCAGTTTTCTAATAGAAACACATTTTACTTAAATTTTTACTGTAGAAGTTTCCAAATGCTTTGCTGCAAAACTTTTTATCCTAACTGAATTGAATGCAAGTGGGGTGAGAGTGTAAATGGGCAGGTATAGAGCACTAAACATTCTGATGATGAACTTGTGGTTGAAAAGTATGGACAAGCTCACAAAAAGGCATTTTTTCTTTCATGACAAATTCTTAAGTAAATAAAAACTAAAAAAATAATATAAATGCTTATTACCAGTATTGACAAGCTGACATATTTAGGTTTCTGGTAACATTAATATTGCAGTATTCATAATCAGATTGTATTTTCTTAACAGGGACTCCAGTATATGAAAGAACTCAGTACTTGAGATGCCCCTGGCAATGTTTATCCTGTTCCAAATTGCACACTGACTGCTTGCTCACAAGACTTTTGTGAAGTCAAGGGTTTTGCCTGTCTATTTGCTTCTTTGGGACCACAGCTTTTCCCATTTCAATGCGTAAACAGCCCTTCATAGCTTAGGTCGCTAAAATACGGGTGAAATCATGGCATCAGTATTGATACTATAGCTTGTAAAAGCAGTCCATTGGACAAGTCGTCATTTTTTTTCACTGATGAGAAATAACATGGATCACGCTGTCCTGGTGGGAAGAAAGTGTTTCAGCTCCATGACTACAGCAGTACACCAACAAGTCTGCCAGACCTAGCGGCTGGAGAGAAGACATGCTGATCAACATGGGGTGATCGACTCAGCACATCCCCTCTTCCAATTTACTCAGTTTGATAGTCTGAAAGCAGAAAGCAGGCAGAGATTGATGCTTGTGCTTTTTGTAATGACCTGGACTGACATTTAGAGTGCTCAAGAACAGCTAGAAGACCACTGTTCAGTTTGAACTGTTCTGCATGATGAAGATTAAAAAAAAAAAAAAAAAAGTCCTGGATACATCTGGCATTTACACGTCATCTCTGGTACCAAGCAAAGGTTTAGAAAAACATCTCATGAACTCTTTGTTTTTGATAAAATTCTGAGACCACTTTAAAAATGCTTGACTGTTAATTTATCCTCTATATATATACATATATATATACATTATGATGTTAAACCATAAATACATGAAGATCATCTCATTCTCCCGATGGACATGTTAGTTACCATCTCTCACCAGAGACAAATTAAGATCATTCTAAGAGCATTACACCAAAACCCCAAACCTGAACAGGTTCTCAGTTCAGTGGTTAAAAGCATACTTTTTAGAATTTGGAGTACAGATATTAAGCATCACTGCAACTTGCAATGATACTGTTCCTCTACACACAATTCTTAATTTGAGCATGCAGTGTTGGAATCAGGAAAGCCAAAGCTCAGACAGGATATGGAAAAGGACACAAAGTGCAAGGAGAGTTTCCACAGGCATGCTGGCATGTTCAACAAGCAGCTGGTTACTCGTGACATCTCTCAGGTATTGATACTGGGACCAATTCTGTTTAAAAAATGTATTAATGATCTGGGAAGTGGAATGAATGTACTCTTAGGAAGTTTGCAGGTGATAGTAAAGAGGCTGCAGCTGATCTTTTAGGCAATAAAAAGCAGCTTTGAAGAAAATGACTTGGAGGGTCCAGGTTGATTACAAATTGAACACTGGTCAGCAGTGTACCCTCGAAATGATGAAGATCAACCAGGCACTGGGCTGTATTAGAAAGAGGGTAGTCAGTGGGTCCAAGGAAGATATATTGACACACTGGAGTAAATTGAGTGGAAGGGCACCAAGTTGCTCAGTGTTGGAGTACATGACATATGAAAAGATTTATTCAGTCTTAAGAGTAGGTGTGATGAGAACTTTCACCTCTGTTCAACTACCTTGTGGAAGGATATAGAGAAGACAGACCCAGATTCTTCTCAGATATACATAGTGAAAGGATGAGAGGCAACACACAAGTTGTAACAGAAAAAATCACAGTTAGATATTAGAGTTTTGTTGTTTTTGTTTTTCTTGTTTTCACGGGGAGACACATGCCAGAGCAAGAGCGAGCAATTCATACTACTTTATCTGTTCATAGTTTGCTCAAAATTATTATGTCTGGATCCAAAGAGAATCAGACTGACCTCTCTAACTTCAGTGAATTATCTCAGGGCTTGGAACTCGTGGAAGAAATGACCTTTACACAGAGCACCTTTCTAGGACATAATTTTGTCTTGGCCAGAAGACAAGAGAGACTCTTTGGCAGTTTGGTAGCAGGCAGCCATGTGTCTAGCTACAGTCATTCCAAAACTATAAAGCTAATAAGAGAGCTGTGATCTATGCAAAGGGATGGGTCAGGGAATACCATCATACGTTGTGCTCAGGATAAGTGGTATAGCTTCTAATCTGTTTTGCAGTGCAAGTGTCTCCTGACCAAAGCTCCTAACAAAGACATCGTAGCTCATGCGCAACATGCTACACACCTCATTTTCACTTCCTATTAACCTTTTTTTGTGAGCTCAAGTGTACGGAAAAACCTTCTGTCATCATTATGTATGTGCAGAACACAAAGCTGCAAGGGTTGGAAAAGCATGCATATACTCATCCTCTCTAAAATTCCTCATCGCAAGGTTATGGAGATGTCCCAGTCAGGTGTAAAGGGACATTAAAAAATTTTTACTTGGTTTAGAAAAAATGCTATGAAAACTAACCACAATTTTTGGTGTTAAAAATAATATAAATATAAAACTGGCAAAAATCTGGCAGTATGAGTACAAAACAAAAGTGTTTTGTCTACATTGTGCTTTTGACTACACTTTAAATTTACTAAGTCCCCTCTGTTTTATAGCCAGAGCTTTTCTCATATTTCTGTTAGTCTTTCACAGAGCAAGAGGAAGGAAACAAGGACCACATGCCACAAGAATCTCCAGAAGAACCCAAGCCCCACATTTGTCCCTGTGAATACTGTTCAAGTAAATAGTGCCCCTGTACCATGAATTACATACATACTAGTCTTTTTAGTGTGGGACAATAGTGTATATAGCATCTTATGCTACTAGCCCATGACTCTGGTCATTACTTAAGGACAAACTAAAGCAATAGCATGTAATTAAAAAGACTTGCTATTGCAACTCATTATAATTTCTGAACCAAGGCTGCTTGAAAAGGAGGAAGCAATCAGGTCTAGGAGAATTCAAAATCCAGGAAAAAAACATCTGCTGAAAAAGTAATATAAAAAGTAAATACAGAGTAAGTTATAGCTGACCTGAAAAGGAGAAAAATATATTTATATGCTTTATGTCAGAAGTTTAAAAGAAAGAGCACATTAGATATAATGCCATACAATAAAACAGGCTTTGACGTGACAAGCCATTAGCAAAACAGCTGCAAAGTAATAAATAAACAAATAAAATAAAATAGAAATGGAAAGGGCAGGTCAGGTTATAAAGAATAACAATAGACTCAAAAATCTCTATGTGTAAATGATTGCTTCTTGGATCTACTAAAAAGAAATATTACTTTCAATGTAATCCTCTGTAATAGCTGCTAGTTGGTGCAACTAATAACTATAGTTGACCCACTATGCAGTGGTGACCACAGTCTAATTATATTCAAAATCCTTGGAAGAAGAAAAATATGAAAACAGAACCATGTAGTCAGTACAAAGAGTTTGAAAAACTGCAACAAACATATTCAACCTTAACCAAAGTCCTAAGCATAAAACAGTCTTATTTAACAGAGACAAAATGAAAGTTCATAGGCATCTCTCACAGATTTGCCTAATACAGGACTTTTGCAGCTTCCTCAACAGTTTTGAAAAAACAGTGAAAGAAGTGAGATGGTATTAAACTGGACCACTAATTTCAGTCTGTATGGCAATTCTCATATTTTAAATCAAAATGAATAAATCTTATTGATTATAAATGAACCAAGAATGAAGAGAACTCTTTTAATACAAGTCTCTTATTCTACTTTTTATTCACTTCTAACCCAGCAAAGAGAATAATTCTGCTTTTTCATATACTGATATTTTTCTTATTATAAATAACATGGGTAACTTATCTGCTGGGTGTATCTTAGTACGCAAAACTCAATGATCATACCTGAATACAGTTATTTGTACTGATTTCTAAACTTACTGCAAGATAATCTGGGCCATCTTTATTGTAAACAAACAAAAGCAATCCATTCAGTTGATCTGTTCTGAATTTGAAGGAGATCTCAAATTCCTGTCCGCCACTGAAAACATCTGAATGCAATTCTAGGAAGCCTTGAAAGAAAGTAAATACATGAATAAGTTAATCAAATACAGAAATAATAGGCTCATGAAACAAAAAACAGAAATCTATATGCTACTTTCTGATTGGACATGAAGATCTCAGAGGTTTCAAGACTAACGTTTATAGCTTTCACTCAGCTTTGTAAATGACACTTCTCCGTAATTTATTGTAACAAACCAAACTGGTGCAATGTCCTAACATCTTGCTACAATGTGAGACCTGGCATTTTTTGATATATTATGGACATCTGACTTTCTAAAAAAAAAATCTACCTGCAGTTAGAGCAGCACCTCCTCTCCATGAAAGCAAGTTTAAAGCATTTAAAAATAATACTATATAACTAAAACTGCTTTGAAAATCAGATCACTGTAATACTTTCAGTATGACTCCCTTTTAGGTTGCAAGAATATACATGGCTACTACACTGTACAGCAAATTACCTTTGCCAAGAAAATGTGCTCCTTCTGATAGGACAATGGGGCACCCTTCCCAAATATGATAGACATTGTTTTGCTCTTCAGCATCCTGCCAGTTCAAAGATTCCCAATTTTCATAAGGTGTATGCATTTTTTTCAAAAAAAAGTCACTGAGACACCCCACAAATCCTTTCTGGATTATCGTCTTCATCCCTGAAGAAAAGGAAAATCATTTATTAAAGCCAATCACCTGCAACTAAGCATAGGGATGAATGCACATGTTTTATACACATTCACCCTATCACATATGTGCATGTGTGAATTGATAACCACTATCATTATCATATATCACTAAATCTGTCTCCAAACTTAATTCAGATTTATGAATGCATCTAGTCACTAAGGACAGCAGCTACTACCACATAGCTAGAAAATTTTAAACTTGTTGAGTTATTGCATACAGGTGACTTCAGCTCAACAGAATATAACTACTCCATGAAGATTCCAAGGAAAGATTTTAGGCTTATTCTCTCTTAAAAAAAAAAAAAAGGCGCTATTTTGAAGAAAGGCATGCATCTGCTAAATAGGAAAAAGCAATGTTGCAAAAGCTTAGACAGGTGAATACACTTCTAGAAGATCCATCAGGAAGTTCTTATTTCCTTGTTTGGATAAAAAAAAAACACTCATGCATGACTTCTGTCTCTTTTTCTTTACTGGAGACAAAAGTATAAATCTGGTTTTGTAGATAGTAGATAGTATTCTCTTGAATGATATTTAATCTCATTTTTATTATTTAGCTGAGGTTTTTAAGGAAGACATCCTCGATAATTTTATGAACTAAAGTTTTTAGAAGAACACATGCACATATTTGTGGGTTTAGTAACCTGAAGTAAAGAAGGTAAAGAGGAAGTTGTATTATAGTATATAGTTATATTATATACCTCAGTGCAAGTCATCGATTAAATTTCATGTCTTTATCACTGTTGGGAATGCAAACTTAATGAACAGTTTGGCTTTCAGATTTATATGAAAAAATGTAAATCTGGATACGAATACACTGAGAACAGCTGACTGTATCCTTGTTTTTTATGAACTAAAAAGTACCAGTTATCTGTTGGTAGACTATACTCTTGGCATATAGGCTAAGTTTATATATGAAGACATATGTCTGTTGATTCTGTGGAAGCCAGCTATGATCTAGCTCCACACAAATACAGCTGTAGAATACAGATATATTCATACACCACTAAATACAATGCAACAGTCCCTGAAGGATCCTAACTCACTCTAAAAAGGGCTAGTACATTCTATTTCTGCAACCAGGTGGGATGCACAAACTTGTGTTTAAGCTAGTAAAAACAATTTTCATGCATTTTTGGAAAATAACTTTGGAATCTAGAACATAAAACACACACATAAGTTTCACCTACACAACAACTTGCTTGCAGACATAGTTCTATAATTCTGTAGTTATATAATTCATTAAAATGTACACAGACCTTATTAGATGTAACATTGCTTCATCGCTGATTAAAACAGATATACAGATATTTCATTCTATCCCAAACATGTAGAAGTAAACAAATTGTATAGGCTTATTTTTTACCAAATAATTATGTAAATGATTATGCAATTAAGTATGGTCCTCATGTTCCTGGCACAATGTCAATACAGCCCACACTACTGCAAAGGCAGTTAAGTCAGTGCCACTGTCTAGGATTCCGGGTACACCATATTACATAGACCACAGTCATACTCACCTACATCCCTTCTTACAATAGAATAACCCTGTGGAATTCCTCCAACAAAAACTCCAGTGTTCTCTCCAATAATGGTACTGCCACTAGCAGCTAAGGAAGAACCTAAACAAAATTGGTCAAGATTCTTGTGTTTATACTTTCAGCAGATTTTCAGCTCAATGGAATATTGACATTGGATAAAAGATGCTAATGTAGAACATTTCCTAATATTTCCCCATACATATCCTGGAAATATTTACAATTCTATTTCACAAAAGAGCATCAACACAATCATACATTCACGAGCATAAAAAAGCAGACTTCTCATTCCTAGTATTACGTTATCAGATTCACAGCAGACACATACTTCAGATGCATTGACAAAAGAGTAGCTATTTTGTTAAAAAACTGAGTGAATTTTTTGTTGTATGGATGCACACAAGTAGTGAGAAAGTAAGCAAGTGAGCAACAACCCAAGTAGTACCAAAATAATGAAGCAAATCTGGATTGATTACCTGTGTACTGCCCATCCACTGTGATGTTTCCCAGAGCTTGAATTCTTGTAGCAATTATTTGGTGCCAACTGTTATCATTGTACTCTTTTCCACCATCATTAGTTGGTGTGACTGCTACTGCAGATCCCTTTTTATTAACAGGAGAATCCAAGTTAGAACAGGAAGGTAGTAAGATTTAGATTTATACCTTAACTCTTCATACCACTGTGGTATATTAACATCCAGAAAATAAAGACAAAGGTCTTCTGTGTAGCTTCTTTTGGAATACTGAATGATATTTATAACTGATTCCCCCACCAAATTAATCTCCTCAAATACATAAGGAGTGAAGGATCCAGTCCAGTTTCTATCAAAAACAGAAAACCCTGTGTCATTCCCATGATAAAAACAAGGATGAGACAAATATTGAGGGTAATGTCACACAGATTTCTGATTTTTTCTTTAATGAAGTTTCTATTTAACTACTTCATGGATTGCTATGGTTGTATATTTGATGGATATGATTCAATGTGCTGTTCAGTTCAGAGAAAGCACCTTCACATTAGGATTGTTGACTGCAGAGCCTGTCTATTGGAAGTGACTCAGAACAGAGGAGCATTTGTAGTGATGTATGAAGAAGCGTGTCATCTCTGTTAACCTGGTATCAAAAGGAACTGAAGTTTTGGGTGGGAGGGTATAGTACATTTATGAAGAAAAAGGTCATACCATGAGATTCAGAAAAAAAATAATCTAGAAGGTAATTAATGAGGATGCTTTTACAGTACAAGCTTGTACACATACAGACTGTAAAAGTGGTTTTAATTTTTTTCCCTGGTTTTATTAAAACAAAAAAATATATAATGACATAAGGGGCTGAATATAGAGATGACCGTGACAAAACACAGAAAAATCTTTTCTGGATTGCTGAGTAAGAGGAAAATAACAGATGCAGATGTCAAACCAAATCTCAAGGCTGTAAACCATCAAAACAATGCATATTTTTTTTAATCAATATTTGAATTTACTTAATTTCAAGAATTTTCCTGGGATTCACATCCAAAATGTGTTCAATCTTCCCAGTAATCTCAGTAATATTCTCTCAGAACTTTATATCGTACTTTAACCACATGGTAACTCAGTGTTATTCAGTTGAATTCACAAAATAAATTTGTTCTATGTACCAGGTAACCACATAAAAGCATTATGTTGCACAGGCACTATATGATATTAAAGAACTGCAATCTTTGTAGTTATTTCATAGCTTGACAAGCTTAACAAAAACAATTTCTAAACATTTTCCAAATCTTTTTCCAAAGCTCAGATTTTTCTTTATTTTATTTTTTTTCTCAGATCATCTAGTACTCTTTCTGGCACAAGGACTTTAGAGTTATGCATATGAAGAAAACCTGTTAATAAAAATAATCACTGATTGTATTAATATTTTAAAGGCGTTGTTGAAAAGTATTGTGCCTTTGAAGTGACGTGCATCTAAGAGAAATCGCTTGTCATCACATACATTTATAAATACTGCATGTATTTTATTATACATTTTTAATCGTGAACTCACCATGTATCCTATATATGAAAATACATAAGATATGTACATATGTACGTAATTACAGAAGAAAGTACTTTCCGTGAACATTTACAGCATGTTTCCCACTCCATTCAGCCAATGGCTTGGTATTAAGACAGTTTGTACAGCAATCCTCCATCCCATGATAACAATACAAAGTTATATATCCTTACGTTCTAATCATTCTAATATGCACTCTTTCATGTACTATTTTTTATTGTCTTCTCTTCTGTTTCAACATTTTAATATTTTACAAACACACATTTCATTATCGTAGTTTAATAATTAAAACCAGAACTGGTGTCATGCCCAATTAATGTGCCCTGGTAGCATGCCCATTAGTTTTTCCATTAGTGAATTCAACAATACTAATGGGATTACTAGCATGGGATGCTAATTGGGCGTGACATAAGAAACTGGCTTACTTCTTAGCATACCCTTGCTAATGATGAAATTAATGAGCATTTTATTAAATGCTGTCTCATCAAAGTGTACTTAGTTAGCGTTAAAATTGTTACAAACGATGCTGCATTCTAAAGATCAGGTGCCTGAATAAGTGGTTCTTCATATTATGTTTGGCAACAGTCTAGAGCATTAATAGTTTTATACATTAGAAACCACATTTATTTGTGATCATTTCAATCTGGGACCACACAACCATATGTGCTAACCTGTGCTTAATTTCAGGAAGAAGAAAAAAAAAAAGGAAGAAAAAAAGACTGTGTTCAGGATTCAGAATGCACTGCATTGAAGGTCTCTGACATTTTATTGAGAACCACCTGGGTAACTCTGCGATAATACTCAAATATCCTGTTGTGAAATGGCGGGTTATGCATTTTGACACAAATAGGGAACCAAATCTGGATTATTTTGCTGAGCCATACAGTAAGTCTTAATTTTTAGCAGCTCTCAGTAGTATATAAATAAATTGGAATCTCTGTGGCTCTTCATGCTGATGTTTACATTCATGAAAACATGTACACAAAAAAACAAGATCACAAATATGGATTCTCAAAAATACTGGCTAGGTGGCAAAGTCGTAACATAAACAGAATTCTGCCAGTCGGGTTTTTTCAATGGTCAAATTCCTACCAGAGAGAAAGTAAATGAGTACTGAAGTTTTGCCAGTGCCAGGCAGCAAGACACAGTTAGGATTCATAGCTAGGTATTCTCGATCTTCCTTTTTTTCCTTGAATAACAGCTCATCCTCAGACTCCATCTACCACTTTGAACAGGAAATAAGAAAAGAAACTCGTATTCCTCTTTTTGCTGGCAAATTTAGTAAATAGATCATCTTCTAAAAGAAGAGCTGGATTAAATTTCCTCCATACTGGGAGAGGAATCCTGATACACTCTCTTCAGAAGACTGTCCTAAATCACTAGGAAAAACGTATTTCAGATTAGCATTAAATTTCCACTGTTAGTGATTTCACTTTGTATAACATATTCAGTGCTTCTCTGGGGAAGAAGAAAAAAAAAGGAACAAATTACCTGCAGCTTGTGAAACACAACTATAAATTCAGCGGTAGGTTTAAAGAAATTATGATGAGAAGAAACTCCACAGACAGCTGAAGGTTTGCAGAAGCACCAAGCTTAGAGGACGGTCTGTGGAACAATGTAACTATGCAGACAAGACCAAGGTAGGGATCAGTTAGAAAAGAAACTCATGCCTCCTGGAAAATGAGTAGAAGCCAACAAAGAATGACAACAAAGGAATAAGAAAGGAGAAGAGCAAACAGACAACATAAAAGAAAGACAAAACAGATGGTCAGATTAGATGAACGATAGTGTACATAAAGTTCAGAGAAGTATGAATAGACAGGACAAATACTTGAAATTCACACTTAGGGAAGAACAAGTTAGGCTTCTGAAAATTTCCCACTAAGAAGAGTTGGCGGGACTATCCCTGGAGCACATACAGTGAAGAGAGAATGCACTGCTTATCATGAGCAAAGATACATACAAGAATGCTGAAAGGGACTCGGGGTAAAGATAATTAACCTGTGACAGGGCACAGCCGTAATGGAGCACAGACTATTACACCAAACTGCTATAGATAAAAAACAGCAGACATGGATGTCATCAAAAGAATTTTTGTACTTTTTAATAGAAGTGTACAAAGGTAGGGCCATAAATGTTTATCATATATGTCATGACTGTAATTAGAGAAAAAGATGCATATAACCTGGTTAAGAAACCTCATGATGTTGATAAGAAGCAATTAAAACATTTGCATTCTAATGCAAACAGCGATACACAAATGAAGGAATGAGAATTGCTATGGAACGTGATATCTGACATCATACAATAGGAATAGCAAATAATAGTAAGCAGTTACTTACATTCAAGAAGCTACAGAGGCTTGTTGCATGGACAGGAAGATGGCAGAAGAGATGACAACAGTCAGTTATATTGAGAAAGGAACAACTGAGTTGGAGGAAGGTTATTTAATAAAATTCACAAGGTTCAATCACTATTATTTCCTAGAGGGCTGCAGCTTAAAAAGCAGGGTTATCCCATGAAACTTGCTGAGGACGCAAACTTGAAAGACTTCATTAATATGTAGAAAGATTTGAATATCCTTGCAACAAGAATGTTAAGGGCTGGCACACTGAAACGGAATTAGGTTTAATAATACAAAACATGAAAAAGAATTTTCACTGCTACCTAGGAACCCATTAGTTGTCAATGACAGAGAAAACCTTGGTTGCATTAATTGGCCATAGGATCACTACAAGGTGTCAATTTGATGCAGTCACAGAAAAGACTACACCATGTCTTCAGTAGCAATAGGAATGCACTAGTATCTTTGAACAAGGCAATCATGGCATTCTTCCTGAACGCTGCACAGATTCAGTGGAGAGGAAGAATTAAGCACAAGAAAGCCAGGGACCTTTATGCGTTCTTCCTGTCAGTATATATGCACTACCATAACTATAAGGAAAAGGTCTTTCTTGGCTATATCTAGGTTTGTAACTATAAATCCAAGTAGAGAAAAGAGGCTAAAGAACTGAGACAAAGTTATGAAATTACCAAGATTTAGGTGTTTAAATGCCCTTTGTGAATCTAGTTTGAATCCTCGAGCATAGAAATTCCTTGCCTTTTCTCTCAGTATTTGCCACTAGTTACATAGCAAACGAGGAGAAAGAACTCCTTATCGCAGATCTTCCTGGAACCGTTAGAGACCAGACTTGTTCATGCACTGTGGAAAGACCCCATGTGGCTAATTGGAACTGTCATTTCCAGAAGGCTGTAAAGCAACCATTATGGGACCTAAATGCATGAGAATAAAGTTTGATGTATTTGTGCTCCTACAACACCAACTATAATTCAATCCTAATCCAAAAAGAAAACTTTGGACACTACCACAGTAATACATGACAAAATTACAGTACTAAAACTCCAGTACAAATATGTCAGTAGAAGACTGACCTCTACAGTCCTTTTGATAAGACCTTGGAAATGAGCTCCCTTCCTCTGTCTCTTCATCTGTTTCAAAGGAAAGCGTTCACAGACATCTCTTCCTCATTTCCATGAAGAATACATGTTTTAACTGTTCCCCAAGAGGATGGTACAAAAACAAATCTGGAAGCAGTAGAGGCATTAGCAGTGATTCTCCCTTATGTAAAAACAGGAAGCTCTCGGAAGTGGCTCATCTCAAGTGACAAATCAGCTACAGGCTGAGCTCAGCAAACCATAGAAGCAGCTTGAATTGGTGTCAGAAATGCTGAAACCCAGAACTGTCAGAGAAGGGAAGACAGCACTGGCCCAAAGAACCAGTTTCGTGAGAAAACATTTTCAGAGAAATTACAAGTGAGAGCAGAAAGCACAGGACAAGATAACAAAAATTCAGATCCAATTCTAAGCTCCTCTGTGGGTAAAAAAAAGGCATCCCCAAGTGCTTCCTCCACCCTTTGCCAATCCCAGCACTGGAGACCACAGCACCATCAGTCTATCCTTCCGAGTAGGAAGAAGTAAACCAGCAAGACAGAAGGCAGTCCCATAGAAAGGAGAACAGGAAAAAAAGGAGATATGCTCTAGAAGATGGATGGACATAAGAAACTAAAAATTCAGATCTGATCATCACTCTCAAACCAGAACTAAGTAGTCTGCATAAAGCCATTGCCCAACAGTTTTAGTTCCATCTTTCATTCATTCTTAAGAATGCTATAGCCACCATAAAAGACATGCTTAAAATATGAAAGATGAATACAGATTTAGTTTTAGGCTCTCTCCAATCCATTGGCTCCCTGTCACGACATCCATCTCACACTAGCCTTCGGGCAGCACCATGCCTCCTCTACAGATTGTCCGTTTCTGAAGAAAAGGTTTATTGCTGCACACCGCTTCTGCATGTTCATGGAGCACCAGTGCCTGTTCCATGTCAGCTCAGGAAGCAAAGTGGACTGTAACATCTCTAAATCCACACCTTTTTATACTGTTAAACGTTTCTATTCAACTCCTGGAGCAATAGACACAATGCCAACCACATAATTAGGCATGACTGAAGATGTGGGTGATAAAGTGACCCAGCCCTCCAGCAACACTGGAGCAGCTGTAACTCTACAGAAATGGCGCATGTAAATGGATACATATGATAGCAAATTCTGTCAGTATCATTAGAAAAATCTCATAATTGCTCACAGATTCTATGATTTATGAAATATAACCAACTTTGTAATTATTCATGAGAAGATACACTTTTGTAGTACACAGAAAACAGAAAATACCCAAATAGAAATGCAAGGAATGTGATCTTATTTTTAATTTTTGTAGAATTTATTTTATATTTCTCTGATTTCTTTTGTCTTTGCTCTAGTCATTATTGCTGGAAGTCAGAGACTACTTCCATCACATTGATAGCAATAAGAAGTCAGTAGGGAAAGACAGTCTCAAGATAGGAGGCTTAGGAATGAATGACTAAAAAATATAAAACCTTTATTTACTAATTCAAAAACTTGTTCTTTCTAGCTGTTTGATATATTGCTACTTTAAGTTGTAGTGATGTTTGATGGTACTGGCCAAAAAAAAAAAAAAAGCAAAAATAAAGCTGTGAATTGTGGTAAATGTAACAAAAAAGGAGAAAGACTTTAGTGTTTTAATGTTTCTTTCCCCAAAATCTCCAGTTAACTAAGGGCTCTGAAGAGCCAGTTAACTTGAACCATTTTAAATAAATAAATAGATAAGTAGGTAAAGAATCTTGTTTTTTGGTGTACCTGTGGATCAAAGAGAAAGTAAGGACGCCCACTCCTCAGTTGAAGTGCAATATATTCCTCTTGATTCCCAGGTGATGCAGAGAAAAAAATTAAACCATCAGGTTCCTGGGTTCTAAATTTCACTTTAATACCTGGTTAGAAAAAGCAAGCAGACAGTTAATACCAAAAATTATTTTTATCTGTTTTGACAGTGTAATTACAAACAAAAGTTGACTTAAAACCAGCAGTAAAATGACAAACTAAAAGCTTGGTATGGAAGTTTTGTCTACCTAAAACCTCTGTTAGTCATTGTAGGAGAAATTCTCATAATCCAGACTGAATCAATCTTTGAGAGAAACTTCAATGATTTCAGAGCTCTTACTCATCGGTAAAAAAAATAAAAAGATATAACCACGACTCATGCTTTCTTAAGAAAATATAATTCAAATATTAGAATCAAATATTAGAATCTTATTCTAAATATTAGAATCTTATTCTTAGAATCTTATTCTAATATTTGAAGAACAGGAAATTTTACATTTTGATTTCAACATGCACCCTAACATTTCTATCAGTAAAGAAGGAATGAGGTTACTAAACTGAAGTGTTTCTAAGAATAAAGTTTTTTTTGGTTCCAAGATACATGTATCTATGTATTTCTTTGTATATTTATACATGATGGCACCTAAGTGCACAAATAACACCTGGAAAAGAAAAAGCTTTAATAAAAATTGGGAATATCCCAAGGAATAATTGATGAACTATGCTTAATTAAGAACTTTCCAGATCATTATCAATAGTCTCCATTTGGCTCCTGATAAAATGTTATCTCAACACATGAAATTTCATTCAAGTGGCATAGAATAAAACAATTATTCTTTTTTTTTTCCTACAAATAAAATACCAAAAAAAAAAAAAAAAGAAAAATAAGCTAATTAAACAGCTCCTACATATTGCTGTCCACAGTATAAACTTTCTCAGTAACAACCTAAGGACACATTAATGAAAGAACTTATAAATGATGTATCCCGTTTTGAAAAGGACAGCTATGAATAAACAAGTTTTGGATAGCCACCAACCTTTTATGACTATAATGCCTTCCTTTTTAAGCTATCTCCTGGAAAATCATCTGACAGAAACAAATCAGAAAACTACAAAACCATAGGCCCATTGTGGCACAATTTTTCTAATGTACAAAACCAGACAGTGTAGGGTGGAGGAGTGATCTGTGCTTTTACTCCACTATTTTTTTTGCATAGGGAAACAGAAAGGCAGCAATAGAAACATCTATCTTTTTGTCTCAACTTCAAAAGTATAATATGGAACATACATTCTACATTTAAAGAAACACTGGAATAATTCCTTTAGTGAATACTGGGTGATATACTCCATATATTTTCTACATTACATTACAGTTTTATCTCACAATCCATATATATTCTTATAAATAAACAACAATTTTGAACAGCAATGGTAAGGTAAAACTGACTATAGATTCCAAATGCAACTAGGCAGGTGATCAGCCTGTGATGCAGCACAGAATTATTTAGCAAAATTTAAGATCCACCCCTTTATTGAACAGATAGGAAAATAACCAAGAGCTGCTACAAATCAGATAAGTACCATAAAGAGTCTGCTAACTCCCTGGAGTTAGTGTTAACACAAAGACATCTCCTTGCAGAGCCCTTTATTTATCTGACAAGATCAAAATACAGTGTGTACCATGATATAAAAATGGTTCTAACTGTATCATCTTCATGCTATATCTTTATTTATCCACCTGGTCCATTTATTTCCATATTTCTCTCTCACCACTTTATACAAACTTATTTCTTATCCCTTTTTTTTCACCCCTCATCCCACAGTTGTCACAATATCGACATCTCCAGAACAAAGTGGAAGCAAATGTTTCTCAAATTCCCAATCAAATCCATCCTGCTAGAGCGTGATTCCTTTCTCTCTTTCCATTTCAGCAAGGGATAGGTGGAAAAAGATAGAGCAAAATTTCTAGTGCTCATTCATGGTAAAAAGAAAATATTGTCTTGTAAAATCATGAAGTTGTTGGGTGACTTGGAAGAAAGCAGTGAAAGCGCTAGTGAGAGGAGGAAAAAAAAACACCTCTCTACTATATCCAGAAATGTTCCAGTAACGCTACTTCATTCATAAACTATACAATTCCATGACATTTCTGTGTAAAATGCTTTTTACAGAACAGTGTAGTCTATTGGCATTTACTGAACTATCATACTGCTTGGTCTTTTCACACACATTTCACCATTTTTGCCAGGCAGAAAATGGCAAATGATGAAAATTGTTTTTATAGACAACATCTATTACAAATATAAATATAAATTTATATATATAATTCTGATGCACATTCATTGTAGATCATGCTTGTTAATTATCTATACCCATAAAAAATATCCTTTGACCCTATTTCTTAAGCACATTTATGTAATTTATGTAATACAATATCATGCACACAGAATCACAGAATGGTTGACGTTGGAAGGGACCTCTGAAAATCATTTAGTCTACCCTCCCCTGCCGAGCAGGATCACCTAGAGCACATTGCACAGGATGGCATCCAGGAGGGTTTTGAATATCTCCAGAGACGGAGACTCTACAACCTCTCTGTGCAACCCATTCCAGTGCTCTGCCACCCTCACAATAAACAAGTGCCTTCTCACACACATGAAACATTCTCTCTTAGAAAATGAAAATCAGTCATGCTATTAAAATGCCTACAAGATCAATTGTGTGCAACTAACACCAAGCAAATTAAATAATAAAAATAAAATAAATAAATAAACAGTATCCGTACGTAAGGAAAAGAGAGGGATTGTAGCTTTGCCTGGCTCAGAAATCACTACTGCTGTTCTTTGGGGTTCTATCAGTATCATCATCTGCTGTAAGGGCTGACTGATGGCCGGCCTATAATCCCACACTGGAAAGCACAGCTAATTTAACAAGCTGCCAGTATTTTTGTCAATCTGCAAAAGACATTTCGGAAGACCAAAAGATGCTTCCTTACACCTAATTCAGAAGGACATCTACAAAGGACATAACTGAGTTTCCATAAAAACACCAATATTTTATAATATCGAGTGTTAGAAAAAATGAATTATATGGGTCATAACAGTAAAGTTGCAGTAGTTCTTGAAGTTTTTAAATGATATACAGGAGCACTCTTTCTCCTTTGGATATTGAAGAAGAGGCTTACAAAACCTGAATTCCCACCTATAGAACTGCCATTGTTTCTTATAAATTTTTATGAGTCAGAAATCTTAATTTTCATTCATATAAAGCAAATTCTTCTAACTTTATTTGTCACCTATTGCAGAATTCAGAATTTTTACTCCTTGAAATTCAGGTATCTTTGGAGTTTCTCGTGAGATAAGGAAGTTCATATAATCTCTAAGTACTTCTATGCCTTCTATTAGTACTTTCCTCTATTTCTAGAAGTGAGTAAAATAGAGAAATCAAATACTATGCAAGCTGGTGTCTCACTGACTAAATTCTGCAAACTTTGCAGACCCTTGGTTTGAGGAAAAAAATATGCCAGCTGTAAAAAACACCACAGCACAGGAGAAGAATTTGAAGAAACGTATCTTAAACATGACTGGATTATTTTAAAGCCTGTTTTTCAATGGAATATAAAAACTTATGAAATCAATACTTTTATCAGAAGTATCCTAATTAAAAAAAAAAAGTCTGAAAACATTTCTCCAGTCCAGGTTGTTTCATTTTGAGTGTGAAGTCCAAAGCTGGAAATCCTGTTCAAGACTCCTAATATCTAAGGGTATGTCAGTATGTCATTCAGTTTCAGTAATTTTTCCACCTTATCGACACTGAGCATTGAAAATTGGTCTTCCTCAACCTGACCACAGAAAGCTTTCATTTGAAAATGTGAAGTTCCAAAGAACTTGAAAACCACAATGGATCATCAGTAAAACTTCCCATTATTTTGGGGGATAGATTTTGCAAGAAAGTTTCTCAAAGACTTGTCTTCGGTATGCATTTCTAAAGCCTTAATTTTAATGTTTAATATAATAGATAAATATAAACATAAACATAATTGAAATTAAATGAAACAATGATATTACAATTACTTCTGTAATTTGTCACATACAGAAACTGCATCTCAGCCTCGGTATAAAATATTGGGTGTAAAACATGACCAGCTGTGGGGCACAATACAAATGTATTTTTAATCAACTGAATCTTGAATTGCAACTGAAGAATTCACTTAATATGCCTCTTTATGCAACAAAAATGACTGGTTCACAAGATGCTGTTATCATTTCTGAGGTAAAAAAATAAAATAAAAAAAATTCACTAGTACAAATTAAACACCCATGTACATCATTCAAATAAAATCTTAAATCCATTTGAAATTACAGCCACAACTGGAGAAGCTGTCAGAATAGCTTTAGTTATAATTAAATTACATTCATTTCTGTCCTATGTACTCAGCTAAAGCACCTGTAATGTACCTTTCTCTACAACTGGATGTTTGGCGTCCAGCTCAAAAGAGCCAATATATACAAGTTCTTATATGCAACAAATACTTAGAAGCTGCTACAAGGCTCAACAGTCCCATGCCACTTCACAAAAAACTATATAAAAATGCATAAGCAAACCTGTCCAAAACTGTCAAGAACAGCCATATAGACAGAGAACTTACAGCAGCCTTCTGATATTTAAAGGGGGCCTACAGATAAGCTGGGGAGGGACTCTTTATCAGAGAGTGAAGTGACAGGACATGGAGTAATGGCTTTAAACAAAGAGGGTAGATTTAGATTAGACATTAGGAAGAAATTATTTACTGTGGGGGTGGTGAGGCACTGGAACGGGTTGCCCAGAGAAGATTTGGATGCCCCATCCCTGGAAGTGTTTCAAAGGCTAGGCTGGATGTGGCTTTGGGCAGCCTGGTCTGGACGGAGGTGTCCCTGCAATGGCAGGGGGTTGGAACCGGATGGTCTTTAAGGTCCCTTCCAATTGAAACCATTCTATGATTCTACAAAACATATAGAATCATAGAATCATAGAATATCCTGAGTTGGAAGGGACCCTTAAGGATCATCAAGTCCAACTCTTGATACCGCACAGGTCTACCCAAAAGTTCAGACCATGTGACTAAGTGCACAGTCCAATCTCTTCTTAAATTCAGACAGGCTCGGTGCAGTGACCACTTCCCTGGGGAGCCTGTTCCAGTGTGCAACCACCCTCTCTGTGAAGAACCCCCTCCTGATGTCGAGCCTAAATTTCCCCTGCCTCAGCTTAACCCCGTTCCCGCGGGTCCTGTCACTGGTGTTAATGGAGAAAAGGTCTCCTGCCTCTCGACACCCCCTTACGAGGAAGTTGTAGACTGTGATGAGGTCTCCCCTCAGCCTCCTCTTCTCCAGGCTGAACAGGCCCAGTAACCTCAGCCGTTCCTCGTACGTCTTCCCCTCCAGGCCTTTCACCATCTTCGTAGCCCTCCTCTGTACACTCTCCAACAGTTTCATGTCCTTTTTATACTGTGGTGCCCAGAACTGCACACAGTACTCGAGGTGAGGCCGCACCAGCGCAGAGTAGAGCGGGACAATCACCTCCCTTGACCTACTACCGATGCCGTGCTTGATGCACCCCAGGACACGGTTGGCCCTCCTGGCCGCCAGGGCACACTGCTGGCTCATATTCAACTTGCTGTCAACCACGACCCCCAGATCCCTCTCTTCTAGGCTGCTCTCTAGCGTCTCATCGCCCAGTCTGTACGTGCAGCCAGGGTTTCCCCGTCCCAGGTGCAGGACCCGGCACTTGCTCTTATTGAACTTCATGCGGTTGGTGATCGCCCAGCTCTCTAACCTATCCAGATCCCTCTGCAAGGCCTTTCCACCCTCATTCGAGTCCACAACTCCTCCAAGTTTGGTGTCATCAGCAAACTTGCTCAAAATACCTTCTATTCCTACATCCAGATCGTTTATAAAAATATTGAAAAGTACCGGCCCTAAAATGGAGCCTTGAGGGACCCCACTGGTGACCGCCCGCCAGCCTGACGCAGCCCCATTTACCATAACCCTTTGGGCCCTGCCCGTTAGCCAATTGCTCACCCATCGTATGATGTTTTTATTTAGCTGTATGGTGGACATTTTGTCCAGTAGGATCCTATGGGAAACCGTGTCAAAAGCCTTGCTGAAGTCCAAAAAAATCACATCAGCTGGTTTCCCTTGGTCCATCATACGGGTGATCTTATCATAAAAGGAAATCAGGTTAGTTAGGCAGGACCTGCCCTTCACAAACCCATGCTGGCTGGGACCAATGACTGCTTTGTCCCCCAGGTGAGCCTCAATAAGTTCGAGAACCATCTTCTCCATGATTTTACCAGGCACTGACGTGAGACTGACAGGCCTGTAATTGCTAGGGTCTTCTTTCTGACCCTTCTTGTAAATCGGCACAACATTTGCCAGCTTCCAGTCTACTGGGACCTCTCCAAATTCCCAGGATCGTTGAAAAATAATTGAGAGAGGTTCCGCGATGACGTCCGCCAGCTCTTTCAGCACCCGGGGATGAATCCCATCCGGACCCATGGACTTGTAGGGATCCAGGTGGAGTAGCAAATCCCGCACACGTTCAGGGTCGGTTGGGAGTTTGTCATCCCCACCGTCCCGGTCCTCTAGCTCAGGGCACCCTGGGTCCCGAAGCCCGTCATCGGCATTGAAGACAGAGGCGAAGAAGGCGTTAAGCGTCTCTGCTTTGCCTATGTCATTGTCTGTGAGGAGACCTTCCCTATCAAGGAGCGGCCCTATGTATTCTTTAGTTCTCCTTTTTCCATTCACATATCTGAAAAAGCCCTTTTTATTTTCTCTCACAGACACAGCCAGCTTCAACTCTAGGTGTGCTTTGGCCACACGAATTTTCTGCCTACAAACACGAACGGCATCCCTGTATTCTTTCCATGACACCTGGCCCTCCTTCCAGTAGCGAAACACTCTCTGTTTCCGCCTAATCTCCATTAGAATGTTCCTGGTCAGCCACGCCGGCCTCCTGCCCCGCCTGCCTGACTTGCGATATTTAGGAATTGCTTGATCTTGTGCTTCTAGGAGGCATCGTTTAAAGAATGACCAGCACTGGTGGACATCGAGGCCTTCAAGAGCAGTTTCCCAGGGGACCTTGCTGACTAGTTCCCTGAGCAGCCTGAAGTCCGCTTTCCCCATATCTAGGGATGAGGTTTTGGTGGCACTTTTCTTTCTGTCACCGTAAATTTTGAACTCAACCACTTCATGGTCGCTTTGACCAAGGCGGCCACCAATCACCACATCTCCCACCAGACCCTCTCTGTTTTCTAGCAACAGGTCTAGGAGGGCACCTTTCCTAGTTGGCTCCGTTAGCACCTGCACCAAGAAGTTATCATCTAGGTGCTTCATGAACCTCCTGGACTTGCTCGTGTCAGCCGTGTGGCACTCCCAGTTAACGTCTGGCAAGTTGAAGTCCCCCATAAGGACAAGGGGAGTTAATCTCGAGGCCTCTCTTAGTTCTGTAAAGAATAATTTATCGGCGCTATCGTCCTGGCCAGGCGGTCTGTAATAGACTCCCACAACGACATCTCCTTTATTCGTTCGTCCCTTGATCCTTACCCAGAGGCTCTCAACTTTGCCATCTCCGACCTGAAGTTCCACACAGTCCAGCCCCTGCTTCACATACATCGCCACCCCACCACCTCGCCTACCCTGCCTGTCCCTCCTGAAGAGCCTGTAACCATCTATCGCAACACCCCAGTCACAGGACTCATCCCACCAGGTTTCGCTTATGCCGATGATATCGTAGTTGCAGGACTGGGCCAGGACTTCTAGCTCATCCATTTTATTCCTCATACTGCGTGCATTCGTGTAGAAGCACTTCAGGTGCATCTCCTTACACTCAGCACCTTGTGGATCTGCCCGAAGGACCTCACTGGCACCCAGCCCCTCTGATTCTGGCGTACCTTCCCTTAGGTCTTCACCGGCGTGCCTGGTTTTAGCCCCTTCCCCCTTCGACTCTAGTTTAAAGCCCTATCTATCAGCCCTGCCAACTCCTGACCAAAGATCCTTTGTCCAACCTTGAAGCTGTCAGCAAGAATACCGTTAGGTAACTTTTCATAGATCTATCAAATCCCAACCCAAATGTATAAGATTAAAAAGTAATAATAATAATTAATACCCTAGAGTATTATGGACATTTTCTTTGTGGACCTAAGAAATTATAAAAGGAAAACAATTTACATTGGGGGAGGGGAGGGGAGGGGAGGGGAGGGGAGGGGAGGGGAGGGGAGGGGAGGGGAGGGGAGGGGAGGGGAGGGGAGGGGAGGGGAGGGGAGGGGAGGGGAGGGGAGGGGAGGGGAGGGGAGGGGAGGGGAGGGGAGGGGAGGGGAGGGGAAAAAAAGCTTAGTATTTGGAAAATCACAAACCATTATTAGAAATGAATTTTGCATCATCTGTGAAACATGTATTTTCAGTGCAATTTCTCCAAGAAACCCAATTTGTGTTTCCATTCTGCTTATATTGTTAAATGAAATGGTATAAATAATTAAATAATTATACATTCCAAACAAAGGAACAGAAAGTTTTGGCAAATAAAGTGATCCATTCATGCTTATTACAGCCCTTGTTTGCACATAATGACACCTAAAATTAATAGATGTTGTATATAAAATGTTTGACTGCAACACTAGGCTCTCACCACTCCTTCAGGATGACAAACTTTAAGCACTTCCTTAACACTAAGACTGCATAGCAATGCTTTTGCCTAATCAAAGTAAATTTTCCCACAGAACTTGTAAAACAATTCCTTTTTAACTGGAGGGGAGATAGATGAGTAAAACGCTCAGCTAACTGGAAATTAGTTCAATAAATTGTTCGATTCTGGTTTCAGTTAGCGCATATTTAATGAAACCATACCACCTTTTATGCTACTATACACTTCCATTGAATTAATATTTAGCCATTATTCATTCTTTGCGAGAGAGATTCTGCATGATACATATTACCATAGCTAAAATATATTTTTAAAAATATATTTTTCATCAGAAAATACATGTTTCAAAAAAAAATAAGGAGAGAGGCCTTATAAAAATAGAAAACCTATTTTCACGTAACAGACAAGAGAATTGGAGGAGATGAAAGAGCTCAGCAGACACATTCCTAGACATGATCATGAAAAACCTCTGCTGAATGTAGGGAGCTTACCAGAATACATGATGGCCTATAGGTTTCTGTATTTTATTCAGAAAAGGTGGAAAGTAATCTTCCAAATCTGTCCATCTTTTGTTGTCCTGAGTATAGGAACAGGCTCCATATTCTATCATTATCTTAATGTATTTGAATGTATTTTTGAAGTTCATCGTCACAAATGTTAAACTGATAACTTTATCAGTCAAGTAAATGCTGTCCATTTTTAAGTTGCTTTGTTTTTTGTAGAAATTTAAAATACGTACTTAGAAGTCATACACATACAGACTTATGCATATGCGCACACATATGTACATGCAAACAAACACAAAAAAAAATCTCAAAGTTTTTCCAAACTATAACTGTGTCCAGCAGCCCCTTTTCTTTTGTGATGATAGTAAAAACAGAAGCTAGAAATCAGTTGTTTTTAAAACTCTTTCCACAGAAAAGCAATATTTTGCAAAAGTTTAAGTTGAAGAATGACACAATTTGAAGACTTATTCTTTTATACATACTCTTAACACCTCAAATTGCCAAAAAAACTAAGTCAGCCTCAAAGGTTGAACAAGTATAAATACAGAATATGATGACTGAAAGGGGGAAATTCGTTGCACTTCTTGTGGAAACCTACTATCAGGCAAAACCCTAAATCCTCTTGATGAGAAATGAGCATCTCTTTTACACTAAAAGGACTAATTTGATACCTGTTTTTTCTTATTTTGCTTGCTACCCCATTATACCCACTAGTGGTAAAACAAACAGGACATTTTAGCTTTAATCTTCTTACTACATAACCCAAATAACTTCAGTCATGTTTGCATTAATGCTGCATTAATCATGTTGTTGCGTATTAATGAGTTTTCAGGCTATGCTAATTACTGTCATAGATTCTGCAGCAGCCCATTAAATATACAAATTACAGAATTAAAGAGCCAGAGCTCTTCATGATTAATCTTTAAATGGAGAAAAACTAATGATGTCTGTACAAAGTTTCTCTCCACTTTTGGCTGACTGAGCCCAATGAACAATCAATTAGAGTATTTGAAGAATAAGAACACAGCACATACTAAAAGATTTTTTATGCTGTTATTCTGTGCAGAAGACACATTTGTTTATAAGTTTCTATTGTATGAACTCCTACTAACATATTCTAGTCTTTAAGGTCTTCTGAAGTATTACACAGAAGTAAAAGCCATAGGATTCTAATTCATTATTACATACTCATAAGACTCTGCTGGTTCCATATAAATACAGTAAATCAATCTTCTCCTTTTTGCAAGGACACCAGTCTTTCTGCTCCCTAGCAAGAAAGATTTACAGCAAACCTTGGTGAAAAGAAAACTAAGTTTAAAGTCATTTGATAAGATTTGATGTATTAGTTGCACTTTCTCCCCTCACTTATGGAGTGATGTTTTCTTCTTTCAGGTGTAGCGTGATACCTACTGGTTAAATCACAAGATTCAAAATCAGGGGGCCTTGAGTCTGTAACCAGCCATTAACTGAGCTATGTGACCCAAGAGCCATCATTTAACTCCCCCACCTCCACGTTCCTTCCTGAAGAATGGTGGCCAATATCCCTTGCGTAAGGTTCTGTAATGTTTGAAAACTTCATTACTGATTTGTTCTCCATACACTTGAATAAATATTAAATTAGCAAAATGTCCATATATACTCAGAAGAATTACCTAAACATTAGGCATTTAACTTCATTTGAGAAAAACTACTATACCCACCTTCTCTGAATACTACATATTATGCAGGACATTACAAGACTTCCCTAAAGAGCAGATTCTCAGTCTATATTAATATTACTCTGCACGTCAATAGCTGCAAACAGTTTAGAACTAACTGGGCTATTACAGAATTATCCAGCCAGTTCTTTACACCCCAGAAAATAATAACAAACCATACTTAATGCATTTAAGATTTTATATTTATCCAAAAAAAATTAAAATAATAAGTCTGCTCAGAGCAAGATTGATCATGGCATGAAAATACTCTCATATGAAGAAACAACGAAAAAGAATGGATTACTGCACTTAGTAAGCAGGGAAGAGAACGCAATAAAAGGATAGGAGAAGTCTCTAGGAAAAACAGATAGGGAGAGGGGAAGCTTCCCAACATGTTATCAATACACAAGACAGCATTCGAAGAAATTAAAATGGAAGAAGTCACAAATTTCCACAGACACTTCACCGTTTTCCTAATAAAAAGATAAATAAAATTACGATGATTTGCAAAACACTGACATAAGACTTATCTGAGAGTTTAGCAACACACAAAAGGCACTGGACACTGACTTCCCAGATTTATCTAAATAAATAAATGAGGACCTCAGGAAAACATACAAGAGATCAGGGTGAAACCTGAGATGTAGATGATACCATTACCTGTTAGCATTCCCCTGCCATTAGAGTCAACATCCAGTTGTTTACAAACAAGTTTAAAGCAATACAATCATTAAAGAAATTAGCGCCCTGAAACAAATTCATTAAGCAAGTCTAGGAACAGAATTCAGAAATGTCTTCCATGTGTGCATGGCAATGGTATACAACAAGCATACAACCAAACATTATTTTTTCAGAGTGTAGCTACCAGAGTAGAAAAAATAATTGTGAGCCTGAAATTCCAAGAATCAAGTACTGCTTGGGGTAAGGATCAGCTAAAGGTTTCTGTGTTGCTTTTATTGAAGTGAAATATATGTAAAGAAGCATCATCAGCCCAATTTTCAGCTAATGCTTTAATTGATGTAATCGTCCAACAAAATTTGAGAAAACTTTACTCAAAATGGGGTCTCTCTCAAATAATATCTGTAATCCTTATTTATTTATTTACCTTTACATAGGCTGAAACGAAGGTCAACAGACTCAGATTTTTGTTAGAAAATAGTTTCTAAGACCGAGTCTTCTATGACCAATTTCCTGACTTCAAACTTTGATATTGAAAGTATGGAAATAGAGGCAAGCATTCATCTTCATTTCAGGATAAATTCTTTAGAGAAAGGACTGTTTTCTGTTACCCGTGTGTGAATTAGTGCATAAAAAAGGTCATCTTATGCAACAAGGGTAAGGTGGGAGAGGCTTCTACGTGTTAATGCAATGCAAAGCATAATTACTAGAAATATGATGACAAGAAGAATCGCTTCAAAGATTTACAACTACGCAATCTATAAAAGGTCAACATCACAGAGAAATCAGAAATGAGCTGGAGGTCAGTAGTTGTAAATAGCACTTCAATTATAAGTCTTTAGTTAGTATTTCCAGCAGTAGTACAAATGTAGCACTGCACAGAGAGTAATTTAACTGATCAAGGGAAAAGAGTATGACTAGAACTGAGTAAAATGCAAATACATCAAAATTAAAGTCAGTGTAATGATCTGAAACACTGAAAATTTAGACAACAGTGCGCTAGCCAAGGCAGAATGCAATCACACAGCATCATAGAAGCTGGAAGTACAATAAGGTATAAACCCTGCAGCAAGTGAGGAAGCTTATTGATTAGAGTACATATGGAAAAAAAAATAATTAAAATAAGCTAATGAGTGTCTCGGTAATACTACAGGATGAAAATGGAAATGTGACAGGGAAGAAAAAACTTTCAGAAACAAGTACAACACCACAAAGCAAACAGCAGAAAGCGGTTTCAAGTTACAAACTCAGCAACAAATACTAACCACGGCAGAAATGGGAGAAAGGAAAAAAAAAAAGGTAAAAACATATGCAAGTTAATGATAAGTTTTAAGCTATACCAATGAACTACAATAAAATTACCAAATGGTAACATTTTAAATAATGAAGAACTAACTGAAATGAATATATAACATTTTCACCTCATAATATTTGCTGCAGTATTTCTCCTGACTATTCTTGACATAATGACTTCTCCAAGAAGAATACTAAAAATGTTTTTATTTGCAGGAACTAAGTCTAGAGAAAGTTTGAATGGAATAATTAGCTGCAAATTTTATATATAAACAAAGTCACTTTTCTCACATCCGCAGTGTGCTAGAACAGTCATGATATACCAGCTGACAGTGAACACCCTCAATCTCCATCAGTTTAGGTTACTGTGAAGGTTCATTCATTGCCTTCAAAGATATTTGCCACCCAATAGAAATACACCTTAAAAACGTAGCAGATCCCGCTACAAAATAGTAATATGCCCCTATGTTTTGTTATGCTATCCCTGTGCCTTTGCACTTAGGAACTGCAGATTCTGTAAAGTAAAATTCTTAAGGGAGTTTGGCATAAAATGCTCATTGAAAGCATCAAAACACTTTGCAGTGCTTACACAGGCTATTTTACTTAAATAATGATCCACAGGCACTGAAACACCACCTAACACTTGCTTCAACACTTCACATTTGGCTTCAGTGAAACAAACCATTGCCGTTACAGATCAGAACAGAATGGAAAGAGAAAAGTTCAGTCCATCTTCTCTTGCACTGTATGTAGTTAGCCACAATCCTGAAAGATAGCCTTGGCCTTGCTCTCTTTACATGGCCATGTGATTAGAGGCATGAAAGGCAATAGTATGAAGCTAACATGATAGCTCTGTTTGGTACTGTAAAAGTAAACAACTACCCACAATCTAAAATATGCAGAAGACAGAAAGAAGGACTGCATGGGAATCAATGAAACCTAGCAATTTTATCTTAGAAATAACTTTTGCAAATTGTATGACCCCTGCTTACTGTCACTAATGTTTCCCAAGGAAGAATTTATCATGTATATAGCAGTCACAGTCCCTGGTGTGCTTTTGAAAACAGAACTGGGGCAGTTCTACTACAGGTAAAACCACCTGTAGCAGTTGTTCAGCATCAGCTATTATCATTTCCTTTTGCTTTCATGGTGTGTCACCATAGGTATGTGGCCCAATAATCAAAGAGTGGATTTCTTGTTCGTAATTATACATTAGGTCATATTCACTGAATTCACCACTCTTCTCTGCCTAGCTTCTGTAAAGAATGTGTCACAGAAAACATGACCCAGTGGAGTAAACCAGCTGTGGAGGTTGCTTCATCAATTTGCAGCCTGGCTTATTCCCAAGAATCAAAATGCTGCACTCAATATAAGAGTTAAGTACAATACAAGAGAGAAGCATAAAACAAAACTAGTGTGGTATCAAAATACCATTTATCTATCAGCTGAATAATCACTAACTAGTAAACACTTTGATAAATACAACTCAATCCTCCCACCTGCCACTGTTTTTTAGGAGAGTAATACAGCAACATTCAGAGCATGAAAAAAAACTCTTGTACTACATCCAGTAATAACACTAATGTGACAAATACGCCTTGCAGGAGATAGATACAGCCAGGCTTATGCTTGGTCCTTCTTGCAGCCACTTACCTGCGCAACTGGGACAGTACAAAATAATGCCAGCACTAGTGGAACTCAGAGGTAATGTCTTCCTCCTACCCAGGGGCTGAGATTTTTCCTGTGTGTCAGCATGCACATGAAAATGTAAGAGGCCAACAGATACACAAAGTTGAATCTGTTGGTGTTTCACTGTTTTTCCACAAATGGTAAGGAGTTCATTATTTTCTCATGAATCTCATCAATACTCAGAGAAAACTGTATCTCCATACTCAGAGGAAATTATATCTCCGAATAAGCTACTCTGAACTACATTGGCATAGTCAGTAGAAATGGTGATCCAGGAAAAAGCATGAATAAAGACATTTCAATGGTATAAACAGGCATACAACTCAACCTATGAGGGCTTAAATAAAGGACACAATTTACACAAAGATTCAAATTTAGAGGTAAATAAGAAAGTGAGCAATATAAAAAGCTTATAATGACAGGAAATTAACTGATATAGTGCACATTTTCTAAATACTATCATAATTCTGTTTGCCCAATGTAAGTTAATTTGCAACACTAAACAAGGAATAAATTGAACTGCCGAGGCACTGGGATTAAAACAGTAACTTTCATAAAATATCCTTTCACTGCTTTCTACACATCTGTAATCGATCCTGTCTTACATTTGGACCGTAAACTCTTTAGGGCAGACACTATCAACTTTGTCTTCCTAATGCACAAGAGAGATGTAAAGATTAATTTTGAACCAATTTTATTAATATAAGCAAAGAAATAAGTACAATAATGAAAATACTTCCCTTAACAATTTCTTTAACATAGCATGACATCATTTAGCCTCAATATATTGTGATATTTTCAGGCAGTTATTGATTGATCTTATGTCATTTTTCAGAATTTTAATTCTTTAAGAGATTCTTGAATTAAAGACTACTTTGCTGTAGCTGGCCTTTCTGTTGATTTTTACATTATTGCTTAAAACATGAGTGATTACAGAATACATGACTAATTCTGAATGATGATAAGGAAATCTCTCTTCTGCTGCTGTTAAATTCATTGATTTTTTTTTCTCTGTATAGCCTTCTCCCAAGAAAAGAGGGTTTCTGCAACACAGAAAATCATGTTTAAAATATTGTAACACATTAAATTAAAAAAATGGGTGATTGGGCATACAAAATTACTAAGAAGTATGATGCTTTATATTCCTCTTTTATTCAAATGGCAGACAACTTACCTTACTCCCACTGATTATCCTGAAGTTTTGCTTGTGGAGCTAGGCCAGTGTATGGGAAAGTGGAAAAAAAAATAACTTGCCTCATCCTTACCAGTAGAAGTCTATTAACTAAACCTTATTCATAGATGCAGTTAAAAACACTGAATAAAAAATAAACTCTAAATAATAATAATAATAACAACAACAACAATAATAAACAATATTATATAACATTATAATATTACATAACATTATATAACATTATAATATTATAATGTTGTATATATTATATATATATTATAATAATAACAAAACATGTTGGCACAGCATGTGACTCTCAGCTATTTCAGTGCAAGAACGCTGCTGCTGCTGCCTTAAGCAGCTGACAGCGGGGCTTTTGGGCACAGAGACCCTGATTAATCTGAATCCTAGGCTGCTGTAGAAAGGACGTATCGGACTACCAAGCCTGACTACAGAGTAGCCCAAAGCTTTGGGCACCCATCTCAGCCCTGTCCCATAGTAAGAGCTCTGGGGAGGGACTGCTTGTGAACTATTAGTACATTTCCTCCCATAATGCCCAGTACGTACACTGAGGCTCTAAGGAAAATTTCAGTCCATGGTTTATAAAGCCAGGAACACAGTACATTCCTATCTCAAAGCAACCTCAAGTGTTGGCCATTTCTGGGGCTGGCTGCAGTTGGCGGTCATTTTGCAATCTGCAGGAGTACTGTGCTGCCCTAATTTCCACTTCTGACATTTCCCTGGTCCTTCCCTGCCTATGTGAAAGGCAGAAGGTCTGGCATAAAAACAATTATGCAGTCTTTGCTTCACCCAGTATTCCCATTCTGTTCATTTCCCCCCTCTTAGCACATACAGCTCAGTAGCACAACCAAGTTCGTATAGGAATAGCTTAATTTTTTGAAAATTAATGATGCTAATTTGATGATCTAATATGGTTTTGGGGTAAGTGGGTCAAATCAGAATATTCTGATCACTGAATTGGAACAATTTGGGACAGAAAAATATAAAACAGCAGGAAAAAGATGAAAGAATCCTAAAGGTGGGAAAATAATAGAGGGAGAAACACCTATATTTGAAAGCAAGAGTGTAGAGGCAATGTTCTTATAATACATTTCATGTTTTAAAAATACTGAATAAAACCTCCAAAATATTACAATTAAATGTGTAAATTCATTGTAAATGACTTCACTCTGAATAGTGCCAAAACTTTCACGGAAGTGTTGACTTTCATCCTAAAACAAATTTCTCCTTTCCTTCTACAATGCGATAGGTCTTCCCAATGGTAGGCTTTTTCAAATACACTTATCCTCCACCACCCCCTTGAATCTTCCCAACAAAGTTCTCTCAGTTTCATAATTCACTTAATTTGTTTCTGACTCAAAAGGTATTACCTGGGATAGCTGTACCTGCCAGTCTAGCCTTTGTTTTGTTCATCCGGTTCTGAAGGTTGATGGGAACAAAGATTGTAATTTGTGTAGATTCGCCCCCCCCTCCCTGTCTCAGCAGAAAGTCACTGAATGAGTTGAAAATATACAAAATAAGATCCCTTAAGGGCTAAAACTCCACTACACCAAAATTCCCACTACTTACTGTAGTGGGTTTGTGTGGCAATGTTTTGGTAGCAGGGGGCCATAGGGGTGGCTTCTGTGAGAAGAATCTAGAAGCTGCCCCATGTTAAGTAAGGGCCCCGCTGCTGACCAGAGCCAAGCCAATAAGCGATGTTGTTTGCACCTCTGTGAGAGCATATTTAAGGAAGGGGAAAAAAAACACTGCCTCACAGCAGATGGGAGAGAGAAAGGAGTGAAAAACAGCCTTGCAGGTGCCAAGGTCAGTGAAGATGGAGGGGGAGAGGTGCTCCAGGCACTGGAGCAGAAGTCCTCAGTGGCCTGTGGTGAGGACCATGGTGAAGCAGGCTGTCCCCCTGCAGCCCATGGAGTACCACAGTGAAGCAGGGCTCCACTCCGTGGAGGAGACCATGGTGGAGCAGGTGGACCTGCACTGATGGAGGCTGCAGCCCATGGAGAGCCCCCGCAGGAGCAGGCCCCGGGCCGGAGCTGCAGCCCGTGGAGAGGAGCCCACGCAGGAGCAGGGGGCCTGGGGGGAGCTGCCGCCCGTGGAGGATCTGTGCTGGAGCTGCTTACTCCTGGGGGATGGACCCCGTGGTACGGAGCCGTGTGGGAGCAGTTCTTGAAGTGCTGCTGCCTGTGGGAAGCCCACACAGGATCAGTTCAGGAAGGATGGCATCCTGTGGAAGGGACCCCACGGCACAGGGGACGAAAATGACCGAGAAAGAGCGGCGGAGACAAAGCACTATAGACTAACCACAACCCCCATTCCCCCGCGCTGCTCAGGGGGAGGAGGGCAGATGGGGGGGAAGGCATTTTTGGTTTCTTTCCCTTGTTCCTCGCTTCTCTAGCTTGTTAATAATAAGCAATAAATCTTGCTATCTCCCTATGCTCAGTCTGTTTTGCCTGTCATGATAATTGTTGAGCTATCTCCCCGTCCTTATCTCAACCCTTGAGCCCTTTCCCTTTGAGGAAGGGGAGTGAGAGAGCTGCTGTGGTGGAACTCGGCTGCCCACCCGAGTAAAACCACCACAGTTACTACATAAGAAGGAAATGCATTCTGTTGGGTCCTCTGGTGGGGAAGTTTCATTTTTAATAAATCAAAAAGCTTTTATAGTACACCAGAATAAAACACCAACCCTGGAAAAAAATGGCTTTCAAATGATGTGATACAAATTGCTGTTTAACCAATTTTTGCTTTACTCAGGGGAAATAGGAGGTTGTACTCCACTCTAACCACCTGTTATTACAACTCTAACTACACTAGAACAATAACACTAATCCCAATTATGTCCACATTAAGTGTGGTTAGAATGAAGAATTTTGATCAAACCAGCTTACATATGAAGTATCGGTTCAAATTTGGATGACTTCCTCTTATTTTTTCCCTGAAGAAGATAGTGTGTTCCTTTCTGAATTCTCAAAGAATACCATTCTATACAGCACTAAGAAGTATCATTAGTGTAGTAACAATTACTTGCTGAATTAATGAATAAAACAGCATTGTATTTCCACAGTTGCCCCCCACTTAATCTAGGGCTATTTTATGCTACTATTAGTTGTTTGCACAGTGTGGCATGGATTTTATCAGATAGCAGAGAAAGATACCTTACAAAACATTCAGAAATCTGAAGACATAACCCCATAAAACATTTTTTCCCAGAAATACAAATAAAAAATACCCCACAAGAATAAAACTGAAAAAGAAAAATCTCTTCTGCAATAACAATAATAAGCACAATATAGTTTGCAGAAAGCACTGAATGAATTTTCAAGTAGACACATAGACTACTAAAGTAATGGTGGAATTGCACAGCAGAAATTTTAGAAAGCAGCAGTTACTGTAGCCAACATATTTACAGGGAACAGCCTTGTTTTATAATCTAAATCATAATCATGACCCCAGTGAGTCAGTAATCACTTTTTAACAGGATAAAGATAGGACTTTGGCAGCAGCACAGGTAACAAGTGAGTTTAATAAATAAGATACCGCAAAACTATAGAGTGCTTTGTAAGTAATGATCAATGTTTAAAATCAATGCTCTTGCAAATTGGAGCCAATGCAAAGGGGCTAGCACCAGAGTAAGATGATCCGGTTGATGTATTTTGGATCTGCTGAAATAAATCCATTTAAAGGAGCATTTGCAGGATGACTAAGTTAAGAGAGCACTGCAACAGTCAGGCCTGGCAAAGGGAACGCCTCCTCCTACTGTCAATATTTCAAACTGATAAAGAGCTGACCAAGTGCAATCAGTTCTGTGATGAATAAAAGAAAGCTTGGGACCATTAACGTTAATGGGACTTTTGTGGCTAAATGCTCATATATTGTACTGAAAATTTACCTGATGGACCAAGAGATTTTTTTTTTTGCTTGTGCTTCCCCTTTTCCCTGTACATTCTATACAATCAATTTAAAAATATTTGCAGTGTAATATAAACTTCTAAAATAACTTCATATGATTAATATCCCATGAGTCTCCAGAAATAAAAAAAAAAAAAAGAGAAAAAAAAAAGAATTACAGAACACATTCATGTTACCTGGAAGACCTGAGAAAATAGAAATGCCAGTTTTATAAACACAGATAAAATTGGCTGCCCTGATATCTTCATGCAGAGTGCCTTAGCCGTGGGGCACAATGACAAAGACTCTACCACCTGCCATATACAATGTGTATTAGGGAATGACTAATAAACTGTTCCCATATGAGACCTGGGTGAAATTTTGTGGGAAGACAGAAATTCAGATCAGCAAGTATAGTTCTAAGAGCACATATATCAATATATAAACCATATATACCAAGATATGACCTGGTTCAACAGTTTTCATTTGAAACGTGGCAGCCTGTTTTTCTTATCATCTTTGATTAAATACCTGTTATATACCCAATACTGTATTGAAATCAGATGACATGGCTATAATCTCAAACCCCTCCTGCAACCTAGTTTGACAAATACCACAGGGTACAATGGGGAGCAGATTTAGGGTTGTTCAGGATGATGTGTTGTTTCATGTTGGTATTTATTTTAGCATAATTTGATGAAATGAATCAAAACTTTCCCCGTATGGCCATTTAATACATTTTTTTTTTTAAAGAAAGGATCTGATCTAAACAACATTTACAATTATATGAAACATTAGTGTGAAGTTACTGCAATGAGAAAAATATTTAAAGCCTTTATATTGTCTACCTAAGCTAAAAGAGTACTCTGATAGAAGATGGAACAGTACAGACTGAAGATGTTGAGCAGGAAACAAAATTTTCCTGATAAGGAAAGAGATTTCTTTCTTGCAGGTTCCCCAGAGCATGGGGGGGGGGGGCGGACTGAGTAGCAGCACAAAAGATAAATTTCCATTATGACTTCCAGGCTATCACAGTTCCAATGAATTTAACTTTGTTGGTTTCATTTGTTTTTTTCCTCCAAAAAAAAGAGCATAAAAGCACATGATTTTACCCACTATAAGGTTATCTGTCCCAGTGTTGTCTTTTTTTTTTTCTTGCACCTATTAGCAATATGAAACATTAAAAAAATAGTGGTGACTAAGAATAATTTTGAAATTGCAAACAAATAATGGGACATAGACCCCAAATAGAGCAAATGGGAAATGAAAGAATGAAATGCCTTGTCAATAGACAGAAGAAGAAAGAATAAATAATAAATGATTTCAAAATAACAGTCTTAAAGGTCTTACAGGTAATAGGATCACAAAATGTGGAGACTGGAAAGAATATTTCCCTGCTTAATTGGTAGTTTGACTGTATTATCAGCTTCTTCACGAACACAATCCCAAACAGCAAGTTTCAGTCATTTCAGCACATACTACAGAGATAGAATCAAATAAAGCCTACCTTTTTCTACCTATGATTAGCAAGGACATTACGTCACCGCTTCTTAGACATGCACCTGGTCAGATTAACTCACACTATCTTGACCTTAAGCAAGAACCAGGTGCAATATATTTTAGCTTACTAAAAGAATAAAAAATAAAAAATCCAGAATGCAGTCACTTTACTCTCTGTACTCCCTGTACTCTGCCATGAGCACGTCATCCTACTTACTTGGCACACTACACAGTCTCCACATAATATTAGGTCAAATGTAAGGTCCCAATATTAATCTTCATGGCTATCCATGGAGGTGGTTTAAGATATCTCAAGAGTGTCCTTCTCATTATGTCAGTGACCTCTCTGAACAACTACTATTAGTTTCAAGGCTCACCAGTGCAAGACTGAAGTCCCTCTGCAAGAAGGATAAATGCTCTGGAACTCATTAGAGAAGCTGATCAAAATAATCACAAATTTCACAGCCTTCTAAGGACAGTTTAAATCCACATATACTCAGGCATATAAGTCATTGGTTAAAACGGAAGAGAGAAAAGCAGAGCCAAATAGCAAATATGTCCAGAGAACAAAAAAAAAAAAAAAAAAAAAAAAAAGCATGAGGAGGATATGAGGAGTGAATAAAAATGGGAGAACAAATTACAAATTAGTGGTGAGTATGACTGTGCTTTGGAAGATACTCAGGTACCACTTAGAAACTATGCTAAAGGTCCAGTATTTCAATTAGTATTCTTACCTAGTGCATTGAAATGACTATTGGCTTAAAAAGTTGCACAAAATGCTTGTGCAAAATATGCAAATAGGTTAAAAAAAGGTAAGAAGAATAAGACTTTCAGATCAGTTTCTACTGATTCTACTCAGAATAGAAATACAAAACAAATTTTCTTCATCAAAGATGAGTAATTCCATCTACATCCACATACAGAAGGCCAAAGTTTACAATTCCAAATCCTCAGTATAAAACAGACTTCGGAAAACACCAAGGAACCATGCCTTCCTCCCCAAAATGTCCAAAGTGAGGAGCAAATAAACAAATAAGGGAAATTCAGGTTTTTCCATCATGTAAACTGATCATAAAAGGACCATCTGGGGGATTGGACTAGATGATCTTTAAATGTCCCTTCCAATCCCTAATATTCTGTGATTCTGTGGTCTGCTTAATTTTAAAAAGTTGCAGAACAAACTTATTACAAGCTAAAAATTATCATGTATTGTATAAAATTATCTGTTTTCAATTTCTAATGAAGATTATGAAATAGAATCTTATGGATTTTCAAAGAATATTGACTGCTTGCAACATTTTAATAAAATTCTCAATTCTGCATATTTTAAAACCAAAAAACTGTAATAATATCCAATATAGTTAAGGCCAGCCTAGATAGCAATAGTTGGTGATTACCAGATCAAAGGCCTTACTTAAATCAATAAAGATAGCTCCTGTACATTGATTACCATCCAACACTATAAAAATATAATTGCTTACCTCAAGAGGAGCAGTACAAGTGAAATGAAAAGGTCATAATAGGTCAATAATTATTTAAATTAAACTTACATCTTCCTTCATCCGATGGACCAACTCTAGCACACACCGAAATGGTGATTTACCAGTTTAAAGACATATTAACGTGTCAGCAAAGGGCTCAGCAGTAATTGGGTCAGCAATTTTAAGAAGTCAAGGTTCCAGGTTGTCAGCTTCTCCACTTATGCTCCCAATTAATCTTAAGGTATTATAGATCTTAAGTCAGTAAGCACAGATCTAACTACTTTCAATCAAACCTCACCTGGGTATATACAGAGACAGTTACTTTCTGAGATTTTTCTACAATGCAGTATATCATTTTCTAGAATATTTTTAAATTAAAAAGAAAGTAATGCAACAATTCATTACTGAGATCAGTGAATTCTCCAGTAATTTAGTATAGGACATTTCTGTCACCCAAATTAAACTGTCCTCATACCAGAACAACATTACTTGTCAGGCTTATGTTTTCATTCTAATAGTTACGCTAGCAGTTGATTTCTGAATTCTCAGTCACTATACTTCACTCCTCTTTAAGGTAATAATTTTGTCCATCTGTATTTGCATTAGAGACCATCCATCAATTCCAGTGCATTTCATAGAAAGAATGAATAGCTTGAGAAAAGATAGGAACTCTGGAAATGTGTCATTCCATCTCATTCTGCAAAAGTACCTTGAAAAATAATTGGGTTTATAGATACTTGTTTTCAGAGTTGAAAAAGACAGTCTTGTATAGCCCCAAAAGCAAGGAATTGGGTTACACTTCAGAAGTCAAGTTAACAAAGTACCTTATCAAATACATTATGTCCTTTAGTTCCCCCATTGTTTTGTTTGTTTTGTTTTTATTATTATTATTATTATTATTATTAATAATAATAATAATAATATATGCTTACTGAATAAAATCACTAGCAAGTAACTTGGCACTGGAACAACATGCTTTCTCACCAAAGCATTGGTATGTTGTTTCCTGATGATCCCATCCAGTGGCAAAACTTACTTCAATATTTGGATAATGTGTATACCTAAGATAACTAACAAAGACTTAGTCAAATTAAAATGCTGCAACTTCAGCATAGTGTTCAAGTTATCATATTTATTAAAGAAATTACTAGCCCTCAGATACAGAATATACTCCCCACTGGCTGCAAATTGGAATGGCAGCAATACTTACTGCTGAATTTACCTCCCATGTCCCTAACAACAGTGTTGCACAGATTTTTTTCTAAAATATACTCTTTTAAGAAAAGAAAACCTTTTATAACCATATTTGCTTCATGCCAAATACTATTTCATTACCACTTTGAAGAATTAATTTAAATCAGTCTTTCAATTTTAAGCAACAAACGTTTTTAAGTGTTTTTTTGTTTGTTTTGTTTTGTTTCTTTGTTTGTTTGTTTTGGCTCCATTTTGTGAATCAGACATGAATTCATCTTAGAGGGACAGGCTAAGAAGGCTCTTTCATGAACTTGGTCCTAGCCACCAAATCCTGATGGTGTGCTAGCTACTAGAAAGAAAAGTGAAGAGTCATGCTCTTGGGCTATTAATTTTCTCCCATTTGGTGCCTGGAAGTACAAAGAAAAGGATGACAACACCTGGAAGAACACAGAAGGAAGAAGATCAAAGATACTATAATGGTCAAACCAGGAAACAGAAAAAAAAGGAAGGGAAAAAAAAAAGGAAAGAAACAAATCATGGATAATGTCAAAACATGAAAAGGATGGGGGTAAAAAAAAAAAAAACTGAAAAGCAATAGGGAAAAGAAACAAAAAAGCAGGAGGACCTATAATCACTAGTAAAATCTCTCTTTATAAATACAGTTGAAAAAATATGTTGCTAGGATCCACAGAACACAGTGAAAAAGTATGCAATTTATCCTTTGTATTGATGACTTCACATACAGATCTTCTAATGTAGCCATCAGTGTCTCTAATAGTTCAAATCAGAAAAAGATTTCATTAATATTAAAGATTTTTACCCTGTGACGTGTTAATCAGCGATGCTCCAAATGATGGATATATCTGTGATTCTCTTGTGTCACTATTTTTTTTTCTTTATTATTACTCAGAGTAACTATTTAGAAAACATTAGGACTGTAAAAGTAAACCCACAAAATTTACAAAATAAAATTAAAATTGTCTGCAAAAAAAAATAATAATGCTCACACAGATAGAGGATGAATAATGACATAGTCTACAATTATACAAACACACATTTCCCATAAGATATCTGCCTCAAGGATTTTATGATGTTCAGCAACTAAAACAGAATTCATGTAGCAAATAAGGATTTTGTGCACAGAAGCCTGTCTTATTTGATGTAGTGCTCTGAGGATGTTTAATGAAAGAGGAAGGGGATATAAAAAGTGAACGGACAGTTTCATAGCTAGCGCAGTTCAATGTCACTCTGGAGAAATCTGTCCCCACCTCTGCCACAAAAAGTTCTTATGCAACATGAGGTAAGTCACTTAAGCCGAACTTTTCAGTTATTCACTTGTTATGCACTCTTCCATGCCATTGAGCAACCTGATCTAGTGGAAAATATCCCTGCCCTTGGCAGGGGGTTGGAACTAGATGATCTTCAAGGTTCCTTCCAACTCAAACCATTCTGTGAATCTACGATTCTTCAATTCTTTGAGTGTTTGCATTTAAACACCCCACAGAGATCTGTGGAAGCTTTAAGTGTTCCTAACTGAACAGAAGTCAATAGAAACTACTCCAAAATCTTGGGTCCTATCTGTGTAAAGCTGAGCACACAAAATTAGCAAGGATTCTCTGACACACTGTCCTCCCAAGTCCCCACTCATAACACAAAACTAATCACAGAATCATCTAGGTTGGGGAAGAGACCTCCAAGATCACCCAGTCCAACCTCTGACCTAACACTAACAAGTCCTTCACTAAACCATATCACTAAGGGCTACATCTAAACGTCTTTTAAAGACCTCCAGGGATGGTGACTCAACCACTTCCCTGGGCAGCCTATTCCAATGCCTGACAACCCTTTCAGTAAAGAAGTTCTTCCTAACATCCAACCTAAATCTCCCCTGGTGCAACTTTAGCCCATTCCCCCTTGTCCTGTCACCAGGCACGTGGGAGAACAGACCAACCCCCACCTCGCTACAGCCTCCTTTAAGGTACCTATAGAGCACGATAAGGTCACCCCTGAGCCTCTTTTCCAGGCTGAACGATCCCAGCTCCCTCAGCCGCTCCTCATAAGACTTGTTCTCCAGACCCCTCACCAGCTTCGTTGCCCTTCTCTGGACTCACTTGAGCACCTTGATGTCCTTCTTGTAGTGAGGGGCCCAAAACTGAACACAGTACTCGAGGTGCGGCCTCACCAGAGCTGAGTACAGGAGGACAATCACTTCTCTAGCCCTGCTGGCCACACTGTTTCTTATGCAAGCCCGGATGCTGTTGGCCTTCTTGGCCACCTGAGCACACTGCTGGCTCATATTCAGCTGACTATCAACCAATACTCCCAGGTCCTTCTCTTCCAGGCAGCTTTCTAACCACTCACCTCCCAGCCTGTAGCGCTGCTTGGGGTTGTTGCGCCCCAGGTGCAGGACCCAGCACTTGGCCTTGTTGACCCTCATACAGTTGGCCTCAGCCCATCGGTCCAGCCTATACAGATCCTCCTGCAGAGCCTTCCTGCCCTCGAGCAGATCGACACACGCACTTAGCTTGGTGTCATCTGCAAACTTACTGAGGGTGCACTCGATCCCCTCATCCACATCATCGATAAAGATATTAAAGAGAACTGGCCCCAGTACTGAGCCCTGGGGGACTCCACTAGTGACCAGCCTCCATCTGGATTTAACTCCATTCACCACGACTCTTTGGGCCCGGCTACCCAGCCAGTTTCTAATCCAACAAAGCGTATGCAAGTCCAAGTCAAGAGCAGCCAGTTTCTCTAGGAGAATGCTGTGGGAAACGGTGTCAAAAGCCTTACTGAGGTCAAGGTAGACCACATCCACAGCCTTTCCCTCATCCACCAAGCACGCCACTTTGTCATAGAAGGAGATCAAGTTAGTCAAGCAGGACCTGCCTTTCATAAACCCATGCTGACTGGGCCTGATTGCCTGGTTGCCCTTTAAGTGCCATGTGATGACACTCAAGATGATCTGCTCCATGAGCTTCCCTGGCACTGAGGTCAAACTAACAGGCCTATAGTTTCCCGGGTCTACCTTCCAGGCCTTCTTGTAGATGGGCGTCACATTTGCTAGCCGCCAGTCGACTGGGACCTCCCCTGATAGCCAGGACTGCTGATAAATGATAGAAAGCGGCTTGGCCAGCTCTTCCGCCAGTTCTTATGTTGTTCTAAACCCGAATATCAATGAATACGAAGTACTCAAAATGCACCAGTGAAAATGGAACAATAAAAAATTTTAACTCTGCACTTACTAATTAGATATGTACAGCTGGACAGACATCAAACCATATACAGACTGGTAAGAATTTTTAAAAAGAAATATCTTGTCAAAACCATACACCAAACCTATGGAAGAACTAGTTTATAACCAAATGATTAAATGCAATCATAACACAAAAATAAAAAGGCTGAATTAAGTTTGTGCAGCTTATTTAAACTACATTTCCTAAGTTCTAGGTGCTTCATTTCACAATCTTATTTTTTCATGTATATATACTAATGCAGACATCCTTTTTTTTCCCTCCACATTACCATAGTCGAATCCTGAATGATACTTTTGTCATAATGGCATTACTCACTCTACGATCTGGTTGATATTAGACCTTAAGTACTGAATTTCAACACACGTAAATTTTTAATCCTTTAATTTCTCTATTCTGCCAGTAATTGATAAGGACAGTCATACTTAGAGGAGGTCTTAATTTAATCACCCTGGAAATCAATTAGAAGGTGAAAAACTTCCTTATATTGTTATTATGAAAATTTCCCGATCAAATCCGCAACGCAATCATAATCAATGCATGACTTTTCACACACGTTTAGTCAATACATAATTCAGTAGTTGCTTCTTCACCATTTAAAAACACAGTATGGGAAAGAATTCGTATCTTAAAAGCAGGCATAATTTAAAAGCTTAATATCAGTCAAATGCAATGTCTCAAGTCATCAGATAAAATAATGCTTTACAGAAATAAACTAATAAAGGCTAAACGTGGACCAGAAAGCATTCATTTCACATGAATTATCTCACCAGCCAATATAGTACTAGACCTCTCCTTGCTTCACCCTTGTTGAATACTTCCCATAGGATGCAAGAATAGGAAGAGCAGATAGCATTCTTCCTGTACCTGTCCACAAACAACTCCTTAAAAATAAATAACCCAATACATACAAGAGCTTGTTATACTGCATCCATTCACATCACTCTGAGTATCCTCGTGTAAGTTAAGGCCATTTTATCTGTATACAGAAGCCTTTCTTAAAATTGCTAAGAAACATTTTCTTCAATCTTATTGCACATTAAAGGATGAAGAAGAAATTGGACAAGATTTATCTATCACTTGGAATTTTAGAACTTTGAAGACAGAGCCACCTCTCTCTTCAAAAGAGAATTCCTGCCATCCCATCCTGGACTAGGCAATATTTTCCAAACAGATGTAGTGTAACTGTACCACTAAAAACACAAAATAAAGAGGATTTATCATTATTATCTAGACTAAAGTCTTGACCAAGTGTCATTACTGCCTTCTGACCCTACCACAAACAAAACCATAAGACTTCAGAAATAAAATACATCAGAAATTTGATGCTTGTTTAACATTTAAGATACAAGAATATTTATCAAGTCCCCTTTTCAAAAATAATTTAGGTTACAAGTCCAACTATAATAGCATATAAGTATCCCACAAAAATCTTACAAAGTATTGAAACAGTAGTGTGGAAGACCTGCAATTGCACTAGTGAATGAAAAGCATTGGAAATGCCTGTCTCTATTCCCTCAGATATTTGAGATGGAGAAGCTTTTATGTATTTTCTGTAAAAGATGAACATCTAGTGTATTGCCATTTTCTATATTCAAGCCAGCTTCAAGTTCCTTCTTTGATCTGTACAATTTCAGTCCGTGCTTTAACTATATAGTCCTAGCTAAATGAAATAAGTGTCCATTTAACACATTGTACATGAACCTCTCGCATTCAAAACTTCCAGGAGATGCGTGGCACTTTTTAATAAAATTCCTGCATTTGTGCTGTTCCTACCTTCTAGCTTTCTCTTTATGTTTGTTATTTTCAGGAACATTTATTTTACCAAATCTTTCTCTCAACAAGTTCCTCCATCTTGCACCATTTCTTAGGGGCACACTGCACAGAGGACACAAAAGGGATCCCAGAAGATGTTATGCCTGAAGCAAAACACAGCACTTCCATAATTGTTTATTTTCAGATACATACATGAAGACACCCACTATCTGGGCTGCACATAGAGGAGGCAGAAAGAATGAAAAGTCTCCTTGAACTCTCTCCTCCCCTTCTTTGCCCTTGTAAACACAGAATATAGTGCCGGGTCCTGCACCGGGCTGCAACAACCCCAAGCAGAGCTACAGGCTGGGAGATGAGTGGCTGGAAAGCTGCCTGGCCGAGAAGGACCTGGGAGTATTGGTGGATAGTCGGCTGAATATGAGCCAGCAGTGTGCTCAGGTGGCCAAGAAGGCCAACGGCATCCTGGCCTGTATAAGAAGCAGTGTGGCCAGCAGGTCGAGGGAAGTGATTGTGCCCCTGTACTCGGCTCTGGTGAGGCCGCACCTCGAGTACTGTGTTCAGTTTTGGGCCCCTCGCTACAGGAAGGACATGGACGTGCTCGAGCGAGTCCAGAGAAGGGCGACCAAGCTTGTGTGGGGTCTGGAGAACAAGTCTTACGAGGAGCGGCTGAGGGAGCTGGGCTTGTTCAGCCTGGAGAAGAGGAGGCTCAGGGGCGACCTCATCGCTCTCTACAGTTACCTGAAAGGAGGCTGTAGAGAGGTGGGGGTTGGTCTATTCTCCCACGTGCCTAGTGAAAGGACGAGGGGGAATGGGCTAAAGTTGCGACAGGGGAGTTTTAGGTTGGATGTTAGGAAGTACTTCTTTACCGAAAGGGTTATTAAGCATTGGAACGGGCTGCCCAGGGAGGTGGTGGAGTCACCATCCCTGGAGGTCTTTAAAAGACGTTTAGATGTAGAGCTTAGGGATATGGTTTAGTGGAGTACTTAGTGTTAGGTCGGAGGTTGGACTCGATGATCTTGAGGTCTCTTCCAACCTAGAGAAATCTGTGAATCTGTGAATATAATCCCACCTTTGACTTCTTCTGCAAAGTGAACCAATGTGTAAGAACTCCATTCTTACTGAACAAAGGGCAGACTAGATGATAAAACAACAACAACAACAACAATTCCACAGTAACTATCATTAAATTCAATGAGTATTCTTTGTGCAGACACCTATACAGAGTTCCTACATCAAATAGTATTGGTATTTTGTTTGGAGATGAGCAAGAAAAAGAAACACCAAATATACAGATATGCTTCATTTGTGGAAATTTATCTTGTATAACATAGCTTGGTATATAAATGGTAACACTCACAGATTAGCTTATAAAAAAAATACAAACTTGGTAACTATTCTTATTACTATTGACTGAACATGTGCTTCGAAATAATTGATAAAAAGCTTTTCTTATGCTAATTCTTAGATTTGTCACCTGCAGAGAGAAGGACCACTACATCTCAAAATAGAGAATCATGTTTGCACACAATGAACAGAAACGCAACTAGAGTTGTGACAAAAGGGGAAGAACTGCTGTTTTATGGAGTATAGGTCATATGACATGTTTAGGATAATCGAAAAAGACCCAATTCTGTAACTGATTTTGTACAAAGAGCAGAAACAATGATCTAGTCTGGCAAAGTGTTTTTTTCCTCGGGAAGCTCAATATGAGCAGAAAATTCTGCTTTTACAACTTCTATAGTTGGGACTACTACATGCCCTTAAAGTTCATGCACACAAGCAGAAGAATCTGTTTTTAACCACACAGTGCAGAATGTCACACAACACCAGCAAAAACATGCTTTAGCACTAAAGCCTAAAAGATGCAAAAAAAATAAAAATAAAAATAAATGCAATTGTATGTCAAAGCTTGTGCTGCATAGCTGATCTGTTAAACTGCAAAAGGTAAATATGAGAAATCATACAAATCATACAAAAGGGGAGATTTTTTTTTCTCTAGTGGCTATAATAAGTCTTTCTTACAATAAAAAGATGGAAAAAGCAGATACTTGATACTGATAGAAAGTATGTCCATGCCTAACAAAACCAGTTCATCTTAGTGAAAATATTACACCTGTAACACTGGCAAGGTCAGCATCAGCTTGGCTTATTTGCTGCCTAAGTCCCTGTTGTGCACGTTAGAAGATGTTTTAAGATGTTTTGTTCATAAAGCAGCACAGTTCCTTTGTTGTGCTGGGTCACTCCCTTTTTCTCCAGATGCAGCTCTTCTTTCTCCCTATCTTTAGGCTTCTTGGGATGCAGAAGGAAGGAAGAAAGGAATGTTTTTCAAGATGAAACTGTGAATTCACATGAAGTTCTAGAACTAAATCCTAGATAAAATGTCTTTGCAAACAGTTCTCAGGCAGAAAAAAAAAAAAAAAAAAGACGGCTCCCCTTCTTGCTGAAGCCAGCCACTTCACAGTTATATAGAAGACCTTTATCTTACTTTCTCTCGCTGAAGATGAAGACATGAGTTCAAACTGTCCTTTTGTGAAGACAAGAGGAGAAAATGTAAGAATGTGGCATAAAAATTAAAAGAAGGTCTAAGGAGAAGACCTGGGGCAGCAACCTAGACAAAAAGAAAGCAGTAAAATTCTTGTTCCAAGAGCTCTTTAGTGCATGATTTAATAAAACAGTCTAAAAAATGAGAGGCATTATCAAAAGTTCCTTGAGATATAAAGAGTGTTCCCCAAACCAGCTAACACAGTGTTCTCTATACTTTCTATCTCAGTATTTGAGAGCTTGGTATAATAATTTCTTTTGTAATAGCGTTCCCCTCAGAAAATCTTGTTTACTTCTTCAGTTCAATATAATGAAATAAAAAAGGATGTTTTTTAAAAGGCTCACTATGTAAGGAAAAAATGCCAGCAGAGAAACACAGAATACACAAAGCCAAACTAAGCAAAAGGTCAATTTCTCTCTTTCTTTTCTAGTTCTCTTCATTTTTTTTTTTAGGGTAAGACTGAATCAAACAAATTTAATAGCATTTTCTGCAAAGTTGTGCCGACAGATTTGGGAAACCACAGGCTATGGTCAGCTTAATCTTTGTCCCCAGGAACACCATGTAGCAAATCTTCATGGAGGTCATATTCAGGCACACAAAGGACATGGATAACTGGGAAAAGCCAACAATTTACAGGACAAATTGTGCCTGACCAGCCTGATTGCTTTCTGTGATGAAAGGACTGGCTCAGTAGCCAAAGGGGAGAGCACACCTTGGTTTTAGCAAGGTTTTCAACATGGTTTCTCACAGTATCCTTCCATCAGGCCGGAGAAATAGATGGATTATAGGTGGACTATAAATATGGGTAAAAAAAGCAGGCTGAACAGCAGGACTCAAAGGCCTGTGACAAGTAGCACAAAGTCCAAAGCGCAGCATTTCTGACAGAGCGACCCTGAGACCAGTTCTGTTTAACAGCTTTATTTGTTAAAAAGGAAGCCTGGGGAATTGGAAGGACTGTACTCTCAAAAAAGTTTGCACATGACAAAAAATTGAGGGCTACAGTTGACATGATGCAAATAAGAGGAATCCTGACAGGCTGGAGAAATGGCTGGTAGGAATTGTGAAATTGAACATCATTCACAGCTTCACTGGGTTAATCCAAGTTTGTAATGTGATATGTGTTGGAAAAACATTCTTAGAGGTCACAAAATCAGCCCACTTACTCCAAAGTAGAATTTTACCTACGTTATTCCTGGGAGATGCTCATCCAACTGTTCTTTAAAATCTCCCATACCAGAGCTTTCTTTTTTTTTTTTTTTCTCACAACAATCTATTCCTTTACCCCACTAGCCCAAGTCTTTTAGAAAAAAAAAAAAAAGTTTTGAGAAAACAATACTCTCTTGCTATATTTTAAGTGCCTTATGAGTACATTGCTCCTTTATTCACAGTAGACAGGGAGAAAAGTTCATTCTCTTCTTTTAACTACATATTTTTATATCCTTTAAGACCACTATTATGTCTCCTTTTAGTCTTTATTTTTCTAAACCTTAATTTATTTAGCCTTTCCTCTTATATTGTTCTTAGACATGCAATCATGTTCATTTTCTAGGTCTTCAGTCATATTGCGTTCCATAAGCTGCTTTTGAGATGCTGGAAAAGGCCTGCTTATTTAGCTCCATATGCTAATGAAAATATCTGGGTCTTCCACTAACTATGAAGTGTTTGCTCAGGATTATATGGAGTGGAATTCATTTTACATTACTGGAGAGTTCACTGATGAAGAGCTACGTGGAGACCAAACACTGAATGACCACAGCCATTCTCAACACTTTTGCTCAGATCAAATGTAAATGATGCTTGTGCAATGTTCCATGGCAATGAGTATTAAGAAACACTGCTTCTGGAAAGATTCTCCACTCTGAGGAATGTTTGTGTATCTGACTCACAAACTGGCAGTAAAAACACTAGCACAGGTGTATTTAAAAAAAATACACATTTTTAAGGCGACTTCAAGACACTAAAAATGTCATTGTAAAAGGCTCTACTTGTAATGCTGAATATATGAACATCTTACCTCAAACAGTTATTCCCTAATCATTACAGAGCTGAATTTGCATCACATAGAGGTTGGCAAAGAATTCATATCGCAGGCAAGACAATCTTGTTTTTAAATATAGCATCCTAGTTCAGAGAACTTGGATTCAAAGCAAGGCCCAACACAAAGGTTCTTCAGAGTGGACTGCATTTTGATTAATATTATGTGAATAACTTCCTTTCTGTTGAAGTAGCATACAAGAGCAATAATGTTAAAATAATGCTAGCTGATTCAACTGTTTTTAAAAAGCACAATGAATCTTTCACCCACCAAGAAAAAAAAATATATTTTATCACTAAATAAATGATGCACATAGACATACAACTATAACTCCTGAAATCAAGCTGATTATACTTCAAGCAATGCATGACGTATGCTTGGAGGATTTGTTTTTTTCCACTTCTTAGAAAGAATATGCAATATTATTTACAAAACCCACTACAATGCCACAAAATTGTCAATTTATGTTCAACGTTATATTTGAAATGTAGCCTGATTTTGAGAGGTCAGGATGAACATAGCCTTCCACACATCCATCTTTCTACTCTGTGATTTCTGTAGACAGTATCATCCACAGCTTGTAGCTGCACATCACAACTTAAATACAAAATTGGTTGTTCAGTTATTGATTGCTACTGAGCAGAAGTTACATGTGATTTTTGAGCCAAATCAGAGTCCAACTGGGAGGATACTGTATTCCCTCTTTCATCAAATTATACAGGTGCACATGGGATATGACGAGTATTTAGTGGACAGTATCGTGAGCACAGAGATATGGGCACAAGTACTGGCATATTTCTCACTAATAAATAATTTCCAATTGTTCACAGGCTTGTGCCTGAAACCAAAGGATCTTATTTAACTTCCCATATTCTCTTGTTCTGTCTTGTCCATTTCCTGCAGATGACACTAAGCCCTACCTATGAGATCTTAAACTGCATTCCTCTACTGAAATTCCTAAGCTTTTTCCTTCAGAAGGAAATTTAAACACTCACAAGGCTGAAACCAAGTACAATTTGTAAATCCTCCTTGTTCCAAAAGGAACAAACAGAACTAATAGGCTTTTTAAAAGGAAATAATTCCAAAATACAGAAGGTGCTTCTTTCTTTTGTAGCAACTGATTCACTCTTTATAGAGTGATGAGACTTCACATACAAACCACAAATGCATTGAGTTTGTCTTCAAGGAGACCAACTACTTCTGTAACATGGATTCCAAGGAGCTTTCTAGTCATGTGTCCAACTGTTAGCAATTTCCATCCTTTCTAACTAAAACGGGCCCTATTCCATCAGTTCTACCACAGACTTTCTCCCTTGCACAGGTTCAATCAGAGGAAACATTCAAAAAGAGCTACATGCAATCCATGGTTGTACTTCAGACAACTAAGTTGTAGTCCTGAAATTCCTAGCTCAGATGTTGTTTGAACCCAGAATATCTGGGACACATTTGCAACATTAAGTTGAGTTGCTTTTTGGGCGCAGAAGTTACATGGCTTTAAAACAACTAAGCAGTCTGTCATCTACTTGCTCAATAAATTCTGGAAACTAAATGTTCTTCCTTTTAATCTGTATTTTGGAGCTTAATCTAGTATACTTGCTAAAGTATACTAGTATACTGGTATACTACTGCAGCTTTTTTGACAGGATTATCTACAAAATTTGAAAAAACAGTGGCACTGTTTCTGTAAGAATGCAAAGTATATGCCAATGTATTCAATAGGGTGCACATGTGTTTTCTCAAGGAGCCATGTTTTCAAAGAAAAATGCAATCCTCCTGCTTTCCATTAAACAAAAAGGTGAAGTTGCATACTCTTTAGGAGATATTTGTGTGTTATGAAATCTGAATGAGAAGGTAGTGCCTCAAATTAGAACCAATGATCCTAAGCAGGACTCATTTACACAGGTCATCTTTCATACACTTTTTTTTTTTTTTAATCCATTCATGCACCTCAAGTCCTGACCCTCAACCAAAGACCAAAAGGTAATTGAGAGGAAGAACTCTTTTCATAAATATACCCATTGGCTAGTTGCTGATATTCACACAGAAACATACTTCAGCAGTTCTGCATACTGCTTTCCATGGATTGTGTTTGACAATCTCAGTGGATCTTACTGTGAGCCTTGGTACGCCTCCACTTGAAAGCTGATGAAGACCCTAACTGTGCTGCACAGAAAACTATTCTACAACTCATCCAGTTGTTAGCAATGAAAGCTAGGTTAACAAAACACCATGCTCATTACCTTCACCCTCAGGGTTTTCTGGACTTATACATTAGACTCAGTCATTAAAGGAGTAATACAAGCGTAAGTTGAATTTAAATGATAATCAAAAAATCTACTTTTTACAATTCTTTCAGATACCTTTCTACACCATCTATAAAATATACAGTGCTTCCCTTTCCCATTAGAGAATCAGTGAGACAAACAGAACAATGCTCCTGCAGCATTTAGACAGCTGCATCATACCAGCTGTAGTGCTAAAGCAAGCCACAAAAAATAAAGTTGTAAAACCTTCTAGCCATTTCTAAAGGGCTTTTTAAGTATAAAGTCTGGCATTAAGTAGAATGTGAACTTTTTAGTGTGTAAATGGACTTCATTTAGGGTGGTGATCGGCAGCACAGAGTCCAGCTGGAGACCTGTGACTAGCGGTGTTCCCCAGGGGTCGGTGCTGGGTCCGGTCTTGTTCAACATCTTCATCGATGACCTTGATGAGGGAACAGTGTCTGCCCTCAGCAAGTACGCCGATGACACAAAGCTGGGAGGAGTGGCTGACACGCCAGAAGGCTGTGCTGCCATTCAGCGAGACCTGGACAGGCTGGAGAGATGGGCAGGAAGAAACCAAATGAGGTTTAATAAGAGCAAGTGTAGAGTCCTGCACCTGGGAAGGAACAACCCGATGTATCAGTACAGGCTGGGGGACGACCTGCTGGAGAGGAGCTCTGAGGAGAAGGACCTGGGGGTCCTGGTGAACGACAGGGTGACCATGAGCCAGCAGTGTGCCCTCGTGGCCAAGAGGGCCAATGGGATCCTGGCGTGCATTAAAAGGAGTGTGTCCAGCAGGTCAAGGGAGGTGATCCTCCCCCTCTACTCTGCCCTGGTCAGGCCTCACCTGGAGTAGTGTCCAGTTCTGGGCTCCCCGGTACAAAAAAGACTGGGATCTCCTGGAAAGAGTCCAGCGGAGGTCCACAAAGATGATATGGGGCCTGGAGCATCTTCCCTATGAAGAAAGTCTGAGACACCTGGGTTTGTTCAGCCTAGAGAAAAGAAGACTGAGAGGGGATCTCATCAATGTATATAAATACCTGAAGTGTGGCAGACAGAGGGATTTGGCCAACCTCTTTTCAGTGGTTTGTGGGGACAGGAAAAGGGGTAATGGCCAAAAGATGGAGCGCAGGAAGTTCCGCACCAACATGAGAAAGAACTTCTTCACGGTGAGTGTGATGGAGCACTGGAACAGGCTGCCCAGGGAGGTTATGGAGTCTCCTTCTCTGGAGATATTCAAGGCCCATCTGGACGCCTACCTGGGCAGCCTGCTCCAAGGAACCTGCTTTGGCAGGGGGGTTGGACCCGATGATCTTTTGAGGTCCCTTCCAACCACTACAATTCCGTGATTCTGTGATTCTGTGATTTCCCCTTCTGAAAATGGAACCTAAAGGAATAACCCAAATAATTGAGTTCCTCCAGCAAGGTGTTTTGAAAGTGTAATCCTTTCACTTTAGCCAGCTTCTAAATGCTGAGAGTAAAGTCAGGTTTCCCTTGTTTGTGTTATTATATTGAATTTAAACAAAAGGTTCGGATTTCAGAATTGCTGAAATTCTTCAGATAAAGCATGCATGTTAGCCATGTTGCTTCCAGCAAATTTACATGGGGGGGGGGGGTGGGTGGGTGGAAAGCATCTACAATTTCCTCTTTTACAAAGAGAAATAGTGTGTGTTAATACAGAAATATGGTATTCTCACAGACACAGACAATTAATGTATTTTTTTTCCCGTTTTGGCCTTCTTGTAATTGTCTTATACACGATCTGGCAGACAAAAAATACAAGGCACTCTATTAATCACTGATGATTAAATAACTCTGGCTGAAAGGAAATCAGGCCCCATGTTTAGGGCACAAACTAAAGCTTTTGGAAACCTTGATTTAAATCTCTTTTCTACTATTGATTTCCTGCAGGACCCGAGTGGTCCACTTGGGCCCATATTCAGAGAGGCAATCAAGTTTCAATTAAAAGCAATGGATTGTAGTTCCCAACTATGCACTGGGATCTGGGCCTTGCTCTGCACACTTCAGGTCCTCATCTATAAAATCAGAATGATAGCACTTTGCTGTCTCATGGGGAAGATACAAAGATAACACCTGAATACCCCAGTCTTCAGAGTGATGGGGGACAGATTAGCTCCTTAGCTAAAATAAGAACAATAACAGTTCCTTTGGTGGCATTTTGCTAGATCAATGAGTGCTGCTGTCTCTAAGAACTTCAAGTGATACAAATAAGTGTTAAAGTCTGCGTCTTCAGTGAAATGACATTACAGATGGCTAAAATTTCTTTACAGTTTGAAGAACAATGAAGTTGCGTATGGATGGTCCTGGCAAAAGCAAAACTTTTCTTTACCTGACTTCCTCTCATGTAATGTATACTCACAGCACATCTTCCAGTGCAGCTGGAGGCTTTGTTACAGACAGAAAGATGCTGCTTAGCATAGCCAGTGTTTACTGCCTAACTTTTTTTTTTTTTTTTTTAATACGAATTTGGAGTAATTCCCAGATAATACATCTGCACCTATTACTTGCACCTTGGAGTGTAAGACCAGCTGGGAAGGTACTGAGGACAACCGCATTTATCAGCAATGAATAAACTGATCTATCTTTTTCTGGATTAGCAGTGGGTGATCACACACGGACCAAGAAGTATCTATCTGCTGACTGACATATACAAGCTGGCACTCTTTTGTGTCAAAAATGTACACAGCTGCATGCACACTAAAGCCATCCCATCTATAAAGTACAATTGCCAACTGCCTGTCCTCAGAGATGGGTAAAGAGAGAGGGCCTCAAAAACTAAACAAGTGCAAAGAACAATTTTCATTCCTGTAAGCATCTTTTATTCCAAACCCTTCTGTTGTTTTTCTTTGGTTGGTTTGTTTGTTTTTTACAGTTTTCCTTCCATGTTTTGGAAGGACTAGTGACTACTTAGAAAAAGAGATTTTCATTTCTCATAAACTTTGAGATGTCAAGCATATAAATTACACATTTTGAGGTACCAAACACACTGATTTAACTTGATTGTCAGTCATTACCAGCAGATGTCTGGACAAATTGCCTAGCTTGTTTCGGTTCTAGCTCATCTCCAGATACTCTGTCCAATAGCTGATCTAATAGAAAGATCACAATCCAAAGAGATAATAAATCGTATTTATTCAAACAGTATTATCAGCCATCATGCACCAATATGAAGGGAGCTTTATTCTAACATCTTCTTTGAACTCATCTGTCCAAACTCTCTCAAATCACCATCTCAAGAATCCTTGTTTGCAGTCTCTGTTTGTACAATATAACAGAACGCCAGACTGAATCATGCTCAAGTAGTTTGTGTTTGGGCTTTTTTGATCACAAATAGACAGGCATGTTAACAATCCAAATAGTGCATCACCCTCTTCCCCAGCACTCCCAGAGTTCTGATGAGAAGCAGGAAATTTTGTGATACCCATATTGGAGTGATGGGGCTGACTGGAGCTCCACTGAGAAAAATTGCAGCTTAGTTGATCCTTAGATCATCACAAATGATAACAGGAAGAAAAAAAAAAAAAAGTAAAGGTTGCATACTTTGATGTAAGGAAAGCTATTGAGTGATTTGGCTGAGGAAGGAAGCCCAGCAGTTGTTTCTACAGATTCCTGCACAGACACAGGTTTTGCAAGTCAACACAGTGTAAATATTTAACTAACACATTATCACTTGTTATTATTGCTTCACTACAAATCAAGTAAGCACCTAGCAAGAAAAAAAAAAAAGTGATCAATTTTTTTTTTTTAACATCACATTCAATGGGTCATCATAGAGAGATAGAGAAGGTGATTTGTGTTTTATATAAAAACTGAATTCTCACACACAAACAGACACACATGCAAGCAGCAAGATGTGTGCTCAAATATTCTTGCTGTGGTGCCCCAGAAGACAAGACACATCAGCTACTGAGTCCTCTTCAAACCTTTAGACTTCTATCAGGTGTCAACAACACTGCATGTTTTTTGCAGCTTCAACCCTTAACAAAAAAGGCTTTCAGTACGACGTTAAGTTGCATTACAGTGTAGTGTGTCCTTTGCACCATCAGCATGCCATCTAACACTTGCTGTCACTCGTACATAGATTCCTTTTAGATTTTCCATTGCTGCTGTAAGTCTCATGAGTTGATGTATATATATACACATATATATATATTCTACACACTTTTTTTTTATCTTCAGCTGATTTCTTCTTGTACAGCTCTTCTTTCTTCTTGTAAAGCTCTTCATGAGCTTTAAAAGCTCATGTTCTATTCACACCAATGTAATATTTCACTGACAGACCTCTGTAACATCTCAAACATGCAATTAGGTTCACCTAGATATTTTCCCAAAACCTATATTATCTATATCTTTGCTTTATCCTCGACATTAAGACATCAGCAAAATCTGAGAATCACAGAATATAGGTATGCTTAGATCTGAAAAACTCCCAGCTCCAAACTAATGTATAATCAAAAAGAGAGGTGATAATACCCAGCATATTTCTGTCAGATTGGCAGCCTTTTTTCTCTCTCTGACAAAGCTATTAGAACAACACAAATGCTCTGAACATGGAAAAGAGCACTTTCTGAACACTCATGCAATCTCAAGAATTCTCAAACAGATATCAAAGAAAACTTGCCATAGTACTCACAGCAAATTCATTGAGAAGTTTATATCCCAGAGGAATAAATAAAATCCTTTCTATATTTACCACTAGGAAACTAGTCAAATATGCAGCAACATTCACCTTTGTGTACATCTGTATGCCCAAAGCCAAGGGAACAGAAATTCCACATGTCCAATAAAGTTTTCCATAGGCTTTTTATGTGAGAATCAAAATAGGCCATATATCAGTAACAATCACATTATGCTCACAAATTAAAACCCACAGATTTTACCATGAAAATAAAGTGGGATATGATATTAAATGGTTAAACAAATGTAGAGTATAAGTGGTATATTTTCTAAATCGTTTAAATTCATTTACCTGTAAAGTAAGTATTGGCAGGAAGAGTGGAACTAGCAAATCTGTAATATCCATTTCCTGGGAAACGGATTCCTTTCGTTACTTCTGCACTCAATGTAGCTAAAGATGAATCCATCCTTTCCACCTGGTAGATGGGAGAAGGTCCATTAAGTTCTTCGGGTTCACTCCAGATTATCTTTACCATTGTGCTGTTTATTCCTTCAACACGAGGGGCAGCAAGTTTTCTTGGAGCTGTGCATTAAAAAAAATATTTAGGAATTACAGTGCATACTTGGGAAATTATTTATTATGCATAACAATTATTGCAAAACATCCCACTTCAATTCCTGGCCCTTTTAAGGATAAACAGATATCCACAGAAGCTTTAGAAAAAAAAATACTAAACTTTATAGGAACGTACTCTCAACTTCACAAGAAATACTTTGTGTATTTATTCAAGCTTTGGATAAATGTCTCCAGTATTACATCCAAATTAAAAAATAAAAATAAAAATAAAAATAAATCCATACCCTTTTAGGATCTGAATCAACTTCATCATAAAAAGCATTTTTGTATTCCTTCCTTGATAAGTTTCTCATGCCATACTCAACTGTAACTTGTATGACTTTCAATATTGAATTTGAATAAAAAAACAAAGGAGAATCTGAATGGTTGATTAACTCTTACTACAACTCAGCAGTACAGTACATGACAACACCAGTCTTTTATCAGCAGATAAACTTATCCTAGTCAACAAGAGCAGAGCAGCTATCCATCCACACTACTGAAGCCCCACCAGGATGTTTCCCTCACGGAACACACACAACCTAATAAGATATTATCATACGTTCAGAAAATTATTCAGTCCAAGAAAGTGCTCCCCTCTAACTTTTCTCCACCATCATTGGCACACAGTAAGACTCTAAACAAGATTGTTTCTGTGAACGTATCAATAAAAGATAGCTTTATCTTATTACAATGATCCTCCTACTGATAAAACCAATATGCTAATATTCCATTAAACATTTTGATAAGAGCTGGTCACTCTACAGATGTATTATAAACAGATTTATTTATTTATTTATTTTAATACTGTACAGTAAGCCACTGGAGGGCAGCAAGACCTGTTTGGTTAATGGCACAATGGCCATACAGGTGGAAAAGGAATGGACAACCACTGAAACAGTAAAAGGCATAGTCTGGAGAAGGAGTACAAGAACACTTTACTGTTTATAGAACCTATATCCATCTTATCTTGCCTTTTTCCTTCCCCTTCTCTCTGTGATAAAGAAAAGGATTTAACAACAGAAACTTCATTTGTACCCAGGAAGTGAAATACAATGACAACTTGTAAAAATTACTTGTTCCCATAATGACATAGTAACGAGCAATAAACGCCTCTCAAGAACAATAAAACCTGAATTAAAATATGGGTCTTTGAAATCTGACATTACTTCACAGCACAGCATTGTATATAGGATGAGTTCTTTAGAGAAAAAGAGATTGCTTCATTTACAATGAATTAATAACATCCTTTTAAACATTAGCGCATGTTCAAGATCATTAACATATTTTTCATTTTTCCTATTTGCCTGTAGCATGTTGCTACCTTTTTTCTTTCTTTTTCCTCCCTTCCCCCCAGCTTGATAAATATTCTTCTTGGAGAAAGCAGGGAGTAGAGGAACTGGGAAGCTGCCAATGACACTATGTGCTGTAAATTCCTGCTTAGGCATCATTTATGACTTCACAATCTAATTAGTATCTCACGCTATGTAGAAATTTACAATGTCAAAATTGAAGTAATGCAGCGTGAGGTCATAAGCTTTCCTGCATAAGTAGGGCACAGCACTAATGAATTGTGGTATTAATGCACAAGTTTAAATAGAAAACATGGCTTAACAATCAAAACTTCACCTTCGGAGGGAACTGGTGTACGTCAGCATTTTAAATGTGAACATAAGAGGTTGAGCCCTCCAGTTCAGCTTACTGATGGTAAAACGGAAATGATAAAATTCATTATTTCTAAAATGCATACAGCTAACACTCATGACAATAACTGTATCTTCCTTTAAAGTTTAACATTAATAAACGGCAGTTACTTGGACCATAATTATGGCATCTCTGGTACCCAAACCTGAAGCTTTTATAGGGCTTATGCAATTAACTACTTAAATGCATCGTAACACTTGCTTCTCTGACAGGGAAGTATTGATTTTTTAATCATTTTCAAGTCTCCTCTAGCACAAATAAATGTACTACAGTTACAGTTAATGCACTGTGTACACGCATTAAACACTGGCATGACACAATTTATTATTTTGTGATATATGGAACAGAAACCCAGGCTTTTACAAAGTAACATCCATGCTATAACATTAGTATTTAAACTAAAGCCTCGTTAATGTTTGAGAATTCTTGTGCATCATGACAATGTAATACTATACATAATATGTTATATAAGTTATATAAGAAAACCACTAAAAAACCCAAACTCTTCACAGGAATAGACAGTGCTGAAAATAAATCCTAGCACTAGCCCAGCATGGTACTAAATGCTGAAATTAAAAATACTCAAGACTAAAAGATACACTATACTTTTTCCTAAAGGTGTCACTGTGGTACCTGTAGCTACTTTCTGAAAGATGAATCGACTATAATTTTACCTATTCAATTTTTTTTAGTCACGTTCTGTTAAGACACATCTGTCAAAATAATGAGCGCAATACATTTTGGTGGATTCCAAGTCACATTTTGTATATTTTAATTATGTAGTTTTAATGTCTTGCTATATAATACATATTTAATATATTATAAAGCTAAAACAGTATTTAAAAGCCTATGATTGCTGCATGCCATTGTGTAGCAGAGGGCACAAAAAAGACCAATAAAGACAGATGGTCTATACAGCTTACGTTGAAGTCATATATCTAAATATAGATGTTGCTACACAGGTTATTACAAATAAGCCTTTCCCATGTGTGCATGCACACACATGTACACAAAAATGAAGTTGGTAAGTAAAGAGCAGTTAATTTTGTTTTGTTTGAAATAATATCATTTTAGTTTTAGACTCCAAGACAGATGCCAGCATTTCTCTCTGAACAGATGGTAATTCCATCTAATAGTGCATCTCTGTATTAGTAAGGTCTGTTGTGTATACAAACAGTAATAAACACTAGGTAAGGATCAAAATAAATTTTAATTGTTGACATTAAATTCTGGCAGCTGCGGTTCTAAGGATACAATACTCTTTTCTCAAGTCTGTCAGGTTTACTAATACAACTGCTAAAGCTTTTTCATACTCTGCCAGATTCTTGTCCCAGAAATAACATATTTACCATGTGGTTAAATGTAACAGGCTTACATGTGTTTGAATAAGTACTACTCAGCATACTGTAGGTAGATACTTGTGTACCTTTCTACAGAAGTCCTCAATCAGCCATTCTGAATAGCTCAGAAAGGTAATGGTAACAAAAAGTATACAATTTTTAATTATTGTTCATTTGAATTCAGAATGCATACATACGAATTAAAACAGAAATGTTCAGCAAATTTGAGGGCAAAAACAAAGAAAGCCTGTTTTTTTCATTTTGGAGTTTTCCTTGTAAGTAAAATTACATACCTAGCTAGTGGTCATCCATTTCATTTTTGCTACAAGTTCAGAGGACCCTGAGATTGCCATAGCATTTCTGGCATGATCTTTTTTTTCCCCCGCACTTCAGAATAGCACCAGTCATTTCAATAGTAAAGGAGTTAAGAAATAATCCTTACGTATCCTGACAATATTTTATTTTTTTAGAAAAGTAATTAGAGTCTATTTTGGAACTCTTCACACACACACACACAAAAAAAAAGGAAAGAAAGAAAAGAAGTGAAAAAACCCACCCCAATGGGATTCAAAAGAAAGTTTAATAACACAAATATGCTACACTCATATTTCTTTAAAAATAGATGTAATACACAATATTTTTTAAAAATCATGAAAAATATATTGCTTCCACCATATGGGACAACCAACGACTCACCAACCGATTTAAGATGCAGCATATTGAGCTGACCATATGTTACAGTGCTGTTGAATGGCTGAGTGATTCATGCCCGTCACATTCTAGTATATCAATTAAAGCTCCTTGAAGTCTGCATGATTTGTGTCTCTGTTATTAAACCCTGCTAATTCATCCCACTTACACATCTGTTATAAATCTCTAGGAGTGCTGCATGATTCATGGCAATCTGTGAGCATGGTACAGCAAATTCTTCTCCTTGTAATTAACAGTAAATTGTTTTACTGCCATGCAATGAATTTTTCAGTTATATTGCAAATGAACTCCTAAATGCACGGTTCTTTCCTAAGAACTGACTTATATCATTAGGCAATTAAAAAGTATTGCTTCTAACCAAAAGCTTTTAATCAAGAGAAGTACAAGTTAAACATAGCTTAAAAACCTCGCAAATTCAACACAGAGGAAAAAGAACAAACTAAGCTATTTATGAAGCATAATATGTGTTTAGTAGGAGAGAAGAAGCAAATAACTTTCCAGTCCCTGCTATTGTCCTGAAACTCGAAGAGCAATTTAACCGCAGCTTGAACACTTGGCAAGACAATTTTGAGCAGATACTGTTTATCTCAGAAGTTACCTAAGTCATCTGTTATTACCAAATTTCTCAGATTACTTTACCCTTTTCTAATTGTAAAACAGTGCCTTTATTCTTGAAATAAATAATTGGATAATTAGCCAAGCTGAATCATCAGAGGATTCCAATGCTGTTCAAGTGTTCTTGTCAAAGGTGAAGCAAATTCATTTCAGCTTTGCCTCTGCAGCTTTCTGAAGAGGCTTTGATTTTTTTTTTTCCTGCTACATTCTTGGCAGCAGCCTCAAATTCATGAGTCCATACATCAAGTCAGTAGTTTAACAACAAATGAAATTAAATTCAAAGAAGGGAAACTAATTGAAGGACAGCAACAAAAGTGTTTGGTTTGGTAATGTGCTTTTTAATATGGCATGCCACATTTGCATGATAATTTTTCCTTTTTAGCATGGAGCAGAAAGTGACTAGCTTAATGAGGGATTATTCAAGACAGGAATGAACAAAATGCATTCATAACTAAGAACAAAGATTGTATTATGAAACGGAAACAGGCAACTGCCGAGAAGTAACTGGATGATTGGTTTATGCATTATGAATAAAAAGGTAGAAAAATATTTATATTAGTATTCACTAATGACTATATATACAAGATTGTTGTAATTAAAATTATAAATTAACATATTAAGAGTGCTTGTTTAATCACTTTGGGTCCTACTCACAATGAAGAGACTTATGTACATGCATGCAAAACAATCTGTGTTTTCAGGCCAGCAGCAAATGGCCCTCATATTTCTGTTCTGCAACAAAGGAAAATATACATTACTAATTGCCTGTTTAATGGGTATTTGTGATTTTAAAATTGACGCATAGCATTTTGTAGAAAAACAGTCTGTGACAGGCATAAACAAATGCTGTATTGCCATGTCAAATGGGTTGAGGCTTTTGAAAAGGGCTTGCTCTAGACCTTATTCATGAATGGAAAAAATGGACAAATTACTCAGATTAAAGGGTAATCAAAAAGAAAACGACATCAAGGAGTGTAAGACAGCCCAGAAAGCCCATCAGCATCATTACCCCAGCAAACCCAGAGGCAACTCCAAAGCCACCAATACAACTGCTTGAGAAGTCTGCCAAGAAGCCAGATGCAGCTGGTGCTGGAAGAATATCTTCTACAAATTAGCTTCTGAACCCTGTAATTGCCATCAAAAGCAAAGGATCACTAATACAATGTGCTGGGGTAAATGGTAGCAATCACAAAGCCATACTTTGGTGTCTCTTAAAAAAAAAAGGCTTTTTAAATGAAGTTGGGAAAAAAAAAACTGAAGAAGGGCAAAGGAAAGACGAACTTAATTACAAGAAATAAGCTCAGTCACACAGTGGTTAATGAAACATAGCTGTATAGATTGTTTAAGGCACACTTTGACTGATACTGAGAAGGATAGGATAAGCAATTCTACTGGTCCAAGCAATCACATGGCTAATTCCATCCTGTTGAAACAGCATAAATTGGTGGGAATAAAAAGGTGTTTCTCTGCCTGACTGAAAAATTTGGAAAATATTCATCTTTTGTGTTGGTAAATGCTGCAAAGACTAATGCATGTAATTAATAACTTAACACAAGCACATTGTCAAAAAAATCATTTTTAAGCAACCAGGTCTTCTACTAGTACCAGCTGGTGTAGTTCTTTTGATTTCAAGGTACCAGCTCAGAATCTTACATGAGATAAAAGCAGAGAGCAAAAAAGTGCTTTTGAAAATAAAAGAATACCCTGGGATCTGATAAGAACAGGCTGAATGTCATTCTCAAAAATAAACAGGAATATGAACTAAGAACTTGGAGAAAGGAACAAAGTAAAATTTGTCTCTAGGTGTTAAGATGAAAAATGTATAATTGCAGTCTAGTACTGCTTTCAGTTATATATACGTAGTTCGACTTGACATTCTCATGGTAGCAAATATAAAAATGCAGCTCAAATAAGATTCCAAATTTACCAATGAAGTATTAGAAATAACCTCTTTCTTATCTATCAGCCAAGGCTTTCAGCAGTATCTGCAAAATACTGCAGTACATAAAGAGTATTGAAAATAATGCACGAACTGTGGAATGTGCATCTCTTAATTTAACATTTAAAAGACTGATCAAGAAAATACAAGTATGATTTGAGGCTTTAAAAGCCAACTATTTGTGTATTCATACTTGAACATACCAAAAAGAGGTTCTATTTCTGTCCAGTCACCTTCTCTTTGAGTAACAGGGACAGGTTAATTCTTTTCTTCCATTATCTTAACATACTTGCTTTGATGTTTCATCCTAATACTGCACTACCATGCAACACTGACCTTCCAACACTCTTTACCATCTTGGGAGCTTGTCATGAATCAGGTATACCCATGCAAGTTCTTTTATTCATCACACTTCATTCCCATTCCTTTTCTTAATTTCATATGCATTTGTGACATCTTCCACTCAGCATTATTATAAAATAATTTGTTTCTTATTAATTCTGTTTTGTTTGCTTATTCTCTCCCTCTCCTCACACTCTTCAGATTCAAATGTCATCATTTACCACCTTTTACATATACCGTGGGTGACCATATCAGTGAGGAGGAGATTTTTTGTCAGTCTGACAGACACAGGGATGTATGGCTGATATTAGGTTTCTTTCATCCTCCTCCTGCAAAGCTACTCATGAGATAAACCTGGTACAGACACCTATATTGCACCAGATTAGAAGGGATCTACTTGTTAAAATAATCTAGAATCAAACATAACCAATTTTACTCAAAAAGACTTTTCACTGAAAAATCAGCATACTGTTGTTGATGCTTCTGCTCTCTTCAGTCTTAGCCTTACATTCTGCTCCAGACTGCGGAAGTCTCTTTTGTCTTTTATATCCTCTCTCAAAACCTCTAGAAACAAAAATGCTGAGCAAAAATAATGGTTTAATGCCATTGTTTCTGCCATCATTTTTATCGTGCTATATTGCCAGAGAAAAAGAAGAATGCTAGATTTTGAAGGCTGTCTTTTTACACAGCTAGTCTTCAAATTAACCTAATGGATATGAACAAAGCTTAAGAAGTACTTGAAACTTCTAGGCATTGGCAGTTCTAAAAGCAAGGCCCTTGCTAATATACCTCACTTGGACATGTCAAAATTACAGCCAAGTGAGGCACTCAAGGCACCCAGTGATATAAATGCTCCATATAATAAATCAGAATACTCCACACATGGAAGGGTTAGAGATGGTTTTCCATTCTCCTCCTCAACATCAGAGAAAAATTAGTATAATTAAGTATAACCTCTAGCCCAACTTGGAACACAATTCAAAGCTCCTGGATTGTTAAGGTGCAAGGGGACCATTATGATGGAGCACATTTCAGTTGAGACTTCCTCCAAAAAGTTCCCCGTGCCAGGGCATGGAGGGGGAGTGGCGCACAGCCAGGGAGACTGTCTGTGTGCCAGGGAGACATTCCTTCACAAAACAGAGCTCCTCAACAGTCCTAGAAAGGCAATTTTAATTTCATTTTGCATCATTTAGTGACACAAAAGGATATTAATGGACCAAGATTCGATCATCTATTTTTACAAATGATGGGACTGGCTTCTCCTAACTTTGTTGCAAGTTTGTTCCAAGTTTTGAACATGCTCTGATCTACAGTCATCACATAAGTAGTGTCTCTTTTAAATTTTCTGTGAAAACACAGTTTCACTATGCTTCCCAAAATGGAACATGCACACAAAAACCTGGAGATTATTAACTAATTTTCCCCAGAAATAAAAAATGCAAATGATGAAAGATAAAATGGCATGTATAATTTAAGTGTTTTACTTTTAAATTTGTTAAAATTTAAGACATTCCTTTAACATGTTTTAAAAAGACAAAAGGAAACCACTACAAGACTCTGCTTTCAAGGCCTACAAAGGTAAGCAGGAAAAGGCTATGCTGCAAAATAGCTAAAAAATTAGGATGTGTTTGTTATTCTATTCTGTATTCTCCTGTCTTCTTTAATGTGATAGGTCTCTAAACATTAACACAACCAGGGAGTAGATAGTCATAAACAAGCTGTCAAGCATAACTAAGCTATTGTTTCTGATTCTTTTAATAAATGCATAAATGCAAAATTGGATCGTTTGTAGTAATAAGGTGTGCCATTTAGGTCACATTTGTTTCCACGGTTATCAGCACAGACTGGAACTCTGTTCCTTGCATGGCTATATGCAATGGATAAAGTCATACTCATACAAGTACAAGACTCTGATGGTCAGCTTGAAATTTTACAAGGCTGCAGTATGAAGAAACAAATTTTGACACCACCAATTCAGGAAGAGAGAAAAGAGAGCGATCTTTACCCACAGAAACACAAAGCTAAATGGTGAATCAAGGAACACGTCAAGAGGCATCTCCTCTTGAGAACAAAAGGAAAGGCAATTAAATAAATGGATCAAGAACACAGGGCATACTAGAGGTGTTATCTCAATAGCTTAAATTCCACTTCAGTTCGTGTATATAAACCTAGCTATTTACTGGCTCTGGGTAACTCCTTATTCCCTGTCTGGAAGCTCCTATATCTCTTCACTGATTACGCAGAGGAGCTTTGATGGAATTCAGGCAACTCAAATACAGCCCAGGGAGCAAATGAAAACATTCTGCACATCAGAAATTTTCAGATTTTTTTTTTCTATGGGAGACCAAATTACAGAAGAGAGGTAATTTCAAAGATCATCATCACAACATCCATATAACAACACTAATTACTAACTGAAAATGTTAATATTGTGAAAGTAATGAATCTGTTTTAAGTGGCTATACAAAAGAAAACCACAATATTAAGTAGTCTGCAGGTATGTCACGTACCATGCATTTTGAGCTTATACTTATAGTAGTAAAGATCGATACTAACTACCTCATTGCATGAAAAGACTTTTGAAGCTGATTTTCATAACAATTTCTGTCTCAAAACCCTCTTGATCCTTGGATGTCTAAGAAGTGATTTCATACCAGTCTTTTCTTCAAAGTAAATGCAGGCTTCCTCCATCTCTGTTCTATATCAATGCTTATTTTATTTTAAATTTGTAGAAAGTTAGTATCTTTGAAATCCTTGATGTGTGGTTGAAATTAGCTCAAACTGAAAATTTATTAAGGTGTACAGACACAAATATGCATCTTCTTAATTATCGTTTTCTTAGGCAAGTTTAAGCATACATATCTACAAAATATCTTAAATCTCAGGGGTTAAATAAACATTTTCAAAAGAACAGACCCAAAGCGTGGATCTCACCTCCAATTTAGACACACAAATGTACTATGTACCTATGTTAGTCATGCATAAAAACCGTGCAACTCTCCCTTCAGGGGTTGACCAAGGCATTACATAGTACTTACACTTTGCATGCTCTGTTATGTAAATGTGACACACACTAAAAAAATGAACAATAAATGAACAATTTAGCATCATAAATGAAGGAATGGGCTCAGCAACACTTATGAACAGTTACAGCTTAAATAAATGTGAATATATAGAGACATTCATAACTTGCAACTGAGAGAGCAGAACACAAATCCTGTTGCCATAATGTAATAATGTAACTTAAACGTTCGCTGAAAATGTTTTGTTTTTAATCTGTCAAGATAAACAAATAATAATTAAGCAAGTCACATTTTATTAATACAACACCTATCCCTGTCACTGTGCATCAAACTATGATCATCTTAATGGCATTCATTAGTAAACTGTGTGTTAGCTTTGCACTTTAATACAGATTGTTTCCTTACCAGCTGCCAAGGTTTGCCCCATTCCTGGATCACTGGTAACACAACCAATTTGATTGCAGAGAGTAATAGTAAAGTTGTATGTCCTGTATGGTTTTAACCCTGTTGCTACATAGGAAAGCTCATGAGCCTCAGCTATATGCAAAACCTACAAAGCAGATTGAAATATAAAAGTTGGTTAATAATATTTTCCTTCCTATTAATCAATGACATATTCACTAATAAGAAACTTGTCTCTGAATTTGCAGATTCCTTCATTTAGATGTGGAAAAGCTTGCAAGGACCAATTGAGGGAGAGGATTATTTTGGAGAATCTCAACAAGCTAGGATTTAAATGAAAACACTTCCCATCACACTGTTTTATGAGGTAATAAGCCAGTCCCTGAGTGGATGAATGGGGAAACAAAGTTATTGCCTCGTAAAACTGTGTGGTGGTGCAGTTATCACTACTAACTGTGCAGCTACAACCCAGATGACGAGGATCACACTATTAAGTGGTGAAATCTGACCACCACTGAATGAATGACGTGATTAGGAGGCATTAGAAGGAATGGGAATAACTAACACCTACAGACATTTGAATTTGTTTCATGTTAATGTTATTTCAAGCTATCAGATAGAGGGGAAGATGTTATCTTTTCTATAACTTCTTTATCAGATGGTTATTTAAATGAAAAATCTCACAAGCCTGTGACCAGAAGCAATTCACAAACAAATATATATTGTTACAACAGCTACAGGAGGTAGGTAATCAGTGTTATTCCCATTATATAGACAAACAAGTTGAGGCCCATCTGTGGTACCACTGAAAGCCAAAATTCAGTTGTGAAGTGAGAAATACAGCATCAGAGCATCAGATCCACTCCTACACTCTGATTGTATATGATAACTCTTTGCCCATTCCTAAGGTTTTAGATTACTATTACTACCATGGTATTTGTTTGCCAAACCCAGTCATTCAAAAATTACAACTGTATTTAAAAATCACGTTTAGATATTATAAAGTAATTTTTCTGCTATTTTAGGTTTCCCCAATCCAAAGACTTGTCCATTATCCAGGAGTCCAGACAATTATCTTTTTAATGTAGGTGTAAATTCCTCCAAACAACATGCCTTTAAGCATATCAGCAAATACAACAATAACACAGAATCAGACCATGCAAAGATCAAGACAATTTAAATGTTGTTGATCAATCTGATTCCTCCCTATTTTGAATCTGACCCACCACTGAAAACAAGTCATCTCAGGAATAAAACTTTAAACCTAAAAGTAACGTATAAACATTACAGAACAGTCAAGATGAAGTGATGAGTAAAAAACTTAGATCAGGAGATATACAGAAAATCAGTCAAATAATTCACTACAACATCAAGAAGGACATCAGACTTTATCAATTTTCCTATTACAATTTAGGAAAAACTTATTGTAAAAATACTACCTGGGAATATGGTGGCAAGAACCTTTGCTCAGTTATCAAACTGATGCTGTATCCCATCACTTCTCCTCTTGATAAATTATCTTCAGGTTTTTCCCATGACACATTGAGGGAATATGGTGAAAGAGGGAATACTGAAGGAGCTGGCATGAACACTGGGGCTGAAATCAAATTAATACAAAAACATATATAAAATTACGCAAATTATAATGCCACATTTCACACAGTATTTTTAAAACACCATTTCAGGCAGTCTTTTCCAATTTGATTCTTTTTTAACTATGTTTTCAAGCCTAACTGGAATTTGCTCACTATTTTGATAGTGCATAAAAAGTACATCATTCTCTTTTTTTCTACTCTCTCCATGAATGGAGAACAAAACTCTGCCCATGTCTTAAAAGAAATCCTAATTGACAATAAAGTCTTAAACTCTGCAGCAGGTAGAAAATACATACAAATGAAAAACTCTTGAAGAAAAACTTCATGCAACCTGGGAAAAAACTGATAAAAGCAAAAAGTGTTCAATACTTCAGCATCTTAAAAGCAATTTTGTTTGCTAGGCCAGTTTGAAATTAACATGTCTCTCACTTCTAACAAAACAGTTCCCTTGTCTTCCATAGCTAAATCTGTAAAAGGATTGTTTGCACCACAGTTAAATCCCCACCTGATTACTCTGTAATAATAGGATACAGCACTTCTGTTACGTACAAACAACCACACTAATGGACCACTTTCCAAATACAATTTAACACTTTTATAACATACAGTATTTAAGAACAGATAAGCACAAAGACTCATTTTGAAAAGGGAATTATTTTAGCCAGCAGGTTTTCAGGTTCGGGCTATGATTTTCAATCAAGCTTTTAGCAAACAAAAGCATCAGTGATGTAACTGAGATGTTTAGTTGCAAAACAGAGGCTGTATCAGACTAAAAACCATACATTTCTGGTGTAAGCATTGAAATAAGTAACTGTTATTTCAGAATAATATGCCAAATGGAAAGCTTTTTTGAAAATTTGATCAGTGGGGTCAGAAGAGCTGTTGTGATCTGATTCTTAAAATTTCTCAAAAAGAAATGGTTCATATTATGATAGTTGGCCTGTATAAAACCATATGAAAAGTTTCAAATGCTATACTCCTTAAAAAGTGACCATTTTAAGTTCTGGAAAAAAAATAAATAAAAATTAAAAACCCACCACCTTTCTAAATTATCAAAGACTCATTTCAGAAGAACTCACTTGAACCTCTTTCCTGTACCTTCTTGGACAACATTCCTATTCACACCAACTGTTAATATATTTGTGATTAAACCAATTTTATTTATTTTTAATTTTTTTTCTCCCTTTAAAGGGCATATAAATAACAACTGGGAAAACAGTAGAGAGTTCAAACACTTCTTGGTAGATTTTACATCTTGTAGTCTTGAAATTTTTAAGTGACAGATTTCTTTCTTTAGCAATATGATATTATGTTGAAGAAAATATTTTGGCTGAACATGCTAGGTTATGAGATAAAATGACCTTTTTTTTATTTAGTAAAAAACAAGATTTTCTCCCTATTTGAATTACTAATGAACACATTTTAATAATAATAAAAAAAACTTTAAGAATATATTCTAATTTATTTTATCCTTTAATTTTCAATGAACAAATTTAAACCACTATTTACCAGCCTCAGCTGTTCGTCCTGATATCCAGTCTGAAGATGTGCTACCTGCCATGTTTACTGCTAGCACATAAAATTCATATTCTGTGAATGGCTCAAGATCAGTGACTGTGGTACTGGTCTGCGGTGGAGCCAAGGCATTTTCATTAGCAGACTCCAGAACTGGTTGAGGGCTGAGCCATCCACTGCTTTGGAAAACACGAATTTCAGGAGTAAGAAAGTTCCCAAATGATTTTCTCATGTAAAGTTCATATCTTATAATTATACCTAGAGGGAGAGGGAAAAAAAAAAGAAAAGGCCAAAAAATTTATTGCATTTAAGCTATTTCTGGAATACTACTAAATTACTAACACCAAAACAACAGTACATTTAAAATCCTAACAATCTGTCAACATAATAAAAAATATAGCATAAGAAGTTTACTAATCTGTGTAGTTATCAACCAAATATTCATTTTGCCATTTCTTGCATTACACTGTTTATTTTCACCTCCATACAATTTTGGGATTTGATAACAAACACCTGAACCAAAGGGACATTTTCAAATTTATTTATTTATTTATTTATTTTTTACACAATGGATAGGGGACTTTTTTTTTGAGTGAGAATTAAATACTAATATTTCAGAAACAACTACTGGATAGTGTGTACATACATAGATCTGTGTGTGAGAGAGGGAGTCCATCAGAGTAAACCTATTATGCACACGGAAAGGTCTCAGCACTTTGGAAACAAAAATGGCTTCACCATTGCAGTATGAAGAGATACATGACCTAGGCATGATCGCGGAAACAGTTTAGCTCCACAGAGTGCAAGAGTGCTAACTAGAGATTTCCAAAATAAAAGAGATGAGACATATTGAAGACAGGAGATAAAGTTAATTATCATATAATGCATATATTTGGGGCTGTAACCATGCACTGAAACAGAAAGGCAGCTTAGGAGAAAAAACTTCTCCTAAAGATAAACTTCTAAAAACTTCTCGTTTGTCATTTGCAAACTCCAGGAAATGTAACCAGAAATGAAATTTAAGAGAATTGCATAAAACTTCCTGTTGTACTGGCAATTACACATAAGTAATTGCTATGAAGGAAACCATGAACAATATATGCTACACATTGAGGCACAAGTATTGACAGATATTTTCATGGCCTGTATTATAGGAACGGCACTTCTAAAAACTTAGAGGCATTCTCGTGCAGGCATTCATCCTGTCTCACCTGGTAATAGCTAGCAAAGATGTTCATAGAGAACGCTAAGCTCCCAATACACGCCTGCTCATTTTGGGAATGGAGAAATAGGCTCATTTTGTGAAAAGATAAAAAGGCTTGGTTTAGAATGCACAAACATTAGTGCTTGTAAGTGCAAGATCACAAAGCTCAATGGCATGTATATCAAGAGATAAACTGTTTACCAGTAAAATTTGTGGCATCACAAAAGTATCCTACAACAGCTGTGTTCTCAGATTCAAAAACCTAAAATATTATTAGGCAAGTTAGACCAGCAACTCTTGGCAATAGCGTAATCCCTAACAAAGTTACGCTGGTAATGGAATTAGTTACAACACATGACGAATGGTTTTAAAAGGGGATTTATCTGTTAATTTTTAGATTCTTTTCATAACTATTGCCTGCTTATTTATGCTTTATACAGCAATATCACCACATCTGTCTGAACAAGCCTGTTTGGCAAATTAGGAAAAAATTAATTTTACAGTAAATGTTTAATTATAAATGTGATTTTTTGATGCAGCAGATGCCACTAAGGGCTAAATGCTGAATCTAAGGGCTAAATCCTGAATCCGGTACATCAGTGTTCTGGACTCCAAAATAACAAAACAGACTGCAAGACTACATTTAGTGGTGTCAGGCAAATTCAGATGATTCCTTACTTTATTCTCAGTTTCTGTCCCACAGCTAAGGATATTCTAATCAAATTGGAGAAAAATACTGATTTTTCTTTGCAAAATTTTTGATTTATGAAAATAAATGCATGTCCTACCATTTGGTTTCTCAGGTGGTGACCATTCCACAGACAGTTCTGTAGAGCTGAAGGTTTTTATCACCGGTGGGAGCAGCCCTTCCGGAGGAGCTTGTGCAGTAATTACTGTCACTGGCTGGCCCTTTAAGCAACCTCCAGAAGTACAAGCTTGCACAGAAAAAACATACTTTGTAAATGGCATGAGATTCCAAATAATTGCTGAAGTTTTTAAGCCTTCATACTGGCCACAAGGCTGAAGATCAACCAAGCCAGTACATGTCAAAATATATTTCTCTATGGGCCCAGAGTCATTTGATGGGGCTGTCCAGTAAAGTAAAACAGAGTGGTGACTAACAGGAAAGACTGGAGTTAAATTCAAACTTCCTGTAGGTGTCCCAGACTTTGTTCTGTATGTCACTGAGGCACTTCTAGTAGAACCATGAATGTTGCTGGCTTGGATGTAGTAGGAATAGAAGGTATATGGAGATAAGGTGGTATCGATGAAGGTCTGAATACCTAAAACAAACAGGTGAGAAGAAAATTTTATCAGTCTAACACATTTTTAAAAAATCTGACTTTGTATACTTAGTACAATTATCTTATTATTCATCCTTTGCTTGGAAATAATGATTTCAAATGTAAATCAGCATCAATATTAGTGGAGCTGATATAGAAAAAAAAATCTATGAATTTTCACACCTCTTTTTTTCATTTATTTCATAGAATAAAACCAAATCTTTGACCTTTCTATGTGTTCATGTCCTCACTTCTAAAATAGTGCTTAATAGTTCATTTGTAAAGCACTTGATCTTGGATGAAGAATGAAACAGAAGTGCAAATACTTATTAAAAAGGTCTGAAGCCTGTATTTACCTTCCTCACCTCTCACTTTCCATTACTTTAGATAGCTTTTTCGCTGCCATGACCACGAATACCTCTCGGGTATATCCTAGAAGCAGCTATGCATCTTAAACTATGTCCAGCCATGGCACAATATGAATTTATATACAACTAATATCATACATAGTTTTGGTTTAAGAAACAGTGAACAGTATATTATATGCTAGAGCATGGATACTCTTAAAACTTCTTCAAAGCAAATGGAGAGGACACATCTATTTCTAAGTCCTCTCTGTACACCTGCACAAGCAAGACAGCCCTAAGTACAACTTAAAGACCGCCACAGAATAATCTGTATTGCTAGATATTCAGTCTTTGGCATTCTAGTACAAAAGCAGCAGCCCAGTAATTGCTTAAAGCACTTCAACTACACACAATGATCACAAACTTGTCAATGGAGTTCAGCAGTAAAGGGACTGGGTAATCTCATCTTCTAGTCCTTTAAACCCTGGTACTTTAGCCAAGGTTCCAAAAATGGCTCTGCCAACAGCAGTAATGGTTTTTGCAATATCTGTGTGCATTACGAGACATTGGATTGAAACCAGCAAGTTTTTTCAGTGCCAATGAACAACTGATAACTAGATGGTAAGTTTTATTTCAATAGGAATATAGGCTAGATAAAAATAAACAAAATAAAAAATAAAAATAAAGCTAGAACCTGTGTGACTTGGAGTTAGAATCTTAAGTACCCTTGCTATTTTTCCCCCACATTTTTGAGCAAGTATTTCACTTTAGCCTTAAGACAGACTGGTATCTACTGAGCCTCTGGTTTCTGAGAGCAGTTAGCAAAACAGTGTTTTAACTGGGCATTTTGCAATAGTATCAGCCAGATCTCCAGTACAATTTAGAGGATTATTCTTATTTTTTCCTTGGAAAGTTCATTGTTTCGATAAAACTCTCATTTAGTCATAAGGTAACATTCATTATTCTGTTGCATTCACAGGATATATCGTAAGCATTATAAATTCTACACTATACTGAGAAAAAAGTAATAAACTAATTTTTCTTAAAATAAAAAAAAGTTCTGATGGCATTAACAAAGTATTTTTGGCATTCAAAGGCCAGCAGATGATTTCACATCATTAATTAGAAATGAATTAAGTTTTTAGAATTAATTTAATTTTTAGAAGTTAGATTTTTTGTAAGAAAACGTCAAAAATGCCTTTTTAAACCAAGTCTCTGTTTTCAGAAATTCAAAGTTTTATTAAATAGAAACACAATAGTCTCATTATCCAGCTAAATACATTCAGATTTTTTCACTCTCTATAAAGTATGTAAGTGGAGTCATGAAATAACATCCTTAACAATACACTCTGAGTTTATTACATTACAGAGCACAAATTTAAGACAATATATATAACAGTGTTACTTTTTAAATAATATTTTTACTAAATTTAGACTTTTAAAACAAATAAGGAATTAGCATATTTTCTATTCGCTCTACATTTTTTTTATTGTAATTTTTCTTTCTCTCCTCTCAGTCACTTAATCCCATGCATGGGTTGCATATCTTTCTTCACAGTAGGTAGTGCAGAGTATCCCATTCAAGCATAAGCCACATATAGTAATCAATTGCAACAAAGCAGAATGCACCAGAACATTAAAAAAAAGTAAAATAAAAAAATAGATAAACCATATGATCTGTCCTTCTACTGAATAAGTCTTCCACACAAACTCCAGGGTACGTACCAACAATTAGAAAGACTTCCCTTCTGCAAAATATTGAAGCTCCTTTGGTATGAAAATACAGCAAAGAAGCTGCTAGAAGAGAAATCTAAGTTTAGGGGTATTAAACCATACCTGTCCTGTTAAAAAACACTTGTGTATGTATATATGTAAAATCAGAATCCAAATCTCCTTTTCTTTGATAAGAGGATCAATATTAGCACAAAACGGCCTTTCCATCTAGGACAGAGTGCCAAATCCTCGAGGACTGCCTTCTGAGGATCCCTTTGCAAGCCTCAACATCAAGAAAGTGGTGCTGCAAAAGGCAAACCAGGAGCTACACTGATAGCTTAACAGAAGGTGCTAAAAGTTAGACCATAAAAAGCTTTCCTAATCTGTTAACAGTTTAAAACCAGGAGGATAAAAAAAAAAAAAGTTTAAGCACTTTATGGTCTATTCCCTTCACCCTAATTCTTTATCCAGGATTTTAGCAGTGCCTTTCTTAGATTTTGTAGCCTGTGTATTTTTGCAGGGAATGCTTTTAGTAAGGTGTTTTAGATTCAAAAGTAAAAAATTATCAGCCATTTTGTGTGATTCACTTTGCTGATTTTCGTCCAGGGTGTTAATATCTTTCAAGAAACATTAATAACAGATCAATGACCCACTAAAGGAAGATAAAGTATTCAAAATCACAAAGGATGATAATGACAGAAGGCAGAAATAATTAAGAAAAATCACACAAATATATACACAATATATTTACACATACACACAAAAACTTTGATTATTTTATAAATACTTACTATAGGGGTAATAGTCTTCAACTGCATAAATTTCAGCCTCATCCCTATACAGCAGATAAGTAAGCCGGTTAGAATTTGGAGAGTCAGGAGAACTCCATGAAAGACTGATAACAGAGGAATTGAGAACTTCTCCTGTAGGAGGCGGTTGCTGTAATGGAGCTAAAACACATATACAAAACCATAGTATTTAATAATGAAGGTAATCAATAGTTACACAAATAAATAAAAATGTAAAGAAAGAGGTATTTTTTCTTCAAAGGAAAGCTGTATGTAAACGTACAATCACTCAGGCAAGACATTCATAAATGGAACTGATCCATCCAAACGCTCTCCAAGAAAGCTTGTTATTCAAGTACGTCAAACAAATGTACACATTAAAACAAATGACAAATTAATTCCTGCCCCCCAAAATTAAAGCAAATACACCACAATTTTCCAAACACACTTCTTTTCTGCCTTTTTTTTTTCTTTTTCTTAATCCAAATGTATTTCAAGACCTCTATAAAAAGGGAACATATTTATCTGGTTGCATTACTGAAGTCTATAGTTCAATTATAATTTTTTTTTTCAGAGGATTCATTCAATTTTAGCATAGGCCAGGCATAAACTTCCTCTAATAAAATAGAAATGGAAAGACTAACTAACTACACATTTTACTGACGTGTTACAATAAGCCTATCTAATTAAATGACATAAAACAAAGGGGCAGATTGTGAAGGTTATTTAGGCAATTCACTTCTATTTGTTTCCAATGCAATTTAAATCAATGAGAGCGAGGCATCTTAACATTTTAAGAAATAGGCTTGATATTCTTATTTACCAAAATATTACTCTGCTATCACCTCCATTAACTTCAGAAAAAACGTTACTTAATTGCACTACTATCTGTAAAGACAAAAACAAGCCTGAAGTTCACTGGCCAAAAGTCTCTCGCTAATAGAAAGATTGGTCAAAGTTTCTCCTATGTCCCTTTTGTAATTTAAATGTATGATCATGATTCTTTATAAGATATGGCTATCACACAGGAAAAAAAATGTATATTCATAGATACATATGTATCCATACATATGTATATGTGCACATAAATACATTTATGTTATTTAAGTCAGAGCATGAGTCCATATCCTGCTATGAGATCCCCACTCAGTGTGTTATACTATACTTGGTGTGTGCATTACTCTCTGACCCTCCCTATACCATGCATTAGCACTGGACAACTCTGGTCTCCTTTGGCAGCTAGTAATTGCTATAGGCTGACTCAAAGTCCCTACCCTCTTTGCCAAGGGAGGGAAAAACAAGAGATATACAGGACAACATTTTGCCCAGAGTAAGAATAGAGGGGGGAAGTACAGAAATCGATACATGGAGCAAGCTACCATGTACTAGATACAAAACCATCCTTTTCTCCCTTATATTTAGCAGTATAGAAAAACACAAACATAAGAAACATATAGCTTTTTGTTATTTTTTTCTCCTTCTATTTATAAATGATCATCATCTCTGTTGTGTGGATATTTGCTTAATGTACACAAATCACCAAAAGATAATTATCAAAATCTGTTCAGCCAAACTAACAGGAGATAAGAAGCAAGGATTGAAGTTACAAACGGGAAATGACATGAGGAGCTTAATTCACACAAGTGATAGATGTAGAGAATTACACCAACATCAGCGGGTGTCATTACATATGGGTTTTTAATATATACGTAAAATATGAGTTGAAGCTCTTTACTTAAAGTAAGATAATGAAAAACCCTTTTCCTTCTGCAGTCTCTCAGCCAAGAAGTAGCAGAAAATATTTCTAGAATCCATTGCTTTGAACAGGACACAATCTTCATCATCTTCATCTCCAATTAGAAAGCATACGTTGTTTTGCTGCCAATCTAGAGTTTTTGAGTTCAGCTGAGTTAGGAAGTGAATATATGTTAAAGAGTTTACAGCAGTCAAGTTTAAGAATCCTAAATCCCTGACATTTTTGGAAGGTTTCCTCCATATAATACATGCATACAATACCAGAGCAATCAAACTAATTGACTGGCATAAACTTTATTTTCTGGTGAGCAGTCTCTCACTGTCACATATTATTCCCGTATTTGCTGTTTTACATTTTAGATGTGTAAGCAAAGTATTGTATTTCAGAATTGTTTATAGTGTATCTAAGATATTGTTGAGCAGAAAAACTGAAAATAGGTCTTTACATTAAAAAATATTAGTTGCATAGTGATAGCAGCTTGCATTTCTTATTAAAAGCGAAGACAAGTAATGATATGTATCAAAAAATACTGTATTGCTATGAAAATAATCACAAATATCAAAGCATGTCAAAGTTCTGTATCCGTGCAACAAGTATTTTGGTATGAATAATCAAAAGACAGCAATTGCTATATCACTTATGTCCAGAAGAGGACTCCGCATGTCATTTAGAATACTGCCTGATGTATTTTTTCTAACTAAAATCTATGATATTATTTATCTATGTCATGTTATTATTAATCAATTTTATAGTTGAATTGCCATTGACCTTTATCCAATGTATATCCCAACATAAATAAGTAGGTTGGTTTATGTTTGTAAAGCACTTTGAAGATGAACAGCATCATAAAAGTGCCATATTATTATTATACATTCCGTTGAAACATCCTACATTTTTAAAAGAAACAACAACCAATCAACGATCTGCCCAGTGAATAGACACTATATGTTCTACAGAAGAGTAAGGGGAAGAACAATACAAAATTGTATCTTAAACAATTCCAAACTTTGAGAACAATCACCTCTGGAAACAGTATCTTTGTTCTATCCCATTTATAGTATTGTGCATTCTGCAATACATATTATTCAGAATTCAAAGGGATTTACAATCCAAATACAAATAAGAATCAAAGGGTCCTTGTAAACAAACTCTTTGTGCATGTATATCTCTGCTTGCAAGTCCATAGTATGTGCATATCACAATGATATATCATGCCTAAATGCCTGTGCAAAATACAGAAACGTATTTTGTTGAAAAAGGATCCAGAAACACACTGCAGAGATTACTTGGGAACATCTAACGTTGTTGTTGCATTACATGTGGCTACATGAGCTAACTCTCACTATACGTCTGGTCAGGCCATTATTAATTAGGTCTGCTAACAGAAATGACCAATTAGCATCTGCAGTGTACCTCATTAACTGGTTATGTGACTTTTAAGACTGGGCTGTTAACTGCATATGGCAGTAGAGCGTACCACAGAAACGTAACACAACTTTTTCACAATTAGCTCAGGTCCTACCCATAGAGTTTGGCATTGCATGGTATGATGTCCTCAAAGCTTTTTTTCCAAACACAGAATTGAAGACAACTTAAAATATGAATCTTATTAAATATACCTTTCCTCTCCTTCTTTAAAATCCCTGCTAGTATAGAGACAGTGGACCAGTGAGCAAATCAGAACATTCAATTTTGACCAGTTACGACACAAAGTCTTGCCATCTCTTCACATCCAGACTCCCTGCAAAGGCAGAAGTGCAGGTGTTCCATTGCAACGTGACTCAATACAACTCAGGATGCAGCCATCAACACAGCATTAGCTCAGCCTCACACATCCCAGTTTATGATGCTGAGTTACACCACATCACATATTTTCCCAAACTGACAGGACAACAACAACAACAACAAAACAACTCCATGAGGAGACAGGCAAAGTTATGGTGCACTGAGGAGCAGATTTTGTATTAATCACAAATCTTGTGATTTTCTGACCTTCGGAAGGCAAGACTTCTGCCTCCTGTCAATGGCAAGACAGGGGGCTAAGCCATAAGCTGTACAAATACTATTCTATTAATGTGACTAAAAGGTGAACTATACTTTTGCCACTGCAAAGAAAGTGGTAGGAAGTGCAAGGGAACTATGGGCCATTACTTCTCAAGTGGGTTAGACTGGTAAGTGTAAGCTGTGTGTATGATACTAAGCAGTCTGTACATCACAACAGAAAACACTCCTAAGATACATATCATGAAAAACACCTAAACTAAGGGCAAGAAATATGAAGGGAAAAAAAAAGCCAAACCCTGTTTTAGTACTGATGAACTATTTTAATGCTCACTAAATCGATAACGAAACATTAATTTGAAATACATGCTTTTAGGACCTAACATCCACTTACTTTTACTGCAGCCAAATAGGTTGTGGACATCCAAATTACTAGCATCGGGAACACAGTTGTCACATTTCAAGCCAGTTACAAACTGTTTACAAACACACTGTCCAGTAACAAGATGACAAGTTGCACTAATGGCTCCTGCAGGATGACAATTACAGTGCTGACATCTATAAACAAAAACAAATCAAGTAAGTGACCAAAACACATTAGCACTTCAGTTAAGCACAGTAGGATTTTGTTTAAAAGATTCTTGTGTAACATAATTTAAAAATCATAAACAGCGAAATAGCCTGAAACACAGCAGAAAATCCATTAGCCTGTTAAAAAAGTAATTTAAAAAAGATGCCCATTATAAAAATTAAAACCTCAATGCCAGAATAATGTTCTGATTTATACAAAAACTGCTCAAAATTAAAGATCTATTAAATACATTGATCCACATATCAAATGCATAATGATGTTTGGTAATAACCACATTATGCACTCAGTCTTGCAATTCTTACCCACACAATCTTTTTTGCACAACTAGAGAGTTCAGGGTTACACGTGCTACCAGTTTCATAGGTTTCTGCACAAAATAGGCAACTTTCTAACTTAAAGGAAACTAGTCTTCTGTTGAAAATGAAAATTAGTTAATAATTTATTACAACAGAGGCAACTTGAAGTTGCAAAAATAAACAACTGCAGATGAAGCAGAAAGAATGCAAAGACAAAAGTGGAGAAAAAAATATCAGATTAAAACAATAAAAAAAGCAAAGATAAGCAAAACTTATTATAACAGAAAGCACATTTCCTTTGCTGCCTGATAGACAAAATGGAATTAACTAAAAAGGATACTTAACTAGATGTTTAAATTAAAATATTTGTTAAATTAAAAAAAATAAAATAAAAGCATCAGTTCATAAAATTCCACATTTCAATTCTGTAAATCTCCGTGGCATCAGTACAGCACTTTCAGCACTAATTTATGCTTTGTTTTTTGCATGTGGAACCTCTCACAATCAACTTGTTTTTCACTTGCTATATTATTTCCCCACTGACACTCATTTAAAGCAGGGATACCAATGTCAGATTATGCAAATATTCAAAGACTTGCAAAATCTCAGAAGTTAAGCAAAGCATTTTTTTCTTTACTGCAACTACTTTTATAACACCCACAGACTGCTATTATTTGTTGTAGCAGAAAAAGTCAACAATGACAAAAAAACCATTGAACTTTAGAGTATAATTTAAAAGAGTTTTGAAAAATCAAGAACTGGGAGAAATTTTGGACTGTACAGTGCAGCTAAAGCATGCTAGAAAATCTACACATCACTCCCCTTGTCCTGAGCTGCAAAATTTTGAGTCCCATTTTCAGGCCCAAATGAGGTTAGCCTAGAGGGATTCTTATATTACTCCAGGTGCCAGGTCCCAACATGATGAAGCAGCAGAAAGACCTTGGAAGAATCCGACGGAGAAGCAGTCCTGCCACTTTCCCTCTGCTCTGTTAGCTCTAAGACTAGATTAGAATTGTTTATTTTCTGCTTATCTCCCTTTGACCAATTTCACCAGATCTGAGGAAATAGGTGGTGGTGCCTTTACACAATTTACTTCACAATTTTTCCAGTTATCACCATCACTTTAGCCTATCTCTTCCTATCTGTATGGAGGCAGAAATAAAAGTGAGTTCAGTTATCATTTAGGTGTTGGCTTTTTATGGCAAAGGAAAATGGAAGGGGTGGTAGAAACTGTTTTCACATTAGGACATGAAAATTCAGGTCAATAATCAGTGAAATAGACATTAAATGTGACAGATTTTTAACCAAGTTTAAGAAAACTCTTCACATATATTTTCTACCCATCACAGAGCTATCTGTATTAGAGTTCCTTTACTCCACAGCAGCTCGTGCTGTGTGATCTCCTGGGTAATCATTCAACACCCTTAAAAAGGCTGATAAAAGCTAAAGCTGCAAAATAAGCTGCAAATTTGTTTTATGGACTAATATCCCTTTGGGAATAAATAAAATACATTCTCTCTTAGAAACCACTGTACTGTAGTTTGTGCTCTTTTATAGTCAAGAGAAAAGGGCAATTTTTTCAAACTGTATTAAGTCTTTTCATCTGTAGACAGTGCATCCAAATCCCCCTTCAAATAGAGGTTTTGTTTAGACTATTTAAATGCCATGACTGAAAAAAATGGTTTAAAGAAAAAACGAAGGCACAATTATTTGCTCAGCAATGCAATATTTTATTATTTCATAATTTGATTATGTGATATTTATTACATATATTTGGGGGGTAACAAAATAGTCTCAGTATATAAACAGTAAGAGACAAGCTTTTCTTCCCACTCTCCTGTATATTACTGCACGTCTTATGAATCAGGGCCCCCTGAGTATCCCAGTTTTCATTATCATTCACACATGAGACAATCAAACTCACATACACGTACATTCACAGGAATAGCACAGTAATACTTTTCACTGCCTGATAGGGTGGGGCTGCTTCTTTTCACTTGAAATAGTTGTATTTTCTTCTAAAGTGTAGGCTCTCTTTCTCCATCTATACTGAATTAGGGTCCTGATCCTGTAAACAGCAAGCATGTCATCATATCCAGTTCCATAGGGTTGCCCACATTTATTTTTAGGGTCAAGATGACACATACATTGTTTTCTTTAACAGCAGAATGCTAGAACTGGCTTTGTTTTCATTCACAGTTCATGATTAAGGATTCATTCAATTAAAGAGAGAAAAATTAATTCTTTTAAACTTTTAATCATGTAAGGAATATTTTCAGTGTTCTTGTTAAATGCTACTTCATCAGGATACTCTGAGTCAAATATATTTGAGATTTATTAAAAGAGAATTACATATAATCAAAGAAAACAGACTTTAAAACATGGAAAGAGAAATGTCGGGCCAAGATGAATTGCAATATTGATTTTGTGAGGATAAATGGTTTTTGTAATATTAATATAGAGAAACCTTTATTACATTGACTCTCTAGGTGCAGTTAGAGCCTCTCCAGCAATCTGTTTAAAATCTTCATTTTTCATCCTTATGGGAAAACTTCACTTGCTAAATGGATTTCATAAACAGTAATCTGTCAAGATATATATATAGATAGATAAACAATTTGTGATGTTCATTGACCAGTTCGTTATAGTAAACAATACAGAGGTAAGTAATTTCAAATGCGTAACAATGCCCACAATCATTACAGATCTGTTCAGACCACTGCAAACACCCAGAATCTCTAATTCCCTGATTGCCAAGGAAATTTTCCTGCTTCATAAGCTGAAATGCATTAAAAAATATGGAGTTCCTGTTTTATCTTAAGAACATCACAGAAGAAATCAACACACATATACATTCCTCTAAGGCTCGTAGAATTTTAAAGACTCACAGTTTCTATGTATCACTACTTCTGCTTCTTTTCTGCTATTGTGCTAAGACAGATATGTCTTTGCCACTACAGATAACTCACACCCTTTTTATTCTGTTACTGTAGAATCCTTAAAAGACACTTAGAGCCAGGATGGTTTAAATGGCTTCGTAACTTTACAAAGAAAGAAAAAGCATATTGCTCTATTTAAGAAGATAATAACAGTTAAAGAAATGGATTAAGATAGACTAATAGAGACTTGGATTACCATTTTCAATAGATAAATGTTTCTGCCCGAGGAATAGAGGTACACTGCCCGAGTAGATGCTAACCAAAAGGAAGCCAAGTGTATGCAACACAAGTTAATCATATTAATGTACTACCGGAGCAGTCTTCAATATTGTCATGAGGATTAAGAAGTATTAAGGCATTAAAACAACTCTGATTCAAATTCCAGAACTGTAAAAACTTCTGTCTTTAAAAGATGAGCTACACTTTGGATCTAGATATTTCAGTATTTTGAATTTCAGAATGCAGCTCAAAATGCAAGTAACTGGGGGCCAATATCTAGTTCAGGAGAGCTATTTCTTCAAGATTGAAACCTTTTGCTCACATACTAAAAGTAAGAAATAAAATCTACTCCAAGTAACTAAAAAAAAAAGATCAGTAATAATAAGGAAAATATATTTAAAAGGGAAATTTAATATTGCACAGATTTTATCCTTTACCATTAGAAATGGCAGGAAGTGAATAGGAAGTCCTTATTCCTACAGATTACTTTATGGCCATTAGCAGAAGCCTCTGTGACCCGCAACAGTAAAAAATAATTTTAAAAATCTCCTAATGAGTGACAGTAACATAAAAGTTAAAGTGAAAAATCTGCAGAATAATGTCAAGTATATGCCAGGCAAGACTGATAGTCACTGCCTAAAAGCATGTCTACCCACAGTAGCTGGGGGAAAGGAGCACAAGGGGAAGAACATGGTATATTTTGCTTAAGTCTTTTTTCGTGGGGTTTCGGTTTTTTAAAGGCAAAAATGCTAAGCATAAGAAAACACTTTACCACCATCAGTCTGCATGAAAATATGATAGCGTTACAGCTGTGCAATCTTTCTAGATGATATTTAAAAGGAAATTGAGATTGTGGGGATTAAGCAAGAGAGACGACACTGGAAGAGAAAGATAGAACAATAGTTGGAATTACAGTGCACTACCTATAGATATATTTTACACCCCTTTCATTCCAGATAATATATCTATATAATTTTACTGTACGTAAAAGCCCCAGGGTACATTAGATAAACAATTCACCCCGTGGCACATTAACTAAGTCCTGAAAAACATGCACACCTTCAGAAAAACATATTTTTAAGAGGAAAGGTGCTATATTTCTACTGCTGCTGCTGAAAGAAATCTGTAAAGACAGGAATATCTGTAAATTTTTTACTTTATTTTTCCATGAAAATGTCTCCCTGGATTTTTTCATAAGCATTCTGCTTATAAGAATGGCAGATTACATTTCCTATATATAATCCAAAACCTGTATTTTAAGAGCAAACGATTAACACCCTAGAAAATGACACATTACAGAAGATGCCGCAGAATTGTAACGAAACAATTACCAGTATGTAATACATTAGATAGTATTAGCTTTCATTTTGTTTCTACTAAAATCTGTGGCAAAACTTTTTACTTCACAAGCGAGCACGGAGTAAACGTATAACATGCCACATGTAAATCTCAGAATGTACATAAATTCAAAGAAGGTTTACTATAAGTAGAGCACCTTTTTATTGTTACTGAAGCCTCAGAATGAGGTACCATGAGAAAAATGTAAAGACGATGATATAAGTGAACTGTAAAAAAGAAAACACTTACCTCCCTGTGACAGAGTCAAATCCAAAATAATGTTCTTTGCAACGTTCACATGTCTGTCCTGTTACAGAGGCATCTTGGCAAATACATTGGCCAGTTAGCGTATCACAAACCTGACTCCCTGAACCGGCTACGTGGCACAGGCATGGCAGACAGCCAGTGACACTGGATGGAGAAAAATAAAAACCTAGAAGAGAGAAAGCAATTTTGTATAAGTGACAATATAAGAACAAATGCAAAAAGTGAACCTAGTAAGACTGATATTAACTTGCCTATAATCTGGGATGAAACAAAAGAACAAAAGATTAAGTAATACACATAACCCAACACAAAGCAGTATAACCTTCCTGCAGCGCAGAGCTTCTAAATCTTGTCATTGGCATTTTTAAAGATGATATTCATCCTGCAGTTGCCAATTCTGATTTTTTATTCTCTATCTTCAGACTTTGTTTTAGATAGAGCAAATGCAAAATAGGAGGAGTACATTAACATATCGATGGGGAAAGTAAAGGCCCAAGGACATGAGAGGTGCTAACGAATGCACCACGAGCAGTAGAAACATAAAAAGTAATATGCAAGAACAGGCATTTGTGTGTTCTGGTCTGTGATCTGATCCTTGACAATGGCCAGTATTAAACAGTTGCAAAATGCAAGAAATGCATTTGTTTTCTTAGGAAGGTCTCTTAATCTTTCTCAGCCAATGGTTGGCTGAACCCTTGGAACATTAGGAGGATTCTTAAGAAAGCCTACATTTAGTCATTTAGTCAGCATTCCCAGGTCTGTGTGATTTTTTTCTTTTTTTACTCCTACTAAACACATAGCTTGTATCCTACACAACAACAACAAAAAATTCACAGAAAATAATAAACTATTGAAAAAAAGTTACTCATCTGCTATTAAAAAACTTTCATTCTGAATGCCACCCTTCTGTTCCTGTATTATTTCAATTTATCAACTGGAGCATTCACTTTACTTTCCCCACTGTATATTTGGTACATTTCTGCTATACTATTTCTCTTTCTTTCCCCTCACAATCAAACTTTATCCATGCAACTAACCCATTACAGATAAATACAATTAGATAGACTGTATACACCCCTAAGGTGAGAATTCAAGAACTTAATTCATCATTCACAGCCTCACCTGAAATTATAAGCAAGACATTTAGTACAATTTTGTGTGATGATGTACCACTGGTATAGTCTATTTTTGTGTGTATGACTTATGCAAATGATGATAGTGACGCAGTCTTAGTCTGGCACTTGTCAGCTGTGAGTACCGATCTTCAAACACTGAACTTAAGATAGGGCCATAGCTAGGGGTTTCTGTCTCTGTCATCTGTTTACTATTAATTACTGCACGACTTGAACAGAAGAAAATCCATCTTTAGTCAAACAGGTATGCAGTATTTGCACAGACTTGTCAGAGAGCTTTCCTCTCTACAGATGAAATTCAATCAGTTTCTTCTTAGTCATGTTCTCAGTTACCAAACCTTTTTCACTGTCCAATAACTTCCTGATGTCCTGCTTTATAATAAGGGGCCCAAAATTGTATTGTAACATGTCATATCGCCCAAGGCCTTATTATTTATTTTTTCTTACATGAGATAGCTTCATATATACACCCCTAGGGTAGTATTCTCTGTCTTCATAGCAGTGTTGCACTGTGAGCTCATATCCAAATAGCAGAAGAACTAAACAAATCGAAAACATTAGAATTTTACTGCTCAAATCTTTGTTCGAGTTTAGCCTCTGGTCCTCAGTGAGATAAATCTCAAGTGGACACTGAAGTGATATCAGTCTCCAGTTAACATACATTCACATCATAAAAAAAAACCATGCTGTTGGCACTTTATTCCAGAGAGGCCCCAAACTGAGCCACCACAGAGACTGAATAGCTTGAAGTTATTAGTGAGGCAGCATGTATTATCTCATACTGCAGTTGTCTGCACAGTACAGTACCCATCCTGTGCATAAATAGAAGAGACCATTTCCCAGCAATGTCACTCTTGAGCACAATGAACAACTCCACTTGAAGAATGTAACTGGAAGATAGGAAACAAGTTTAAGCCTGGACTCCAGCAGAAGGTCAAAGCACTTCTTCGGTACCCAGTTTACAGCTGTAGTAAATGATAAGCATGCAGGCTACAATGGATTCTTGTCCATCAGAAGTTTTGCATAGAACTGATGTGTAAGAAAAGACCATAGTGGATAAATAAGCTGATCTCTAGTACAGAAATGAATTTCAGCTAAGCAGGACTGATCACTATAGCATATATTACTTTTGTCACAGCAGAAAAAATATTGTCAATAGCCTCAAGTTACACAGCCTGGTTCTAATGTCTAACCCTAATGTCATAACAGCTAAACCACTGTAGAGGAGTAAAGAATTTGGTACTTTTTTTTTTTTTTTTTTTAACTTTTTTTTATGATAATCTTCTACAATCATTCTAAAAATCTACCCGAGTTTCTTGATATATTTAAAATCTAAAAGTAGCACGTAATAGTTAATTAATAAAAAAAAAAAAATATGTAAGAGTGAGGTATGAAAAAGTGAGGTATGTGAAAACAGAAAAATACCCTCCCCCAGGCCCCCAAAAATGTATCGGTAAATTAATTACTTAAATTAGCATCGACAAAAAGAGAAGAGAGAAATTCATACAATTTGTCATAATGATTATTATTATTATTTACTTCTACCACCTAGAATTTCGCAGGAAGGACTAAGAAACAACTTCATGCAAGCTAAATTTACAGCAAGGTTAGAAGGGCTAATAAAAGTTGCTTTATGAAGGATCCACTGTTGTATAATAGAGCCAATTTCCAATTTTAAGACAGCCACTGCAAATCTCTACAAGATCTAAGTATATAGCTAGTATTATGCTTATTCTTTTTCAGATTTTTTTCCAATTCAACCATAACTGATCGCGTTTGTCAATCAAATACACTCTTCAAAAGAATGAAAGTCATAGCAAAGTATTCATCTTCCTCCTTTAATTATACTCATATTATTTCTCCCACTATATATCTCATGAAAAGGGAACACCTGAAAAATTCCTTAGCACATTTACATGCTTATCGACTACATCAGTATCACTCATTTCTTAACCACAACTAGTCTGTGTTGTAAAATGTACAGTTAGCAACACCGTCTACTTTGTCACTGCATGCTTCACATTTCTCTGGCCAAGAAGGGAGGCAGCCCATACACAAAAGCTCCATACTGTTGCCTAGCCACATGTTCTGCATTCTGGTTTACATTTTTTCTGTGCTATGTACAACTGAAAAGCTGTGGTCATTAAGCAAAGAACTCACAAAATTCCTTTATGGTTTGTTTTGTTTCTTCACTGCACTTATGAGAGGATTCAAGATCTATGATATGTGTTGAACGGGATTTGTGTGGAGCAAATCTTAGTCAGCATGGACTGACAGTCACAGAATAAGGCAACTGTTCACTCCTATTTGGTGGTTAGAAAGATCAGGTCTCTACTACTGCAACCTAGGACATCTCAAAACCAAATTTGTATATAACGTAAAACTGCATTTTTGTTCTGTTTCCTCTTAGAAACAAGTTTTCCTCTTTTTTTAAAACACAACTAGTTTAAAAGTATATACAAGCATGAATAAATCTACAAAAAATGTTACTTCTGTCAGAACAAATTGGAAGACAGCAGGTCATGGATGCAGCTTAAGAGATGATACACATGGCTGAATGCTCTAGAAATGGTTTTACAACAAGGAAATTCTCATAGTAAAATGATTTTCTGAAGTTGCATTTGGTTTGAATTTTTCACAGAATCATCTAGGTTGGGGAAGAGACCTCCAAGATCACCCAGTCCAACCTCTGACCTAACACTAACAAGTCCTCCACTAAACCATATCACTAAGCTCTACACCTAAACGTCTCTTAAAGACCTCCAGGGATGGTGACTCAACCACTTCCCTGGGCAGCCCATTCCAATGCCTAACAACCCTTTCAGTAAAGAAGTTCTTCCTAATATCCAACCTAAACCTCCCTTAGTGCAACTTTAGCCCGTTCCCCCTTGTCCTATCACTGGGCATGTGGGAGACTAGACCAATCCCCACCTCGCTACAGCCTCCTTTAAGGTACCTATAGAGAGCGATAAGGTCGCTCCTCTTCTCCAGGCTAAACAATCCCAGTTCCCTCAGCCGCTCCTCGTAAGACTCATTCTCCAGACCCCTCACCAGCTTTGTTGCCCTTCTCTGGACACGCTTGAGCACCTCGATCTCCTTCGTGTAGTGAGGGGTCCAATTTTCTCCCTTGACAGCTTTTCCTGCATTAAGATTTTGGTAACTTCTGTAAACATCTTTAATTTTCTTGAGGTACACAGACTATATGATACAATGGGGAATCCCTTATTCTAAAGTTATTTTAAATATCATTATTTATGCAAGGATATTAAAAAAAAAAATCACAGACAAAGATCCTGTATTCTACTAAGGAAACTCAGGCCACAAATTTGAAATGTCTTCCATATGTTTTAGGGATGTTTAGCTGTCCTTAGCTCAAGACGTCCTCAGTATGTTTTAGAGACGACAGTTTAAAATTGTTAATGGTGTGCTTTTAATTAGGCTGTGTTGACTCCATATATGCTTGGAGCACATTTTCTTATCTTTGTCCCAAGAAAAAAACAAAGCAAGGGTACTGTATATTTGAAGCCAATTCAATTCTTCCATATTTTTTCTTTGTAAAATAAATGGGAGTTTCACAGTCATTTTTTCAAGACTTCATACATTTGTGACATACGAAATTGTCCAACATGATTCAACGATTACGATACGATTGTCCAACTCCTCTTCAATATTTTTATAAATGATTTGGATGTAGGGCTAGAAGATGTTCTGAGCAAATTTGCCGACGACACTAAACTTGGAGGAGTTGTGGACTCGGATGAGGGTGGAAAGGTCTTGCAGAGTGATCTGGACAGATTGGAGAGCTGGGCGATCACCAATCTCATGAAGTTTAACAAAAGCAAGTGCCGGGTCCTGCACCTGGGATGGGGCAACCCTGGCTATACGTAAAGACTGGGTGGCGAGACGCTGGACAGCAGCCCCGCAGAGAGGGATCTGGGGGTTGTGGTTGACAGCAAGTTGAATATGAGCCAGCAGTGTGCACTGGCAGCCAGGAGGGCCAACCGTGTCCTGGGGTGCATCAAGCACGGCATCGCTAGTCGGTCGAGGGAAGTGATTGTCCCGCTCTACTCTGCGCTGGTGCGGCCTCACCTCGAGTACTGTGTGCGGTTCTGGGCACCACAGTACAAAAAGGACATTAAACTGTTGGAGAGTGTCCAGAGGAGGGCGACGAAGATGGTGAAGGGCCTAGAGGGTAAGATGTCTGAGGAGCGGCTGAGGTCACTGGGCCTGTTCAGCCTGGAGAAGAGGAGGCTGAGGGGGGACCTCATCGCAGTCTACAACTTCCTCGTGAGGGGGAGTGGAGAGGCAGGTGACCTATTCTCTGTTATCACCAGTGACAGGACCCATGGGAACGGTGTGAAGCTGAGGCAGGGGAAGTTTAGGCTGGACATCAGGAAGAGGTTCTTCACCGAGAGGGTGGTCGCACACTGGAACAGGCTCCCCAGTAAAGTAGTCACTGCACCAAGCCTGTCTGAATTTAAGAAGAGATTGGACTGTGCACTTAGTCACATGGTCTAAACTTTTGGGCAGACCTGTGCGGTGCCAGGAGTTGGACTTGATGATCCTTATGGGTCCCTTCCAACTCGGGATATACTATGATTCACCTCTCCCATTTCATCATACAGCTTTTCCACTACTAAGTTTTACTAAGTTTGTTGTTGCATTTTTTCTTTGTTACACTTCTGATTAACCAAGCCCTTCTATGAACAGTGATGATCTACCTGATAGTACGGTCTGAATTTCTTGAGATTTTAGTTTGATGGGTTTGTGTGTTTTGTGTTGTGTTTTCTTCCCCCACCACACATCCCTCCCCACCCCACCTCCCCCACCATTTTCTTACTTCTAGCTTTCTGACAGCGGTAAGCAATACTAATTCAACTATGTGTTTCAACTTCCTCGTTATAATCAACCCTGTTTTGTAGAAAAGTCTTCTTTGGAATATATTAACAAAGAATTTATATAAAAGTCAGATACAGTACATGTCTGAATCAGCTCAGACTGGGGTCAAAACTGAAATGTCAATGAAAATACCACAGTACACTGTCTTATACTGAGAGTAATACAATGCTTTTACAGTACTAAGGACTTAAACTTTCACCTACTGAAGAGAGCTCTGTGTTCAGCACATACATGTTTACACTTATTTCTTAGTAACATTAAATGCTATTCTTAAGAAAATGCATATATGTGTGAATATATATATATGTATATAAAATATACATAAATATATATGTGTGTATATATATATATTTTTTTTTTAACAGGAACTATTGTGGAAGTATTCCTTTGAGTGCCATGTAGGCTTTTCCACAAACCAGTCTGTTCATACTATCAATTAAACCTTTTTAAACCATTTAACTCTGCATAAACCCTGGCCTTTCTTTTTCAAGGACAAGGGCGGTCACTGACTCGGGAAGCCTTGACATCACTCCTCTGCCGATCTCTGATTAAGTGGCTGCTGTAGAGGGTTAGCAGGTCAAATAGCACTGGAGGAGGAACTAAGAAAAACAGAACAGTGCCTTATTTATTAGTATATGTACCTAAAATAATTTAAATTAAAATATTTTTAAAAATACTTAATGGAGGTTAAGCAGTTTTTTTAACCTCTGTTCAAATTATTGAATGGCATATTAAAACCAATGGAGCTATAATGTACCTTTTAATGTGACCTGCTATTTTAATAAATTGCATATGTATTTAACATGAACTAAATCTATCTGTTTGATATTATTACTCAAGGTAGGTTAATATTACCTGTAGTTTCACTTTAACCACATGCTTTTTAAAACAAAAACATTACAGTGTAACTACGGAGCTACCCACTTATAACGAACATTTAAACTCTGTGTACAATAATACAGTATGAAAGCTTGAACAGACACACAGCAACTGCAGTATCAGCTATTTGTAGAGTCAAACTGCAAGCAGTCCTCATGAAAGCCAGCACATCCTCAACACAGCAAGGCAGGTGTACAGTTTTGAGCAGCATACTTGCCAGCACCATCTGAGTTCAACCAAATCATGCCAGAAACTATGTTCAACCTCCTTAAGTGCTTGTATTCAGCCGTCCAAAACCACTATTTTGTTATGAGGTCATCAAACTATGCTAATTTAACTCTTAGGCTGCAACTTATTCAGTGAATTGGCCATGAAGAATTGGATAGTTTTCCAATATCTACAAGAATAAGATATTTTGGATGTACCGAAAGTGCAGTAATAATACAAATTATACAGTTTCTGGCAATAGAATATGTATTTAATGTCAATACAGACATTAATACTTCCCTCTCACTCGCAAAGTTAGGAAGAAATGTAAATAAATAAAAAAAATTAATGACAAGTCAGAGAAGTGTCAGACATGAAGTTCTGTAAGTACAGATTAAAACTGGAGGAACTATGAAAATGTGCGACAAAACAAAGCTTACTACATCAGATAGATTTTCTTCCGGTTTCCTTACCTGGCTTACACTCATTACACCTTCTCCCCTGACGATGAGGCAGACATACGCACTGTCCAGAAACGTGGTCACAAACTGTTCCTGCTAATGTACCCAGAGCGTCACAGTCACAACGCTGGCAGCCAAGGAGGTTGCTCATGCTGAGGTTGTACGTGTGAAGCATGCACTGATTGCACTGAAGGCCAGTTACACCAGCTTTGCAAGGACACTGTCCTGTTGATTTGTCACAAAGCAGAGAGCCATTTACTGTACCTGCCTTATCACAGTCACATGGCAGGCAAACAAAGGAATGCTTTTCTTGTACTTTGTGGTAGCCATCTAGGCATTTGTTGCATTGTCTTCCTCCAATATTCGGTTTACATGCACATTGCCCTGTTTTTGCATCGCACACTGTTCCAGAAAACGAACCTGCAATGTTACACTCACAAGCCTTGCAGCCAGTCACATCTAGCCCATAAAAGTTGTCCACGCAGGTATCACAGTGAAGTCCTTTTACTCGTTCTTTACAACTGCACTGCCCAGTGAGAGGGTTGCAAAATTGGTTTACTGAGCCATGGCTGTTGCACCAACAAGGCTCGCATCCATCTTCATTGGAATATCTGAGAGCTTTAAATCCAAAATTGCAATTATCACACCTAAGACCTGGAAAGATAGAAAGTAATAAAAATAAAAGTAATAAAGCTGACAATCCATCCATTTTAATTCAAAAATAGTGCAAGTATACTTGGGGGAAGGTTGTGTGTAATATTCTTCGCTAGCATAATTAACAGGAATGAATGGGCTGAACAAATCAACAGAAGAGAAGTGGCATCCCAAAAACCTGTTTGCTTTTCCAGTTTGTTCCAGAACTCATTCATTTCTTTTGGTATCTCAGTATAATTTAAGATACTTCCACAAGAGATTCTTTGCAACATTTCAAGACAAAAAAAAAAAAAATCACTTTTGTCCCCGGGAAGATCACCTGTTGCACAACCGGCACTTACATGAACTATTCTCTCTATTTAGTAGAGTGCAACATAAAGGGAATAGTACTTGGCTCTCAATCTGTTCTGATAACAGATTTACATTCTATATTAAAAACATTAAATATACTCTAGGACAATGTAAGACATTCTGATGACTTATATAACACTGTACTTTGGTTTGAACAATGCTTACATTTATGTTAGTGTTTATTCTTGGCTGAAAGCTAACTGAAAAACCTATCTGAAAGCAGAAATGTTTTCCATAATCCAAAATGAAATATTTTTATCTAAATGTATGATTTAGTTAACTCGTACAGTACACTGAAATCTGAACGGTTTTCTTCATACTTCATCCTGTTGTTTTATTAGCTTTGTTTTCAAAGTCATTGCTTGCTTTATCCCTGCCCCAAGGGATAGCATTTTTATTTTAGTTTATAAAATGTACATTACAAGAAAGCAAACTAGATTATTGTATGAAAAATGCAAATTCAATTTTGCATTCCCTTGCAGTGGGAAAATCCTTCACTGTGAAGCCATCACTTAATTGTTGCATCCAGAAAAAAATAAATACAATCTTCTAGCAAAATATTATCATTTAAAAGTACAAAAACATACTAACATATATTTAACATCTTATATGCAGAAAAATAAAACTAAAAAATGGTAGGAAATGCATTATACATATGGATAAAACTCAAAAACTCCAACAGAAGGCAAGTTCCTGTAACAGTGATGAATGACTCACCTAAGGCATATCATTTAATTTCAATAAGGAAAATAAAAAAGGACCACTATTGCTGCAAATTTTAAAAATAACTGTATTGTTAACAAGAATTATGACTCATTTTGAACTATTAAAATTGGTCTACATGGATTCATATCATATCAGTTTTAAAAATATGCGCAGTGCTTATTTGAATATGCCATACATATTCCTGACAGGTAATCTATTCCTAACGATACTGAGGAAGGCCTACAGGGCATCACATTCAATGTTAACAAGTACAGGGGAGTTAGCACGCTTGGCATTTAATTCACATTCTTCTACCTTTTTATTCTAGATGAATGACCTACTTTAATAAAATTATTGGTGCTAATGTATTTTACTGGTGATAGAATCATTAGTAAGATTTAACAGTTGTGTTAACTCTAACAGTTCATGTTTCATAACACCACAGTCCATGGTTGCATTTTTCTGTTATGATGTTTGTTTAAATAGATAAAATGGCAATAGACTGTTTGTTCTAAAAAACAATTTACAAATCCAAATTCTCTGTTAAGTTTACTGCATGTGCAAATATATAGAAGCTTATTTAGAATTGGTTTGGAAAACAAAAAAGATAATCCAGTCTGGAAAGAATTAGGTCTTTATCCTGTTAATAGTCGGTTACTTGTTTAACAAAAGCCCCCCACCTTACTTAGAAATAAATTTGCAGAAAGCATAGATTTACACAGTTTTTGCGCTACTTTTTAGCAGAAATAAAAATAATTCTTGTTGTTCCCAGCAAAGAGAGAAAAGTAATATGTAGACAATCAAATATGTAAGAACCACACTGTGCATTTCTTGTACACCAAACTCCCACTGAGTTAAGAAAAACATTTTCACAGAGGAAGAATTTTAGGAAAATCAAAATGTATGCAAAGAACATTTAATTAAGAATGTTCTGAAGTTCATTTTACTGAATGTATAGAGTGATTTTAGGATGCACAGATAAAGTCACAGAGATTATTTTTGACTCTTATCACCCTCTTTACCATATGGAAAACAGGTACTTTGCATTCCACAGAAAGAGGATAGAGATGGTTCAGTTTTATGTCTGTTTAGAGTTATTTTTCTTTATTTGTTATTTTGTATTTCCTTTTTGAAATTCCAGCTACAACAAGAAGAAAGAAGAGACAAAGGAATGCTCACAATACTACAAATAATTCAATTTTCACAAATCAATAAATTATAAATTATTAGAAACTTGAAACTTGAATATTGTTAACACAACGTACAACCACGTTTAACTGACAAAATAATAGATTACTAATTGTGTTAATAACAGAGCAGGAAAAGATCTTTTTTTTTTTTCTTGAGACATGTATAGTCTGAGACATGTACAGTTACCATGCAAGGCTCACTTTATCAGGAAATTCTCCTTGCATAATATTCCCATACATCAACATTTCAAAGTGTATTATATATACTGTGTATTTTGGGCACTTGATAAATTTTGTCCTTATGTGGCTGTGGCTCCCCTCAAATATGCTGGAAGTAATAAATTGCTATAATCAAATCTAATTTCTGAAAAATACCTGTGGGAGTAACAAACAAAAAAGCATGTCTTGTAAAAAAATGATAAATAACGCAGAAGGTAGCAGTTTATTATAATCAGCTTGGCATTGAATTACAAAATTAAAATTATGTGGCCCTTGATAACTAACCCTAGCTATGTACATGATCTGTGGAATTATGTTGACTTATTTTGCATTTCATAGGAACAGTTCAAAGAAATATAATAGAAAAAAATGGATAGATTTATCACAAAGGACCCTGTAGCACAGAATATTTTGAGAAAAAAATCCATTTATTTTGCTCTATTAAGAAAACTAGCATGGAAATGATTTGCTTAGAACTCATTAAGTATAAAACATTTTGAAAAAGTGTTAATTTCCTAAAAGAAACATCTATGCAGTAAGTAAATTACATTATTTCTGTGCCTTATTAGTATGGAGCTATGTAAGCTAATGCAGCTATACCGTAAAGAAACTTCTAAAGGGTTGATTAAACTAAGCTTCAAGCTGTAGTTTGATAGAATTATTAAATTAATAATTTTCCAACAGTTAATTTCATTCATTTTTAAATTCTGCCTTCAGCAAAGAGGTTTACTATACTTTTCATTTAGAAATCAAGTGTTTATTTCCAGAGATAACAAGAAAAGTGCCTCCGAACTCTTGCATTACACATACCAATAACATTTGCTTTGCACTTGCACTGGCCTGAATTTTGGTGACAGGTAATATCTCCATTGACTGTCCCAGAGGTATTACAGTTACAGGGACTGCAGCCATCAGGGTTTGACTGTTGTAGATTGTAGAATCCTTCCTGGCACTGATTGCATTGTCTGCCAGACACATGTCTCTTACAATTACACTGGCCTCCAATCTAGAAAGATACAAAATATTATAGAATGATGAACATATCTATTTTTAGATGATACACTCATTAGCAACAAGAATGGAAGTATGAGTTGGGGAGGAAAAAACTTTAAATGGAACAGAAAAATATAAGCCTGTGTAACATTTTTTTAACTTGTTCAGAGAGAGAAGAGATATATTAATCACTGTACCTGTTCAATTTTAACTAGAGTTTAAAAGTCTTTCCCATTCAAAACAGAAGGAAAAAAGAACTGAGTAAACAATGCAGCAGTATTCACCAGCTGGACAGAGAAAGCTGAAAAAAAAATTACAAAATTCTATTGCATATATGATGATTTCTATTTAAATAAACTGTATTTTTTTGAATCAGTTACTATAAAATATTGTGTCATTTTCAAAGGTAAAGTTTTTCATTTTCTTTGTTCTTTGTAAGACCATATGTTTTTTTATTTTAGTGAAGATGTTAGTTAAGTGAGAATAAAGCAAAGTTGGAAGACTTTTTCCTTGATGACTCAATGATAAATTCTCTTTTCTGGATGTGATCCAATGGCTCTCTATTTTCTTGGTTTACCTGGGATCCAAATATTCCGCTTCAGCACCTGGATGTTCCTCTCCTCCCTAAATGGGTAGCATTACTACTTGGAAGGATCTGATGCACCCTTTGTTATGCCTGAGCCATGATTTGGGAGCATGACTCTCTCATCCTGTGCAAGATTAAAGGGCTCCTGAAAAGCTAATTTCAAGCCTCTGAAAGTCAGAAAAAAACAATCTCTACATTTATCACTTTCTGATACAGTGGGAAAACCACAACAAATGGGAAGTGACACAGAGATAGGGCAAGAATAGAAGGTATCAGTCAATGTACAACACAGGTGAAAACAGGGAGTCAAACCAATGCAGAGAAGCATAAGGTTTGGCCAAAAAAATAGGATTCATAGTCAAGGAACATAAAAAAACCTACACATTGGAAGTCATTAAAAAGCAAGGAGAGAATTTTCAAACCTCAATGGAAAACTGAAAAGGAGAACAGGGCGTGAAGAGATGCTGTGTGAGTGCTTTGTAGGAGAAAGAATTGACTAAAGCTGAAAAAATAATACCATTTCTCCCTTTTCATTTGTTTTATATTACTGTAAACATGAAGAAAACCTACAAAGTTTTTGTGACAGAAATGAGGTCTAACATTTTGTCACATTGTAGCAGGAATTACACATCAGCCGTTCACATCTGCAATTCCTATTACACCACCACAGTACTCAGGGCTGAAAAAGCTTTTACTAGTTAGAGAGCATCCTTGATCAACCACTAGTCCACCAGATTTCATCACTTGTAGTTTACATATTAAGTATAAATTGTGCACATGACCACTTGCCTAAGAATGTTATGCAGTTCTCAACACAAATGTAAAACAAAGCCCAAAACCCTTAGTAAAAAAATTGCATAGGGTTTGCTTATTAGTGATTAACTCATTACAACACATTCAACTGAACTGAAGCTTTTGCGAATAAAGAATTAAAGTACTCCACAAACATACGGAAGTATATTTACTATTATGTCAATATATTTCAATTAGGAAGTATATTTACTACTTAGGCCAATCTACCTTGCCTGTTTCCAGCTTGCAACACCAGCGAGATATATTTGCAAGTTCTTCAGTGTCCTGCCTCATTATGTGTAGTTATCTTGAATAGCCTCAAGGTTACATATAGCCAGCTGGAGAATGGTGGCTGTGACACAAGAAGGTCTGGGAAGGTCGTGTCCTATTCTGCAGCTGAGTTCCACTTCCTGACCAGTGATCAAAGAAACACATCCTCTAAGAAATTCTGTATGCCCCATTTAAGCTTCATATTCTGCAGACTGTATCAGTACAGGAGTATGGAAGTTTTGCTTCTCTTTTTTGGATTGTCCACAGTCAGCAAGAGATTAGTATAGTATAGTAGTTAAGTAAGTCGTGACTGTATCTGTGTCACACTAGAAAAAGAGGAAGTACTGTAAATTGTATAGGTGTACAATATTCTTTTTCTTTTGTAGTCATTTAAAAGCCTAAGAAAAGTGAGTTACCTTCTCTTCAGTAGAGTTGAAGGATAGACTAAAAACATGTTTACTATGGTCAAGTTGGGTTAAAGCACAAAAATGTTAAAGTTTCATGGGATACGTACCACAGCCTCATTTTTATAGATTTAGCTTTTCTGACATCAAGTGTTCTGGGGAATGCAGAGATGACAGTAAACAAACTTTGTGGTATAAATAATTTTATTTGGGTCAGTGTTTTTTTGTTTTTTTTTTTCAGTGTAAATGTTTACAGAAAATAAAAAGTACATTGATTCAAAACTTGTTATTCATCTACAACATCAACAGATTTAGTTCAGTGTTTGCTTTTAATTAGCTACCAGTAACTACCAGAATAAAACTTCATTTAACAGTTGTTGCATTCATTTTAAACCTACAAGTCAGACAAAGATGAAACAGGAGAGCTCTATGGGACCAGTGACAATTTAAAAGAAATGTTTTTATCACACCCTCCAATCTACAATGAAGTTCTAAGCTTTATTAACAAAAGATAAAATAGAGTATTTCAAAATCTAGTAGTAAATTTTCCATGCAGAAAACATTGAATGAAAGTTATAGAGAAGCATGTGTCCCTATCCCATCCTCACAGTCCAATAAAACCTCTTCAATGTGTTATTATAAAGGTCTACTACTGATATAACAGCCACATTTTTCAGCAAGAAGAATAAATTAAAAAGCCATGAAAATAATATTTTATAAGAAAAAGGCAAGACAACAGCAAGTACAAAAAGGTAAGAGCTAAGAGAAGCCACTGTAGCAGAAAACACAGCAACAAGGATTTTGAAGTTATTCTTTTAGACTGAATTTGATCTAGACATTTAATTTATTATCAGAGACTAATTCATTCATCTAAGCCATTCATCAGAGAACTCACAAATGAAAAGCAATACCAGAGTTTACTCTGAGCAACTAAATGAAAAAAAACACCTAATTTAATAAATAACTATAAAAGAATCGTTTTGTGTGAGTGATCATAGCATACTCAGTTGCAGTTGCAAGCATTGTATAAAGACACATCTCCAACACTCAGCATAAACACAGAATACATACCTCCAAAGACTAAAATTACTCCAAAATCTACCATATGGATGAAAGTATTAGATGCAAAAACAAGTCTTTCAAAAAGTAGAAGTCAAATCACAGTAAGGAAATTCAGTAAGAGAATAACCATAATCAAATTTTAAAACCAGAATAAGGCAGTACAAAAAAGCTTTTAACAACCAACATGGTTAAGGTATGAAATTAAAAAAAAAGAAAAAAGAAAAAAAAAGTATCTTTCAAATGTCAGAAGCAAAGGAATTAGCAAGAGCAATAAATAATTAAGGGCAGATTCGGACTGGACATCAGACCTTTTCCACTACAGTGGAAGGGCAGCATCAGTAACAGATTGCCGAGAGGGAACGTGGAACCTCAATCCCTAGAGGTATTCAAGACTCATACAGAGAAAAGCATGACTGACTGGACCTAGTATTGACAACAATCCTGGTTTGAGCTGGAGCAGATGACCAACTGATGTTTCTGTGATTCTATGTAGCGTTCAGGGAAGATACAGCCACAAAAGAAAACATAAAACATTTCACCACTGCTCACTGTGAAAGAGCTGTTCTGTATTAGGAACAGTTTTCAAGACTGGTTTCCAACTGAAATGTCAGAAGGAAAATATTTTACTAAAACCTGATCCATTGAAAATTGACTACATCAGTGAAGAGTCCTAGATGAACTCAAATATAAAATTACTGAGTTATTAATTGCTGAAATCAACCTCAGTAAAAGAGGAATAAAATTATAAAAGTTACATCAATCTCCTAAAACAGCTGTAAGGGAGTTTCTGAGATCTATGGACTAGCAGCCCTTTTCTGTACACAGCAAATTAGTTAAAATTAAATCGTGAGTTTGATATAATGGAAAAGATTGATATATTTTTTTGGAAAAAAATAAAAGCATGATTCTACTACATTTATTTAAGTCGGCGACATCCGGAATGAACATAAGTCCAAAATTAGCTATTACCACCCACGAAACGTGCTGTTAAAGCTTCTCTATTCTCCCCTTAAAAGATATGAAAGCTATCAGACAGTTAAAAACGGCATTTGGAATAGTGGAATTATTAGGAAAAGGAGTGAGAATTATACAGAAAATGTCATTCTGTCATAAAAATCCATTGTGTATCAACATTTTGAATAATGTTTAAGATGGGTATCTCTGGTTATCCATCCTAAAATAAAAGTGTTAGATAGCAGAGTGAGTAGAATAAGTAAAGATACAAATGAAAAGAGACTTTTCAGTTTGGAAAGACATGACTAAGATGAGGGAGTAGATGTCTATAAAATCCTTAATGGTTTACAGAATGAATATTCAGTATTTCTCAAAATATGAGAAGAACACCCACAAAATTAACAGGAAGTCAATTTTAAAGAATGAAAAAGAACTTCTTCCATGCACATTAAGCGTATTGAAAAATACACTTTTCTGAAGTACATTCAAAAATGAGTTGGATGAACTCCATGGGTGAACATAGGTGAACACCAAATGAGACAACTCAAATGAAACTCCTGTCTCATGCAGTCCCAAAACAATAAATTATTTACTGATATTACTGATAACTGTCAGAGAGGATACTGTGCTAGATGAAAATCTCATTTCATCCAGTATGGTTGTTCTTACAGTCACATAAAGCCAAGGCTAATAATGAACAGATGGCAGCCATTTCCTCATGCAAAAAGTGAAATGCATAGATTACAGAATGCAAAGAGAAGCAAGTATCTTCAGCATAGTTTTAAGTGTCAAGCTATTACAGAGTACAAGTAGTAGCAGTTTTCATCACCTTCAGATGTACAAAATGCATGCCCCAAACTTTCCCTTAATAGGGTAAAAATTATTCCAGAATAACAAATACAATTCTTCACAATGAGGGAGAAATAACTGGCCAACAAGTGAATATAATTCAATTTTTCTCCAGGAACCAGCCAATGAAATCCTTTGGAGACCTCCATGTAAAAATGTTCATTCTGTCATATACCAAATAGTTTTCCATCTGTAACAAGTACAAGTGGCAAATGGTTTCCTGCTTCTAAAAAGAGTGAAAGACTTTCATGATGGCTAGAGGAACTGCTGGAAACTAAAGTTTTCATTAGAGCAGAATGCTTATCAGATTGCTTTGTAACAGATCTGAAAATAGGTTTCTATGTACCAGGTTAGAGGATCTCTCATAGAAGTACCAGACCAAAAAAAAAAAAAAAAAAACCATTGAAATTCTTCCTTACTACAAATTTCTAAGTCTTTGGAAAAAAAGAGCCTCTGACCTCTGATTATATTCACAAATATTTTCTATTTTGCTTATGCCTTAGCTATAAGTGACTAGGAAACCTTTCCATTCTGCTTCTTCAGCTATTCACCTGTCAATATAGGATATCAAGATGAAAGGTATCTGTTGACGTTTAGCCTTTGAAATACAGAAGAACTATTGCAATTATATAATTCCAATGTAACCCTGACCTCTATAGTAAGTATAGCATTGTAAGTAGACATGAATATCAGTAAGGGAAACATGCCACTGTAATGCATCCTATATAGGACAGATTTTATCTTTCATATACTCTGTATATTTCAAGTAGCTGGGTGGAAACTTAGAGAAAAAGAAATAGATTCCAGATAGCAGATGGAGAGGATAAAAAAAAAAAAAAGAACAAAAAAAAAGAAAAAAATAGTTTAAAGAAGTACTTGTAAAACTGGGAAGCTTTGTAAAGCTCTGTAGGGTTCTTTAGTTGTCTGTTCTGGGTGGTAAGCTCTTCAATATATTTGTTAGCAGACTCTGAAGACAGAACAGAGAATATGCGTACAACCTCACAGATCACCCACAGCTTAGGATGCCCGGCCAGCACTGTCACAGCCTGCACCAACCAGCCTTAATGGCCCTGGGCAGTCTCACCTGGGGCCTCCAGTCATACCCTCTGCCCATGGCTCAGGAGCTCCAGATAAGCTCAGGTCTGGGAACCCAGACTTTGCCTGAGGTTGCGTGCAGCTGTGACCATCCCTAGTCTCTTGGATGGACCCCTCAGTCTTACACTGCAGCCATGTCTCCAGCACGAGATGTCCTGCTGCTCCAGACTGGACTCCCTGGATGGACCCTAGATCTGTTTTATCACTTTGCCTTGTCTGAAACTGTCAATGGACCCTGTTCTGAGCACTTGGACATCTTTAGATGCTGTGAGACTCTGCCCTGGTTTGGGTGGGCACTGCTGTGCTGGGATCACCCTCAGTGGGCTGATATTCAAAATCAGTTTTATGCTTTGTGCAAATTCTCTAAAATCGGTAAAGATGAAGTAAATATAGAAGTTCAAAATTTAACAAATAGCAAGGAAAGAGCTAAAGTGAAATAAAGTGAAATATTGAAAATACAATAATGCAGAACATGATCTATAAGTGATACTGGACCTCCACAAATTAAATAAGAATGATATGAAAACATAACAGAAAAAGTAAATGTTATTCTGGGATTTACCAAAAAAGAATATTATATTTAAGACATGAAAAGGAAAGTTAACACTTCAGATCAAGTAGTTGAAGGGTATGACAGACAAATCAGAAAAACTACAGTAAAAAGCAATAAAAGTAATAAAAAATCAGAAAATAGATTTAGAGAACTGGAGATTTACCTAAAAGAGGAAAGCAAAATTAAGGCACACATGCACTTTTAAGTTCCTATGAAAATTGGTTGTTTACTGCATGCATTTAGGAAGAAAAAAAATCACTCAGTTTAGTTATTGAAAAATTTGGCTTAAATATTTGGAAATACAGAAAAATATTTGGAAATACAGAAAAAAAAATCTTTAATTCCTCTATAAAGACAGAGAAGCACTAAAATAATCCAGAAGCACTCTGAAATGCTTGGCAATGTATACTGTTACCAAAAAAAAGTTGTTCAAATTGCAAATGTTTATGATAATACAGACATAGGTGTGCCACAGGTTTTATAGCATGGAAATCTACATCAAAACAGGTAGAACAAACCACTTCTATAACCACCGCTGGAAACCGCAGTGTCATTGATCATACTGGTAGTAATTAATATTTAAAGATTTTTTTAACCAAGATTTCACCAGTGGTGCACTGGAGATATTACTGACCTTTCCCCTCCCCGCTAACCCCCCATTTCAAAAGCTATCTGTCATTTAAAGAAATAGATTGTAATTATGCTGGTTATAGAAGAGCTGAAAGTAATCTGTTCTCCTGTTGCTTATTCTTGACAGGCCTGTATTTAACCCCAGCAGTAAGCTGGGGAAAACAACTTGTCTATTAATGTGACCATCTTGGTACTAACACACTTATAAAATATATCTGTCTAGATTGTTCACTGTGAAAATGAGTCTAGCACAACGTTACAACCAAGTGGTGGATACCTTGGGACCTCATGATTACAATTGTTATTTGATACAGAAAATCACTGATGCTGAGTTAGCATACAATCCCTTGTGTCACTTATAATTTATGTATGAAATACGCATTAGTCCCATATCCTTGAATCTAAATGGTTATAAGAGGTATGCAAGCAATTTCTTCCTGCACAAATCACAGCTATAACATCATTGTCCTTAATCAGGAAGCAGACTACTCAAGATTTCCGACTTTTACATGCACATAACAGTTCATGCTGCTTTAGACTATATTCATAGAATTCTTTAATAGGGTGACATTTTAATGTAACTCATCACATCTAGAATCAAAAAATCAAAGAGGATCCTATTCAAGAACCCTCTTGACGTCCAGTTACTAAATTGATATAGGAACTTCAGAAGTGATATAGGTATCCAGACAATAGGTGACATATTCCATAGCACTGTCTTAATTACTACTTATGATACAACAAACTACTTAGCCAGAGTGCTCATCTAGTACATATTCAGCATGTTCTTATCACAGAATCAGAAATATATTTTTGACTACTTAAAACTGTGTTGACCATATGTATTCATAAAGTATAAAATGGAATTCGCTGAGAAAAATGGCTGACCTAAGCCCTTATGAAAGCTGAAACCATCTCTTCTCTTTGGACATCCCTATAGTCTCAAAAACATTTCTTTTGTGTCTGTAATAGAGGAAACATACTGCCAGATATATAAAGAGAAATCTTTCCAAATCTGCAGAAAAAGTAAGAGATGAGGTTAGACTTCACTAAATAAGTGACAAAAGTTGACACTTGATAAGTTTATTTTACTAAAGTGAACTGTTCATGAAAACAATTTAGAGTGGGAGAATCGTTTCCTTCAACCTGATAGCTACACTTTTGGTGCAGCTCAGAATACGGTTAGCTTTCCAGGCTTCAAGAGCACACTGCTGGCTCATGTTGAGCTTTTCATCCACCAGTGCTTCTCCTCTTCCATGTCCTTCTCCTCAGGGCTGCTCTCAACCCACTCATCACCCAGCCTGTATTCATATTTGGGATTGCCCTGAACCAGGTGCAGGACCTTGTACTAAGCCTTGTTGAACTTCATGAGGTTCACACAGGCTCATCTTTTGAGCATGTCAAGGTCCCTCTGGATGGCATCCCTTCTCTCCAGCAGTCAACCACTCCATCCAGCTTGATATCATCACCAAACTTGTGGATGTTGGTCCATGGCTCCAACAAAAATGTTAAATAATACCAGTCCCAATACAGACCCCTGAGGAATACCACTTGCCACTGGTTTCCACCTGGACACATTGAACTCTTTGAGAGAGACCATCCCTCCATTTCCTTATCCACCAAGTGGTTCATCTGTCAAATCCACATCTCTCCAATTTGAAGAAAGAGATATCATATGGGACAGCGTCAATGCTTTGCAGAATTCAAGTAGATGATGTCACTTGCTCTTCCCTTATCCACCAATGCTGTAATCCCTGTTGTAGAAAGGCACTAAATTTGTCAGGCATTATTTGCCCTTAGTGAAATCATGCTGGCTGTCACTGGTCACCTCTCTTTTCTCTGCGCGCCTTAGCATAGTTTCTGTAAGGAACTGCTCCATGCTCATGCCCAGCAGAGGTGAGACTGAATGGCCTGTAGTTCCCCAGGTCTGTCTTTTTTCCCTTTTAAAAATGAGGAACTTCACTGGACCGCCACAACTTCTCAAATATGATGGAGAGTGGCTTAGCAACTTTATCCATTAGTTCCCTCAGGACCCTTGGATGCATCTCATCAGGTCTCACAGTCAGGTGCACATTCATTTCGATTATTTACTCTTGACCAATATAGAGGCACCTTCCCTTGACCAGCTGGCAATGACCTAATGCTCATATTTGGAGACCCATGGGTATATTTAGAACCTGCACTAAATTCTCACTGTTCATCCTGCCATTGCTGGCTTTGCAATGGCACCAATTTCGATGTTCTGCTTTCTTGATATAAATTCTAATTATACATTTCCCACCACCTTCTAACCTGACACAAATCTGGAAAGGACCCCAGCATCCTATTGCCAACAGTCTCAGGAATTGAGAAAAGAGGAGCAAGAGGGCTGAGGATTTTTATTTTGTCTTCCTTTTCTTCCGTTTAAGAAATGAGAAATGTAGGGTGTGCTAGCTCACACAGATAGGTTAATGGTCTGACCACCAAATACCTGTGAATATTCTTGGTGCGTCAGCTTTGGGAACTAAAAATTGAATAAGCCACAATAATGAAGTTCCTTTTTACTCCTCTACTCTCTTCTTGTCATCACTTAAGATGACTTTCAAAAGTCAGTTACTTTCTACTACAACTGCTCAAAATGTAAAATGATGTGTTTCCCCTCTGACCACGATACTCCAGAGGGCAGGAGAGGACAAATTCCCCCAAATAACTTGAAAAAATATCACAGAAAAGCAGCATTTCCATGGTACAAAGCCACTCAGAAATGAAACCATAGCATTATTTGACATAAAAAGCTCCTTCTCCTTCAGCTTATTTTATCAGTAAGATTAAAGCCCTTCCATGAAGGGAAATCCAAGATTCAGAAAACACAGTGTTTTATAACTTGATTTCCTGTGGCCTCCATTAGCCAATATGCACATGAGCTGTTCATTGAGCCTAATACTGGTTCACATTTGCATCCTTTATATTCCCTTTTCTGTTCAGTATATCTGTTGACTGAAGTGCCCTTAATTAGGTGCTTTACCTGATGTTCTTTCATTTATAGCACATATTTCAGTTACTTATTTATTGTCAATCACAATAAATTGGTTGAAAAATGTGTAGGTGGAAAAATGAAAAGGGAGGAATGCTCATTCAAATTTTGGAGCAAAGAATTTTTCAATTCAGAAATAAAATCCATCAAAAAATCTATCTTGGTTTAGAATATATATACATACACACATACTAGCTAGATTTTCCATTATGCTTTAGAAGAAGCATTCAAAATTGAGGGAAATGCATGAAGAATTTCAAAATAGCAATATTTAGGGAGTATACAGGAAAGTGGTATCTGAAGCCTGTACAAAAGCTGAATTGGTTGCACTGAAATCTATGTTTCTGTTTCACTCCTCAGAGAAAGGAATAACTATCATTTAAGCTTTAAGTAACTACCTTTAAGCTTTAGAAAGGGTTTTCTTGCAACATGAGAGAGTATAGCCACCACATCGACACAATACAATTAAACATTTGAAACTCTGACCAATATCTTCTGCAGTAAAGTACAGCTTCTTTGCACCAGTAAGTATATGATACATATTTATCTGCATGTTAGAAGTTAAAAAAAAAAAAAAAGGAAGGAAAAAAAATCAACAAAAGTTGAGTAAAGAAAGATGTCTAAATTCACTGAGTTCAGACTGATATTTCCAAAGACTAAGTAAAAGCAATAGCAGCACTTTCAGCTCTGCCCAGAAACCAATGCCCTGGAAAAGAGTGCTTTTCTTCATGCCATTATATATGGCATATTATAACAGAATCATGAAAGGACTACAAACTGCTGTGCCTGATTGAATATGTAAGCATTTGTAGAGCAGTCTGGGTAAAAAACAGCATAGGAAAATGAGTCAAGAATTGTGGTGGAAGGGCCAGAAGAAATTAATCTCCAGCTCTCTATACAGAGCAAGAATGGTCACATCAGCAGTATTCTGGTAGAATTTTCTCATGTGTGAATGGTTAGGGAGAATGGAAGAAGGCAGCCAATTCTTCTTTCAGTCTCATAAAGCAGGCATCTCAAATAATTCATTTGGACTTTCAGATGGTTTGAAATATTTTGTGCCAAAAGTTCACAAAGAGGATGCAACCAATGCAAATATTTTCTGCACCAACTGGATGCCAACAACCAGCACAAAAGTGGACAAATTTTAACAGGCTGTAGCAATTCTCTGTCTTGCACCCACCAGTCTCAAGGTAGGACCTCTCTCTGCAGAGAGACTAAGGCACTACTCATGGATGTGCTGCAACACCACTCTTTTAAAATCCCTCTCATTGCTGTAAGCTGTAAAGTTACTATTTTGAAGTTGTTACTATGTTAGTTTGCACTTTAAAATACAAAATGATGTTACAGACTAATCTGTAAATGAACATGATCTACAGATGTATGAGAACTGAGAACCTATGCAAGTGACAAATGCATGTATTCCCTACCAAGGACAGAGTGAAATAGATGAATAGAGCAGGCATAAAGTTTTCAAGACCAAAGAACTGAGATAGGAGTAACAGTATTACAATAAGTTCTTCCCCTCATCCTGTAAATTATCTATGTTAATAATATTAGCTACATTTGATGAGTAAATATTTTGTGAGAAATAAATAGGTTATTTTGTGGCTCTACAGATCAATTTTGAAACTGTACCTCTTGGAACTTAGTGACATAAGTGGCACTTTGCAGGAAAAAAAAATCCTTGATGAACTGCAGAAAATGGTAAATTATGCAGTAAAAGTGTACTCTGCACCATTTTTGGCATATTTCCTTGAAAATTATCATTGTGACGTGACAATTAATTTTCATGAATAGGGTCCTTATTCCTTATGATTCTATCTTTCACAGGTCAAATTTGGAAATACTTCCTTCAATGATGCCTTCCTATTTCATGTAATTCATTTCAGCTTTTAGTCCCTAGCCTTATTAATCTATTCTTTAATGCCTCTTAATCATTTCTCCCTGCACTGCTGCTAATGCAGCAGTTAACTGATGCTTTATTGAGCAACAGTCTCCCCAATTTTTCCCATTATATCCTCTAGTTCATATTTTCAGTCAAGCTTCATCATTAACTTTTTAAAAATATATTTTACTATTAAATTAGTGACTTAAGTTTGTAAACTCCTCCTCCTCTAGTTATTAAAGCAAAAGTTGTTTCAGGTTAACATTTAGTCAAAAACCACGGACACGCAAATCAACATTTGTTGTCATTTTCCCTACACCTTACAAAAGTTGTCCTGATGCATCTACATTTTGCGATAGTTTTTTTTTCCCTCATTTCTGTGATGCTGGCAAAAAGTGTAATTTTCAGGAGACAGAAAATTATAAATTATTTTTTGTTTGTAACACGGGGTATTTTTTAAAACACATTGTGGTAAATTTGCATATCACTCAGCATATCATGTGAGTCCTAGAAAGTGCACTGAGTCTAACTGGACATGTATTTGTGCCACTGTAGTAGCAAGGATGAAAATACAACAGTATCCACAAAAGCTTGCTGGTAATAAAATGCAAATAACAACAAAGTACATCATACAAAAAATGTTAAACATCATTTTATGACAAGTTTGAGAAAAAGTGAGACAGGAAATGTAGCGACAATCTGAAGGTCTATCTTTTCTCCCTGAAGATCAAGCTCTACCTCAATTCCCTTGACAATGTTTTTAAAATACATTTCAGACAAAGAAGCAACTGCTTCTCTATTCCCAACAGAACTTGGATTTTTTGCAATGAAGAGGACATATGCAATTAGAACATGAACTACAACATACTTTTACTGCATATTCAAGATTTGAGTCTTGGGAGTTTTCCTGTTTGGTTGGTTGTTTTCTTTTCATATGCATATACAAAGGAAATCCACAAACAAAATTTCATAAAATGTGTCTAGATTTAGCCCAATGATGTATCCCTCTTATCTTCTCACTAAACATTATTTTAATGTTCTCACTAAACATTATTTTAACATTATATTAAACATTATTTTAACAGTAGGTGTTTTGAAAGCTACAGTTAGATTTATGATCAGACCTTTATTGTCAGTGAGGTCCATAGACTTTAAAAGCATATGACAGCTTTCTTTTTTCAATGTCACTTCGTATGTTTCATATGTTCATATCTCTGTTTAATGGACTTCAGGAACTAAATGGGAGATCAATTCCTGTCTGTATTACAGGGAAAACTACCTTAATTCTAGTTAATTTCAGGATCATCTTATTGACTGAATTGTAGAAATCTCCTAGCAATTTTAAAACAGTAGCAAGGCCTTGAAAAATAGTAAAAACTGGATGCCTTGACATTACTGACTGTACTAGTACTTCCCAGTACCCCAAAACTACAATTCAATTCTGAAAATTCATACATCATTTTTAATATCTGTTGCTGGTCTAGATGAAGATCTCTGCAACGGTAAGTTTCAGATAGCTTTCTGTATTTTCTTGGCTTTCATTCTCTAATTTTAGTCAATTATTATTTTGAAAAGGCTGAACTTAGGCGATTTTTATAAAGTAGTTACCATCTAAATATACTTTGTAAAATCTTACTGATATCTATCTCCAGATAATTAAAACATTTTGGCATTATTATATATTGAGGCTACTTACATTATCACACAGGAGGCTCTTATTTTTGGTGCCTGTTGCATAACAATCACAGGGTTTGCAAACATCAATGGCTGAAAGATCTGCACCTGCTTGTCTGTAATGGAAATCCTTGCACAGCTCACAGTTTCTTCCTGCATGAAGGAAAGGTTATGCATTATGGCTTCCAATTCATTAAAATTAGCTGTATAATTCAAAATTAAAGACTCTATTCCTTTGAGAGAATTCTATAATTTTCAGGACGTCCATTTTAATGCACCTTTCATCTCTACCTGCCAATTTAGTGATCCAGAGCATATGAAACAATGAACCTGTTACAAACTATGTTTTACTCCATTAAACTTCCATCTGTTATATAATACCACACTTATATAAAAGCTGTGCCATGCAAATACCTATACGTTTTTTGGAAAAATTATTGTTGAACCTGAAACTTTTCTTTTTTCCCCTTACTACAAAAAGCCAAGAAAACTGAAATTGAAGACAAATGTTAAAAATAAAAGGCATTCAAAAATACACTACTTACACTGAACACAAACCCTTATAAATAAGCAAGAAGCTGACATTAAAGCTAAAGTTGACAACATTTTTTCCGTTTTATCTTTTAAACTGGTTTGATTGGATAGCCTTGATATTCTGGATTAAAATGTTCTAGCATATGCAATGGAACAAGCTTTGAAACAATGCATTGTAATAATTGAAATGTCTTTTGCATGGAAGATTTTGTATGAGATTAGGTTAAATTTAATCAGTATTTTCCTGTAGCTTAAATATTGACAAAATTGTAAGTAGTGCTTTACCTGAAGACTTGAAAAATAAATATATATGCAATTTTTCTGGAATGTCAGCCATTGAGTATTACTAATTTCAGCTGATACACGACTTTACCCAAAAAGTGACCACAGAAGAAGTCAATTCTCATTTTTATGGCTTACCAGCTGTGTTGTGTTGACAGTTATCACATACTCCACCACTGCCTCTGTAGTATTCCTGAGGAAAAGGGTCTATTGCTAAGTCATAGTGGCAGCTTTCTGCATGGCCATAACATTGGCAAGGTTTGCAATTGTAGGCATGAACTTGGTCACCCGGATGAAAAGGCTTGTCGTTGTACAATGGCAAACAGTGATCACACTGAAATAAAATAAAAAAAGACCATTGCTTTACACTTAGAAGAAAACTGTTATACTCTTTACGTTCATGGTTTGCTGTATTTGCTTTTTCTCCATTTACACATTAAAAATATTGGTACTACACCTTAAAGATGAGAAGTGAGAAAGCATATAGGGAAATAAATTCATCTCTTTAATCTTCTTAAATTATTTTAAGAACAAATTAAAATCAAAAAAGGTGAACAGAAGGGAAAAAAAAATCTAACTATTCAGATACTCAGCATAGGGTAACATCCAGAAATTCAGATTTTGTTAAATCTCTAAAGACACAAAATTGTGATTACCATGTTTGAGGTACAGAAGATTATATTCACCTAAATCATCCTGCTGAGTTTGCCACACCTTTATCAGAACACAAACCACATTTAACTTTCAGACCTTCTGCATTTAACTTATGCTTTCTTTTTTTTTTTTATAATGTTCTCATATATATGTCACAATCCTTCATGTGCCAATTTTAAACTCTGCATTTGTCCAAAGCATAACTTTTGAGATTTTCAAAGGTATCTAGAGAGTTCAGGTTACAATTCTTGGCCATCATGTGAAATGGATAGGTAAATTCCCCAAAAGCCTTTGATAAATCTGAACAAGGTCCAGAAGCAGAGTAACAAAAAATGTTAATTCTTGGGCAAGCATTCTTTTTTTTCCATGAGATAACACTAAACCCCACAAAAACATTTTTGTCCTTATCCTCAGTTACATCCAGGCCCTTCAGAAAACGTGTTAGATATGTAGCTTTTCCCGTAGACAATAAACATATCTTTTTGATATGTAGTATCTGAACTAGTCACCATCTGTGAAAACAGTTTTCTAAGAAAACACATTATCTGAAGCTAGATGGTCAAAATACCTAGCTCATCTTGGCCCAATTCATTACTTTAAAATTATGATTAAAAAATTATTTCTACTAATGAATTCAGAATTCAGTATTTTTGACTAAAGTTACGATTAAAAACTTACTTTATCAAAATTCCCAAAGCTGTCACATTTACGTAAAGGTTGCCAATAACTTCAGACGAAGCCTTTATATGCCAAGTTCCTTATTAATCACTAAGAACGCTGAGGACAGTGCCTCTGAAGAAATATTCAACAAATAGACAGCAAAGTACTTCAGAAGGCAAAGGTAACAATCCATTAAAACTTACAATAGATGTTATCAAACAGTACTTTCTACTCCACCTTCACAAATGTTCAATCCAACTGCTTATCTCTGGGTGGCAACTTTTTTTTTTTCTGTCTTTTTTATTTTTTTAATGCCGTTATGTAGAATTTATTCCTTTTTTTTTTCCTAATCTGTGTAGGAGTTACCATCTCATACTTGTCAGTCAATGTTGAGTTGCAATAACCAGTATATGTACAAACCTATAACGTATATAATATATGTGCTTCTTTAATATACATGCCATAGATTTAAAAATCTGCTGAAGTGAGGTGTGACATCAAAATTAAAATGCCACCTTCTCAGACATTTTGGAAGACTATGTTGTCTTCAAAAATGTGTTTCATGCAACACCCATCTGTGTTTCTTTAAGCTGCCCCATAAATGTTGACTATAATAGGGTAGTTAATCACATACTATTTTTTCCTTCCTACAAGATCCCAGTCTGTACCCCAGATAGACAGCATGCTTTCACTCCATTAAGCTTCATTAAACAAAAAAGTATGGCTTCTAGGCAATATCTATTCCAGTGCAGCTTAGTCCTCTTCTGAAAACAGTTGTCTGAATTTCCTCATGGCTTATTCACAGCACCCTCACTTCAGCATTTGACTACTTGTCAAGAAAGCATGTTAGCCAGAGCTTTGAACTGTATTTGTGCCTTGTGAACCCCCCAGAGATTTTAAACTCAAAAAGCCAGGTTTGATTAGGAAAAAAAAAAAGCGCTAGAACACTCTAAATGATTCCAACTGTCTGGGGAAGACAGAACAGAAATGAAGGAAGTCTTACAGGGTCATATCATAACACTCTGGGTACCTTAAAAGGATATTTCTAATTACTTTAGAAACTAAGTGCAGTCCTTTAAAGAGGGATTACAAATACCATATGCCGAATAGCATTTGGAGAAGAGATATTACTGCTGCTTTGCAGTGGCAAAGTGGCTGGTAAAGAACTTGACTGACAACATAAGAGCTACCATTTTGAATGCCAAATGCCAATAATAGAACACAACTGAGATCTGAAACACTAGTACAGATATTCTCAGACAGTATAAGATATATTTCTACTCAAGTCCTCTTTCATCCATGCTTTTTTTTTTTTGGTGAAGGTGAATGAAACTGCACTAAATCTTACAAAATCAAAGCGTATGCAACCATACTAATTCTAACAATCAGGCTGCTCATTAAATTAATTCACACAAATTTTCCAAATTAAATTTCGCAGTTATTTTCAAATCAAACATTCACACCATCTAACTCTCTTCTAGACTCCAATTCTATGGGACTTCAGTAAAAAGAAAAAATGAGAGGGAGAAGAGATGTTTTGCAATTGATGAATTTGTGATGCATTCTGTTTTACCAATGCTCTGACTTGCTTGAGATATTCAGTTGTAACAGTTGTGTGTTTATTATATCCTCTCTCTACCCTGTCTATTTGGAATAACACTACGAATTCCATTCTCCTGTAACATTACAGTGGGGTAACAGGAAAAAAACAGTGACTAATCACTTGGCACTCAGAAGGAATACAGTACAAGTCATACAAATTCAATAAATATACGTGCCACTATGACTTACAACAGCTACCCTCTCATCAACAGAGAAGTACCAGCCCAGTTGTCTCTCAATTTTCCTACACATTAAATAAAATACATATCCTACAGAGTGGACAAGCACCTGAAAATCATTTTCAGACTGGAACAGCCTTCCAAACTTCTGAGAAGTAACAATGACAGCCACGATGGTATCTATGACATCATATCTCTTATTTAGTAAAACTTACAAACCTCAAATGAAACTGTATTAAGGGGTAATGACTACTTCACAGTTCCTTTGGCATGTCATCACCAGTGCAACAAATCACAAAGTATCTGAGACAGGATCAAGTTCTTTCACTATTTCAGCAATGCTTGTACACAAATCGTTTTAGAAGCCTGGATCTTTCAACTGTGAAATTACACCAGTTTTCCAAGGATGGATTCATGGACAAACCCATAACTTCCACAGACATGTCTAAAGTCATTCAAAGTTTTCAGGCATGCAAGACTACTGGACTAGGTGTCTTTTTTTTTCTTTTGTCTAGTTTTCTAAAACTCCAGTCAACAATCTGTCTGTTTTCTTTTCATTTTATTCTGATATAACTAGTTTCCTCTCAGACCTCCCTCTTTATACATATGGCACAGAGTTTACCAAAAAGGGCATTTTTTTTTTTTTACTAGTTCGCCTCCTTCTGTAAGCCAGAAGTCTGTCATCAAGTGACCACTTACTATAGTTAATATTTACAGCTCCTCAGGTACTATGTATCATTAATTCCTGACATGATGATACAGGCTGAACTTTAACTAAGATTTAGATAGTTTCTTCTGCAACAACATAAAAGAGCTTGGTTATCTGCTATTTGGTAAATCAGCAATGCCAGTTTTCAGACAGCAGACATTTAATATCATTAATTATTTACACAGAAAACTCTGAAGACCTAAATCCTTTACTGTATCCAATCACACACTCACATCCATTCATACCATCTCCAAGAATGTATCAGTTTTCTTTCTTTTAAATTCTACTGTCTCTTATTAAAGATTTCTATAACTATTCCTATGTAATTTCCCATTTCCTTTCTGCATGATCAATTTAAAGGAGGTTCTGAGTTTGTAAAGAAAGGCTGACCTTGTTTGATTGCTCTGTATTTTCATGTGCTGTTTCCAACTTTTCATATGACATCACGGGAAGCATCATTTAGAGCATATACTCATGTCTATAAATTAGTCTTTGCATATAAATGTTTCCAAGGTCAGGACTCTACTCTTAATGCCCCAGTTTCCATTTCTATAAGGCTGAACTATTTCCCAAAGTAGCGGCAAGGCATTTACAGAACAAACCAAAGAAGCTGAACATTTTTTCTCATGAGACGAGAGAGAAGTTCCATGAGGATTTGGATTTATCTCCTCTTCTTTCCAAATCTGGTCCCTTAACTTCTTCAAGTCATTCTTAAGCACTCCCTTCCCTTCTTCCTCTTATCTCACAATTCATACCAACATAGTTCTTCATCAAAACAGAACACTTAAAAGGATAAAAAAAAAAATCCCATTTCATATGTCAAAGAGTTTATAAAACAGTGATGAAAATAATTAAACTAAGATCTTCACTTTAACAAACTATGTAAGTTTTTAGTTTCTGGTATTGCTTTGCTGTGCAACAACTATCCAGATGTATACGCCAAATAAATTTAATACGGTAATTTTAGCTATATTAACTGTAAATGTGACAAGGACAGACTCTACCATATGTTAAGAACTTGTCAAGGGATCTCATATTTACATCCCAAAATACTCTAAAAAAGATTTTTTTTATACCCACTCAGTTGTGGTGACTGACTTCTGGCACAGGATGAAAGTTAAAAGACTTTGCTCACAGTGCAATTTCTTCTCAAATATTTACCACCCCTTCCAAAAGGAAGGTTTGTATTTAGAAAGTTCCTTCACCAAATGCTAGATGTCATTCAATATAAATATATATAAAGTAAAATGTAAAGCCTACTTCACTGGAGTGGGAGCCTGAAAAACACAGGCATAAGCCTATGAAACAGTTTTATCAATGACAGTGATAGTCAAAAATCATAATGGATTTTGTTTCTGCCTTAAACATTTGCCTTACAAAAACCAAAACCTTGAAGACGTTTAGAATTTATCTAAATCTCTTGTAAATTTCAAAGCAGTGATATATTTGCAAATACTTATTCTATTTTACTACTAATTCTTCTTTATTTCTTCTTCAGTCAATACTGACATTATCATTACAGAATGAGGAAAACAATTAAACAAGATCCTCATTCTAACCTGAATGAATATGGTTAACTCAAACATTGAAATTATAGTTACAATGCGCATACACCAAATCAAAAATATGACACTCACTGGAATAACCCATTAACATTGACAGAAAATATCTGATAAAGCAGATAAATCATTAAAATATATTTATTTTCACAACGTACTATAAGTCTTGCAAGAGTGCTTGGTGAACTTCCAGATTTATTAAATATTTATAATTAATCCTTACAAAGAAACATTTCACAATGTGTGTTCTAATTAAAGAGACATTGTCAGTTTGATATTTTTTCTAATTTGACCCTCCTAAAAACTTCAAATTTCTGTGTAAATCCCTTTTTGAATGTAGATCCTATTTTATACGTTTCAGTTTAACAAAACAGAAAAGTACATTAAAAAAAAAAAAGTTACATGATCCTTAAAACACAGTATCACATACACTCAGGTTAACACTTCATCTCTCCCAGCAAGCACAGACTGCTTGGTTCTGTTTTTTTTTTGTTTGTTTGTTTGTTTTCTAAGCATAGTTTCTCCTTTGCTACCACTGTTGCTATTCTGAAACAGCTTCTTAGTTTTTAGAAAGCCTGTTTCCAACAGCCATAAATGTAACAAGGAATACAGCCTACCCACAACAGAAATCCAGCATTCAGTGGGATTGTGGGATTCAATTCTTTGATGTAACTCACGTTTTCTTAACTTTTTTTTTTTTTTTTTTTTTTAAGATAAATTATCCATATTAAACTTGGTGGAAACACAAATGTCTTTGGCTAAAATATTCACAGGTGTCAGCAGATAATACAGCAAATACAGAACTTCTTAACTGATACATCATTTTAAAGTTGACACCACCTTTGTATTACTACAAGAATGACTTGTACAGGAATTTATTTGTTCTGCATTAATGGGGAAAAGCGTGGCAAGCCCACACATATTCAACTCACTAATTTAAAGTTTACAGTATTGTTGTATTAAACTATGCAGATGGTTCAGAGCCCCGTCTCAAAGCCACCATATCTAATGACAATTGATTTCATCACAGAGCAGAGAAAAAGTGTATTTGCCAGTTCACAAAATGCAATATGATTGCTACCAACTGTATGATATGCACTAAAGCTAGCAATTATAGAAATAATCAATGAAAATTTATAATCTCCTGGCAGAAAAGAACCTCGGAGGTGCTGGTGGACATCTGGCTGACCACGAGCCACTAGTGTGCCTAGGTGGCCAAGACCACCAATGGCACTCTGGCTTGTATCAGAAATAGTGTGGCCAGCAGGACTAGGGAAGGGATTGTCCCTCTGTACTCAGCTCCGGTGAGACCAGTCCTCAAACATTGCATTCAGTTTTGGGCCACTCACTACAAGAAGGATATTGAATTGCTGGAACGCATTCAGAGAAGAGCAATGAAGCTGGTGAATGGACTGGAAATCAAGACATATGAGTGGTGGCAGAAGGCTGAAGGAACTGGGGTTTTTTAGTCTGGAGAAAAGGAGGCTGACAGGAAACCCCATTGCTCCCTACAACTACTTGAAATGAGGCTGCAGTGAGGAAGGTGTTGATTTCTTCCCTCAGGTGAAAAGTGATAGCACACAAGGAAACAGCTTCAAGCTGTGTTCAGGGAAGTTTAGATTAGGTATAAGGAGGAATTTCTTCACAGAAAGGGTGGTTAGGTATTAGAATGGATTGCCCAGGGAAGTGGTGGAGTTGCACTCCCTGGAGGGGTTTAAGAGACATGTGGATGCGGCACTTAGGGACATGGTTTAGTGGTAGACTCAGTAGTGTATGATGGTTGGACTTGATGATCTTAAGTCTTTTCCAACCTAAATAATCCTATGGTTCTATAACAACTACAGTAGATTTAATTAACTTAAATTTATATACTTCAACATAAAGTATAATTCTACATAAGGTATTTTCAAAGCATACATGTATTTGTGAATACAGTTCAGCTGAAAATACAAGCTTTTTTTCCCCACTTTTGCCAAGTGGAAAGCTCCTAGACTATCACAAGCAACTCAACTTAGTCTTCTAATTTGCCTCAGCACTTGATAGAGATAAAAGAATGCAATGTCTTCTCCCAACTTTGTACTTATAGTCAAGGAAAACATGTTACAAGTACAATATTTCTTTGGAAATTAAACTGTTTAATGCACTTCATTAAGAAAATAAAAAAAATAAAAAAATTTGTCAACCAAATAAGGCCTTCCGTTATGATTAGTCTCTTCACCAGCATTTGCTACAGCAACCTCTTGAGAGGTCAACCACTCTGTTTCAGAAATTAAGTACAATCTGGCATCATTATCCTAAGGTATCCTCTACATATTTCTCTAGAAGACCATGAGTTATACTCAGATCCCCATATTGATTCTCTCTGACCAAGACTTCTAAAATTAGGAAAATTAAAATTTTGCAACTTGTTAAGTTTCAGCTACATACTGTACCTCACTACATCTCTTATTATGGAGATATACTGTTATTAAGAACACAGCAGTGGTAAGAATGTATTTTCTAGATTATATTTAGATTTTTTTATTTAGATTTTCTTTAAAATACAGCCTTTAAGTTCTAGTTCCAAGAAGAGATTAACCTTAACACCTATTGTCTGAAAACAGTGCATTAAAAAGTAATATTAAATTTGTTCTTTTATTAGAACAATCATGTTGCTATTAACGATTATTTTAAGGACAGCCAGATGTCATACATAACTGTAAAAAGTACGGGTAATCAGCATTTCCAGTCCTTAAGTAAATAAGATCAAAACTCAATTTTCAGTGTTTTTAAACACCACCACCCAAATCCCTGGTTTAAATCAAAATATTCAGTAAGACCCCCAGGAGAATGACTTCCAAATAAATACGTACGGGCAAGTCTCAGTATTTTCTTAACCATGTTCAACTATGCAGAAGACATTTAAAATCAAGTCCGAAATGTTTTAACTCTTCCTTACATATATTTAAAAAAAATAACTGTACTAAAAGATTGCATTCTTAGCTGAATTCAGAGAGACTGCTATCAACAGATGTTCCAAGTCTAAGAAGGTAAATCTATGTTATTGTTTTCCCTTGGATTAGGCAATTTTAGCACAAATATTCTGCATTGACTCTGCTTTGGTTTGAATCGTGGAGCTGCTTTGCAGCACTTGAACTGGTCACTTTCATATGAAATTAAACTGGAAGCTGAACTGCATGTTTTTGTCTTTTGCACTCCGACCACGGAACTTGGATGAATTAGGACTAAAGTCTTCAGTATATTTTTGCTCTAGAGATTGTTTGCTAGCTGGAACAGTAGGTAAAGCCATAATCTTTATTGGATTATAGTTTAAATTCAGATTTGCATCTGATGTTTAAAACTGACTTATTCATCTAACAAATCAAATATCTGAACACAGTTCTGCTAATATTCTGTGGTAGAATGGCTTTTGAAGGAAGTTTTTTATTATTATTATTTATTTACTTAATACAAAGCCTGATACGGCAAATTTTCTATAAAAGCTAGGACAACAGTAACATATATACACATGCACGCACACATTACCAAGCCTAAAATCCCAGATTTGAGGCAGTTCATAGGTGAAGTGGATGAGACACTAACATTATTTCCTTCTGTGTAGCTTTCCTTGACGCACAGACATCTGTATGGTTCCATAGCTGTGTCACAATTATCAGCATGGCCATGACAATTACACCTGAAAGAACAACAGGTAGTGAATTAAAAATCAAACATGAAACACATCTCTGCAACAATATATAACAGTCATGAATATAATTTTATTTTAAAAAATAGTCCAGTTTTTATTACAAACAAATAAAACACAGAAGAGAATGTTTAAAAGTGCAGTAACCTACAAAAAAAAAAGACTTCATTGAACACATTTGTAAGTATCAAGAATTGATTTGCAAGAAAAAAAGCCTGCATTAGAGCTACTGTTGCCTTACATAACATGTAATGAAAATATGTTAAATTAATGAAAACATATTCAATTTCAGTATATAATATGCATATGTAAAATGGCATTTTTGCCAATATTAAGCTCTACAGTGTGGCTATAATTTTTCAAGGAATCTTAACCATATCAAGCATAACTGTCTAGATTATTTCATCTCATTTAAAATGTCCAGGACTTATTAAAATAAAATATTCATAAAGTATTAGTTAATAGACAATAACCATCCCACTCCACCTGAAGGGCTGCTTTTCTGGAGGCACCGTATCATTTTGCAAGCTACAATTGAAATTATTTTATTGTGACATAATCACCAAAATTGTAGCTGTTGTAGTAAAAGGATTATCACGACGCATCTAAATCAATAATCAAAACATTAGTAGTGTAGAAGACCTTAAGGTAAATGTTACCTTTGATAGGGTGCTTTCTCTCCAAATGATCTCTACTGAAATTATTTCAGAAATAACACTTATTAACAAAAATCTGCACCATATGCTTCTTGGAAATTGTTTCATTGCCAAATTTCCATGTTATTTACAGGGCATAATTAGTCCTTTCACAAGACAGCACACTTACCATATACAATAAAGTTGTCAGTCACAGATAATGTAACACTTTTACTGACAGCTGCCCAGTTTTAAATGGAAAACTGCAGCTAAAACAAAGAATGAGCTCTGTATTAAAACTGTTAAAATTGCCATGTCTGGGAATCTATAATGAAACTTGGAAAAGCTACTGAAGTAAAGCATAAACCATGGTTTCAATCATAAGCCTTTGCTTAGAGGCTTTGATAATTCCAAAGAAAGGAGTGCTTTTGATAGATTTGTGTAATAAGTATAATTAATTTTAAAATAATGCGTGAAGAAATGTTTAAAAAATCTGCACACCAGTTATTTCAAAACTGATGCACTGCTTCAGACCAAATTTCCTTTCTCCCTCATAAATGTAAAAGCAGAACAACTTGAAGAAATTTTAGGCATGTAATTACATATTTAGTACAGCTTTAGTAGTTGGAGGCAGTGATGAGTGGGGTGGAAGAGGTACAGTAACACCTACCTTCCACTGACTGTAACTTCATTAACTCCATAGTATCTGTGCCTAAAATTTACCCAAGACTCATTAGTATGATATTGGCCACGGAGATGAATCCTCACTTGTGTAGCTTTTACAAATTCTTGGAGAGACGGAGTATTGTAAAAATCATTATAACCAGGTCGGTGATTTGGTTCCGGAGTAAGAACACTAAAGGTTAGATTACCACGGGAGTATGGTGTAAATCTGTTTAAATAAAGAAGAGGAAAACAAATGAAAATCAAAATTTGACATATTTTACAGATTCCATCTCTCAGTATCTGCTTTCTCAGAGATGGTCTCCATACTATAATATTTATTTATTTATTTATTTATTTTTCTGAGGAAAATTCTTACGTCAGTTGATTTCTAGTCTAGTCACCAGTATTCAAGCAGGGGAAAGGAAATGCCCTCTACATGTCTGTTTTCCTCAAACTCCCATTCTGTTCTCCAGACTCTAAGTTTCCAAGTAAAGGTAAAGCCTCTAAAAGGCAACTTCAAAATATGAATAAAGTGCAACAGTGATAAAGTGACATTTACACTAAATTTTAAAAAAAACTTTTAAGTGTCTCTAAAAAACATGAACTATGCTTGAACTACATAAGGAATTCATTCAGATGAGTAACATAATTAACATGCCCACATTGTTAATTATTTATCTGCTAAACACATTAAAAACATACAGAAATGATTATACTTTGAGGTATTCCAGTGACTTACAGACATGGTACAAAGTATAGAAATACAAACCTTAATCACTGTCATTTCCTCAAGATTACAAAAATGCCCATTAGGTACTAACTAAAGTGGTCAGCAAACTATGAACCTTTGAGCCATGGTAAGGATTTTAAAGCCAGTCACTTGCCCTCTGTGCCATCTGAAGGAGTTCTGGCCACAAGGATACAAGCACACTTGTGTCTAAAACTAGGACAGAACTTGGACACCTGTCTTGGCACTTAAAGCTATGGGGTGAGGTGGGAACAGACATGGAACATTATTGCAACAGTAACTCCTCTTTGAGTACACTGAATACTCATCATTTGCAGGGGATGTTTCTTATCTTTTAAACTGAGCTTTCTGCACATCAGATGAACCCAAAATCATTCATTCATATCACTTCCTATCATCATTTACAGCATAATTGAAGGGAAGAAACCATGTCACTCATAAAACATTTATGGAGACAGTTCATAATTAACTCTTCTTTTTAGAAAATATAAATATACATACTTCTGGACTGAATAGGGCAATACACCTAATTTGGGTTATTTATCAAAGAATGACTGGCTTACTTAAAAGATTTCCCTTCTCCTCTATCCTCTGCTCCAAAGATCAGCAATAAAGCCCAAAGTGCCCTGCTGAAAACTGGTGTAACTCAGATGACCTAATGCTCCTCTCCTCAGAATACTGAACTCCTGGAGAACAGACAAAGATGCTGACACTTGAAAAGTCTTAGGAAGGCAGCAGAAGTGAAACAGGAAAAAAGCAAAATGCCTACAGCACCTGGTACTGTATTTTCTGACTGATTTCCAGCCGAGTACCAAACAAGCCTAATACTGACTGACACCTGAGATCAGGCAAGAGATGACGCATTTGAATATCTGTAGTGGTATAGATTCAAATATATATATATATATATATGTTTGCACATGTGTGTGCAAAGCTATATATATTAGTTATGTACTATATGTGTTATCTGCTATATTTATGTATAAATGTTATAAATACATTTATGTATAAATGTTATGTATATATGTTATGAACATTTAATTCTAAATTTGCACATGTTGTCTAGTAAAAAGGCTTGCAACATGTTTCTGAAATGTAATGATTTTTCTTGGCCCTTCCCCCAGATTTTATTTTGGTTCTTGCTTAGAAAGATTAAAAAGCTTAAAGATACATTTTCCAACCCATTTCTCATGTGTTTTGCTTGATTAGTAGTAAGGTTGAACGACTGGATTTTGTACTTAAGCTTGCCTTCTGTCCTAAGCTCCAGTCCAACTTGCTTTATCAGACATCAGAAGGAATACATTCATATTCACTAGATAGTTACAACCGATCTATTATATCAGTACCTTCCTCCACTCTTTATTTCAGTGTTCTGTAATTCTACTGACAATAATAGTCCCACAAAACACAAGCACACAAAATTGCAGAAATCTAACTCAAAAATAAGACAGTCAACTGTGTCACATTCCTCAATGTCTGAAATCTGATAAAAGCAACAGATGACCTTTTGGTGATCTTCAATCGAAAGGTCAGATCTGGGATCTTTTATTATCCTTAGCAGCCTATAATAAATGATTACGTCAAATTAAAAGATTCTATCTCAGTCGGACATGGAAATGAATTGTGTCAGGATGTTACCTGTTCAAAGCATCTGTATTATGCAGATAATACACACTCATACCTAGGAAGCTGGAGACAGTTGACGGAGTCTGGTTTTTCCAGAGATCCATTATTATCCATTCCAAAAATACTGCAATTTTTAGCAAAATATTGCCAGTCTTCCCACTTTAGATCATCTCTTTTTTTCCTTTCAATTCTTATTGCTTCAGGATGTGGGCTAAAGAACTGCAGTACAATGTAGAACACCTACAAGAAGATAAATTTATGAACTGATATTAATGACTGTGTTGTAAAATAGTGAGAATATAAACACCAATTTTTGTTTCAATGAGACAATATAGTATGTTTTACCATTTATGGAAAAAAAAACCAACAAATATTTCAGTCCATACATTCCAGATTAAAGACAAACATAAACCTTTTTGTTGTTAAACAAGTTCTCTGATCTCTCAGACATTATTACAGAGCAACTGAGCTGTTGCGTCAAAATTCTTCATTTTTTCTTGAAGACCATTTGAAATTGTACTACAAAGCCAAGTTCATCATTTGTTACTGTAACATTGATTTTGGCAAAAACGAAGAGCATAGTCTTGCATTGGCAAACATTTTATGAGCTGTTTGTCTGATGAAAGGTAATTTTTATTTTTTAAAGCAATTTTCCTATTTTCAGCTTGGAATCCAATCTGATACCTGTGTTGTGCTGAAGAAGACTTCTTCAAGTATACTGCTTATGTAGAAATTTGTACGTGTCAAATAAGCCAATTTTAAAACTTCACATATATCTGAATTGGCTTTTAAATAATGGTCTTCGTGCAGCCAAAACTTGCCATCATATTCTTTACCTTCTCCACATTAATGACAAATAAGGGAAAAAAAAGGTAGGTAGAATAAGCATTACTAGTAACTGAAGCATGAACTTGACTCCTTTCTGTCAAAATACATGGCAAGTTGGTAGAGACCTTACTGTGAATCCAGCTCCACTACTGATGAGTGCCTCCTTCCAAGACTACCTGATGTTTGCCATCAGCAGCATAGTGAAGTGTTAGGTTGCAATGTGGCATCTTCAGGAATCTTCTCCCATACTGCTCAAGTGGCTAAAACACCACCTCAAGAACATCCACACAACAGAGACCCCTTATGACATGCTAGTGTGCCACAGATTTTTTAAATTCCATTTGACTGCAGCCAGCTTCCTATCAGAACTCATACAATGTGCATCTGATATTTTAATAGATATTAAAATTGAGATTGAAATTTACAAATTCAAGTTAAAAGATGGCAACCAATTTCTAAATATTGGTGTCTTCATACAAATATTCACTTTGTTACATCTAATCCAGATTACTGCTTGGAACAGACAAGGCACGTCAAAAGAAAGGCTCCATAACAATAATTATAATGCATTGCTTCCTGCTGATAATGGAAGTTTTCTTTCTGTCCCCTTAATGATAACATCTTAAAGCACAAGATTTGAATCTCCCCAAAATTTGAAAGTGTACATGAAATCTCTTCCTAGTTTGTATTTAATAAATAGCAAATGCAATCTTCTCATTACCTGATACTGTCCATTTTGTAAGTCTATTGTGATAGAAACACCACGATCTAGACCTACAGTATTAGCAAACACAGATGAAATCCAGGTGGTCCCAATGTCATCATCATTGATGTAATACAGAGGATGGGCTTCTGCATCCAGCCTCAGTACTCTGTCATTAGTAGTATCATCTGCACCATTAGGGATGCAGTACCTCTGTATCAAGGGGTGTACCCGGGGATGACTTCCAGGACAGCGGCACTCGGATTGGGTATGCAGATGAGGAAATTTTCCAGAGAATACTTCCAAAATGTCTCTGTCATGGCATATAAAAAAGCAATTACATACATGATAAAAAATGACAAGTGCCACTTTGTGCCTCAAGGCTCATAGATTAAACAAAATTCAACTTAGATTACTCTAGAAGCCCTAAGGCCTGGTTTTATCTCACATAAATGGGGCAATCACCTAGGAATCAGGCCACCCAGGGTCCCTACTTAATCAATGGCAAGCAGCAGGCATCTTCACAAGTGTAAAGAAGTGCTCTGACTTGCTTTCATTGCTCCAGACCACATTATATGGAGCTCCACGAACATACAGAGACAAGGGAAAAAAGTTCCTTCCTGGGATATCTAAAGATAGATGGAATTAATCCAGCCCTAGATGCAAGGAGAAAAACTGTGAAAAACTCTTATCAATATTTTATTATGGCACCATGTCTGATTCCACTCACTGATTTGGACACTGTTCTGAAGTATAACCATAGTATTGGCATATTATGAGGCATAACCACAGGTGAATTGAATGTTCTCTCTCAAACTCTCCAAAAAGACCAGCTTGAGAAGTATCAAGCTACACATTAGACAACACATATAAAAATATTTTCCCTTTTAGCAACTCTAATACACATGTCCACTGATTTGACTACCCCAGTCTGGGATCATTCTAGTAGCTTCTTACAGCCTATATCAAAGCAATTAAATAACTTCAGTTCCCATTGACATCAGTAATCCAAAAAAATAGGTAATTACATAGGTAGGCAGGCAGATGAATGACGTGGGCTGGTTAGCTAAACCTTTATCTGCTCATCTCTGGTGTAAAAGGTTATTGTGAGCCCAGAAGGTATGAAATTTTTGAATTAAAAATTATTAATTTTCCCATGTCCCTATTTTCCAGTAGGAACATAATTTTTATATACTCATTAAGATATAAATACAAAGTAACAGAACCTTTCAGACAGCCATAAACTTAAATTAATTCATATGCAAGTAGGACTTGCATTCATAGTTTATCCCACATAAACATTTTGAACCAAGTTACTTGTGGATATGAAACTGCATCAACAAAGTCATCATTAGTTCTCAACACTGTAAAATACCTTATCTTTCAATTTTTAAACTGTATTAATTTCACTGACTTAAACTGTAGTTCAATGGATTTGACAAGCATTGCTCTGAAAGAATATAAAACAAACATGATTTTTGTGCAATTTGGAATTCAGATTTGTATTAATACTTTAAATTCACAGGAGATCAGCTCATTGCAATGTCCTGCAGACATCTGAGCTCCTAGGAAACTGCTCTACATCTTATTGAAAGACTATCATTAAGTAGCCTTAAGGTCTGCACTCACAAGTGTTGCTGAGCTTAGCCTACCCAGAAGCACCACACAGACTAATAGGACCTGACTTTTTCTGGCCAGCTTGAATTGACTAGATTAATCCAGCATGAGCTGGATAACAAAGGTAACATCTCTGTGTAACGCACTAGGAAGGGAGGCTGGAGGGCAACAGAAATTGCAGTGGCAACTGTAATTTGGCCTCGGGGATGGAGGATGTCAAAGCAATTGGCCCAGGGCTACATGGGCTGAGCTGGCAAAGTCATTGGAGGCTTATGGGGACAATCTAATACAGAAAGCAATGAAGAATTAAGACAATAGCCTCTTGGGATAGGGGCTTGGGGGGCAGGGAGGGTGTCAAGAATAGCACATCGACGTCTGATACCATGGGAAGGCTAGAGGAAAGGAATCACTAAGCACAGAAGCCAAGCTGTCAGCCACTAAGCCAGCATGTTGACTAGCTGGATTGCCTGTCCTCTTCTTCCTTTGAATTACGAGTTTTAGACTGGTGTAAACGGGACTGGCCCTCTCTTCCTCTCCCTTGAGACCAAGGCATTTTTCTGTGAGTGCTTCTGAGAAGGTGGGAGTAAAGACTGCACTTGACAAACAACAGCAGTTTCTCACTGAAACCCACGACAGAGAGGTCTGCTTACCAGTAAGCCTTGCTGTAGGGGCTAAACAATTTGAGACAACTGTCCAGAAGCCAAGGACGTAAGGATGCTGCCCAGCTGGGAACATCAGCAGGCTTTATTCCTTCTTTTGGAGAATAAGACTATACAAGGGGCACCCTGTCTGAAGTACTTTAAGGAAGAAATTGCCCACAGCTTACATGAAGCTCTGTGGAAGCTTGGCAAGTCTCATCTAACAGATCCAAGCTTACTAGAACACGTTATAATGTCGGAATTATGTTGAGTTGATAACACCAGGTAGCTTATTGAAATCTAGCAACTAGATCTAGTCTCTGCTAGAACATCTGCTAAGTCAGGTTGCAACAGGGACAACGGTAGCAAGGAAAGCACACATTTAATAACGAGTTTTACTACATATACTTAAGCAACATTTCAAAAGCAAAATGTTAAAATTATTTTAACTCAAGACTTTTTAGATTAAAAATCAGGTTTGAAATGATGTCCAGTAAACGAGGTCATCAGAAGCAATCACTTAAAGGAGACATATGAAAAGCACCATACTCAGGGAAGTAAGCATATTGTTATTTATTCTTTCCCGTTATCACACTTTTTTTAAAAAAAAAAAAAGAAAAGAAAAGAAAGAAAGGTTCTTTTTACCTGTTTGAAAGTGCCACTGGGTAAAATCGAAAGTCTTGCATTCTTCCAACAAATTGCTCTAAACCTAAGAAAATATACTACAAGTAAATAATCAAATCCTGTTGAACAAAAGGCAGCTTTGCACTGCATGAGAGCACCTTTAATTCAGCACACAGAGATCTCTCTTGCACAATTACTCCTACTGAATGAAACCATCTTGGATCTGGACAAAACTATAGAGGGCAGTGACTTAATTTTTTGATAAAAAAGAATGATTTATAATAACTTTATAAGAACATTTTGTACCTATCTCTTTTCTGATTAGAGAGGTGGCACAAGGATCGGCTCATTAGACAGAAGTAATGAGCCAGTCCATGTGCCACCTCTAATTAGAGAAGAGATACAGTAGGTACAACTGTACCTATCAATTTATACACTAAAGATAAAAAGCATTTTAAAGTACTCCTTTCTTTATACATTTATTAGTTGTTGGGTATTCAGAATCAAAATCATAACAAAATACATTTCCAAATACAAGCATTAAGAAATGGGACACAGAATGACTTTCTTGCCCAAAAGCACATAAAGTTGTTTAAGTGACATATAGTTATATTTAGGAGTTCGCTTCAAATTCTGCACATTCCTGAAGAGTTTTTTTGCAGAGCCAAGATTTTGTGGAGAGCAACAAAACATCCTGAAGCTGTTCTGCAGTGATCATGTCAGACTGTAGCACACAAAATTCTAGATGTTGATGAAGAATAATGCTATCAGGCATCACTAGAGGCTGAGTGGTTCTCATTCTGCTAGTGGTTTACATTAGCATTGATGAAACTGAAGAACATGAAGAGTCAAAAACCTGCATCTCTATTCCTGACTCTGAACAGGAGCGTAGTCTAGTGGCCATGGACAATCCCATTCTGAAATAATTTCATTTATTTACTAAGAAAAGCTGTGATTGTAAATTAATAGAATGTGTCACTTTAGGGCCCGGTGTGTTGCACAAAGCAGAAAAAAACACCTATATGCAGTAACATCACATTCTGAAATAGTTCCAGAGCTAAAAATGGCATGAGATTTACCTGTGAAGCTTTGTCCGATTTGCAGTGTACCATCAGCATTACCATCTGCAACTGGTCCCACAAGAATCCTTGAATCAAAAGGTGTGCTGTCATCTTCCCAGCCATTCAAGAAGAAACTAATTCTGCTGTGATGCACCTATAGAATTAACAAAATGGGCAAATACATGCTTCGTTATGCAATCCTTTTGATTTCAGTACATGTTGTATCTATCCTTGATTAACCATTAACATTACTTCAACCTACTTGGCAGCATGCCTTTACCTATGGTGCCTACTGAAAGTAGTTACCTCCTTTCTGTCCACCCATTAGCAATCCAGTTAACAAGATCATTATTCAGATGCATAGACTATAAAATTTCTACAGTGTTTAAATCAAAGAATCTACAGTACGGTGATCTGGCAGGGTGGGGGAAGAGAGAAAAAAGCAAGGGTCTGTTTCACAAGGTACAAAACTGGTTACAGCTACTTCACCACTTCAGGCCATGGGCACATGTTATAGCTGTCAGAGCTCTTCTCATACACATCAGCTCATACAGGCCTGAAGGGACCATCTACTATACTCAGGATAACCAAATGCAGCATATCTCAGCCAGGCTTCGAACACCCCTCCAAAATGCCTCGCTGGCCCCGGCATGCTTCTTCTTACAAGGGCTGAAGGGAATGGTATAGGATCTGGCTACATCTGCTTTACACCCAGTGGGAAATTCCCTTACATCAAGGGAACCCTTGGCTAGGAATATGTGCTCAATCTGCACTCCAGGGTATTCTTTTCTGCAAGCATTCCCTTCCCTGCCAATTCATTTTAAATTTGAGCGAATGTTCATAGAAATACTTTATGGCATTCTCCCAGCTCCACAAAGTCACACAATGCTGAGCTTTTACAAAGTTTTATTTTATTTTTTTTTCATTAAAAATCCATGTTTATGTTACATAAAACTGGACAAAGTTTAATAATATGGAAGTGCCTTTCAGTCTTATGTTTTATGGAATTCAATAATTTAATTTTTAAAAATACAGGGATAAGATGAAAATTGGAGTAATCATGGCTGTAGTCAGCTTCCCATTAATGAAGTTAATTACTGAAACTATTTTCAATTTATTCAAAACTTTCAAACTCTATTGAATAGCTCACTTAACAAACTTAATCTCATTTCAGAAAGCAATTTATTTGCAAAATTCAAATTACATGATTTTAAAAATATTTAGCTTGCATAAGGCTTATTTCACTTGACAGCTTGGTTACCTTCAGATTTTGAAGCACTGCTTTGTTTTAGCCAGTTTACAGAATCCCTGTTCCATTTTGCAGATATAGATGCCTGGTGAATCGTGTCTACGGAGGTCAACTAAACCTAGAGTGCTTTAGTCTGTCTTGATACCCACTCTAAGCAAATCAAAATAAACCTGAAATAATCATTTCCAATAAGAACAATAGATGTGTGAGGACAAACAGAAGGCTTACAAACCAGAATAATCTGTTTCAAAAAGAAAAGCCAGAACCTGAAAAAAAAAATCACTTAGAAAACCACAGTATAAGCACTCAAAATGCTATTCCACCAATAAAGTGTTTCAAATTTCAGACCAAGATAAACAGACACGATTATCTATAAATCTGAGCTCAGATGATCATCATCAATGCCTCAGGCAACATGAGTCTATCAGTATTTTAAGAAAGAAAATATGAAATATGATGGGGTTTCTGGCTTTGTTGTTTTGGTTTGGTTTTTTGTTTGTTTGTTTTGTTCCACTCCCCCCCCCCCCCCTTTGGTTTCACACCAAATTGTACAATGAATTTTTCTCCTTAAACTGCACTTTCAAACATATACATGCATGCTGAGCTTTATTGCTGTTTCCACATTCAGTCCATATTTCCCAAAATAAGACAGAAAAATTTATTGTCCTTCCACTGATGGAAATTTGAAGGCTATTATCATAATTACTAAGCATTGAGATTTGTTCCAAAAGTTATTGCATATGAGTTTCACCACTCAAAATACATCTCTCTCCATTTTAAATTATCCTTTCTGTTGACACATCAATGACCTAAATACAACACTTTTTTATTTAATTTTAATTCAAAGCCCTCTAAACATCTGATGCCCTATTTGCAAGAGCCTAAGTATATGGTGGTTATATTGCATTTTATTTTTGCATCACATTTTTTACAGCCTGTTACTGTCATTTGGTGTTTGACTGTTATCATCATAAAAGATACAGGCTTTTCTACTTTGTTATTTGTAGCATTATCTCATGTTTTACAACATCTTTGCACAACATGCCCGCACATGAAATATAACTAGTGAAAAGTTCTCAGTGGTATTAATGCATAAAAAAGAATGTGGTTCCATCTCTACTGTCTTTACCCAGCCGAAAGCTGATGAACAGCCAATTTTCCTTTATCACATTAGCACAGCCATGAGGGAAACACATTTGTTCTAGTCAGCTACACTAAAGATACTATTACCAATCTAACATATACATGTTTTATATCAGCAGTATTCTCAGAGTATGAGGGAGCCAACAATATATTAACACTAGCATGACAGTTTATTTAAGAAAAGAAAATTGTCTCTGTAGAGGGACAGAAGTTAGAAATGTATGGCTAAAGCTCAGTGTCACTGGTCTAATAAAGGTAATAATTCTTAAGCTTTCTTTATAGCAGGTAACACTTCTGTGGCAGCTCTGTCATATCATTCAAATAAAAATGTTGTCTTTTACAAGTTTAAGAGTACCCTTATTTTTAGTCAGATACGAAGCATGTTTCCGATTTCCTGTTTTCACTGTAAAACATTTGTAAGAGGAATTCAGAAATGGGCTCGCTCACACCCAACAGCTCATTGCAAGCTTAGCACCTCAGCTGCAGCTTCTGTAGGGCCCCATTCTGCCTCCCCCAGCAGTAAGCAGACCACTTGCCTTCACGTACCCCTATTAAAATCAGCAGGACTATTTACGGCTTAAGAGTGACAGAATTGGGCCCTAAACGATCAGGTATTTTTACTTGTTGAAAATAGGTGATTAACGACAATTTTAAATCTCCCTCTCCCCTCCCCCATCAACAATCTCTTTATATTAAATAGGATTTAGAATAGTTGGGTTTAATATAGCACATCCCCAAGGTAGCCCTAAGCACTTTACAATGCTGAATTGGATATCAGTAGTGCAGTGACTGTGTAAGGCAAAGGCAGCAGTCATTATGCATTTGGCAGTAGCTCAATGTAATGATCCCCCTGCTGGTTATTAAAGGGGGTATGAATATCTGACATGGGAGGAAAACGTAGGAGGGAAACCATGTGTGGGATAAAAAAAAATCCCAGTGGCTTTCCACTGTGGGAGGAGAGGAATGTCTCAAAGTTTGGTGTCAGTTTGGACTGAGCTAAATAAGAAGGAAGGCTGGCACTGAATCGGCTGTTTGATGTGGTTGTTTAAGGTCTCCTGAGCATTAGCATTAAATTGCGCATAATACCATGGAAAAAAAAGATGAATTTTACTGGTATCTGATAGAGAGGACGGGATTATTCCCCTATTGTCTTCATAAATAAAGTTCTATAGGAATTTGCTCCAGGAGAGTGAGAAGAGAGAGGTAGGAAAGGGTAGCCTGCAGAGCACAGGACCTGAAGCCTGGAACATCAGAGCTCTAATCCCAGCTCTGAAACCATCTCTCCCCCATGTGCCTCCCCATCTGTCAAATACTTAGCAAATCACCTCACAGGGAGGTGGCAAGGATTAGTCACTAAGATAAATCCACTCTGCAAATGCATTAGCTGCTGCCAATGCAAAGCCCAATACCAACTTCAAGCAATGGAAAATTCATTTGATGGTGAACTGAGATGGTGAAAGATACTCACAATCTTTCCTCTAAGAGCATTCTTATCATGATCCAGAAGAGGTTCAAAGATGAGAGGTGCTGAACCAATGAGGCAAAAGGCAAGTTCATTTAGTGCATCCAAAATGAAGTTCTTACGGTCCTCAGTCACAAGTCAATTGCCCTTTAGAGCCAATCCAAGCCACATCCTCCCAAATAAAAATACCAAATCCAATCACTGCCTACACCTAGGAAAAACTCCCTACCTGCCAGGTCACTGTGGTGCAGAATGGAAGACACACTGAAGACCAAGCTACTGCTTATAAATTGAGATATGAACAGCAAAGGTACTACAACTATTCATTTTCTCACCTGAATACCTGTACTACTCAGTTCTTACCCATGAAAGCAAAATAATGAAATTTACCATGAATTTTGCTACTTCATTTGAATCAGGCAGAGCAATCGTAAAAAAAATAATAATAATTTTAAAAAGCACTATTTTCATGTATTGACTGCTAACAGAAACTTCTGCTATATTGCAGCAACTTGTGTGGGGAAAAAAAAGAAGCACTACAACCAAATTCCACATTTAACTTCAGAGGAGTTGTACTGGCTAAGGGTCTACCTACAGCAAAAAGCAGAAGCAGGGGAGCATATAGGAGCATGGTAAGCACATATGACACTGCTCCTGAATACTCTTTGAACCTCAAACCACTGGCAGCTCTAAGACTTCAGCCAGACACCATTCCTACATATTTAGCAACTTTCCATCTTTCCATGGATTTCTTTTGCATCAATTTGTGTTGCTATTCCTTGAATGTAAAAAGTGGTAGTTCCCAAAGGCACGTAGTGTATAGATTGAAGGATATGATTTTTTCTTCTCTCTCTCTTTTTTTTTTTTTTTAAAGTCCTGAACTGTAAGGTTATCTATAGATATAATGATTAAAATGATAAATTTCAATGATAAAGTATTTCAACAAAAATACTTAATATACTTGGGGGAAAAAAAATATTATCCTTTATTAGCACGGAAGCAGAAGAAATTTGGGGTCCCAAGTAGAAGAAAGAGTAATATTGATTTTTTTTTTTTTTTTTTTTTCACTTTCCAAGCCAAAGCCAATTTGTGAGAATTCCAAGACTCCAAGTCTACACAGTTTTGGCTTTTAGGTAATAACACGCTTATATTACATAACATTTATGTGTGACACCTAGTACATTTAAAAAACATACACTTTTTCTTCACACACACGTCTTCTTGTCATCAAAACATCGAAACCCATTACATATATATATAAAAGCATCTGAGACCATTTTAGTCTCATCTGTGTAGAACCGAATTGCATCATTTCAGCTAAAATAAATGAAGTTAAGTGAATTCTCCTTCAGTGGATACTGTGATTTCTTTGCATCAATAAGATTTTTTCATTAAAAATAAGTCTTTATATTAATACTACTCACATACCTTGTGCAAAATTATTTCTAATAAATAAGATAGAAAGATGTGGAAAAGAAACCTTTATGTTCCATTGTTCAATAACAAAAACTACCTAAATATAGTAGAGCTCAAGATCACTAACCAGATACTAATACTCCACTGAACTAATTGACATAAAACCAACAGATGTGTTAGTCTCTTCTCTGAATGTTTTAGAATTTATGATTATATGTTTCAAAGACATACCTGTTTTTTAATAAGCATGTTTCCCTTTAGGTTATTTTTCCTATTCTAATTGCATGGGAAAGATCTATTAAAATATTTCAGATAAAGGGAGTCATTTCAAAACAACATTAATCTCTTCTACTGGTTAAATATACATTCTTTTTACTCCTATTTATCATAGATTCTAGCAATCACAAAGTACAATTTAATCTTAAAGTTTCTTCTCATCTATTGTTCTAGTAAGTAGACCACAGTGTCTGGCCATACAGTTGAAGAAACCAGATGGATTTCTTCACAGATTTTCAGGCCATATATGAGGAGTTCCACAATAGAGAAAATCTTGGCACCAAAAATCAAAGAAGAAAAATCTTCATTCTAGCCAAATGATACCAATCCCGGCCTACTTAGTTATCCAGCCAATCCAGTGATGGCAAACACTTCAACTGTAAGTTCGGTTCTTAAGGCTATTTATACCATCAAAGAAAGTCTCAGCAGTGGCAGGAATTACCATAATAATGACATATAAAACAAGTCAAGAAGCGAAGCAAACATTCACCTTTAGACGACTAATAGGAAATAGAATACATTCCAATACATGTAATGGACACCACTATTTCTAAACAAGATGAAGAAGATCTCGATTAGTTAGGAGAAAATTCTTCACTCAGAGGGTGGTAAGACACTGGAACAGGCTGCCCAGAGAAGCTGTGGATGCCCCATCCCTGGAGGTGTTCAAGACCAGGCTGGATGGGGCTTTGGGCAACCTGATAGTGGCTGGGGGACAGTAGCGAGAGGGGTCCCTGCCTATGGCAGGGGGGTTGGAATGAGGCGATCTTTAAGGTCCCTCCAACCCAAGCCGTTCTATGATTCTAGGACGATGAAGCTCAGAGATCTAAGAAATGTATCAGACACCAAACAGGGTTCTTGCAAATATCAGGTATCTGTAAACTAAAATTGCGGAAAAAAAGACAGCTAATTTTTAAATTACAAATTCAAATTGAGTTAGTTGCAAATGGAAACAAAATTTTAAGATTAAACACAAGCTAAAATTAAGAGCCTGTTTCTCTACTGAGAAAACAAGAAAAAAAATGAACAAAAATAAACTGTAGAAAAACCAAACATATCTGCATTAGTTTATCCTTTAATTAAGCTCTATTTACACATCAAGAAGTTTCTCTGAGATAGAAATAATTGTATCATCATAAAGAATTTTATACACAACATGAAGAATTTTGAAGTGCTTTATGAACAGCAATTAGGTAGCTAATACAACTTACCTGGTAAGGCATAAAAAAAGATGTTCCATTTATTTTCCAGATCAGCAAACAGGCAGAAACAGAAATGACCCTTCCCCTTAGTTGCTATAAAATCTTAAGCAACTCCAAAGTCAATAAAGCTATACAGGATTTACAGAGATATAAAATAAGCCGAAGTTAACATAAATGATTTGCTTAATCATTCAGAAATAATACAGAAACAGATTCTGACAAATCAGAATAAGTTGTGATGCATCTAGCTCAAAAATTACTATACAACATACAGTTACAACTGCTTACTGTTATTAATTTGTTATGGTTCTTACAAAAGTTGTTTCCTGAACATAGCTTATTATATGTTAAAATAACCAAGACTCATAAAAACATTTTTTCTAAATGTATTGCAGATTTGTTGCATCAGGAACTTGTTCAACGAGCTCACTCTATAGAAACAGACAGTATATTAACACATTTTCTCCCAAGGTGAGAAAACAGATTAAGGTTATGACCAAAATGACAGGCCTGTGGCTTCCTTGAATACTTTAATAGAGTCAACAAATCAACAGTGGTCACTGATGACAACAGATGAGGGAAGACAATAGAAGGAAGGAGGGGAATTAGTGATGCTGCTATAATGGTGTAATCAGAAACTTGAGCATAAAAATCTTTTTCACCTTCAACCTGTCTAAATATGCTCTTTTTGCCTGTTTATATAAAGATATACAGCATATTCTACCATTGGGTGACATGTGGATTCACATCTCTACTCTGAAAGCAGACGTGGAACAGAAGCAGAACAGTTAATAAAAGATGCAGGAAAGGGATTTTGCACATCAAAGAGACTAGACACACAGGTACATACGTCGGTATTTTCTTGCATAATTGCAAATCTTGCTGAAGCTGCAATTACAAAGGCTTCCACACAGCTTTAATATTTTGTAAGTGAATTTTTGTAAGGAGGAAAGGTCAGTGATATGGACTTAAAGAACACAAAGTGGACAAATGGATGTTTGAGGATAAACATGGAATGAAACTATTAGCATGAGTCCAAGTTTATCTTCAGTTGTGATTCAAGCAGAGCAAATGACCAAAAATCCACCATGCTGCCTTTCACATGTTATTAAAAATTTGGGTGTCTATGTGCCCCTAAATTTGTGCATCAGAAATGGCAGAGAACTTTGTCACAATTCAACACTTTTCTTCACTGAAGAAACTGCAGAATTCCTTCTCAAAGGCTCCTTTCCCACCTGCCAGTTCTGTCCCTATGCTTTCTAATTTTCCTTAGAGCACTATTTACCGATTCTTCTTATTTTGCCTTATTCTAATCTTTTATTTATTTTTAGCTCCATACTTTCACATTTGACTTTTTTTTTTTAACACATGTACAAAAAAGACACATGGGAGCATAGTCCATGCCCCCAAGCACTAGTATTTTTCTAACATCCTAAAATTCCTCTATTCCTCCCCAAGCCAGGTAAGCTCCTCGTCAGCCACCTTATGACTGCTTTGGAAGATAAAGAGGTGCAGTAGTTTCCACAGCTCAAGTTCTGCAGCTGTGTCAGGATTTCATACCATACAACCACATCCTGCTCCACACCACTCACCAGCATCAGTGTACAGCCTGCTCATAGAGTCTCGTATTGTTTCTCTCTCCTTACAATATATGCCACATGCAGTCTAACCTAAATTTAAAACCTTAGCTGAATGGACAATTCAAAAATAAGTACCACAAGCACTATTATACAGTTAGTAGCATAAGCACATTCTGGCAGTGATGACATTATTGCTAGGGAAGTTTGGGCAGATGTCTTACATATACCAAAATCCCTTGTGCTTTTTTTTTTTTTCTTCCCTCCTCTTAGAGAGACAGTTTACAACCGGAAGATAAAAAGAGTTCACTTTTAGTCTTTTGCTCTTTGCATTTTAATTTTTTATTTAGAATGAAAATTGAGACTACACAGAGGGAACTCTGCAGATCTAAAGCTTGGCAAGAGATAATGAATTTATGTAGCAAACATGAGAACAAGAATGTGTCACAAGGAATTTGTCTCATACCTTGTTCTCAAACAGACAAAAAAAGATGCTAATAACCACGTTAATAGGAACAGGGAGGGGGGGGGATAAAAATCAAAGTAGAATAACCAGGAAGAAAAGCAAGCTCAGATAGATTATCTGCATAATATTTGACAGATAAATGACACCTCCTACACCAGTAAAAACTTACTGATGATTTTGCCAGCAAGCTTGATGCTGCTTCAGCTAGAATCATATGAAGTTTAACAAGGGCAAGTGCTGGATTCTGTACCTGAGATGAGGCAACCCTGGCTGTATGTACAGACTGGGGATTAGAGGCTGGAAAGCACCCCCAAAGAAAGGAATTGGGGGGGGAGGGGGGGGGGTTGGTCTATGGCAAGTTGAATGTGAGTCAGCAGCGTGTCCAGGCAGCCAAAAGGGCCGACTGTGGCCTAGGTTACACCAAGACTGACATTGCTAGCTGGTTGGGGGAAATGACTGTCCTCCTCTGTGCTGTGTGGCCTTACCTCAAGTACTGTGTGCAGGTTTGGGCACTACAACACTAAAAAGACATAAAGCTATTAGGGAGTGTCCAAAGGAGAGCAACAAAGCAGGTGAAGAGTCTAGAGGAGATGTATGAGGAGTGGCTGAAGTCATTTGGATTGTTCAGCCGAGAGCAGAGCAGGCTGAGGGGAGGCCTCATGGCGGCCTGCAGCTCCCTCACGAGGGGAGCGGAGGGGCAGGCGCTGAGCTCTGCTCTCTGGGGACAGAGACAGGACCCGAGGGAACGGCATGGAGCTGGGACAGGGGAGGGTCAGGCTGGGTGCTTGGGAAAGGTTCTTTCACCCACAGGGCGGTCAGGCACTGGAATGGGCTCCCCAGGGCAGTGGTCACAGCACCGAGCCTGCTGGAGCTCAAGAAGCATGTGGACAACAGTCTCAGACATACGCTTTTTTTTTTTGGGTGGTCCTATGTGAAGCCAGGAGTCGGATTTGATAATCCTTCTGGGTCCCTTCCAGCTAGAGATATTCTGTAGTCCTATGAATATGAACCCTGTCTTGATTTCAAATATATTTCTCTTCCTTTACTTAGCAAGTTGGGGAGAGAAAGAGTACTACTTTGAATAGCCATTACAGTTACTTAAAATCGCATGCTGTTTTTAGATTGTTTGACCATTATTTTACAGCGAAGGTTAAAAAAAATGCACACAATAAGGCTTATTTTACCTGCTCTTGTTAAATGGCTTTATTCACACTTCTAAATTCTTGTGTTTCAAATCCTATACCATACAGCAAAATCCTATACCACATATTCAAATCCTACACCACATGGCACAAAATGCTATTTTTGCTATATTTGTAGCTATTTAAGCTATTAGAACTCTGCACATCTGAGCTTCCAAACCTGCTACCCACCCCTCTGCATCTCAGGGCTTGGAAACAACTGGATTGCAGGCTTGAAGGAAAAGGACAAGACGATAGAGGCAAGCTGCAACCCTGACATCTACAACAGTTTCAAAGTGATGCTTTTCACACATCTTTGGTTCTCATGCCAAAGAGCATTTTACAGAGAGAAAAGAAAAAGAGCTTGAATCATTCATTGCAGCCAATGACTTAAGCAAGACTATGGTCATAGACTTTATTATTATTTTTTTAAAAAGTAATAATAGTTAGGGGACATACCTTTGTTTCCAGCCATCCTGTCATTTTTAAAAGAAACCATGCCAGCATAATTCTAGGCTGAGATTTATTATTTAACAGTAGGCAAAAATCTAAAGTTAAGTCTGCCCTTTCACCACAGCTTGCCAATAAAATAAGTGACTACAAACATTTTAATTTATGGAGTATATTTAGTTCATTCATATCAGAATTCAAGGATGCTGCACTCCTATTCATCACGGAGAAAAGGAAGTAAAAACTCCAAATATCTCCCTTTCATCACTTCTTTAAGCTCTATAGGAAAATCACCTACAGCCTTTAAAAACAGCAACTGAAGTTGGAGTGAGCAGAAATGGTACAGGGATACGCACAAGCTATTTGGCATTAAATCACTACATTTTCTTCAAGATCAGGATGCTGCTTTAAACTGACTAGAAGCCTGCACAGGGAAATGGTTTGAAGTAATTCAGAAGTTTAATCCTTCCTCAGTATACCATAAATGATTTTTCAACATACCTAAGCTCACCATAAGTGGGACCAACTAAATTTGTCAATTAAAACTGTATTTTAACCCAGAATATTTTAGGAGAGTTACAAGAAAAGACCAGGAAAGATGACTTTCTTTACAAGATTTATAGAGGATGATAGAGGATGCAAACACATCTATTTTTGAAGACACCATGCAGAATCTTGTTGCAGAATCCAGAGGAACTTAACTTCCACTAATATAACAGGGTTTATAATACCTGTGTTGAATATATTTTCCTGCAGGCCAACAAACTAGTAGAATACCAGGAAAATATTCCAAAAGGAGAAGCACTTTTTCATGTTTTTTTTTTTTTTTTTTTTTTTTTTTTTTTTTTTTTTAGTTTTATCCTCTGTTTTTACTCCTGTTGTTAGATTTTGACATATGCTTTTCCAGGAGTTTCTAATAAAAAATCCTCGATTAGATGGCTTTTGAAATTAAAATTGCCTGAATGGGAAAAAAACCACAATATTTTTAAAATACTGAAATTGACTCATCACAACATTCTGTCCAAAGATAACAAGTGGACTGACTAGTACTTCAGCTGTGAATTTATTTAAATGTAGACATACACATGCAGCATTAGGGAGGCAAAAACAGGATATGAAATAAACATAAGGCATCAACTGTAAGCTCACTGTCAAGAGTACACCAAGGCTTCTAACCACAGAGTTCAGCTGAAGGTAACTATCTGTCAAATGTAATCTGTGCAAGTGAATATGCTTAAGCTGGTGCTATGAATCAACCAAAATTGCTTTGGTCTTATTGACATTCAATTGCAAGAAGTTGCAGCTCATCCAGTCCAACAGACAGTCTGACAACACCAAGAGTGCTCCAGTGACAGAAAGCTTTAAATATAGATGCAACTATCATCATAATATACATGGAACTAAACTTTATGATCCCTTGTACCATCTTCAGAAACTGGTCAGACAGTCATCAGCTGGGTGCCATAAGACCACATGGTCATCCTCAATGACTGCTGCCAATTTCTGCAGTTAACAAATCACCATAAGGAAAAAAAAAAAAAGATTGACTGACAGAAAAATATCATTTGTTCTTTCATCACTGTCCCATTAAATCTCTCTGAAATTCACTTCTTTTGTCATTATCAACTTTGTTCAGCTTTTAAAAGAAAATGCCACATTCAGATTTGTTCAAACTGTTTGCTTTAGTTAAGGGCCACATCTTCAGCTGCTATAAACTGTCTACAGCTTAAGCCATGCCATTTTACACCTGCCCAGACTCAGACCTTAAATATGTTCCATTGCCTTGCTTCTTCACATCTGTTCTTTGTGTCTTGAAACAAGATTTCTGATAATGTGTGTATGTGGGAGAAGGATGTTGGAGAATAAAGCATCTTGCATACTAGGTCCTAAATTGAGCCCTACATCCTAACTTTGCACAAAGGAAAGAAAAAACATCTGCAACAAGTTCTCGCTTGTTTGACCCTTCTCTCTTAGAGAAGACCCACCATTTCAGTGTTAAATGCTACAGCACAGCACTGTTGTTTGTTTTTTTGTTTTTTAATTTTTACTTTTGTATAGACCCACTGACCACATGAGTTATTACAGGCATTCATTTGCTTGCCCTCTCCAGCCCTCATTGCCTCATTCCTTACCTCACCAGTGAATTGAAGTCATCCCAGAGTTGCAAATAGATAAGGGAAATTGTGGAAAAGGAAATCTGTCAATTACCTAAAGCTTGTAAGGGTGTTTAAGGGGTTGCACAATGCAAATATCGGGACAGGGAGAAAGCAGAGTCTCGCCCCTCTGTTCTGTGCACTCAGGACGGTTATGCTTGTGCTCTGAGAAATCCAGGGTACAGAAAAACAGAGACCTGAAGAAACCACATCAGGGGACCATAGCGACTGAACTGTCATGAAACAGAAGGGCTGGAGAGGATAAAGGGACAGCAGAAGAAATGCTAAAGAACAGCGAAGGGGAAGGAAAAAGCATAGGGTCGGGAGGGGCAAGTTGTCTCTTTGCCTTTCCTTCTTTTGCCTCAGGCCCATATCGGCCTTTCCTTTTCTTGACTTAACTGGGATGAATTTTAATTGCAGCCTTTCTACGTGTTTTATATACTATGTACTCTCTACTTGTGTGGAGTGGATTTCCCATTCATCACAGGATTGCAGGCAAAAGTCCCAGGAGCATTTTGCTTTCCTTCAAAGTTAGCTTTGCTAAAATCAATAACTTTAGGGCTGCTTTCTCCACCTAGCACATATTCCCACCCACCCCACGACCATTTCAAATTTCGTGATTTTATGATCATTTGTTTATCTCCATATACAGATTTATATCTGCAGTCTTTCCATGATAACAGTGACAATATTCATATTGTATAGATTGTTTCAATAACTGCTTAAAGGCAGAAACCTTAGGGTAACAGTGGAAACATGCTCTCATTTGCAGTTTTAACACAGTCAATTCTAACTGATCTCTAGCAACCACTTTTCCTATTGTGTCCTCCTCGATACCCCATAATCATTCTTCATATCAAAGTCTTAGCTTTCTTGGGATCTATTTTATGTCTGAAAAAGTATTTTTATTGTTCATGCTTTTTTTTTCTGACATATTGCAAGTCTAGAACAACAGCCAAGAATCATAGCTACATCAAGTTGTCCTTACCTTGTATACAAACTACTGAACTTAGTTAGGAAAAAAGGGGGGAAGAGAGGGGGGCATCTACTGTAGATTAAATATCATCCTTCAGCAATATTGTTACATCTCTTCCAGCTTTATATTAGCTCTTCCTTCACTAGAACTCTATATCTTGGCATTTTAAATCCCCCTTCATTTTCCTGGTTGTCTCTCTTATTCCAATAATATCTTCCTTATCCTTGAAAACATGTCACTCCAATTCAGCAGTCTTATTACATATGCTCCTAGCATTTGTATAAAAGATACTTAGCTTTTCTCTTTGCCCTCCTTTACTTTTCTTTTTCACTATCTCCTACAATGTTAATCCCTTCTCAATGGAAATGGTTTTCCTTCAATCCAAGTCTTTCTTTTTGTGCATAGATCCACTAGTTCAGCTTGAACTCCCTGAAGAACAACATAAATTAAAAAAAAAAAAAGAGGAAAAAGAAGGGGAAGAAAACGATGGAACCCTGGAGTGCTCCTGAAGCAATTAACTCTCTGTTCAAGAACAAGCTATGTATTAATCCAAATCTGACTCCAAACAGTGAAAGTGGAAGGTAACTGGAAAGCAGACTGTTCTGGCAGCTTATAGACTTCGGATGAACTATAGATATTTCATTTAAAAAAGCCTTGAAATTGGAAAAATGCAAGTAAAAGCAAGCAGAATGATACAAAATAAGAATCATGTATGTAATTTATTTTTTGGACAAGGTTAATTTTAGTACTGTGATACAAACTGAGTGATACAACCCACACTGTCAATTATCTGATAAACAAGGCCAAAGACAAAGAAAGATCAATGTGAAAAGAGGCAGCTTTTGAAATAGTCTGCATTTTTAAAGAATTAGTATTTAAATAAGTAAATATTATTTTAAACCATTGAATCAGAGATTACTTATCCTTCAGCCACAGAGTATGCATTCCAATTATGGATTGGCAATTTTCATTTCATCTTTCACTGGTGAGTTCATCACCAGTATTTCAGTAGTACTAATATTAAAATGGTTAGCTACAGCTCTGCCACTTTCTACCCCATCCAGCGTTGTACCAACGAAAAACATTCCTTATTGCATGCGTCAGTAGAGCTCTATCAACCTATTAATGATTCCTCAGGACAGAATAAGTATATCTTGGCAGGAGAGTAGGAGAACCTGAGAGCTCAAGATTACAAATACAGGTTCTGCTAAAAACTAAAGTAATTAACAAATAATCAATCTTTGTTGTTTTTACATGGAAAGGTGTAACAAGTGACTCTTATGCTGCAAATGAGTTCCAAACAAAATATAATAAAAGGATCGTAGTCATCATATCTGAAAATATACAGAGAACAATTGCTTTCTTGCTGCATAATGACTATTTTCCCCAAATCACAGGAAAATCAGATCCAAACTCAAGATCACTATAGTAACATGAAGAGACAAGTATTAAGGATTCAACAAGCTGCTTCTTAGCAGCTAAAACAGTTACATAAGATAGACTTGCCAAAATTAATTGAAACAAAACGCCTGAAAGTACATTTTAGATCATCTCATAACAATGCACATTTTCTCTCTGCCCCCTCCATTTAAAATACAGCACAACCACTGATTCTGAATTTTCCTGAACTACTTGTAATCATGTAAATTAGGGATGAGATGTAATGTCAAATGAAACGTCCCTTCTGAATAAAGTCTCTGTGCTTCACTAGTCAAAGAATAAGCAGATACCTGCACAAATGAAGGGAGCTGTTACTAATGTACAATGATTAACCCTGTATTACACTATCAGCCTTAGATTAAATTCTGGTCTTTAGAATTGCCTATACGTGATGAATTTTGCACCACTTTGCACTGCTCAATGCTGGCACTTGTAAGTCATTCCCAAATGTAATGCAAGAATACATTGGTTCTACAACACTTGAACAGCTCTGCTGGGACTAGGAGGTTGAAATCCATCTCCTTGTCTTTGTGATGATTTACATAAGAAGAAAGCAATTACTCTTGCCCTCTGAATGCCTCACCACAGAAGTTCCACGTATCCAGTAAGGGGAATCGTACAGTTTTTGCAAATAGAGTCTCATCTTTTCCTTCAAGGATTAGTTTTTCTTCATGGTCAAGGATCAACATAATTGTCTTTGACTCCATTTGTATTCCTTTTAAAAACCTTACCTCAACCCCTTCCCTCCTCTGTGTCTTGCTTTCTTCCTTTTATCACAACCTCCTTTAGAAAGTCATTCAACTATTCCTTTGTATTATAATTCTCCAACATTTTTTTCAATTATAATTCACTCATTTTCAATTTTCCTGTTTTGTTTTAAAAAAGAAAAAACAACCAACATTAGCTGCTTTCCTCCAGAGTTACTAAGCATCTCAGCAGCAAAGCTTTGCAGTAGATACAAGCCATTAACTGAACACAAACCAAAACTTGACTTCAAAGGACTGTGTTTAGGTAGCTTATCCTTGGAAAAAGCTAAGGGAAAAAGTTTTTGCAACAGCTCCCTCAACCACATTTTATTGCGGATGGGTCAGGAGAGGATCAGGGAAGACTGCTCAGAAAGTTCCCAGTGGTTTCCTGTGCACCTAAGTGCACCTTACACACTTTGAGATTAAACTCAGAAGGGCCAGGGAGATTACTGATCAACAGCAAAAATGAGGATGTCAATAAGCACAATTTATGGAGAAGGATAAAAACTCTTCAAACACAAAAGTAGTCTTTAAATTTAAGAAAAAGAGTGGTAATCCAGTTTACTGACCTGTTACATGTTATGGGAGACCAAAAAAGCAGCACAAACAAAATACTATACAATTTTCAGTTAGCCCTGCAGAGATTGAAGAACAATGCAAAAATTTAAATTACAGACATGATACATGAACAGGTCTTGGAGCAATCTTTCTTCTGATAATCCAGGAAATCAGGCCGACACAGGGCTAATTATTTGGGGCAGACCATGGGACATAGATACATACTGTATACTGGAAAACTGGAAAAGGCAACATGGGATTTCTGGAAGGAAATCTCAAGCTCCAACTTTGAGTATCTTGAATGAGTTAGGATGTATGTGGATAAGCGAAGCCTGACCAATATAATACTCTGGTTTTCCAGAAAGGTTTCAAATAGGTAGAGATTGAACAACCACACTTTGCAAAGACAGAAGTTTAGGTAACTCCAAACACCTCTGCAACCGAACATTATGTACAGTCCTGAAAACAGTGGTGAGGTGAAAAAGGTTGTAGTTAATACATCCAGGCAGTAAAAGTCAAGCTTGCTTCAAATTTACAACAGGATCTCAAAACATTTAAGAAACAAGCAATAAACTAGCAAACTAAAAGTGTTGATAACCACAAAGTAATTGACGTGAGAAAATTATTCTCAACTATGTAAACATAACATTAAATTCTAAGCTTCTACTGCTCAGAAAATAAAAGGTGTTCTTAGAGTTACCATAGAAAGTAAACCGCTAATGAACAAAATACTCAGTGGCAGCCAAAGAGAGAAAGGAATGAGGAACAAATCCACAAAGCTTCATAGTACAACTACAGAAGTTTATGGTACAAAGTGCCCAGAATGACAAGGGAGTTCTGACCCTTTCATCCCCAAAACTGCAATAGCACAACACAAAATTTCAGAAAAAAATCAGTGAGGTTGGAAGAGACCTCAAGATCATCGAGTCCAACCTCCGACCTAACACTAAGTACTCCACTAAACCATATCGCTAAGCTCTACATCTAAACGTCTCTTAAAGACCTCCAGGGATGGTGACTCCACCACCTCCCTGGGCAGCCCATTCCAATGCCTAACAACCCTTTCGGTAAAGAAGTTCTTCCTAACATCCAACCTAAAACTCCCCTGTCGCAACTTTCGCCCATTCCCCCTCGTCCTGTCACCAGGCACGTAGGAGAACAGACCAACCCCCACCTCACTACAGCCTCCTTTAAGGTAACTGTAGAGAGCGATAAGGTCGCCCCTGAGCCTCCTCTTCTCCAGGCTGAACAAGCCCAGCTCCCTCAGCCGCTCCTCGTAAGACTTGTTCTCCAGACCCCTCACCAGCTTGGTCGCCCTTCTCTGGACTCGCTCGAGCACCTCCATGTCCTTCCTGTAGCGAGGGTCCCAAAACTGAACACAGTACTCGAGGTGCGGCCTCACCAGAGCCGAGTACAGGAGCACAATCACTTCCCTAGACCTGCTGGCCACACTGCTTCTTATGCAGGCCAGGATGCTGTTGGCCTTCTTGGCCACCTGAGCACACTGCTGGCTCATATTCAGCCGACTATCAACCAATACTCCCAAGATGTTTAGGGATTTGAGAGTAGAGGAAAAAAAGAATGCAAATCATTCTTAACATAGTGTTTCTGTTATTAAAAACACAATTTAATTGGCTGCCACATTTATTTTATTTTATTTTTTATTAAGGAAACAAAGTGCTTGTAAAACAAATTGAAACTTGATGGAATTCAAATCTCATCTTGAACTCTCCAGACAGAGCAGGCATAGCTTCTGCAAACCAGTCAGTACTACCAACTCCAAGCACTGGTCATACAAAGGCTTGATTCCATTCCATTTATGATATATAATCTGTGCAAACTTCAGTAGGTTTTGCTTTTGCAACTGCAAAATTATTTGTGATTTCCAGAACAGTAGTCAAGACAGCACTGATAAAGCATCTATTTTTGCAATTTCTTGAAATTAAAATCCTGGCCTATATGAAATTCCTTGTCTTGTGTTCCCAGGCAGCTGTTAGACTGTAAATCTAAATCTGCAGATACACAGGAACTTGACTGAATTCATATTCAGGCAAGAAAGGGGGTGGATGTTTTAAGATACAATATAAATGAAGAGGAAACAGAGGCACCTGGGACATATCTATTTCCTAAGAAGCTGAAGTTATAACAAAGAGCTTTCAAATCAACACAAACAGTGTACATCCTAGTACCTAGGACCCAAGAGAAGAGGCAAGCACCACAGTAGGACTTCTGGAGGCAGCACAGCAAGTTACTTGTATCAATGAACCCTGAGGCTGGAAGTTCAGCAGCAGTTATGAATAGGCTGCAACTATAGCAGATTAAATGACAAACCAGTTGCCAAGAAAGCTACGCTTGTTGTTTCTATGAACAGTTCTCCAAACAGACAACCAAATACATTATAGACTGTAATATTTTTTATTTCTCGTCTGTTGGGAGCATAGCACCAACAATACGTTGAAATATTTTCAACACAATTGTAATTAGTAGACAAAAAGCCCTAATATGTAGAATTCATGCAAATTCTCCCCTCCCTTTTTGGGACTGACAAACTGTTCCTAATGGATAGTAAGGGATGACTTCAAGTGGGAGATCAAAGTGGTCTGTTAAATTAAAATGCTTCCTTGCTTTCCTACAATCTTACTAAACATGGGGAATATCCCATTTTAAACACCTCATATTTAGTAATGTATACACAGAGCATGCATAGAGTAAATGTTTTCCTCCCTGCTTTTAAGTCTCAGGTTCTTTGCTTTTAACATAAATTTTGAAAAGTATTCAAAAACTTGTGTAGAAAATAAAAGGATTTCACAAATTGGAAAGGACAAGTTTTCTCTTGATAGTCAAACAGTTATGATGTAAAGCAGTCTCATTAAATCATAAGTACTTTAACCTTTTCTTTAAAGAACTGGAAGATTTAAAGATTTATAAAGAAATTTTGCCTAAACTAGGAAATGACTCATATTTGACATGTATTGAAATGATAATGCTGATTTCAGTAGGCACTCTAAGAGCCTTTTGCTCCCAGGAGAGTAATTCAGTCATGGTTACCTCTCTGCATTTAGATTTTAAACTTACTTTCTAAAGCTTTTAATGTGCTATAGTCTGCCAAAACATGGCAGAGTTACATAGATATGATCAGGCAAAATAAAGGCTAGTAAAAAGTTTATTTTTATAATTGCAGACACTAAATATGAAACAAATACATCAATCTGACATGTTCTCAGAGAATCTCCTGTTTCAGCAGCTTTGGATGTATCTGAAAATTCATGTTTAAATTCCACTCTTCTTAGCTACTTAAATAAATTCTGAAGTATCAAAGGGAAAGTGAGAGACCCTTAACAGTGAATCTGAAGAAAAAATACATAATGGAGCTGCTGTTACTAAGCAGCACAGATCTGATACTGTTATCACTATGCACAGATAATGAGGTACACAACTAGCCTTAATCACACACTGCTAAGCTTTATTTTTTTTAATTCTTTAAAAGATCATTTTTTAAAGACATCAGTTTTCCTGATGCTTTTCTTCAGTGTGTATTGGATTAATTTAATGCTATATATTCTTTACTCCACTGTGTACCTTCAAACAGTTTTTGATAATACAGACCTAAAAAGTAGGGTGACAAATGTAATTAAATCAAGATCAAACACAGGACACAAACTTTCAGAAACCTCAAAGATTTGATCCTTACCTACTGAAATCAACTAGAGAAGTGCCAGAAATTTCAAGGAAACAAGATCCACAGTTTAAGGACCTGTTATATATTGCAAAACCAAAAGATAAGCTCCTTTACAAACCATAAGCAGTGGAAAATAAAGGCAAGTGTCATTACAGAAAAATAAATCCTATTAATTGGAGAGCATAAAGAGTGGTCAAAATTCACTTTTGTTGCAAATCCACTTCAACTTACCTCAGCACAAATACTCAAGGATGACTTTTCTCAAATTTTTATGGGGTATAAAGAGCAAACAAATGGATAGCCAATAGCTCTGTCAGCAACATACTACATATTAAGAAGACTGCATAAACTATTTAAAAGTATGAAGTTACTCTCAGACCAATGCCATCTAGTCTCAAGCAGTTTTTTCCACAGTACATTCGAAGACTATTAGTGCCTCATGCCCAACATTTTGCTGGCAGCAGTTATTACAGTAATTTTGCAGGAAAAAGGAAAAAAAATCCCCAGTCCACCTATATAACAAGGCAGGGATACAAATTCCCATCTTCTCCTGTTGGACACACTGTATCACATTATCCAGTTTATGACAGTTACCGAGTTTAAAAAATAACTTTTTTTTTTTATCCCTGCTATTCTGATCAGAAGCCTTTTTTCAGAAACAGTCTGCTGTAATAAAACAGACTCAATTTCCAGCTTAAATGGTTCCTTTTTCTGCCTGGTGTTTACTCTCCAACAGATTTAGAGAAGAAAACTCTATGCCCTCCTACACTTGGCTATTGTTAAAAAAAACTCCCAAAAGAAGGTTCTCCAAGTCATCTTCTGCAAGGCCTGCACAGAGCCTTTCATTGTCATCATGCCTAGTATCTCTGTTCTGAATTACATTCCCTAAATATGAAGGCCTGAAACTGCACACACTTGCGTGAAACCTCAAAGGTTGAAGCAGCAGCAGTGATGCTTCCCCCTCACAACTGGAAGTCTCTCCAGATGCACTGTCCCAACACAAGCTTTTTTAAGGGCCATATCAGGCCAGTAATCCATCACCACCACCTAGGACCATTACTTCAGCCACTTCTAATATTTAACTACTTAGCAAGAGATTTTTAATAGTTTCAGATATGTTACTTTGCATTTTATAATACCAAATTTTATTTTGTGCCTGTTACCCCCCCAATCCTTTTAGTCATTCCATTTTTCTTATACGTAACATCTTTCTTGCTGTTTGTTTTTCTGATGATGCCTCTCCACATGATGTTACCAGCTTGAATCAGTACACTCCGTATTTCTGCCAAGATCATTAATGAAAATGTAATACAAGGCTGGTCCAAAGAATGATTTTCAAAGAATTCAACTGTAACTTTTTCCAGACATTACACCTTCCTTTGAGCAGTATCTATTGCTACCTCTCTCCACAAACATTTCCTTTGACCCTACGACTTCTCATGGGGTGTCACATCAATGCTATACTGAACTCCAGATAGAAGGAAATTCGGCAGATTTACTTTGCCTGAAAATCAGTTTTCTCATTAAAAAGAGCTAAGAGGTTAGACAGTGATGAGTTATCTTCAGTAAATCCATGTTGCGTTTTATCCCATTTTCCATTTACCTTCACATCTTTATTCCTTCAAAAAAATCTTCTCAAAATCCTCATGTGCCACTGTGCCAAGACAAATAGCTCTGTGTTTCCAAGATCCTTTTTCTCTTCCTGTTAGTACTGGCTCCGGCTGCAGTAGAGTCAGCCTCCTTCCTAGCAGCCCATACAGTGCCGTGTTCTGGATTTGTGGCTGAAACAGCGTTAATAGCACACTAATGTTTTGGGTAGTGCTTGAACAGTGTCAAGCCTTTCTCTTTTCCCACTCTGCTCCCCATTTCACCCCAGCAAGTAAGCTACAGTTCAGCAAGTAGTTGGGAGAGCTCAGCTGTCCTGACTGTGTCCCAAACAGACCAAACAGCTATTCCACACCATATAACACCACACTTAAAAAACTGGAGTAGAAGAAGGACTTCATAGAGATGGAGGTTTGCCTCCCACAGTGGCTGCTGCTGAGAGACTGGCTGGGCAACAGTCTGCTTGTGGGAGATGGTGAGCGACTGCTTTTTCCTCACTTATTCCAGCCCTACTCCCCTTCAGCTATTAAACTGCCTTTATTTTAATCCATGAGTTTTCTTTTGCTGCTCCTGTTCTCCCCAGTTCCACTGGCAGGGGAAACGGGGGCAGAGTGCAAGGCTGTGTGGGTGCTTGGCTGCTGGCCCGCACCAGTGCACAACGATTCCCAATGCTAAGCATTTATTGCTTACTTAGCTCCACCTCTGACTTGGCAGATTAGCATACGACTCTGACAATTACATGTTTATGCCCAAGTTCTTTCAGAATTCTTAGACCACCTGATTGTATCAGCAAGTACACAAGAAGCTTGCAAATTTATATTTCTACCTCTGTATGATCACTTCTTTCCATACTTTCAATTCTGTTACCCAGCTTGATTTGCTCGTGACTGTTATCAATATCCCTACACAGAAACAAAGTATTCAGTTTGGCAACCTTATTCAAATCATCCTTAATCTTAAGCACATCTTCACCGTATGCAGGTCATGCCTTCTCATACAAAAGATCTTACCCTTTTTTTACCATTTAACAGTTGTTGCAAAGTCTGATTCAGCTCAACTTCCTTACAGTTTTATTTCTATTCCTACATAGCTTTCTCCGCAAATTTCCTTCCCCACTCCCCTATGCCTGTAGACTCAGCCATCTCTAATTGCATAGATGCTTATTCACTCAGAAGCTTGAGTGCTGTATCTCCATTTTTCCCCCCTCTTAAGGACAGAGATTCCTCTTCATGCCATCATTTTTGTTTTGAAGAACCTTCAACACCTTTTCTCCGTTCAATCCTTAGACTCCTCAGTTCACCTTGTTTTATTAAAGTAGGCCTATTTCTTCGCACACAAAAATGTAGTTACAGAACCATTTCTTTTTATTTTATTTAAACCAAACACTCAACAGAATGTTATTTCTGAGACCAACATCTCTATTAATGCCCTCATCACTTAACAAAGCTGGTATCCAGACTTTCTGCTTTGCTAACTAGATGATTCACACAGAATGCAGGAACCTGCATCTGGGGCCTGCTCTCGTTAGTAGAGCTTCAATTTCCCAGCCATAAACTGGAGAATAAGTCTCTGCAAAAACACAGTCCTTAGTAGTAGTTCTCTCTAATGAATTACACATCTAAATCCAAACCTGAGGACTTAAAATCCTAGAGTACTTCAGTAGAATTCATTTACTAGCCTTCTTCTGCCCTAGAATTATTTTATTCCAAAGAAATTCTTTTTACTCTATGCTGCCCTTTCTTCTTTCCTTCCCTCTTATCATTTAATTACTATTTGGTGTTATTCCACCATTTAGCTTTCATTTTTATCACTCCTGAATAGCTCATATGCTCCTACAGCTGAATTCCAAAGATACATGCCATCCTACCACATTTCTGCTCTGAGTTCAGTTTCACAGCTGCCACCAGAACTTTAGGCTCGTCTGTCATGGTGTCTATCACCTAACATTTATGTACAAATATTTCAGTTTCTCCTACTAACCACAAGAACTCCGCTGTTTTGAGATTCCCAGCTCCTACTGACTGCTTGGCTTTGGGGACCTTTGGCCTGAATTGTTTTCATATACACATCCTGTGCGTCCAGAGATGGACACAGACCCTAGCTCCTCAGCAGGGGGCCTCTCTCTTGGGCCACTACATCACACACACTCTTTTCACAACCCACAACAAAGCTGCCAAAAAAGAAAACACAACAAACGATTCACCAATCTGCCATGAACACTTATCAAGACCAAATCCCCCAGTCTCCTTTAGCTGTTATTCTGGTCACCAACTTGACATGCAAAGTGCCTTAATCCCCAATCCCCTGGTTGCAGCCCTGTCCAGAGGCAGCAAGGACACCACTCTGCCAGCCAACCTCCCCCTGTCCAGCACTCATGCACCATCACAAACAAGACGCATCAATTGCCTGTGAGCCAGCCAACAAATATTGCTTTTTTTCTTCAGGATGGGTCCCATTATACACCCCTATTTACTGACTGTATTATTTAGTGCTAGCATTCACTAAAAAAATTTTGTCCTGAATCAGACTTAGCCTGAATTAGACATATCTGTAACTGGTCTGCAGTTGCTGAGCAACAAGGTGTCATACCATAAGCCTCTTTTCCTCCTGTCTCCCCAAGACACACAGAGCAACCAGACCACACTCTAGTAGAAAGGGAGGCTGTCTATCTTGTCAAATATGCAATACTGCGCATGGTTTTGAATAACACTTTGCAATACTCTGTGAAGAACATCTCGTCAGGCTCATACCCAAAACAATTTATGAGCCAACTATTTTGACCCACATTTGTCACATGTATTTCCTACAAAGACACATCACCACAGAATTAAGAGAAAACCTACATTGATAAAAAAAAGTTTTGTAGTCTCAGGGAACATAAGGAGCAAATACGCTTTCCCTACTAGAAAAGTCAAGTATATTGAAGGCCAGGGATATTAATTGTAGGACTTAATGCTTCTAAATTGAACTTTTGGGAAACCAAATTCTGACAGTCAATATGGTAGATGCCTACAGCTCTGACATAAAGGTAAAACATTTTTATAATTTACAAGAGATATTACCACATACATCTTCAGTTACCAATGGTACCTGAATTATATTACCTAAAAATTTTTTAAAGTACATACTTTTATCCCACTTCATCCCTCCTCCCCTCAAATTTGCTAGATTCTAGGCATCCTACCACATCAGATATGGCAATGCTGCTATTTACTCCTTTTTTATTACACTTCTTCTACATGTAGAAATTTCATTACTTGCATGAAAATATCCATTCCACATTTTCAACTGTCTTATCAGGAATAGTACTCAGTTGTCCCACAAAACATTCATGAACATTTTCTTTTAGACCAAAAATAATATCAAGCAAGTTGTCAAACAACTCGGAATAGGTTATTTTTTTAAAAAACATCAAAACACGTTATCCAGCTCTGGTGAGATCTCCAACAAAAAGAACATCACCAGCATTCTCTGACATGTGCAAATTCTGCAAAGTGCCTAAAAAAGTTGCTGACTCTACATTTCATTTGGTTAAACCTACTAACTTGTGACTAGACATCACAGCCTCATATATAGCACTTCAGATCCCACCATTTCCTTTTTGTTTCTGTAGGAGACTATATAGTAACTACACTGTTGACACCATACCTACCTTAAAACCAGCATGTCTGGAGGAAAACCCCAGACCTTTCTAATTCACTAGCCACCGAGATCAGTCCTAGTGCTTGCCTTTGGTAGAAAATACAGGCTATGCCTACAACAGTGACACAGAACTCAGACCGCTAATCCTTTGCGGGTATTAGAGTCAGTTTTATCTCAGCAAGAGAAATGGAAGTCTACACAGACTGATTTACTTGGAAAAGCCTACAGTAGTAGTAAAGTCACCCATGATTGCACTCTGCCAGTGCTCCCTCTGCTGCCTTTACCCAAGCCCAAGGTAGCTCACCTACAGCACACACAAGGGTCTACTCCACGCCACAGAGCCCACACCCTCTGCGTAGTCATCATCTGGAGAGAAGGCTGGTTTAGTCAGAGAAGTCAAAAAATCATACCTGTGCTAAGATCAGGCGATATGTACTTTCAGGTGTAAACTCCAGGCTGTCCCACTGCACTTAACTAAAATTACTAGTTCCTGTAAAACCACAGTGCTTTGTCTTCAGAAGGCTTTTTCATCAGCTTATGGGTAAGGCTTCAATCTGCAAATGTCTGGGAACTATCTCACCATCAAATACTATTCTCGTCAGAAAGCATAGCCACTTCCATATGAATGTTACTTTTGCATATTTTTGTACAGTTCCTCTCATTTTCCATTTATTTCTCCATTTATACAAAAAAATGCTTCTGGACAGTTGCTAAGAGTTTAAAAAAATTAAAGCTTTACCTAAAGTTTAACAACCATACCTAGTGCTAAATGGATCATGCTGCAGCCACTATTATCTTTAATGGGAAGCTAAATCCAACACCACCATAAATCACAGAACATAAGGTTCTACACTGAGCTCAGAAACTCGGAAAAGGTATCAAGTCTGTAGTCCCTGTAAGGGTTTAGAAGCTACACTTCTTTACTCCTCTATGCATTGAACAACATTCCCCAAAGAAACAAAGGACTAAATTCTATGGAGTGCTTGAGAGTTCTTTGTAATGCAATTTAAAATGCCTGTGTGTATTTAAATCCATCTCTTTCACTCTGCTATCCCAGGCTTTAGCAGTTTCTGAGACTAGTACAAAACGTGGCTGACAGCAACAGCAGTAATATAGCACCCTTGGAGTGTTTGAAGTGTAAAGTTCATTAGTTCTACCTTAAGGTCACTCTTTTAATCCAACAGCCAAAATCTTATTCACACTACCATGCTGTTATCCTGGAAAAAAGAAAACTGCAAAAAAAAAAATCAAGACGTCAGCTTAGATACTTCTTACGAGTGACAAGATCAGCACTAAAAATCCAAATCACAGTCAATACCTTTTAGCAAGTTTCAAGAAAGCAGGGAAACTATTCTTGATTGTGCTGTAAACCAAATGAAATTTAATAGGCCAGATAAAGGAAATGCAGGAAGGAGAAGATAAACATTTCAATACCTGATAATTGTGTTTTTTAATTATTAGTTGAACTTGGCTTACAAACAGAATTTACTAGAGTGTCTGCTGGGAATTGTAAGGCATGCAAATAACTGAATGCATTTTAATTTCTTCTGTATTTGTTTGCTGATTTTTGTACATTGCTAAAATTTTAACAAACTCAATTTTACTTTATCCTCAGTAGATGTTTGTACACTTATTAAAAATATTATGTCAACAGAAAACATTTAGAACACAAGGATTGAATTTTAACAATTCTGAATTTATTTTTAAAATAAGAGGTAATAGCCTCATAACTAACTAGCTTGACTGATCCTGAAGAAACCCTTATACATGGTTACTTATATGCATTGTAAGAAGCTTTAAGAATTAAATGGGACACACCTCTGTCAGATAAATACATTAGCATGTATAGATGAGGATGACATTACATTGTCCTTTTAGGGAATAATCTCAGGGACCCAAGACTTATTGCTAACATTAGAATAAGTAGTTTTCTTCACGCCAAATACTTGTGGTCTTAAGGGTAGGAATTTTCACTTGTCTGTTCAGCAGAACGCACGCAGCATTGCTTTCCAGTTCTAAATTAGGAATCATCTCAAGATGTGCTCCAAAATTAAGATCCTTACCTACAGACTCAAGAGTTTTCAGTTACATTCCCCAACTTGCCCCCCCTTGTAAAGATATTTATACAGTTACACCATTCTCACACAAATGTTGTATTTCAACAAACATTAAAAGGTTTTTACTTTTACTCACCTGCACACTAAGATGAATCCATTTCTTCACAAGAATTCTCCCCAGTGTCATTACTTTTATTGGTGGCTGCAAACCATTTACTGTGCGATAATAAAACATTGTTTCTTTCTCAGAGATTGTGAGTTTGAACACAGTCTGCCCATCAATAGCCTTTTCTATCACACACCTTTGGAAATAACGAAGAAAAACAACATAAGGTCAGAGGCACGTATATATACACATTCTTGCCAGGGTGCTATCCTGTAAAGTGATGCTAACCAGAATGCATTAAAATAAATGTTACAAATACAGCTCTCGAGAAGATGCTCACTGACAGCAAAAGTCACAAGATGTATTAAGTGTAAAAGAACTTTAACAAACATATTTTCTGTCTGAATCTGCAACATGCATATTTTTAATTTATAGTGCATTCAACCCCAGTTCACTTGGAGGTGAATGGGGGCCACTTCACCTCCTCTCTTCAGGGTGTCATGAAGACCAGCACCGTGCAGTTCTCCACTGCACTTTTCTTACAAAGCTCCATAAAACTGCATCCTGTTGAAGCACTTACATTTTTCTTAGTCTAACATAGCAAAGATAATACAACCACAAAAAGGAGTATGACTGACATGTTTTGGAAATAAGTCCCTTATTTTTCTACCAAATCTGTTCAGGTAAGGCAGCAACAACAGAAGCTTCCCCTGTACTTTCCCTTTGACACAGCCTCTCTCTAACCTAATAGAACCAGAGCAAGGCCAGACAGCTGTCTGGCCACTTGCTAGTTTGTTTTTCCCCATGGAGATTTTACACCAATATCAAATATAAAAGACAAAGAATACCATCCATAACAACCCATGTTACATATCTAGCTATTCAAATACAATTAGTTTTGCCAAAGTGATCACCGTGATGCCATAGGTCCTCAGAAAGCATATAGATTACATATGCTTTGAAACAGCAATGTATTTCATTTATTAATCCAATCATTACTACAACAAAAATTATAAACTTTTGCATTCCTTTTTCAGCTGCTTGAGAAATACAGTTCCCAACTTACCCATGGAAAGCCAAATATGCTAAGACACTCTAGATTAAATTAGTGCATTAAGTCACAAGAGAAGCATATAAAATCTGTATGAGACCAGGGTTTACTTAAGACATATTTCAGAGGGGAAAAAAAACAAAACAAAACAAAACAAAAAACTTATCTACTAATAGGAGACTTCACCCTTCTTCAGTCCTCACTGCTGTACATTTAACAAAAGTATCAAAAATGCCATTCTTTAATACTGCCTTTATTCACTAATTCACATTTAAACCCAAGAGAAAGACTAATTAATTTTAACTGTTACAATTTTAGTCTACTGCAATGTTGTCGGTAAAAAACAACTTGCAAAATGCAGATGCCTATTATGTAAACCTTACTAAAAACATGTTTCTTAATATTGTGTTGGTTGGTCTTTTCAATATTTTGTTTGCCTGTAAACACACTAGTTTTGTTAGATAATAAATGTGAGGAAAGGCTCAGCTAAGTAGCAAAATATTTAGGAACTGGATTTACCCAGTTCCTGGATAAACAATAATTGGATAATCCAGTTATTTTGTTTATTTTAGTTATCTAAAGCAAACATCCCCACATTGTTTTTATCCCCAAAGGTGTCATGACTTTAAGAAGGCAAGTGACCTTGATGTACACCACTTTGAAAATTGGAAAGAACAAATGTGGATTATGATTCACTACTGAAAGAGGAAAATCAAGAGGCAGAAAACAGAGGAGGAAGGGGGGGAAAAAAAAAACGTGCTAATGTAGGTTATACAGGCATAAGCATTACTTCTGACTAGGAGCACTGTTTTCCATTCCAGTCATGATTACAGAGAGAACACACTGTTCTTTGTGAAGTTTCCAACTTCTGCTAACCTGCAATCCCACAGAGCCAATACCTGACTATGTAGTTCTTGATGGTGGGGTTGGAGGGAAAACAACCAAACCACAGAAATCTGCTTGGGTAACTCTCAACAGAAAAAATATTATATAGAATATTTCAGGGAGACAACTGATTCCCAAACATTAACTGGAGCAAATGGGAACATCTGCATAAGTTCAAAATGGGACATGTCATATCTGAAGGCAGCATCCCCCTTCAGCCTAGTTACTAATGTAAAATATCTGAATTGATATACAATAATGGATACAATTGTAGTCCTTTACATAAATAAAATTTAAACAAACAAACATCTACTGCCCACTTCCCAGTCAGGCCATTCCACCAGGCCCTTTTGTGTGTAGAAGGTCCCAGCTCCTCTCTCCCCCACCTCTGTTATTTTCTGGTCATCTAAATTTCAGTTAGCCCGGCTCATACTAAATTGATATAAGCTGCCTGTAATGACTACTCATATATGCTAAGCTTCTACTCATATCCTTATCCTATTTTATTTCCAAGGGTTATCATCATATACTATTTCCCATATTATGCTAAATTCCATGCACGGGCTTACTGCAAGCCTTTAGATTAACTGATGAGCACATGCAGTATGAGAAAAAGCATGGTAAAGAACACAGTTCAGCAAGAATAAGTTTGCTCACTCAGTGCACATAGTGCCTAAAGGGAAATAATTTTAAAGGCCGGAGATACAAATGTCAGTGTTTTCTCACTGTTCTCTTGCTTTTCTTTAAGACCTCCAATACGTGGTAACTTAAAAGCATACCTACAAATATCTATACATCTTTCCTGGAAAAACATTAACACTCCAACATAAATGCATAACACAACCTGACTTCTCTCTTTGTATGAAAATTTCTTTCCAAGCATCACGTAAGAAACCTTGGTATATAAAACTGAAGAAGAAAATCCTCAGTATCTTCAGTTAAACATGCATATTTGCTCCCTGGATTGTCACAACCTTTAAAGGGTACTCAAACTTTCAATCCTCACATCAGTCTCTCTCACTTCAACCAGCACAGTAACTTCTAGCAGAAACCCTTGCTGTTCTCTTACATGGGCACATGTCTAGCAGATACTAGTCTTTATAAGGAGGCAACTGGGATATTATACATCAGAAATTTACATTCAGCACAAAAAAGCACTTTATGGCATGTCCAAAAATGTGGGTCTGCTGTACTTAATGTAAGAGTAGGTCATCAGTAAGCAAACAAGTTTGTTAAACTTTCAACTATTCCACAGGTAAAAAAAATGGCCAGTTATGGCCGATCATCCCAGTGTGTGGTGGCAGCACAAGGACTGTTAGATGAAGGCCCAGTTCAGTGAAGTCTTTCTGATACAATAAAGGAGTCTAAAAGGTCTCACAAATAACATTCAAGAAGGATGTCTCCCCCAACAGGGACTGCGAAGTGCAGGACAACTGGCAAGTCAAACTGCTCCTACCAACCTGAAGGACTCACCATACCAGTAAAATAAAAGGAAAAACATCTCAGCTTGCTGTTAAACCACTTCTCTATTGTAGGATGCCTTCTGAGCTAAGCTTCAGTGACTATTCATGTGCAATTACTGTTTCTCCGTAATTTCTCCAGAACTGGAGTTCTGTATTCCCTTTTTTTTTTGCAAGTTAACGTGCTTTTTTTGTGGATAGTGGAAAAAAAAATCTGGACAGCAGCATATCATCCTGTCCACTCGAATAACTGTTGTCCAACTTCAATTTTCAGGACTGGATCCTATCATTGTCATTTCTACCTGTAGAATATTGGCAAACTCAAAAGGCAGAAGAATGAAGCAATCTATTACAAAAATTGAATAAAAACATTTAGCTTTTAAAGTGATCTATAAAACCCACTGAACAGGAATATGTACATTGTGTAGTTATTAACACAGCAGCAATAGAAGAGTACTGTTTTACACAAGTCCACGGATAATCAGACATTGGGAGAGTCTGGTTTCTGCATAGCACTTAATAATTTGGAACTAAGCACATACATTTCGTTGTTTCAGGATCTATGCAAGAACAGCCTATTCCACTGAAAAAAAAAAGAGTTTTCACCGATCTCACTCAACACATCACTGCAACATCTTGCTTGGAAATTAGCAGGACATTTCTGCTTCAAACTAAGCATATGCTCTGCTGAACAAGAACCTGATAGGCCTGCATATGTGTGGGCATGAACTTATGACATAAGACAACCCCAGGCACAGCCTCTCTGATGTTCAAGGTTCAAGCATTTAGAAAACACAATCTACAAAAGATGCTAGGCCAAAACTCCAGAGACAGCTTTACACACACCTTCATATGAGCTACTTTAACTAAAGCTCAAGCTGAAGTGACTTTTGCCCTCCAGATCTCATTTATTTCCCCTCAATAACCACAATTACAGCAGACTATTAATTTCACACATTTCTATTGTTTCTGATGATTTTCACACCCTTAGATGGCTTAGCATGCAAAATAAGCATCAAAATGCTACACAGAGAACATCATTATTTTAATTCTAGGGTAAGCTAAAAGCATAAGTGCAAAAACATTTCTGAGATATACTCTGAAATGTATTACAATTTGTGTGTTTCTGCATAACCAGGGCAAGGCATAGGAGGCTCTGCATTTTATGATAGATGGAACTTTTTTTTGCAGGATCTGTAATGCAGTTTTCCAAAAATCCAAGTTCTTCATTATAGTAAGGCCCAGTCAAGCTGAAAGACCACTCCAACTGTCATATTTTCTAGAAATGTGACCTGTAGGCACACAAGAGGGAACACCTAGTGAAACTTCATTAACAAAAGATTCCACTACTCAAACTGCTAAAGTAGTAATATGATCGCTAATTCAGTCAAGATTGCCCAGGTCGTCCAGAAGAAAAAAAAAAAAGATGGTCAGTCATCTATAGCTCTAAAATATTCATTTTGGGAATGAACTTCATCTGGGATTTTTCCTCATTTTTTATGAAGTAAAATTGCACTGGGAGATTCCTAAATTTTTAGGTTATTTTTTTCCATCATGAAAGAAGCAACATCCCTGACATTCTTCTAGCATCTTGTAGAAGAACAAATGTGAACTAGAAATACAAATTCAGATTTTTAAGACAAGCCATGTGTGTTATATGTAAATAGTTCCCACTGCAAGCAATGGCACTACCGAGTCAACGCTACTGAAACCAAGCCTACTCATCCTGACATTTGCAAAGACTCCAACCTAAATACAGCGTCATAGTTTCTCACTGTACCTTTTTAAAATTTTAAATAGCTTGCTAATAATGATTGTGACTGCAATGATCAATTTTTTTAAGAGCACCAGGAAAGTAAACACCTTCAGTACTACTTACATTACACCTTCTTGCTCAGGTTTCAACCATACAGTTAATGTAAACGAAGCTGTCAGCCTCAGTAAACGGGGAGTAGAGAAACAATCCTTGTGATTATGAAAAATAAAACTTGAAGCATTGCTGAAGGACCCCGGATGCAAGTCCTTTTTGTCCTCTGTGACACAGGTACTAAGGCCTTCAGGAAGAAGCAGTTTGTAGGAAGAAGGTGATGACCTGTACGGGCATTCTTGAACACAAAACCTCTGGGTGCAAGACATAATACTTTCAACAGCTACTGAGCTATGACAAAAAGTACTTCGGTCTGGCAGCCCACAGGTGGCTTGAGTTGGCACAACTGACACGTTCTTGAAAGCTCCCACATTTCCAAGTCTAGGGAAATGTCCCTGAGAGCTGACCAACACAAAGGAGTCATAGTAAGTTAAGATTAATGTTTCAATAGCATGAAACAAGACACGACACCTCAAGGAAAGAGCCCAGCAATTCATGTTTACAAAAAAGCTCCTCCTGATTAAAGCATCTGTAAATAAATAATGATGTCCATGTCGGTAGCAATGTCCTCAGGTGGTATACTTTAAGAGTTTATGTAGCGTTTCATCTCCAAAACACCAATGCAAGGACTCGGTCGCAAGGGACATCTATGTCTTCTGGCCAGCAAAATGCACATGAATGACAGCTGGAATCTGCAAACCACAGAAAACAGACACTGTCTGTAGGAAGAACGTGATGTTTCTCACCAACAGAAGCGATACCCCACTAGGAACTTAAAAGACCTGAATACTTCCTTCAACATTCAGTCAGCAGGCCAACCTGCATGCCTTGGCTAGCTCTCTAAATGAGGTGAAGTGGCCTTGGCCTGCTCGAGGCCGCACAGGTTCACGGCCACACACGGTTTAATCCAGATCCACTGTAGCACGCAAAGCAGACACACGGCTTTGTACCTTAGGGCGATGAGTGCCAAGCACTGCACCAAACCCCAGCATGCCAGCCAGGCACACTGAACGTCTTTGCTCATAGTTTCAAGCCAGTTCACAGAATTTCACGTTTAAACCCCCCGGCGCTTACCTCAGCTTTACACTGCTAGCTGTAAGCTGCTCGGCCTCATCCTGCTCAGCGTTATTTTAGGGTCACCGCTCCTCCAGCGCCCGAGCCCGCCTGCGCCCTGCCACGCCACCCAGCCCGCCGCACGCCCAGCGCCCTGCTCAGCCCTCCGCAAAGCCGCTTAACACCGCGCTCCCCATCTGTCCCGTGCGGGTCTAATGGCAGACACCCGCCCTGACATCCACCGGCAGGCACCCCGGCTGCCCATAAATAAGTGGATTTCCCGTTATTTACCGCACCCGGAGGGAGAGGCGAGGAGAGCAGTGCGGTGGCTGCCTCAGCAGCGCCACGGCCTCCCCGCCCAGCACCTACCGCCCTCTGAGGCACCAGCACCCGGGCTCCTTGCTCCCCCCGCCCGGCTCTCAGCTGTTACACACACACAGCCCTCCCCCAGGGCTTTAAAAAAAAAAAATGCTCTCGTGAAGCCGCGGCACTGCCGCTATGAAATATTTAACGCAGCCCTTGGCAGCGAGCCGCCTCCTCAGGGTGCTGGCAGCCTGAGGCAGGGTGCCCCATTTGTTGAGTTCAGCCCTTCTGAGAAAGCAATAAGTCTGTCATCTCTTCCCTCTTTTCTCTACTTTTAGGGTTGGCTAAGGGCATAAGCCTGTATTTCAGTGAATTCATACCATTTTACCAGCATTTAAAACACCACCAACCTTCACAACCTTCTGTGATGTTACAGCTCTGATGAGTTTCAGCACTTTGTCCTACCCATGCTAGGTGCACAGCCTGCATTAAACTACTAGGAGCTGCATTAAGATCCAAAGGTGCATGGGATGTGCCTACACCAACCTTTTTTGTAGGAACTTTAAAACACCCAGTGTGGTTACAGTAATAGCTTTCTTCAAAGTAAGCATAAAGAAGATACATTGTCAGGACCTTCAGACACTGACATAAACCTCGTTTCTCTTTGGTATGGCTATGCAAAGCAAAGAAATGCAAAGCTGTCATCAATAAGCTAAGCATGAGCTGCAATAGGTTGTTCATATGTATTTCTGGACAAAGAAGCTCCAACTAATAGAGCCCCATAGCACCTATAAGTTTTATTTTTATTATAGGAGTTGTATGAGCTTCTACGTGACTAGTATCTTTCCTGACCATTTCATTGAAATAGCCTCCAGTAAATAATCACCTTAGCATGCTTGGACTTCTGGAAACTACAGTGTCAAAACTCTTCAGCAACATAAACAACTGATAAGAAATGTTCCTGTCTTAATTTCTAACGTACTTTAACAAGTCCTTCCTCCTACATCAAGCAAGTTCCTCAATCATTCCTGGAACATCTGTGTTAATACAGGTTTTTTTCCTAAAAAAGTCAAAAGTCTTTTTTAGGACTTTTTAAGTCAAAAGATAAATAGGAATTCCTAATAAAGTCACTTTGTAGAGTTTTCATGTTTTGGTCATCATTAAATATCATAGTCCTCCGGTCAAAATTATCTTACCTAAAATATTCAGATATATATTAAAAAAACACACTGGTCACCACAAAAGGGATGCGGGGGCGGGGGGGAGGAAGGAAGACACTTGTGTGAGGCATGGTGCAACATCACAGCACATGAAGTACCACATTAACATCTTAGTCTGCCATGATATTATTAACAATATAATGGAAAGAACATTTGCACATCAATAATAAAACAGATATTTTAGAACACAAAGGAAAGGAGGAAGACTGGAAAGGATGGAAAACAATGTAGTAATAAAATCACTGAATGGTTTGGAGTTGGAAGGGACCTTAAAGTTTAGTTCCAACCCCCCTGCCATGGACAGGGAAACCTCCCAGTATATCGGGTTACCCAAAGCCCCCTCCAACTTGGTCTTGAACACTTCCAGGGATGGGGCATCTATAATTTCTCTGGGCAACCTGTTCCAGTGCCTCACCATCTTCACAGTAAAAAACTGAATGAAGAGTTTCAAGAATTTCCTCCTAATGACTGATCTAAGTCCCTCAGCATCTCTCCTGTGGACCCCCTTCAGGTACAGGAAGGCCACTAAGAGGTCTTCTCATCACAATCCCTCTTGAATAATATTTTAATTAGTAGGGAACAAAGTCATGACAACTAATAGCCATAAGTTTTGCCTTCTGCTGATAAATGTTTTGAAAAACTGAAGAATTCTTTGGTATATCCAAGGACTGTTTCATTTTTGCAAATACTTTATACCAATATTCTCTTGCATGTGTGCAGTGTTGACCAGTCACCTGTTAACTGTTTTGGGTATTTTGTGAAGTGACGTATGTAGACTAACCCACACAGCACAACTTTCAAAGATTAGGCTCAAGCATACAATTCAAAATTCGCTTTCAGTGAATATTCATAAAGATTGGTTTTTATGAGTGCTTTTTCTCATAAAACTATACCATTTGAATATTTGCAGGAAATTAACATAAAAGATCCATTTGCATAGCCAAGTCAATATTTATTTCAAATTTAACTGTCTAGCAAAATTATTTTTTCCAATATTTTGCAAGTAATAATAAAACTACAGTACAAGTACATTTTAATAGCTGGAGGGGAGTTGATCATAACAACCCAGAAATAATTAACAACTTATGTTTTAAAGGGGAGGAAATTCTGTATAAGCCAGTGAAATAAATATTAGAGTAAAATTTTCTGAAAGCACAGGAGGAGGTGGCAAGTATTTTATAGAGCTGTTAAGAGCCTTTTAACAGCTTTAGAAGTACAGTACATCACATAGCTTATTTTAGCACCAAAACTTTCTTTGTTACTAGAACAGCAGAAATAAAGTAATCTTCTAGGCAACAAGTTTTACAGGCTTCTTTCTCTTGAAAATAATGAGCTAGACTGTGCATCTCCACACAGTAAATCCAGTGAAAGGAAACCTCTGCAAGGACTGCTTTACAGATAACTTTCTTTTGTATGACCGCAATGGACTGCCTAAGCACGAAGGGCCATCCTATACAGCTGAAGCACTTGGGATCTAATAATTGACCTTTCTTCTCCCCACAAATTCCTTCTATCCCAACATACAGTAAATATTTACATTTTAATTATTCACTAACAGTGATTCTGGGAGTGTACAACACTCACTTTTTCTGAGACTCACCAGAAAATACATCCTTTTACAATAACTATTTTGTGTACCCTCCCAAATCCATTAATCCTCCACTACTGAACATCCAACCATGTATTCCCCACAACCCTTCTCTCATTTTTAAAAGCATCTCCAAGCAATTCACTGCCCTACTGTAACCTTTGCCCTGTTCCCCAAATCAGCCAGTTACCTACATCTGTAAACCAATTTTGTTTCCTCCACAGCTTTTCCCCACCCAAGCCACCATATGCCTTTCTACTGTTTTCAAGCACAGGTAATGTCTACATAACACCTTCTTCCCTAATGCCTGTTCTCTACACAACATTTTCTAATCCATCCTCTGGCCTCCAACCCTTTCATTACATCATCTGTACCTAATCAATTTTGTTTTCATCAACTGATTATCAACACCTTCTGAAGACTTTCAGTCAAATCACTGCTCCTATCCTTCATTTTCCTTTAAACCTTCTTTAATTCTCTATTCCATAGCTGCTTTACCAGGCAGCCCCTTCCATCCTCTTCTGCCCTTATCATTAAGCAACAAGCATACTGCTCAACCTTGAGCATTCAACTCTCACATCTCTTGCCCCAAGCCTTCTTTCAGCAAAACATGATTCCACATCTTCTGCCAAATTTTCATTCCATTCTAGCTCTGCACTTCCTCCCCTTCTCCCTGTATGGGCTCAGTTACAGTCAATGTCTTCAGCACAGCCCCCAGGGAACAGCAGAGCAGCCAGACTGCTCCCTCCCATTAGGAGAAGTGGTGAAAAAACCAGCAAAAATTCTATGAAGAAACTTGCACTTGAAACCTGACAGAAGTGACAGCCCCCATTTCAACTGTCAGATTCATCAAAAGATGTATTTATTCTGAAAATTCTTTACTTATTTTCAGAAATAATAAAATTGATTTCCAGTGCTTTCTTAAAAAAAGAAAATGACACTGAGTTAGCATATTCATGTTGATAAACTGGAAATTTACATCTGGATTTGTCCCAGAGTTTCATAGTTACATGGTTTTCTGAAGACAGATGAACCAGGTATGAGAATGAGGACTGCACTGTACGGTATAAGCATAATCATTTCTTCCCTGAATGTGTTCAAATTCTGCTTTTTCTTCCTAAAAAGATGTTTCACAGTTCTCATAACTCTTCCCTTGGCTTTATCATCTCTTTTGCCTAACAACCTGTACTTGGAGAGGGAATCTTCATCAGGAAGTGTAGTGATAGGACAAAGGGTCATGGCTTTAATTTTTTTTAAAAAGGTAGGTTTAGATAAGATACAAGGAAGAAATTCTTTTCTATAAGGGTTCTGAGGCACTTGAACAGGTTGCCCAGAGAAGCTGTGGATGCCCCATCCTTGGAAGTGTTCAAGGCGAGGTTGGATGGGGCTTTGGGCAGCCATGGCAGGGGGTTTGGAACCAGATGGTCTTTAAGATCCCCTCCAACCCAAACCATTCTGTGATACTACGATTCCTTTTCTCCTTCAGCTTCCGAACTCACTTCACAGCCCCTCCTGCTGCATCTTACAAGCACTACAGTAAATTCACTTATTTATCATACCCAAGGATATGCTTCTTCCCCAGCCTATTCATCCTATTTGCTTCTGTAAGGATCTTACCCCTTTCTATTCAGATCAGCTCTTCTACCAGCATCAAATCCTTCAAACTTTTATCTTCTGCCCTCAGAACCCTTATTTCCCATTAGGGTCTTCTGCTTTTCTACACATACCTCTCCTCACAGCACACTGTCCTCACCAGTTCTCCCCTCTTTTGTTTTCCCTGTTTCCTTAAACAGCTTCCCTTCCCTGGGATTTTGCACCCTGAAATTGCCCTGAAATTGCCTCAGATTAAGAGTTCTGTGGTAAGCCCTCAAGTGCTCTCCATCTTCTGTAAGTCTTAAGGGATAGACATGGAAGAAAAACTCCAGAGCTGTGACACTTATTGGTGTGCTTTGCCTTGCAGCTGGGGAAGTAGACCTAGTAAGGGCAGGTTAGAGCCTTCACCAGCTACAGGGTAGAGTTACACAGCCCCTCTTGGCTGTACAGGACACATTCAAGATCTCCCCATGTGGGAGCAGCAATTAAACCCTTCCTGCTGCACCAGTGAGACCTGTGATGACCAGAAAGAGCAATGGACACATGGGAGGATCTGCCCTGTCTCCCCATGTGCCCCCCTCTGGGAGGAACTAAGAAACAACCATGTTGGTCATAGGCCTGTTTTCTTCCCTTCCTCCTAGCCCATTACAGCTCACCTGTGCCAGCACACTGCAATATTGAGTTCTCAAGCAAGTTTTCCTTTTGAATGATTTTCAGCAATCAAATCCGACTTGCTCCCCAAGCACTGAAAGCTCAGGGCTGCCTTGGGAGCATAGTTCAGCTGACTTCATGTCCCCTCTCCACTTCAAATCAACATGGAGCAAGAACTGAACCGTCAGTGCAATTTTGCTCCTAAGTTTCCCTGTTTTATACGTGCCGTCTTTCAAATGCATTCAGTGCCTGTAGAAGCCACATGCTTTTCTTTAAAGTAGCAATTCCTGTGCTCCTGGCACTTTACTTCAAGAGTCATTTTAAAAGTGTGTTGCATTTAAAGAGACAGTGGTCTCCCTAGAGCCACTGAGTTAAGCTCGTTACATTTTCACCTGTAAGTGAAGCGCATTAACATTATTCATCATCTTAACTCTCAGCTGTTCATTATTCCCAGTTATCATCCACAGGTATTACTTCTGCTATAACAGCATACACATTGTTGCATCAAGTAATTCCGTGCACTTACTCTATACTGTAAATTCTGAGGAGCATTAGCATCCACTGTAGGATTATGTGCTTCTATAGAATTGTAGGGTAAGTATAGGCTAGTTTAAAACAAATAAATGGACATCCTTCTCATAATAAAATTCAGATGTTAGATTAAGGGAAGCTATCTGAAGAGGAAAGAAAACAGTGAGAAAATACAAATTCTAATCAGATCTCAGAAGTAACTGTGCATGTCTGTGTTTTAGTTTCCTTATCTGCAAGTTGATAAGATGGATATTCAGTTCAGCAAAGCACTATGAGAAGTGCAGGAAAACACAAAATAACAAAGAATTACTAAGTGCAGAAAAATTTCTGAACTTAACCTATCAAATCTTTTTCCTGAAGTTCAAGAAAATACTTGATTTAGTAGCTCAGACTAGATTTACTTAACAAAAAGATCTACTGTTAAAAGACAAAAAACTTTATGATAGCTGTATCCTCCAACAGACTCAGCCCAGAAATGATGGAGGCCAGTCAATAATTAATATCCTGCGGCAAAACAAAGTAATAGCAAGAACGTATATCTATATAAAACTTTCCTATATGATCAACTAAAATAAAAATGGTATCAATAACAGGAAAATACAATCTAATAGTCACAGCAATGAATCATGGATTTGCATATCCACTGGTGAATATGATCTGAAGGAGAAAGACTAGGAAGTCCTCTAAAACACGGTACTAAAGCACAGTAAGAGAAGTACAATGGTGACTGTAGAAGTACTTTTGGTTTTCTCCACAAAGCTGTCAGTGGAGTAGCTCTTAGAGGAAACGTTGATTTAACCTCATTTTAATTTAATCATAAACGCAAATCTAGAAAACATGATAAGCAAGTCCAGTGGGAGATAAGGACACAGCACAGGAAGTATGTTAGTACAGTCAGAAAGAGAAGGTACAGCTAGATGTTGCAGCAGAGCCAATCTAACAGTTCACTGCTGCCCAAATGGGCAGTCCCACTCCACCCAGAAGATTTAGCAGATTGAATCCACTCACCAAGGAGTCAAGTGAGTGCCAAAATTGGGTAGAATGGTATTACAAAGATGATCACCCATTCTAACCACAGCAAGCTTTTAAATAGTCTCAGTCTGCCTCAAGGAAACATCCCAAATTCTGTATTTTTTTTTTTGATTTTTAAAGTCTCCTTCCAAGGCCAGAATTAGTAATAATTTTTGAACCAGTTTCACAGACTAAGGCACGATTTTTAGGACATTATGCTTCATCCTGTCTTTGTCCTTCCCAGGAGCTGTAGAAGGAAAGAGGCCTCAGAGAGTTTTAAGTTTCTACAGGCCACTAAAAATTAGTAGCTAAGTCAAAGCATGATAACAAAATTTGTTATACTGCTGTTGGAGAAGGAGGCAGAACTCAGTTACGATACATTTTTCAGCAATACCCAGCCCATCTGTAATTACACACATCTCCTTGACAAGACACAGCACATGATGTCCGGGACCTTAACGGATATGTCAGAAGACAGAGGAACAGGGACAGAGTGAGTGCGTAAGAGAAATAGGACATCAGTAGGAAACAGGAAAAAAAGAGGAAAAAAGGCAAAAGTGTTCCATTTGTTTTGTGGGAGTCAGAACTACTTAACACCATTATCACTATTGTCATGATCATCCTAATGAATATGCAGAAGTGCCAGTGTAATTTTCAGGAGTATGCAAAAAATGCAAACAATTTGGTACAGCCTCAGTCCAATTTAGTAATCCTTGAACTCTGAGGAAAGGTAAATGCTAATATCCTAGTTTCCTAAAGGGAAATGGAATAAACTGTATGTACATCAATATGCTCAAACCGATGCATGTGAAGACTGAGCAAAGTACTGCTTTAGTTGTATCAAAATAGCTGAACCAATGAAGCCAATGCTTATAGAGAAGGTTTAAATAACAGTCAATGATCTCTTGTACTTTGCACATAATTTTTATTAAATATATGTATATATTTTAATCAAGCTCATTAGATTAATTCAATTTTTACAAATTTTATACATTTTTCTTGAGAATTGGTCCCACAGCAATGAAAACCATCAGTCTCAAGTGAGAGGTGCTAAATAGCTAGGGGTTTCTATAGCCTCAGCTACACATCTGTAGTCTTAGACAGGGACTGGACAGAGAAGTCTCATCCCATTATGACAGACTGCAAAGGAAAGTGACAGCTGAATTCACAGGAAAAGCCTCAAGACCAATGAGGACACATGACTTGGCTTGGGCCCAAGCAACAGCGTTGAGGCTTAAATCCTCTCATTCAAGGACACCTTGACAAAGACCACACAAATGTCTCTGTGCCTTTCAGCATTTGAATATTTAGGATAAAGAGAAGTATTTATCATTATCTTCAACACAATTAGTGTTAACTTTTATAAATTTTACCAAGTAACATTAAAGATACCAGCATTATAGCTGCATAACATAAATATAACAGAATAAATGAGAAAGTAGCATTGTACTACAGTCAGGGTCAAAATGACTATTAATCAATCATCTGCATAAAGTGTTCAATTCAGTTCCCAGTGACTAAAATAGAATCCAAAATTCCTTTGCATATACCTTGCTTCTGATGAAATTAATTTACAGAAGAATGCAATTATTTTTCAATTAATCTTTACAAATTTGCAGAGAACTAATTCTTGAACAAGAAACAGAAGCATCCACTTTAAAGTTTAAGACTTGCTAAAAATTAACTCAGCCCTACAAACATGATTGATACATGCTTCCTTGTTTTTTTCTAAGCATTTTCCTGTACATTCAGCCTTTTGACACTTTCCTATGCCATAGAATTTTTAAACAATTAAAATGATTTTCAGTTTTTAAAATGATTTTACTTTGAAATTTGTCCAGCTCTCAGCATATCAATTCAGTGTTGCCAGAGCTAGAAAAATTAACAAGTTCTTCAGAATACTCATGCATAAGGCACTGTATTTAGAAGAAAGCAAAACATAATGACTTCAGTAGTCCACCCTAGAATTCTGCTATTATGAATGACAAATAACTGCTGATATTAATTTCTAGCTTGAGCTAGAGATAATATTAAATTGTATTTAAATAATCTATTATGTATACTTTTTAGATACAGTTCAGTTTATAAGCTTGTTCACAAAGATCTGTCCTAGCTGCAGCTCTGATCTTGCCAGCCACCCTACAAGGACTGAACTTTGGTCTTCTGTTGAGGCTTACTAAATTTTCAGGAGAGACAGTAAGTGACATTGAGGTTCAAATGAAGAGATGACATGTTGGGGACTTCTTACCTTTGGCAGTTCATTATTTGTCAGTGTACAGTGGATCATCTACATCTCATCATTACTAGTGTTCTGGGATTTTTACTCTTAAAAAAAAATAGGTGAATAAATTAGTGAATAAATTCACTTAAGAGAAACTTAATCAAAGCTTGTTGGCAGTTTTTAATCCTCTTGAACCAGCTTGGCTCCAGGTACAATTATTTCGAACTTATATTTTCAACCAAAAATAAAGATGTAAAGCTATTTTAAAACACTTTTTTCTCCTTTTTGGTGAATGCAAAGAAAAATGTTGGTAATACAAAAAGACATTTAGTTATTAGCGAAAGCATGGGTAACTACTAGAGTTTAACCAATGTCCAGCAAAAGTAAGACTTCACTGCCATTATGCACAGAGCATTAGATTGTTCTTCTAATGGTCGCTGCTAACTATAGGACAGTCTAAGGCCACCCCTCTTACAGTTCTGGCAAGATCATTTCGAAATCACATTTGCCATCATGAAATGTGTCATTAACTTGCTGTACAGATCTAAGAAAATATACTACCAATCCAATATAACTTGCATAATAAAGTTAAAATTTGTCATAATCAGTTTATTTTACACAACGTGGTGTTGTTTGCCTGGATATCCAAAAAAAAAAAAAAAGAAATTTTGGCCTGAAACAACTGCCATTCACAGTTCAGTATTACAGATGTGTCCCAACTTCAATCAAGTTATTTATATGAGGCTGAAAATCTGTCAAAATTCTTGCTCAGAAGAACAGGAGAACATAAAATTGACATCAATAGCTGTAGCAGTTCTATAGACATTTTGATTCAGAAGTCATGATCCAAGAAGACATGTTTGGGCTCAGAAATCTTAAAACGATGTGGAATCTGGGGAGCTGACTCAAGTCTTAAAGGTTTCAGGAGGCAGTCCACGATATTAACACAGTACCTCCAGTTCACACAAATCAGGACAACACAGACAACCCAGCAGGAGTTGTTTGATTTTTCTTATTTCAACTACTGAACTGTAGTGTTTAGTGTCAAAGTAAAATTACATGTACAGTCAGAGATGTGTTCTTTCTCTTGACAGATTCACAAATTAGTGCGATAGCCACTGAAGGCAGAAATGGCCAAACAACTAAGACCAGAATCAGCTGCTGATGGAAGTTTCAGCTTTTTTATTAGTCAAATATGTATGACTCTTCTCACCTTCCATGTGCTGACCTATAGGAGATACTGTTCCTGCACAGAAAACTTCAGTTTGAAATTTATTCCTGCTGTATAATGCTGAAGTGCAACCCACTTCCATAAAGTGGATTGATAATGTTTTCTGGGCATCTTCTTACAGAAAGAATAAATAGAAGTGTACTGGAGTGAAGTGCCTGCTCCCCCCAAAGCCGATAACACATTTTGTCATACACTTCTCCCAGTATCAGGCCTGGCCTCTCTCTCCTTAGCCTCTGGAAAGAAACATTTACTTTTGCCAGTGCTCCTGTGCTCCTTCATATCTGAAGGAGGATGAAACCTCCTTGTACACAAACAAAATTAAAAAGGAACCAACAAGATACAGTGCCTTGTCTTCTCCCTGTTCCATTCACTAACTCCCAGTCTTTTTATTTTGAGCATTTTCTTTAAAGAATTGTTTGTAGAAAGTGCCTGCTAGTCTTCAGTGTTCATAACCAACATGTCAATCTCTTGTAGTCAAGAACTGTGATTCTTCTCCCTGCCATGTAAAGTTCCTGAGGGTGTCTACTGATACATTAGGCAAGCCTGAACTAAACCACCGAGAGCAACACATAAAAAGAGCAGAAATAACATGAGGAGCAGGGGCTTGAGGGTGTTTGTTTCATATGAGGCCATGAAGCCATATATTCCTGACTCTAAAAAGCGTATGCAAAACACTACTAGTTTGATAAGTAGGACACATTTATACAAATATGAATAAAACACTGAGCAACACAAAATTGACTGGAACCTGTTTGATATGTTAGCCCACAACGACAGCTGACAGTAGCAATAGAGAACTTCAAAGATGCTGAAAACCTTCCTTTTGAAGCTGCCAAGCTTAGCAATAGCTTTATTATATAAACTGTCTCCTACCCCAAGAAAAAAGTGCACATATTGAAAGCTTATTGACTGTACTGCAAATGAATACGGACCTAGAATATTCACGGATAGTTTGCCAAAATGCTTTAGCCCTGATATAGAAGGCTGATCTCTGTATAACTAACTCAATCCATGTTTTCTCAGCCTTTTACTTCTCTTTTGAAAGCCAACAAGGGGAAACAAGTAACAAAAGGTTTTATGATGAGCAGATCTGCTCAGTGGAAATGACTTTATTTGAATACTTGTTTTGCCTCCCTTACTGAGGTATCTTAACTGAGTCAATTTACCTTTGTACAAGTACCACACAGATCACCAAATCAAACTGGATCAGGATGAACCAGAGGACAAGAAATGAAATATTTGCATCATCTAGCATCAAAAACTTTCCAAAAATGCATGCGTAGGACTGTAGTAATAAACTCATATATTCCTTTCCTACTTGAGCTTAAATATTAAGCATACTGGTATTTACCAGTACCCTAATTCATAAGGGGAGAATGTTAAGAACTGTGGAATAAGCCTCAACTGAGTGACCGGAGTTGGGTGAGGTTATAAAAGTTAAATACATGATGAATAGTTTTATATGCCTTTTGTTCTGAGTTCAGATATAGGGGCTCTCCTGAGGGGTAATTTAGTCCACCTAAATTAGGTTCCTTTTGAGAAGAGTCCAGGGAAGAAGCCAAGCTGCTGCGTCTGGTCCTGACCGACTCTCTTCTGAGATCTGTATCTTGATTTCCTCACATGAATACTGATTTGTCAGAGGTATATTTTAATCATATATATGTTCTAAAACCCTATACCTGCATGAGGTTACCTTGTTCTCTGAATCAAACACACAATTCTTTACTGCATTTTATGTTTAGAAGTTTAATACTGTAATAAATATTAAGAAATTTAGCCAACTATCTGAGACAAAGATAGCTAATTTCTATTAACTTTGGACTACATAGAAACAATACTTAGCTACAATATATTTTCTCCTTCCACAACTGAGTAATTTATCATAGAATCTTAAATAATACGAATTTTGGAAATTCCTAATTTAAAACTTATTTTGAATAGTTACAGACTAGCTCTTCAACTAGCATAAAGACAGCACAGCATTACTATTCTCACCAAATCATGTAAACCATATCTGTTGGCTTTGAAGGCTCCTACTGACTCAAATCACAGCTGAAGATGTAGCCCACAATTTAAAATCCACTGAAAAACATTAAAGCCTTCAAACTTGATATTTGCTTGTGTTCATGCTATAAAGCTCAATGACTATAATAGTCATGGAAAATTAACACTGAAGGGGCACAAACTAATTTAGAATGAATTTGTTTTAAACATGGATGAAGACAATTCATTTGCCTGATTGCCTAGAGAAATGAAGTTTTGAATGATGAAATTGAGGCCAGCTGTTGAGAGAAAGGGAAACTCAGATAAAACTGGAGAAATATAAGGGTGAAGACAGGAGTCAGCAATGTGGAGAAAACTGTCCCATTTTTATATGGAAGAAGTCAAGAAAGTTCTTATAAAGAACTGTAAATTAAGTTACTAGAAATTTTCAGCATAAAAAGTCAGTGTGGATAAATTATTTTTAAAAATCTAGTTATGCTTCTGCTTCTTAACTACTTAGCAATCTTTCAACTAGACTATCAAAACATTGTTTTTGTTTGGTTTTGTTTTTTTTTTTTTCCTCCATGTTTTTAATTTGCTGCTGGAACCAGATGTATTCAGCCTCTGTGCAGTGACCAGTCAGACACCAGGAGACTCCATCTCAGCACCCACACCCTTCTAAGAGGACTTTGTTTGCATGTAGATTGGTCATGTTATCAGTTCTCTTCTAGATCTTGAGCTTTACCACACATGAATCAGTTCAGGTCTGTTACATATCTTAGAGAAATTGGAGTTGGCTGGCCAGCTATCTGCAACAATAGGAACTGTCTGAGGAACTCAGCTTCCTTTTTTGCAGTCTGCATTTACACAAAGCCCATCAAATTGGCTGTGGTCATTATGAGCTTCTAATTAAACCTTTCTAAAGACAAGGTCACAGACAATTAAAAGGAGAAAAAAGCTTAGCAAAAGCTCGAGCTACCGGAAGCTTGCTTTTGAAAACCCTCAAATACCACAGAGCTTTTAAAACAAAAGCAGAGGCAAGATGCACTCTGCATTAAGATAGCCTCTTCCAAGTTGGCGTATACAGTACGTGCTTCAGATACATTTTTCCCAAAACAAAAATCTTGCAGGAGATCTATTGTTAGCTTTCAAATAGATGTACAAGTCAACGACATTTTGGTGAAATATATATATATATATTTGAAAGAATACTCATCCACTAAGGCATACCAGAACCATAAGGCAGTTGTTTTATATAGTGACACTCAGCACAAGCCGGCTGCAATCGAAGAAGACACTTGATACTTTGGTTTGCAAGACAACCTGAAAACACAATGCCTGACTAACATATGAAACAGTACCTTAAATCCTGAATAATGACTTAAGGAATAAAACAGCAAAATAAAATTATGCAGAGGTTAATCACCAGATGGGAGACGAGCATCCACACTTAGCAGCTAACATCATGAGGAAATCTGAAGGCCAATATGTGCAGACACTACAGCAGATAAGGTAGCAGCAAGTAATCCTCACAATGAGATAATACAGCTTTCTCATATCATTATGATTTGAAAAATATAGTAACTTCATTTGAAATATCAAAATCTAGTCAGCATAAGCTATAATATTAATATGGTGAGTAAAGAGAATAAATAGTTTCATCCTATTTAATCATAAATTTGGTTTAATGACCTTTATCTGATTATATGAGCAGCCCAAGCAACAATATTAAATAAATAAATAGAATATTAAAAGATTTTTAGCAGATAAGCTGCTTGGAAATATCCAAATTAAATGCAGTTTGGGGAGGGGGGCCATGCTTAATGGTATATACATATTCACAATTCAGATGACTGCACAGGTGCTCCAGCTGAGCCCCAAGCCCATTGCTGAAATCCTGTGAGAAACCTCTCAGTGGCATCCTACTGGGAACTAAAGGATTTTTCAGGTGAGATACTAGTTTGACCCTTAGTCAGCTTTCTCTTGTGAGAAAAGCCTTATAACTCAAGGTATTCTTCTTTTCCTCTATACACAATATAATTATACAGTTTCCTAATGTGCTTGAACTTAAGAACAACGAAAAAAATCAAAGCTGTGTTCTTAAGCTTGTATTAAATAGTAAACAATGTGCTTCTTTTCCCAGGCAGAAGCACATTACTTCACACACACCATGTCCAAAGAGTCCCATATATATATATTTTCTCAGCAATAGTACCAGCATGAAAGTACCACAGTTCCTTCAATTTTCTCCCCTCTTTACTTTTGTTCCCACCCTTCATTTTCTTAGCTGTGTGCAGTTACACCTTGACTTTTTTTTAAAAAAAAATAATAAAAAAAAGCAAAATAACTTCCCAAGCACCACATTAAGCTCCATTGACATATCTGAGCAGGCAAAACACTGAAGTCAGTACTTCTACAAAAGACAGACCTTCACCATAAGTCAAGGTGCCTGCTAGCTTTCTAAACAGGCTTGATTAGTAAAACAAAAATATATTATATATAAGTTCTCAAATGCAAGTGTTATCCCAGAATGACACTGGCTGTATGATCAAGACAGATAGTGTTTTATCCTGGCTTACAGATATATTTGCATCTAGAGTTCAAAATGAATATTTTATCCCATTGGCAAGTATAGAATCCATTTCTTAATGGGAAAAGAAAGTTGCATCATTGGGTCTACCTTTGTCAAAGATTTATATCTCAGATACAGCAGAAAATAAAATATTGGAGACAAATAAGTGATCCTTAATATGGGCTAAAACAATACCTTTGACTGACATTGTATCCTTGCAACTTTTCCAAGTCTAAATACTCTACAGGTGAGTACTCCACCTTGAATCTTTCCCAGATCCCTGAACTTAAGTTTCCACTCTTGGAGAACTACCTACTCAGATCAAAACAGGGAAAGCAACTTCTTTCCTCACCAGCTGGTGATTTTCTAGAAGAGCAGAACCAATAAGCACTGCTGAGGCCTCCTAGCAGAGCTCAGCTGGGTGTGCTCAGGAGTAACTATTCTGTTAGAAAAGACCATCACCCTCCCCACCCCTACACTCTCATCCCCAATGGGACACTCATCCTCCACTGTCCCCTAAGAGGTGCTCAGCTGAGGTTCATAATTTGCTAGATACATATCTAATTTAAGACCAAATACAAGCCTATATAAGAGAGTATGTGACAGGTGCGTGGTATTTTGCTGAAGAATTTTTGCTTTAATTGTAGCAATAGGTTTCTGGTAGCAGAATATCTATATCGAAGGCTCAGTCTTACACAGCACAAAACATTATCTATGCAGTAAGAACCAGAAAGCATTATGTATTTCATTATACATTTAATCTTGAAGTATCATATTAAAAATTGAACATCCTCACATTTATGTAGAATAAGGAAAAATCAGTTCTCATACAGAAAAACGAAACCCAGACTTCTACGGAAAAGCATCCCCCTGCCCTCCTTTCTCATCAATATCCCTCACTTGCCCTTCCATATCTCTTAAGTCACCCTGACCATAACTTCAGCCTCCTTCCTTGGCTTTTACAGGCAGTTTCTCTGAAACATCTTGCCCACCAATTGCCAGTCAACAAGCCAAAGAAATCAACGCAGAGCTTCACACTTCCTGTCAGAGAAGACAGTAATTTGAGCTTTTCCTTCTGGCTGTTAAATATAATGAAACTTGTCAGAAGTATTTCCAAGATTTCTACCCTCTTCTGTTCCCCCTGCCAGTGGGGGGACACTGGCTTATGAGAGTAGATGGAAACTGGCACTGTCTTAAGCCTTATAGTTTAAGGCAGCCAAGTTTGATTCTTACATACACTGCAAGAGCAGATGTTGAATGCTTTCTAGCCTTTGTGGCCTAGTGAATGTATTTGTTTGGGGAAAATATAAATGACAAATTGACTTTTAGATTAATGGCTACCACATTGGTAATGTACAAATCACTTTTAGCAGCCAATATTAACTTGGTAAAGAGAAGCTTGCTAACTGCTCTTTAATTAAGTACACTTAATGACCATAAGGGGATTAGTAGTCTTGTCTGATAATCAATAAGCATGGCAAGATTGCTGCCCCATAGACAGGGGCTAGAGAACAAAATTAATCTCTGCAGATTAGTTCAACTTGGTTTGTTTACTAAGACTGTTTCAAAATTACTTTGGTTTAATGTGTTCATAAAATAAAAACATTTTACAAAATATTTTTTCTCATTTAGCCAGTGTTAAAATGGCACGTGTACTTGCTAAGAAAACACCATCTTGGGCAGTAGTTAGTGCATATCAGTTCAGAAGAAATTAAAAAAAGATGAATACCCATGTTGCAGTCTCCAGAGAAAGCCAGAGACTAAAGCAAATTACAAGGAACACAGTGCCTAGAAGACCTGGAGTGAAATGTCCCCACAAAACCACTCCCAGGAACAGGGGAACTCATCATTGCTACTGCCTGAAGCCCCTGACCTGCATTGCCTTCATCTGCTTGCACATGGGTTTCCCTTTCACTTCTTGTTCAAGTTGAGGCCATTACAGAGGGCTATGAACAGCCATGGGAGAACCTGATCAAAATGTCTTTATTCTCAGCATAACCTGTTTGCTAACAGCAGGTAGCAAACTTCGCAGCTGAAACACTGCTTATTTCACGTTTGCTCGAGGTGCTTCCACTCATCCATAGACACACACCTTCCATGATCTGGTCTTTCTTAGTTCCCTGGAGAAACATATCATCTTCCCTCTTCTGCGCTCCACAAAATAATTATGGTTCAGGCCCCAGCAATGCCAGATCTGCCCAGCTCAACCTATTAAATCTACTTATTCTGTCCATCCCCACCAGCTCACCTTTCCATAGACAAAATTCCCCTCCCCAAAGAGGGCCTAATGGTCCTTGTAGCACCACAAATATGCACCCTCGATACCCCAGCTCTTCCGCTCAAGGCTATTTAGAGAGCACCTGAATGCTTGCTGTCCTGCTCACAGGTGTTTCTCCTGAACAAGTGACAACTAAAAGCCAGCTGCAAATACCGTGCCTTTAAAAATCATTTTTTTTTTAAACACATAAAATGAAATATAGATGGTTTATGATATTTTTTTCTGGTTATTTTTGTGTACAGAAGAGTGTTCCTACTCAGAGTTTAAGGGAGAAAGAGAAGGTGTTACAAACTGATCATCACATAGGACACCAATCCAGAGACTTTGGCCATACCTAGCTATCTCCTCTGGATAAAGCATGGCAGTGTTATTCTTTCCATACACTTGGAAAGTAGGAGGGAGCTTTGTGCAGAAACACAGAGGAAAGCTTTTTCTATTTAAGGTTTCCTTATGCTCACCCCAAGAGGTATGCCTCAGCCCAATGCAAAGATTGATCCCTCCAGTTGGAGGGCTGATGTTCTAAAGAGTCAAAAGCCAGTAAGCATTGCACTGAAATAACACTGGCATTCCTCCCTTTCCATAAGCATAAAATGCAAAGAAAAGCCCAAAACAGTAGAACTGTTCTTCATTCAAATGGCTTTCTTTCAGGAACAGATGTATGTTTACATTTTAGTGAATTCATATAACAAATTCAGAGAAATAAGAAATTATGGTTAGGAGTGGTTTCTAAATAGCATCTTTGTTTCTTCCCTTTTCTCTAAAAATGAAGCTCCTAACTAGTTCTTCTAGTTCAAGTGTCATGGGTGTAGTAAATCAAGGAGCTTAATTGTAAAATAGAAGCTTAATTGTAAAATAAGACACGTATGTTATATTGACCCTTATGCTACCACAGCCATAGGGATATTAAAATTGATTTCCAACAAACTGAGGCCTTCTGCTTTCTAATCCTGTGTCCCACAAATATATATTAACCTGACTCCCTAAACAGTGGTAATTAGATTCCAAAAATAGCTGCTCAGATAGAAAGCAGAACATAAAAGTTCAGCCTGCCTTCACACGGCTCAACATCAGCTGACAAAGTGCAAAGAACAGTTTGCATGCTGACCAGGATGAAGCTTTGTTGTTCTCAGCTTATAGGAAGCCCTCAAGCTTGATTCAGCACTTGCCTGGTACACAGCAACCCGAGCAGGGTCCTCTCGCTATTATTTGTACCCTCCCATCATGTTATTCCTTAATTATATCTTACCCTCCATGCTGTATTCCAGTTTCCAAGCCCTTCAGATCAGGAGTGCTTTAACTGTACATGCTTATGAAGTGCTTCATCACCTTCGCAGTCCAAAGAGTGATAAGCCACACTGGCTTCAGTGTGCCCAGGTTTTTAAACACATTTAAAACAACCCACCAACCTGACACCTCAGGAGTGGCTCCTCCTAACACACATACTCCTCTCCAACATCGCCTGGCCAAGGCAGGACAGAAGGAGCTGTTTCGGCCCTGACCAGAGCTCGCATACAAGCTCCATCACAAAGCCAACTCACTCTAGGAAAGGACTAGCTCTGCAATTTCCACCTCAAATACACAGGGATTAGCTCCTCCTAACCAGGCCTACTTGTCATGGGGCACCACTCATAGCTGAGGGCGAACTGGGCAGCCCCTGGCAGCCTCAGCTGTGTGCAGGTGCGAGTCAGGGCCCAGGCAGCCTGGCCACCTCTAGAGGCAGCCCAGCTCACACCAGCCTTCACTCAGGGCAGTGTTGAAGGGGAAAATGGGAGCCAGGGCACTGCAGCTCTCCACGCCCCCCCAGGGCACCCTGCCACTCAGACAAAGTGTTCAGCCGCACGGCGATCTGCTGGGTAGAGCTGGCACTCAATCACAAAATGAAAGAGCAAGGTCCTTGTTCTTCTGTTACATTGCCTCTTTGTCACAGTAGATGCCTGCTACCTCTGTAGCCTTGTGAGCTCAGCCCTTGTTCTGTGCTGACTTAGAAATAATAATAAAATAATAAATGAATGTAACTGTATTGACTCCAAGACGGTTAGGCTGTTATAAAATGGATGTAACAAAAGGACAACTCGGCATTTTTATCCTCTTTGCCTGATGAGTTCTGTATTTCTACATGTATTCCTTCTCTCTTTCTGTCCACATTTGGCTTTCTCTCTGCACAGCTGCATTTTCTCTCATTTACAGATCTCTTTTCCTCTCTGCAGATTTTGCCTTCCTCTTCCAACATGGCCATGACTGTCTCACATTCAGATTCTTCCGGATCTTTGGGCATGCTTGATGACTACTATTTGCTGCCCCTTCTGGCCACTGTAAATCTGTTTATATTAGCCAACCTCTACCCCAGACCCCCCTTGCTGTTGTCACGGTCTTTAAATTTAAAATTGATTTTTTATGCATTTGGGAAGTCTTTCCTGTTTCTCATTGCTTTGCCAAAATGAAGTCTACTGAAATAAGTGCAATTTGGCTGGCCCACAGTGCCAAATAAAAATAATTTATTTTTAAGCTGGAACATCTGTTAAGATCATTTGACTTTGTGAACAGAACTTCTAAACTGCCTCAATCCAAGGATCTTGTGCTTCATAGGTATTCAGTCGCGGGGCTCCTGCCACCTGCTTTTAAACACTGATGGAATAAACAAAGAGAAGTAAAGCATAAGAGCAACCCATCATAGTGATTTGGTTACCAGGCACCATTACATTCACTAGCGTGTGACCCAATGTGATCCAAACGTGATGTGTTTTCTGTGAATCACACATGCTCAACTCCATTGTGGATGTTCTTCCCATAAAAAGGACCCATGAGTAAATCTAAGTAGAGAAACAAGTTAGCTTTGCACTTAATATCACCTTCCTCTTCCCAGCTGTTTCTGCTGTAAGTCTATAAAATAGTGGCATAGTCCTCTAAAAGGATGTCATAGCATCTCCTGATTTTCTTGGAGCTATAAACCATGTTGCAGATAGGCCTGCAGATCCTTTTGTTATGCTGCTCTTGTGAAAAGGTTTTGTAGTGTAAAGTGACTGACCTTAATCTTTTCACTTTGGGAGCTGAAATTTTTTTCCCCTGAATCTTCTGGTTGTAAGACAGAGTCCATTTATATGTAAGATATAAGAATAGCCTGGCTCAGCAAGTCATTTAGAAAGACATTTGGTCAATGTAAAGGAGCAAGGGAAGGAGGGGGAAGGGATCCCCCCTCTCCATTGTACCCTTTCGTCATGGTCACCTTGCGAGTGGGTCTCTGTGTCTAGGTGACAAAGGAGCAAGGGAATCAATGTAGGAACTATGTAAAACCTCACATATTGCAAGTATAGGCACGTTTATGTCTTACAGCATTATCAAAGCCCATCTTAACAATTTGCCTGAAATCCATCAATGTACCACAATCACAAATATATCAAAGACTTTTTTTTTTTTTTTTGTGGCCATAGTCAGCATGTAAGATATAAAAAGCAGAGGACAAAGAGTCATCAAAAAAAAAAGAAAAAAAAAAAAAAAAGAAGAACTTGTTCATTTTACTCCAGTCTGAGATACAAAGCAAAACCAGCACAGTGTTGTAGTTGTCTGTAATCCTTTTTTGTTCCCTTACAATGTGTGGCATTGGCCTCAAGAAGCCACTAATGCCCTCCCACAACTTTTTCTGTTACCCATCTGTAAGGAGTGGGATACACAGAAATACCAAGTGCTCTCTAACCACTTGGACTGATTCAACATTTCCCACAGTACTAGTGGGATGTGGGAGCTTACCTCCACCCTATGGATGGAAAAGAGCTGGTAGCTGTCCTGTCCAAGCTCATGTAACCAAACCAGAGCAAGACAGAGACTGATTAAAATGATTTTGTGTTCCTTTGCCCCATGCTGCTCAGTAGAAAACACTCCCAGCCAGGTCCCTGGTGCTGCTGTAAGCTATTTGTGTTGTACCTCGCAGATTTAAACGCTGTGGAAGCAGCCGCAGTTGTACAAGGCTTGTGCCATAGCTTTTAGGGTGCCTTGTGCAGAGAAAAGGAGGCAAGCCAGGACGCAGCAGGATGTGGCTGATCTCAGTCTTCTGGAGGAATGTACAACTGCCAGGGGCAGTGACAGCCAGACAGAAGGGATTAAAAACAAGAAACAAGTGTCTAGTGAGACTACGTTACAGTGTTTTTAGTTTTTTTTTTTTTCTCTGTTTTCCAGGTAAGGTAGGAAGAATTTGGTAATGCAGCTTCTAGGTTTTTCCATAACAACAATCAGGTTGTATTGGATGCCCTGCCTTTTTCTTTATTAACAAGCAGGCCTGGTTTCTGCATTTCTAGTGAGGCTGCTCTGGATTGCAATGCCCACCACCAAGCCTGAGATTACAATCTGCCTTGTCCAACTACCACTCGCGATAATGCTAGGGACACATATAACCTCTATTTGAGAGTATCCTTAGGGCCAGCCCCAGTAAAATTTATGCTGCTACTGTAAATATTTTTTTCAAGTGGAAGCAAAAGCCTGGGCTGGGGCCCTGAGCTCAGAGTCCCTGCGAGCCAAGGGCTTTCAGCCTGCATCTGTCCTGCGCTGCCCCTCTGCGCCTTCCAGCGGGTTCGTAAAAGCACAAGTTCTGGAAGGAAATGCATAATTTTTCCCCTTTAAATCCAGTAAAGAGTGGGCAATTGCTTCTCAGAATCAGGGCCCAAATGCAATGAGCAGAGGGCTCTCCACTGGAAATGGCTACATGATTTTTCTGGTCACTTCATGTTTTCAGGACAGTTTTGGTGGTGCAGTGCTGACCCTTCAGGGAAGAAGAGTGAGAGGAGGCTGGGCAGGGGGTTAGTTCTCGCTCAGCACTTCTTTTGTGGTCACGGGAAACCACTGTATGAGTATGTGGAGGTGTGGCAGCAGAATGGGGCAGCCTGGAGGGAGTGAGCTGTGGTGGAAGCTGTGGGCAGGGGCTGGGGCCCAAAGGCCACCTCAGGAAGACGGACCATGCTTAGTTGTATGGCTCAGCTGCCATGGGCTGCAGACATTAGCTTCATTAACACATTTTCGTTATGTGGGAAAGGAGAAAACATTAGGTGAAAGTTCAGGGGAGGGTAAGGAGAGCAACCTGTGTACCGGGCAAGTCCTGCAGCAGGAAGCCAGCAGGCCGTAGGGAAGGCCGAAGCCCTTCTGTTTCATGATATTTGAGATATATGAGATTTTCACTGGCCTGCAGATCCAGTTGTTGTGGGTTTATTATTATCATTTAATTAGGGGCAGCAGTAAAGTGGGAAACTACCGAGGGTGTTATGCAGGCTTTCCTTTCAGAACCACAGAGGAGCCCCATTGACTTCTGGTACTGGCGTGATGCCCTCGCAGCCCAATATGTGTGCCCCCACTGACTTCCTCCGACAGCCAGCCCTCACCTTGTGGACCTTCACAGTGAAGCTGTGAAATCAGACAGAGTATGGCAGCTTAAACTGGAGAGTGTTAGGAGTGCGATTTGCAAAGCAGAAGGGGAATCGTTGCGAGGGGAGGCATCCCCCAGCCCTCGCCTCCCTATCAGCATCCCTCCCTCTCCAGGAATTTGGTAACTCCTCTAGTAGCAGGCTGGCATTTTGGAGCAGGCGGATGGCCTGCCCTCTATCCAGCAGCTTGCGGAGCCCACCTTGCCCGTGCTAAGATGCCCGTCCTGTGCTGAAGTGCCTCACCAGATAAAATCATTTTCATCAAAGCAGGCCACAGTGCCGGCTGCTCAGCAGCGGGCAGCGGCTGATGAGCGAGACGAGGCCACGAGGCAGCAGAGAGGTACGGGATTTGTGCTAAGGCTTCGGGACTGCCTTAAATCTCAGACATCTGCCAGTGTAAGTACGGCTGAATCGCCGGATAATTCTGCTGGTGGCGCTCCTGGGAACACCCAGCCTGAGCAGAACAATTTTGAAGGAAATTACATGAGCTGGGATTTAGTGTTGTCTCTTTAGCTCGTGGAAGAGATAATCTGGCCCATTTAATGTGTAACAAAATTTGCTCCGTTTCACAGGCGTAAGGACGTAGTTTTGCCTTGAGAAAGCAGCAGTAAATGACTCTGAAGTCCTGCTGTCACTTGTTCACTGAGCTGCTGTAATGCAGAGTGGCAAGGTCTGTTTTCTGGGTCTGCTTTCTACATCTAAGTAACACTCTTTATAAAGAACCCCGCTTAGTCTTATGACAAAATTCCTCTAGTGTGACACAGAAAAGCATTGACATCATTCTTTAAGGCTGTAGAATTTATGGCACAGTTAATTATTAATTTGGCTGGCATTTGTAAAGTAGGAGGGAGTTCTTGTGCTTTTAGGCCATGCTCTCAGTGTGTAAATCTCTTGTATGGCTGCCATAATAATATTCCTGCAGCTATGTTGTCACCTATTGTAATTTTTCTGCTAATAAGAAAATTTAAACTAACCAGGAATCCTAAATTTGGAGACTAGTTGTTTATTTCAAATATACTCTAGAGAAATAATAATGCAGTTCTGCTCTGAATTTAATTTAAACAGGAACAGGCAAAACAAATCTCTGCGGAGGGCATTTGACAATAATAAAATATTTCTCCCAGCGGGTGAGCTGGTAGCAATTGTATTGTTGCCATCAAAGCTCACGTTTCAGCAGGTCATTACCATCATAACAAGCCCTTGGACCAACTGGCATGGACATGCAACATTGAGCTCCTGATGGGCACATTATTTCAGACCTTTAACTTCATGGAGAACAAGACAAATACTCCTGGGAACGGAGGATTATATTTTGAAATTCCTTTCTTTTCTGTTCTGTTTAATAATAAGATCCTGCGTGTAATCAATCTACCACCACTTGCTTTTTTATATTAACAGAGATTGTAAGAAACTGGCCTTGAGAATTTGAACACTAAGGAAGAATGGCTTTTAATCTTAACAAAACGGTAACAATTAGCACAGTCAGGATGCATCAACGCAAACACTTTTGAACACTTATGAATAAAAACTGTTAAGAGAAAGTAAATGTACCCATATTCTTTCCTGTGCTTAGGTTTTTTGTTTGTTTGTTTGTTTGTTTTATATAGCACAGCCTCAAGGAGGAAGTTTGTGAATTGTATGCTAGAGGAGAAACAATCTATATACACAGAATCAGCAGCTTATCAGACAGGAAAAACACACTCCTTGTAATGCAGATACTGCAGCCAGGCTGTATAACGAAGGATATAGTAATTAACAAAGTGCCTTGTGAAATCAGAGACCTACATTACACTAGAAAGACAAAATGCAAAGTAAAGGGGTAGTGCAAGAAAAAAAAATCTGTTAAGGAGAATGAACAGCCTCTGCAGAAAAACTAAATTCAGAATTCAGAAAACAGATGAAGGCTTTCCTTTTCTTCCTTTCTTCAGTTTAGGGCAGAAGCCAGGATAAGTAATGGTCAAAACCAAAACAAAATGAGAAAAAAGGAAAAGGAAGAGGAAAAAGAGGAAAAGGAAAAGAGGAAAAGATAGAAAAAGAAGAAAAAAAGGAAAAGGAAAAGAAAAAAGGACATGCTTTCTGCTGAATGAGCCTGTTTTTTTGTTTTTTTGTTTTTTTTTTTTTTTTTTTCCCAGTAGGGTATTGCCAGGTGATCCCACAGGAGGACATTTATAGTGCTACAGCATGGGAGCTTGTACCTCTAAGGGCAATATTCCTATCTTGGTTATCCAAATCCGTCTTTTTTTTTTGACTTTGTTTTTTTTCATGGTTAACTTCTATTTGCATTGCAGCAGCATTGGCATTGTGTATTAAGAAGTCCACGTAACTGCACATGTAATAGCATTGATTGCTGCAGGATTTTTGTTCCTTTTCCATCTCTAAGAAAGGAGAGACCACCACAGACTACTTTTTATTGGTGCTTGCCAGACCCTTTTGCACTGCAAACCCACAAGGTCAATGAAACAACCACCCGAACGAAAAAGCCCAGATCAAGTCAAGAGAAGTGATTTCTTGGATGCGAAGCTCCAAAGAACACTTATAACCCCTCAGAAATCCCGTGCCATCTAGTAGCCACCTCGGCACGTGGCACGGTTTCCTTTTGCATCAATATTGACGGCATTGGCCAGCTTGCGCATGCAGACGGTGCCAGGGTAACAGCGTGGGAGGAGAGGAGCGCTCGGCGGCCAGCCTGACGTGGGGACAGGGACAGACGCCCGTCAACCTGACTGCCGCGGTGGCAAAGCCATGCTTCCACACGGGGCTGGCGTGTCTTATTTGGGCAGGGGGGTGGGCATGCAGACTGTGTCAGTCAAAATCTCGTTTTTGCTGAGATGAGCCATAGCCACCACGGGAGCACTGCCGGTTTGCCAGTCTCCGTATTTTAGTAAAGTGGCCTTGCTGCAGCCGCGCTTTAAGTCTTTAGCGCTGGATAGCAAGTGGTAGCAGCACATGCTGGTTGAGCTACTAATGCCACTGCCCCAAGCCCTTTCTTTGCTTTCAAGATTTCGTAGCAATTTTCATAGTTTAGAGACGTTTGTGCTCCTAGCCAAATTCCCCACAGATACCTAGCAAAACGTTTCTGCCTACCTAAACACTTCCATTGGGTTTCTATCCACTTCCTGGCTTTGCTGCAAAGACAGGGCAAGGTTTTAAAAGAAAAAAAAATATAAAAAAGGAAAAATAATAACAATAATAATAATAAAAAACCACAACCTACAACCCAATCAACTCTGCAGACTTGCATCCCTCGAAGTCGCTGTATTTCACTGTTCCCTGTATTTTCCCTCCTGTATTTTCTCTTCTGTAATGTTAGATTTATGATAGTACAGTGCTGCGTAAGCCCCTGATAAAAAGTGGTACAGAAATGCTAATTAAGATTTTTTAAATTGTATGTGAAAACATTTCACCAGCGAGTAGGTGCAATCCCGTGCTGAGGAAGACTAAGCACCGCTGTTGACAAGTGTTTTTCTTTCCCCTTGGTGCGTGAGAAATTGTAACACCCCTTTTTTCACTCTTAAGGCATGGTGCAGTATTAGTTTTCCTTTGAAGAGCTACTTTGCAATAGTTCCAAATCAGAACACTGAAGAGGGGTGAAAAGCAGTTCTGTGCGCTGTGTGTGTATGCACGAATGCCAGTGTACGCATGCAGGCACCACTGTCAACACTAACATCTTCCTTTGAAGAGTCCTTAAACTTCCCATTGTTCTGCTGCTCCTTTTACTGAAAACCCCTAATTATTAAGTACAGTTAAAATATAGATGGTCCTAACAGCAGTAAAGCGATCCCCTCCCATTCCGAGGGGATCCATTTTAGTACCAGCAGCCCGCGACGCGCAAAGAGCCCCTGGTAGCTCCTGTCCCCAGGTGTCACGCTGCTCGGTAGCCTTTGTGTCATCGGCCAAAATCTCCAGGGAATGGCCAGCAGCGAAGGTGAGAAATATGTTGGCACACACAATGACAAAATACTATCAAGACAAGCTAAAAAGCAAGAAAAGCACGCATTAGCACTTCTGTGATGGTTCCAGAAGGGTCCACAGGCAGCGCGGGCTGACCCCAAGCAATCGGGGCTGCAGCCTTTCGGATGCAAGAGGCTGCGAGGCCACTTACTGTCGGATTTGAACCATTTGGATCTTGAAGACTTATCGGTGCTCTTCATTAACACCAATCTATATTATCGCTCCTGTGGCTGTTTACTTCCATTCAGAAAAGCTGGATCAAATTGATACAGATTTCTTTTTTCTTTTTATTACCTGAACACACAAAAGGAATCTCCTACGGTAGGAAATGAATGATAGACTCGGTTGTTGATGAGAAAGCAAATAAGTACCTCCAGATGATATTAATGTGATCTTAAAATAGTGGGAAAGTTTTCTTTTATGACATTGACAGAGAGGCAATGATTTTGAGTAATGCAGGTTGATGTGAAGATGCTTTAAGATTAAATAAGTGCTATATAAAGGCCTGTCAGCCTGAATTCTAATGTGCTATGAGACATTTTGCATACTCTTAAATATGCAAAATGTCTTGTACCACCCCGGAATTCATTCTGACAAGGCTTTATATAGCATTTATTTACACTCATATTGTACTTCGAGGGAAGAGGGGTAATGCTTGCTACTCTTTGAATGGAAGTAACAAAAGGTAATGCTAATTGGTTTGTCTCCTTCTTAGAAAAAGAAAATAAAACCAAAAAAACCCCACAACACAAAAAATAAAATAAAAGCAATCAAAAGTGGAAGCTTGTTTAATATTGCTCTACCATCATCCTGAAAGGCATAATAATTTGAGTTACACATCTGAACTGATTGGAGTTACAGAATCATATCTCCTTTTTGCATTTAACAATATATACAATATAAAATAAATACATTTACACAAATGGACATTGGTTGGAGCACACGGTATGATACACATCACAAAAATATACAGTTGATTGCTATACAGATGTGAAGCCCATCTACAGCTATAGACATGTTTGTTTTTATTTTTTGTTTTGTTTCGCTTTTTAACTACTGGCTATTATGCAACTCCTGGATTATTATAAGCAGTTTAATTTTTTTTTTGTCCTTTTGCGATCTTTGCACGATAAGACTGCCATAAAATGTTTTCCTAGGCAGGTAAACAGAGACGCTTAAATAATTAAAATACAATCACCAACACCCATTTTCTCTTCTATAAGAAAAATAGCAGTTTTAATTTTTTATATCTTTTTATGTTATCATTTAAATGCAAAATAGTGGAATAAATACAACAATCTGATCTGATTGAAACAAATGTGTAACTTCTGGGAGTTACACAATCATATTGCTTTAAATAAGAAAAAATTAAAAAATGAAGCAAAAATAGAAATTAAATTGTTATGGCTAAAACATACACCCTTTGAAATTTTCCCAACACTTCACATTAAGTAAGTGGTCTTGAAAGAACTCTTCTCCAGCAAGGTTTAAGATGAACAATATTATAAAGCCCGTGCAGTTCTTTTAGCTATATTTCAGGTAATGCTTTTACAGTCTTGAGATACTTGTTCTTTTGCAGCTCCAAAAAATTACTGAAAATGAAAACTAAAATTTGCACCGTGTGCCTTTAACACATCTTTTTTTTTTTTTGTATATTTCTAGTCAATTGGCTTTTGACCCTGAAGCCCAAGTTCTTTAATGTGATACAGCAAAAACAATATTTATATTATATATTTATATATATATAGTGTACTTGAACAGTAGCAACTTAAACCCTGCACAAACTTTCTGGAAAATAAACTTTTTTTTTGCACTCTTACATATATAAATAATCTTATAGAATCAGCACCTTTTTCCCAGGAGTTGTATTTTTTTTTGACATTTTTTAAAAAGGGATGTGCCAATTTCTGAACTCCTATCACAGCTATAAATTTCAAGTTATTGACCATCTGAATGAATTGCTAATGATGATTTATCTAGAATCACACTACAGTCACTTCTCTACTGAGAAAACACAATCTACAATATAGTCCCATATAGCTAATGATAGATACACTTTTTTTTTTTTTTTCTAGCACAAGGCTGATGGACCATCAACCCATTGTTATTTTGTTTAAAGCACACAACGTAGCAATAGTTTTGGAAACTTGTCCGCACCAAAAAAGTTTTGCAACAACACAGAGCGAGTTAATAACAACATCTGAGAGATGATTGAATAAAAGCTATATTTACAGCATTTAAAAATTAGACTTATCTATAATCTTGAAATATTCAAAGTTTTATTTCTAAGCTATACATTGGTATTCTATAATAAACTGTTACAGAAATTATCCCTTGTTTTGAAAATATTATGATTTCGACGTGTATCTGATCATAACGAGTATTTGTTTGGAGTTTCGATCTCTTAATTATTACTAGGAAGAACCTTATTACCGGTAAGGAATAGAATATACTACTGTAATCTCCTGAGGAATTGTACATCCAATATTGTCTCTAATTCTACCCTGTGTCTATAAGCACACACCACAAGAATCCAAACACCACAAGAAGAACAAGACAACAGTCTTTGAATGCAACATAAAAATTCAGAAAAGCACAGCAAACATGAAACATTGAAAAGCTGAACTACATTTCTTTTGTTTGTTAGGATTACAATTTTAATTACATCTGTGTACATAGAATAAGGATGTTCACATAGTACAGGGAGCAGCTACTAACACTGGTACATTGGTATAGCATTTGATGGAGGTTATTGTTTATTGGTTATTTAGCGACTGTAGTTTTCTGGGGGCATCTAATTGGTTTATACATTAGATTACACCTCTTAACAGTCTTGAAACTGACTGACTTTCATGCTGTGACAATACTGGTTGAAAAGCACATATACTGGTTTAGCTACTTGTTAACAATTGCAATTTACAAAATAAAATCTAAATCAATAAATAAGGTATAGAAGTGTTAAATTGTTGAATTTGGTCAGAAGTCTACTACTCTGATTTCTTAATTTTGCAGACATTGGCATTTGCCTTATTGCCTCTAAGCTACTATCGGTTCTGAGGGTTTTCCTGTGTGTAAGGTTATAATTTTGCAAACAGGCAGTATCTCATTCATTGACAACTGAAGCAGTTAGAAATCACACAGCAACTATACCTTTGTACAGTCGCTGTCTCCTACACCTTTATAGATTGGTACTTGACATGGAGTATTTAAATGTTAGACTACTCAGATATACGGTAGGTGTAATCTAATCCTTTGAGTCAGTGAACATTTAGTTATAAACTGGAGCTCATGTTAAGAAACTGGATGTTTTGGACCAGACTGGCACACAACATAAATTGCATCCGTGATAATATGCACCTTCCCTTCAACTATTGCTTTAGTAAGATAAATTCCCACATTAATAAATGGCTGAAAACTGGTAAAGCTGGTACAAAAAAATCTCCGTTAGTAAGAAGAAACAAAACATTTAAAAAAATCTTCCTTCAGGATTCATTTGTCCTTCATTATTGTTCATCATTGTTCAAGCCAGCACAAAAATGCAGTATTTCTTTCTCTTTAGTATTGCATGAATGAATAAAGCTTAAACTATTCCCTGAAAAAGTTACATTGTAGCTAACCTAAGAAATATCTGGAAGACTTGAAAAAACAATTAAGGAATCAAATGGCTGTAACTGATCTAGATGGAAAATGCAATGATAAGAAGCAGCCGATGCATCGTCGCTTAGTCGTCTAATTAGAGACTGCTCCTATGAAATCTAATACTGCATTCAGTCAGTTCATCGTGTTGTACTGTACTGCTAGGTACGGTGGTTCTCTCTTTGATTCCTTTGTCATTGGGGACATTATGGTTCATAATAAGTTCACTGGCATCCATATTATGGATTTCCATCCTTTGGCAGGCCTGGCTTCCATCTCTCTTCAATTAGAGACCTCTTTTAAAAAGTTCAGCAGCAAAGGAAAAAGAGAAAAGGAAAAAGGAAAGGAAAGAACAGAAAGGAAAAGAGAGAAAAGGAAAAGGAAAAGGAAAAACTGCATCAGAAAGACACAGAAGAAAAAGTTGAAAGCTGCTTCACAGTCTTGCTGCTAAATATCAGTGCAGTCATTTTTTCCTTAATTAAACACTAAGTTTCTTTGCCATTATTATCCTGTTTATTTTCCCTTTTTTTTTTTTTTTTTTTTGTTTAAAACGTGCATGATGGGAAAGCCCATGATGCTTTAGTCAGACCTTGGCCTCCAGCATTTCCAAAAAAAGTTTGTGCATGGGGACTTTGCCTTCCAGTTTGATGTTGTAGAAATGCTGCACAGCCTTGGTGGAGGTTTGCCTCAGAAGTGGGAGAGTCATCAACATCTTGCCAGCACGACGTGGGTCTTCCATGTGCTGTCCGGCCTCGTAATCCTGCAGAGCCTCGTGTAAGACGTCCTGAAGTTTCTGCACTGCCTCAACATCCTCTATGTGCATTGAGTCTGCAAAACAAAGGAGCAACAAGAGGTTTCAGTTTGGTGTGCCACAAAGTCAGGTAACCCAGTGGCTGCACAGCTCTTTCACTGGTGCTGTCCTCTTTTACAGAGGAGGAAGATAATTACCCACTTATTTCTATATTGACCTTCAGAACGCTATCCGGAACCACAGTGGAGCTACAAATGTATAATTAACTCTTGGGTAAGTAATCCTTCTCCTCATCCTCCTCAAACTAGGAAAACGGTTGCCCGAGCTGCTCCATAAACCACCTCTTACAGTTACTGCGTCAAAGAAATTACAGCGCCAAAGGGCAAATGGCTGTACGAGCTGAAGTCCGCATTTTATCAGGGATGCAAGAATGACTGCCCCGTTATGTGAAAGCTTGGTAGACTTCTGCGGCAGGCTCCGAGGCTGAGGGATTGGAAGCTGTGGTCATTACCCGCTGGTCGGTGGTGCTCATGGCTACATAAAAATGACAGGATTAGGACCACTTCACTGACACAAGGGAAAAGAGGGTTTGATGTGATTTCCTGATAGGCTTAGGAAAGTTTTTCTCCCTCAGGCATATTCATATAGAGAGGCAACACTTAACATGGTCCTGAGCAGCTTTTGCTCTATCAAGCTATCATTTCCTACCAGGTGTAATCCTTTCCTCCCTCTCACTCAGAGGATGCTTCACCTTGTTGTTGTTGGGATTTTGCAACTTTTTTTAATCACTCAAAGCAAGCACCTCGTCCTGTACCTTTCCAGGTGAGATGTTTTGGTGGTGTAAGTATTGAGTGAGAAGCCCAGACAAAATGCACACAAGGAACTAAACTAAGCTGCTACATGACCCAGAAAGATTAAAGCAATGGAAGTGTGAAATAAAAAGAAAAGATCTAACTGAAATAACTGTAAAACCCTAAACAGCATAAATACAAAAGGGGAAGATGTCCCTGAGAACACGCAGTTACTGGACCATGCTGAGATGACTTCAGACGAGCAGCCCTATTTCTCTGACTTTTATGTAATCATAAATGCCAAAGAAAAAGCAATGTGGTCCAAAGAGAGGTGAACGCAAGTAAGGAAGGACAGCCATTTGTGAAATAGGCCACCAAACACCCCTGATCAGCTACCAGAATTGGGATTTTGGCCCGTGGACTTACAGAGTAAATAAAGCACCATATGAGAATGTAACTGCTGCGAGGGGGTGCACGTCCTAGGGACACTGCGCGAGCTTAGCGCAGGGTGAAGCTGGGACAGTGAATCCACGGCTGCATTAGGGCATCTCCTTGAAAAATCTAGTTAGTACAATGCTTGCTTTGCACCTTGCGGATTTTGTTTGTTTCTTTTTCTTTTCTTTTTTTTTTTTTTTTTTTGAATAAAGCTCCTGCTCTCAGGCAGGTTAATGACTGAGAAGTTGGACAGGGAAGAACCCACTTCCAGCACTGTTTCCAGCTCCTGTACTAAGCAGCTATGATGCACTAGATGAGCGTGGGCCTCATGCTTTTCCCCTGTTGATGACAACAGCAACAAATTTTCCACGTGCTTCAAATACTTGAATTATATTCTGAGAATGAAGATGCATCTAAGATTCATCTCCTGAAAGCTTACATATAACTACTTCCTCAGACAATTAGGCTGGATAGTAAATACCTCTCTTTTTTAAACACAAACATATGAAACCAAAACACAAACCAGTAAGTAACAGGTTAACCAAAATGTTCCAGCTTCTATTGTCAAAACAAATGTGCAAATTGAAAAAAAAAAAAAAAGTTACAGCTCCTGCTCTAAAACAGACACTTAATTATATACAAGTTTGGATCATTTAGCACGTTTTATTGATTCTGATGACAGTTTATCTGTTAATTACACATAATGGAGTCCTTTGGGAATTTCACGTTTAATAATTCTGAGTCTTAGTGGATACATGCTCTAGGAAGCATGCAGTGAGACATACGCTGCAGGGATGTGATACTGCACATCGAGGTGCACTGTGCTGAAAGCAGAGAAACCAAAAAATATCTCTCTTAGGAAAAAAGAGGGCCACAGCATTTTAAGAAAGATGCCAGGGAAATGGTACCTCTAGCAAAATTTAGTTCTAATTAATGTGAGCCCATTCCTCAAATCCATACATTTTTGATAGTCTTCTAATATGGCAATTCTATTAAATAATTCTGTGTCAATAAGAGAAAATCCCTGAATCCTGTATCCTACAAACAGAATGTAATCAACACAGAGATGCTAATACACACAGACAAACGTGACCAATGTCTTAGGCAAGGTGTCCAATCACTGGGCTTAATTTGGAATGCAAACCCCAAACAAATTGGCTTCATTGCTCCCCTGCTCTTCACCAAGTCCTCAGATATTCACAGTTGTGGTACAGAGCACGGGTACGATGGGCTACTCCAAATCATTTGCCACAAACCACGCACACTTTGTGCAGAAATGACACAGCTTTTCCTGCTCTCCCCAAGCCCACAGTGCAGGGCCAGGTATACAGACAACCCAGAAATATTAGGAGCATGGGATAGGAGCATTTTAGCAGCCACAAAATTCTTGGCGGGTCAAAGGCTGATTCTTCCAAAAAAAACATTTTTACACCTTGCTGCATAGAGAGACAGGTCTTTCTGGAGCACCCGACCATAAATGTTCAGCTTTTAACCTTGTATAAAGTTGGTCTGGTTCTTCCCAGAATCAGCGTTTGCAACTGAGCTTGGAAATACATGGATGGAGTCCGGATGCGACCGTACAGCATCCCTCTGGTAAACAGAGCAATTGCTGATGTGGAAGAGGAACAGCAGTAAAATGTTTAATATATTTGTTGTTGTCTTTGAAATCCATGGACCGGCGCTTCGAAACTCAAACCCAGGCAAATAGATCAGAGAATGGCACAGGAAATGGAATGAGAAAAAACAGCGGGGAGAGAGGCACTTACAGCCAGCGACTACAACTTCAAACTATTCCCTTAAAACTGCTATTTGGCTTGGAAGATTTAAAAATGATTTAATCAAATTACTATGATAATTTAACTTTCCATTTACAGAAAAGATTCAAACTCATTTCAGCTTTACCCATTCTAAGGGCTGCTAATGTTTAAATGCAAACTCACTAAATCTGTGCTATTTAATTAGACGATGATTCAGCGCACAGATTTCTCAGGAAAATATTAATCTCTCCAAATATACTTCTTCAAGTTTTAGCCTTGGAGTTTGGAACTTCCACTTTACTCCACATATTAAACGAATGTAGATCTTAATCCCTCAGGCGTAAGCCTTTGAAAATAAGGAAAAGGGTTGAAAATGCTGAACTAGCCAAGGGGAAAAGAAGAGGAAAAATAAAAGAAATCTTTGCAGTAACTACAGACTGGCAGACACTGAAGTGAATTCAGAGCAGGTTAACTTGTCGCTGATAAGTCTAGTCCACACTCATAAGAGAGGGCAATGTCAACAAGCACCGCTATAATTTAAGGAAAAACAGACTCTGTGCAACGATCCAGAAGTAAAGAAATAATTCCACAGACAATATGAAATTAAATTGTAAGTTAAGTACAAAATTTTGAATGTTCTTTTAATTTTTTTAAACCAAGAAAAAAAAACAGAAATTTTCTTTTTTTTTGAAATGGTTTCAATTGCATTCTACACAGGTAATAAGAAAACCTATACCCAGATGTAAGACACTTAAAAATTAGTGCCTTTATAAAGAATGAAAACAAACAGGGTAATTTGATAGTATTGTCATTTGGAAGCAAACAGGATTTGATATTAAGAATCCTGCAAAAAAAGCATCCCAGGCTGGTGCTCACCAGACACAAGACTCATCGATACAAGACACTGCTGAAAACATGGGATGTAAATCCAAAGGGAGGGAAAAGTTTTTGATCAGTGCCCCAGTGCAATGGGGGAGGGCGAGATCAACAAGTTAGGGCATGGACTCATTGAGCTCTGCTTTGAGAGTCTCTTTTTATCCTTGCACACACGTTGTTTCACCATCACAGCATGGGAAAACAGAATTGCACCTCTTCTGATCAGCCCCACAGAAAGCCAGTTGATTGCATCATTGTGCAGAAATGAGAGAAAAACAGAGTTCTCATCTAAGAGAAACACCGCAAGGTCCAGATACAAATGGAGATTACAATCTACCTCGTTTAAAATTCAAGCTTCATCTCAAATGCAACAAACAAACATCCAGGACACCCAGGAATAATTCAGAACACAGCACAAAGGGGAAGAACTAGCTGAAGTTTGGAAAGCACCTGAAATGAGGGCAAGGAGACCTCTCAAAATACTGCTCTCAGGAAAGATAGAGGCTGGTATGTTTGTATTGTGTATATAATATACATCAGTAAGAAGAAAGCAGAGGAAACCCAGGGGTCTCAAGTGAAGTATTTCTTCACGTCTGAAAATTCAGGCAGCATAAAGTCAGAAATTATTACAGTGAATCAAGCAGCAGGGAGTATGCAGCAGTGAACACACATTAAGATGCTGATAAAGCACATCAGAGGGGCAAATATCAACAAGTAGAGCAAGGTACTTGAAAGATAGCAATCACAGTGACATCTGTGGTTCCATACAGAGGAGTAGCTCACAAACCAAAAATGGATAAATCAGGTTAGGGAGTTGCTGGATGCTGGAAGAACTGGATGAGATGAAAAGCAAGAACAGTACACAATGCTTTTGACTTTAAGGAGAACATTGACTGTAACTAAGGGGAACAGAATCATACTCTGGGCCATGTCTGAAATAAAAGAAAATTATTTTTGGATGATATTGTCAATCCAAAAAAAAACCAAAACACCACACACACAAAAACCACCACCGTGTTCACATGGGAGAGATTCCTTCAGAATTACAGATGTCCACCCTGTCCTGCCTGAAATGTGTGACATATTTACAGAGGAAAACGTGCTTTTCTGCAAAGTGCTTGTCCACGTTGTGTTTGTGTATAATTTACAGGAGAAACACAACAAAGTGACACTTTGAAAAGCATATTGCTTAAGATAGAAGTAACCCATGGAAATTGCTGATGCCAAATCAAACTAGGTTCCCCGTTCCCTCACACAGCAATAACTCCCATCCTTTTCCAGTCTGTAAGTGAACTTGCCTCAGATAGTGACTTTGGTCCTCCCTGTGTAGGGCCAACAAATACACGTAACTTTGAACATCCATTCGCCTGTCTTCCCTGAACAGAACTATCTTCTGGGGTTTGCATGTTTAGGCTAAGAGACAAGGACACAAACAGGAGTGTTTTCCCTTGCAAAAGAGTATGGCAAAAACGGTCTGAGATCTGGATTATTCCATTGGAAACAGACACTTCAATCAGAATATATGTTGGAAATTAATGAGCAATAAACTACAAATTCCTTGTCCATAGGGATTAGAGGCAGTGGAAACCAAAATAGTAAAACAGAAGCTCGTACGCTTGGTTTTAGTGAACAAGGTCTTAGTCTGGATTGCACTACGAGACAGAAGTAATTGCTGAAATTACCATTGAGAGCCACTGGTACGCTGCTGTGGAAAAGGAGGGTTGCCAACAGCGGCTGCCCACCGTTGGATTGGTGGCACGGCACTTCACACAGGGCCTTTCCTGCCCAGCCACGGGGATTTGCTTCCCAGGAAATGCACATGCAAGCAGAGAGCTGGCCAGGGGCAGAGGCAGCGCAGCTTCGCTGGCGACCATGCACTGGGATGAGGGGACCTGGGGCTCTGTCCTCCTGCTGCCACCGCAGGCCTCCCTGCCTCGCCAGCCTGCCTCGCGCCCTGGGATGCTCAAGCTCCGAGCACATAATGGCTGTGGGGATAGTGGCTACCTCACTCATAAACAGGTGAGAAACATCACAAAGTTATCCGGTTACTACACCAAACTCCAGAAGGAAACAGCCAACCAATCCCAAAAACCAAACAAGTGACAGGGGAGTTGTTTGTTTTTTCTAAGCATTGGGGGTGCAACCGATGTGATTACATGAAAATGGACTAGGAGGAAGAAACCGTGTTTATGAGACAGGAAAACTCTGACTATCCTGGCAATTTCCTTTTCTCAAATTTGTTTCTAAGCTGTACCAGCTGCAAAAATGACATTGTTAGAAACTAAATACAGTATTTTGCAACATATTATAAACCCCAGTCTACACTGGTAATAAAGATGATGTTCTATGAAATATCATTTATAGGGTTCTATCAATTAATTTTTACTATGATAATATTATTTAATTGTAATAGCCTAGTGCTCTGAGTATGTTGTTATGGTGTCTGGAAGGATAAATAAACTGCAGGTAAGAGCTACATTTCTTACCAGGATAGATGATCATGTAACTTTTCTGGCATCTGTGCTGCTCTGTGCTTCATGATGTTAACATGCACAAGATGCTTCTCAGTTCGCACTCCTTCGGTACTGAAAGGGTTCTTTCTTTCTTTTTTTTTTCTTTCTTTTTTTTTTTTTTTAAGAGTCAGTAAGATAGTGAGACCAGAAATTGTGATGGCAAGTGGAGGCCCTTTTCTCTTCCTGTGTTACTGGCTAGACAGCCAGTATTCATGTTTAAGATTAAATTTTCAACAGTGCATAGGGTTATACTTTTAAGTGCCTAGCATCCACATGTAGGTCAAATTTTTCAAGATGCCAGCAGTCTATTAGGCAGATACACACAGATCACATTTTATAATGTGCTAATGTATTTTGACACATTAGTTACTTATTTTAGGTCTTAGATGGGAACTTTAAAATCTGGTCTCGGTTGTGACTCCTGAGATCTTCTGCAACATTTAGGCCTGAAGGAACAATTTAGTCCTTACTGATCAGGCAGTTTCAAAAATCTGCTCACCTGCAACTCCCTGTTTAGTATTTCCTAATCAATACATGAAAGCATTTTCTAATATGGAAAAGATGAGGAGGTCACCTTTTATGTGCAGGAGTGTGCACGTGTGCACTTGCGTTCACCTGAAAGTATTTTGTAAATAGTTCACCTTCCCTTACACACAAGGAAGTAATTGGTACATGCATGTTTTGGAAAACATTCAAAGTTGATTTTCTGCGTGGGTAAACAAAGTGCTCGGTGGTGCCAGATTGCTTCATTTGGGCAGTGCAAGGGGGAACGCGGGGCAGCTGCATCCGGCAGCTTCAAGGAACTTGCTTCTGTGCACAGAAGGGAAGGAAAGCAGGAAGAAACCAGGGATACTGACAGGACAAGGACAACCCTGTGGTAAGAGGGACTTCCCCAGAGTCCAAGCATAGAAGGTGCATTAATTACTATTGAATCATTGCAGAGATTTAAAACTAACCTGATACATTCTTTATTAAGCACTACAAACTAAACTTAACTATTGAAACTACACCTGCACAGTGTTTAATGTACACAGGACTAAAACATCCATACGTTTGTGCTCTTATATATGTATTTAAACTTCACAGACACTACATGCACTCTGCTCGGGATCAAGGATAATATCCAAGGTTGATAGTTCTTGCATTTCTGAAAATTTAGAGGCGGACTGGCATTGGCCAACATCAGAATGAAACAGCTGAGAAGAGCCATCAGAAAATCGGCCTGAATACCAGCTCCTTGGCCCCGCCTTTCAGAAATCAACTGGCAGTATTGCCTCAGAAACTGCACTGCAGAAATAGACCCCATGGGCCAAAAGAAAAGGCAGCAGTTGAGGTATTTTTAATGGTCACGGTAACTTAGATTTGCTGGCCAAAGCAAAGCTTGTTGTATTTATCTATACAAAATACAATCAATATTAAGACAATCTACAATTTCTTTTTCTGCTTCTATATACCAGCAGTGAAAGCAGTGTGACACTGTATCATAAATCACTAACACAGATGCAGTGCCATAAAACCACCTTTGTCTGCTATTTACAGTAGAGTTAACCTGGGAATTTCACTAGACACCGTGGATATGGCTGAAACACCTAGGAGTCCTTAATATACTTTATCCATTCTCTCTACATCTACAAAAATGTTGCTGTATTTTAAACTGGAAAATAAATAGTGGTAGTTTTTGAAGAAAGTGTTGTAGCAACAAAATACAGTAAAATGTGAACTGCTAACTGATGAACTTCATAAAGGTATTTTACTTCCTTTTCTCAGGTACAGCTGCATGTACATTAATCAATTTCTTAGTTATGTAAAAACAAGCTATTTCTGGTTTTGTCTATGAAAAAAAATAAATTTGATTTTACTTTAATAATTTAGTTTTAGCAGTATTTGTGAATTATAACACCAGTGGTTTTATATTCTTTGCTGGCCTGTAATTCTGCAGGTTGGTGTAGCCACAAAGTTTGATATCTGCTGCATGTACAACCTGGAGCTGAAATATTTAATGTCAGCAGTCAAAACACTCTGCTAAGAGGGAAATCAAATGACTGGTTTGCTTTGTAAATTCTCTGTGCAATAGTTTCTTTTAAAAGAGCCATTTTATTTCTTTTAAGATGAGGGAAGGAGATGTTTTCACTTAAATGTGCCCTGAGTTCTAGTATACTGACTTATATTTCTCTCTGGCATTATCCTTGTTGAAATTCCCAGTGAAGTTAATGAAGCTACAGATGATTTTGACACACTCTATGCACAATGTATGACTAAACTTTTTTTTTTTTTTGGCAGCAGTATATTTTATTATTACTTAACCACTGTATGCCTTTTGGCAAAAAAACAACACGTGAGTAATATCTAACACTGTATCCTTATATTCTAGCCCCTAAACCTTTTTATCAAGTAAGTACAAGTACAAAAATATTTCTAACTCAAATGGACTTTAATTTATAAAATTAAAAAAAAATACAAATAATTTCACAATTCAGACTCCTACTTCCAGATAACTTTCTTGCTCTGCTCACAAAGAATGAATAAACCTGAGGAAAATCTTTCTTGTGACTGCAAAGTGTTCTCAAGTATATATTTATAATAGTAAAAAAAAAAAATAAACTCTCAATTAAAAAATAATGTTGGGCTTTGAGGGGTGTTTCAGCTTTTTGCTCTTCTGGAAATAAAATAATATTCTAAAACTAAGGACAGAGTTATTGGGGTGGAGAACACTTTACAAAGAAACTAATAAGCATTTTGACTTTGCATGTTTTTGAATTATATTTCCAATTAAAAATGCAGAGTGCTAAATCACATTACAAAGACAAATAGGAAAGTACAACTTCATTGTTGAAAACAATTTCCCTCCTATCAATCTGAGGATTCATGCATCAATATTGTAGATGAACTGTTAATTACAAAATCAATTAAAAAATTATTTCTAAAAACAGTCACGCGTCCTGGCTCTCAGGGGGGCAATTTGGGCAGAAGGTCTCATCTCACTAGGACCGCGCCAAATCACAAGTCGTCATCCACAAGTAAGCAAAAGCAATCTGGTTTTTCATTTTTCAGCGCGGCTGAGCCCAGCCTGAGATTGATCGTCACATATGGCCCCAGAAAACAAACTGTCAATACCTTGAATGCTGCAGAATTTGAACAAATAGCCGTCCGCCCATTCAAGCCACTCATTGCATCCCATTTAACAGATTTTATTGACAGTTTCCTTCTTGTAATTAAAGGGAAAACTACTGGCCAGCAACCAAGATAAAGTTCAAAGATAGGGTCAAAACAAAAGCAGATGGAGGGGCACGGTGTGACTGTCAATGGAACATAGCATCAGAGCACGTTATTGACACACAGGTATCTAATGATCGGCACGTCATTAAAGAGGGATCTATCGTGAACTTTATGCAAATGCTAAAAGGGACTTAAGACCACAATAAAGCATTAAGGAGACACAAAAGGAAAAACAACAAAGCACAAACGATTTTTACTTATCTGACTGTATTCACTGCTTCAGCACTTTTAAATTCAAATGCAGGAAAAAAATTCTTCCTGAGATTTTTAACCCTTTCTGCACAGGTAACAGATAAATGTAGAGGATCCATAAGGTAAGGTGGGGTCCCTGCGAGACTAATAAATGATTTCCTCCCCCCTCCCATCTCCTGAATTCACCCTATCAAATAAATCATCAGTAGCTGCATTTAAAGAGGACGCATATAGCATATTCTCAATGCATCCTTCCTGCTCATTTTAACTGTGATGATTAGACTTGTCTGGATTATGGAATGGATTTAGGAGAACAACATCCATATTCATTTGAAAGGATCTTTGCCTGTAAAATACTCTCCAAATCATACAGTGCATTACCCTCCACTCCCTTAGGATCATATTCCCCAATTACTTGGAACCAGAAAACCCTTCCTAGTTTGAACTGTTTTGTTTGTTGCCTGTTAGACTAAGGGTTGATTAGCAATTTCTTCTTCTAAACCCATATTTAAAACGAGCACACAGAAAGTATTACGGAGAAAAGAAAAGTGATATATTAAAAATGTAGCAACCATTGTGCCACTGTGCCAACCTGAATTAGCAAGTGCTATAGCTTTGAGGGTGACAAACTCTTCTTTCTCCAACTTCATGCTCTTGTATTTCTTTACCAGCTGCAGTATGGCATTGTTAAGGTCAAGAAGGCCTGCCAATTTGGACTGGTCTTCATCCATAATATAATCTTCAGCATATACGAGCTCATCTTCAAAAGAAAGTGACCGGTATACAACACCGAGAATCAAAATCTCCATCCAAGCACTCTGCAGAAGGCTCATCTGGTCAGCTAGAGACAAAGTGGAGAATCCTGAATAGGAAAAAAAAAATAAACAGGAAAAAATACTAAGCACATTTGGATTTGTCATAAACCTGCTCCTCTACTTGATTTGTTTTTATATAGTATGTACTCTATTATTCTCCCTTCTGCTTTTGTGCCTTTCATCCCCATTTTACTATAGGAATCTTTTCCCTCTGTTCATCGCTACTTTACACCAAGAAGGACAATTTAGGAGGGATTTTTTTTTTCATTTTGAAAGGGATGATTTGATGTTTTAATAGAATTAATGTGATTAACACAAAGAGGAAAATTCTCTTTGAACTTTAACCTCAGGGGAAAGAGAAGTAACCCACCCTCCTCCGAGAAGATGTTAATTACTTCTGCAATGGCTCCTGCCTCTACCACACTTGTTGAAGTAATGGGACGGCATATTACAGTGCCAACTGAACAGCAGTCACACCATCGCTTTTCTGAGGACAACCAAAAATTTAATAAATGCCTCTTAATGAATTTAACTTTTGCTTTCCTATTTTTTTCTTTTCCCCTGCTGTCTTTCCTAAGAGGATCACAGGGGGCAAACATCTTTACTGCCTTACCTTTTCAGCCTCTTGTTTACAGTACCTGCTAATTTATGACATCAAACTGCTAATATCCCAATCACATTAGGAGCTACAGAACAACATGGGCGAAGAAGTGATTTCTTGGCCTGTTGGTGAAATGCAGCAGTTTGCCAGTTGGCACCAGCAGCCACAAGTACTTAATAAAATCATCAAAGGGGATTAGTCAAGCCTTTCTTAAAGGGTCTTAAGACATGTCTGAGGCTTTCATTTAGTTGTTTATGGAGCTGCTCACATGTTCTTTGACAGGGTTCCTTCTGTACGAACATTCTTTTTTTTGCTGTTCAATTACACTTAAATGCATTTTTCTGTTTTGAAAATCAAGAGTTACAGTCAAATAGGAACAGATCATAAACTAGCAAATCTGCAAGGCATCTACTCCAAACAAGATTTTCTCTATAAGCACTAAGCAACAGAAGTAATACAATAAAAAAGACAAGCCCACATCCAAACCACCAGGCATCCATAAAAATGAAATATAAAACAGGCTGCATGCTTGCTCTCTCTTATTTCCTCCCCCTTCTTATTTGTTTTCATTTTCTCATACTGTCTTTTGAGTCTTGTGATAGAACTGTAGCTCTCTGCCTTCAAAAAAAAAAAACAAGACCTGAGCCAACACCACCAGGAAACCCTTGAGGAGGTGACAATGGAAAATAACACATCTGTGATTAAAATAAATAAGAGGGAAATGGAGAAGAAATAATCGTTTGAAAGGTTATAAGGAGGAATTCATGATTTCAATTAGCTTCAACATTTCTGTTCCTTCCTGTCTTTCAAGAACCAGTTTTTCTGCAGCAGCAGATGGACAGAGAACGTAGCCTGCAGCACTGTCCTGTGACAGCCCTATTCTCCCTCCCAGACACTGCTGTTAGTAAATAGATTTACACATTCTCCAATCTCCACACATCTTTCTGCCGAATAATTAAAAGCAGGATGATTAGTTTATTGAGTGGAAGGAGGAACTTTTTTATTGAGGTCCATCCACGATTTTATCAGGGCCAGCACTTTTACGGTTGTCATGAGGGTGCAGGCATCCAATTTTTCTTATCTGCCTGATTAATACAAACGCTGTTTCAGGACGCATTAATTAACAGATACAAATCTACGTTCTCATGGAAGGATCAATACAGAGAAGAAAAGAGGCATCAATGTGAATTTAGTGCTGATGATGGAGAAGGCACTCTATTGACATTTACGTGCATAGAAACTTTAAAGTTGCAGTGGAGCCCTTTTGTCCCTGTGATTTACAAATTAACAATTTTTCAGGTATAACAATGTTTCACACACTTCTGAAGAGTTTAATTAAGCAAAAAGCAATAAAATCAGTTTTGATTAAAAAAAAAGTTTAACTTGCAATTTCTATTCTTTTTTTTTTTTTTTCTTGAACACTCCCTACTTCCTTCCTTTATTTACTTATCTATTTTGGTACTTTTTTTTTTTTTTTTAATAAATACTGCTATGTTTCAATAACACTTATTGTCCCACAGCCAAAGGAAATTACATATGCCCCGTGAGAGGGAGAAATGGGATTTTGCCTACAATTTATTGTTCTGCACTCTTGAAAAATCTCCTTTCTGGTGTAGAAAATATACTAATTGTTTTTATATGACGCACAAAAAATCAAAGGACTTTTTTACATTACAGAAAAACTGGCAAATACAAACCACACTGTTCTGCTCTCCAATAATAAATCAAATAAACATGATTATATTTTCCCTGATCGAAGTAACTTTCCCTTGAAAGCATGCTCAGTGAAAACATGTTTTAACTTTTACAGGCATCCCTTGGGGGAATATAAAGCAGCATCATGTTGTAATTAATCTGTCTGTTTTGTTCTGATTTTTCAGAAAATGTGAAAGCATCCTGCGTGTCTCTTGTATCCCACCAGTGCCCTTTTAATAGATGTTCAGCAAGTCACAGTTAACAGAACAGATTACATAGCCATAGACGTGTTTACATAGAGGGATTCATTTTTAACTGTTTCATGAAGGTCGTGCTTACTCCGTGCCAAACTTTGCTCTGATCCTCTGTGCTTTTGTTATACGGATCCCCTAGACCAACCACATTTGGTGACAAGCAGACACTTCCTATTTCAAAATGTAACTATTTGAAAACAAGTCTCCAGATCACCCGTGAATACACTGCCAGCTTTCTGCACCTGCCATAGCCCTCCCGGTCTCAGCCCTAAGCTCTCTCCGAACAGCCCCGAGATGCTGCCCACGGTGGGCTTTTGAACTTTGTCATGCCTTGTCTGGCTCCTTAATCCCGAGGAGCCTTGCCGCTCAGAGTTTTCAATGTAGCACTGCACAATGGCTTTTTAAAGCACCACGTTGTGCACCTTCTTCCCCCTTCGCACACACCATGGTGGTGACAACTTTGATCTCTGCCCGCCTCCCTCCCCACGTCAATGCCGTTTAATGTATCGCAGGCATTTGCTCGCAGAATGGCTCTGTACCTTGACCTGCCGTTAAACAGCGTGTTTGTCTGCGGTACGGCGCGCTCCGAATAAACCAGATGACAGTCTGGAATAACGTCATCTGGAAGGATTGAAAGGCTTCTCAAGAGTCAGGTACCCCCGAGGTAATAAGCTTGAAGGAAGCATGTTTTGTGCCAACCCTCCTGCCATCTTCTACTAGACGCTCATGTGCTTGACAATGATGCCATGGGCACTTGTCACGATTTTTTTTTTCCCTTTTTGCCTAGCAAACCGATGCACTTTGCAGTCAACTTACAAAAAAGGCTAAGCATTTGAAAGTGTGAAGGGCAAAAAATATCTGACGGCTAGTCTTCAAAAATACACTTTCATTTCAGAAAGCATAAATGTTTATTTCCTGAGCTGAGTGTTGACAGAAATAGGCTGCAGCGCAGGCATATGAATTTAACCCCTGGTAGGCATTCTTTTCAGCACGGTTTTATGTGGCTGCATGCAAGCATTGTAAATCTACAGGGTGTCTCGTAATATCACTTAACAATAGCATTGATTTGCTGGTTACAGATTGTCTTCCTTCCTTTTTTTCTTTCTTTCTCCTCCTTTCAGGGACTGTAGCGTTTCTTTGGCTAAAAATAGATACTTTTCTACAAACAGCATATCACACTCAAATTGTAATTATGCTGTAATGACTCACTGAGATCACCGAGTGTGCATTGAGAAAAGGTTGATTGAGCAACTGAACATATGCTTGCTTTTCTCCTTTCACATACCAGTAAACCCAAAGCTCCAAGGAAGCAGAAATAAATAGGTAGAAAGGCCTCGGCATGTTTATTAGGGGAGCGGCCGGGGCGAGCGGGATCTGCGCAGCGCTCTGTGCTTGCAGCCGGCGAGGCAGGCACCGAGAGAGCGCCGCCTCGCAGACGGGGCTGACGAAGCCACAAGCTCCTCAGCTCCCGGCACTCGCACCGCTTGCTCTCTGCTCCACGCCGCTCCCAGCTCCATGCTAAGCAGGGGAAATCTTTTGTATTCCTGAAGACCCTTTCCTCCGCTTCATTAAGATGGACTTCATGGACACTAACTCACTAGGGGCTACAGTGAAGCAGCTGCAGATGGTCAAGTGCCAAAGTAAGATCTGTAGCTTACACACAGCACTGTGAGAACTACTTGACAAAAAAAAAAAAAAAAGAGAGACAGTGGCTGGACGTATTCCTACCTTTATTTCCAGCCTTGAGCATTTGAGGCGATGCCTGAAGCAGGCTACTCTAGCTCGAGTAGTTTCACTTTGCAGGGAATGAGCTTCGCCTCCTCTCTGTTATGTGCGCAGAAATCACAATGTTTGATCAAACCAGGAATGAAATTGCTGGCAAATCTGGGAGTTGCTTGAGTTTTCTGATAATCACCTCCCATTTATTTCACCATTTATTTTTGTGACTGTTTGTTTTAAGAGCAGAATATTTCTTTTGCTTGCCCTGGTTTGTACTTCAAATATCTTCATTTACATTTTCTATAATCAAAGCTCTGCTTGAAAATGACATGTTCACTAGTGTGTTGCAGATTCAATATATTTACACAGTTGAAATACCAGAGCTGGATTTTCAAATTATTTACACTTAATTTTGATAGATTAACATCCTTCTAAATGTTTTATGGGTACTGATGTTTCCAGTGCAATTTCCTTACTTCAAAAATGATGTAGAGTCACCACTGCCAGAAGAACAAACTGATACTGCAAACACTTTAAAAACAAACAAAAACGAAACAAAACAAAAAAAAAACCACTACTTTTAGCCTAGAATACTTCATAGAGAGAGTGTGGCCTCACAGTCAAACAATAAGCAGTGGGCCAAATGCTTTCTCCTGACTACACAGGAGTGAACATAAAGACACCCCACTTCATTTCAAGAGCAGCCACAGGCCCAGGATGCTCTTGGACATGCCGCGGTCCCAGGGCTGCCCAGTGGTCCTGCCACGTGCTTGGCACTTGCCCAGACTCATCGCACAGCTTCAGCTAATCTCCAGGGATGTACACAAAGGCTGGTGAAATTTCATCACCGAAATTCCTGCTAGGGCTACATACGGTGTTCTAGACGTGATCAAGGTATTTGCTGAAGGAAACCTTCATAGCCTGACTGTCACTTAAAATTAGTCTCTTCCTTCTGCAGAAACCCAGGGAAGAAGATGGCATGATTGACTTTTTTAGGGTGCCTCTAGAGCTGGATCTCCCACATAAATCTAAATTAAGAGAACCTTTTTATTATATCAATACAACACAAAATTGATTTAATCGCATTTCAACATACTCTGTTATAAAAATATGTAACAAGACTCACACACTTTTCAGCTGTTATGGAAACTATTAAAAAGAAGGAGAGTACTCTGACTAATCACCAAACATATTTCACAGATTACGGATGAAATTTAGTTCTTGGTGAAAGCTGGAACAGAAACAGATACACTTCATTATGCCAGAGTGGACCTGTTACTTCTTTTTTTTATTTTTCTTCTTTTTTTTTTTTTCATACCCATTTGCTCATGGAGCTCTTGGTCAAAGGACTAATAATTGCATGTGATGCCACAGCAAGCTGAAATGTAAGCATGACTGAGGATTTTCATGTGCAAGATGTCAGATCATGAAATAGAAAGACCAAACTTGAAAGTCAAAGATAGGTACCAAAGCGCAAACTTAAAACGTGAAACACAGCCAAAGACTCAACTTAGGCTGTTTGTTGGATTCAGCTTCCAAGCTACTTACAATTGATGTGCCACAACTAAAGTTACATTTAGCAACTAGTCTCACCCCACAGCTTTCTGCACAGAGGACAAGTGAAACCACAGCATTTTCCCAGCAATACTTTGCTATACAGCACGTCCTCCTGCCCCTGTAGCAGAGCACCGAAAGAAGTGCCGGGACTCTGCTGCACACCAGGAGTGCCGGCTGCCATCTGCGAGCTGGGCGTGCGCCCGCCTGGGAGATCAGGTTTTGTATGTGGAAGTGCCCAAGAATCCCTCTGACTCTGCTACAAGAAAGAAAAACACATTCAGAGCACGCTGGGGTATCTGCAGCCAACCAACCCGGTGTGCTTTCTCACTTTTTATTTAAGGATGCTTATATTCTAACTCTTGCTGTCCAAGTTCTTATAAATATATATATATACATATTATATTTTTAACAGGAAAAAAATCCTATGACAAGCGCTTTTTCACTAAACCTAACTGCATAACGGGAAATGCCACACAGAGCAGTAAGAAAACCAGGGCTTTTATCCTGACGCTACTTTCATCTCACTGAAACAACAGCAGAGAGATGGCACGGCAATAAAAATGCATTCACGCTGCATGTCCCTCTCAATCTATTAAGAACAATGGATTCTCACTAAGCAAATACTCACTTGTCAGAAGTATTTGCAACACTGGATTCATTCAGCAGGAGTAAGTAAGTGAAGTTCACAGCAATTTAAAAGCAGCAGATTAGACATATATAAACAGTGAAGATGCTGCTTGCCTAGCGTGACCTTTCACTCGAGGTATACAAAAAAGTGTTAACGTAATTTAAATACCAGTTAGAAATATTTCTCTTTTGTCTTTTACCCTGTGAAACCTTCCATAGTAAGATTAAATAGAACAACTTAAGCTTGTCATTTCTACACAGGGTAGAACGCGCACAGTGAGATGTAACTCGCTGTACTTCCAACTGATTTCAGCACTTGATGCTGAGATCTCTCTAACCAGCCAGATATTACTAGGCAGCTCCTTTAAAATTTCTTTTTGCTAGTTACAGTACAAGTTCTTACAAGCTTCTTGTTTAGCAATAGTACTGGATATGAGCTGGAAAATGCCAGTGATTAAGACTTTCTCTCTGACTTCATGTTAGCACTTCCAGTTGCTAATACTCTGCAGTGAAACATTAAGGATGAAAAAACCTGGTCAGTCACCCTTGCTTCAGGACAGACTTGGTGAGACCTGCATGTATGCGATATTTCCTAACAGCATTTCTGGAAACAAACGGTTTGAAGTATTGCACACACTATTTCCATTATTTTTAATTTCATACCTTATTCCGGTATTTACTAAGAAAAAGGAAAATGTAAAACAACAGATTTAAACAGATTCATAATTAATTAATAATAATTTTCCCTTTCTTCTGGCTTTACCACTGGAATTTCTACAATTTTAAATAGCATTACTGCAAATTCATACCAACCTTATATTAAAAAGGAACCAGGCCAAACACTTCTACTTTGATTATCATCACCGGATACTCTGAGAACAGATTAATAGTAAACTCTTTTTTTCCTTTTTTTTTTTTTTTTTTCCTGTATGTTAGACAATTAGTACTTGGAAATCCTCATGTTTTACCTCTCTGTAGTGACTTTTTAAATTCTAAGATATGGACAATCGAGGAATTTTAGAATTAGCATAGCAGTCCAATGTGACCCAAGGTAGCTGTAGGTCCCCCTGAGGACAGCAGTACCGACTCGCAGATTCTAGAGGGTAATCTTTCTAATGCACTGCATGTATGATCTGATCTGATTATTTGAAGTTAACTCTTGCAGTTCTTTACATTGTAACCTTTGAACATGGTTTAGTTAGACTATGGCTTTTTTGGGGTCTTCCTATTGAAGAAAGTGGAAGCAGATGACATGGTGTGCTCCTAAAACCAGCTTTGCTCTTACACTTGAAAAGTTTGTGTCCAGGGTACATCATTATTTATTTATTTATTTATTTTACATGTCTGACGCATTTTGAGATACCACCTGCGTGCCCAGACATTTGTAAAGGAGAAAACATAGCAAGATTATATTTATGACCCTGATTTTTTTTTTTGTGTGTGTGTGTGAGTCTACATTAAAAAAAAAAGCCCCAACAATATTCTCAACATAAGTATGGATTTCACACAAATTTTCCTTCAATCTGTTCTGGATGTATATATTTGAGTATAGGCATACTAAAGCCAGCCTTGTGGGTGAAAAAATAAAAATAAAAAACTATACTGACATTAATAAAGTAACTGTGGATGAAAAAGGAAGATTATCCTGTGTTATGCTGTAAGTAGATCCTTCAATGAATTCAGCTAGCAGAAGTTAAACTTTTTAATCAAACATAATTAAACAACTAAAAAGGCTGCCCTTTTCCCTTCTTTTTTTTCTACTGAGCCAAACAAACAAAAAGAATGTGGATTTTACAGAAGAATGTAACTAAATTAATAACAACAAACAACATTACTTCAGGTACTGCTCACTTCAGTCTTTGTACGCATCAGCTTCTGAGCAACAATAAGCACAGACTGAGTACCGAGAAATTTGGAGCTCAAGCTCCTTCAGCCTGCTGCACTTCAAAGCCAAGTTTGTTTCGTTATTATTATTTTTCCACAGAAAGGACAGACTTCTTGTACATTCAATATATGCTGCCTTTTATTAATAACCTCCATGGGTCTGCTTTGAGAGCGCTTTTGCTCGACGAGTGCTAGGTCATTACTGCTTGCCTTTTGCTCCCCCAGGGATGCTCCCAGTCGTTTGCTCGCTGAGAGCGGTGGCAATCCTTGCTGCCTCCATCAGGCAAAGCCAGGTTTCCAGGAATTCCCCAATCATGTTAATAATATGAATCCAACACCGGAATGTATTAGCATAGAGAGACAAGCGTGCCTGCGACCCAATCAACGTATCCGCGTTAACCCTGTGTGCTGAGCTAGCCTGGATCTGTTTCCATAGCCAAAGCAAAACCTTCAGGTGGGAAAATTTCTGGTAAACGTATCCTTTCACTCCCAAGCAGGAAAAACACCTCTCAAAACATCTTCCTTCTTCTTCCCAATTTTTAAAACTTTTCTACTGGTTGGTTGATGTTCTGAATGTGCTGCAGGTGCCAAAACATTCCAGTGCTGTTTATGTACTCCCTGCTTTTGGGGCACAAATCGGCATGCATTCGTTCTCCTACATGGATGTGAAATTTTTCGTTTACCTAGCTGAATATATAGGTACCATTATGAACATCTCTGGGGGCTGTGTCTTAAGTCTACAACAGTCCACACACACACACATACCAAAAAAAAAAAAAAAGAGAGAAAAAGAAAAAAAAAAGGAAGCTGCCTGATTCTAATACACCTAATTAGCCATCGGCAGACTCTTAATTGCATACATTAGGATGATTCCATAGTGGAGATTAATTCTAAATATACCCAAGCAGCTGGTTAAGATGCCATGGATTACAGTGTGGACTGTACTTTTCCACTTAATTAGATATCAAAATTAAGCAGCAACAAGCATTTTGACATAACGGGGATCAAGCCGCCGCTTGGCATCCCAGAGCTGCACTAAAGTGACCGCTAAACAGAGCCGCACAGATGGAGAGATATTAAATGCCGCACTGGAAAGTAATTTCAAATAATAAAATATCAATATTTACATTTTAATTACCCCTACTGAGAGCCGCTCTGTCATTTTCACTATTGCCGACGCAGCAAGGGGTAGTGGAATGACATTGCGGCTCTGACTGCAATGACTATTTTGTTTCCATTAAAGAATGACAAGTGTTTTAGAGGCAGTGACACCCAGTGTGTGAACAAGAATGACAGCAGATCAGAAAATTCCTATTAAGGGAATAAATGACTCAACAAGAGAATTTACTTCAAGCAGCCAGCTCCTCCTTCAAACACATAATCCTTTCTAAATTTCCTGCAGAAAGTTTATTATTAGAGGTGCCCAGGGGAAACCTTAGCTTCTCATAAAATATTTAGACTGATAGGACCTTACATGATGACCGGTCAATTTAAAAACACTCATAACTCAATGCTCATCCCATCTAAGAGAAATGGGAAGAGTCTGTGAATCAAAAGAGTTTGAGGGGGAGAAAAAGGCAACTAACAGCACACAGCAAAAAGGAGATTCCTTCCTGTCAGACGGGGAGGTTTGGACAGTGCATGGGCAATGCTGGGGCTATTTTTGCCACCTTGCCATCGGTTTTACTAGCACTGGCACAGGGAGGACTACACACCCCATCTGGATCACAGTTTGCTGGCCGCCTTCAGAATGACAAGCAGGATCTGATCACAACCGGTTCAGGGCACGGTGCAGGTTCATGCCTGCCTTATTTTTTTTTTGCTGGGTGTTACTTACATACAAACACTTTTTATTGCAGCATGTACAGCAGAGACCTGCAAGATACTTTTGTTGCACCTTAGGAAACTAATTACTTCTGATCAGGTCTGAAGTCAGTACCATGGAAAACATTATATTACATCTGACTTGCTGCATTTACAAAGAAGGAAAGGAAGGAAGAAATGTATGAAAATAGTTGAGGAAAAAAATGTCTTCCTTGAGGATGTTTGTCAAACTACAGGGATCTTTAGACAATTTCAATGGCCTCAGACATGAAAAAGTATGTACAAGAAAATCCTTGGTCAGTACCCCCCAACATGCAGCTAAGTGACCCTCCTAAGTCACAGCTTGCAATTATTTAATAATGTGCAGAGCTCAACTTCTATAAACGTGACAAACGGCTAGAGCAGAGTTTGGGAAAAAAAGGCATGAAAATTTTTACAGAACGGAAAAAGAACAGCTTTATGGCAGTGACTACCGCAGGAGTGTTAGAACCAGGTTTGACATTAAGGATTAGCAGTGAAGTACAAAAATGGTACTCTGACATTAGCTGCCTAACTAGTTGATCTTCTTTTTCTTGTCTTTCCTCTTCACATTTTTTTTTTTTTTTTAAGTACCCAGGAAGTACTTCTTAAGCATCCCTAATGCTTTTAGGACAAGACACTTCCCCATTTCTCAGCCACTAGCACCTTTTAATTTCTGAAAGAGCCACGGTTGAAAATCTTAATTAATTGTTCCATACTGCTTCAGGATCATTATGCAATGTAATAAAGGCCGTGTAATTATGAAATTTTACAGCCATTACCAAGGCTGATGGCTCGTATTTCATCCTCAGCTGGACCCAATGGCTTTTAGCCACTCAGCTCCCCTTTGATGAACTACAGACAGATCTATCAGGCCCAAACAATATCCAGGCAAGGCGGCTATAATAGCTACCTACAGATGAAGCCATAGATAAAGATAAACTATAAATCTACACACAAATGCAGGCACATTGCCTCAGGATGACAGAGGGGAGAGGATGAGGCACTTGGGAAAGCTAGCAGCTTGCAGAAAGGAAACCCGCTCTCTCGCTGTCTCTCTCTCACCCTTATTCAGTCTGAAATTTGTTTGGCTTCTTAAAGATGTAAAACCCTCTCACACTTCTAAAAAAAAAAATACATATTTTGAAGAACTATGAGTTTTTCAATAGAAGGCAAAGTGTCACCTTATCCATCTATTAAATTTAATGAAGGGGCAGTTATACGGACAAATCAACTCATCCTCTAGATAAAAAGTCATAGTCAACAAGTTTGCAAATAATATCCTTAAAAGTGAATCTAGGTCTGTTGCTTCTGACACTGAAAAAAAGCAAAACATCCATGATTTCTAAATGCATTATCATGAGCAGATGCACAGAGGTGAAGTTAGATGACAGGCTTTCACTTGAGGCGGCTTGGGAGATGCAATTTCATGCAACATTGTCCCACATTATTTTATTTTCAGTTGAAAATGAAAATACTTTTAAAAATTCAGTGGAAGTTAAAGGAACAAGGGGATTATATATGACCTTAGTACCTGCACCACCAGAATGTACTTTATGGGGGTGACCTCCAACAATGCACTCTAATTTAAGACAGAAGGCCTTCCAAGTATGTTTTGTTAGTTGTTCCAGAGGGAGACAAGGCTGACTAAATGATCTCTGAGGAAAAGAGATGGAGAGCTGCAGCATCCTCACTAACTTTCAAAGAGTCCAGGGAAGAGTGTGGAAACATTAGTCTGAAAACTGCATCCAGTAGTAGCCCTTACAGCAGCCTGAGGTTAGTTGTGAAGCTGACGTCAAGCTCATGGCTGAAAAAAATCAGAAGACAAGAAAACTTAAAAGGAAAATATCAACAGCATTCTAATACTAACGACAGAATGGCTTGGCCCTTTCCAAAGAAGGTAGGACAAATTCAGAGGAGGTTTAGAGAAAGTATAGTAGAACAAGGTACCTGGGAAAACTCTTATGAAAAGAGAAAGTGGGAATTGTTTACCTCAACTTAGTAATGAATCAGAGAATGCAATACCAGTATATATATATTAACAGTATAAAAATAGGTCTAAAGCTTTTATCCCCCTTGTTTTATAACACAGACCAAGCACCATCACAGTGAAATACAGGAAGTTCAACATGAAGGAAGGAAGGAAACCCTCCATTCACAGCATTGCTGGACTGTGGAACTCCTTGCCAAAAGGTGTCACTGAAGCCAGGACCTCAGAGAGGGAAAGCCAGAATAGTGACAGACAGAATACTCTCAATCCAAGTAAAAAGGACAAGGATTGTTTTCTTCCTTATCCAGTATAATCTCTAAGCATAGGAAATGAGAAAAAGTTTTCCTGAGACTTCTTTCTGCCCACTATGCGGTCCGTGTATCTTCCCCTGAGGCTAATAACCATTGAAGACAGCAGAGTGCACGTCAATGAACTAGCTTTCAGTTCCTACTTGCCTTAAAACTCAGAATTTGGGCTGCCTTTCTTTGAGGTGTTTGGATCCTGCTCCTACAATTAGAGTTTACAAGAGAAGCGCTTAGAGAGATGTGCCCCAGGCAAAGAATCTCAAAATCACAGCAACTGAGCTCTCACTCTGGAACTGCTACTGTAGAAAGATAAAATTAATGGATAGGGAAGAGCCACAGGAAATTTGCATCACACACATAAAAGCAGCAAGGTATATGTAAAAGCGTGTTTGCATAGGACTGTGCATGCACCCATTTGCACTAAGCAAACTCCTGGTATTGTAAAGGCTACTGACATGAGGAAGGATCACTTGCTCATTAACTTGTATTTTTGGGTTATTAAAGATGTATTTTTTGAATAACTAAAACTCTCTTGCTGAAGGACAAAACGATCATGTCATCAACCATGTCAGATCAGAGAAGTATCTCCTGAAACAGGGAACAGGGTCACAAAGGGTCACTGGTCAACAAAGTTGCAACTGCAGACAGGCAAGGGAATATGTGATTCAGGTTTTTCCAGCACAAATGCTGGGGATGTTTGATATATGGTCTTTTAAGGACCAGTATCTACTGTTAACATGCCTTATTGAAACAGCATGTATAGGGAATATTCAATGTATATGGTGTGAATTGATTATTTCTTGTAGTGTAAATCATAAGCATTCTTAATGGGAAAACAACAACAACAAAACCACCAAAGACTTAATCACATACTGCACACTAGGACATCTAGAATACTAGGATATATAGATACCACTGGGCTCTGATTCCTGGACAGCATTTTAAATTGTCTTCTTATGTCGTAAAGTTACTAGAATTCAGCGAAGGTCTTTGCTAAAGCATGGTAAATCTTCTACCTCCTCCACTTTCCATCCAGTTGGCTATTTTTAGGCAAATTAGCATCAACCTCATGGATGAGCTCTGTAGCTTTACCTCTTTTTATCCTCCTACCCAATCACTCACATCAGTAGGATGAAAAGCACCCAGCAGGAGCATTCTTCAGAGAAAAAAAAAATTTAAAGTAAAAAGTAAATACAAAGATGTTATTTTAAATTCTATCAGAAGCATTTATACCAGTCAGACTGTTATATCAGCCTAATAAAAATAATGTAAGAAATCACATATATACCACCCTACAATTTTTATTCCACAGAACAGCTGCATGAATTTTTGCTCACATCGGTAAATGTTCAGTCTGTCACAGAATGAATGTCAGTATTGCATAGTATAAGACCACAGCTATGATTTTTAATAAAGTACAGCAAAGAATTAGATGCTGATCAGAAAGTTATGTTGTTAATTTACAGTTTTCTGAGAACTTCCTTGAAGCAGACCTGGCTCAGACATATTGAGGCAAAGTTAATTTTTGCCAGGTATGGATTACTGCAGATGAAAAGGGAATCAACCTTACATATTTTGTGAAAGCTTTTCAGTATTGGTCTTAAAACATTTTCCTTTTTCAAGTAATTTTTTTTCATTTAATAAACAGTTGTATGCAGCTTACGCATCAGCATAAAGCATTTTCAAGGAACCTGCTTAGAGAACATGCAGAGGAGGGCTTTTGTTACGTCTCTGAAAAACCTAACTGCAGTAAGACCATACTCTGACATACAGAAAGACATTAGCATAAGTACAGACCAAAAATGGAAGGGAAATAGGGTATAATTGCATGTTTTCTCTTTCAAGATTCACCAAATGTGGCACAAATCTGTAGCTGCTATAACGCACGCCATGTTTTACACTGATTTTCTACACTTGGTACTCCCTAGCTGAATTGTTTCTAAAGTCTACGGTGATTTTTTTTTCTACAGCAAATCAGCAGTTTTTCAAGAGGTCTCTGTGCAACCCAGGAGTATGACATTTACTAATGTGTTGAGATTCAGGGATTCTCCTTTGTAGAAGCCAACACTAATAAGAAAGATATGGTTCAGTGTCCTGGGTATTCTTCCCAGTTTTATTAATTAGATGGAAAGCTTCTCCCTCTGGAATACTGCAAGGTATTTATTAACACTTCAGCCCACAAACTAGAGTAAATTTACAGTAGTGGAGGTAATTGTTACATACACGAGCTCTTGTTATCAACTTGGCAGGGATAAGCAAAAAAAACCCAGAGGTTTAGATTATGATCTTTTTCATGATATTTTAATTGTGCTTCTTAATCTGCTAAATTAAAAACTTTGGTACAATCTTACTCAGATCACTGACAAAAAAGATGGTATCAATTTGCAACAAAATGTATGAATGATTCTATCCCTTTTAATTGTACAGAGAATTTAACAGTCACATTCAACACGGTCACAGAGTGACTAAGATATAAACACCAAGTCTTCTACAGTTGTGCCATCTTATCCCTCAGAACCTTCACATTTTACTCCAAGTCTCTCATCTTTTAATACACAGATACCCTTCCCTAGCTGATACTTAATACCACCAGCTTCTTTCTCTTCCTTCGCCTTCAATACCCACAGCTACTCCCCCTGCCATGTCCTAGCAAACTGGCAACTGGCAACGACCAGGCTGACAGTCAATGATATTTGTTACTTATGCGCTTTACTCAAGAAGCGTAAGTATCCTCAGAGCTACTTCATGCAACCACATGTTCCTCTCACCATTGCCTTCAGCCTTCCCCTCCTTTGCATCTGTCCCTCTGTCAGACCTTGTTATTCTTTTTGGGCACCAGGAGATCAGTTTCAAGTCCAACCAGTGATGCCCTGTCCTTAACTGAAGCACACTAAATTAACTACAGAGCTTTTTCACTACGCAGCTCTCAGTGCTCTTATTTTTCATTCCTCACCCTATGTTCTATACTTGTGGAACTGCAAAATGTTGAGCTCTAGCATCTGGTATTTGCACACATTTGTCAATTGTTTTTAAAATTACATGGAAAGCACGATTGTACTTTATGTGGGTGTGCTGATGGAAAGGTCTGAAACATCTACTCTATCAGTGGTATGAGAAGGAAATAAGTTAGAATTTCCTCAAGTGTTTTGCCAAAACACCATGCTTGCTGGGCAATCACATAATATTTGGTCTAAAGGCCAAATCTTGGTATTCGAGATGTCTGTGCAGAAGTAGCTATGAGAGACAGCTCCAAAAGCTCTTTTGTAATAATTCACTGTTGCTGTGATCGTCTTTGTAATAGAGCTCCAGTTGAAACATATTCTCACTATGTATTTATATCTTCATTCCTTCAGTATCAACGTAACAATTAGATTGACAATGAATCCCACTTAGCTATCCTGACTGCACAGGGCACACATCATTCCCAGCTAACACTTGCCAACATCCCCTTGTCAAGCAGCTAACTAACTTACTAACATCAGCAGTTTTCAGGAGTATATCACAGACGACATAGGAAGTATTGATGAAGCATGAGGTAATAGTCAGAGGAAGAGCATGAGAACGACAGTCTAGTATCCCAAATCTACCACTGACTTCCCTGTGATTCTGTTGGAGTCACTTTACCCCCTCTGTCTTGGAGACTTTCTGTGCATGCTAGGGATGTATATGCCAATCCACGGGGCTGCTGTGATATTTTATTCATGCAATATTTGGAAAAAAATAAACAACTAATATTGTAAGAAAGAAAGGTCTACAAAGTATATTTAACATTTGCAGAAAGCAGAATGGATGAAGGTATAAACTGGCTAAAATGTTTTAAAGAGAGTGGATATGCTCTATTCCGCTATGTAAAAGAAATAAACCAATGTGTTATACTCACATCTTTCAGTCCTAGCATGCTGCGAATTCTGCTTCATGTTTTACATCTATAGCTCTCAGAGGACCCCCAGATTTGGAGGTACAACTGATGATTTCACTGTAAGGAAGTTAAATGACTTGCCCGAGGTCACAAGGCAGGTCAGTGGCAGAGCCACGAAGGGGACTTACCCTTCAGCTGCTGGTGCTGTGCTGCCCCAGCGTGCTACGGCACCTCCTTCTCTCTGCCTGGAACTACAGCCCTCTGAGTCCTGTTCCCATGGGTGTAGGCTCTGTATCCAGCCCACATAATGAAACAGTCTCATGGTCTTCAATACTTCAGCTGATCATCAGAAAATGACCAGAACATAACCTGATTGCAACTAGCAGGAAGTTTAAATCGGTCAGTACAAGAGTTTGAAATGGTTTCTATTAATGTAACAGGATTTTCTTTCACATACTTCTGCAAAAGCAGGACTATGCCCACAGGATGAATGTATTTTGCACTGTACTAAGATGAACATAAAGTAAAACTAGGATCTTAACCATGCAGTGCTGACTTTTATAACACTGAGTAAGAGGGTCAAGTGCACTAGTGTTCCAAAACTGTAAACAGACATTGATATTATACTGTATGTATAAAAATGCATAAAATACGTTTAATTAACTCAGGGTTGTGACACAGCCTGACAATTCAAAACAGAAATCTCAAAGCTATGCCTGACACCTTTGGAGTTATTTTGATCTTTCAGGAAGATACATATTTAGGCCAGATTTCTATACATTCGTATGTATTTTTTTAATATTTGAAAAATGCATATTATTTACCCAATTGCCTGGAATGTCTATTGGAGAAATACATATTTATTTTTAAAAGCAATCCATATATTATTTACTCAGCGGATGAGAATGACTTCAAAAAACCGTTCTGGTCCATCAAATAAATACATATTTATAAATGGTTTTTAAAATGCATATTATTTACCCAATGGACTGTAATGGCTCTGCTAGTGCCATTACATGTAAATATGTAATTAGCCACACAATAAAATATCCCTACAAAATTTCTCTGAAAAGCATTGTATTTCCATGTGTCAATGTATAATACCGTTTCTGTTGTTATTATTTTGTTTTTAGCATCAAAGGTGATTACCCTATGCTAATGACTAAGGCTTTACCATATTTCAAATCCAGCTAGCTCGGCAATTATACAGAGCATGAAGTTGAAATCCGCGTTCCTTTCTTTCAAAACTAAGATTTCCCAATCCTCTCCTCGCGGGCAGTGCAGCTGGGCCAGCCTCCCTGCCAGCCCCCTGAGGCCGATGGGGCTCCCCTCGCAGCACCAGCACTCCCATCAGCGAGAAGCGGTGAGCACCTGGGCATGGCGCTCCTGTCGCTCTCCTCCAAGCTTCTCCTCGCTGCTAGCCAAGGCACCTGCAACACTGCTGGACCACCTCGGTTAAGGCCTGCCAATCTCAGCCGGTGCCAAACTTTTTTTGGGGGCTTTATTTATATTCACGCGGGCTGTTTTCTGCACAGCACTGAAGATCCTCAAAATCCCTTTTTTTTTTTTTTCATGAAAGTGAGGGCAGCATATGAAACATGCTACTCCAGGGACAAAATCCGTCTTACCTGTATGAGTACGTCTTTGAAATGATGCAATTTAATAGAAGCAGCCATGCCAAGTATTTGGGAATTTGCTAAGGACACACATTATTAGAAAGAAGAAAACATGCACACTTTGAAACAGGAGTGAAAAGTACCATTGTTAGCAGTGCAAGTATCTGCTGGAATAGGTGTCATACATTAGGATGTAAATTTTATTCTCTGAGCTGAATACCAGGTGATTAATTCTGATAGCATAGTGATCAATCGGTACAGATGCTGCACCTGAGCAATGTTTGTTTTTGTACACATTAGTAACAGAAGTGCATCACTAACACAGGTGTCACTTGCAGAGCTGTGCAACCTGTCTGGTTTCCTGAAAACACTGACACCGGTAGTTAGGTTGCATGTAGTTCTGCCAATTTTTTCAATTAGACCCATTATTGATTTGATGAAAAAACAAATTAAACATACCATGGTAGTATGGAAATTGGTTAGACAGAACATAAGGTTCTGGTACTGAGCTTCTTAGGCGCATGGCCTCTGCATGCAGCTTTTACTCACCAATGCCTCTGGAGACTACAAAAACAGGGGAGACTTTCACAAGAGACCTAGGCAGCAGTAGTCTAGTAACTGAGGTATAAAATATCCAGAGGTATGCTAACAGAAAGAGATCTTTGGAGAAGAAATGCAGCGAAGGCCAAACTTTGTTAAGATCACGGATCAAGAGTTGCTCAGTTGCTTCACTATAAATTTGAAACAAACCTCCCGTTTTCATGAAGCTGCTACAGAATTACACCAGTCTGAAGATAAAAATGGGCTGGCAGCTAATAACGTTTTTTGTTTCAAAACTGCGAGAAAAACTGTTTGCTAATTGATGGTGCACTTTAAGCTGTCTTCATCTCTGACATGTGGAACTGATGCTGCATGCAGCTCACATGTATTTCTTTGCAATTTTTCATAACGAAAGAACAAGAGTTTTCGATGCCAAGAACAGATAACATGCAGTGATCATACAGGAGTTCACATGTCCATGTTTGCAAAACCACCCTCCCCACCCCCTCCCTTTGCTTCTTAACAGAAGCTTTTAGACAAGGAGCTCAACACAGTGTGGAGGCACAAGCAAGTAGGTGTGCTCACAAGCAAGCTTCTTCCTTAGTTTCCATTTAATTTTCATTTACCAAATCAAATCGAACTGCTACTGTGAACATTATTTTGTTACAGAGGGGCTAAAGGATCCCTCCAAAAGTCACTCCCAAGCACTTGAGGTTTAGCTTCTTGAAGAGGGTCAGCTGAAACAAACCTGACAGGATGCTGCAACAGCAGGTCCACTCAGGGCACACAGCTCACGGCCCAAAAAACCTCCGTGAAGTTTCCTAAGGTCAAATACAGTAAGCCCACTGTCTGGCTTTGGTGCACTGGAAACCTACATAAGTCAGCACAAGCCTACAAAATCCTCTTTTCTTATTTCCTCACAGCCGCTCGTGCCACAGCAGACGGACAGTAGTTTGCACTCTCTCTCTTGTGTCATTCAGCACTGTACGAAGGCCCAATAATACGATTTCCGACAAGGCAAAACTTGAGTTGAACTCAGTGCTCTGCACTTTCAGGTTCCTTGCTCTATACTGCCAGAACAGCCAAGGATATTTGGATGAAAGCTATGCTCAGTTTAAGACAAGATTTCAGTTTCGTGTATTGCTAGTGCTGCCAGGATATAAGCTTATGTTGTTTTTTTTTTTACTCTTGAAAAGCATTTAAATTGTTGTATACAAATAGAGTCATTAATGGAAAGCAAGATATTGCGAATCAGACAAAAGACACATCAATTAATCCCTGGGATGCACATTAGGCAATCAATTTTCCCAAATCCCAAATCAATTAAAAAAAAAAATAAAGAAAAAGAATTTGAATTTCCACGCCTTTAAAAAGACGGAAATGGGAGGAGGAAAGAGCGAAGTTGGTGTCCCACTCCTTCTTGCTGTCTATCTGTCTGCACTATGCTCTGAAAATACTAAGTATGAGGTAACTTGCAAAGATTGTGAAGAATGTATTCTGTGTCAGTGGAAAAAATGATGTTTCAGATTAAAATGTCTAAAAAGAAAAGAAGGAAAGAGAAAGAGAAAGGCATAATGTAGAAAGCATTAGGAAACTTTTGGATTTCAGTCTTATGCATGCACAAGGTGCCTGCTCTGGAAAAAGGTGCAACGTGTCTCTTCCTATGCCTTTTTGTGCACTGATGGGAGTGATGTCCTACAGCATTTCAAGTCATTTATTGAAGTTTGGTGGTGGTAGTGGGAATGTTGTTAAGGGAAGTAGAAAAAGCAATGTCCATTTGAAGCTTGTCTGTGAACTTTGCATGAACCGCCAGGAATAATGTAGTGTGATGACAAGCCAGTTATACCTTCCACTAAATTTGCTGTCTGGAATGAACTGAAATAGTGTTTGGTTTGTGTAATTACGTCCATCTATCTTTATATTCCAGCGGCATATCGCAAATTGAAAATACTAAAAATTGACTGTTGGTTCTGATATTTAATGATTGCCAAAGACAAGACGATGATTTATTGGTTACTTACCGATGTGACACATTTGCATCTTATTAGACAGAGATTACTATTCCTTAAAATGCGGACGAGGCCTGATCATGTCTGATGGATTGATTTGATTTGCAAATGTAATCAAACTAATAAGAGGGAAAAAATGAGCAATAATGCCTTGTTTTTCAACTGGCAATCACTCCCCTGCCAACAACGCTGATATCCCTGACTAAGCAGCCTTCACACAGCCTTGCTGTCTCCTCAAATAAACAAAGGGATGCAAAGAGCTTGATAAGAGGATAACGAGCCAAGTATGGATGTAACATGGAGCCTGTATCTCAGCACTGTACAAATGTATCAATGGGAGTACCAGTATAGGACTTACTTTGCCTTCTGTCCTTAAAAGGCAGCAAGAAAAAAGCCAAAGAGTAAAATCACAATGATAAAAAAGCCTATACTGAGTCAGGGAAAAAAAGTTCATAAAAAAAAAGAAAAGTGGTTTTAATTTAGGGAGACCCAGGAGAATACTCCTTACCGGTACAAAAGTTACAGAATAAATTCCTGGAATTCCCCAACCTGAAGTGAAGCTAATTTGGGAGTGTATTTTGGTCAATATCTTTCAAATAATTGGAATCACTGTCTACAGCCACAGCATCAGAGAACCTATTTCCAGAGGCATACTGATCCGTATTTTAAAATCCTCCCAAATAATACACACAAGCTTTCTGCAGATTTTTATCTGCACCATATGGATAACATAAACAGTTAAATAATATATTTCACTATAAACATTCTATCATTCTGGCCACATGCTGATGTTTCCATAAGGGCTGAAATATGGTTCTAGATAAGAGCAGATTCTTACTCTGCTTACAGTAAATGACCCTAATTCTCCACAGTAGGATTCTCTTCCTTGTTAATAATAATAAAAAAAGGCTTTGTGAAAGGAATTGCACCATGCCCCCCTCCCTCATTTAAACAAAAGTGGTAAGTCAAGCAGAAGGAGATGATAATGCTTTGAGGTCCACACAGGTTTCAGATTGTGACCTGCATATTTAGGGATTGATCCAAACCCAGTGAAATCAAGGCAAGTCTTTCTACTGACCTAAATGGGTTTTCAGATAAAGCTTTACGAAAGAGGGAGGATTGAGTGTGAATGTTGACAGCTGAGGAACTGATCCTACAAATATTTGGGAACACAGAGAACTCTGCACAATGGAAGTGTCTGTGTAAATAATGTGATTGTACTACTTAAATATTTTCCAGACTGATTGCTAATTTGCTTCACTAAGGGATATTCGATAATGTAAAAAAAACTTGCTTTAGGGAATAGCTATTATGAAGTGTCAGGTTAAAAACAAAGTTGAATATATAGCTCCAATTACCATGCTCAAAGACCTCAAAATATTTTCATAATTTAAAGTTTTACAGCTCATGTAATTTATACTTATTCTAACAGTGGGAAAGCATCCCGGTCAAATTCCAATTAAATAATTACATTTTGCCTACCTAAAATTCTCACTGCATTTTTAATTGGCTAGGACACACTTCACTGCTTCTCCTAAATTGTTTAGTGTTGCCATCCAGTATATAAATAGCCACCACTTTCTCGCATGGAGACAGTACACTTGTCTGTGTAGCTATCAATGGAAATTCCCATCCACCTGTAGCACCGCACCTCACCGTACCCATGGCAGCATGAGGCCCTGTCTCCCCATTTCATACCCTCTTTACAAGTATTTTGTTGTTGTTGTTTTGTTTTTTTCTTTGCTTGCCCTTTTTTTTTTTTTTCCCTTTTTTCCCTCCAAGCAAGGTTCTCTGAAAGATTGCATGTTTGTCACTGATTCTGGCTGATTACTGTATGAGTATGCAAATATTCACTGTCAACACCCTCTTCTCTTGACCTTCTCTCCTGAAATGCCCATCTGAGCCTCTGTCAGACACTGCCCTCTGTAGGTTTATGAATGCTTGAATTATCCCGCATAGAGTATGCATAGCTCTTCCTGAGCTCTACCTGGACTTACTGTTTAGCGTCTTTCCAAAGCACCCTGTTTCAGAGTAGCCTTCTGTTAGCAGAGACCATGGTGTGGTTCTGGATTCATATTTGAGGATTATACTACACAATAAGAGCTACTAACCATTGTTTAGGTGCTAAACACAATCACTACGATCTCCATATTTGTGTTGAATTATATTAGGGGAACTATTCAGAACAAGTCATTAATGGTGTCTGGAAAATTTTCACTAACTTGAAACTTAAAGAAACTCTTCAAAATAACCCCCTACCAAATTCACTGAATGAAGACCATCTGGAGTTCACGACACACATTGCATATTAAATCTGTAGCTGAAGATTCACTAAGCAATGCACACCTGCACCTACACGAAGGTTAACTTTATCTCTGGGAAACTTCAATGTAGTAAAAAGTGAAAAACTGATCACAAAGTAGAATGCCTTTCTACAAGCAACAAATACGGGGAAGAAATCAAAAATTATCCTCACTACAAATTCAGTTCGTGCAGGACACAGGAACCATGGCAAGTTCCATATACTACCAGATACAGCTTGCATCATAGCAAATTTGGATCCTGTTCATCAAGGCGGGCATGATGCTAAAGCACAGTTACAAGAAAATCTCTGACTAGAAATACACCCTGCAGCCTGCTAATGTCATGATGTATTTATGCCACTAAGTGCATCTTCTTTGAACAACCATATGAGCAGCAGCCATTATATGTTAAACTATTCCCCCTAATCTCTCCAACAGCTAGCTGCTGCACAAAGGCTGCAGATTTGCCCCTGCCTCTTCTCCACCCTCACCACAACAACTCACCACTGTGTTTTCATGCATGACATGTACAGACCTGGTAAGTTTGCTGACTCTACTTTTCAAGTGCCATTTCCATTGAACTTAGAGCCTTCCTTCAGTAGTCGGATCTCATTTCAATATTTGATTTCACCTCATCTCTTAATGCAGCTGATTGAAACTGATGGTGCACAACATGGCAGATGAAAACATTTTGGGGAGAAAGTTCAGAGCTGTACAGTAGAATTTCCACTCATCTATAATACATGTCTTAGGAGTTTGGGCTATAAATCCCTTGGGCAGCCGAACATACTGCCAGATAATTTTCTCTTTATAGAACAGGTTTTCAAACAAAAGGAAGGTTCTGTATTTTTTCACTCACATGGAAAATTACCTAAATACTACTGTCTGCTAGTAACTTTACATAGTATTGAACTTGGACAGAATTAATTTAAGTAATATTGAAGACTGACTTAAAAGTTGCTGCAATAAGTGTTCCATCTAGGTATTTAAATACATTAGCACTCAGTATCTGCATTCTTTGGATTCTCCCGTGTTTCTTTCTCCATGTGTATGTGTACATAAATTAAAGACTGCTCAATAAGAAAGCTTACTAGCAGAGAAGACAGAAGTTCATAAAGCTCTTGTATGATCCAGCTGATGTAGAAGGCGATTACTGCAGACTCATTTTTAAAAACTGCTGATTCTGTTGATCATACTGGATCCAGCCCCGCCATTACAACCCAGCTGCTCCCCCTGCTATTGCTATACTATATATAACCAGGCCCAGGTCACCATGTGCCCTGCCAGAAACGTGCTGACTGGCTAAGGGGGCCTTGCAATACAGGTAATTAATCCTATTCTAATGTAGGTTAAGCAGGTGTGAAGCCTAACTCATCCAGAGAGAAAGCAGAGGCATCCTCAGAATTATAGTATTTAGCTGGTCTCAGATAACTTCAGGAAACTAGACCATCCTGTGCTGCTGACCCAGTCATACAGGTGTAGATCTGTCTGCTCTAAATCCAGGCTGGGCACTGGTTCTCCTTCTCCTCCCTCCTCTCATCCTGGATTTACAGTATCAACACACATGACTGAAAAGCTGCCCTTCTCTTCCCCACCCATAACAAAGCAAATACAGGTTTGTTGGAGGGTAAGTTAGATTTTGAAGTCACCTGTTTATTTAAAATGCACTAAATGGTTGCCATAAGAGGGCTATGTTGCTCTAATTTTATTTCTGCATTCCCTGCATGTGCTATGATCCTTTCAGAGGCCAATTTAAATAGCATGTAACATTCATGATCTCATTTCTAACAAAGCCTTCACGAATTGCATTGCAATTTTAAAACTCACAAAAAATGTCTTTGTCTGGATGTTCTTTAAACTCTGATTCTGGTTGAAAAGAGATATTTTTGTGTGTGTGTGTGTGTGTGCGCGCGCGTGGTTTTAGGAGAGGAGTCGTGTAAATACGGCAGTAATACTTCCTGAACCTAAATGATAGGTTCAACTCTGCAGCATGTGTCTCTTCTGCAATTCTCACCTAAGGAATATTTCCATGATTTATCCCAACTTTTGTGGTGTGTTTCTGAGCAAGGCACTTTCCTGCCTTGTGGCCATGAGCTCCCACATACGTGCTAGACGTTGGCCACCCCTGAGGTAATTGTACAGTTAGGGGAAGTTTGGGAAAGGAAGCCCCCTCAGAGATTATTTTAGAAGTTTGAATTGTTTCATATGGTATGCTCCTAACCGGCAGTTGTTTAATAGGGTTGGCAATTGAACTAAATTAGGGTTGGCAAAATGGAAGGATTCTAAAGAAATAACATGCCTGAAAATCTAACATGCCCACCTATCTCCTCTATGGCATTCCAAAGACCGTCCCACTTGCAAAAGGCCATTGCTGAGGTCTCTGATTTGAATTGCTTACAAAAAGAAAAGAAAAAAAAAAAAAGAAGGAAAACAGAGACTACAGTAAAATTAAAAAGGTTAAGATACATTTATATTTCCTTTCCCCTGGTAATAAGATTAATTCCTTGTTGGTTCCGAATAAGGAAAACTGTTACTGAGCCATCTGCAATTTACACAGGCCTAATCTAGTAAACCCGTTTGTCACACAAGCAGTGGGTACAAAGGTGAGCACTGTTGTCCTCTAAGTGGAAATACTTGCTTCAAGCCTGAGTCTGCGCATTGCTGCCAGGGTCTCTGAGGCAGTGAGTACACGCAGGGGACAGAGCCAACTCTCAGCTCCCACGGACAGGCTGACTCCTCATGCGGGTGCATCCCTTTAGGGCCAGATCCTTGAACAACAGGGACGTGCAGAGCACATTTGACTTGTACACCCGTGACAACTGATCCTACCGAAGGCTCTTGGTCTGTCTCTACGGATTAACTGGGCAAAATACCATACGTATTTTCTTTTACAAATTCTGCTTGTAATGCCTGAGAGCTGAATAAAACTCAACTATATTTCCTACATTTTTATTTTGCAACTTATTACCCCTCCTCTCGGTGTCGTGTTGTTTCCCCCTCCGCCTCCCCCGTCCCCTTCCCCAGTGTGCTAACGTACTGGATTAAAATGCGTTCCTTTTTTATCACATTTCTTCTATTCAGCATCAACTTAGAACACCTTTAAATGGTGTATTTTCCGTACTTCAGTAATACAATGTCTGCAAGCAGGGAAGCAGGCTGTATAAGTTGATCTACAAGTCAGCTAGGGTAACACAACACTCTTGATTGTGCAAGAAGAATAATAGGGAATGACTGCTGCATCTTTTTATACCCTTGCATTTAAGAATCAAGTAATAGCCATTTTTGTTTACAGAAAGAAAATGAAAAGCACTGGCATTCATTACTGTTGATTTGCTCTCTTTTTATTAATCATTTCTTATTTTTAAAGGGCCACCGGAGTGAACAACATAATGCAGTGGTAAGAAGATATTTACCAATTTAGCACCTCATTATAAAACTACTCAGAAACCTCTTTGTCTCTCGTTTAACATAATAATTATTAGTGGCAACAAAAGTGGATCCCACACTTGCACCGTGATTAGCAAGTGATGAATTTGGGTTGAATATATTGTATTTTGTTAAGTAAACCTTATTATATCCCAAATCCTCAGTCTAAAAAACATCTAATTTTAAGAAAATAATTTCTACCCCTGTTTAAATGCATGTTTCCAAATTAACCAGTGATATTCTATAGAAAACTGCCTCTTTTATGCTTGAACTCTCCAGCTGCCACACAATTTATATCTCTTTCCTCCCCTCTTTGTTTTTCAGCCATTTTCCCTGAATGTCAAAGTCAATTTAGTGCATTTCACTTTGCTGAATAAATCAGAGGCGAAATCCTTGCTAAAAGTGAAAATTTGATTTGCTAAAAGGAGCTTAGGGCAACTATTAATCAATATATCCAGAGTGTCAAAGCTAAGGCCATGATAGACATGCATTCATTTGGAGATTGGTTGAGGCAGATAAAGGGGAACACTGGGGAAAAAAAAAAAAAAAGTGCAACAGCCATACAGTGTAGTGTGTATGTTGGGGGCATGGGTGGAAGGAGAGGACTGTTTAAAAAAAAAAAAAAAAAGGAAAAAAGGAGACAGTCGGTACTTAAAAGGTGAACTTAATAAAGACGTAAAGTCCCTGTTTTATTCTGATTTTTAGAGACCTCATTTTAATGAAGGATTCTTTTTTTTTTTAAAGTAATATGCATGTACCGAGCCAAGTTCTTCTATTACCTCTTGTCTCCACTGTTTGTCTTTTTTTGATTTGCTTTTGGTGATGACTATTCTTAAACAAGCTTTTTCAAGAATATATAGGAATTTTAAAGTCAAAACTACCAAGAGTTCCAGATGCTTTTCTAACAGTACCATTTCAGACTTACTGCACATTTATTTTATATTCATGTGCAATTTGCGGGTGATGAGATGTTTATATGTCTTAGAATAAATTCCTTCTTTTTTTTTTTTCTTTCTAAAGATGCCAGAAGTGACTATCCCAGAAACTGAAGCGGTCTTTTTACCCTAGGACATCTATATCCAGTAGTACAAGAAAGTTCCTCACCTCTCCATTGCTGTCTCAATCCCGACCTGGAACCAGTCTTTTCTGATTAGCAGACACACTAAGAGTATGTGCATCTCTATTTGCACACAGTCTACCCCCTTTTCTACTTAAATTGGCAAAATTTTTGCCATTGGCTTCAGTAACAAATCCATCAAGAATAGTCTGTCATCATATCCCAGTTGGATAAATTAAATGATTTTAAAATAAACAAATGGACTTTTATGTAACTACCCTTTTCCCACACTGCAGCTTCCTTTTTTTTTTTTTTTTTTCCCAGTAAATGATGAGACTGTGAACATATTCATTCATATATTTTCCTAGAAATCCGACCTCCTTCCAGTCTTGCAAAATCACTTGCAAATTCTCAGTGGTACTATTTTCAAAAAATGTGAAGGAAAGAAAAATACCACCATTTCTATCACTTTAAATGATATTAAAAGCACTGATGTAAACAGTGTGATAGATGAACTGTTGACATTTTAGGCACATTGCTGATCTATACTGCTCAGAGTAGCTGGAATCAGCATTGTGATCTAAACCCTGGCAGTGCTGGCCGATCCTTGCTGATGTTCAAAAATAAACCCAACAGTCAATTGCTCATTTCCTATATTGTACAATTTAGTGACTGAGGTGAGGGTAGTCTGTAGCTTTTAAGAAACCTTTTGGATGGAATTTCTACCTGTAAAGCCCAGTGCCCCTCAGATGGTGTATGTCATACAGGTTGTGAGTTCAGGAACATTTCTGTCATATGAAAAGCATGCCTGATTTCCATAATTAGTGCATATTTGTAGAAGAGGAGAAAAGCAGTGGGCTTTTGATGAACGGAAGGCAAAGAGAACTTGCAAAGCGTCCAAGATAGCACACTGATAAAGGGCGGGATGTCCTGATTCCCCAGGAGGCTCAAGTTATTATCACTACAAACCGCCTAGTCAGCACGAAACAGCTCATACTCCATTCCACGTTACATGAGCATGTAACATCACATTTACATGCCCACCTGTCTCTGGAATAGGGTGACCCTGCGGCAGGGGACACTGAGATAGCTTAGTGGGCCTTGCCATGTTGTCTGGAACGGTCCTCAATTCAGCTGGCAGCACAAGAGGCTTCAGAAGGCCTCAACCTCAGCAGAAACAACAAATTTTACAGCAGCACGGTATGGACATAGAGAAAGACATCTATCCTCCTTGCAGAGCTGATATTCTGTGTTAGCTGCTCCAATTAACAACCCAGAGAAGGATTTGGAAAACAAACAGGATGTTGGCTATAGCTAAAACATATATGATTATAAACACTGGGTAGTTCCAACATACAGCCTGTCTTCAGAGTCCTACCAGCATTAACACTACCATTAAGTGTGTACCCAGTTCGTATCTGCATGGATGTACCATGTATGCTTCCTTGATCATTAGCTTTCCAAAAGTGACTATGGTCAACTTTTTCTCTGTACTTTTACCTACATGGGGCAGCATTTCTGTAACAAATGATGAGTAAAGGGCATTTCGGAAATGACAACTCTGCAGCAAATCATGTTCCTGTTCAGTATTAAAATGGTAAAGCATACCCCTGAGAGCTGCTCTGGAAACGAAAGCTTAAACATTGTCCTCCAGAAAGAGTATGCCGGAACAATAATGTTTCATAAAACATTAACATTAGCACTAAAATATTCAAAACATCCTTGGATTTGCTCCATCAAAATCATGCCTTATTTTTTTTTTTTTAATACTGGCACCAGTGGCAGTATCAATTTCTAACCATTCCCTTTCTTAAACACTGTTACTGCTGAACACTGAACTGTTACACAGTTGAAGACAAGCAGGCTTATTTTACTAAATAATGTAACTAGTTATTTTTGATGTATTAGTCTGATTTACTGTTTCCAAACAAATCTTTCATTTTAAGTGCAAAAAGTTGATTTCTATGGTCTGTTTGATGTTTTTTCATGCATGCAAATTTTTTAGAGAACATTTTGTCTTTAGCTTCCTGTTATGCACATTTTTAAGAGCTTAATGTTTCCTGCTTCCACTTAATATGAAAAGAACATTGCACATTTTTGCTGAATGTCAATGAGATAGTTACATTACAGAATTCATGTCTAAACGACTCTGAAACTGTGACTAGGTATCAGCAGAATTCCACTCCATACCGGAAAAGAGCTTAATTAACACAATAGACCAAAATAAAATGGATCCTCCCCAAAATACAAAGCAAAGAGTGGGAAACTCAACCACCAGTAAATATTGAATTAAGCATGTCTCTCTTATTTAAGTGAGCCAATAAAACAAAACAAAAAAGTCTTGCAGAGGTTTCAGAAATATATTTACAATTTATTTAGGTCAGTTAAAAGGGGTTTTGTCTCATCAGGCAGGAGATGAAGCAGCATCAGTCTCTCCCTAAGCACCTTCAGTATTTTACTAACGAAGTTACAGTACATCGGAATATTTTAATCTGACACAAAGAACAACAATAGATCTGACTGCTGGGCTGATAATCTTCTTATCACACCCTGTGAAACCTAGCTCTAATATTTGACTGAGCCTCCATTACTCGGCAACACATTCTAAAAAGGCCAACAATGGAGAGAGAATGAAGTGGAGTGTGGAAGTACCTCCATATCTACATAAAAGAGATTAGAGGCGACAGCGTTCCATTTTACAGCTCAATCATATTGTGTTAGCATGCGCTTATCCGAGCGCGGATGAAATTGAAAGAGAAATAAAAAAGAGTCAGGCAGATAGGAACCAGAAAAGCGAGGCATGAGCAATTTCCAAGGATATAAAAGGATGCTAATGGCGGGGCCCTGTCATTCTTAAAAAGGGCTATTAGGGCACCATCATCTGTTCTTGTGCCCTTACACTCCTCTAACTAAAGTCAAGCATTTCCTAATGCCATTGTGATCTTTTTCTTCTTCAGATAAGACATGGTCATGTTTCATAACAACACACTTTCCATTTATTTGATTTATAAATGCAAGGAGACTAATTCTATTTACTGATAAAGGCTTTCCATATATATTTTTCTTTCAATATTTCCTTTTGTGGATGGCATAGACTTTTTGTTCAATAAAAGCAACTATTGCAAATGTTTCCAACAGCACAAAAGTACTAATGATTTTATGAAAGCATTTGAAGTTTGTATAATTTTAAAACAATTTTTAGTCTTGTGACTGCAACGGGAAATCGTTGACTATAGGAGAATGCATGCTGCATTATTACCATTTTATAGATAATCTCACTAAAAAGACTTTTTGTTAGAACAACAAAAACATTACTTGGTTCTCTTCCACAAATACAAATTTTATTTTTAATTGCAATGCTTTACAGGCAAGATCTTTATTAGTTATTATAATATATATGGGCCTGTAATTACACTGAACTTTAAGAAATCACTATAGAAAAAGATTTGCTGACTGCTGATTTGCTATGTTAGGCACAAATTCACTACAGGTATAATTAATCGATTCCAAAAGATGTACTCCGAGGTCCGCTTTACTAGGTCCACTAAACTGCAGAGAACTTGCATGCAATTTGCACCTTTTTCTAACTCATCCTCCTTCCAGTTCAGTTCTGCTAATGCCTACGGTAACATTTGTTAGCTTAGACAACAGGCAGATAGCACCAGGCTGGGCTTTTCTACAAGTTGTTTTGTGCCAGACATCAGCTGAGCTTAGGCAGTCCAAGTTCAACAGCACTCCATCATTCAAAACCAAGCTACAACAGCTCATCACATTTGCCCTTTACCATGTCAAGCCCTTTTGAATTTTGATTTTTGTGATCAAGCGCCAGACAACAAGCACAGGTTTTATCACTGCCCTCTCAGAAGCTCAGAAGGCTTATGAAGCCTTTTTTTCCCTGTTTAGTGCTTTATCTTTTTCCCCATACCTAAGTGGGGTCAAGTGAGTAAACTTACACATGTGGTTTTGCCATGGCAGGTGTGCTTTTGAGTTTACCTTGTAATAACGGGCTGCCTCATGTCAGAAATATTCCTCAACCAGTTCAGACTGCAGACTTTAAATTTTCAATGCCACTTTACAGCACCCAATAGCTTTTTCATGCTAGCCAAAGCCATCATTTTAAAGGCCGTTCAGTCTCATCCCTCTGCTCTTTCTACCCCTCCAGCCAAATCAAAGCTATGTAACACATTCACAAATCAAGCTGACTAAAGTTTCCTTGCAACTACTCTGGAGTGTGACTGACTTCTTTCAGAACTATTCTATTTTGGTTAAGGTGATCTAGGTATCTTCCAAAGATGAAACTCAAACTCACCTGTTTAACTTATTTTGACTTAATTCGGGGTGCTTTATTAGCAACCAGTGTAAGACAAAGTAGCTAGTATAATACAGAGTGATGTTTAAATTAGTTTACAATTTGCCTGGGCTCATCTAGAACTGCTCTGAACAAAGCCATTCAGAAATGTCAGCTGTGTTCCTAACCACTGTAACAAATTGTTGCCTGAACGCTGCACACCTAATGACTTCAAATTAGCTTCACTGCGATATTGCCTGACAGTTCGTTACGACTGTTAGCAACATAGCTGGTGTATCATGACCAATAAATTGGTTTCAGTGTGGGCTGGGAAAGGGACTTCCATCAATTTGATTAAAGAAATTACTGTAGCATTCAAAGCATAAAGACAAACTAGTTTAAGGAGACAGAAATAAGTTAACTGTACCAGAAAAAACATTGCTTGTGAAACAAAAGCTTGTTTATACACCATTTGCAGCACAGAGAATGACTAAATTTCAACTGTGTGGCATACTGACTATTTGGGAATCTGTAGGCTGTTTTCTCTTGTCTGAATCAAAATAAATTTCCATAAACATACACATTATTTTATTATTACATTGTGTTAGTATTTATATTTATCTAAGATGACCCAAAAGCACCTACCAAAAGAATTGAGGCCTTGAGCTGGTTAGCACGAATTATAAAAAAAAAGGAAGAGCCAGTCCTTACCTGAAGTTTGTTTGTACAATCATAAATGTCACAGAATCGTAGGAAGAAAGTAAAAGATTCGAGTATAGACACTATGCTCCCTGTTTGAATGAATGAAGAAGATTCAAGGCTCTCACTGTTCTACTTTGTTTCTACAAATAGTAGGAGGCTATTTTTGTGATTTCTTTGGATACTGGAAATAAAATACATTTAGCTTTGATAAACAGACAACAGACTGCAATATTTATTCTATCACTAATATTGCGGTATCCCAAAATCATATATAAAATGACGACGTTGTATTACTCAGAGGAACTAAAGGATATCAGTTCTTATGTTCAATAAGGCTTCACTGTCGAAATTAGAAAACTAATGAGCTGATGAAAACACATAAACATGCCCACTCATCTGCTGGACTGGAAAAATACCTCAAGAAACAAGAAAAAAAGCCAATATTTTCTGTGTAACTTTACCATTTGTGAAAGGTGACAGACTGACAACCCTGGAGACTCTCTACGAGCTTGTCTATTTGCCCTCAGAAGAAGCACAAATACCTCAGCACTGAGTGAAAAGAAAATATACCTCAAACGTTATCTGAAGAAACCGCTAACCTTGTGAGAGAATACTTCTGATGACTGCTTATCTGGCTAAGAAGGGTGCCAGTTAGCTTTACAAACATCAAAACATTTAAGAGATGTAGAGCCCAGCCCATTTCATACAGACCAAGGAACTACCAAGATATTGGAAGAGACCTTTTGGTACAATTCACATCTTTCTACGGAACTGCTGGAACAATCCAGTTCTCACGCTAGTCTGTTCAAGGAAGAGAACAACTCCTCCGTGTCATGCTAAAATACAACTGAATTTTTGCACCTCCTCCAGTCAGTATAAGATAGTGCAGCCTTTATGGAATAGAGCAGCTAGACTACATTCGACTCCTGCTGAATCATATGAGTGCAGAGTGCTTATACTACCCTTCCTACCAGGATAACGCTCTGGATAGCAAGTTTATCTTAGTACATGAAAAAAAATAATTTCACTGAACAGCATGTGAAACTTATAATCACGGTTATAATCATAGTAAGAATAATACCACTTCCAAGAGAAGATATAGTATCATCTAACCTATGTCCAATGTGAATAAGCTGGAGCCTTAAGAAAATTTTATTCATTGTAGTGAGAGAACAAATCTTTTTTTTTTTTTTAACTAGAGCATAACAACAGATGTGATGATTTACGTACTTCATTTATTTGCAATAAATACACTATATGTACCTGGAATATGCTTAGCCCATCCGATGATCACCACCAGTTCTCTGTCTGCCAGGTCACAAAGAGTGGTAAGTGCTTTGATGTCACTGTCTGGAACAGTGGGGTCAGGCATAGCATAGATCTTCTCTGGTTCAGCCACCAGCAAATGGGAGACAATCTTGTTATCTGTAAAAATGGCGCAGAACAGTACAAGATCACCAGTAGCATCATTCTGCTTTTTAAACAGATGGCTCACATTTCAAAGTGCACAAGAATTTGTCTTAAGATACCGGACCTAATTAAACCTTATTGTAATTTCACTGGCTTCTACAAGCAGTTACAGCACAGACAAATCTGATCCATTAACAATGTTCATCGAGCTAGACGTGTATGTTCTTAAGAATGTAAATTTAATGGAATGTAGAAATACGTGATCACCTCTTAATATCAGAGTACAAACTGTAGAAAAATCTTCATGCATTAGAATGTATTTTGGACTGTGCAATCAGAAAAGTTTTGCCTTCCTCTAACTACCTGAAAAAACCCCAAAGGCACTGGTATTTTTTGAGAAAGGAAATACCACAAGCAATTAGTCAATCACTGAAATTTGCAGTGTTTGTCAGCGATTTCAACAACCATTCTCCGTTTCAGATATCCCTGTTGAACAGCTGTAATAGAAACGATGTCAGGACTTTCTCAGTGCTTATTATTCTATATATTATGGGTATTGAGCCTGTTACAAAACTAATAATGAATCTGTGCACTTTGGGGCCTATCTTGTGAGACAAGTGGGGGTGTTGTCACATATTTGCTTTTCAGTGAAACACACAAATTAAGATTCACGTATACAATCATCTTATTTAATTATAAATGTATAAAAATAATATAAATATATTTAAAATAGAGTAATGATCTCTCATTTCTAGCAAGGAAGAGCTATTAAAGTCAATGAAACTAAAGAGTGCAAAACTAAGGAAAGTAACAAGGATGCAAATCCTACCTTTAAAAACTGGTTTTGTGCAAAGAACGATGCTTTATCATATGCACACACTTACTATTTTTACCTAAATATCATTTTCATTTGTATGTTTAAAATCTACTTTTTCATCCACATAAATTATGAAATTTATCTGGAATAATCAATTAAGTTATAAGGAAAACCAAAAACAAAGAATAGAAGTGCCGGGAGGATTTACAACACAGAGTTGTTATTATATACTATATAAGTAGGATAAACAAAAAACGAGCATTATAGTCACATGGAGAAATAATGGAAATATCTGCATACAGGAGCCTGATTTGTTACTCTCAGAACACAGAACTGAAAAATGGGAAAAGAACTAATTCATTAAACCTCCTAATATAGCATAGATTATTATAACTCCAAATGTATTTACATTTGTACCTTTTTATGGTAGGTACATCTTCTGACCTCAACTGCACCACCAAAATTTCAAGCCCAAAGAACGCTCTTCAGAGAATTTACAGTAAGCTGTTTCTTATGATAAAGAGTCACGGGGGCTTGATATAAATGGGATTCCACTGGGAGAAGGTGCAAAATATTTTCTGACTGCAGAGCAAGCTGCTAGAATTAGTGTTATTTTCCTTCTGCACTTAAGTCACAGGCTGGACCACACTGTCCTCCTGTGGGGGAACTGCAATAGAAGCTTGCCCAGGAGTGTCGGAGGGGCTCCCTACCAACCCATGACAGATTTCCATAAAATACTCACTTGATTCTGATTTCTGATACTTTACGGCTCGTTTGTGGCATAGGCTCCTTGATTCTGATCTACTGTCTCTACAACTTTTGCCTTATTCCAGATTTGTGTGTCAGAAGTTGTGATATATGTTAGGCTTTCATAAAATAAGTGCAAGAGCCAACTGGAAACCATCACATCAAGCATGTTTTATTACAAGGGGCTTTATTCATGTTTTATAGGAACTATGCCAACTGAGTAATTCTTGATCTCAATATTCTACTGATTATCAAACTGATTAATGAGAAAATCTATTCTTATTTAAAGATGACAGATGGTAGTTTTAACTTATATTGCAAACAGCCTTTGCACGTTTTTTTAATTTTTAAAGTCTTTCCTTATGATTTTGAATTTCATACAGAAAACATCATGTTGTAAGAGAGAACAGATAATGTTGCTTCTTCCCAAATTCCTGAATCTGTATACCTTTTGAAAAGTAGGATAAAAGTACTTTAATATCAAAACATATCTATGAGGACTTCAACTTTGTATTTTTTTAACTAATGATAAATAAATGAAGAAGCACTCAGGTCCCTAAGTTCTGTTGTTTTTTCCATGTAAACAAAAGAAATGGCTAAAGAACCTCTTTTATATTTTTTTTAATGAGTTTCCTCATCAATGATTCTTCTGCATACAATTCGGGAATATCGTATATTTTGGTTTATGACTCACAAAATCTCAAATTCTTTTATTTTCCCGATCAGCAAGATCTACAGGCAGGCCATGAGATTTCATGGTGAAGTTGGAAAAGGCAATATAGGCCAGAAGTAGGTCTAGGAAAGATCCTCCAAACAGCTGTTCTTTTGCTAGAGGGAAAAGAGCTACATATACATGTATGTAGCTCAGCATGCCTGCGTGTATTCTACACGTATGCATGTATGAAGCATGTGCTAGAATATGGCATAGAAAAATTCTGACTGTACTCAGAAAGCCCCATCACTCAGGAAATTGAATAGCCATGAGCACTGTTTCTAGGTAAATCTTATTTAATGTTTCCCTAATTAGAATCAATAGAACCCAATTTTCATTCCTGTGCCTTTGTTATGCACAAACTATCAGTCAGGGTCCAGAAAATCTCCCAGGCTACTTCCACACAAAACCGATTCAACTCTTTCAAGTCCTGACACTTATCTGACAGGATCTGAAAATTAAGTTTTATAAATGTTTGTTACAAAAATGTTTGTAATTAGACAAGCTGAGGAAAATGAAAGGAGGCATTTAGATAATGAGTAATGATTTACAAGGAGGTTGGTTTATCTCTGACAAACGGAGCTTACAGAAATTGGTGTAGTTATCATCTTAAAGGTAATGTAATGTATTACTTCGCTACTTTGCAGTAATCTTGGGTTTACACAGAGATTCTTGTATTTGAGTACAACAGTGTTAACCTCGTTCACATCAAAGGGCTTGTTTTTGTTTTTTTTTCCCTGTTTGGTCTTGGCTTTTTGGTTTGCTAGGCTATCATCATTTCTACTCAATGACAATATCAAGTAAATGAAAAACTGACAATCTGTGCACCCAGGAAAACTAAACCTCTAATGAAATTAAGCATTAGAGTTTATTAAATTTTATTGTATTATCAGAAAGTTTTTATTATAATGTGCAAAATCTGCTTAGTGCAGCCCTAGATTGTATTTACAGAACGGTGGGACAGCTTATGTAGGCTGAGTAGAAGATGCCAGATTGGACAATTGAAGGAATATAATCAGCATAATGTTTTTTGGAAAGGCAAAAGGAAACTATGCCATATGTTCACTTAAGCCTTAATTTTATGTAAAACTGGCTGTTTTTTCTTTGACGCAGCTAAAATGCCCTTTCACTTACAGTTCAAAGACTGTTTATTTGCTCTCCAGATCCCCATATGCTCAAATGTATTGTACACAGCACTGTCCCCTACTGGGGAACACAAACTGAAACAATTGCACTTTCCATACAGCCAGGTATTTTCAAGAGCCTATAAATGACGTGTGTGTTGTCTTTTTCTGTCAGAGGCATGGGTGCAGAAGAAAATGCAAGAGAAGGAATTTCCTCTCCTTATTTCTCTGGTTTATTTCTCTATTTTAAGAGCAAATTAACCTTCATGACAGAAGCAACTGAATGTGCGAATTCTGATTTGAATTTGAAAAAGTTTACAGCATTTGATAGAGAGTGTATGCCTTTGCAGGGCAATACACTAGCCTCTTGCACTACAGCTATAATGCTATTAAATTTACTTCATGGAATTAGTACAGTCACTGCTTGAGTTTATATAAGCTGCAAAGCAAAACCCCTAACTATTTTTAGCTAATCGCAAAGAGGATGGAACTTGTATTTTGGCAATGAGATGATCATCTCTCTCTCTCTTTTAATTTCAGCCTGGCAAGATACAATCAAGGACATCATTAAAACAAAACAAAACAAAAAAAACATCATGCTTATAAGGGTACTAGAGCCCTAACTACCAATCTATGCTTGTTATTAGTGTGGCATATTGCTGTTTTAATCTAATGCTAGGTAGTGTATTAATCTATAGGTATAAATTAATGAGGCTCTTAATGTATTTTCATTGGGAGGTTGAGCAGTCAAACTCATTTAGTTAGTGAAAACCACAAAAATCACTTTCTTGTGAAATCTGAAACTAGAAGCTTCAATGAACTAATGATCACAGTATGAACCATTTTATGTACCACTGAAAATAAAGATAACCCGTAAATGTAAAATTTGCACTGCATAAACCATGCTTTTATACACTTCCACCTGTAAAAGTATTCTTTGTTCAACTCCACTTGAGAAAGGATGAGCATATTTAAAACAAAGCATGTTAACAGCTAAATGTCTATAGGGTTATGGCAATATATTCTGCCCAAAATCTTGTACCAGTCAGAAGAAGGAGCTTAGCAAAAAGGGCTAGGAGTCAATACCTAGTCTTGAAAGAGAAACTTCAAATATTTGGAGTACTCACATGGCTTTTTTGCTGGCTGAACTAGCTGAGGGTTCAGGTATGGGCTATTCTCTGCATCTATTCTGCGCTTGTACTTCTGGCGACCTCCACGTACTCTGTCTAGGCGGACACCTGCATTGGGAAAAATAAGCAAACATGCCATTAAATATATTATGAGGATGCCCTTAATATAACAATCTTCCATCTCCTGCCTTCCAAGATTTATTTAAAACGTGTACTAATTTCAAAAGAGTAATTTTAGAAGCAAGGGAAAGCAACACTACACGTATTTGCAAGCTGTTTAGATTTTCACACATGCAAGACTAAGTATACAACATAATTTCCTGTCCGTTGAAAACCATTTGTTAATTTTTACATAATATTAAACACAGCTAATGAGGTTAGTTTCCATTTGAAAGAGTTTTGAGTCTTAAGTCTTCTTTAGCAGAAGCAGAACTTCAAAGCTGTAATAAACACCATGGATATACAAGGCAAACATTATGAGTAGAGAAATACAGAGAATTAGAACTTTAGAGACAACTGGTGTTGTAGACAGTCTAGGCAGTCAAAAGCAATACTTTTAGTTACCATGACTAGAGGACAAAAAGTAAATACCTTAGTTAAATAAGAATGTATATGTGGATTAAAGACCCAAAGTGGTTCATGAGAGTTTGAAAGAAATTGTATAGGTGTTCATTTAGATGTCAGCAACGATTAATTAACATGTGTGTTCTACTTCCAAATTGTTCATTGCTTCAATAAAAGCATTCTGATACTTGTTTTGATCAGATATATGGGAGTTTACTTTCCTGAAACAAACTATAGCTGCTCTCATAGACAAAATGAAGAAGGGGGGGAAAATAAGGATGGTAGGTCCTACAAAACAACGAAGTATTTTTATTTCCTTCTGAGTCACCCAGATGGATTTCCCAACAACCACGAAAAATGTCAGTATAACCAAGTAGTAACACAATGCTGAAGTTGAAAAACTCAGCATCTATGCAGGGCAATAGGTCAAGTAATACCAAGCGCAACATTTGTCCCTGATGACATGGATTTAACTACACAAGAATGCAAGGACATGTTACATATCAATGATCCCTGCAAGTGATGGAATAAAGTGCAGCTCACTTTCTCACTTTGCTTTTCCTCTTCCATTTTAGCTCTCCTCCCTCTATCTTTTCTATTGCCATTATTGTGCCCTACATCTATATTACTTCTTATCTCCTTGTACTCTTTCTTACAGGAAATAACTCCAGAACTGGCTTCTGGACTGCAGAGAAGCTACCACCAAAAAATTTACAGTATAAACTGTATAACTGTAAACTGCACAGCAAAAAGAAGACACCACAGAATTTATGTGCTGCTCATCAACCTGCACTGGTAGTATACAGTCTAGTTACCAGGAAACATCTGTCACTCCTCTTTCATCCTAAAAAAAAAAAAAAACAAAGAGGATTTGGTAGAAATTTGAGGGGTTTGGTTGAAAAAAGCCATTTTACCAAACAGCCAGGAATTCAAGGCCAACTGTTTGTTTTGTTTTTGATTCTTCTTGTTTTCTCTCTCTTGCTTTTTTCCTTTTCCTGTTCTCTCTCTCACTCTCTGAGCTGGCATGACACCAACCTACCAGAGCACTCCATAACTGAACCGAGGATGATGGACTTTAAAGATCTAAATTTGTGCTCCTCTGTTTGGCGTGAAGGCTTTGCACACATGGTATTCTCATTTGCCTTGAGGGGCTGTTAATATGTGGAAAAGTTAGAAACACAGCAAATACTTGGCTTAAGGTCCCAACCAATGCCTGTAAGCATAAAGCAGTGCATTGGATACAGTAACAGTGCTCAACACTTTTTGCTCACCAGGACATTGCATATTGATCACCTGTATTTCACAGTGAAATTTCATTCAGTTTACTGTAGAAGTGTGTGCATTTCATTCCCCAAACTCAAGAAGTGTATTTCGTATTGTACTTTACCAATAACATTTTTGGGAATCACATTATATAAATAAAACTAACCAACCACATACAGAAACAGGCCAATATATAATTATGAATGAAATCTTATTTATACTATTTATAAACTTAAGACTGATTGTTGGTCTAAGCTATTTGATACAAATTCAGAGTTATTCAATCAACAGTTATTTTTCTTTGGTTTTAAAGATCTCTTTAGAAATGCATGAACTACAACACCACTTTAAAAATTGATAGTCAAAAACTTTTCAGAGCTAGTGCTAGCTCAGTGTTTTCCATCCTTGAATCAGAGAGTTTGAGCTATATGCAAAGAAAATGACACCTGGGACAATACACTGCTGTAAAAACAAACTGCAGAAGACCAAGGTTTGACAATTGAATATTCAGAAATAGGCAAAGGATTAGAACGAGCCATGTGGTATTGGTGGGATTATGAAGAAGACTGCCCAGAATTTGAAGAAAAGCAGATAGAAAATGATTTCTGCATAATTCAGATGTCATCCTTCTTTCTGTTTGGGAGCAGATTTCATAGTGATAAAAGATGGATAGCATCAGATAGAAGCATGTTTAATCAAAAAGAAATGGAACTGAAGCTTTAAATTAAAATAATATAAATCTACCAAGATGAACGATTTTTATTTTTTTTTTTTATCTCCTTTGCATTTGCCTAGATTCAAGCCATTCACATACTCAATGGAAGGAAACACAGACAAATGTTGCAATAGCAAAATTATTTGTAGATACATGAACTCACCTATATACATATATATACTGGTATCTACAGCTTTTTTTTTTTCTTTTCTTTTTTTTTTTTTAAAAAAAGAGAAATATTACGATTCTAAATAATTCAGGAATAACGGTATTAAACATTTTTAAATAACATAACTAATTCCTGTTCTAATGTGAAATGATTTCTGATAACACAATACCAACAGAAAATAAATTACAGGTTGATAACCCTTTCATTAAAACTGATAAGGAGGTTATCATCATTTTAGCTTCTAAGACTTCCTCTCTCCTAATGCCATTACAAAATAACTATTTTAGCATCAATTTCTGATAATCTAACACACCCTAACTGGTATTTTACTTCCCAAGTGTCATTAAAGGAGTAAACACAATACAAGACACTCCTTAATAAAGGATACCAACCTCATATTTGGTAAAACTTATCAGAGTTTGGAAGATAGCAAACTGAAAACCAGAAGTTCCTGGGTAGGTATACATTTCTATACATTTTCCCCTGCAATTTCTATAGCTTGCATAAGATAATTCATTACAAAAAGATGCATTTGTTTGCTCTCAAGATGGTAACAGATGATGCCTTCTTTGTTAGAAAAATAAAGGAAAGAAAGAAAGGCAATTTTGTCCACATAGATCTTCATTTGGGAGGAGGGTTTTAACATCTTGATCACCGAGGTAACTGCTATAATTTAACACATATTCTTTACTCAGATTACTAAAGAGGATATTGTAGCACCTAGCTGTAGTACAGGGTGAAAGAAGTTAAGCAGATTTCTGATTTCACTCTATCAGTATCCCCAGCTGCAAAGTGAAAAGAAAGATACTCATCCCACCCATATAAACTAACGTCAGATCTTGGAACGGCTTGCACTGCAGGTATTATCATTACAGTTGTTAAGGGTCAAAATATCCATTAGCGTCAGTGAACAAAGCTCCGCTGAAGAGAAGAAAGTTGACTCTTCACATTCCCCAACACTGAGCTTCATTTTTAAATTCCTCAGTAGAAAAACAAAAACAAAAGCCCAAATGAGAAAAACATGGGTGACCACAGGGAGTCTTATTTTGGTATCCAGAAAAGTAACAGGACTGCTACCAGTTATAACGTGATTTCAACAGGCAAGTTCAACACATTCACTTTACATCTTAGGACAAGCCCAACTCATGAACTCTTCTGTTCAAGAATGATGTGTAATAATGCATTTTGGCATGATTAACAAAGCTCAGAGGATAAGGATTAAACTAGAACTATAATATATGGAGAGATGGAAACTATGTACATCACAGCAATTGCTACATTTTTTTTTTTTTAAAGAAGGTAATTACAAATACTAATACAAAATAAGAATTTCTCCACCTGACCATAAGGAAAGAAATGGTCTCATAGTTACTACACTAGCTTCTACAAAAAAGGTTCACATCCTGTGTTCCTCAAACAATCTTTCCAGGAATTTCTGTCAAAAGCTCACCTATGTAGAACAAAGTGATATTGGTCTGTCACTCTGAAGTGAAAGCATCCTCATAGTCATCCACACAAATAACCGAAAACTAGAGCTGATGTACAAAGTGAGCTACACACCAGGTATTTCAATCCAAACAAACTTAACACAGGCAAACCTGAACTCTCTATTTTCTCCCTTTTTTCATCTATTCCTCCCTCACCAATGCTATTGCAAATTATTATTCCTTTTCTGTAGTCCTTGTCTCACATAGCCCTGAAGCAGTCATCTGTGACAGGTACCCCACTGTGACCAGTGCTATATAATCAAAAAGATTGCCCTTGTCCCAGTACGTCATTCGTTTTGTGATTCAGGTCCTCCGTATGATAATCATACTTAACCGTCTAATATTTTTCCACATAGATCCAAGCCACATCCAAAGTATATCATTTATTCCCTCATAACTTGCCTTTCTTCCTCTTTTCTGTGCCCTTCTTCTTACCATGGATGCAAGCCTCCAGCACTCATTCGACCACTTGTCCCACAAATGTTCTCCTCCTTTGCATTGAACACTTACACTCACAGGAAATCCTCAGGCTGACTTGCAAAGCATTTGCCCACGCGTTCAGATCAAGACCTACCAATACCAGGACTGCCTATAAGAAACAGCTTACTGTCTGTAATCTGGGATTGCTTTTCATTTTGGAAAAAAGTAAATCTATTTCGCTTAAATATGAACTAGTACCTGAGTAAGTCAAATCTCTCTCTCTTTTTCCACTACATCAGTGGAAAGTAGAGATCAGAACCAAGCCTCTTTTGACCTAAGGAAGTTTCAAATTCTGCTTCCTTTCCATACCCCTACCTCATAAGTGAGTTAGAGTTAGCAGATGTGTTCTATGCCAACGCTCTTCTGGCAAGCTCCACCTCTAACACAGCACTCTACATGTACTAAACATATTCCCATCACGTTTTCTAGGATATGTAACTGGGTAAAGATCCATTTTCTACAGATGCTATAAGATTCCCAGCATTGCCTTACATTCTTAAATTCTGTAGTGCAATTTATAAGAATGGATTCCAGGAAAACTGCATCTTGCCAAGCTTTAGAGGAACATCAATAGGAGAGGCCAATAAATAAATAAATGAATAAATAAATAAAAATATTATCAGCAAAACTAGAAACAGCAAAAGGAATTTTAATGGCAGGTTCTGATGTGGTTCTCCTTTGGGACAACATCTTGATAGGGTGTTCCAGTTCAACATGAACACACTGTGCCTGTTCATAAGTTTACTAGGTAAACTTGGGTGAATATTATAAACTCTGGGTTTTGCATATTCACAGAGAAATGGAAAAACTGTTGATTTTTCTACCATGAATACAGACAGATGTATCCAGACAAAGAACACATTGTCATCTAGTTACTTTTTAGACAATTCAGTGATCTCTGTAGTTTGGGATTAGAGAAGTGTCAGGCTACTGCATTAACCCTGAAGTTTGAAAGATCTGCAGGGGAACAAATAGTTGCACTTTAAACCACAAAGGATTTTCTCAGACTAGTGGAAACATACAGTCAGTAACACAGCATGAAGAAAAAGAGTAATGTGAGCTATCTTTTCTTCTAGATCTGCATATTTATTTTATGTGCTGAATTATAAGGATGCCAGAGAGCTTTTGAAATCTGTTTACAAAGTATTTAGATAATACTGTATGCAGGTAAAAAGTCAGCTAGACATGTAAAATATGTGTCCATTAGGCAGGCAATATTTTGAAAACAGAGTCCTAAGTCATCAAAGAAGATAAAAGCTATGGCTCACATTAAAGCTTTCCTGATCTACAGCTGAATTAACAATTAGCAGGGGAAGGCTTTAGTGTCTTGCCTTCTGATAGCTATCTGCACTATTAAACACATTACTTAGTGTAGCAACAGAAGTCTGAAAATCATCCTCCTACTTTACATTCAGTCAGCATCAAAAAATATTTGTTAGTAAGGAATAAAATTGGCTGTCCTCAAGAAGTGCCTATAAAACAATTTTGTTTAGGAACCTGCCCATATAATGCACAGAAGGACAAGCCAGTGTTTATTACTTTAATATCAACCTTGCTCTGTGACTTTAAGATGCTTAATTTATCTGTTCCTCTGACAAAGATTTGCAACAAACTATTAGCCAAAATAAAGGAAAAAGTATCCGCTCAACTGTAAACATTCAGTGATTTTTTCCAGGTTGAAAAACCAAATGAGAAAAATATCCTGTTCATAAAATTGTGTGTTCAAAATAATGTTTCATTTCAGATTTTTCCCATGTTTAATAAACAAAAATGTTTCTAGGCAACCAAACATAAGTAACATTTTGGCAAATCCATTCTTTTCTTGCAATGATGAGATGAGGACAGATTTTGCTATAGGAACTGAAAAAAAAAACTCTGGTTAAAGCCCAGAGGTTTATTTTTGTTGTTGTTGTTGTTTTTTGTGTGTTTTGGTTTTGTTTCATTTGTTTGACAAAAGAACTGATAGATGTGTTACTTACACAGCTCAGTACTCAATCTCTCTTGAAAGGAACATTAACTTTGCATGAACCAATCATCTACATGCTGAACTTTAGTGCACTGTCATTTCTGCATTAAAACATAAAAGAACATGCATAAAATCCACTTCGTTTTCTCATGCAAATTAGATTTTGTGTAAATAAATTCTATTATTTCTTAGCACAAGTGGTCTTCAGTGAAGAATGTTCACATGAAGAAAATGTGAAATAAAATGTGTGAGAATGCTTTGGTTGCTTTACATTTTTTTAATGGTTCCATAGGAAGCAAAGTATCCTAATCTGTGACACTCAAAAATACAAATTAGGTCACACGCAACAGGTGACAGGTTTTAATTGAATGTCTTCTGTCTGCAATTCTGACAAAAGGTGAATGGAAATGAATGAGTCTGGCAAGACAGCCCTGAGCCTTACAATACCCAATATCTCATTATTTTTAAACAGCTATCTATAAACTGATGCTGACAAGCCTTGAACCTTTTATTTCTGTTCAAGAAGAGGAGAATGTGCAGAAAGAAGAAAAAAAAAAATAAAGAAGAGAAACAGGACAGCTACTCTGTTGCACTAAACATGTAATGCCTATTATTACCTCTGAAATATTACTGAAAGATACCTTTTACATTTCACATAGGAACTTATAAAAAAATCTGTTTCTTTTCTAGAAGAGATGCACTCCAGGCATTCAGTTCCTGCTGCCTAAATTTGTTATTTTGTGAGTTTTATACTACCAGAACTTCATTAGAATGATGCTAGGCTCATGATGATTTTAAGGACTGAAATTAGGCCACTAAATGCAGGCTACAAAACTTTCATTCCATTTCCTTCACTTTTCTGAAGTAAGAGCAGCAAAATGTGCATTTTTGTAAACTATGGAAGAAAAACATTGCAGTACTAAGACTGAGTATAGAAAGCCGTGATGTTTCTGATGTGAAAGCTACCATCGCATAATACTTCTTTCCACATTACCTGGATTACAAATATACTAATAACTAGGAAGACATATAAAGTACTGCCAAAGCTTCATGAATAACAGAGAAAATACTGTTACTAATTCCACCATTGAATTTCATGTCAATGCATCTACATGTCATAACCATACTATATCTAATAGTATACGCCTTATTTTTTTTATTATACATATAGCATCCTGGGACAAGGTGTAAGAATAAATAAAGGCAATCTATCACTAACTAGGTACCACAGTTCTTACCTTAATTTATTTAAATATAGTTATACAAGATACTATCTTGTTTCAGAACTCAAATTACAACCAGTTTAACGAGGAAAAGTTTGCTGGGCTGTGAAGTCATTACTGCATCGATACACTTGCAAACATTACTTTAAGGTGACAAGAGCAGATAGGGAAAGGCAGCTTTGCTGATGATCCAAGGAGAGGGCATGGAAGGCAAGGGGACAGAAAGGTCAAAAAGTAAGTTTGAGCAAGGCCATACCCATGCTTGAAGGTCAAAAGCAGACCTTCATTCTGGATCACACCAGCAAAGCTTATAAAGAATTCAAGAGCTATGCTAGTGACAACTCTAATAGAAAAGAAGTCTAACTGAAGTTCTGGACCATTTGCTGGCGACTCTCAAGAGAGATGGGAAGATCAAAATGAAACGCGTTATAATAATCGGACTGTGAAGTACCGGTAGCATGAATCAAGATCTCAACACCCTTTTCAGATAAAATAATGTGCAGTTTCACAATATTTCAGTTAGTGACTGGGAAGATGTTGGATTCTGGAACTAATCTGAGATCCAGAAGTCACAGGAAAGTTCTTAACAGTGTGAGTTGCAACAGTTACATAAAATCATATTGGTCCTACTGGGATTAAGCAATAGCTTGCTTAGAGTTAGGATTTCTGTCTAGAGGAAGTGATTTCATTTTGCTGGAAATGAAACAGAAAACTAAATGATTGCTCTCATCATACTAGAGCTTTTAAAAGAGATGCACATCTCATTGAAATCCTAAAGTTCTTTACCCTAACAAACACATTGTTTAAGTTTGGGTTTCTTTTGTTTCTCTTTTATTAGCCTCACGTTTTTTTTTTCCTTTGGAACAAAATCTTTCTCTTCTTCCCCAAGAAGCTGCCATTCTCTTCTGCACTGAACAAACAGAAGACTAAGATGACCAAAATTTAGCTTCCACACTACACTCATCTGGCAACATAAGACTTATTTTTTCAGTAAAGATGGCTATACGTTGCTAGTTGAGTTTAAATTGGCAGTAATGCAAAAATATGTGTTCTCACAGAACTTCAGGCTTCTTCAAGTCTATACATGGAAACATCATTTTGATGAAACATCTTTTCTCTTAGTATAACAATGCTATCTCAGCAAACTTTCACATATTTATGTATCGAGTAATTGTGAATGACACTTTCCCTGGTGAAATACAATTATTTCCTGCTTTTTTTTTTTTTTTTAAATATTTTAAATAATAGGATAATGATTTGTGGAACCTTTTCAATTTTACAATTCATCCTTCAAACATTCCTGAATGGTATGGCAGAATTCTGAACTTATTCCCTCTTCCTTCTGCATACTATTTGATGGTACTGCATCATCTAGTCCAGTTGGCACAACAGCAAAACAACCCAAGAAGCTTACACGTCTCAGTCTCTGGTTGGCTAACACATTTTTAGGAGCATTGTATTTTATCACAGTTTAAGCACACCTTATCAATTTTGCTATACAGAAGGTGGTATCTAGAAACTAGGCTATCTAGGGTAATGCAAGGAGTGCATGCCAGCCTGATGCTGAAAAATAGAACAAAGGCACAGGACATCGGGTACTTTTAAACCTAAGCACCAACTTTGTATGGAAAGGTAGGCTTGGAAAATGTGATTAATGTTCTTACATTTTTGGCTGGCTTTACTCTTGCAGCTAAAATATGAGCATTTTGTCTTTTACATCACGTTACTTTGTTGGCAAACTTTTTTCAGGATTAGATAGGAGTTGTACAACAGAGCTTCAGCTTGGATCTTAGTGACCTCCTGTGGTATAATTCTACCTTCCAAATAATAGAAAATCTTATATTACTAGTTTCAGGTGTCTTTAGCAAATGATATGGCCTTTCTGTACTTTGTACTTCCTGTCCACATACGAAACTTGTTTCATAAAATTCTACCTACTACAAGAGTAAAGTTCAGCAGTGGCTCATACAGTTCACAGGAAAGAGAGCCATATTTCACGACTGTGAGGAATATTGAAGTCCCTGGTTTCTACTACCTCACTGATCTCTCTTTGAGCAGTTGTTTGCTTTGAAGTAGGAGAATCTTCATCTGGTACTTAGGTAAGAAAAAGACAAAAATTTAGGTTGATATTTTCAGACGGTAAGGTAGTGACCTACCATATCACATCTTCCTGTGCTGCACCCACAGGGAATCTCAAGACTTAATGCTGAAGAATAAACTAAACATTTTTTTGTTATTTTCCAGAACATTATTTACAGAATGTTAAAGCGATCACTGTTCAAGAACAAAGGTAAACTTTAATAATTAATTGGCTAGACAGGCATACAATCAAGATATACCATAGTAATGTATAGAAAATAATGTGATATGTCAGTGCAGTGAAATTGATTCGTATCAGTGTTACCTCGTAGTTTAAAGCATTATGTTGAGAGGTGGAAAAAAAAGGAAGACGTTCTCTGCACACATTATGGTTTCTGGAGGTAGCAGGTAAAAACATTCTAGTGCGTACAGCTTAATGACTGAGATAAAAGCGGTTAAAGAACTTATTTTTCTTTTCCTCAAAAAAGTTGGGTAGTAGAGTGCCTAATGTCGAGTATAAGGATGGAATATGTGAAAAAAGAAGGAAAAAAAAAAAAGAAAGATAATTTACTCACAAAATTGTATTCAATAATCAACAGAAAAATAAATTCCTTCGACAAACCCTTTACACATAGTATTCCATAATTTCTGGGCTGGACAGTAACAGCTTCAGGAAGTCATGCCTGAGCATTAGGAGAGAATATTTTCCTCTAGAATATGCTATAATTTAACCAAAAAAAATATTTTTTTGGCCCCTCCCCTCCCCCTCATTAAAGAATTTAATTGATATGTCCTTGATATTAATGTCAAATCTTTACTCAGAGGCTACATACAGCAAACCAATTTTTAGTTCAGAATTTAAAAATTGGCTGCAAAGTTTCTGAAAACAGAGGGAAATAAGGGCGTTGTAAGGGTACTTCTAATAGAATGATGCTTTAGCACAGCTCCTCATTTTGAAAATATATTTGTGTCTGCCCATCCATTCTTATGTATCTGAGAAGTGTTCCAAGTCACAGACTAAACTAGTACATAAAATCAAAATGTTGTAACATTAAATCCCCAGCGTATGTTTGAGTAAAACTCATTTGATTTTGAATTCCAGAGTGATCCACTCAAAGTGGCCTTGCCAGAAAGTGATTTTATAAATGGCTTCTGCTGAGGCCAAGAATCCCAACCACAGAACTCTTCATAAGTATTTGTATTTTATACAAAATATCAGAGTGTATAAACATTTGCCCCAACATTTTCCAGAATACTCACAACACTTAAGGTATCACTGGGAGATCTGGTTGTAGGGACACCATCAACTCAATGAATGGCTTTGCATTTTTAAATAGATATTTGTGTGTTTACATAAAATTACTGAAAAAAATGCTTCCACAATGCAGTTTTCCTTTGCCTTTGTATAGACTTTCCCCTGTTATTCCATGAATAATAGTGTCAAAGAATTGTGCATTTATGAGAATCCAAACATGACATTGAGTAGAAACAAAAAATAGTTCTAATCAATCAAGTTTTGATGCTGAGGTTGAGTAAGAAGCAAAGTGGGGAATAAAATTTTTATGTTATTTCATTTTATAAGAGAAGGCTCTAGTTCCTCAACTGAAATACATGGGCAGATCTACATAATTTATAAAAGTATCCAATTTGGTGGAGAGTCACAAGACTAAAAAATACATACTATTTTTTGAATCTTCTATTGTGCACTAATAAGGGTTGAAATATTCCTGTGTATATATATATTTACATAAATCCTAAAATAGCATGTGGCTTTAACAGCTAAAGCTTGAAAAGATCAGAGTAAATTTTTAAAATTCCTGTAACAACTGCATATATTCTGTGTTTCATCATTGTAAAGCAATGGGGAAGAAAACACACGCACATGAAACACACAGAGTTAAAGCATACAGACAAAGTTCTGCGGACACAAATGAAAAAAAGTCTAGGTAACTCCTCATTTTGAATATGAAGCATTCTTCTGAACACCCAGAGCGTAAGTGATTTATGTATCAGCTCATATATCCTGCTAGCCTCATAACCTGACGATACTGCCTAGAATTCTGGAGTGACAGGTTGTCCTGGCTGTGGCCTCTGTGTCTCATCTCAGGGTAATACTGGAACAACTAACGACAAGTTTATTAGTGAGAGTCGGTAATTGATACTACTGCTAGAAGCTTTCCATACAAAACAATGGTTACCCCCACATATTGACTATCCTTTCATAGTTAGCACTAGGAGTGGATCAGAGTTAATGCAGAAAATCCCAGTTGAAAAACATCATTATAATGTGTTCGGTGCTTTCCAGTCTTTTTTACTGTCCATAATGCTAAGCACAATTAATGCTATGAGATAAATTGATTTCACTTTAATAAAACAGTAATTTTTTGTTACAATTAGACAATATACACTGATTATAAAATGCCACTGCTCTAAAACAGAAAACTGACAATTTTCTTCTAATCTCACACGTAATGCTGGGCCTTTGGGAAATAGGTTAATAAATTCTAGTTTTCTAAACCAGGCAGCCTGCTTTACTGCAAACTCTCCCCATTACAGTTACAGTAGATGTCTATCAAATTGCTTATGAGAACAAATTTATGGAAAATATCCAAGAGTAATGCTTTGTTCTTATTACAATATATGAATATGTATGCAATTTTAGCCAGACTAAATGAACAAAACAGAACAAAAAGAAAGGGAAAAAAGGTCAACAATTGTTGTCATGAGAATTATTCTTTTTCCACAAGGAAGAAATCCTCACTGTTAAACATGCCTTTATACCAAAGATGTTTGTGTGAGGAAAATATTTTTGTCTCAATCATATGGTTACTGCTATGTATAAAAAGTGCAGAAAGTGTACAAGGGTATGTTAATACAAGTAAATTGGCAACATAATTACATAAACATTATAAGAAAATAAGAGAAACATTAACATTAAAAGGAAATAAAGCATAAAATTTCTTTATCCCCAGAAATTATTTTATATAGAACTTTAACAGATACGAAATTAAAAAAAAATAGTTTTGAATCAATAATTCCTGACAAGCACAGTCTATCTAAATTGGCACACACTTACCCTTCTGAGTGCAGATCTCAGTGGGAATATTCACCGTGTGCAATGCAAAAGACACGCATATTTTATTTTTCTAGGGGTCACAAAAGGAATATTTACCAAACAGAAGACCAAGCTCTTCTCATTCAATGCATTGCTAATCTAGCATAATTCTATCGATGTCAGTAGTTTCATCCAGAGTTACTTCCACAGGCAGGGAGGGCAAACAACAATTCACTTTCACAGACTTGGTATTTTGTCCAAATACTATGTCCCTTTCAAAGTTTTCTGCTTTCTGTCCTCTCTCTCCCAGAGTTCTCCTTCCCTCCATTAAAGCACTGAATTCTCCCTCTGTTTTTTCACTTAAACAAGCAACTTACATTTGTATCATGGATTGTGACATCCAGCTTGAAAGACATTATGGCTAAAACAAGAACCAAATTTACTGGGTAAAAAGAAGACAGGTTATGTAGAAAATAGCGAAAATAAACTCACAAACAGAAACCTACAGAAACATTTCAGGATATTTATAACTGGCATACACAAAACAAACAAATGTGAACAATCCTCTCACAAGGATAGGTTTTGAGCAACTTCACCATGAAGTGTACATACAAGTCAATCTGAAATTCTCTTTGTGACAGCTACTGCAACATTCAAGGAGAAAAAGTATATCCTCTCAGTTTGATGATCAGTACAGACTTATCATAGTAGCTAACCATAAAATTCAGCAATAATTGAATTGTATTTCATGTTCAGCAGAAACCCAAAATTTCAAGCAGAAAAGAGACTCGGAAAAATTATGAAACACCCTTTCCAATGTCCTCTTACATACGAAATATGTAGTGCCTTTCATCTACTATTGTACGTGTCCCCCCTGCTATAGTTCAGTTGGTCTTTTTTTTTTAATTGAAACTCTAATAATTTTGTATTATTAAGAATACTATTCTTTTGCCTTCAGAAGCAATCATTTCAACACATGCTTTCCTAATGTTATTTTGTAATTTGTATATTCACTTTCTGGGTTGGGTGTGTTGTTTTTTTTGGTAACACTTTTCCTGTCTACATAGTCAAAGTATAGGGGCTAGTTTGTATAAGATTTTCTGAACTGAAACAAGTAAAATTCATATCAAGAGAGGACAATCACAGCTTAAAATATTCACGCAAAGTGAAAATAAAACATGAGAAAAATATTTACTTGACACTATTGACAAGGGTATCATAAATGCTTTTGGCATAATTTTCATTTAGTCTTAAGGCTTCTTTAGTTCCTTTGTAAGTTAGATTAAGAAATTATATATCTAAAGGAAACATTCACAGGAATTTGTTTTTATTATTAATCTGTCCTTCTTTACACAACCAAAGAAACCAAGAACAGAAACATATGAGTTCTAACTTCTAGCTGGATCCAAAGTACAGTTGAATTGTTCTTGTTCTTGAATAGAGATAAGTTCACTGGGTCCTTTGCATTCCCCATGAAAGTGTAATTGCTGTCACCTCTGAGATGAGAAAAACAGGGAAAAGCTTAAAAGAAAATGAAATTGCACTATCCATAACATGCTGCAGTGAGTACACTTTTCTTGTCCAGAAAGAACTCTGGAGAGAAAGATTGCAACCAAAGCCTACTCATACTTTGCACAACACAGTGTAATTCAAACAAATTACACTGTATTGCTTCATGATTAATGAAAGACAAGTGTGGAAATACCTTACTCATTCTTTTATCCTACCTTACATTGGTAATCCTTCAATACAAATATACGGAACGAAAGACAAAGAGATAAAGGTCTCAAGAGCTGCTGGCAAACGAAGATTTTGTGTGGTTCAGTTTTCAGTGTTTAGATTTTACCCCTCCCCTCACCCCCATGTCACTCCCGTAAAACCCAAAATTACATCTGTGACTGTCCTTTAAGCAAAACAAGTCTGTTTCTTCTTCTTCTTTTTACTCTCTTTGATCTTACAACTTTCTCTTTGGATCAGAACCCCCCCCAGTAATAGGCTTTGTTTGTTCCAGAAAGTATTTTGATCCCAGGGGTCAAACGTGGATCCATTTTTAGATGTTCAGGTTATTTTCTACTGGTTTTAACCTGGACTAGAACAATTCAGAAGAATGGTATGAAAACTTGCACAGAGTTCTGAAGAAGAGAGCACTGCTTATTACATTACTATAATGACATAACAAGAATAAGATCTTGCCTTTATTTTGAGAGGAAACTGATTTAAACATTTTTTCTTTCTTTCCTCTAAAGCTTAACTTAGTTAACCTGCAGAAAAGAAAGGAAGTGGCCACTAAAGAACATGCCTGAAAGTATCCCTATGACCAGTAAAATTGTGTGTCAGTTATAGGAAACGTCAATATATTTTCTGGGAATAGTCAGCCATATGGTTTATTGGAGAAAATAAAAACAGACAGCACTGAGGATGGCTCCTATGAGGAAAACCTTTGGGGTTGAATACGGGGTTGAATACTTTTAAAATCAGTGATCTCAATGGCCTTAACAAATCTGGTATTTTCTGATACTGTTTCTTAAGGTTTTACATGTTTCCCATTTGTTGACATGGGAGATTTATGTGAACATCACACACCTTGGCACTGCTTAGGAGCATTTGTTTCTCGAATTGAGGCAGGTTTTAGAAACTGTAACACAATTCATTTTTTACTGCCTTTTCCCCATCTCACTGAGTTAAGTTATTTTCCACTTGTCATGCCATTGTGTCAGAGATGGTGCGGTACTCTGGATTGATACCTCTTTATTATTCTCTCCAGCTTGTGCCTTTCTTTTTAGATTGCTCAGTGATCTTGTTTTAAAACTACCCACAAAGAGTGGAAGTAAACTTCCCTACTTTGTGCCAAGTTCACGTGGAGTCTGTTGATCTCCCAGTGATCATACTTACATATTCCTTGAAACTAAGCTAGCTTGTGGTTAAGCATTAGTTAAATAGGAGATTTGGCTGTATATTCTAAATGCATCAACCTATCAGAGTTTTAGTGGTATCTGGACCTTTACGCTAAGAATCTGAACAAAACACAAAAATGAGAAGATACTGCAAAATTTAAACCGAGATTCATGTCTTTGTCCTGTCCTTTCCATGTTCAGACTGAATTTTAGTACATCTTCTACAAACCAAAAATTGCTCTTAAGTTCCACATCAAAAATTTCCTAAAGTTCAAAGAAATTCACAGTGTGAGTCCTGCAGTTTGATAGGTACCTTCCCTACGTACAGAGCTGTGTGGTCCATTTTTTATTCAAAGCCATTGCCACAAAACAGCATTAAAATACATTTAAAAATTATCTACATGAACTTGATTTTCAGATTTTTCTAATTAAAATATTTTTAAAATTTTTTTTAGGAAATTCTCCTAGTTACACAAATATGTAAGATAAAGTAAAAAAGGTTTCCATGTGCTTTCTTTTTTATATGTTCTATTCTATTCTATTGCTTCTGCTCTGAGAGATGTACTATAATCTTTGTATTAAACATGAAGAAAGACATCCTATACGTTACATTTCTTAAGCCATGGAGTACACTGTACTATCAAGGTATATAATCCTTGTCAAAACTCCACACAGTTGGCAACTGTCACAATGAACTAAACTGACTGCAATTCCAAGTGCTGGATGCTATACATCACAGCTGGGGAAGCTCTTGAATCTTGTTTAAGAGAGGGTGTAATTTATCTAGAGCAAATCCTACTGCGGCAGCATATGCATGAGAAAGAAAGGCTTTGTGTGCTGAGCTTTAAAGGGAAATTGAAAAATAAGTTGCTGTTTATCATGAACATACTTCACAATATTAAAGACAACCAACCAAACAGGCTAACTATTATGTATGTGGGGTCTACAGTATCTGTAAAGAAGTTTTGCCTGTGCTGGTAGAGATAAAAAAGGGTTCAACTTCTGTTACGTGGACTAATGCAACTCATGATGAAGGGAACAGGCACTTACTCATCTCAGACTGCTGTTACTGAACTGGGAGATAATCAGATGTTTTCTAGATGGATCTTACATGTCATGCATCATAAAATGAATGATGATTCCAAAAGTATAATATAAAAACTGGTTAACAAATATTATTTGATTTTGAGATGTGTAAAATCAAGTCAGATCAGAAAACAGAACAGAAAGCGCATCTTATTACTTGTAATTGCAAGATAGTCCATCCTGCCAATGGCAAAGATCAATGGCTAGGCTAGTAATTTCTCCACTGAGAATAGGCACAGAGAGATGGACAATTCTTTTATGTCCTTCTCATTCATCAACACATATCACCAAAAAAATCATGTGGATTATTTATTTCTAATTTCAATTCACATTATTAATATGAGGAACACGACTAAAAACTTTTTTGCAAGAGAGTGAGCATTGCAAAGAACAGAACTCCTATAAAGATGAAAAACCTTTACTTAAAAAAATCACGTTGAGGACAATTCCACTCCCTCTTTTTACTTTCGAAGTACAACTGTTACTAAAACTTTCAAAACTTAAGTTGGATGCAGGATCAAAGAAAACTGATGCTTTTATACCATCCGAATGAGGGGTCTTAACATAGCCCATGGAAAAATTGGGAAGTCTATTTTCAAGAGAAGGTTTTCCATGTCACTGTATGGAGATGGAAAACCGTCCCATCCTTTACGAAGGAGCAGTTTACCCGAAGACACACTTAAGATCCACTATGTGTGTTCCACTATACAAAGAAAAGGTCTGTTATTAAAATCAAGTGATTTTATACAATTTTCTTGACAAATGAATGCCTGCAGTCCTTACTTGGAGAAAACTCTGATTGAAACTCCCATGCCGCTAAAATCCCAGTTGCAGACATTTTGCAGGATGAAAAATATTCAACATACTCTCCTAATTAATGTAAGCAGTATTACTGCCATTTATCTTTCTTTTTCATTGTTTTTTTCTCAGTTACTTCTCCAGCAAAAAGCACTGTGTTTTATTGTTAATAGTGATTAAAAAAAAAAAAAGAAAAGAAAAAAAAGAGTCAAATCAATTACAGTTCTCTGTCAATCTGTATGGTTAAGGCACAACTTTTACTGTTTTAATTAAATGAAAAAATAGGTCTATTGTTTAAAGGCATTAAACAAGGCAATTCAAAACTTGAAGTAAATCCTTTTTGTTTTTACTGAGGGGCACAAACGCCTATAAAAGCAATGCAGGTCTCTATTGGAATTTCATAGCAGCTGTGAAATTTATAAGAAACACAGAAACAATTAGCTATTTTTTTGTTTGTTTGTTTTGACTGAAGTGCCACTAATTCTAAAGGGTTTGTGTTGTGAACACATTGTTACCCACAACAGGCTGCTGTGACTTTATTCTTGGGCTAGCAAGACGACAGAATCCTCAATGATAATGGAAATCTAACAGCAAAGGCCACATAGGTTGTCAATGACAGGGGAAAGATTAGTAGAATTACACTGCTTATTATCAATACAAAGCTGATTCCAGTCCTATTCCCGTTAGTCAGCAGAAGTTTTGCCACTGAATTCAGCTGGAACAAGAAGAGCCTGTGCACCAAAAAACCACAACCAACACGTCAGGCCACATCCAGACTGGTTAGCTCACATGGATAAAATACATACACAAAGTACCAACAAAGATCTCTGTACAAGTTACGTCTCGGTACATCCCTGCAGCAATATTGGTGGAGCTGGGTGGTGAGCTAGGCCTCTTTAGGAGATGTTAAAAGCGGGTGCAGCCAAATTCCCTCCGACCAGGCTGTGAAGGCATCTCAGGCGGCTTTCTTGGGAGCAAGAGCCAAGCAGGTGACAGCTGAGGGGACGCTGCCCTACAGCAGTGCACCTGCGGCACCCTGCCACTGTGCCGCTTATCTTGTTACCTGGGCTAATCCCATCACTACACCTGACTGGCACAGTCAGCACCTCCAAGTCACAGGAGTAAGGCTTAAAAGGATAACACCAGCCCCAGTTACAGACTGCACTTCCAACCTGCACGCAGCAGCTGCCAAGTGAGGTTGCTCTTTAAAGCAAGGGCCATGTGAGGAGGAGCCTCAGGCTCTATGGAAGCCTGCAGGGGATCCTTCCTCTATTCACGGCACCCGGAGCAGCCAGGCCAGAGACTGACCATGCTAAAACGTGCTCATTCACAGATTTCCAGAGCACTCCCTCCCTCGCTGGGGACCTAGCGCTGTGCAAAGTGCGAGGGAGGCTCAGCAGCCCACGCCTGCTTTACTGACAAGTAGGTATGCCAGCAAGTGGCTCCTTCAAAGCTAAGGTCACTGCTTGTGCCGTGTTAGCACATGTGAGTAAAGGGCTGCACAGCCAAGGCATGCGAGTTTTGAGACGCCTAGAGTAGAGTGGCTTTTGTGGCACTTCTCAGTGCACATTTCCATAAAAGTGACTTCTGATAGAGCAGAAACTGCCTAGCGAGCAGTGAAGTTACATTTCCAAGGTGTGTATGTGTATACAAGTATACACAAATATATTTCCAAAATAAAACAACTCATTGGATCAAGCTGAAAAAATCAGATATTTTATTCTCATGCTGATTATATTATATATATAATAGTGAATTATTATCTTAATTTAATTATGCTTTTAGAAATTTCGTGTATTATTAAAAAAATTATCCTAAGAAACCCGAATTTCAACAAAAGAAGTATTTGCTGTAAACGGGATTTGATGTATGTGTGAAATGGGATAATGGGATTTCCCATCAAAATCTATTTCCTAGCAAGGTCTACAGTAGATGGTTGGCAAAACTGGGAGTGCTGAGTAATTTTGAAACTGCATAATGACTCAACTTTACTTTTCCTTTTTGTTATCAGCAGGGGCTCAAACGGCTAGCAAAGCTGGGACGGTGTGCTGTTTACACAGTCCCCCTTTGCAATCCAAACATCCCCAGGGTCAGAGGGATCACCAGAGAAGCCAGCTGAGGAACAACATAAAACGTGATTACTCTTCTGGTGTTCCCTAAATGCTCTAGGTAGCCGTCGCTTTATCCTGTGTACACCACGTTCCATTACTGCCCAACCTAATAAAGACTTCTGTCACGGCGAGAGCTTTTCATCTTCAGAGCTCCTTTCTCCGCTCCTGATAAGGCTGCCAACTCTACTCTCTGTAAATGAGCTCATGCGAACACTTTATTTTCGGCTTGTGGAAACAAAAAGGGCCACTGCTCAGCTTCAGAGCTTGAGGGGGCGGTTTTCTATCTTCAAAGCACGACCAAGGCATTTGAAAGGGATTAAAATTAAACTGGTAAGCTTAGCTTGAAATAAGAAACTTGAAGCAGGACCACTGCACTCACAAACCCTGCTTTTCCTTTAGAAACTTCACAAGTCCCTTAGAAATGGTTATTTAAAATCATTTTTATTTGTGTACATTTAAAACTTTGGCGACTGCTTAGGTAAGACTGCTAGCCAGTAACACATGTTACTATCAATAGCCACACATATCTGAGCATCTCACGCGCAGGACAGATGGCTATCCCATCACAGTGCAGTCAGTTCAAAAACACGTGAATCACAACTTCAGCCTCCTAATCCAAACAAAAAATAAATATTTTTTAATTTTTTTTTTGCAAACAGTGGCAAGTCTGCATCTGCATACAGAATGACTTGGGCCAAACCTGAACTGACATGTTTCATTCACTGACATACTAATGATCATGTAAGCACCCAGTTCCTACCACCGTTAGGTGCACAGTAAGGAGACAAGAAAGAAAAATTAAGGCTTACAAATACTTCCACTGCTGCTGCATTTTGAACATGAAATTTGTTTCACTACATAGCTGCTTACTATCTAATCGCTGAACAAATCTGTTACGTTTTTAAAAGCTTACATAAAATGTGTCCTTAGGAACAAAGCAAATTAATTATTCACCTCTTAGATATTTTGCTTCCAGATCAGCCATAGTTAAAAAGAAACAGCTAGGTGGAGAGCAAAGTGAGTGGTGACTCAGGGCACAGGTGTTCCTACAGTTTAACACTTGGTTCAAAATCCACTCAAATAAAGATCATCTGCTGGTCTCATATTACTAATCTGTTCAAATCAGGAAAGTACCCAAGAAGTAGTACATCTTGTTCAGCTCAAGATGAACGTCCAATCTCGTGCTGATGTCTGCAGTTTGAACTTAACAGACAAGTGAGTTTAAACGAAAGATATGCAGGGAGTAATTCATGGTCATGCTGCAAAAATTCTCAAGCAGTTTTTAGATCTGGAGGTTTCCCTCAATGTGCTCTCTGCATGGTGTCCTTCTTCAAGGCACTGTAAATCTTTCCCTACCACCTGATTACCATTGCTATTGGTAAGTATTACTATTTCTAGAGATTCACAATCCTCAGAGGCACAATACTGCTATCCACTGTTGTACATTGTAAGCTTGGGGTGGCTCTACAGAACAAATTCCCCATTGCTGAGAACTTCTAATGGCACATTTGAACACACGAGCCAACAACATAGCAAAGCAAAGCAAAACAGACTTTCCTGACTCAAAAGCTGCTGATCTTGCCTGTAATAATGCTGTCATACGAAGCACTACCCAGAAACTGTGAATGGCCAATGAAGGGCAGAATCTCTATGCCAAAATTTCAGCAAATTTCTGTTCATACATTTTTAAAGGAGAGAAGTGCAATGAAATCCTTTCTATATTCAAGAAACTTCTTGAATATAGAAAGGTTTGGAAATGGCTACATACGAAGCTAATACAAAGCTCTACAAGAAAACAGCATGATGAAGCTCGCCAGGGCTGAGCACCGGAGAGAATGTGAAAATGCTGGACAGAGAACAGACTCCTCCACCATAAAAATAGGAAAGGGGTTTTTGAAGATGGTTTGTCCAGATTAAAAAAAAAAGAAACAGCTTCAGAAATCATAGCCAGTAGCCAAGCCATCTTATAGTAACTGCCTCCAGCAATAGGAGAACTATTCTTAGTAGTCAAGCCATACCTGCTCAGCCTACCGAGTGGGCCCTCCTCTACACACCCAGCTAGTCAGTCCTTGCCATTTTTTGCCCCAATCTCATCTTCATGATCCTCAGTGTCCCCTGGCCCAAGCTACTTGATATTCATGAGTGTCAAATGCAGCAAAGTCCTGGAAGTAGGCTGGCAAGGAAACAATTTCACATAAGAACACTCCAGACACTGTCGCGAATGTTACTCGTTAATGAGTGTAAGAGCCTGAAGTGGCTGTGACTGTGGGAGGGACCAAGACTCTGCGAACATTTTGCACAGCTGAGAGAAAATCGACGACTGCTATAATCAAATCAACCAGCAAAATTAAAGGTCATGCAGAAACAACATATGTTTTCTCAACATGAACATTTTAAAACCTAATTTAAAATTTTAGTGAGTTTAAGAAGTTCTGTAAATATATCCTATGCAAAACAGCTCCTGTATACCAAAAGACGCCGCTTATTGAAGACAATAGTACCATTAAACCTAAAGGGGTGTATGCAGCATAGATGGTTTCAAACTGTTTTCAAAACAGTTTCATGGCACAGCATTGGCCTGATCCTGCTTCAGCTACTCACAACAGTTTTAAAAGCCTATTAACTTCAGAGGCACAGGACTATGCTACTGAGATTTAGCAGGCCCAATTCATAGTCTCATAGCTTCTACACAATAGTACCATAATAAGTAATATTATTAAGAACTGGAGCCTCTGGCCTCCATGGCCCAACAGTTAATCTGTTGGTATTAGCATGAGTGTCTATAATGCAGGCTGGATACAAAAACCATTAGTACTAACTAATTGCAATTGACTAATTGATGACAAATGACTGATCTTAATCATGTGGAGGGACTTTGGGACCTTCTTTTTTTCCAGAAGAGAGATACTTTTGCCTCTCCTAAAAGAGGTACTTCTTTCATCTAGAACAGAACAAGTCAGCATTGTCCAAGAATATGTATACAACACTGCTGCCATTTTGGATTAACATGCTATAATCTATTCACCTGAGGCTGTTACAGCGTAGTTTGTGGGTAACCTCACAGTGATGTAAATGAAACTGGAGGCAAAATTCTAAATCAACATTTGTTCTACTCTTTCTCAAAATAATCATCTTCCAAATACTATTTTGGATGATTAAAAGCCTTTAGTTATCATCTCTTTAGTTACCATTGCTAGCAGTGAGGATGTACAAACTCAATTTCTGTGTCTGCTAGGGTTCAAATACTGCTGTTACTAGCAACTACTTATTTTTAAAAGGAATGAAAAATGACCTTATATGTTCCTCAGGATTTAATTTTTTAAAAGAAAAATATTTCAAGCTTAACCTAAATCAAATTATTATTCTCTTTTATCATGGAAAGGTACATCACAAAAGAAAAGCAACTACAGTCCAGAGTTGTTTCCATTTCTATGTGACTTTCTGCTCCACTGCATAAACTTTTTCACCACTCTCCATTCTACAGAATTCGTCTTTTTAATGTGGCATGCACTACTGGCTCCCTCTGCAGCTAACGTTAGTTGAGAACATTTAATATCTTGTTGGATAGGACAGTTAAAAACCACCTACAAGAAAACATCTTGTTGGATAAGACACCTACAATCTCCACCATTCATTCACAGTAATGGAATCTGAAATGGTCCTTAATGAGCACACAGACATTGAGGAAAACCTAAACAGAGTTGGAGTGCTCCATCAAAAATTTTGACCTAGGGCCACTAAGTGCTTAGTGTTATGATAACTCTCTCAAGCAAAGCCTGGAACACTTGAAGAGAAAAAAATTCTTCCCTATCAGAACAGAGGAGGCAGCTCTATCTTCTTAAAAAAAAAAAAAAAAAAAGGCACTGTTTCAAATAGAAGATTAGCAGAAAGTAGATGACATTAGGAAACAATGCAAAACAAATTCTGTAGTTAACTGAAATAAGCTTGAATGGTGAATCTAGGATGTTGCCTGTCTAGTCCAATCCTTTCTTCTCTGGTTCGTGTTTGTAAGAGATTTTGCTGGCTATCTTAAGCACTTTGTATCATGCAGTAAACTGCAGAGAATGAGCAAACAGAACCCTCTCAAGGCCAGCAGCTGAATTTGGGTCAGACTGAAAAAATGGTTTAGTGCCCTGTACTCCTTGTTTGCTAAAGTGTTGTACCTGGATGCTGTATCTCTACTGGATTACTAACAATCACAGTTCTCTGTCTCAAAAATCAAATGGGCATTACTTGGAATAGCATATGTAGCGCTGTAGGAGAAACATACTCTCTGTAAAAATAGAAGAAAATTTTAAAAATTCGCTATCTGTATTCTGGCTCTACCATTTTAAGTCACATATATATTTAATAAGATTATTTACTCTGTAATTCTTACTTTAATAATGATAGTTCTGAAATATCCCTCCTATGCCTAGCTTCCTTTAAAAAATTACTGCACTTAGCTAGAAAAAAAACCTTTCTATTTTTTATCCCTCAACTGCTATAGTTCTTAAAGTCTTCCATATTTTCAGCTATTATCCCTTTCTTGCAAAGAGACCACTTAATAACGTTCACTCTAACAACCTCATTTATTTTCCAGAAAATTAACTCAGTTTCAACCCTGATTAATGATTTCATCTAAATGAATCAAATTAAAAATTGAAAATTATATTTCAAAAGCCAAAGAAAAAAAAATTGACCATTTCCAGTTAACAAATGATCCTTTCAAATATTAAAAGATGACCATGAAGACTGCGTGATAGTAATGAAATCTAACTGGGGCCTACTGCTTATCTGGAGTTCATGAAGGGAGAGAAAAGAAGAAGAAAAAAAAAACCTTTCTGCATTGTTAACACTCAAGTCTCTTGGGATGCCAAACTGAATTCCACTTAGTCTTTGCCTGTAATCAGCACACCAAAATAATATGAACATTTCAACGTTAATTAAACTGGTAAGGCTGGAGATGCACCAATACTGAAGAGGGATTAGGAAAACACACAGTACCAATAACCACATCTGTTAACAAATCCTAATCTGTGAAAGAGCAACGTAACCTTCCCAAAACTGTTAATACCTAGTTATAGACTGTCTACTAGGGAAGCAAAAGAGTCAGCTAAAATAACTGAAGGAAAACTGGTTATACAGATCATTACTTACACTGTCTTGTAAGAAAAGAGAGGTCCAGCCCACAAGACCCTTGATTTGCTTACCTGGATTTGCTTAATGCTGGTCTCACAAAAATGCCTTTAAAAAAATGTGATTATTCCATATAGTTCCCAGGTTACGGTACTTACCAATGAGTAAAAAGCAATCATCACTCATTGATAACTGAATAACGTTGCATTTTTCTAAGAAATGTACTGTCACCATATGAAACTGCAAAGTTTCATTTCCCTCAACTAAACCAGCATATCCAGCTTTCAACTTAAAAAGACACCAAATTAACCCAGAGTACAACTAGTCCATCCCAATACAAAGACCTACTTGAAAAGACTAAAAATAGCTGAGCTGAAAATATACCTAACCGAGTGTAGTTGTTACAAAACTAAATAATTACACTGATGAATTTTTTCTCAATTTTTCTCCTACAAACTCCAGAATTGTCCTGGCAGCTCTAGTAAATACCAAGAAAACTGTGAAGGAAAATATATTTCAGAATTACTAATCCTCACTGAGAAGCTAGAAAAGATTGTGTTTTGTATAAAAGTGTTTTAATTAACTTTGGCTGTGCTAGATCAAAAATATTTTGTATGAAGCCACTGCCTCCATTCATGATGTTTCCTTCCCCTCCAAATTCCAGCAATTCAGAAATTTGGCTTTCATTAGTTCACGTGAAATGAACATCCACCTTAGTTTCCCCTGGTTCTGTTACAAACTATCAACCAATAGGCAAATTATTTTGCGTAACTTTTCAACTACTGCCTTGATGTATAGCACAACTCCCATTTAAGGCAGTCAGCCTCAGTGTACAGGTTAAGGACCAAATACCCATTCATCACACAAGACAGTACACCCTGCAAAGCCTGTGGCCGTGGCAAACAGTGGCCTTCCACAGCGATTCCTGAGAGCTCCAGCTCAGCAGAACGAGGCCAGCTTTGCTGAGTACAGAAAGATCCAGTCTGACATAACTGAGTATTTGGTCCACTGAACTTGATTAAACATGTCTACGCACACAGACGCATACGCACACACACACGACTGGCAATTTCAATCACTGGTTAAAGAAAATGCAATTTCTCCTTGATCTCCAGAGATCTTACTGGTACAGAAACCCCTGCTGATCACTACTAGGGTATGCTAGAGGTGCTGTCCATGCATGTAAGTGATTTGTATTTGTTTCTATAAAATGAACTGGCTTTTCAAGAGGCATGGCAATACCTTGATTTTTTGTCTACCAGGAGCAATTTTGTATTCTGCATGTATACACTTACTGGTTTTTAGCAGCCTGATAACTATCTAAGACTCCTTTTCAACCTATGACTTTGTTTTTATCAACTGGTAGCTCTCTCCCCTTCCCTGTTTTCCAACCTGCCATCTCCTTTAGCTGTTTACTTCTTATGTCTGCCTTTAGTTGCATAAAGCTTCACTCTTACGTTAGTTGCACCTTTAATACTATGAGCAGATCTGCTAGCCTGCCATGTTAGCCATGCCTTTGATGTTCACTATATCAGAAACAATAAAGCCCACTACTGTGATCTTACAAACACGAATGAACACCAGCTTTGTAAATAATCCATGGCCCAGTCCAAAAAATCTTGCAATAACTGCAAGCATTTTGTTTTAAAGCAAGGGAACAAAAAAAGCCACAATATCACACACATCATTTTAAAAGCCCCAGGAAAAGGGCTTTCTACATTTTTGCTTCCTACTACAAATGGGCCCTTCGTATCCCTTCTCTCCTCCACAATATGTTTTGTGACCACCAGTGGATGACTACGTGGCACTCCTTCAGAAGCCCATCAGTTGTCATTCTTCAGTCATACAGACCAATGCCTTTTAATTGCTTTTGCTGAATATATATATATATATATATGCTTATGGAGAAAGCTAAAAATAACCTCAAATTAGCGGATTTTTTGCTGAATCCCTGTTGGATAGATAGCCATGACGCATCTCTTACCAGGAACTCTGCTACTAGCAGTCAAAAAAACAAGATACCAAATGCATACTCAGGCCTGTTTTTCACACAGCTGTAGAGAGTGTTAACTAACTTCAGAGCCTGCACCTACGGAATGTGCGGCAATGCCTCGGTGCAAAAGACAGAAGTGAATCATAGCACTTCTTTTGTTTTGGTTTTCAGTTTACTATGGATCTTGCTGAGAGATTCGGAGTTTTTTTTTTTTGATCTTTGGGATATTTGTTTTAGGAATTTTATTTATGTACCATCAAGCAGCAAACCAAACTTCATGTAGTTGCCACTCACATAACAGCAGAAATATAACTTTAACTAAGGGCTCATGCCAGCTACGTGAAGAAATACAGCTGTAACTCAGCACGTGGTTCTGTGATTCTATGTGTACAACAGAAGAAGCCTTAAGAAATAAACAATTTTTTAGAAGCTACAAACTTTCTGTCACAAATTTACTGAACAATGAATTAAGTCCTCTCAGTAATCTATCAATCCAGAGATAAAACATAAAATCACTAGTGAATTAAAAATATCAAATATATTAACTGTATTTTAAAACAGTTATATTTCTTGGAGACAGGATGGGAAACCATCTGCCACTGCATTTCAGGATCAGAACTGCTGAATTTTAAATATAATATAGCTTATAGGTAAATAAATAATAATAAATTAATATTATTAATTAATTATTACATATATAATAAATAAATAATGGTAATATGCTATATATAAAAAATATGTTATATAACATATTATATATAGATGCTGTCAACGATCTATGGTAATTCATATCCTTGCAGATATACATAGAGATATACTATCACTATTAATATATATATTTGTTGTGGGAAATAAGGTATATGAGTTCTTACTCACTGAACACTATATTTTCATTACAAATCAAGTTAAATTGGCCAACACAGTTGGCCAGAATCAACAGAATCAACTTCTCTGGGGAAGGCAAGAAGCACATGCTTTGAAAATCACCAATCCCTCCATCGTTCCAGCTCTTCACACATGAAGAGTGAGGTTTTATAAAAAAAAGTCTTAATTATTTGTTAAACATGGACAAAATGCATGTTTACCAAGCCTTTTATTCTAGACAATAGGTGAAACTTTGAAAAAGAAACAAAAAAATAAGCTTATGAGGTGTATTTAAGCAGAGGAAGTTTTATCCCAAACACCTAAAGTTTGCCAAAATTATAAGACACATCGTTAAACTGAAAAACAAAAGCCCCTGAATTATGGTCTCCACCAATCCCATATTTATGTTCTGTGTCCTGCATGCAGCATATTCTGGCCATGCATCTGCAGTACTTCAGTCTGCTTTGAAGCTGCTGATAGAACTTGCATGTTATTTTCTCTCTAACTCAACAGCTCTACAAAAATGCCGCATTTATCTCCGAGGACACTGGAAAATCCTACCCCCCAAACAGTTATGGCCAGATTCAAACTTCCTCCAGAGTGGCTGCCTCTCTGAGGAGACATCAGTGAAATTCCTTTAAGTCCAAAGAAACAAAATGGTGAAGGAATAAACAAAAGCCTCTGTTTCATCCTTTGGAGATGAAATCAGTACGACACAAAGTGGAACAGCAGAAAGTGCTAAAGTTACTGCTATCTATGTAATAACATGAAAGTTGATTTTAGCTTATTTGTTTTTCCTTACTGTTTCCAGATAGAGGTCTTAAGTTAGGAATAGGAAGAGATATAAAGCACCTGAAACCAAATTCACATCACTAGTATAAAACAAATCAGGGAGTAGTAATAAATGTCACAGCTGTAGCAGCAAAGGCGAGTCGCTGTTTTTTCTCATACTTAAAGTGAAATACCTAGCTGTTATCTTTGTGCCTGCAGAGCCTCCCTATTGTAGATTCAATAATACAAGAGGCTTCTTATCAGCAGCCAGGGTGACTGATTGGAGCTGTGATATGTTTAGACAATGCACTGTATTTAACTGAATTTACAGATGCCCCAACTCAGACCGTAGTAGTAAACGCCAGAGACTAATAGGAAATTAAACATGTACAATGGACTAACTCCATTTGCTCTCACACACTGTAATGTGTTTAGTTAACTTACTCATAGTCACACTTTATCTTTTTCTCCATGGATTCGCTGGGATATGTTTCAAATTGGCCAAAGATTAAATCTTTCTTTCAATTTTTTTCACTATTTTATTGCTGCTTTCCCTTATTATTTGCCACTCTTCCTCTTGTGCAGATAAGCTAAACACGATGACCCCAGGTATACTGTGCCAACCCAATTATCAGATAGTCAGGAGGTAAAGCAAGGGTACAGAAGACTCCGTAATATTAATATTAATATAACATGAGAGGAACAAAATCAGCCATTTATCTGAAAGAAATGGTTTATTTAGCTCATTTGAAATTTAAATGTGAATTTTAATGTACCTAGTAAGCAACAAAAAGCAAGTGAGCGAGACACTGAGTGTATGGTGAACACATGCATGTACCTAGCTTGAGCAGGTCACTAAAGGCCTGGTTTAAACTGATAGTTAATTAGTATTTTCATTAATGAAAACAGTGTCAAGTAAGTATATGCTGAATAAACTATTCCAAGAAGCAGAGCTTCTGAATCTGCTTCCCTATTACAGATAGGAGTAACACAGTTTTTTAGATAAATTCCAGAATCTATCTATGTATCTACTTGGGACTCTTGAAGGAAAAAAAAAATCAAAAAAAGAAATTCCTCATTAATATATGAACCAGAGAGTAACTGCACTGAACTTATTAAAACTAAATGATTTCACTAATACAGATTAAAAAATACTGAAAGAAAAACACAAACTCACAGACAGAAACACATACTTTCTACATCTTGAGCCTCTATATTTACTATTTCAGTTCTAAAATAAAAAATTAAATGAGCGTTTACAGAAGAATCTCAGGAGAAGAAGAAAAAAGAAACAAAATAAAAGGACACATAAAAGACTTCCAGACACATACTCAAGGATATGGAAACAGCACTTGCAGCTTTTTTCCAAGCTACTACCTGACCTCAATACATTTTGGGCCAAATCCTGCAGTCAAGTAGCCTGGCAGATTTAGAGCACTTGCACAAGAAAGGACAGGAATTTAGACTAGATAGGTAAAACTGTGGACTTTGTCTTATCAACAGAGAATTACAGAACACTTGGAAAAAATACTCATCCACTCTCCAAATATTATCTGCATAACCACGTTAATTACTTGCGTGGTTATCTTGAAAGAATCAGTTATTAGGTCTCTGATGGAAACAACGTATCAGTATGATGAATTTTCAATTTGATCAAATAAGGGAAATCCCAGGTTACTAATTTTTAAAATGTCACTACAAAAATATATTTCTAGGCTATGTTTTTTTATCGGATGTTATAAAAAAGAACATAGGATATTAGCATTAGGCTTTACCTAATTTTTGCCCGTCCTACTGAGATCTTGATCTATTTCATTCCTTAGTGTATATCCATTATCCACATGGAAATTAATTAGTAAAATTAGTAGTTTTCTAACAGCTTTCCCCTGATGTACTATTTGCCATTGTGGAGACCTGCCTTCTAAAAAATGAGTTCTTATTGATTTTCCCTACCAGAGACCAGTTTCTTGAAATCTTGGGGTAACAGTTTCCTAAAGACTAGTGAAACAGTCATCATCTGGCAAAGTGGGCTTTGCAGAAACGTTTTTTTTACCTAGTGAGCAGTACTACAAATGCTACTTTTCCTAATCAGATCTGATAGGTATTTTCAGTAGAAGACATGGATAAATCTTTGACAATTCTTTAATTATGACGATGAAATATTCTTTTAATATGAATCCAGAAATCCAGTGAAACTGTATCTGCATCTTTTATCAATTTAAATAATATCTTGCTTTATTTTTTTTGTCTTCAGAACAGATAGGCTGAAAAATTATTTTTACCCATAATAATTTTCTGGCTGCCATGGTCTATATAGTTATGGTAAATATTTAATACTGCCATCTAGATCATGGTGACTTCCTGAACATGTAATCCCCAATATTCTGTGACAGATGTGCAAATGTATGTGACCACTTTACAAACCATAAAGAGAAGTATTAGCAAAGCTGAGGGTTTCTGTAATTTTCCAGCCATGAAACCACTAACCTTCTGCAAATAGGACTGAAATAATTGAGTTATTAAACCCTGTCCTCTGTAACGGTAAACAACCAGAGAAATAAAAACCTTGTTTTGCCAACTCATACCATGGGACAAAACAGGTTTCCTAATGCTATGTAACAGTCCTAAAAGATCAAAAGCTGTAGCTTTAAGTGTGCCATGAGAAGAGAGCAGATGATTTGACCTGTGTGAAGAAGACTATATAAAGGGGCATAAGGCATGCACCTCAACCTGTAAACAAAGCACCAAAATACATAATGAAAAATAAAGATAGAAGTGCTAATTATCATCTATATATTGCCACCATACTACCATCAGGATAACATGGCCATGGCCTTCTCCTGATGCTTCTGCTCTTTGCAACAGGGAAAATCTGCACTGACTGCTATTGGAAGTGCCACTGACACAGAATGGAGAGTATGAATGAACGCAGGAACACGCTCTGGCAAAAACAATGCAAACATCACAAATACAATGCAAATTAATGGGCTGGTGAGAGCCTATAAATAACTAGCAATGCTTCTGAATGGTTTTCTCCCTTCTCACGCTTACTGTATGTTGCATAGACGTATCATACGTTGTATACTATTTGTGTCTTTGCCTTCACTTTCATTATACTACTTAGCCTAAGCAGATACAAGGACATTATCAGGAGGGCGTTATCTGCGTTTGTTGCATGTGCTGGAGTTTTAAGAGAGGACTGTATTGATAGCAGCATGGAGTAGTTTATATTTATACTTATCTGACTGCAGTGTAAAAATTCCAATAAAAAATCTTATAAAAAAAAATCTCCAAATATTAACAGGAGATGGACTGGATGTATGAAGCAGCTACAATACAACACTGACATCACCCTTCATGAAGTTGGAATTTACGAAGTCAGACTTGTTGAAAATATCTTTCAGGATGCTATGGTTCAGTACTAACAGGTTCATCCCATAACCAGCAGCTCTGTGACAGAAGTAGCAGAAGTACTCAGAAATGAAGAGCTAATTTCTCAGCTCCATTATACATACAGTGGAGCACTGCCCCATTTCTGTACATTGCAAATCACTTTGATAAAAGATTCTCACCAAATTCTGTTTATGTTTGGGGAAAACAAGTTGGTCAAACTTGCGAAATAATTTTATTTCAGATAAAAATTTGGTATGAAAATTAGTTTTTCATCTTTTGCTAGTTCAGACTGCTTTTATCTGAATACATTTAAATAAACATTCCTAGGACTATATGACTTTTATTGCCATTTGCACTATCAATACCTACACATGATTAAAGATAACTGTCACTGTCATAGTAGCCATCATTTACACTATGTAGGGGGCATGCACCTTCATTACTGCTGTATCTAGAAAACCTTACAGTTACAAAAATTGCATAACCATCCCCAGGTTTAGATTACAAAGGCAAGAAGTCACACATAAGAAAACATCAGAACTCATGACAGTTCATCCAACCTTAATTTCTCCTTTCCCTGTCCTCAAGTCCTCTGTACAATGTGATGGAGGAGCCGCCAAAATGATGACCAGTTTTCATGGATTTAAGGGCTACACCATAGGGTATTTATCTTGAGTTAGGGTAGGCAAAAGCTGTTTGTGCATGCAACTTTATACAAAAAAAAAAAGTAAACAACACTGCTCAGCTTTGTCAATTAACATCCTTTTTCTGTATACTATTACTAGCTTGTACAGACACAATATTCCAGACGCACTTTTGAACCTAAAAGAGGCAAGAAAATTTGAAGTACTTGGGAGTGCAGAAGTCTTTCTTTCACGTGCTTTATTAGCAACCTTTTAATGCTTACATTTCAGAACAGCACCTCTGGTTGCTACCAGAGGATCTCCTCCCACCTTAGACTGTAGCAGAAAACTTGGAATAGAGACAGGGATCAGTAGGGCCAGGAACAGCCTGGCGCATTTGTCTTTTCTCGTCCCCATGCTGTGTGAGCTCATGCTCAGAGATCACTGGGCCAGTTCCAGAGGTCAATTCGTGAGGTAAGATTTTACCTGCTCCCTCTCTTCCTTCCCCAAGAAAATCTTTGTGAGATTTTGACCAAACAAGTGCTCCCAAAGCAGTGTAAGCTGGTCTGGAAGCTGAACCTGTGTTGGAAGAGAGCAGCCTGGTTCTCTTTCCCTCCCCACTCCAGGGCCACAGCAACTCCATAACTATTTATTGTATTGTCAAGCTGACAAAATTTTCATGAGGAATGAAAGCACAAGAAGGACAAAGGCAATTTTTCACTATTTGTATTCCGGCATGGGCTGAATGGAATTTTACAAGACAAAGCACAAACACTTCTTAGCCCCAAGACAGAATCCTTCGCCAAATAACAAAATCCTGCTACAAATAATGGAGATGGAAAACCTTCACAAATAAAACACTGCAGGATTGTTTGGAAAATAAAAGATATTTAGTTACTCAAAAAGGGAGTATTCTTAGGAGCTCTGGCTAAGAAGTCAAGAAAACACACCATGTTTGTTACAAGGAAGAGAACTTCCTAGTGCTGACATCTGACCACGAAAAACCCTCTTCTGATAGGGAAGTCACAGTCTAGGCTCAGGACTAATGGAAAGATATTCCAAGAGCTCACTAGGCACTTCATATCTCCAATAAGAAAAAATGACAATACAGAGAACATACGTAACTCTTCAGGTTTGTATGAACTTTTGGGAGAGTTTGTGAGATTTTGATTTTCATATTGTTTGTCTGGAATGTGAGGTTGTCACAAGAAAAGGAGGGAAGACGATGCATTTAAAGGTTTATGGGGACAGTCGTAATTCTCACAGCTGAGGGGTGAACCTTCCACTCTGCTGTTTCTTCAGAGGATATAAAGACTGAAACACTGGAAATCACAGCTTGGATTGACAAGGAGCTGAAGGAGCTGGTTCTCATCAAAAATGAACAATATTAAAATTACTTCAGCTGTATGGCATACCTTATGAAAGAGGCCAATTGCAAAAGCTAAGAAAGTGCAAGCCTGGAAAAGGAAGATATAAAGGGTTGTGAAAAGGGCTTGAGAGGAAGAAGTGTAATAAAGACATCAGGAATGTTTTACTCACTAGATACTCTGAATGGAAATATAAAAATGGGAAAGATTTTGTCCAAATTTTACCATTTTACTGTCAACTGAATTCATCCTGGTCCTTTCTGTGGATGGAAAGTCCTTTTCCACTAGTACAACTGAAAATAGGGTTTGGCTTACCAACCATATCTGATGTCCAAATAACATTCACTTTTTGGACTTAAACAAAACTTCCAATAACACCAGGAAAGTGCAACATTTTTCACTGGAAAAGGGAGAATTTTAAAACATTATTTTTTTTAAATTATTTATAAGATCCTTCTTCATTCAGATTTAACTACATAACCAAATGATATGCCCAATACACTACTAGCAATTCACAGAATTATGCAGTGTTACTGCTAAATAACTTTTCTTATTCCCCCTTTGTAAACAATGTGATTTAAGGTTCTTCGGACTTTTAAAGACATTTAAGTTCCTTAAGGGTAAAGGTTGGCTTTTCGAACTTGAATAATTAATGCATTATGAATCAATAACCTCCCTTATGGACAGGTGTTGTTTTTTTTTTAACTTACACTATTTCATATTAAATTACAAAAAGAGCAACTTCTTGCATTTCTACTACAGTGAAATATCACTTACAAGCTTTCCAAGCCCATGTTGTCTATGTTGCACTAAATGTGAAAACTGTCTCCCTGATTCTGCACCATGCTTTACAAAAAAACCACACCGTTTGCAGATCAAAGGGAGACGATTTATGCTTTCATCCCAGCTGACGGACGATTAAATTAAAACAGATCAGCAGTACAGTGCATGGGCAGGTGGCTTTAGCTGCCACTGTCGGCCTCAGAGCGATTAAATTGCGGTGGAGATGGAGGGCCTTCCGCTCTCATTCCCGCACTTACAGATCAAACGGTGACAAATGAGATGTTACTGCTCTTGTAAAGCAAGGCTACAATCTGTCAAAATCCAACATAATTTGTGACCCTACGTGACATCCTCTTTCTCTTTTTTTTGACATTTGAATACAGTGATTGTACTGGAGTCAAGTCCATTTAAGTGAATATAGTCAATTCTATCTAAAGGAATATAGCCTGTTAGCTCCAACATGGTAGCTGAATATATATCTGGTTAGTACTCCAGCGACCCTTTGTGTTAAGTGCATACCATTAACAATGAATTCTGATTTTTCCAAGTTATATAATTTGATATCTTGACAGCTCAGACACTTAAAGCACCACTATTTGTTTTAAATGGCTTTATTTTATTGTTTAAATGTCAGTATCAAAATAAAGTAATGCATACAGTCTTGTCAGTTCCAGTGCAGTGGGAAGTGTTCCTGTGAGGAAGAAAAGGCCTTGAGAGAGTTTGTTCTAAAAATGGACTAAAAAGTCAATTATGTCTTTTGCTGCATCCTCAAATGACTTGCAAAATTTTATTCATATTGGGCCTTTTGTTTAATGTTTGAGCTTATCAAGGTACTGAGGAAAGAAGCATAAAGGGATGGCAGCATCTTTCTTTAAAGAAACTGTCACACTACTAAACAAAACCCTTGTAGTAAACAAAAAAAAGTAACTGCATTATTTTTCAAATATTTGTGCAAATTGCCATAAATTGGCACAGTATCCCTCCAAAGATCAAAAGTATGAACTCTGCCCCAAATTTCAAACCAACATGGCCTTCTTGTATGCCAGTGAAAATCTGATTTGGAGAATACTGCAAGAACTGAGTAAATCCCTGTGTTCCTGTTTTTCTTATAAAGAAAAAAATACAGTTCACAACGCAGCAAGGTTGTTAGATTTTGACCATACCTCTTCCCAGTAACTTTGGGGTTAACAAGTTCTTCACTGCAGCCAAGAATTTACAGCATTTATCGTTCTCTTAACGTTTTAAGGTGGGCAGTTTAGCTATCTGCCACAAAGCAGTCAAAGATCTGATCTAGGGGCTCTTTATATTTTCTGTTGACCATTGATCTTTGGGCTGGATAACTATACCCTCCAGGGAATTAAGTTAGAAACGGCTTTATTTACGAAGAATGAAGATGCATACAAAATCTCTCAAGTGAAAATCTTAGGGGAAAAACGGATACGGTACACTGAAAAGTATTTATGCTTAAGACATATACAGCACATTCAATTTTTATTCTTCAGTGAAAATGTTCTACAAGACTTCTTTCATCACGTATGCTATGTTCCCCGGTTAGCATACAGTTCTTAAACTGGAAGCGATGGTAAATTTGCTAATAAATATAGCCAGCAGCTAAGGTGCATTCCATGAAGCTACTGTAGATAATCTACCATGTGCAGAAAAACACAGCTAGTGGCTGGGCCCATATTTGGCAAATTATATACACTAATCCCTCCTTATCGTGATGACCCTCCTAGCCTGTCTAGGCTTCAAGGCCTGTCAACACCCTATTGTTACCGATTTATAAAAAGGAAGACTCGGCCCATGTGCCACACGCTATCCTCCTAACCTTGCCTATTAAAGGCAGGGTCTCTGCAGCCGTCTGACATGTCGAGGGGGGGCAAAGGGGGGGGGGTAATCATGTATATAGTTTACATAGCCAGCAGAATGGCACTTCACCCTACACAGAGCACTGCAAGGCCCCAGGGTCATCAGGTCCAGTATGTCAGAAGTGCATCGGAGGTGTCTGCAATAGCGTACGCCTAGAGCCGTGCTAGGCAGTATCACATGCTCTTGGTAAAGAAATGTTCACTACAGCGTGCCGGTGGGGATGCAATAGGCACAAAAAAGCTAGAAAACAGCAGGCTCAAAAGTAAAGCCATAATGCAACAAAATGCAAGCAGTGTTTCTGCCCAGTGCACCACTCTTCTGGCTCTTAACTATCTAGGGGAACTACTTCCAGTTTAGCATTAGGGTTAACATGTTGCATTAGGGCAACTACTTAAAGTTTTGCATTAATATATTGCATCAAACAAGGTAAACAGCTGAGATGCTTCCCAAGTTATCAGAGCAGCGGAACCACAGCAAAAAAAGTCATCACTACCAGCTACTCCTGCATTTTCTTTGCAGTAGGATCTCCAGTTTCTTTCAAACTGCAAGATCACTGGGGCATGGACTCTGCGGATCAGTCACAGATCTTGCGGATCTCACTGGGGCATGGTGATAAATACAGCCAAAAAGCTTGAAAGAAACATTTTTTAAAAAAAATGTTCCTCTGCTGTTCTCATATACTACTGTATTAGAAAGCATTTGCTAGTTTGCAGCAAGATAGCTTGTTGCAGTGCTGAAAAACCACAGCGTGGGACTGCCAACTGGCCCATGTTTGGAGATTACTGGCATTTTATGAGTTCTCTCTAACTCCTGTTTTCGTAGAGGCTCTTCTAGTTTTATAGGCTGTCGCAAACCACAGAACTGATCTCATTGCACTCCTCCTCCTTCCCTCGTCTCTCTGCTTCTGACATGGAGTCTACACTAGTCACAGGGGATGTAGGATAGGCTCTCACCTTTGACTGCAAGCGTGATAGGAGGGGAGAGAAAGGTGGCAGAAACATTATTAACTTTAAAATATTTCCTGTTTCTCCAAGATGAGAATAAATGGTCCCCACCTGACTATGTGGGATAGAGATAAACTGTTCTCCACCCCTTAGGAATCCTCTGCCACCTTAGGGTTTTCATTCTGCCTCCCTAAATAAAACTCTGTGTTGCTTCCCATGAATAACATTTTTTAATAATTTAAAATGTCTTTTTTTTTTTTTCCTCACTGCCTATTATGTTTTGCTCTGTGACTCCTTCAGATTCCGCACCCAACCTGTATCTATTGTCTCATTAATGAGGCCAGCTAAGAGTCATATATTTCTATTTAGCTGCCCGGGCAACGAAATGGAAGCACGTGAGTGGGTAGCACTAATACAACCAAGGGCCTCCCAGGAATAGAGTGAGAACACAGCGCCTTTGATTTATAAATAGATATCACTATTTGTAATGCATAAACAAAATGTTTCACGATTTGTAACACTAAGCCAGGCAGTTATATTGTTAAAATAATAATTAAAAAAAAAATCCAAATGCCTACTGTCTATAGAAATAGAAACACTTATTTACGCAAGCATCATGAGCGTACTGGCTGGTATTATATGAACTCCTGCCAATTGAATGAGGTACTTGCTAATTGCTGCCCCGTATCTTCAAGGACCAAAGGGGTAGAACAGTGTCATGTGAGGCAACATGGGATCACATAGCAGGGCTGAACCCAATCCAGGTTAGATGTAATGTTCAGAGATGATCACATACTGTATTACCCATGTCCAGCAACAACATTTTGATTACAGGAATGCTAAGCTCCTGGTCTTAACCACAGCCAGCACTTGCTACTACTGAAAGATTAATGTTATCTCTGTATTTAAGTAACCCTCATATATGGCCAAAATTAGACTGTAAAAAGTGCAATGGTCTTGGAGTGAAATTGTTTTTAGCAACAGCCTATAAATGCATTTCTTGGACAAACCATTTGGGTCCCCACAAAATACAGCCAAGTAAAGGAGTTCCTGCCATACGCAGTGGCATAATTACTACTTTGTACACCCTTGCAGAAACATTTCAGGAGAGGATAAAGCAGTTCCTTAAGTTCTACTGGGCAAGGTGAAGTCTTAACATCAAAAGGGACGTGGGTGAGTGAAAGCAGGAAATTGAATTTAAGGAAATAATGTCAAATTAGAAAACAAGGGTTTGCTTGTTATATATTTTAAAGGCAAATAATGCTATGTCTGTCATGAATTGCATAACAAGCATTTCTTATTCTCACTGAAACATCGCAATCATCGCTTATTTTGTCAAGCATGCGGCTAGCTTAGTTTGTTCCTTCTAGCTGAGAAATGAATAAAGACACATCTATTTCTTTTCTACTTCTCATGTTCATGAGGTAATCTATGCTCTTTGATATTAAGCTAACTAAAAAAAGAAACAACCAAAATATCACAAATCTCTGTGAAAATGCTATCACTCATATTTGAACAAAACTGGATAGCAGTTAAAATTAATCAAAAGAAAAAATGTGAGAAAATTTCTGTCTTATTTGACAGGTCCAGCCACAGAAGTCTCAAAGAGATTTTAGCAAGTATTCGATGGATTATGGACCAGGCCTAATTTATAACTAAATCTGCACAGTAAATCAATACTGCTGGTTAATGGCACTGATAATTTACTACTGTGATTTTAATACTAACATTCACACTGTTAAAACATGATGCAAAAATTAATGTACATATTGTACCACAAAATAATTCACGCATACAGTTATTGTTGTTAAAGAGACAACAGCCATTAAAATTTGATGGCCAAGTCAGGGTACTAAAATAATAATAATAAAAAAAAAGATGACCTACTACTGCTCCTTTGCTATTTAACCCATCATATAGTATGTGGAGTATAGTAAAATTGAGTTTGCCTCTAACATGGAACGAAAATTAAACATCCTTGAGATCGAGCCTTAGAGTTTTGCTTGTCAGTATATGTTGACAATGGAATAGATGAGGTAATCACGCCTCTGAAAAAATTAACATCTTAAGAAACACTCGTGAAGACTTATTTTTGCAAAAGTTTTCTAAACACAGGCCCTTTGACTATGTTGCATAAGAAAATAACGGAAGGTAGTTTATTTGCCAAATGTATTTGATTTTTAATTCCTCTTTCATTGTTTGTAGTATTAATGTCCAAATAAATATTTACTTGAAAATACTTCTTTTGAAGATTTCTCTTTTACCACAGATTGTCCCTTTGAGAACAAGTCAGTTTCTGTTTAAGATGGGGTCTAATAGTTTTGCAAGTTAAAACTAACTTCCCTTGTCTAAGAAAATCATGAGAAGGAATTTTGAGTATTGCAGAGCTAATAAAATGCATGTCGTCCCCTCCCCCCCCCCAACAACAACAACAAAAAGTATTACAGAATTCAACGTGTGATGGTGCATTTTGGCAGATCTTTCCAAAGTAGGTGGTTTCCAATTTGTTAGGACAATACCATCAGAAGTTCAGTCTCAACATCCTTCCAAGTTTTTTATTTTCCTCTTTTTAATATTGCTCCTATTTATTCTTTCTTTTTTTCTTGTTTTTCCACAACATTTTAACTATTTAAAAAGCAAACTTTTTTTAACTACTTAAAAAGCAAACTTTTTAACTACTTAAAAAGCAAACCTTTCCTCAGAGAAATAGAAATGTTTAGGAAATATGTCTCTATTTAATTGTGGGGATGCATCCTGAACACACTGACAGCACGTATCTCTACAGATATATCCCTATACATTCCTATGAATCAGAATTGCTCAAACATATAGCACATATATTTTTTGCTGTCACTGCTTTGTTCATACCTGATCCTCTGTGCAGAAATAAGAATAAGCACCTTTGATTTTGTATCTAGCTAGCTCCAGCGGAAGTTATTTTGCAAGCACTAGCCAACAAAGGGCACCAGACTGAGCCTCTTCTGTACTCCAGTGTATCCCCTGCTGCTAGATGAGAACATATTCCCCAGTAGCACAGAATTTATAGGCTCAAGCTTCCATGTCTTCCTTTACATACTATAGCAAATGTGGACATTTGCAAAGAGCTGGGCCCGCCTTATATCATCAGTTATTACTAAATTCGCAACTTTGTTCTGCAAACTGAGGACAAGACACAAATTAATTTTACTGAAATTCATTTGCTCTTTCCCAGGCCTGGGTGTGACAAAGCCATCTGCAACCTCCTTTATCACACAGCAGACAATGGTGAAACTCCCCGGTTCAGCAATAAACACTTCCAACTAATAACATAAAAGTGACTAACTGGTTATTGCCCTGTTGTTCTTCAGACAAAGAATTCTCGCATTTCTGTACTCCTCCCTCAATACAGACAGTCTTTTCCTCCCTGCCAAACACTGAGAAAGAAAAGAGGGATGAGAGGACTTCTTATCCTTTCCACTCAACTCCCTTCACAAACCCAATGGTTTGTTAGGGGCGCAATCCTGCTACAGCTAATGACCTTCTGAAAAAAGCTTCAACGGAGCGCTGGTGACACCTTAACAGAACTTTCTGCTCATGGATCTTGGCCCTCTCTGTGCACCACAAGCGCTGAACAGAGAAGATAAGGGATAAAACTGACATTAAAATGTCTTCCCTTCAGACGTGCTGAGCACAGGCACCTTCTGTATTCCCGCAGCGTTGAGACCACTCCATGGGCTTTCACAGGTCCTGAATAAATAGTGCACTAGCACAGGCATTCCTCGGAAATGACAGAAGGGACAGAGGAGTACTGTAAAGAAAAGAGGCTTGCATATTAATTTTTGTGACATAAAGAATAAGGGGAAATGCTAGCTGAATAGAGTACTTACAGACTATGTGACAGCCTGCACCAAAATGACACTCGTTTGTAAAAGCACTGGCACAACTCTCCTGCACAGCTTCTGACTGACGGGGAGATTCTGTCCCAGTATGCCCCGTGTAGGTTCTGGGGGTCTGGTCAACACAGGGAGCAAGAAAGAGGGAAGCGCTGATTTAAGACTGTATTTACACAAATACCTTTCTGGGCCATAACCCACGGTCTCATGATGATGACCCAGTTCAAACAAACCGAAGCAGAACAGCTTTGCAGTTCTAAGAAAATGTGATGTTTATCGGCCATTTGGAATAAAATTGACATTTCAGAGAAAATGGATATTCATTCTATGCATATTGTACTGATTTCAACTAAACGTGTGTGTGAGCACATGCCAAAATTTAAAATAAAAAAATCTTTCAATGAACAGAACTAATACTTGTGCTGTAAGAAGAAAGGCAGAGGGAGAAGAGGACAGAGAAAAGAAGACATTCTGTAATGCAAGAAGTTCAGGCTATTCCTTTCCCAAAGTAAGTGTATAATTACAAACGGTAACACCTGCTACTTCTGTGGCAACAGCAAATTCCAAAGTATTTCACATATCCATCACATCTTGAAGAAAGGGAATACCTATGGGGAGAAATGCAGCAGATAGCTCACAACGATGCTGTGCAGTAGTTCAGGACAGGAAATAACAGGAATACGTCATCAAAATCAGAATTTCATGTAAGAGTTCTTTCCAGAAAAAGAAAACAAGATTGAGATTGTACTGCCATGGTATACGAAATGTTTGTTTGTTGTTAGGGGTGGGGGGGATGGATTCGAGAGCTGAGGATGGGAAGCTTATAATTGCAGTAAGTTCTACATTTAAAAAAAAAGAAAAGAAAAAAATTTCATCTCCATGTATTCTGCAGGAAGCCCTTCTGTGGTAATTTGATGAGGAGCTTCAGACACAGAAATATGCACAAGGTACTATGGAACTGGACAACTTTTAAATTAATTTATCAAAGTTCTTACAATTCTTTGTTCAAAGAAGGCGAAGCAATCAATATTAAACAAATAAAGTTCACCTGCATCTATCTAAAGCATTTTATTAAATACAAAGCTGAGGGTGAGATACTGCAATTGGTTAATGCCTGAGGCTTTCATCTCTGGAGACCTGGGTTCAAAGCTTTGCCCAGACAACAAAGAAACACATTTACAGATGTCAGCAAACCAAATTTGATAGCTGTTTCCCTGAAATACTGACCATATTTTTCCTTATGCTTGCAAAATATCGTATATACCTCCAGCACTAAGCAGTAAGAGCAATCTTTCTCACACGTTTCCATCAAACTTCACATAGCATAATTGGCCACCCTTTTCAGAGGAGACCTAGGGCAGAATAGGCAGGCTTTAGGTCGTGCTTAATGTACACTGGCAGAGCTCTTTTTAGCAACTGGCTGAATTGTGCTGCTAGACCCTTTTGTGCCATTTTCATCAATCTACTTGCTGATACGATTGCCATCAACATCACATTACCTGCACATCCCTTAAGTGGACATTAATGTAAGGATTACTGATATGAAAAAGGTTGTGATTTGTGTTGTACCCAAAATCTCCATGTTCCTAACAGTTCAATTTACTCACACAATAATTAGCAACAATTTCTTGAAAATAACCATTGCACATAGATGTTTGCTACTGGCAAAACCCATTTCAAACAACTTAAAGGACTCGCAACTGATCTGAAGGAAAACCATTATTATATGCAAATACCCATGCAGTGCTTGGACTTTTCCATATACTGCACAACTTGCAAGACATTATCCTTGTGGATATAGTTACTGACAATCCTATTAATTAGACTCATCTTCCTTTTCACTTCACTTCTTCTCCCTCTTCCTTCTAAACATCCAAAGACCCAGCAAAGTCTAAAACTGGAGTTTGCATCTCTTTCAATTCAGTCCAATTTGCAATATGACTCTGCTATAGATGGATAGATACTAATTAAAAAATATAGCAAGTTACTTTAAGTCTAACACTTTGTTCTCTGTAGGGATCATGACTTCAGAATGTTGTAGAAACTAAAACACAAATGAGCCACTGCTATCCACTTCTAACATCGCTCACCAAAACCAAACCAGAACAGGAAAAAAAAAAAAGGCGGGGGGGGGGGGGGGAACGACACATATTCTGTGACACTGTCTATATGCAAAGCTGAATTTTCACTGTCTCTAGAAATATTTTTGCCTTTTGTAACAAGACTCAAATTGATAAGCAGACTGGAAGTGATCAGCATAATCAGAAACTCTAATCATACTATTTTCCAATATTTGACAGATTTTCAAGTTTTGTTTTTTTTTAATAGTTCAAAAGATTCAAAACAAACAACATGAATTTCCAAATGTTTAAAGAACTTCTTTTCCCCTCTTTCTTTTACCTGATTCCAAATCTTATTATTTCTTTCTATAACTTTCTTGTTATTTCCATTTGTTTCTCCAGAGAAACGTTGCCTTTGTTTTGGGGGAGAAAAAATATAAAATAAAATAAAAAAAATCACAGAAAGCAGTTCTCTGTTCCACCCAAAAAAAAAAAAAAAAAAACAAAGCAGTGCTCTATTCCCCAAAATTTCCTTGTCAACATCATCATCTTTTCTACAGCAGAGATGAATCCTCACTTTATCACTTACAGAAAAACAGTGAACACCAAAGGAGGAGGACTGCAAAGTTAATTCATGAATGTTTGTAAAGCTTTTCTGTAAAGATTTTCTAAAACTACGCACTGCAAAAATATTACCATTGCGTTTTTCTGCTGTTTTACCCAAGTCCTGCCACTTTGATATTCGATTCTGCTTCTTAAAATCCCAGACTTAACTCAGTTTTTACACTTCTACTCTGCTCCATCTAGTGGATTATTGATTTTTGCAATGAATGCTGCAACGATAGTATTCTAATACACCATGCTGGGTTACCTATTAGGGCAAGGGACCATGTTCAAATGATTATTTTTTTGGCCATAGAAGGAACAAATTAAGTCACATTCCTGGGTACCTGGACACGACTATAGGATTCTGGCAGCATGTTCATGCAACTTAAATGGAAAAATGGTGTCATTTAATTATATCACTGAAATGAGACTAAGTCAGGGACAGGCCTTGATTATAAGGGACAGGTGGCAAAATTTCTCCTGGTGCTTGCACAATTTACTAGGTCAGTCCTGGGGAAAAAGCTTATACCATGCCTGCACTGCCTTGCTAAAACACTGATAACCTCCAGGCTTCATAGCCTAGATTTTAGAATTTTCTTGTTGCACTTGGTGATAGGCAAAATTAAGTTACACGCTTGACAAGTTGCTTTGACTATAAGAATACCTTTATTCATCCCATGTCTCTTCAGTACACAGATGTTTTGGGGTTGTTGCTTTTGTTTTTTTTCTGTGCAGCACTGTTTACAATGCTCTCTTTAAGCCTGCTCTTCACAACTTCTGCTACCTTTTCACAGGGATAGTTAAGGTAATGAGAATTTGATTGATGAGAGGAAAAATTAGGTAATTAGTCCACCCTCATGTGCAGCTTATTTCAAATCAATGTATCTTTAAAGGTAAGAATATTTGTTTTCTTTTCAAAAGCAAATATAAAAATACTGAGCAAAGAAAAATCCCCTGCATCAATGAATCAATAATGCTTGTTCATACATGGAATCATAGGAGCCAATAACTCAAAGACAATGCTATTTGTTTGCCTATTTGGCTAAGGGTAGGATGCATGTTCTGTAAAGCTATTTACAACATAAGAAGCAAATATTAATTTACTCCCTGAGCTACATAAAGTTACTATGTTATGCTTGGTTTCAACTATGAATCTAGGTTGAAAAGTATTAAAAACAGGACCTATCACCAGAAAACCCAAAATTCAGTTCAAATATTAAGCCCAGAATTCCAGAGTTTTCAAATAATTGTGGGATTTTTTAATACTTATCTGATTATAGGGGTGAGTGTTTTTGTTTGTTTGTTTTTTACCATGATAAGCAGCTCCAGTAGTTATGTATAACAGGATAAGACTAACTCCAGATTGATTTGCTTTTCAGGATTTTATTGCAATAGTATGCAGCTATATATGCACTTTCTATCAAAGAATCTTGAAGTGTTCCATAAATATTAATTCAACAAGCCCCACAAGATGCTGGTGAGATAGCTCCATATTATTTTAGCTATTATATTTTTGCTGGAGGCACACAAAGTAGAAGTGACTTGTTCTGGAATAGAAATTGGTCTTGATTCCAATCCTCTGATTTAACCACTAGAATTATTCCCTCCATGAAAACCTGGTTGCCCCAGGATCAACTGTAGCTTTGTCATTGACTTCAATGGATCCATGATTTCATGAAAAAAAAAAGACAATAATATAATAAAGACAATAATATATGATTATATAAGAATATAATTTCTTAATAATTTGCAACTGAACAATACTTTTTAGGTTCAACAACCTGTATTAGTTGCTGTGTCTTCAGTAGATTTCCTCCTGGAAACAGATGACTGACTTCATCAGAGAAGAAGTAAACATTTTAAAGATTTTAAGAATGAATACAACTGAACTGATATAATAGCTCTGGAAATATGACAGTACAGTCCTCTGCTATGTAGTGGTGTAATTCATGAGAGTCACAGTTCTGACATTGCAAATATGACTGCAGACTTAATTTTCAGAAGTGACTTCCATTTTTACATTCACAATTTTGCAATCACCGTAGTTGTGAGAACAGTGATATGCATTAAGGTAATTGATTGTGCTTTGAAATCAAGTAATCAAATGAGCACCAATTAAGCCTGCAAATGCTTGACGCCACAAAACTACGAGTAAATTTATTTTTCAATGCAAAGCTCTCAAAAAAATACACTATCAAAGCTGTGTCTTCTTTCCAAATCAGCCCCACACCAAGTATTTACTGAATATAGAAAGATTCAGACTGTGCGATAAATGTGTTTAAACCTGATTCGTGAAACTGTGGTCTTTCTCTATTTCAATATCTCACTTGATACTTAACAAACAAATCATAGATTCACAGAATGGAATCATAGAATCATTAAGGATGGAAAAGACCTCCAAGATCATCTGGTCCAACCCTCCCCCTACCACCAGCATCACCCACTAAACCATGTCCCTAAGCACCACGTCCAACCCTTCCTTAAACACCCCCAGGGACGGTGACTCCTCCTATGTACTGCAACGCCTAGCTTTGTCCACTTGGCCCACAGAAGGGAGCCAGGACCTGAACTGAGATCAAGGCTCCCTGCAGAAAGCATAGGAGAAGTTAGGCGTCTCAGGGCAGAATATAAACTAGCCAATGTACACACCTTGCTGCCACCAAGATCTAGATTACGTGGTCAGTTCACGTGGAACTCTCCCTCCAGACCTTCTGTAAATGCCCTGCTCCATTTAGGATCTCTAGCCTCATTCCTGCAGGGGGTAGGTCACTATGCCTTTTCTTCACCAACCTGGGATCGCTTCTCTTGTAAAATCTAACAATATCAGTTCCTTGAGGTTTACAGCACTTACACAGACATAACACCCTCCTCTGTCAGAAGGAATGAAAAGGTATCCCAGCTCCCAGGAAAAAGCTCTAACTGCTATGTATAGGCCATTGGACAAAACAGAGAAACCATCCTGGATGCAGCAGCCATCTCTCTCCATTCCTACAGCCTGGTGGCCTGCCTTAAGGCGGGCGCGCACTGGGATTGCAAGCACCTCACAGAAGAAATCAACTGTGGACACTGTTCTATTGTCCATCTGTTGAGGTGTGAAGGGCGTGCTCTGAGAAGGACTGAGCTCCCAAGAGACTCTGATTCTAAACCTTAAGTAGAGTTAAGCAGAAGATAACTAGTAAGCTGTTCAGATCTGTCAAAACAAAGAAATTTCTGCACATGCACAGACATATGCCATTATAGTTGGTACAGAAATCCTAAAAGGCACAAACCCCAATGCCTGTGTGCCTCGAAGTTCCTTGGTTGGAAGATGAACAGGATTTCCCAGGAATACCACTTTGGATTAAAGCAGATAATTCCACTGACCTCCCCAGTTCGCGTAACTGAAGTATCTTGGTAGAATCTAGCATCATTTCCTGTGAGATTATTGACATATATGCAAAATTCCCTGCTGCTGCTGAATTTAATCTCAGGTTATCATTTATCATTCCAGATTAATATTAAAACAAAACAACTAAAAAATCCTAGCCATTTTTATTTTCCAAGAAAATAAAATTTTCCAAGAAAATAAAAAAAGGGTTCAAGACTGTTGGACTACTCATCCCGAGTATGCAAAAACTACTGCAGATAGTATTTGGTGCTTTACTAATTCCAATGAAACTATGAGGAAGATCCCACCCCATAATGAGTGTTGGCAGTACTGCATCCTGAAATTGTAAACTCCTGAGGCATAAACCTGTCTATAAAACTCTTGGTCATCTAAGGTGCTATAAAAATAATAATGCATTCAGCTTTATGCAATTTTCAGCTAAAAATCAGTCAATCCCTCTTCTTTGCCCTCCCTCCTCCACACAGCTACCACAGAAATTTTGTTCTTTTAGGGTAATATATATACATTTAATGCAAAATTTCAACAGGAACCATTTTTTATGGTCTCCTAATAAACCCTTGAAAACAGGGATTTATAATGGCAACAGTGACGGACCCTTAACTACAGTGTATGCAACTATAATAAAAAGAATTAATGTAGTCAATTTGTACTACTGTTCTCTGAACAAAAAAAAACCCTATTTCAACTGCAATCCTTTCAACAGCTGATTGGCAAGCCTGTCCATTTCTAGTCTGCAGTGTTGTCAGTTGTCTTCAACATGATAATGAGCCTGTCACCATATTCAAATAGCCCTGTGACAGCATGTTTTGTGAGCATGACGTCCACTGCAAAGGGTCTGTCAAAAAGCACCTTTCAGAAAATGAAAAGAGAATGCTTTTCTGATGATAAATCTAATTTCTTCATAGCTAAAAGAGTGAGATTTTTCATCTGATTTTGTCAGTGTTGTGTTGCATTTGTGTCTTCACATAATCCTGGGTTCTGATGCATAAAATTTTAAAGTTATCTGTAAAGACAAAGTGAGAAATAATAATCTTTTTTGAGTTCACTGGAGGCTTTGCATAAAACTGCAGCACTGCTGCTTTTCCATTAAATTAAGACTGGAGGGGGGAGGGAATGGCATGGGAGGTTAGCTTGTTACCAGAAGCAAATAAGGCTCACAGTAAAGATCTCAAAGTCTACACACTTCATTCATTAGGGTCTTCACTCTTTTCCAAACAGCCTATTAAAAAATCTCCCTTGCTCTGTGTGGTCCTAGTTAAGTCTGACCAGGTTGCATGAAATTCTCTGGCTTTCAGAACATGGGGGCAGAACATACATGTGTGCGGAGCTCTCAAGTATTGTTATGATTCGTGACTGGTATGCAGACTGTAGCGCTATATATTCCACCTTCAGCTGCCACCAGTGTCAGCTTTGGACATTTTCACTGAGTTTTCTCTGAGACTCGGTCTATTTTGCTACATAAGACTTCCAGAACTAGGTATCCTCAGTGTAAGAAGGTAATGGCGACGAACACATCAAAAGGAAGACGTAAAGTACTTCGGTAAAATAGATTTCTTTGCATTTGTGCAAGCTCCTTCAATTAATACGTACAGGAAATATACAGGTGCATTAAAACTTTATTTTTCCTGCTGACAAAAGCTGACCTTAATTTGACTTCACCTTTTAGATTTTTTTTTATAAGTAACATCAGGAATCCATGTTTAAGTGTTATAAAGAGAAATATAAAAATCAAAACCAACACACAATAAAGCTTTCTCTCTCTCTCTCATTGGGTGAGAAAGGGGTGGCAACGGCTGGACTTTGAAGTCTGGGGCTGAATGACACATGAACCTTGGAGAAGTTCCACTTCTGGCAGTCCCATTAACACCATGCCATTTTATTAAGCAACTCTTGTTCACTTCATCTTAGGTTGACTATTATAAAAAGGGGATACTGCCTACATCACGGTAAAGCTCTAAAACTTAAAATAACTATTCCCTGAAAAATAAATTGTTGATAGGTTCATGAAGCATTTGCTACAAAACAAACATGTTGTACAAGCTTAATATTTTTCAAAGTCAGTAAACAAGTTTCCTAAAAATCTGTAAAACACAGTGAACCTGTACTGTTCAGATACCAGAGATATGGATTTCCCCTGCTAACTACTATTCAAACTGAACACTGTATGTTTACTATTAGTATTACCTAATGTTTTTCAGGCAAGTAAGAATATGAGGTTGATGGTCATGAAGGCAACAGGAGGGCTGTACCTGCAAGAATCTGATGGGGTTTGTTCAAGGTTAAGGGCAGACATACTACAGGTGTGCAAGTGTGACTTACCTTCAGCACCTTCAATGTTTGCCTTTGAGAGGACCTGGACTGCTTTTGTCTTATAACCTCCATTTTTTCTTTCCATTTACACATATGAACAAATATAATAGCCATATTTATTCTACCTATAAATCGTGATTAAAATTATGTGTGAGTAAGGAACTTGACTAACTCAGGTCTAACAAGCTTAAACAAGAAAATTTTACTGTGAGTCAATTTTTTTGTTGTTAGTAAGACATTTTATACAGAGGAGCTGTATTTTAAATCTAGGTTATACAACATGGTATTCCACACTTGATAACATAATCTAATATACCTGTATTTAAATAAACAACAAAGGTAAGATTTTTAAACATTTACTTGAAGGCAACTAATTATTATGCAGCTTTAGACAGCACAAATGGACAATCAACATTAAACATGACTGGTTTTTAAATTCTTCATTGCTCAGCTGGAGGGAAGTATTACAAGGCCAAAAAACAGAGCTGCGGACAGCTGGCTTTGTGCACTACCGGTTCTCTGCCTCAATTTTCAACCCATTCATTTCCTTGGGAAAAAAAAAAAAAGAACAGAGGAAAAAAAGGAAAAAAAATCTAAACTAGGCCACACAAACATACAAAGCAAGCCTGGGTCTCCAGGACTTTCATTGTCTCAGGGAGTCGTCATCACCCTGAACCCTCATTAAAGCTGAAGAGATGCTGGAACGGCATTAAAATGAATGCAAACCATTTGCCGCAATCTTCTGCTCACACCATCTCCAAATGAAGGCAGGCATTGCATAATCCAGGCAGCTAGAGCTCCTGACAGGTGGATGATTTATGCTCATAGTCGGAAGAATCGGAGAGCCTGCAGAGGACACAGCATGAGCAAGGTGGTGGCGAGACAGATGCTCTCAGTGGGCTTGCAGAGGCTGGCAGGCTCCAGCTAGCTCAGGTGCAACCTGAACACTTTAGTACTGAACTCATATTGCCTAGATTCCAGCACAGCAAGATACCATTTACAATATTATGTACAGTAGATATACTATCAAACCTATCTGTGTGCTATATATTTTTCTCTGTGTATACACACACACACACACTATGTATGTGTATATATATGTCTTCCTATTTGCAGTTCAACTTACTGTGTTTACGCTCGCTTTGCATGTGCATATTCTCCACTGAAAAAAGAAAGGGCAGATTAGGACAAATTCTGCATTGTTACTGCCACGCAGCATAAGTGAAACCACCAGAGTTGAACAGATGTAAGTGGGGGAAGAATTTGGCTCTAGCTTTCAGAGAAGAGAGATAGATGTGGGATAATGAAAATCCTCAGTGTTGTAAGAGTCTTTGAAAGCTAGGACAGAAAATGACCAGAGGAAAGATGAAAACATCTACAGGTCCAAATGCACTGGAGTATTCTAGTCACTTATGTTGAGCGTCTGCAAACACAGGAAATGTCACAACTGCATTGTCCTGCAGTAAACACACAGTATTAGCAAAATATCATGAAAATGATACTTGTGTCATCTACATTTTAAATTTACTTTTTAAATGGAAGGAGTTCTGCTCTGATATTTTGGAATGTCTAAAAATCCCATCCTAAACTGCAACTTTATTCCCAATCATGTAATTCATCTTCCTATTCAAAAGGGAAGTATGTGTAATAGATGTGGGGATTTGAACTTTCACTCCTGTTCTGTAAGCAAGAGACTGAATTCTTAAAAATATGTATCAAAACCACACATACTAACAAAACATTATACCTGTTCATATCACACAAACAGGCAGAAGCAAATTTATTCCTCTAATATAAAGGTAAGAAAGGATTAAATTATCCTACCTTGAGCATAATAAAACATTTCACCTGCCTGATACACTGTTCTGCCACATTTTCCAGTCAAACTTGTTACTTAACAGAGTCTGTCGTTTTCTGGGGCAACCAAAGAGTTAAAGCATTCAAATATGCACGCTGCAGGTTATCTGGGTTGAATCTGGGACTTTGCTGACTCTCAACTCCTTTCCACTTTAACAGATGGGGTCAAAGGTGGAACTGCAGATGAGAATTAAAGACACATACATCCCTTTAATCAGATAACACATTCAAAGACTTGCAAATTCCCAAGAAGCCACTTTACAGGCACGTGTCATGGGCCAGTCCATCAAGGGGGAGGGAACTGTGGAGAGGAGGTGAAATAAGAGGACTTATTTCAGCTAACCAGCATTAAAAAGGCAGGAAATTAGAGAAAACAAATGGGAACAAAATGGGATGGATTGCTAGCATTCAGAATGCCTTCTGATTGCACAAATCTCCCTAGAGAGAAACTCCAACATTTGAAACCTTCACACTCCGCATCCAAATGCTTTTTCTAACTTCATTAAGCAGCCGTGTTTAAGAATACTTCATAACAAGTATTTTAATTAGAGATGAGCTGAAGTATCTTGCCAGCGTGGATATCTTCAGCAATACCAGGATGCCCAGGAGGAAATACAGTCATTCAGCCTGGCTAGTACTCACAAAACAGTGCAGGTCGGGAACAAGAACCTCAAGAAATTAATGATTCTCTCTCCCACCTGGCCAGAAAAAGATTGCCTAGAGGATATGTGCTTGCAGCAACTGCTTTCTCATCAGCATTCTTCTGATACAATTGTGGTATGAAGAAGAAAAAGAATAGAAAATCATGAAAATGAGAGAAGATAAAAAGAGAAGAGAGGAATCTCAAGTCATCTTAGCTAGTCTGTGGATTTGTTCTCTGATTACTGGATTCCTTTGCACCTTGCACATCACCAAGCAATGGGGCATGTAGCATGCTCTGTCAGACAGAAAGCGCTGGCAAAGAGTACACCTGTACACACCAGGCTCAAAGGTGTTCCACCTTCTTTTTTTTTGTCTGAAAGCCAGCCAAAGATTTGTATTTTGGGGTGATGCTCTTGAGAGCTGTTGAAAAGAAGGAGCCTATTCAGTCCTTCATCGTAAATTCATCACACATACAGGTTCCATTCTCGGCTTGAGAACCTGAGGTATAAATTAGGGAGTACATATATGATCTCAGATTTTTTTTTGTTACATCTTTGAGCAAGAATTCCCTAAAGAAATGCATTTAAACTGGTACTTTAAAATAGTTTTCTACTTTTTAAGGTAAACATTCATTCTCCTATTTCAGTATTTCGCAAGCTCATTTGTCTTAAAATTGGAAGCTTAATTGTTTTCATTAAAAGTTTGAGAGGGAAACCAGCAAATGACTTGTGAACCCCAAAATCTACTCAGACCAACACCTCTCCTAACATTTAATAATCCATGGGCAAGTACCTCATTCTGGATCCAAAGTGTACTTGTGTCACCCCCTTAATCATCTTACCTTAACTGATTCCACATAGTATATCCAGAATTACAGTAGTTCTGGTGACTACAAGTACCTTCGTCTTCTCACTTTTCAGTGGATAACCCTTGGGACTGGTCACGCAATGAAATGTAAGCTGCCAGTTTCTTAAGCTATTGTTGAATTACAGAAAATATGAAAATGAGGTAGAAATCAGGAAACAGAGATTTTAGACACCATTGTAAACCCAAGCTAGGAGGCTGTCACTAAAAACACCCTGTGGCTGCACAACTATTTAACAAATGATCTAAGACAGATCTGTTGATTGATTCAGACCAGGAAGAAAGGCACGGCCCATCTGGAAAGCCTTCTTTCAGTCATCCACTGTACTGAAAAGGAATATCAGAAAAAGACAAAGGGCAAAGATGATGTGATAAATAATTTTGATAGGGCTGACTGGAGATGCCAAGAACAGCACTGCTGTGTGAACTACCTACCTCTTGGCTAGAAAAAAGAAAGACAGAGGAACGTTAAGCTGATAAGTCTTATATTATTTGCTGATTTCCAGAATCTGCATGTGTACAGCATGCTCAAAGACAACAAAATTTTTTCTTGCTAGTCAAGTGATTTTGCTGCAAAACATTTCTAGCAAACCAACAATTCTGCCTCGGAGGGCAGAGACAGGAGGCTAAGCTGATTATAGAACTGTATCATGGACTTCCTTTTGGAAAGTATACTAATTTTTCTAAATTAACTGTTTTAATAATTAAGTGTTTTAACATGGACTGCAATAGGATCCTATAGAAGCAAGCTGTTCAAATTTTTGGGTTTGAAACTGCTGCGCTACAACTGTATATCAAATTGGCATCTCAGCTTGTATCTGATGATCCTGAGAACTAAAACCAGTTGTTTGGAAAAACAGGCGAACATATTAACTTTGCTGGAACAATAAAGAGCAAACAGGAAAATACTGATATTATTCAGTAAGTGAATATATTTAACATAGCTTGTGTTTGACTTTCTCTAGAATCATTAATCTAATAAAGGACAATTGCAGGTTAAAATAAAGCTACGTTTTTCATTTATTAAAGATTAATACCTATATTAAGTCACTATTATGAGTGAAACAGAGTCCTCACATAGTTTCACTTTTCTGTGAAATACCCAAACAAAAAAATAAAAAAGAAAAAAGGCTGGTTAGATGAGATCTATTACTAGAGTAACTAGTAAGCATGGCAAAATTTGATATAATGACAATTCACTGCTGAAGATGACATTTATTTCAGATTTCAGACTGCTGACTTTCAAGCACAAAAGCCATATTACAGACTGTAAATGAAATAATATTCATGCCTCAAATCGTGACTTAGTGAGTTGAAGTGACAAAGACCCTCCCCCCACTGCTGAAAACACCTCTGGCTTAAAAAAGGACAATGATTGACCATATAGAAAATTGTGGCTTAATTACATTAACATCCCAATAAACCAAGTTGATTGGAACATTTTTTGTAGGACAGCAGAGATTTAGAAGTGTGAAATATTCAAGGGATAGCACCATGTGAGGTCAGAGGTAACAATTGCAGATGGTAATTTTAGCGCTTCTTCAACTCATTCATTGCTTTGGCTGAGTGAAGAGGCCAAGAGAGTTCCTGAACCTCCAACCTTTTTGATGCCAATCCATCCCAAGCAGCAAAAGTCTGCCTGTACACCTGCCACATGGGTTCCACTTAGCAGCACCTACATCATTTCAGCACTTCACCCCCAATAATCCCACCATACATCCTGAAGTTTCTACTAAGATTTTACACAGCGAGAAGTCTTACTGGGGAGATGTGCGTGTAAACAAAAATAAAAAAAAAAAAAAAGAGGTTGGCTCCAAAGCGGCATTTCAGAGATATGCATTTGCATCGCTGCTAAATGTACCTTCTACATGGGATGCTAAATCTATTCCCCTCAAAGAGGGGATGTGCAAGAATCTGCAGGGCAAAAGAAAAAAGAGAAGAGTGAAGAATACAAATAACATTAATGACACACTTTACAAAATGAGCCCTATTTAATATAGAACAGGACCCATATAGAAGAATTGAAGCACTCTGCAATAAATGGCAGTGCCATATTGATGTATGTGTTTATGGGTGGTGGAGACCAAGAATGAAAGGCAGCTATTTGTCTGGGAGCTCACGGGAAAAGATGCTGTATCATGCACAGTCCTACATCCTTCAGACTTGTCTCTACTTTCCCTTATCACTTATATTGCTGTCACTGTACTTTCAGTGCATAAGCAAATGTTCACATCTTTTTTAAAAAAATGGAATAATTTCTAGGAAATTAGAAAAATACAGCTTCCTTATTTTAGGTTCCAAAGACATATGATAAATGAGGACGTTCAGTTAACAACCTCTGATTGCACTGATTATATTTTTTCACCCTAAAATTATTACTTTTAATGCTATTCCAATCTAAGCAGACTTCTGAATCTACAGAACCTCCTCCTTCTAACTCTGAAGAAGTAACAGGTATGATATGTGCACTAACAAAAACACCACAGACTTCAATCCCATTCTAAAACTTTTACGCTCCCTACCTTTAATAACAAAATAGTACCATAACCATAGGCCAAATGCCTTCTTGGCCAACACGTACCTGACCCAAACAACTACAGTCACTAGGACTCTCACCAGTGATGGCTGTGGGAGCAGAATCAAGCCTAACATCTCACCCCACGCAAGCTGCAGATAGCTGGGACAGCAACAACTCTGACCTCAGACCCACAGAAGCTAGCCTCAAAAATGTACCTACCTTCACACATCTACGGAATGCCAAGGAATGTAGACAGTTCTCAGACACAGACACGTAAACCCTACTGCTTTCTATATATTCACTTATATTGCCTCTTTTATGGAAATGGAGTATTTGTACAAAGGGACAACTGTAAAACAAAATTGTACCCAGTAAGAGAGAAATTTGGCTGTAAAGCCTGTGTCCAGTGAACTGCTGGGACTCCTCTGTTTCATTTTGGAGAAATCAGTGGGACCAAAAATGCTCGGAGTCAGACCACAAGGCAGACTGGCACAACACTGCAACACAAGCGCTGTGAGAAGTTCTCAGGGGGCTGACAGCTGCTGCTACCTGTAGGTACTTTGGCGTGATTTCTACCCCCAGAAAGAACATCCCCACCTCCAATATTTGCTTTGCCTTGAGTAATTTCTTCATGGATGAATAGCAATGCTAGTTGCTTGAGCTCACGATAAACACTAACCTGCAGTTGAATCGTTTGTCCGTCCTCATCAGTTACAGAGAGTGGCTAGTCATGAGCCATGTTTTAGGGCAGACAAATTGGGCTGTCAGTTCTAATGTCTGAACTGGGCTATCAGGCCACATTTTGGTTAGGGGGAAAGAGGCCTACTTATGAACACCAACAACACTTAGAGATTAGTTTCTATTGTTTCCAAGGAGATTTAACAGGTCCTAGTATATATTAAACCAAGCACAGGTTGCATGAAAGCAAGAAAAGGAAAGAAAGGGGGAAGAGGCAAAGAAAAGAGGGAGTGAAAAAAGGGGAAAAGTGGGGAAGGAGGAAAAAGAGCGGGACTGGTGAATGGAAAGGGGAAGAAGGAGCAAAAGAAAGGGGGCAAAGAAGTAAAAGAAGAGTAACAGACACTTCCAAAAATACCTGTAGTAGAAACCAAACTCCCTCATAGCACACTGAAACACAGAAAAGGCTTGATACTGAAAAGAGACTTCAACAGAAGGCACACTGTGTTATCTCTTGATGTGATAACACGGAAGCTTTGTTTAATATCCTGCATTAATGAAGGAGCTCCTTAAGTGTAATATTACAATAGAGAGCATAAGAAATATCACTGAGGTCAATGCAGTTCTATTAACTGTCATCCTGTACAGAAATATTTTCTCTGAATACCATTAACGCTTTCTCTTTCCTTTTGTTCTAATTTCTGAAGGCAGCAGAAACTTAAACTTCCTCCACAATAATTTTTGCTTTCTTCCTCGCAGACTAATGGTATTAGACTTTGAGAGAAATTTACCTTGGCAATGTCTTATGTACAGGTCTTTTCAAAGGAGACGTTGTTAGCAGGAATCCTATTAAGCAGGCTTTTTTGCTAGCCTCAAAACATAGGTCATAACACATTTCTAGTTATAAAGAGGATTGCTTAGTTTTATTTATTATTTTCAGAGAGAATCCATTAATCTGTTCCTCTGCATATCATGCATCTCTTCACATAAGGGTAAACTCAAACTGTCTATTCTCCCTGCTGTATCAGATCCATTTTCATAGACTGTCAAAACCAGAAAAGATCAATATGATAATTTAATCTGATCTGCTGCCTAACACAAGCAAAAGACATTCATACAGTAATCTTTTCATAATAATAATTTACGCTTGAAAATGCATACGCCTCTCTAAAAACATGTTCTTGTACTTGAATTAATGAGACCTCTTAAAGTTCAAAGCAAAAATACTTTACAGAGCACCCCAATTTTACTAGCTGCAAAAGTTAACATATACTAAAAAAAAGTTTAACTAATATATAATATTATTCTGGTTCATTACATTACTGTGTCCATCTAAAAGACTCTAGCATTTTAAAAACTGTCAGTAACTGCTTTTATTTCAGGTCAATGCTGAAGTGATAACTTAAAACACAGACTTTCTTTACAGAAAAGGCAGATTCTGACTATTGCCTTAACACTACCCAAGGGATGCTGAAGTGTACTTTGAGAGACTGTATAAAACCTTTCAAAAAAACTCAAGCAAACTACTGTATGAGAAACATCGAAGGCTACTCATTGAGGAATGTGAGCACAATATGCAAACCGTACTACAATGATGGAAAGAGGATTCTTTTGGGAAGGGCTACATGAAGTCACCATTGCCAGATGACAAGCTTAGAGATTTTCTATTCATTTTTGGAGGCTGCCTGACTGCTAACATACTACCAACAGCAAAGATGCATCAAAAGGAAAAGGTATATTGCCAATTTCCCCACAACATAGATTGCTAAACCTGCCAAATGAGCAGCCACCTAATGTAGCTCCACCAGTTTCCATTTATACTAGGTGAGGACGTGGCCTCCTGTTTTTAATACCTGGGCTAATTAAGCTTGAATTCTGTCACCCTGCTTATTCTAACTGGGTGCTGATGGCAATTTCTAAAGGCCATCTATTCTTAAGGAAAATAGAAATGTACTTACATGAAGAAAACCAAATTTTCTTCCATTTCACAATGGTTTGATATATTTTTCAAATAAACTTAAATTTGTTTCCTTATGTATCAGCCTCTTACGATCCCAACTTTCTGCAGTAACAAGCAATGCAGATCAACCACTGCAAAAAAATTCCTAAAAAATTCTGAAAACATCCAGGTATCAGAGAGATAGTAGTTTTTTTGCTGTCAACAATCCTCTAAGAAGTATAAACTAGCACTGCCTAGTAAGGGCAAACTGTTAGTGCTACTCAATAGGTTCCTCTCTTAACTGTAATTCTGAACCTTGCTACGGTATAGGGACAAAAAACTGAGGCTGTAGCTTTGCCTTCATGGAGAAAACTGAAACATACAGAATAACCTCTTGAGAATATAGTTGTACGAACACTGTATCTGAAACAAAAAGTTTTATTTTGAAACAATTACTCCAGTGGAATTATTTTGTATGGATTGTTATTCTAACTTCTGTGATAAATTTGGAATAGCGTCTTCCATCATAGACACTTGCCAGTAAGCTGGTTCCATATTAAAAGGCATAAAGAACTAGTGTGTGACTGAAAGTAGAATTCAACCAGACCTACTAGCAACTAGGCAAAAAAGAAAAAAAAAAAGTCTGACATCTACCCATGATTTCCCACATGAACTTGCACAGTTTTACATCCAATTTTGTGTCATAGAAAGGAAAACAAAATCACAACCCCCATTTCTGAATCCAACTAGCTGTATAAAAAGTCAAAATTGCTAGAACACAAAATCCTGCACATGAACTTAGATTTAATTTTACCACCTGAACCAAAGTAATCACTGGCTTCTGAAGTGTTTGAAAGGCCAAACTTAAAAGACTGATTATAAAACAACAGAAATGAAAACTAGAGAATGTTTTAAAGCACTCATTTTTTAAAAAAAAAAAGGGTGGGGGGTAAATTGTGGGGTTTACACCTTTTAGCAATTATTATATTATTTAGAGAATCCACTAGGGATACATTTCAAGTGTTCTTCCCTCGACTACACAAGAATCTTTATGTTGTTTCATCTGTTCTTGTGAATCTGAGACAATCCAACAAAACATAAGCAGTCAAAGAAACAATTATTTCAGAAGCACCAATTGTGATCCTTGAAAATCTGATTTTTCATAATACTGAAATAAAATTAAAAATAGAAAAGTGTAAAATATCTTAGTTAAGTGTACTCCACTGTGCTATTAATAACCATTACCTAGGAATGTAAATGAAACCATGACACACTTATATTTGTCATGCTTAAAAGCTCATTATCATCTACTGAATGCTTCAGTATGAAGCATAACACATACTCAAAAACCTCCATCTACTTAGACTTACGTTTTCAAGTAACAGCCCGTGGGCTATAACAAAATGAAGTGTTCCTCTGAATCAGCCTGTAGAGATGTTCTTGTACCACTCCACAGGAGATGCAGACAGGAACCACCACTTCAATGCCACCCCGGTTATTACATTGCTTTACCCCTCCTTCTCTAGCTTCTGGCCTTAATTGTTAAGACTTATTTATGTTCTTAATGATTTAGAAGACTCAACAATTAAGAACCTCTATCTGGGTGTTATTGGCTACGACCCATCAACACCCTTGACAATAAGAGCAGAAATTCCCTGCTCCACCCTGCACCCTGTATCACACATGAAGAAAAATCCAGTTCCCTCCCAACGTGTGACCCTCAAGACATGGCCTCAAAATTGTAATGCTAGGTCTCTCACAGAAAGACTGGATGCTGGATGAAAAGTGCTAATATCTTCCACCAGTAAATGATCTAACATGCAAGTGCCATAAGATAAAGCAACTATGGGTATATTTGTTATGTCTAGTCTTTAGACCAGTTAGTCTTCAGACCTTACCCTGAAAGTTAAAATAAAAAACTCAGGATCTTTTTCCAGGTACTGAAATGAATTTCATATAACAATTCACAAAATGGCAATGTAACGAAGTCTTTCCAAACATGAAGGGAGGGAGGCACAATGTCTGCTAATTGTTTCACTTATGACTATATTAAAAGCTGTTTGTTAAGGAAAATTTCTAGAACAAAACTCCCCACCAACAGGATAATATTTCTGGAGAAGACACATATTGGCAGATGTGCAGAAGTTCTTGTAAGGAATATGATGTTCCTCTCAAAGCTGCTTAAACTCGATTTTATTTCAGGTCTGCAACTAAATTTTTTTTTAAATAGATTTAGGCTGTCAATTTTCAGGCATGCTGTGCCATCAGCATGTAGAGACTGCTGTGACAAACGTGGAGGCTGTAGCAGCAAATTTTATTATAAACTGGTAATTGAATTGAACAGGTTTACATTTGAATAGATTTACTGCCGCATGATCTCTGACATGCTGCATGGGACTGAAACCCTTGTCTATACATAAAGAAACATTTAAGATGCTTTGACGTGAGATAATGCCTACTGGAAGTCCATGCTAATCAATAAATTTACACCACTTTACACACGGAAAGAAAGAAGTACATTATCTTTCTTTACATTCTGTGCATAAAGGATGCTGTCAAAGTCAAAGCCAAAACTCATCTCCAGACATTTCCATATATTAAACAACAACAATAACAAACAACTGTCTCCAAAAATACCTTCTGAGTAAAGCAAATGAAAAAACCTCTATTACAAACACAGCTATAAATTGTAGTATGAATCAGCATTGTTTCAGAAGTAAAAGTGGCCACTAAAATGGACTGGAAAACAAATCCCCCTTACAGGCTCTTTCAAGTTGTCCTGTTAGGTTGTAGGGTAAGCATTACATGAAAGAATGGTAAGCTAGCTCTCTTCTAAATAAACAGACTCAGTGATTAAAAATAAGTAGAAACTGCAGTGTGTTTTGACAGAAAGACTCACACAGTAAGAGCGGAAGAACTACAATCTGCTAAGGAGGTGGGCAAACAAAGGAATTATTTTGTCATTGCAGAACTTTCAAAGAAAGGCATGTACTGTTAGGGTACAAAATTTATGTAATTCTGACAAAGAAAACTACTGTGAGATTGATTTGCATCCACAGACAATGATCATTCGTGCAAAAAATCTGATTCATATGAATCTGAATCGTCTAAATTACCTCAGTTACCAAAATTATGTGCAGAAATGTAGTAATTCTGTGCACAACTTTGATAACTGAGATAATTGCTCATTCGTAGAAGAGCCACTTAATTTCCTCACGCAGTCCCAGAAGCTGCACACAAACTAGATTTGCAAATACATGTGTTAAGGGGCATGCAACTCTGTCTCCAAAATTTAAAACTAGCCTAAACCAATTCACCCGAATGGACTGTTGGTAGCACTGTTCCATCTCCAGATTGTTCAACATATCTGTATGATAGCTTACTATCAATATGGAATACTTAACTTATCAAAAAACATGTTAAGAAGCACAGTCCCTTTCAAAGGTGCCATGCTCAGACATTCCTTTCATTCTACAGTTTATCTAAGCATTATGGCTTTAAAGAACTGCTTCGAGTGGTCAATGACATGAGGATTTTTGGCAATTAAGGAACCTGCCCACTACCACTGGAAGAGAGGGTCAAATCCTGCCATTCTTACTGAGTCAAAATCCCCACTGAATCTGACAGGAGTTTTGCTCAAGTAAGACTAAGGACAGCAGGATTTGGCTCACAGGATCATAGCGTCTGCCAAAGCAGTTGTACAGAACAAGGTTTATTCTTAGTAAGTATAATCCAATAAGAATATGTCTGTAGGTCCGCGATAGGTCTAATTTGCCCATCATCTCTCCACTGGTCTATGTTGTTCTTGGATTTTACCCTGATAGCTGTATACCTAAATCTGTTTTAAATTACCATCAAGCAATTTGCAAAAATTAGCCGTTTATTAAAGCTGACTTTTTAAGTACCAACAAAACAAAATTGTATGGGACTATTTTAAAGTGGTTGCTTAAGAGAAAGTACTCTCCAGTATTGGAGACAATATTTAGAAAGCATTACATTGATTTTATTTTAAAAGGTTATCTTGCTCAGAAGTCCATGGCGTATTCTGTTATTCTTTCTTGGTGGTAACAGTGCACTACAATAATAACGTTTGCAATACATGCACATAAAAGTGTATTTTTGCACATACTTTAACAGCAATAGAAGTGCATGTTAGGCAACCAAGAATCAAAGAATTATGTCTTTTTCTAAGGCAGATGAATCACGTTCCAGGTGAGAAAGCACTGTTTCTTGGAAACATTTTCTTATGTTTATCTGTTATTCAGTAACTTCAAATTGTAACTGATGAATCAAAACACCCAACATATACTTACAGTGAGAGGCAGAGGTTCTTGCGTGCTTACAGATAAGAGGGGTGGATTCTCCCCTTCTGTACGCCAATACTTGCGTAGTTACAGCAACTTCAGTAGTCATACTCAAGATTTATGTTTAATTGAGAAGTGACCCTTTCGCTTGTCCTAATGGCATGCAGAATGAGCAAAAACAGGAAAAAGAGGGCACAATGTGCAGTTCTGATAGAACTTGGAGAGACTAACAGTACAAAAGGAATAGAGGAAAGAAATCTTTGAAAATTCACGATGTAAAAGTGTGAAGGAAAATGAGAAGATATTTTCTGATGATTATTCTATTAGTCATCTACTGAAAGAGAGTGAATGCGGGGGCACATTTTTGCTGTACTCCAACTAAGACAAAACGTTCCAGAAAAGATGCACTACACATAGATACACCTTGATTCCTTAGCCGACATTTAGGTCTGTCAAGAATAGCAAGTATACATGAAAATTGCCTTTACAATAACCGATCAGAACACTCACCTATCTCTCTTCTTTCCTGATTGCCCTACAATTGTTGCATGCATTTGCAGAGATACGTATTGACTTGATCAGTCTTACCTTCTTTCAGCATGCCAACTTTTAGACACTTCATGAAGCGGCAGGCTTGGCAGGACTTGCGTCTGCGCTTTGTGATTTCACATTCATTTGTTGCTGGGCAGCTGTATTCTATGTTACCTGTAATAGAAAGCACAGGAAAAAAGAGGTATTCAGAATCACTAAAACACCAATAAAGCGGATATACAAGTACTCGTGCAATTGCTGTTGTGCGTAATTTTGAAATATATGAAGAACGAACAAATCTCTAAAAAGGAAGCACCTTTGAAGTAAAAATAAAAAGCCAAATTAAATGACAAGATTTTTGATATTTTTTTTTATTTAGACAACTCTATGTAAAAAAACAACCAAACAAACAAAAATATCACCATAATTAATAAGAGTCTGCATCTGGGTCCATACATGAACACATGGTATCGAGCAAAATCCTTTGCATTGGTTATTCCTGCTGGTAGGATGTACAAAGCTGCACACACACCTGGGCTCCTAAGCTGAGCTCTGTTTCCTGTTGTTCACCAATTTCATTAGTCTTTTTTTGGACAGAATATGAGAAAGTGACTGTTGTGCTTTATTGCACAAACAGCTGGAAGAGGTTCTTCAGAACCTCTCCCTTCAGAAGAGCAGGCACAGTGCATCAGACAGTGCTCAGCTGCACTGATATCACTGCACTTAGCACATCCTACAACTGCTAGGTCAGACCTCTTTGCCAGGGCATCTCCCCTTCTCTGCTCTTCATACAGAGTTCGTGTACAGACAGGCATCAAAAACAGAATCATCCTTCGGAAGTTGTAAGAACAACAGAAACTGGGGGAGATGTTTGCCTCTGTCTCTTCCAACCCTCCTTAAGGCCTAGAACAAGCCAGATCCTTAAACGTGAGCCCTCTGTGGCAAAGCACTGTTTCAATTTTTTATTACTGTTTCAAACATATTCATTCTCAAAAATAGAAGAAAAGCCTGAAAATTAATGCAAAAAACATGTATGAGTCATTCTTTTCATGTTTTTTCAACACACATCTTTGGGAATCCAAGTCCAGATGAGAGAACGTTCATTCTCTTTTGTCCCGGTACCACTGCACTTGTCATAGAAAGCTAGAAAGCTTAGCTCAGCTTATTCATCTGCCTGGCCACGCATTCTATTGCCCATGACAACATTCAGTATGACAGACTTTGCAGCAGTCAGAAGTTTTATCAGGAAACTGACTTTCAAATAAAGTATCTTCCCCATCAGCCTGTCACATCTTGCTTTAAAGGTATTTCTTTACTTTCTAACCCTTTCCCCCTGTGATTAAGTGCATTAGTATCTTAATGAAAATGCATTCTGTTTATTGCCCTCTTGGGAAGCAGGAGGTCATCACACCAAATGCATAAATTGTCATCAGAGACAGTCCGAGCATAATTGCAATTTTGCTGCTCCATGTTTGCTGCACTCGGGGTCCGTCAAAGTCCCCTGAAACATGCGCAGGTTCTAATAATTAGCATAGAGCCTGCCTGGGACCACAGCATTGATGAAATATTTCAGAGTTAATCACACTTTGTAAACACTGATTTATATTGACTACCTTTCTCCAGACTGATGTCTCCTCATTAAATATCACATTAGTGGATTGCAGGATTGCACAAAGACTCAAATGCTCAGCAACTGCTAATTCAACAGGAAGTAATACTTAAACCACTTACATCTATTGAAAATGGGTTAAGTATTTATGATAAAGGAGGTCTGCACAGTACAGTGTAAGTTCTGCTAATAAAACCAACGTACTTTGCACAATTGTTTCAGTCTTTTGCAGGTTTTATTCCTCCTGAACTCTGCTACACGATTGAAGTAACAATGCTGGCAAATAAAATGGGTCTTGGCATGGCTAAATACAAAGAGCTCTCGCTGACAAAACTTAAACTTCAGTTTAGCCTTCTTGTCCTTCCTTGCTTCTGAGAATGAAGTCCTTTAAGAAACTAAGGATATGCTGGGCAGGAAATTTGGCTGGATTTTCCTGCAGACCTTCCTCGTGAAATGCATTAGCAAAGTTAGGACATACTACTTCTAGAAAGATGTGCAGGAAAGGATGTTAAGGGCAAGCTTAAAAAAAATATTATCTTCCCACACACTAGTGAGGTATTTTCAGTAAGGCGGAACCACTACGCAGGGTGGTTCCACCTTACTTAGTAAGTCTTCAGTCTTCCGCCTTACTTATAGTCTTCAAAGACTATCACAGACTTTAACTAATTAACTTCATCATGTTGTAGTAACGTACGTACTACCACCCCCAATTAAAGAAAAAAAAAAAAGAAACAGGAAATCTGAAGTGTTTTGCACTAGATCAAAGACGATCTTTGCACAAGGTCAAAAATTATCTTGATCAAAACTAAGATTAAGATTATGACACAGCACGTCAAGTAGCAAAACTCTGTACTGAAGCAAGCAGAGCACTCGCACCATAGACAGAGCCTTTGTGCAAAGGCACAGATGACAAAGATACAGATTCTGACACCAAAAAGCAGTATTGAAAACCAAAAAAAATGAAAGCAGGGTTGCTTATTTCCCTAAGTAAACTCTTCCAATCCATATCCTGAAATAACAGCTTTGCTCAAAACCCTGTGAACCATGGCAATGGTCTACAGCGTGGTGCACATTATGGGCAGACAACATAATGGATTTTCTCCAAACGCCTGTCACCTAAGGAACTTTAAAATGAGCTACTATTCTCATCGCTTTGATTCCAGAAATGTAGCTTAGACATCAAATCTATTCTTATCAATTGCTTTACATTAATGAGTTATATTATACAGCAGATGCTAGGTCCTAATTTTCGATGCTAGAAAACAGCATTTTGGAAAAAAACTTGGAAGAAGTTGGAAAGAGCTCCTAAAGTGAACACACTGGAATTACAGTAACTGGATATTGCTTCAACAAAGATCCACATCTTATCAGTGGACACACTTGGTTCTCCTGAAGTGTCTCAGTATTTTAAAATATGGCTAGAGTGCAATAACAGTTCAAGGAAACTAAAAGTTTGTCACCGCTTCAGATACGAATGCAATATTTTATCAAATATTTGCATGGATAGACTTCCCCCTACTTTTGGTCAGTAAGCTTTCCTTAAAAAAAAAATAAATGTAACTCATATGTACATGAGTATATATGATACTAGAAATATGTTCTACCTAATGTTCTAGGTATTAATTAATTTTGATTTAAAATAAATTTACTGTGTTGCAAGTCTTCAGAGCTCTCACATTTTATTTACTTCAATACATCAAAAATAAACAAATTATTTAAGTGTTTAGCAATCTGTACTATCTCACAGTTACATTATCCACAGATAATACTCTCAGAACTGCACTGTATTTCAATGAGAAAGATTGAGAAATAAGTTCTGCCATTTACTTGTTTTTGCATGGTGCTAGAGGCTGAAACTGAGCAGCTAGCAAGAATATAACTTGAGTTTGCCCAGTCCTGTCAACAGCTGGAGAGGTAGCCATATTATATGATGAACAGGATCAACATGGCAGCTGTGAGTCTTTAAACTGGGCTGACAAGAGCGATAGAGCAATTTATAATATCTCCTGGCTGGTTTTCAGAAAGGACTGGGCGCTGATTACTTATTTCAGAGTCTTCTGTACAATTAGTTTGCAGGCAATATAATTTTCTCACTTACTCCTTAATAGAATCTTGCAGCTTGCTGGCTGATAGAATAACAGTGGATATGTAAAACTCCTGCCTGAAGTGCCAGAGGATAATTTGTATATTCCTTTCAGTAGCGTAATGGACTTCTACAGTTTGGCAGTTAAAGGGCTGAGTAATGTAAATTAGTATGACGTTTGAAAATAAAAATATATGTCAAATCTTCACTCCCCAAACACATTGCACTGTGCTATAATAATACAATGGGATTTATGCCTGAGACCCTTTTCTCTCGTTATGCCCTGAGGAATATTTATTTTAAAACATTTGTTTTATTCTCCTAATTTATTAAATGTTATTATCTCGGCCACACGATGTGAAAATATTTCTAACACTTCGGGCCTATCAAATGGAAGCGGCTCACTAAAAATAATGCCATTTGATCTTAAGACAGTAAGTGAACTGCTAAAACTTTCACTGCATAACCTGTTCTCTGCTTTCAGATGCTTCAAACTGTAAGATCTTTACATGCAGTTCAAGAACAAGTGGGCCAACATACCATCTTTTTCATCTCACAGATGAGGTTCCGAAGTTACCCGAATGAGATGTAGGGTCGTAATAAAACTTTAATGATATAGGGACATACTTGATGGCTTTACGAGCCAGGCAACTGACCGGACTTAGGCGAGGTTCTCTAGACCATTTTGGCCACTGCTTGCACAGAAGTGACAATGACGTGGGTCAGTAGTTTTGGACCCTCACAGTAACAGGAGTTGAACCATGATGAAAAGGGGGGCCACTGAGAACACAGTGCCTCACGCCTTAGCATCTCACCTCAGACGAAGCTCTTGTCGTCAACAGTTACAACTGTAGAGACTTACAGATACCTGAAGTAAGGAGCTGGCTGTAGATACTGGCTGCCATCTGTGGGACAGGCTGAAACAAGGGTCCCTCTTCCAGAAATATTGACAAGAATAGAAGCTGCAGACAGCAAATCTTAGTAGAAGCTGTATTTGCCTTTTCACACTGTGACATTTGACATTATAACACCAAAGATGCAACCTGATTGCTATGAGCTATTGGAATACACCCAGGAAATCTATGGAGAAGTGAAAGAGATGAGGAAGTCTGAGATGAAGGGTGAAAATGTGTTCAGAAGGAGTACCCATGAGACCTCACAAGAGCAGAAGGAAGGGTGACAACATCAGTACTGAAATGTTTATTGTGTGGGAATGCAGGTCCAGATGGAAAAAAAGGGGGGGAAGGGGGGCAACTAATTATTCTTTCAATGTGATAATTTCAATCCTATCATCTGCTCATGGAATGGTATTTCAGTATTTATTTATTTATATTCAGTAGTGCCCCATTTACCCCGCAAACTCTGAGTCTCTGTAACCTAGTACCTCTTTAAAAAGCATTGTATTTAAAAATCAAGTGTTAGCAGAAGTTCCTACATCACTGGATTCGAGTCCTTCTGAAGTTCACCCTGAATACCACCATCATGCTCTCTTTTCCTGTATCACAGAATCAAAGGAACATACTTTTTGTGAACTGGTATACGTGCAAACTCTGGAAAATGACAGGTAAGCCATGATTATGGCAGTACTCCTTCAGGGAATTAATAAAAGAGAAGTCTTAGAGAGTCACGAGAATCCAAGCCAACACAGAGTGAGCAACACTGTGCTAGGTGATGCCAGGATAAGTAATCCAAGCAGAACAGAAAAAGAACACGTCTAGAGAAACTGAGGAAGAGCAGGTGCTGACAGAACTGAAGAGAAATAGCCTAACTTTGGAACTAAGAACAGAGGAAAAAAAACAGGTGGACTTACATATTTGATATTTATAGGTCACAGCAAAGCTGAACTTAGGAAAGTAAAAATATTTTCTCTCAGGTCAAAATTTTAGTTCTTCTACATTGTGGGCCCTATTTTGCCGTCAAAACTCAACTGAATATAAGCATAAATAAGTATCTTCACAAGTAACGGTTTTCATATTGTTAAGGTCTCAGAAACGGGATCAGGCTGGAATGAGGTTGAATTTGAACCTAACCAAATCCAGTTTTATCTGACAAATCCTTAAATGGATTCACCCGATACTGTAGACAGCTCTATGAATTATAGACCTATGAATTCTGCTACATGTTATCTGGAGCTGATTAACCCTGAAGTTGACTGTATTCACAATTTTTCAGCCAGATGACTTCAGGAACAATATTGCACATGCAGTTCCAGAACGTTTAAAAATTTGATTCCTGAATGTCTTTCCATTCAAAAACTCAAAAAAAAAGGAGATAAGGTCATATATGATGAATTATGCTTATGTCTCTGATGCTTGTGTTGCCTTTTCTGGTATAATAGGAGAAGCAGCCACTTTTTAAATAGCTCTAAAGTACAAGATGGTATTTGACAGAACGATACAGCCAGCTTAGAAGTACTATGCCAGCAGGTCGAGGGAAGTGATTGTGCCCCTGTACTCGGCTCTGGTGAGGCCGCACCTCGAGTACTGTGTTCAGTTTTGGGCCTCTCGCTACAGGAAGGACATGGACGTGCTCGAGCGAGTCCAGAGAAGGGCGACCAAGCTTGTGAGGGGTCTGGAGAACAAGTCTTACGAGGAGCGGCTGAGGGAGCTGGGCTTGTTCAGCCTGGAGAAGAGGAGGCTCAGGGGCGACCTCATCGCTCTCTACAGTTACCTCAAAGGAGGCTGTAGAGAGGTGGGGGTTGGTCTATTCTCCCACGTGCCTAGTGACAGGACGAGGGGGAATGGGCTAAAGTTGCGACAGGGGAGTTTTAGGTTGGATGTTAGGAAGTACTTCTTTACCGAAAGGGTTATTAAGCATTGGAACGGGCTGCCCAGGGAGGTGGTGGAGTCACCATCCCTGGAGGTCTTTAAAAGACGTTTAGATGTAGAGCTTAGCGATATGGTTTAGTGGAGTACTTAGTGTTAGGTCGGAGGTTGGACTCGATGATCTTGAGGTCTCTTCCAACCTAGAGAAATCTGTGAATCTGTGTGAATCTGTACTACATTTCAGATTAAAGCACTACGCTGAGTTGTTTAAAACAAGCCACTGTACTATGTTACTGAATTATAATCTACTTAGAATTTCTAAAATGTATTTTTATTGCTTTTTCTTTTATTCCTAGAAAACAACATAAACAGAGATTTAAAACAGCAGTGTAAAGGTGATGCCAGTTGGTCTGACTATGTGATAATTTTGCATCAGATGCTTATTTTAGATAGATGGGTTTCCAACATCATAAAAACACCATAATTTTCACTATACAACCGATAGTGGTGGGTACTGAATGCCACCTGTAAAGCTCCAAGTACCTTTGATCCCCACTGGAATCAACCACTATTTTCAACAGGAGTCATTTAGGTCCTCTTAAGAAGGAATCCACAGCTTGAAGACCTGCCCACCCAACCTGCCTTTCTCCGAAACCGACTCCCTGCCACCTGGGAGTCACTGAAGAGTTGTCCAACTGAGAAAGACTGAACAACCTGCATTTTGTCCCTGCTGATATTATGCCTAGGCCAATTCTATATAACTTTCCAAGGCAACATGGAAAACTGCCATTTTTTGCCTATGAAAAAAGAGAACATGTCAGTCTCTAAAGTTTTTAAAAAGCACTTTCGCAGCAGTTTGGAAAAAAAAAAAGTCACTTAAAAAGTTATAGTAGTACTAAAATAAATTGCTTGCTAGCTGAGACCTCACATGTGTTTAGTTTCAACCTAGACAGAGCCTCATAGTTTGGGCTGGATCTTTCAGAAGTTTGTTTATAACAGACATTCATGGCAATGATACATAGCATCATACCCATTATTATTATTCATAAACCACAATCTCTCTGAGGATTTCTGATGTATTTGAAATAGCCATGCACAGATCAGGATCCTCGCTGTTATGCCCTAATAATCTAAATACAGCATATAATGTACCAGGCTGTAAGGAAAGCAGAGACAGTAAAAAGGAGAGGGCCATCTGTATGCTTCTGTCTCTTTGGTTCTCAAGTTTCGGTGTGTTTATATTTTATTGTCTCATCTTGTTTGGCTGCCATAGTTACACAGTGACATTATGATAGGATGAAAAGATGTGTTGGAAGTACTCGCTCGCTAGTTTGGTTGGTCCATAGGCACAGAGAAATCAGAGGGAAAGGGAAGATCTATCACTGCTTGCTTAAAATATTCTTTGAAAGAAATGCTGATGCAGACTTTTACTTATATAAGGAAGGCAAATGATTTAATCAGGTAATGATGGATTCAGGTGACATTTAGTGTTAGGTTCACTGGAGGGCTGCCATCTTTGCACCAGAGCCAAGGTCCACAGACTATTGCACTCAGATGCAAGCCTCCACCCTACCTTTCTATAAAAACTAACCTTAGCTACCAGTAAAGATGCTGAAAAGCCATAAAGTCTTGCTTAATTTGCTTTCATTTCCTCCACAAAAATGATGTGCAGAATTATTACAGGAGTCAGCTTTGAGAGATGTAAATTAACCTTCGGAACCCACTTTGGTCATGTGCAACTTTGAATCAAACTTTATGTTGCTCATTTTAAATGTCAGTTTATCTGAATTTACATAGCTAGGTCTAACTTCCCTGATTAAAACTTCCTGATTAAAAAAAAAAACTAGCGTATTTACTGTAAAGTGTTTGTAGATTTACAGATAAACACAGGTAAACATTGTAAAGAGGGTTGAAAAACTTGAACACTAAAGAGATCAAAAGCAACTCTGAAAATCAAAAAGGTGAGCAAAGCACTCCTGGACAGGAACAGCTTTATCTAGCTCCTAGCATGGGCAGGCTCTGAAGACCACAGGAACTACCTTACTGCAGAACTGTAGGGCTGAAGACTTTCAGGTAATCAGCATAAAATGAAATGGCAGACTTGATCTAGTTCACATAATGGTGAGGTAACCAAAAGACAAGTAATTTCCAGGATAGAACATGTCTTGTTTGTGTTAGGAGATACCAACAGGCAATGACTCTCAGGGATAAAGCTCTAAAATAAGACTGAGGGTACGACTGCAGTAGGGCTTCTTACCGCCTGTGCTTTACCCACTGTATATAAATGGAAGACTGCTGTCTCAATAATGTTCATCCAGTTTTCTCTGAAAAATAAACAAAAGAACCAAAGCCCTGGAAATACAAGGACTATAAACTGTGAAATATTTTAGCTTTTGTGGAGTAAATTCAAACACTGTCCAAGGGAAAAAAAAAAAAAAAAAAAGCTGTGACACTTTTGCAACATCACCTTCTTACCAAGAAGGCAATATATCAATACCTAGGGCTTTTCACACTGCCTTTTCATGTTAGTTTGAAGACAATAATACTAAAGGGTCCAAAGACAATAATCCTGAAGAGTTGGAAGAAAGCTGTCTCGATGGAGGCTATTATTTTAGAGAGAAAAAGGCTAAAATAAAACAAAATAGCAAACTATTTTTAAATTAACTCCCATCATCCTTCTACTGAAGGCAAAAGTACCCTTTCAGTCCACTTACAGGAACATTTAAGTAAAGCACTGAGTAATTACATATTATTAATGCAAAATATGTACTTACTAGCCTTTATGATAACTGAGCAAATAAAAATGATGAGAAATGTATTTACACTAAATATTCACTTCAAAATATATAGTAAGTGCAAGACCTCTGTGTTGAACACAAGTCTGCAGCCAGCTGACAACTGAAAATCCTTTTCTCTTTTTTTTTTTTTTCTTTTAAAATGAAAGCTTGGAGTTTTCAAGATAATACAGTACACAGCAAAAACTGTGGAGAGACCCTAAAAATCAATGGCCCTGTAACTATTTTTAGTTCTTGCTATTTTCTACTGTCCCTGATGCTAAGCCACTTTTGGGGAGATTTGGCTGTGTATGTTTCTGAGAGACATTTGCAATCAGCCATCATGTAAATTATCCCAGAAGCAAACAGAGCTGCAGCTGAGTATGAGGCTGAGCAGAGGACATCCAGTTCTCTCAGTCCCATATGTCACAAGAGGTGGCAAAGAATCATTAGATTCTGCTATGACCTAGGACGACAATGACTTTGTATACTCAGCTGGTTTGGGATTTTTTGTTTGTTTGTTGTTTTAAACCAAGTCATTTCTTGTTTTTATTGTTTTGTTATCAATTTTTATCATAACCCATGCATTCTTTACCACAGCACCAAATTTCAATATTTGTGTGCTATGTTAAAAAAAACGCATTCAGAATAGAAAAAACTTCTCTCTGTTGTAATTCAAGAGAGGACTCATTTACTTTTCCTTTTACTTTGAAAAAAATTACCAGGGATTGCAAGAGACAAAGGAGAAGAGGAGAAAAGTGCCAGCCAGGAATGGACATTTTTAGACTAGATTGCTATCACCTGAAAGGGGCTTATAATCTTCATTACCCCTTAAAAATAGGTGTATAGTCCACATGAGAGTGAAAAGCACCTCTTATAAGGGGCTACTAGGTATCCCGCAATGTACTACTTCAACTACTTCACTTCTGTCTTATGTAAGATGTCGGTGGTGCACAGACACCGTGCTGGCGCTCTGAACAGCTGCCTGCGGCTTGCACCTACTGAGATCTGAAAAGGCTTCTTTGAAATGGAAAGAATGGAAAGAATCCCATTGACTTAGTGGAAAGGACTCCAGGCCTGACGTGAACACAAGATTTGCTTCACAGTCTAACTTTGTCAGCACAGCCTTGCTCTCCCAGAAGCCAGGGCAGTTTTGTCGATGACCTCAGCAGAAGTTGCACTTCAGTTCTACAAGTCTGTGCTAAAGCAAAAAAGGTTTGGTAAAACAAATACATTCTCTTTCACTGAATCGATAATAAATTACCCATCGCAAGTAAGGCATTAGGATTTCAAATAAGCAACTCTTTTGGATAAGATAAGCTATTCTTGCATAAGAATAGTTACAACATTTGATTCTCTCTTTACTCTGCTCTACTCTTCCGTATTTATAAATTTCTTTTTTTTTTTTATCCTGTTTTCTTATTTGCACTTATTCAGTTATCAACCTATTTTAAATACAAGCAGAACAAGAACGTGAGATGAACCAGGAAGGGAGAAAGCAGGGGAGACTGACCTCTAGGAACAGGAACACTGAGACTAAATTCTGTCGTTTACAGCGAACAAGGCTCAGGGGAATTCCTCTTCATGCAAGCTCAAAAAGTTGAATATTCGAAACATAAGGAGTAGCTTTTTCTTATATACTTCTTGTCACCTACCACAAACGACGGTTCACCATCGCAAGTAGGATTCACCAAAGCAAGCAGCTTCCGTTATTTCGGATGGTATCTGAAAACTCTCAAACCTGTGCGACAGCTGAGTCAGCACCATTACTGGAGAAGCTACCATGACATTACGATGGTAACATTCTTCCTATTCTTAGTTTCTTCATTATTGCTTTTCCATTCAATGCCTGTGTTTGCCTCATTGCATTATTTTTTTTTTTTTTTGGTCTTTACAGCACCGTCACCTGCTGATGCAGCTAGTGCTCCAGCCCTACTGAGACTTTTTGCGCAGCTGCCAGTTCTAACTTGAGCTGTGTGGCCAAGTCCAGGTTGCTAATCTGGAGAATGACGTCTCTGTCTTGTGCTTCCATGCCCAGAAGCTTGCTGTCTGTGGTGTGGTGTAAAATTGCAAGCTATCTGTTACTGCCAGAAGTCAATACTTCATTCAGTTAAAGGTTTTCTCGCATTTTTTCATGCTCAAAATATGACTAAAATAATCGTGCATTAATTCAGTTCTGTAGGATAGCTATTACACAGCAATTAAATACCATTTATAAAATCAAAGTTTCCAGTTGAAGTTGCCACTTGAAGTTTAGCAGACAGAAATATAAGTTGTTTCACTGGGAACATTTTTGGAGTTTTCCTGAAAATGTTCTTGAAGGTCAAGTGAAATCAGCTACTACTATTTTTTTTTTTTTTTTTAACTTTTTCAAAAACATACTTGAAATGAACATATCGTTTCTGCACATGCATTCATTTTACTTATGAACCTACACCACTAGGAATCTCTGAAGTTATGTTTATTTACTGATTGCAAACTCTGTAACAGTCAGCCCCATTATAAGCACTGAACTCCAATGTTTCTTTTTAGTGGCTACACAGTCATCATGAAATGGGTATTTCATGGTGGTAGAAGGCCCAAATCCCCTAGTAGTAGATTTTCTATGTTTACAACAATTAATTATGGGGAATAAAATGAATATTTTTACTGACAAATTAAAACAACTCTTAGCAATGGCTAAATTAAAGAAAAAACATTAATTTTCTTTATTAATTTTATATTAAATACAGAAGTACTATATTTAAAAAACTTTGACCGAGTGTTTCAAATTTGGGGCTACGTGAAGTTACGAACTGAAAATAACTTTACTCTCCTTAGTACAACTCATTTTTAATAAGAAAAGCATACTGCCACACTGCCTTGCCTTTCCTGAGAATTCCAGGTGCTCAACACCTATGAAAATCAAGCAGGTTTTATTGAGGAGCTTAAATTTGGACTTAGCAACCTAATTTTAGTCTCTGAAGTTTGAATTTAATTTAATGTGACACTATATTCCTGTACAGGCCAAGCTTGGCCTCATGTTCTTTAAATAAAGCACCTTCAATTTTACTTGAAAGGATGATACCTAAATGAAAGTAGAAGGTTATTTTGTCTCCATTGGTTCTGTAGCTAGAACAATTTGCATGACCGTTTATCCCATTCATACTAATTTATGCCAAAATATGTGGCATATTTGTAACAGGTATCAAGAACAGATTAGTAATATAAAGTACTGGACAGAGACCAAAAGCTGCCAACTTACCCTCCTTAAAATGTGATCTTAGAGGCATTTGGTGAACCTCTTAAGGCCACAGTATATTTTATGTCTGAAAGGACACTTACCAATACACTGAAATGCAGAAAACACTACAGCAGTACATTTTGTACCCTTTTTGAAATTTACTAGTGCTTTGACATAAACAAACTGTTTTTTGTAACAATTTAAGTATGGTTGTGATTTAGCTAGGAACAAAACCTAAGCACCATCTGTATGCGCCACAAGGTGTGCTCAAGAGGTATCCATGAAAACCTTCAAAAATAATCACTTTTTTGGCAGCATTTATGAGAATCCACGAGGAACTCATACAGAAAAAAGAACAACGTGCACTGACTGGCTCCACTGTTCTTCTATTTTTGACAGACCATAACTCCTTTGAGAAACCTGCCAGAGAAGGGAAAGAGCATCTCTGGTCACAGGCTTGCCAAGCTGTTCGAGAGGACTTTAAAGTTGCTGGGGGAAGAGAATCTCAATTCACCCCACTCCTCCCAGTTTGATGCCAGTGTCAGCGATAGATGCCCAGAGCCTGGAGAAAGGTCACAAGTCAGCCGGAGAGCACCTGAAGATCAGCACAAAGGAATTCCAGCCACTCCAGCCAGTAAGGCAGCTTCATCAGGGGTCCAACTTTAAATGCCTCTACGCAAATGTATGAAGCATGGGGAATAAACAAGAGGAGTTAAGAGACATATGCATACCTGCAAGGTTGTGACCTTATTGGCATTACAGAGATGTGGTGGGATGGCTCCCATGACTGGAGTGTTGGAATGGAAGGATACAGGCTGTTCAGGAAGGACAGGCAGGGGGTGTTGCCCTCTATGTCAGTGTGCATGAAGCCCTGCCTAGGGATGGATGAGGAGCTGACAGAGAGCTTATGGGTCAGAACTAAAGGGAGGGCAGGGACAAGGGACAATATAGTTGGAGTCTGTTACAGGCCACCTGACCAGAAAGAACGAGCGGATGAGATCCTCTACAGACAGATATAACCAGCCTCACATTCACAAGCCTTGGCCCTCATGGGGGCCTTCAACCACCCCAATATCTGTAGAGGGACAAAGCAGTAGGGTACAGACAACCCAGGAGGTTCCAGGAGTGCACTGAAGACAACTTCCTTCTTCAAGTGACAGAGAAGCCAAGGAGGAGAGGTGCTATGCTAGACCTCATTCTCACCAACAAGGAGGGGCTAGTGGGGAATATGAAGCTCAAGGGCAGCCTTGGCTGCAGTGACCATGAAATGGTGAAGTTTAGGATCTTGAGGACAGCAGGGAGGGTTCTCAGTAAGTTCACTACCCTGGACTTGAGAGCAGACTTTGGCTTCTTCAAGGATCTCCTTGGTAGAGTACCAACGGACAAACCCCTAAGTGGAAGAGGGGCCCAAGAGAGATGGTTAATATTCAAGGATCACCTCCTCCGAGCTGCGGAGTGATGCGGAGTGATGCACAAAGAGGAAGTCAGACAAAAATGCCAAGAGGTTTGCATGGTTGAACAAGCTGCTCCTGTGCAAACTCAAACACAAAAAGGAAGCCTAAAGTGTGGAAGAAAGGACAGGTAGCCTGGGAGGAATACAGAGAAATTGTCTGAGCAACCTGGGATCAGGTTAGGAAAGCTAACGCCCTTTTAGAATTAAATTTGGCCAGGGACATCAAGGGCAACAAGAAATACTTCTAGAAGCACGTCAGTGATAAAAGGAAGACTAGGGAAACTGCGGGCCCTCTCCAGAGGGAAACATGAGACCTGGTTACCCGGGATATGGAGAAGGCTGAGGGACTCAATTCTTTTCGCCTCAGTCTTTGCCGGCAAGAGCTCTAACCGCACAGTCCAAACCGCAGAAGGCAATGCCAGGGACTAGGAGAATCAAGAACCACCCACTGTAGGAGAGGATTAGGTTTGAGACCATCTAAGGCACTTGAAGGTGCACAAGTTCATGGACATGATGGGATGAATCTGTGGGTCCTGAGGGAACTGGCAGATATAAGGAATAAATTCTCTACTCAGAGGGTGCTGAGGCACTGGAACGTGTTGTACAGAGAAGCTGTGGATGCCCCATCCCTGGAACTGTTCAAGGCCAGGTTGGATGGGGCTTTGGGCTGCCTGGTCTATGGGGAGGTGTCCCTGCCCAAGGCAGGGGTGTTGGAATTAGCTACTCTTTAAGGTTCCTTCCAACCCAAATCATTCTATGATAATCAAAATAAATGTAACAGACAGAACTCACACTGAACCCTAAAGTGGCTTTTTCATGAGTAGCATCTGTACAACCAAATACTATGAAGAATGAAAAGGTACAATTTGAAGTTTTAACAGCATTTAGTCAAGGACTGTACTATTTCACTTTGAACAAAAGAAAGAAAAGAAGTTTAAGGAATTACCAACCTTGAATTGTCCTCTTGAAGAAAGCCTTGCAGGCCTCACAGGAAGCCACTCCATAGTGGTACCCTGATGCAATGTCACCACACACCAAACACAGTCTTTTGGGCATCGAGTTCAGCATATATTCACACTTGGTCTGTGAATCTTCAGCAATGGTACTGGAGCAGTCATCATACCGTTTCCTGACTGGCCCGTTGCCCCCAAGCCCTGTGGCCGAAGGGTAGAGGGGAGGTGAGTCTAGCCCGTTCTGATGTCCATTCATGGTGGAACTGTAGCTCCCGCTGGCGTCTGAGGAGCCACCGGGGCTGTGGTGGTTGATGCTGTCCGTCAGAGAGGCAGGACTCGACGGCTCCGTCTTGATGTACGACGAACAGTTAGAATCAATGTGTCGATCTTTGCTTGACATTCTGCAGAGAAGCCTGTAGTGGAGAGAGAGAGAAAGAAGAATCTGTGTATTAAAGACAGTGCTCGTTCCGGCTGCTCTGGAAGGGTTAGGGACTGCACATCATTCATTCATTAGTCAATACCTCTTGTTCTACATGAAGGTAATCAGCATAAGGGCATGACAGAGCTTTGTCAAAGCTCCAGACAGGCAGTAAACAAAAACTTTAGAGAGACCAAATCCGCCTGTTGTCCCCTCCACCTGCCCTCTAGTCTATGTGTCAACTTCAAATCAGATCTAAATTCTGAACTTGTCATCCATGAGTCACAAACTTCAAATATACTATTAGATTATCAGACTATTACATTTCTTCCTTTTTCCATTAGTGCCTTCACCCCCCCCCCCCCAAATTCTATCATTATCAGGAACAAGTATTTCCAAGTTTGATCACATAAATGTTCTTGGCTGTATTTAATATTTGTCAACACACTTCAATAAAACACGTATCCATCATCTATTCAACTGATATTGAAGAGCAAGTCTTCCACAAGCTTTTTTGGTCTTTATTAATATTGCTTTATTATATACATAGCTATTTAGTAACCGAGCAGCATATCAACTGGGGACTCTAACAAATAATTAAGGCTGGACTCCATTTTCACAAAATCTAAGTGAAATGATTCATCAGCTCTGGCTGCAATTACTTTCTAGCCATTATCCTCAGACTAACCAGTAATAACTATGCCAGTATCCCATATATCTGCAGCTCTATAGGATCTGACATTTCACGTGTTCCATTCTTGGATTTAAAAAAAAGTATTGGAAGGAATTTTAGATATAACTTTTGTCTTTCAGAAGGTGAGATTCTGTCTTACTTCTCAGTTCTCACCTTTTCAGAATTAAGTATCTGAAACAAAATAATAAAACATTTGATCTAGTACTTTCCAGAGGAGGGAAAAAATCTTCCTTTTTTCTATTCTGTCCCCAAGTTCAATATTACTTATAAATACATTTTAGTACAAATAAAGAACAAAAATAGTAATCAGAAAGCTCTGAATACAATGCTATCTTCGTTTTCTACTGCTGTGATTATGAGACCACAGTTCCAAATGGCCTACCTAGCATTTTCCTGACAGTACCCTCTGAAACTGGCAAAGTATAAATGACAGTTATGAGCATCTCTCTAGAGATATTTTCGGAAGAAATGCAACTCCATAAGGCCACCACCTGGAGCTATAGATGAATGTTTTCAAAGCAAGAACATGAGTCAAGACAATCTGACTGAAAGTAACTTTCTCAAGTCAGTTTTAAGATCTTGTCACTTATTCACCTTTTAACATGTTAAATAATATATATACACACACACACACACGTTTATATAAAAGTATCTATCTATCAATCTAAAAATTTCTACTTCAAGCTCTGGAACCAAATTCACCAATGGAAAACAGTCGTAAGTACAGAGAGTTGGCTTCTTTTCCAATGAGAGCAACCAAGATCAAAGCCTGACCTTTCATTTCAAGTATCTGCTTAGGATAAGATTTACCCTAAAATCAGTGCCCCTTGGTCTAATTAGGGTCTTCCAATTGTTGCAAATTTTACTGTCAAATACTGTTGAAAATAATTACGTGTAACTTTGGGAAACGGCCAGATTGGTGTACAGAAATCCTACCCTCCAAACTTAAAATCAGTACTTATTTGAGAAGGTGGAAGGAGCATGCTATCTGGTGTCAGCAAATAAACCAAGGAAATGGGAAGGTTAAAGCTGTGAAAATATCTTATTACACTGGACCACCTGCTTGTGTTGTCCTTTCCTCAAGAACTGGAGGGGGGGAAATCCCCTTGCCAGCCTGCAGTAGCATGTGCCTTTTCTTCTGCATCTGCTGCCTTGTAGCCGTCACTGTTAATGAGTGCTGTAATTAATAGATAGCTCTCTCTTGTCTCTCTACTTGCACTCTGGACTAAGCACTTTTCTCAAGTCAACATTTGAAAGAAAGCGGGTCGGCACTGACTTACAGCAGCTCTGCGAATTCCTTTTAATTTAGAGCACTTACACCACCACTCCACTTATTACCTTATAATTACTGGACCGCTCTCACATACATTATGATCTTAGACTAGAGTTAGAAGTTATTAGGGTACTAAAACATGGTGTCGCACTGTCTCTCTCCTCTTTTTTTGACACTGAATTTTATACAGCCATGATTAAAAGTATCAATCAACTTTCACATTCCACCTACTTATTTTTTATATTATTTTTCTACACACTAACACTGAGATCCTTTTACTGAATAAACAGATACCTGGTCTTCTTTTTGTCTCCATTCTTTTTAGACTCCACAGATTAAGTCTCAAAGTAAAGCAATAGGTGTCTATTACCTATCAGCTATCGTACCCAGCTTGATGGCACATTCTTGTCTCTCTAAACCTCCCACTGCTGACTTTTTTCTCACTCGTGCAATAATGAGCTCTAATGTCACCCTTCCCTTCTCAGAAAAATCATTTACAATTAATTAGTTGTCGAAATGCATGTTGTTTTAGCCAGTGCTATAGCGTCTATCTCCCACTCCAAGCGGTCAGAACCAAAACACAATTGCAGTTTTGCACGCATGAAAATCCGATCAGCAGCATTGCTTAGGCTGAAGCCAGTTTGCTGATGCTTCCGAAGCTGCAGTTTCTAGTGCTAACCGAAATACAGCTGCTTTTGGCCACAGCTTAAACAGCACAAACCGGATTGGTACATACTTGCAAAGCACAAATTCAGTTAAAACATTAACCATTCCATGGAAAAAAGGAAACAACGGCCCCTGGTTCTGAGAACAGAAACTTTTCAACCCCCCCCTCCTCCCCCCGGCAAAGAAGGGGAACCGGGATGAGGGCTGTGTACAAGCTGTGGGTGGGCACCAGGCACCTACCGCTACCGTTCCTTTGCCGCTGTGCTGCATCTGAAGGAAGGAATTCAAGAGCCATCTTACACGGATGGCAGGTGGGACCACCAGCAAATTATCATGCTGAACATTTGGAATAATGCCTAAGCTAGATCTCTGTAAAATCCCTCCCTCAGTTCCCTACTAATTACTACTTAGCTCGTTCCACTGAAGAATTCCTAGACACCATTGCATTATAGTCTAAAACTACACTTGGAGCTTAATTCTCTCTTCCTCTCTGTGTCTGAAATTCTACAGCTCTATTATTCAAGCCTGAAATATTCACAACTATCTATAAATTCAATTGTCAGCCGGTGGGTTTTATTCTAGACCTCACTTCAATCTAAAATTAGAGGCACTAAAATTCACATTAACTCTAAGAGGAATGTAGTGAATAAGACTTTATTTCAAAAGAACACCTTTTTGTCAGAAAGAGCTATTTTCAAAATGATGGCTTTATCTGCATTCAAAGAGAATAAGCCCAATTCCACATTGTGCTGTTAATGCAAAATTTTTAGGTCACATTGGATTAATAAAAATCTAAATTTAGTTAAGGTTTATGAATAGAAATAACATGTGTCATATAAAAACGTACAGTATTTATTTTAAAGCCTTGGTGGGGTTGTTTTTTTTCCTTTACTATATTTTAAGTCAAATAAAAGGCACCACCATTTGTGGTGGGTTACTCTCCGGTAAATTTGCTAACAACTTGGAGCTCTCGGGTAACCTTTCCTTTCAGTAACTACAGGGAAAGTAGCTAACTGGCTCTAGAAGCATTTCCATGCCCAAACACAGAAGAAACTACACAGGGTGCTGCAAGTTGCTAGTAATAGGTAATATATAGCACAACCCTTCATATCTGTAGTAAATTTGCCTCACAACTTCTTACGACTATGACCCCAAACCAGTCACTGCTGGCAGAAAGGTACAATGACAGAGCGCTTCAAAATACAACTCCTGCTTTAAAATGGTCTTAAACAATACGGAATAAATTGTATGCTATGTGCTTACGAAAGGTTGAATATATTAAGAATTTATTAATGCAATCACATTTGTATTTCCATCTACCTGCCACACTGCTAATGATATTGACAGCGCTGACACTGGCTAAATCAGTATCAATATACAAATAGAGTGCAAAAATTAACCACATCTGATTACAGCATATGGCCTTAAAAAAGAAAGCCTTCCTATTCAAGCCGTGAGAAGGTTTTTACATTCAATTCATGCATACAATTGGTTCAGAAAATTATTTTTCTCTCACCTCCCTTGTTATTAATACCTAAAGGAGGTCAAAAAAACAAGCCAATACTTCATAATCTGTGAGCACATTTCATGTTTGCTTTTCAACGATGAAAAGCTCTGCTTACAGCACCATTCGCTATTTCAGAGCTGCGCTGGTGGCTTCAGTGAGAGTAGTAATTAGTCAGAATAATTAGAGTGAACACCTTTATTACAGACCAACACAAAAGCCCCCTTTTACCTGCACACAAAGTTTTCAATTCTTTTCCTGAAAAGAGAATTGCTCTATTTCCATAAGTGCCAGAATAGGTTGTTATCAGTTGACGTTTTTAGTGACAGCTTCTTGGTGGGAGCATCAGCAAGGCAGGTGTTATTATGCACACATAGCTACTTTGTACATTAACAGTGCCATCCATCTGATTTTCCTCCAACACATTCCTACCTCACATGCGTGTAGACCAAAAACATCTTAACTTGTTATCCTCATCCTTTAACTATGAGAACCAATGCATAAAAGAAAGTCTTGGGCTAGATTACATGGGAAGCCTACAGCAGAATCGGGAATGGAACCCAGCTCTTTGCTTTGACCATGAAGACTACATTTCCTCTCAAATGCAGCGTTTATTTTCGTATCATTTCACAGGTCTGCACCAAAAATCAATAGAGAGCAGTGAGACATGTTCCAGTGATTCCCCATACCTGTGTCTCTGAATGTAAGAAGAAAGGATATTAGCGTGGAAAGAAACGAAAGCATCGTTTCTTGCACTGATGCCCACGACACCTCAAGACTTTCACCATGTCCTGTTGAAGAGCTGAGTAACAATCTCAGCTGAGCTGCTTTACATTGAGCATTTTTTTCTGCTTCAGCTAATTGCACTCTAGTAAAGTGGCAAAATGTGAATCACTTAGTAGGAAAATGGGCACCAGCTGCTATTGTCAGAGAATGGAGATGCAGAAGAAAAGGAAAGTGACTGAATGAAGTGTCATGTCAGAAATCAACGGTGCAACGTGTGATTTGAGAAAACATGACTACTTTACAGAGACAGGGTGTCATTATGGCATCACAGTAATACGATGCTTTGACAACTGCTGGGTCTAACATATCATCATTGCATTAAGGTGCACTGGCTTAGTTGGGGGAAGGAAAAGAAAGGATTTCTTCTTTTAATAAGAAATATTGCAAGGTCTGCTTGGTTAACCTAGTGGATGAGATCATTAATTGCAAAATACTGCTAATCTTGTTCTGTGCATGCACAAACAAAACTGTCATTACGTATTAGGTCTTTGTTAATAAACACATATGTATAACCATGTAGCATTCTGTGCAAAACAGAACAACTGTAGTTTTCTACATATTTATTTTTTTAATGTTGAACCTTTCATTATTTTCTGTAATTTCTTCTTTTGCTCATGTTTTCTTGAAACCTCTACCACTTCACGTTGGCAAGGGAAAGCAAAGCAAGCCTATGACTTTTTCCAGAGCAGCTGTCATAGCCACTAGCAGCCGGAACAGAAGAAGCAATGCTTGAAGCCATCATGTTGCTACCAGCAGTGGCCTGAGTTAGCTGATGACTGGTGACAGAGGATCCGGCTTCCCCAACAGTTATATTGGTCTGCAGGCAACCCACTAAGCTCTGCTAAAGCACTTCCTACACACAAGGCAGCGGAAGGCTACACTGCTGCACGTTCATTTGTAGTGTAACAAATCAAGCCATTATCCGAGTCCTCACATTTGTACCTAATCCGAGAGGCTGCACTTAGTTTGTTTCCTATGCCATTTTTCAAAAATCAAGATTTTCAAGTGACTGACTTTCAACACCTGCAGACCCTCTGAAATGAGGAGGAAATATTTTAAAACATTCCTCCACCCTGTATAAATATTCATTATTCCTTCCCTTTCTATTTCAAGTTGATTCCCTCTGCTTCCTGGTTGATAAACTTTGTTAACAAGAAGGAAATGATCCTGAGATACCCCAATGTGTTGCAAATTATCACTGTTGACAGCTTCTACATTTAAGGATTACATCTGATGCAACAATGCATACTAGTGTCATTTATCTTTAGCTCATTTCCTTGGACCTATTTCAACTGAGGGTGAGCATCTCTTGTTTATAGCTCTAAATACTGTAAGTGAGCAACTGGCAAATCAATAAAACTGTTAAATGCATAATAATACTGCGTAATTACTTACATGATGTTTTGCATAATTAACTGTCTGAGGTGTTCCTTGATATACTGGATACTCAGAGTATGGAATAACCTATAAGCCTATAAAACACATACTGTTTATATGAACAGAAATTATGTTTAAAACTCTCATTCTAATAATCCAAATCAGACCTTGGCACTCCATGACAGAAAGCCTTCCCTCCCTGCCAAGTCTAAATCAATTCTTATGGCATTACTTCATAACTAACGTGATATTTCACTGATGATGACTATTACCCTGATTACTTGGAAGTAATGTAGTAATAGCAAAAATACACTTAGATTAAACAAACTACTGCTATTTAATCAATATTATTGAGACAAACTAAGTGTTTTAATAAGTCTGTATAGATGCACTAATGCTGGTTTAATTAAATGTATCCTTGGACATGCACAAGCTCTGCAGTACACAGATCCTATGGCTTGACAGACCGGAACATAACTCTTCTCAATTTAAAAGCTGAAGCACTTATAGCCAAGAGAATTTAAATCTCTTCATACTACGGGCAGATTGTTCTTTTCATCAGGTACTTTTGGGGGGAACAAAAAGTAAACAGGGAGGAATTATTAAGGAACGACCTTCACCTTTGAGCCAAAACACCAGACACGGTGTGGTGCAAGCCCTCAGTAATAAACTTGTCCAGTGCATCCAATATACGGCACCGCAGCACTTCTAAACAACAACAGCAACAAAAACTACAGCTAAAAAGCAAAACACAGAGCTGATGTGAAATTCACAAATTTGACTTTGACGTTTGCACGTGTAAGCAACAAATATCCTATTAGCTGTATTACGCACTACTACTAACAGACCACCATTGCAGAAAGTTTCCTGAAGAAAAGACCTGAAGACCTACCTAATTCTACAGATATCATGTTTCAAAGTAGACATAGTTTCTTTATATGCTTTGATGAATCAGTTTTCAAACACATACACACAAAAAAACTTGAAAAAAATGCAAATATTCAATAGAAGGCCACACAAGTAGACAGCACTTTAAATGAAAATCATTCTGGAATGCCTGAAAGTTCTATGTAAAAGGAATGTATGATCTTGTATATTGTGCATGTATATATATATATAAACATATATCATTATTATGATTGTGGTATTTTGTATATATATTACGGCTCTATATATACAACTTAAACCTCAGTTAATACTTCATATTCCTACTTGATTTTAGGTTTCTCTTTTCTCCTGTTTCTAATTTTTTTTTTTTTTTTTTTTTTTTTTTTACAGTTTGAACAGGGCTGTTGTCCGCAGTTACAACTGTATCATTAGAATACACGATTTCAGACTTACCTTCTTTTGTTTACTGGCTTCTAGCCTAATGCTCCATATTTTTGTTGCTACGAGTCAGCTCTTCAGAGTCTGGAGAGCTGTACAAACTCCACTAGCATGCCCAGTTTTAACAGAAAGGCTGTGATGTGACTATGAGAATGACAGCCAAGCCTCATCATATGAAAATTAGTATATTGATCAGGAAGAGTAAGATTATATTACTCTTTATTTTCAAACTACAGACTAACACTTTTAATTCACATCACATCTTGGAAGAGAGCAAAAACTCTGGTTAAGAAGCCAGGTGTTTTTCAGTGATGGAGCATCATTTTATTGAGGATACACTCCCGTGGTATCAGGTGGAGTCCACCTGATGTCTCCAGCCCCCAGAGGACATGGAGAAGTGTCACGGAGTCATCTGATTATTAATTGTGGGGATTCGTTTTTTATTAAGAGAAGTCAGCTGAAGTAGCAAAAGAAAATCAAATGCTACATTCAGCTACTTCAAGGGAGAAAAATAAGAAACTACAAAAAAAAGCAAAGATTTATTCAAGAACATAACAGGCTTTCTAAAGAGGGATTATTTTGAAATGATTACAACATCAAAAGCAGTTACTTGGACCACTCAGAAAGCCAGTACTACAGATCAGAGACACATAGCTGTCATTCATCACTTCCCAAAAGGAAAAAAGACGACAAAACTGCCTTCAGTCTCAGGAGAGTCAAAGTTTGTATCATTAGATTTTTCACAATTTCTATCAGCAATTTCCTCCCATCTCTGAAAGACAGCGCGTAGGTGTGCGCACCACGCACCTGTCTCCCTACCAGTTCCCTCAGTGATCTTCCATGGATTTGTAACAGAAGAATTACGATTCGCTAGCCCAGCTCTGTTAAATTGGAGAAGAGATTAGCAAGAACATACCAGAAATAGTATCAAGGAGCCTTAGAAGCCTGAGGACTAAAAGTTCGGAAGCCCGCGATCCTTCTCCACCCCCAGCCCCTCTGCGGCCCAGCCACACGCCACCAGCCTCAAATCCCTCACACGCAGGCGACCAAAAAGCTACTTGGTGAGGTGGAAAATGACGTTTTCCTGCAATCAGTGTTTAAGTGAATGTTTGTCCCAGTGTGTTACACCATGCTGTCAGCTAGCAGCAGGGAGTCGTTGAGTTGTTACTACATTTGATTTGACTGCCAGTAGGAAGCTTTATTTCTACCAACTGTTAGTTGCCAGCTCTAAGGATCTTCTCTTGCTTTGAGAGATTTTTTATTTTTTTAATACAGTCTATTATTTCTCTCTTTCACTCTGAAGATTTAGTGTACAGCAGGAGAATCTCCCCATCACCATGCATCACAGCAGTCTCTTCCCTCATACTTGCTGCCTTGAACACAAAAAAGTAATTGTATTAAGGCAACTAGAACCTGGGCCTGACTCACACCAGTAAAGTGATTTTTACGTGTGGACATCTGAAAGAGAGGTACAAAGCTAGATATTTGCGTAAGCAAACTGAAGCAGGGCAATTTTATCCTAAACCCACGTTTTCCAGAAAAGATCAGAGCCTGGAGGACCAGGTGTGGCGAGAGAACCGAGGTGGACCTTCCTCCCGAGGAGAGCACGCGCTCTCCAGATCTCTGCACGCTCCCCGACAGAGCGTTTAGAAGCTTTTTGGTTTGCTTGTTTATTACTCACGTATATCCTGAAAGGTTTCTCCTCTGTCAGACAAGATCCTATAACTTTAAGAGTTGTTTACAATGCTCCCTCTTCCTACACAATAATGATGATTTTGATAATTAGGATCTAATTATAATGGATCTGACAACAACTTCCAACAACGAAAAGCATCTTTAGAAAAATGAAAGCATATGCGTGAATAGTGTAGGGAGGTGGGGGGGGAATACGTTCCTATGAGACAGGCTGAGAACTCAGGCTGAATGGAAAAGTAATTAACACTAAAGAGCTAAAACTGTAATTAAAGAAAATTTCATTAAAGGGAGGCAGGTGATTCCACTTTCCTAAATATGACAAGGTGCTGTATAAAAATAAAATAGCAGCCTGTTTCAGTGAGTGGAGCAGGAAAGCCATGTCTTTAACCAGATCAAATTCTCGAAATTGGCTGTCAAGACAGGATTGTTGTGATTTATACCCGTCTATCAAGCGCATGAAAGAGAGAGACAGGAGAGGAAAAGAGGCAAGCTGCTGTCGCTTCCATTCGCAAAGCACCTTTAATTTCCACAGCACCATCTGTTACCAAATCTAATTCACATTCCCTCCTAATCTGGTTTAGTTCCGTAATACTAATTCTTCCACTACTCTTACGGACATCGCTCTCAATAAAAAGCTTTGGTTCTGGGTTGGTAAAAAAAAATTGAATATTATACAGTTAAGGTTCTGGTGACTTAAGTGAAGCATGCTGTCCATTAAAATGCACTCCTGGTAAAAGGATTTGTTTCCAGTCTGTGCAGAGATACAGAATTGCTCCTGTTTGAGAAAAGTCACGGGGGGATGGGAGACAAGAAGAAGTGGAAAAAAAGGGAAAAAAAACACAGCTGATGACAGGAAAGTAGGCTGTGGACATGAAAGCACAGGTTGTCATAAAATACAATTGTTGTCAAGTTTAGTCACTTTCAGTACTGGGTATAAAATCACTTTGTCACGGTCTCATATCGAAAGCTTGAAACTGTATTTTTGCTAAGGAAACTAGGAGTGAAATGTTTAGATTCTGCAGGGTGAAAATACTTCAAATTATGAGATGCAAATGTCTGTAAGACACCACAAAGTTAGGGAGAAAAATTCAAAGCGCTTTAAAACAATCTCAGGAAAGCCAATATTTCACCAAGGGCCACAGCATTACTTTACTCGTAGCTGTGTTATGACAACAAAGATCCCCCAAAGATTTTGTAGGACCTTGCTTGGGAAGAGAGTAGAGAAGCAGGCCCTTGCCGTGGCAAAGGCACATGGGGGTCTGCTGGCACTAGCGGTGACTGAGCTTGCTTCTCAGTTAATGCCGAGTGCTCTGAACAGGTCCTTTTGAAAACACCATAAAAAGAAAAAAGGGGACTAGACAAATACTGCTACTATTAATATTGTGCTAGCACTTGATATTGATACCCAACTTTTTTCATTTTAACACAGACCTTAAACTGCATTTCCAGGGACTCCAGTGTACCATTATCTCCCTCTTACACAGGGATAAAATGAGATACAGAAAAGGAAAGAGCAGCTGAGTGCTGCTCCGCAGGCCAACAACGTGGCATGGAACAGAATAAAGCTTCTGGGGAATCCCAATCCAATCCATTTTGCATTATTGCTCCATTTTATTTTTCCCCCCCATGGCTTTGATGGAAACACACCTTGGAAGTCTGAACTTTTACTTCTAATAAAGGAATTTGTCTTGAACTTCCGGAAATGAGACCTTTGTTATTTTTAAGTAGATAAGGGAAACTTACTTTAAGGCTCAATATGCCTAAACTAAATGTCTTCTTACACCTACATTAAAATGTTTATTTTTCTGTTAAAGTAACCCTGATTTGTGTGTAGTCTTCCCAAAAATAAAGCCTATGGCAAGAACATCTTTAGCCAGCACAGAGTAATGTGTGAGCAGTGTGTAGCTGTAAATAGCCCAAGGTTTGTACGCTTTTTTATTATTTTTAAGGATTTGAAATAGAAGAGGCAGACAAAAAAAGGAACAAAAATATTTTGATAGAATAAGAATATTCCACAATGTGCAAAAAGAAGTACTATCACATTAGATGGAGTAACATGCAAAAAATGTCTTGGCAAAAGAAAGGATTATAAATTTGTAACTGCTGTCAAACATCCATGAACAGAGATGTCAGTTACAAAGCTGACCATGAATTCTGAGCAATCTCCTCCTGCAGCATTACTGTTTGATTCACAAATTGCTTAAGTCATCTGGGTAATTTTATAAATGGTGTTGGGTTTGTTATTTTAATGGGAAAAGTAGGTAACAAACAAAATCAAATTTGTTCCAAGTACAGCACATCTGCCATTCACTGTGGGGTCAAAAGCTCGGGTACAGGGGAATAAAGCTGGTGACTCTGAAGCTCTGAAAATTTATACTAGCTAATGGTGTTATTCCCCAGCCCAGACCATGAATTCAGAGGGTCTAAGGTCCTGATAACTCTGATACAAGAGATGCAGGTGGTATACCATAACCTCCTCCACCCAAGAAAAACCATACTGACATCGAAGGGCTCAGAGGGCATAGCAGCCTATATCCCTTTTATGTTAAAGCATTTGTGTGATATGAGCCCTACCTGTTGATGCACATTTCTGTCTCTACGCTATTTTCTATGTCCCTTAACATCTGCCAATGAAAACTTCAATAAAAATGAATCTCTTTCTTTCAACTGTTTCTTTGTTGATCTGTCTTGATTCTGGAGGCACTGGACATCAAAAATAGGTAAAACAAATACTTGGGTATGCTACTGTTGACCAGTCATCGTATGCAGAGATAAATCAGAGACTTTGTAGAAGAAAAATCTATGCAGCTTAAAGTCCCTTCTAGTCTGTATTGGACTGTAATGTGTGATTACAGATTTTTACAAATAAATAAATAAACCTTTGGCTTTTCACACTTCCGTGTTCTTCACATATTACTATGTGTAATTCAAACCCATCTATGCCACTGGGTTTACATGTCAGAGATTTGCCTCTGGATACAAGCAGCAAAGGTCAAGAAGGAACTAGCAGTAACGGCTTTCGCTTTCAAAATGTTTGCATGACTCCAGCAAGTTTTCAGGATGAGCTTTTCACAAGTCCTGATATAGTTTCTACTCTTATATCTTTCGCCTTCTGTTTTGGTGGGAGTTGCAGGAAAAAAAAGGAGAAAATTCAGCATGGTCAGGAAAAATCATCTAAAGTAACAAAGGTGTACCAGCCTAATTACTGCATTAAGAACAACTGTGTTGCTACTTGCAATTGTAAAGCAATCATATCAATAACCTGCAATTAGTACATGCTGAACCTGTGGTCATCTCTTGGGTAAGAATTCACCAAGAGATTTGTCCAAGAAAAGCTTTACTTGAACAGGCCAGCATTAATTACTTCATATGAGACAATGCTTCTTTTTTTTTCTCCAACAAATTAGCTTTCATTACTTCAACAATGTAAACTCTGGATTAAACATGTATTCTTTGTAAATCTAAAACTTCTGCTTAAGCCTACCGTGTTTGGGTAAGCAATGCAAGGAAGACTGGCCTGAAGAAAGCACTGCACTCCACCACTAAACTAACGCACACGTTTGATCCTGAGAAGCCTTGGGCCTCGCTCATTTCAGTGCAAGTTCAGGCTGCCCAGCAAATTGAGTATCAGCCCCGCTCAGTTAATGCGAGTGCATTAAACAATAATTTTACCATGTTGGGCTTTATATTTTGTGTCATGATAGGACTAAGCTCTGGAATAAACAACCACCTGCACTTCCCTAAACACCTGCCTGAACATATACCAAAGCTGCTTCCCTCCTTTGCTGGTTCTGTGCAGGTGAGCGGGTCTGACAGCAGCCATCTTGTATTACCACGTCTTCACAGAATTAATAGCCTTGAGCTCTAAAAGGTAAGTTATGAGCAATCAAGATACCACCAGTACACTCAAAACTTTAACCCATAAAGGGAAGCTTAATAAACCAAGGGTGTTTGTGGAGATCAGCACATAGGAGGCCACGCTCATCTCCCCTGGATGGCCGAACCAAAGACTCGGATCTAAAATGGAACACCAGCTGAAACGCCTGCCACAGCACAACAAAAAAAGACAGGCAAATGATGATGTGCGATTGGCCGGCTGTACGTTATACCAGCACTGTTATCCTACAGGTTTTATTAAATACGAGAGCCTAAGATTGATGTTGTGGGTGATAAGGCCAAGAATGCTGGAGAAGTGGAAAAATATGGCAACAGTATGCAGTACATCACTACTAGGATAATTATTTATATAAAAAGTTGGCGTTCTTAGACTTCCAGCATGTAGGGATGAAATTTATATATTCAAAGAAGACATAATAACAACCTGCCAGGTTGTGGTGATAGATGTGTTTTTAATCCAAATGACCACAATCTCCAGTCTACCTGTCATAAAGGGACACACACAAAAAAAAAAAACAATTTTCCTTTCATAATTCCTTAAGTTGAAAGGGAAAAAACACAGAGGCATGATAAGTGTCTCATTCCAGTGGACAGACAGACAGGCAGTAGGAAAATGAGATGAATAAAAAGCACTGTTCCTTCACTAATGCTATTCGCACTTGTTACATGCTGCACCTCAGAGTTAGGTAAGGTATTCCTTCCTCAGACTTTTCAAGTATACCCTTGCATAGTCTAAGGTATATTCCACACAACAAGATGTTGCTATAAAGACTAAGAAGCACATTACACTACCTAGATTTGAGAGCTATCCTGTAACAAGCTTGGACAGAAGCGCTACTTCAGGTGCACAACATTGTTCTGAGGTACTTTCCCACACGTCTCTTATTCTTAATTTCTCCATTACTAGGAGGGAGATTTCAAGCTGTAATGTTTTAATTTCTAAAAGTTCATACAGAAAAGAAGCCTGGTAAAAACTGAATAAATGTATCAGTCCCTTCTGATGCAGAAGAAAAGGGAAAGAAATACACAGCCCATTCCTGTCCCCTCCACCCACCACACACACATACCCAACACCACACATTCGCCGCAAATCTTTGCCAGCTTGCATTCTTCCAGGGGTAAAAATGACAAAGAAATTTAACTAAGTTAATTTTAAGTGCTGAAGATGTAGGCAGACTGCTCAGTTATTTAATTTTAAAAGATCTTCATTTTCCCATCTGTGTTATGGCAATTTTATTACACATTCGGCAAATTTACAGTAACAAGATGTTCCCCTGACAAATTAATCACTTTCCAAGCATTTTATCATATAAATAAAATATCACCTCAAGAGAGAAAATCAGCTCAATCAGTTGATTTAACCCATCTTTCGGGGAACTCGTCTGAAACAGATTGAGCGCATTTTTTCTGAAGAGGGACTGCACACATCCTCCTGGACTCCCAGCTCATATGGTGAGGTTTTTCAAAAGAAAATGTTTAAGACTAGCTGATGGCATGCAAGATTCTCACTGGAAGAACTACAGTGCTGCAGTAACACACTCCTATCAGGAACAGAGCCTTTTCATTTAGGAGGTGGCACTGACTTTAACCAAGGAACTACACTGCCCCTTAGATCACTGATAGTGATTTCTGCAATATTTCTGTTTTGCAACAGTCATAATATAATTGCCAAACATTTTTTTAAAAAATAATAGGCTCTATTGTTTTAAGAATCTCATAATAAATAACAAAATTCCAACCATTTTTGCAGCTGATCAAACCCAAGTGGGGTTTTTGTTGTAGTCCTGTGTCGTCCCCCCCCCCCCCCCACCTTTTTTTTTTTTTTAATTCCCCAGCACTCTCCACTCACTGTGGAAAGTAAATTTTTGTTTTTATGAAAAACAAGAGACTGGCAACATTAGAGATGTTATACATGGACAGCAGAGAGGTGGCTTCAGTTCAAGTTTTCCCAAACTAATCCTTAAAGCAACTCACTGCCTTTCTGGAGAGAATCTGTCGCTGAAGCAATTTAACCTCCGTGCCATTTAACCTCTCTTCTTCTGCCCTGCTCCCTGCATTCTCCGTTCCATTAGGGGACTGCCAACAACAAGAATAAACACAAGCAAGAAGGACTAGCTCTGGTTATGTTACTAGACCCTAAAGTTGCTAGAGCCAAAAAATGTTCGCCAACTTTCTTACTCTTTACCTGGAGTTAATAGAAGAATTTCCTTTTTCCTTGCTCCTGTATCAATACAGACATTTATTCACATGCAGATATTTATTCACATGCTTTAAAAAAAAAAAAAACAAATCACCCTTTTACCAGAAGAGCCACCCCAACAAAAAACACAGATACATAAGTCTTGCAGCATGACTATACTCTCCTATGAGATATTTATGATATTCAGAGCAGCAAAGCTGTGGGTGCCAAAGAAAAGAGAATTCACACATCCAGGCAGTCTTTTAATCTCCTTTACCTCCCCCGGCAAAATACTAACTTGACCTCCCTCTAGCACGTGATATAATTTATAACAAAACAATTCCCTTACCTACAAGTAGGAAAACAGCATGCTTTATGAATCTTTACATAGCAACATAAATGCTAGTATTTGCTAATTAGGCCATATAATTAATTAAGCTGTAAATAGTCATATTAATACAAGACACTACTGGTAAAAGCTACAAGCTCTGCATAACCCTGAATGGCTTGAGTGTTATCATTGAAGAATTTTTAGATGAACAATTTATGTACAACCACAAAATTTCATACCCTACAGGCGTCTTTTACCTGCGAAAAACATTCCTAAGTACTTTGCAAAAAAAAAAAAAATGACTCTGAGATCATGAAACACAGAGAAGCATAATCTCCAGTAAGTTATTCTGACTGTAGGTCAGGGCAACTTCGCATCTTTAAATGGGTGATGAACATAAAAATAAATAAAAATATAACAACTCAATCTTATACTTTTATCTATTGGGAAAAAAAATAGTATTTCTTACGCAAGATGCGAATGAGTTGGAAAAGGTATATTATCTACTGATGCCTTCCCTGTAAGTATTTTGCTAGGGAATCTACTATCCGTATCAAGTGACTTGTGCACGCAGGTTTTGCAGGATCAGATCCCAAGAGTCGGTGTTTCATTTAAGGAGCAGATTCTTCAGCTATCACTAGAAAAAAGGGCAGTCCAAATGCAAAGTGTCTGTCATAGAATATTTTCTTTTTTCCTTGAAATGTTAAAAAAAATCCTGTTCCAATTAATATATTTATTTAAAAGACATGGAGCAGCTAGAAGGGTAAGTCAATGGAAGATACTCTATTCTCATCTATCACATATAGACCAACTTTTTGATCTACATATAATTAAAAGCAGTGCTTTTCTTGAGCATAGAAGTGTAAAGTTCAAACACTTAAGAACTACAAAGAGAAGATACTAGTTTTTCCTCTTACATCGTTAAAGCTGAGCAAAGTCCAGTGAGTTTAAGTGACACCAGAATACCACTTTGAATCCAGCATCCTGCTAGGTACTGAAGACCCAGGTGCCAGTGCACCCACTGGGAAAGTGGATGAATTTGATTCCACGCAGTAAACATTCAATTGCTTTAAAGATTCAGCTAACCTGGTTAGAGGACCTGGCCAGCATTTTGTAACAATACATAGCCATTCACAAAATGAATGGCAAATCTTGCAGAGCTCACGCAGGGTAGAAAGCTCCATGATGAGAAGTAACCTCTGCAAACACTGGGTCCCCACACTCCTTTATTTAACCCAAATTCCTGCTGAAATGCATTTATTCTGGCAATATCTAAATGGCCTTCAATTGGTACACCTTCACAGTCTGTTGATGGACTTGAAAAACTTTGTACACGGAACGCAGATGCTATGGCCTTAATGTTTGAGATGCATGGAATTCCTTCTACTGGCCTTTCAGTTAAAACTTAAACTCTTCTTTTGAAAGTCACGTCCTTGCAGTTCTGAAGGAGCCACTAATCCCTGTATACATCATAAAATATTTCCATTCCTTTTTCCCCCCCTACATTTCCTGGTTCACCAGGGAACATATACAGTACACCTAAAAACATTTAATAGTGGACTCAATCTAAATGGATAACGAGAAACTCAAAGTACCAGAAAGCTAAGAACATAAGAGTTTAAGTTATTTGCAAAACTTAATCTTCAGTTAACTTTGATTCTGAGGATCACATTTTAGATGGAAGATGCATACTGACACTGATTCAGATACTTTAAAATAGTCTCTAGGAACTCACTTTTGCAAATAAAACCTCTCCAATCTGAGGAAGATGCAGGATACAGAACCTTTTAATTTGAAAGATGACAAAGTGGATTATCACTTAGTTACACGTGCCAGTAGGGTGATCCATTACCCATGGACGTTCTACTGAAAGTACACCATGTTGCCTTAATAGTAGCTACAGCCTTATTGGCTTAAAAAAAACGTAAAAAGGGTTTTGCATGTGAATTGAACTTAATAGGTTTGACATGGACTAACCTTATAGAATCCAATCCACTCAAATCCCTTTGAAGGCTGCAGCTGAATTTCATGCAAATCTTAGAGAAGTAGCCAGGCTGTTAGGATTTCATGATGCTGCATCCCTTTCTTCTGCAGATCTAAACCCAGGCAAAACAATGACACAAAACCCTCCCACAATTTCAAGGATTCCTCTTAAGATGATCCTGTTTTTATTCTTCAGCCCAGGAAAATAAGATATTTGAAAATTGGAAAGTAAGAAAAATTTCACATCAGAAACATATCCAGGTATGAATCTGATCTTTTTTTTTTTTAAACACAGCAGTGCACTATGCCAATGTTTCCTACATTAAGAAATAATCTGACATGATACCACCACTATTAAAAAGCTCAGACTAGAATGATTCAGATGAATTTCCTACTCTAATATCTAGCTCTAATAGATGTTTACCTTTTCTAAAAATAATTCAATTTTAGCAATAAATAATCTACCATTGTCTAAATTTTCTGGTGGTCATTTTGAAAAATCAAAAAACTGCTGAACAAATCTATTTGTTTTTCAAGGCCACTGTACCAATATGAAATTCTGCCTGCTCACCCCCATTTAAAAATCTCTAAAGAGATGTAAATGCTCTATGCACATTTATATAAACACAAAAGCATAAGTATTTTTGTCTGGAAAACAATGTATACACTGACAGCTGGAAAATTGTTTGTTGGCTGGATTTAATCTTCACCTGGTAAACGTAAGAGAAAAGGGAAAAGGGACAACATTTGTCAACTACTTTTCCTCTTAGAATAAAGTACAGATGACTAAAAATGTAACTAACTATAACCAAATCAAAACCACACGGTATATATAAAGCACCGACTATGTAAAGTAGTTATAAATTCTTGGTTAACAAAGGGCACAGAAAGCCCTTAAAGGAAATATTTTATTTCTGCTAAATTAATACCTAAAAGCATTACATTTCATCAGTTTCACTTAGGTTTAAAGTCCCCAAAGATTCTCCTCTTGAAACTGGCTATATTTTATGTGCAAACCAGGCTGAGAGCTATCTAAATCTAGATAAAACTCATTGGCTTGTAATCTTCACAATGATCTATACATCTAAATCTATATGCAAATCAAATGCTCTCATGCATTAACGCATTCCAAAGCATCTAGGAGTAAGAGCGCTTTCTCCCTCTCACAACCCCCCCTTCCTTCGCTCCTCTCCCCCTCTTTATTTACACGAGCTACCTAAATAATTCACACTGCCTCCTTTTCAGCCTGAATGTTCTTCTGTCGAAGCCTGCAATGAGCTATTGCAGTAACCAGATGGACACATGAATGCAGCAGGTGGGACAGATGGCAGACCGCCCTGTCTGACGCTGGCTGCCTCGGCTTGGACTGCCTTTTCCTTCCAGGTACATTATCATCAGCGTAGCAGAAAGCAGGATGCAGAGGGGAAAAAAAAAATTTACATACACTACTATATGAATCGGTTAAATAAGTGAATGGATGCATATTTGCTTTCTAAACCAAAATGCAATTTACTGAGAAGGTGTGTGAAGCACTTCCTCTCCTCCCTTACAAGAGAGTCATTCTCCAGCAAGCCTGAGAGATGCACACAAAACAAAATATGGCTGAAATCTTATAAAGATCTTAAACTGATGACTTCACAACAGTTTTGAGTCAGCTTCAATTTCCAAAAACCTCTGCCCTCTTGCAGGTATTTTTTTTTTTTGGTGGATTGGTGGGTTTTGTTTTGTCTGTTTTGTATAAGTCTACGTATCTTTTTGTACACAGTCACAGTTTTTAGATGAAATCTTAACAGCTAATTATACATACGGTGAAAACCCTCAGTTTCCATGTGGGCAGTACATTTCTTGACCGAATTTCTTCTGCTTCCCACTTCAGGGCACATTAAATCTAACAGGTTATTACAAAAGATTTGGTACTTTGAGGAAAGAGATGCAAGCAAAAGCTGAAGCAGTAAGTCTTTGTTTTACTTTAAAAATTAACATTTTAGTATGTTGCTTTTCTCTCTAGACCACTGGGCAAAACGCTGAAAAGAACATGAAGAAAAAAAACTACAATATGCTTTTTAATCAAAAACATATGAAACAGAAAAAAAATCTGGGGACACACCTGGCGGTTTGACTTGCATCAATACCACTGTACCACAAGTTAGTCTTTTTCATAAAACGTACTGCTGTTCAAATGAGCAGAAGTCATTAACTTCATACTCTTTTCAGATCAGCAGGCAACTGATTCAGTGTATTAACTGAAAGTGCTGTTTCAAGGACAATTTTAAAAAATCATATTGAAAAAAATATTGAAAAGTAAGTGCTCAGACGCTCTGTGCAATCCTACGCTATCCAAATCTGTCTCTCCAACCTCTTCTCCTACTTCTTGTGCGATATGTCAGTGACAGCAGCTTGTGTTGCTCCCTTGCCTGTCTCCCTCCCTTTCACACTGCTTTTCACTCTACCTCCTTTTCATTAAATACACCCTCTCTGAACTGACACAGGAGAAACCACCCACCTCTCCTTCAAATGCCTTCCCACGGCAGATTTCTGCTGATCTACAAGAAAACAATCCATGCTTCATTGTTAGGCTGAAGTTAATGCTTTTATTGTAAATTAAAAATACACAAATGCACAAATTTTACTCAACTGCATGTGCACAGTATGGTTGCATTTCCCATATTAAAAAGTATGTCGTGCCCTTTTCTGGGGCTTTCACAAATTGCTTAGATTTGTAGTCAGAGTTCTTGAATAGGAACTACCTACATACTTACACACGACGTACGGCCCCTGCCATGCATACTACCATAACAGAAATACTAGTAATAACAGGGTAAATCCCATAGAATTGATTTGCAATTATACTCAACTACTGTAGAAAAATATCTTTTCTTTCAATCAGAATAAGCAATGAGACAATGCTGAAAGTAAGACAAAATGCATAAATTGAGACATGCTACGTGTTAGATTCTGCTCCCTCTGAGCATACTGGTATAACTGGAAAAAGGAACTGACTGTAAATAAACTTGTATGGGTAAACGAGGACTGGTCCAAACTGGCAACTAAAGCCTGAAACAAACACGAACTTACCTGTTCAGAGATTTAAACACACCGAGCAGGGACTCTTAACAGTAATAAACATAATAATATAGCATCTAGTTTCATCTGGCAGAGGGAGGAGACAAAGGTATTATCAAAAAGTTTACTCTTGTATATTTCTGACCTGGCAGAAGCCAGGAATTACAGAAAATCTCAAGAAACAGACTTCTTTCATGGGATGCCCAGACTGATTTTGAGGCCAAAGAGGTTAAGCACTTTGGCTAGACTTCAGATAAGTACTATGCATGCCTACATGTCCTGACTGAAAATCCTCAACTTCAAGGTTTTCTATCACCATATCTTAGGGAGGCAAAAAGAAAAAAAAAAAAAAGAAAAAAAAATATAAACATATGCAAAGGATTATATATGTAATCTAACAAAATTGTGCAACAGATTTCAGTACCAGCAACTTCTAGAAACGGTGAACTATGCACTAGCAACTTGACAAAAGCATTTCAAGGTAAACTAACCAGTTTACAACAGCACAGAGAGCCAGTAAAAGCAGGGCACTTTACAGCCAGTTTGCAAATGCTATCACACAAGTTATGGTTTCATTATTATGAGATAACCTGTTTTCTCAATAACAATATATAAACAGAACTCTGAACATGCAGGAACACCCTCTTTAAAAATAAAACTCTGAGCCACTGCCAGTTTGTCACAAAAGAACGCACACACCATCGGAGCAGCAATCCTAGAGCTAAACTAGGATTTTAAGAAGCATATTATACGGGTAAGATTGTTTCACTAGTGATAAAATGTTAATACAACGGAAAACTATAAATTCTGTTTTCATCAACGAAAAAACTCATGGATGAAACTGGTCACATACATAAACAGTTTCAACGTTAAGAATAACTGTATTCAAGGTATTTCAGAAAATAAATAAATTCCATGCTACCTTTTACTCCCAAACAAAGAAATTAATTTCTCCTTAACTTTTAATCTTGAATGCAATCCTCCTGCTCGTGTAATGCTTGCCATTGCTTGTGCACACATGCATGTGGACACACGTAACCAAAGCCCTCCTGTGAAGCCTGAGGTATGCCCTCAAAAATCAGAGTTGCACCTCTACAGAAAGAGATGCATGTGAACACCTTGACAGCAAAAGGAGTTGAGCTGCACAGGTGTCTGTGAAAACAGGATTTTGACCCTACAAAAGCAGCTAATGTGCACACGGGCATTTCAGTGAGAATACCTGTATGCCTAAACACATACCTATAACATGACAATTTGCAAGGAGTGAGAAGGCTGAAAGCTTGAAAAAATTAATTCTGTTCTATGAGGAAAACAATCGTCAATTCCAATCCCATGAGAGCACCAGAAAAAAAGACAACGTAATTATACTTAAGGTGGACTTGATAAAAACCATCAGGGAGCTGATTTTCAAAAGGATCAAATTTTCTCTAGAATTCTGCAAACAGAATATCAGATTAATTTTCCTAGGTCTGAGGTTGTAGAACTTCTGAAAACACAAACCCACTGCAGGAAAAAGTGAGATTTTGTTTTTTCTCCAAACTAAATACAGCCTCATAGATACTAAAGATTTTCAAAGTCCAGCCCAGGAAAAATAGGAAAGAGAAAGCTACCCAACCAACCTTGGAGTAGTAAAATTACATATAGTATTTATGAAAAAATATGTCTCCTCAAACAGATCTTTACCTAAAATGTGAAAATATTTCTGGTCAGACAAAGCACTGATAAAGACATAGAAACATACGTAGCTTATAAACAAACCTTATAACAAGAGGTAAATTCTGCTTCCACTGCAAACGTATGCCCCTAATTTTTAAAACAGAACCTAAGTGAGGGCAGAATTTGATGCTGAATGTAATGGATATAATAAAGACATGTTTTTAAAAGCTTTCAAAAATGCAACTTCCACGGAATGGAAAAGCTGCCTTTTTAAAGAACTGTGTACAGAGGAAATAAACAGATGTTAAACCCTAACTCTTAAAGGTATAATTTCAAAAAGATTAGATGATTTACCTACTCCCTGTGTCAACGACCAGAATTATTAAACACTAAATGCTGACAGTCCATCCTCTCTTCCCGCTGCTGCAAAAACTGAAGCACCAACTTTGAACACCTTGACATTTGCCTCTGTGCCTCTGGTTTAACCCTAACAGAGGTTTACTCTTAAAAGATGAACAAATGTCTCTAAAAATCTCAAATACATAATAATTCTTGCACTTATTTCTCTGCAGCTGAGCAGAGCCATTTACATAGTCCACTGAACACTGTTTAGTAAACACGACAAGAGCGCTTCTATCTTACTGCCCTTGTAAAACCAAGGCAGGGGTTGTTTTTAGTGCACACTCTGGTTCAGCGTTAATCCTGTTTTATGTTGTTCACACCTGCCGCTGACTAGCAGCCTGCTGATGGGTTGTGGTTTGCACTGCTCTGAGACAATCCTCACCAGCTTCAACAGAAACTGATCTACCGAAGTGGAAACAATCCCTCAATTGCTATGCAAAAACTTTAAAAGGGAAGAACTGGAATGCATGCCTCATTTTCCTTATTTTACTGCTTCCAACTGTTTAAACACGGGGTTTTACATCTACATGCTCGTGTTTAGCCCTCATGCCTCGTTTTTCTAGGAATTCTTCTCCAGATAACAACTCATGGAGACAAATGTCATGTACAACCTTTATAAATACAAGCTGTGTAACTAACTCACCTTCTCTTTTGTGCCTAAGAACATAATAGGCTTTGCTTTAACAGAAGTGCTGAACGTTGATAAAGTGCTCTTTTGTGAACTTTTACAGAAACAGGCTTTTGTAGATTTTCTAGTAAACTTCCTTTAATATAGTCACGTGAAATTCAAACATTACTATTTTAGAGAACAGTTTTTTGGTAGGGGGTGTTTTTTTGTTTAATGTTTTTTAAAATCAGAACGCTATGCTGACCTACACATTTAAACATTAAAAAAAGGCCATGAGGTCTGAACTTCCTCGTTATGACTTTGGCTTCATTAGTACATCAAGATTGCTTTACTACGGGAGACAAAAAGGTGCTCTGTGATTAAAGGAATGGGCTTCGAATTAGGTAGTGCTCAAATCCAGACAGAATAACAAAATCAGGAAAAGGAAACCCAATCACAACAGAAACTGTAATGCTGTGCTCACCAAATAAGTCGTGTGTTGACATCAGGGATAAAAATCATGTGCAACTGTATGGACTCACACACTCAGATGTAGGTACTGTTACCTACAAAGTTTTGCACCCAAGAGTCTCTAAAATGGAGAGCCGGCCGTACTAATTTCACACCTACTTTAACATGCTCTTTTATGACTAGAATAACATTAAAAAGCATCAGAATAATTGGAGACTGAATCCTCCATGCCTCCTTTTTCCTGTTATGCCATTTTGGCCTATTCCTTTCTACAAACAAGAAAATATAAAAATGCTTTCTGTCCAAGAGCCAAGTTCCTATATCTCTTCAAACACTGTATGAACCTTTTCATAAATAAAATGCTGGGTGGAGGCCAGTCAAGGCAATTCTCAGTCTATTAAAATTTATTTTGCATCTCGTGGGGAAAGACGTGCTGAATGACCATGACCATCCTTTGTGACTTTAATTCTGCATAGGAACACCAAGGCGTTTCTATCTATATAGCAGGATCACGTGCATCAATCAGACATATGTATTCTATTCCCTAGCTTTTCATCCAAAATTCATCAGCAGAAACAAACCAAGATCAAATAATCTTTACGTACGCTCAGCATTTCAACCTCACTTGCAATTCAGATGTAAAACCAAGGAAAAAAGCAGGGTCAGTCTTATGTTGCCTTACCATCTTCATCAGAAGGTTTTCTACCTCCTCTTGAGTCAACACTAGACTAAACGTGTTGGCACAACGCCAACACTGCTTTTAAGCTCACACAGAAAATATTATGGGGTAATCTTAGTATTACCTGGTCACGCTCCTTTAGACAACTCTATTCTGGTGTAAATGTCACATCCTGACAGTGAATCCTTGAACACGGGCTCCATTTCTTCATTGATTTCTTTTAAAATACTATCAAATCATTCATTTTTAAAATCAATTATAGAGACCAATCCAAAATCTAATAAAACGAATGGCATTCTTTCAATTTAGTTTTGAATCAGGCCACTACTAGTAAAGGCAAAAGATTTCTCAAGACAGGTGCAAGTTTGGCAGCAGGCTGTCCTTCGCACCTTGGAAAATCTCCACTAACTTGCTTAACATGGTACAGAAACCCACAGTAATTTTGTCAAACAGCTGCATCTGCAGTCTTTCTGTTCCAGCATTTTGAGGAAAAAAAGCCCCGCCCCAGTCATCCATCAAGTGTACAGCTAGGCCACTGCTCCCAAGAAATTTAATATATGCTAAAAAGATATAGAAAGACATAAAAAGCTTTCAGAAATAAAAGTGCTTCAGAAGCTGGATTTTAATATTGCCAGGTGGGTTTTCTGCCAGATTACAAAGCTGACTTAAATGATAGGATACTGCGTTTCAGAAGCAGCAGCAACTTGCATATTGTCTAGCATTAGTGGCAGACTTGTATTGTTGATTCCAAAGCCCGGTGATCGTCCTCTGTGGGGGGAAATAAATAAATAAATTCAAATTGGCATTCCCTACCAACATCACTACCTGCTGCCTTCAAGCGCTGCTTTCTAGGATGGCCTCTACAGGGAAAAAAAAAAGTTAGGACTACTTTATTTTGATTATAGTGCTTTCCCCAGGCAGGAATTTTTATTTCAGTTTGAATCTTTAAACCATTACATTTTCAGTGATGCATTTTTATATTTACAGTTGACATCTTCATAGAAGAATGAAACCTTTGAGCAACAACTCTAAAGCATGAAGGTTGCCTGCAGTAAGTACTTAAATTATTTTACACCCAAATGGAGCCAGTTGTTTTTAGCTAAAATTTAATAAACCTTAAATCAATGACCTTTCTTTTACTGAAAGCCTGCACTTGGGAAAACTAACTTTCCCAAGAAACAGATTTTGGTGAATAAATGCCAAACAAAGGGCTATTTAAATTTGAACATTTTCTCAATTTATAGCTTGTGAACATCCAGTTCCTAAATTCCCAATTGCTGCCTAATGTATAGAACAGTGGTGCCTTGGTTTAATCACATACCATTGATTTCAGAGTGTCACAGTGATCTCATTGACAGTAATCAATAATAATCCAAAATCAATCAAATCTGCTCTTGCACTACCATTCATCAAATCTGTATATCCCAAAATTAATTGTAGGCACATGAATGAAAAAAATGGAAAAAAGGTACAAAAAAATTGGTAAACTTCGAGAAGATAATAGTGCATGCAAGCGTGCTTCATGCCTGCTGGGGTAAGTTAATGATGAATCATACCGTGCCTTCCCAGCAAAGACTCCGAGATATATTATTTTTCAAACATGAAAATACACAGCAACTGAAGACAGAGGACACACTAGCAAATGATCAAGCATTATTCTATGAACAGCCATGTTATGGGCTGAATTTCAAATGCGTTGTCAGTACATTACAAAATGCACAAGTACATTACACTATGAAGAACTGTACACTGCAAGTTAGCCGCTGCACTTAATAGAGCAAGGGAGGATAAAATTACTGAATTTCTGTACCAAAAGCATGAATAGATGCAGCCACTTATCAAAAGAGCTGTTATTGTTACCGAGGACTCCTCTCTCAACATATTCACCTGTAATTTTGTCAAGGTAATAAATCCTTCCATTCATTACAGCACACTCAAAAGCACCCTGCTATTTAATTTAAATGGAAAAAAGGCCCAAAGTGTCTAAAACATTTACTTTTGCTAATGTAAAAGTGCTGGCATTTTACTTCATTCCCGATAAGCTGGTGCCAGTGGATGTGATTATTCTTTTCTTATTCAAAGCATATCAGTAGTTCGAAAGCACTCTCAATCTTATCAGGTGTATGAACAGCACAGTTACTGAAAACAGTTTGTACTGCTCCTCTCTCTTTCTGCCAGGCTATCAGATAAACCCAACTAACTAACTGTATTTACACACAATCAAACATAAGCTGTGTCCTCAATATACTGCAGCCTGTTTCTGGCATGCTACAGGTTTTCTGCTTGACATTAGCTGTAACAAAAACACCAGCAGCGAATTAGCCTACAACAAAAATACAGCCACTCTACAGCACGTAACACAAAAGGGAGGTGGAAAAAAAAAAAAGAAAAATTTGTGAAGAACATTCACTTCCATCTCAACATTTCTCAGGTATTTCCGTGGTGTTACTTGGAAAAGAGCACGGAAACAGTAGGACTCAAATGCATTCGTGACATATTTGACATAGGGCTTATGAGCAAGGAAATAATTTCTAAATGCTTTTTTGTGTATTTCAGTCTCCTGTCTTCCAGAAGCTGTTGCAAGCAGTGAGAAAAAGAAAGCAAAATGGTTACAACGTCTGAAGGCATTTAAATGCCTTTGCTGTTTTTGTCTAGAAGAAAACTGTGATTTCTCATGATCCAACCTTTGTCTGGTATTAAAATTCAACTAAAAAGACCCACCACAAAAACAACACCCCTGCCCTTCCAAAGCAACCCCTCAGCAACTCTCCTTTTCACTCAGCGTCTCGGACACTGGCTTTTCAGTGTTAACTACTGAGGAGTAATAAGAGATGTACTGCTGCCGAAGGGACGTTGCTTGGAAGATCGCGCTCGCTGCACACCCACTGGAAACACGCGCAGCGTCTCCCTTCGTGCGTCGCACACCAACGGATGCAACGTAGCGTCTGAAGAGTTAAACGCTAACCTGAATTTGCACAAGGCGCTTCCAGATAGCTAAATGAAAAGTTCTGGAGCGCCGCAAGAAAAGCTCGATTTCCGCTCTTGATTAATTAGTCTTCTTAGGAGCTGAAGCCTCGGTCCCTGCATGGAGCGCTCCTTCCCCCCACTGAACACCTCTGCTGGAGCGGCGAAGGGAGGCACGTGCCACCACCTGAGCCCGTCTCCCGCCTGTGCCTGGGCTCCAGGCACAGAGCGAGCCATCCTCGAGATTTGTAGGAGAACAATGAGCCGAATGAAGCCAAGTGTGCAGTGCCGGGTAATTCGGCCGATTGTTGTTTCTCCATCTGTGACACCCCGGCCTGGTGATTGATGGGACAGGTGTCATTCATACTAATGGAAGCCACCGACGCCGGCTGCTTGGCTCTTTAAATATCACCCCGCACCGAGCAGACCCAAGCAGCTCCTGCTAGAAGGACGACAGGGTGCCCACCAGCCCTGTGTGGTTATCGGGGATTCAAATCTCACCCCTTCCTGCTCGCGGGAGCAGCTGGCTAAAGACACGGCATTTCGCACCACTCGTGAACATCTCGTCTGTCCCACTACGCGAACGGCTGCTACGAGGACACCGCCGGGGAATTCTTTCACTGCTGGGGAAGGGAATATAATGGAGTAGGGGAAATCTTGCCTTCATGGAGCACCAAACTACCACCGTGAAAAAAATCCACCTTTTGCTGTAAGAATTTTGCCATTCTCTGAAGGTATTTCGCTAGCCATCCATGTTCATTTGCTGTCAGAAGCACACTCAATTTATTTTAAAGATAGCGCATAGATTTTAGCTTTTATTTTTTATTTTCACTAGATGCTTTTCTTTTTTAAAGAAAAGGGATAAAATAATTGTGCTAAAGAACTCCCCCCGACTTTTGAAATTAATTCTTCTGAAAACTATTTTAGCATTAATACTTATCAAGTGAACAAATCACAGTTTATTTAAGGAAGAAAATACTGACTATGAAACATAAAAGGACATCAACGTTCATCCTCCGAAAAGACAGGAACCAAATCCCGCAGCCAATTTGAAGAAAGAAAAAAAAATATATTAAAGACAGCAAATAAAGAATACATAAAAAGTTGCTCGTTCCTTTCTCTCTGTTGCACTTTCAATTTATGGAGAAATATACAAACTGTCAGTAGCTGGCTACACTACAAGCACATACAAGAGCATGATTTCACCATTTTGTTAAGTAGTGGTCTTAAGTAGGTTTTCTCATCTAGTGTTTCCTTAAATATATTCAGATGTGAGATTAATGAAGTATTTCTTCCAAAAATATTTCTAGAAACTAACTCAGAAATAGGGGGAAAGGGCAAAAGAGCAAGATCATGCATCAGGATGGATCAAATAAAACCAGCCACCTCCCCACCTGCCCTGGCACCTCTATCCATTTCTGAGGGAATTTCAGAAATGCTCAGGAACAAGTCAGCAATACATTTCAGAAAGACTTTTTCAATACACTTACCAGTATCTCTATATCTGCAGGTTCTCAGGAGGTTAAAAACAGACTTTAAAAATAAGGTCTGGTGGGTTTTCCTCTTTCGGCGGGGAAGACAGTTTATAATTTTTTAATTCTCTTTTTACTTAAAAAAAAAAATTTGCTTGTTTGGGCTTTTCTGAAGCCATTCAAAACAAGCAAGTGCAACTCCACAACATCTTCTCATTCTAACTTGCCAAAGCCATCAATCTCTGATCACACCTATTAGAGTCTCTCTGTAGCCAACACTATATTTTGCGACAGCTTGACCAGTTGTTTAAGGAAAGGGTGTGTGATGGAGCAAAGCTAAATCGACACATCTGTGATACTTCTGACAACCCTCAGCATGGCTAATATTAATTTGTTTTCTTTGGCTAGGTAAGTGCTGCCAAAACACATTACATATGGTATGTAGTTCCAATCAAAATGATGAAAAGGAGATGTGCAGGGTTTTTTTCACTTACAGCAGCATGAAAAGACACAGAGGAGTAAGAGACATCCGTGCTAACTTGCAGAGTAATAACCTAGAAAACCTCAAACCACTTGATCTTAAAGTTTGGTTTCAGAGCACAACCCTTTAACAGAATCTGTCCTCCCACATAAGGACTGACTGCAGCACCAATCTGTGAAGAGGTTTTACTCGGGGAAAGGGAATATAATTTTCAATACACGATAAAGGGATATATTTAGTCTATTCTCATAGGCACAGAAGAACCGCATCACATTTCAGTAGGTTCTCATATAAATAAAGTGCACAATTCCATATGAGGATACTACAAATGGCTTGATTAGACTGAGAAAAAGGAAGCTCTGATTTAATACAGCCCTGATATAATAACTTGCTGCAGTATATGGAGAGCCTTCTCCAATTTCATGCATAATATTCTCTTAGAGTCATTAAAAACATGAAATTTACATTTCTAATTCTTTTTTTTTTTTGGCCTTCTAAATTATTTTGATTCAATTTTTTTAAAAAAATCCATCTAAAATTCATACAAAGTCAGAATGGAGACTCACAGTCAGAATTAGAAATTCAGCAGTAAAGACAGTAAAGAAAAACAGCGTAAGCTTGTCTCGTGTTCCGTAAAAGTACCTGTATCACCCTAACACTGAGGTATCACGTTATGATTTTTTTTTCTTAACAAGTCTGGGAAACTGTAGCAAAAAATAATAATTTTATTTCAATTTTAAAAGAAGTAGGAAATGATACTCAGATTAAAAAGCTATGCTCCCTAAATAGGGAAGATAATTGGAAATTAGACAAGATTCCATTTAATGCAAACCTGCTATGTTAAGGAACAGCAAGGAGAAAAACCTTTCTCTGTTTGAAAGAAATACAAATTAATTGAAAAACATTACAAGCACTGTGTAAACAAGCCCAAGATTTAAAGCCTCTGTAACATAGCAAATACATAAACTGTTTCACAAGACACATATGTCAAAAAGGCAACGTTCTGCCGTATCTATCTGAAGTTACTCTCCAAAGTGCTACTGAAAAGGCAAAACAGAATCCTTTGCAAATAATAAAGTAATACTGTCTGAAATAGCAATATGTAATCTAGTTTAGCATTTTTCTTTAATGTTTCATAGTATTTTTACTTCTGGATAAGCAAACTAACAAAAAAAAAGGATTTTTAGTGAGGTCTAAGTACCATTGAAATGGAAAGTGTATTTTATATATTTGTCTGAGGACATTATGATTTATATAAATATAAATAACTATACGTAGGAGGCTTTCCCCCCCTCTAAAAATAATTATATTCTTTAGGTGTAAACACAACTGTGTGTCCAAGGATGCACGTAGCTGAAAAAACAGGTCTCTGATGGAGAGCCAAAAGTTACAGGGATACGAATAAATGCTAGCCATGTAAATTACTTGGAAAAGGAATTTTTATTTAAAAAGACAGTATCTTTTCTAAGCAAAACTGTGAGGATGAATACATGAAATACTAGATTACATGGAGAATCTGGTATAAAATCAGGTGCAAATATTTTATCTACAATGCTCTTTTATCTGGCCAGCTCATGGATAAGAAAAAAATAAACACATAAAAGCAGCAATTTTCAACAAGCAGCTGCACAGAGAGAAGTTGAGATAGCTCTGCATATATTTACTGTATACACGCCTGTGTGCATACACGCCATAATATACGTACATTGCACACAATGCATTGGAATATGCTGTTTACCTGGAACACACACACACGCACAGCTATATATGCATTCGAACTCAAAATTTACAACAGACAGAGGATTTCCATATAAATAAAATGTGAATATGTGCATAACGTAAAAAGACACCTGTACATGCTTCTACAGATACGACTGTACGCATGCACGATTACCTGAGTCAAGCATAGAAGTGAAAGAAGATGCACAAAATGTAAAAGAACATGTAATAAGTGGAATGTCAAGCTGCAGAGACTGCTGGTGTCATCCCTGCACTATCAAACATACATATGAGTATGATTGGAGACAGAGAGGCTAAATATTTCACTGTCAGAGCATGTCGAGAAATGCAATTCATTTCTCTCTCATGTGCTTTAGGACAATGACAATTTAATACAAGGCCAGTGGATGTAAAAGAGATAAAAACTGAACAAACTGGCCCAGCATAATCACAGATTTCCTCTAGAGAGCTTGGTAGCGTGAGGCTCATATGCACTTGTAACGGATCAACATTTTATTGTTTCTCCCCTCCATGAATTTGCTATGAAGAAGAATTCATAGTGAATCTTATCTTATAGACAGAGGTTACTTTAAGCTTCAGAAGGAGAGGAAGGAGAAAGAGTTCCTCCTAGCATTTTCCCTACTTACCCTATGCATTTCACTCATTCTAAGCACAAAATAATTATTTCAGATACTTCCTCAAAAGGTTCAAATGAGGGTATTTTTATTCCTACTTATACTTCGAAAGGGGTGCAGGAAACCTTCCTGCAGGGTCAAGGGTCAGTCCTTTAAAAGTAGTGCACAAAATGAATAATTGTGTTCCTTATAAATAATCCAGATTTTTGCATCTTATTTTTATGTCATAATTTCCCTCTAACATTCAGGAATAACAGCATAGCATGTGGACTGACATATCTGTGAGAATAGACGTCTCATGCTTTTTAGCTACTCTAAGCAAAGTAGGTTTCAAGTATTGTTAAATATTATCATAGACAAGTTACCTTCTGTATTTGATGAATAGCACCATGTATTTGAAATTAATTGCAAAAGTAAGGTTGGCTAATGAGGCGGCCCTTATCTTTTCTCAGCAGTGCAAGCACAAGTATTTTTCTGCTGGCTCAATATTTTTTAAATGCCCAAAGTGCTATTAACAAAGTTGAAATCTGATTAAAATACGAACACTAAAAAAATCACAACAGCTAATGCAGCTCCAAAAAAAAAAAAAGAAAAAAGCTAAGAAAATTCTTATCTCTTTTCTTATCATTAAGCATGTGTTTTGAAAAATAATAATTAAATAAATTGTTCCCTACAGATTCTCCCAGTCGCTTTGCTTCCCATTAGCATCTCTGAAAACAGTTTGTTAATACAATAGTTATTCTTTATTATGGAACTATGGGGATGGTTCCCTTGTACCTGCCTCTGTTCAGAGAGAAATTTGTATAAAATGGGAAAGCTTCAGGATTGTTAGGAAAAGGACAGCGTGCCTCGGGGAAAAAAGAAGGGAAAAAAGAGTACAGAAAAAATGATCAGCTATTCAAGAGAATTAATGGATATCCACAAGGGCTTTGCTAATAACACGGGTTAATTACTGCTGCAACGCACCAGGCTCAGTAAATAAAAGAGCACAACCATAAACACATTAAAACGAGCAACCATCACTAAAAGAGGGGCAAGCCCCAACAAATGAAAAGCTGTCAGGCGGGCATTTCAGCACAACCCCTTTTATACTTTCGGCAGGATTTAAAAACTTGCCAGCAGTCTATCAAAACCGAAAAACCAAAGACCTGCGACCGGAAACAAGCGAAGGAAGAATGGCACACGGCCTGCTGGCCGCCCACGGGGAGAGCGCAGGCAGGAGCCGCTCGGTCGCCCACGCTTGGGGGCTGCCTCACAGCGCCGAGCCGCGCTCCAGCTGCGCGTGGAGGCCCCAGGACTTTCTACTTCAGGATTAACTTTGGGTTTTATTCCTTAATAGCAACTTAAACGGCCGGCTAATAAGACGAACGCAGGAGGTTAAGGATCTCCACAGCCTAGAGAGGCTGTGGGGTGGAACGAAGGGCTGCTGCCCACTTCACAAAGAAGCGTTCTTCAGCCCACCCCTTTCCGCCCCTTAAAAAAGAAAGGTACTTCTCATATAAATTCTTGGGCAATTAGAAGCTATGCCACTATGCCTTAAAGAACAGTGAAACTGACGTGAACTCCTTGACGTGTAACATGCAATTGCCTGGCATGCACACAGGCAGACGAGTATCTCCGTGCTGATGCACGAAGGTACACGCACGCTCATCATACTCACAGCATGACCCATGCAGACTCGCTCGGTACCGCCACAGACCATCCCCACACCACGACACGACACGAGAGCGGTTTGGAAAACATGACATACGTGCACCGGCCACCATCGCACCGAACTATTTACAATACACGCCGCCTACGTCCACTTTTTAAACGTTACACCCACGCTGCACAGTCTCTGTTTCTTGTCACCTGTGTATTTTACCTGCTGCACTGTAAAATAAAAATCTATGTACGTGAAGAGCTGGATTTGTTTGTTGTTTAAATCCTGGTGCAAATTTTTGTACGGAGGAAGCAGAGAACTGCTGAGGGTTCAAAGTAATGAAAGACAGCGAGCCACAAAGGGCAAACGTACACAGTGCACAGGAGCTTTCCGGAGTTACAAATCTACTCCGTTTTCTATGTTTGGCATTCAGAGATCATGTTTAAATTTATTAAACTAGACCTCCTCTCCCCCCCCCCTTCCCTTTTTGGAGTGTTTCAATTGCCTTTCCTTCTTCCAACAGCTGTGACAACTGTTAAAACAGTCAGTAAAATTAAGTCCGCTCTATAATCCTTTAGTCAACGTTACATTTTAATCAGAGGTTGAAGGAGATCTCACGTTATGAACGCACCGATTCATTTAGAATGATTAAACTGACGCATATGTCAAAATGAGCAGATATATTTATTGCATCTGTTAGCTTATTAACCATTAGTAATTATTAGCGCTATTGTTACCACTGAAAAAGCAAAAAGCCAAGGCTGCAGCTGGCTTTAAGTTACTGCATTCTTTAACATGCTCTGCCTTAAAATCAAAGCATACCTAGTGATGGTCAGACAGATGTCTGTGCACTCCCAAAATGTTCCGACAATTTTTAGCTCGAATCCCCTCTGCCCTCACCCACAGCGAGAGAACTGGAAAAACTACTATATTTATTTTTTTGCACGCCCTCATTCGCGTACGCCCGTGCACGTGACGGTATCTGGTCAATATACAATTACTATGAATATTAATAATGCGTAAAACTCTGGGGGTTGTTAATCGAGACGGAGCAGCAGCTATGTAGCTGAGCGTTAGCTGTTCCTCTGTGTCGACCCGGCTGCGGACGCCTCAGAGCCTGCGCTCGGGCAAGGTGCTGGGAGCGTTTTAAGCTGAGTTTTAATTGAGCCAAAGAGGAAGGAAAAAAAACATTAGTTTGAATCTTGCACCGGAGCCAAAAAGACATGTGCCCCGATTTCATTTAAATGCATCTACTCTAAGAGGCTTATCTAAACTAATCATTCAAATTAGCTGTAAGAAGGTACATTCAAGAGAGCTCCTTTGGGGAAAGGAAAAAAAAAAAAAAAAACACCTAGAGAAGCACCCTTTTTGTCTTTTTACCTATTTTCCGAAGGAGGCTGCCCCTCTCTCGCGAGCCGCGCGGTGACATTTCGGGAGCTGCGGGCTGACCCCACACATCCCGGGCCGACCCCACACACCCCGGGCCGACCCCACGCACCCCGGGCCGACCCCAAACCCCGCCGGGCTGACCCCAAACCCGGTCCGGGCTCCCCCCCCACCTCCCCGCCCCGGCTGCCGCTCCTCTTGCCGTCCCCCAGACCGCGGGGAGCGGGCTCCCAGCCGCTACCCCCGACTGCTCCCGGGGCCAGCCCGCTTCCCGGCTCGCCTCCCCGGGGGCACCCCGACACCCCACACCCTTCCCCTGCGCACGGCGGCCGGCAGCGGGAGGGACGGGACGCAGCCAAGTTCAGCCCGGGCTCCGCGAGCGCCGGCAGCCGCGGCTCCCGAGCACCTGCCCCCCCAACCCCCCGCGCCCTCGGCCGTTACCGGCGGCCGCTGCCCGCCCGTCCCGTTGCGGCGCGGGGCGCGGCACCTACTCTTCCTCGTAGTGCAGGGAGAGCGGCTCCGGCAGGCAAAGTTCTACCGAATCCATGTGCGCCCGGCCACCATCCTCCGCGGGCAAAGTTTCCGGGGGCCGGGCGCTTGGCACGGGGCTGGGCTGGGCGCGGAGCGGAGCGGGCAGCGGGACCGGGCGGCAGCGGGGCCGGGCGGCTCGGCCGCGCGCCTGCTGAAGGACGCGGAGCCCCGCGCGGCGCTCATGAATATGGAGCGGCGGCGCCGCGCCTCCGCCGCCCCCCCCGCGCGGGGCGCGGCCCATTGGCGGCGCGGCGGCCAATGGCGGGCCGGCGGGGCGGGGCCGGGCCGCGCGGCAGGTACGCGGCGGGGCCGCCCCGGGTCGGGCCGGGCCGGGCAGCGCCCGCCCGCTGACATGGCCGCGGGGCAGCGCCCGGCGCCCGCACCTGCACGGACGGCCCCGCGCTGAGGTACCGGGGAACGGGGGGGGGGGGGCTGCCGCCATCCGGGGCTGGGCTCGGGGAGCGAGGAAGCGGAACGGAGCCGGCTACGAGGGGCAGACGGGGACGGAGCCGGCTGCGAGGGGGAAAAGGGAGCAGAGGCGGTTGTGAGGGGGGAAAAAGGGGCACAGAGCCAACTTTGGGGGGATAAAAGCGCTCAGACCAACTTTGCCGAGTTGCTGGCTGCCTGGGGAAGGGGTTATTTTGCCTGTAAATAACCCACATGGCATTACGTATGTTAGATAGGGCGGGGGTGGGGTTGTTGTGTATGTATATGTTGCATTTATATTTTGTATATAAGTAATATGCGTGCTGCTATATACACTCATATACATCCATTTTTTTCACACGACTCAAAGCAAGCCTCACTCCTTACGCTTTACAAAAGGAGGTCCCTCAGCGAACCAGCGCTCAGCTCCGTCTCGTACAGCACGGGTGCGACGGGGAGCACACACAGGTACGTCTCCTCTCCTCTTCCCATCTCCATCTTATCACCGCTGTGTTCAACGTGTCTGCCCGTGTGCTAGTATTTCGGTGCTTAGGCATAAATACTTAGATGTGCAGAACAGAGAGAAAAGCTCCAGGACCGATCAATTCCTTCCGCAGCTCTGGAGGGATTGTAGGGGACTAACTCAGCCTGCTTCATTTTAATAAGACAAGGCTGCATTGTAGCAGTTCTGCATTGTTAGAGCGTGCAGAGACCTCTACGGTGTTTGCGGGGCTTGTTTCTGTAAAGTAAACGCTACTGAACTGAAAGGGCGACAAGCAGGTACCCTGCATGTGTGCCCACAGAAACATCCCCGAGCCCAGCTCCAGCACCCACTGCTCGGAGCCAGCTCAGAGTTGCATGGCTCTGTCGTAAGGAAAGCTCCCTCGTTAAACTGATTTCAAGGAAACAACCGTACCCACATTTAGTAACACTGATTACACTGAACCCTCTCCCCCATTTTGAAAGGATCAGTAATGAAATGGGGGTGCAATGCTTTTTTTTCTCTCAAAAGCTACTATTTTTACTCACTATTACAACTAAGACACTGTACTTATTTTCTAGGTTCAATGTGTTTCTACCCCACCAGTGAAAACAGATGCAGGCTATTTCTGGCAAGAAAAAAAAAAACAGTGGAAAGATACATATTTTAAAAAATTAACTGCTTATAAAAATCTTCTATGACTGGAGCTGTACATGATGCAAATGGCAATCTTTTAGATCGAAACAAATCAGTGTGCACCCTCAGAATGCATTAATACCATTCACAAACAGGATCGCAAATGCCCTCTCAGCATTTCACCAAATAAATACAGCAACAGAACTGAGTCCAAAATACGTTAATTTCAACAGACATGTTTGTATACGTTCACAGCAGACAGATTCCAGCATTCTGTGCTTGACCTTAAGTAAAGGCTGGGCCTGCTTCATACAAATGTGGTATAAATACATGCAAGTTTAGGAACCAGAACTCACACAGCAAAACTCCAGCTCTGACTGCTGTAAAAAAGCAGGTAGTAAAAGCTTAATTACCAGTAGCATTATGCTGTCTATATTGTTAAATGTGAACTCTATAATTAAGATGTAAATTCGCTTGTGAGCAGTGAATTAAAGAGCTCTGAAATGTAGAGTAAAATCCAAGCCCTCTGTAGAAACATCAGAGACCAAAAAAATCATTTTTTATCAAATTTTAAAATGAGGCATTTAATCATGTTGTAGTATTAGAATACCCTCTTAAGTAACAATTTGATAAATGTGGATTTTGGAATCAAATAGGAACTTAAATAAGATGTGTTTATTCTATGTATTTATTACTATATAAACTCGAAATGCAGTTCCTATAAATTGATTGCCATGTGCACATTAGCAAACTATGAAAATACAAATGCATTGTTTGTAGTGAGTCTCTGAGTGCCCATTTATAATTTATATTTAAAATTGCTATTTCTCAATATTTTTCACTAAAATGCCTTCAAATCATTTCATGTGTATGTGTTCTTATTTTCAAGTGACCTATAACCGATCTCTTATACATGAGTCATTTGCTAAAGTCACTTCTGCATATTAAGTGCCCTGAAATACACCCTCCTTAATATATGACAGCTGATCCATTTTGAAATTTACCAAAGCACAGGTCAGCTTAATTTCTACTTTTGTGCATTATTTCCTGAGGTGATATATTTATATGCAGGAGCTGGAACATGATGGTCTGTTTCTTTCTGTCATGGAAGCCCTCCTTTCTGCTTTCCTGTAATTTGCGCTACCGTATTGGCTTGTTCCCCCCAGCGCTCTACACCACCCAAATACATTTTTCCTCTCACCATCACTACTTTTCCATCTCCTATCTCTCATCCAAGCAAACGGTTCTCTTCCCTGCCAGTGCTGCTGCCTGGCTGACCAGAAACCCAGTGCTGTACTTTGCATGTTGATAAACAAAGCAGTTGGCTTCTTCCCCTGGGACTGAAAGTGCCACCTCCACCAGAGCAGGGCCTGGAATTCCAACCACATTCTTGAACTTGGGTTTCACAGTTACCCATCAGTTTGGAGGGGAGAAAAGAAGATAAGAAAAAGATTACTGCAGCAAATAAACTGGGGCTAAATGTAGCTTCGTTTCCTCGAGATTTTTAATAGAAATAAATAAAAATAGATCTAGTGGAAAAAAGATACAATTTAACTGAGTCTTATAGGGCGAATAAGAACATGCATGCAACTGCCCATGTTCACCAACTTATCAAAATGAACAGTGCAAAATCTTACCACAAGGAGTCTATACAAAGCAGTAGTAACAGAATCAGAGAAGGGAAGGAAAAAAATGTCCCAAGCCAATGTCTGTACCAGTCAAGGGGCATTTCTGAGCAGCATCTACATTTCCATCTCTCTCTGTGCATATAATTTGTCCTGTGTACAGTCCATCTTTAAGCATCTTCACATTTAACTACTACAGACTTTTCAAAGCATCCAAACAACCAGATTCCTACAACACAACTACATCAAGGCAACTGAAGAAGTAAGATTCAGTGGCACCTCACAGCAGCTGCATGGTTCATTGTGTCAAGTTCGTCTTTACCAAATGGAGCAAGAAGTTCGAGTCACCTGGGAAGGAGCAAAAATATAGAAAAAAATCTACTAGCTGCTGAGAATTTATTTGAAATCAAGCATGCCATTACTTAAGATGGAAGTTTGCTGTACACAACGGTACCTTATTCAAGGTATAGCTGGAGAATATCATATTGTTAAGTTTGAAATAAATATTGAATGATCATTAAATCTGTGATTTCTCTTTATTCAAAATACTAAAGAAATACAACTCAAACATGCTATGCTACAGATCAATACTAGAACAACTTAGTCACCGTCTACTGGTCTTAAGACACTTTTGCCTTATGTGCTTGTTACTGGAAGGCACTTGGTGCATCCCTGGATATGCTGGTAAAGATTTTTAAGAAAACAGTGTTACGGAAGTTCCAAATCCTGCTTACCTGTTTGTACATAGTTGGACAAACTGTAGCAGGTTATTATTTTAAAGCCATTTGCTACTTCAGTCAGTATTTAGGGTTAATTGATTACTCCTTGTTTTGATCACAGGTAAAAAAAAAAAAAAAAACCCACATAGCACTATCTCAGAGCACTCTTAAGAACTTTTCCCTTTTCCACAGTGCATTCACAAAGACACTGAGCAAGGCATTTAGATTTGCTGCTACACTCAGTCCTAGCATATAAAAAAGGTCTCTGTGAGGGAGGAGCAATTGCCTTACCATGTTACCAAACTACATTCAGTTCATCTGGTCTGAAAAAAAAAAAAACTCCATATTTTCTCCTCGTTTTATTTTGAAGGGCATGGGTATTTAAAGGGCTGTCTTCACTGGTACAGAATGGAAACTGTTCACATTGCTATAAATGAAAATTATTCTCTTGACAAAATACCTTTTTCAAAGCCTCTGACAAAAAGAAAAAAAAAAAGGAGCTGCACGTGCATTGCCTGTCACCCACCAAAAAAGGTCTACTCCCTAAAGATAATTCAGACACACACTTCACTGTGGATATCTCACTATTACCCCAAGCTCTTTTTTTAGTGTAAGTTTCTTCAGAGAAGCTGAAGTGCATTACTGTCTCAGACAGCCAAGGATAAGATGACTGAGGGAATTCAGTTGCTCTGTTTAATTAATACAGGATTATTTCACTTTCATTTTGTGAAGCTAATAATATGACTGGTGGAATGTCAGTAAAAATTAAATCATAAACTAGTGCAGTACCAAAGGGAAAACTTACTTTAGTTATGGAGTATTCCCAGCAGAAATCTTGAAAATCTTATACATATTTACACTGATAAAATACCACATGTACTTCATGGGATACTGCGAGCTTCTACAATCCTTACGGCATGTATTTACAGAGCAAGAGTTAACATTTTGAGATTATACATTAATAAATGAGTTGCAGTTATATTGTTTCTTGAATGTTAAGCACCACATACTAAACGCAGGAACACGTTCAAGGTCAATGTCCTATTTTAGACCTTTTCAGCAGCTGTGATATTATGATAATCATACTTAAAATATTCCTATAGAAAGAGTAAATTAGCCCTTTTCACTAGAAGGTTTATTATGATAAACAACAAATCTGAGAGAGGACAAATTCAGATTTCTTTTCTTTTTCAATGTGATGAACTGTTGTCCCTTACCGTGATGGCTCATCTGTTGAGGAATAAAAGAAATCCACGTTATTCTGCACTTACATTCATTACCTTTGGATTCTTTTGGAGGCCTCACCTATGTAAAAATATCTTTCTTAAAAAGCGCTTTTGCTTTCTGTTAGAGCCAAACACCGCAGGGGACATCCCATTCTGTCACCTATACTGCAGTGAAATGTCATAGCCCCCAAAACTAGAAGGGAAAGAAGAGAACGTAGCATCGGCAGCTAATCCTAAGTAAGATGGTTTAGCTCCATCTAACTGGGGGATGAGAGGTGTCCCTCAGTGGGTCTTTTCCCACTCCTCCAACCAGCCTCCAACCTGACTGGAAGCTCAAGGTGCTAAAAATAGAAAAGAAGATGGAGTGTAAATATTTCCCCAGTGAAAACACCAATAGTCTTTCCTGTGAGCTGACATGAATTGCTTGTTACACTGCCCTAGGATATCACGGCTTGAAGCGAGAGCGCACGTACGCGCACACCCGGAGCCACCAGCCATCCTCAAAGCTGCTGCGCTGGGTGTTTGTGCGTGTGTGCGTTGCAGAGGCTCCTGTGACATCTGACTTCGAGGCTGTACACCTGCTATACAAAATGCATTATCTCTGGCATGCCTTTTTTTTTTCTTCCCCTGACTGTCCCAGCCCATCTTCCATCACTCTGCTTTCTTTTTCTCCCCCTACTCCCCCTCCACTCCCTTCGCTCTGGCATTTTTATTATTAATGTTATAGCTATTATTACTGTCCAAGCATAAGCTGATCCACAGGGGACCCTGTGTAATTTAACCCCTCAAGCACTAAATTCCTTCACATGTGCCAAAGACACAGGTTTGTTGTTGCCTCCAGCAATATCCCAGGAAGACGAGTGATGGCGGTGTCATATCATCACACAGCGACTTAATCTATTGCGACACCCAGGGAACGGGTAACTGAAGAGATTTACAGAACACGCTCTCTGACTGAATACAAAACGTTATCCCCTTCCCCAACAAACTCACTTCACATGCAACAAAGTGAAGGAAATTTTGCCCTCCTACGGCTCACCGTTTCCATGACTGCTCTATCCAATCCTACCACCGCATTAGTTGTCCCACTGTACATCTTCCAGGTATACAACACTTATTTCAACACTTTTGTTCTCCCTCCTTTGTTCTTCCCTGGTTCTCTGATTAACAAACAGGCAGATCATGTTGAACTGCCAAATAACATATCTTCAGAAATCTTTTATCCATACGCTAGATGACTAGAACCATCACTTACATCAGGGTTATCTCTACGTGCTGTTTTTATGTTGTCTGACATCTAATGCATGCTTTTTAAAACACCAGATTAAAGGGGGTACACTTTTTAAAGGTGCAAGGAATGCTAAATTAAATACAGCTTAGCTACAATAAGCACTGACAAGCAGGAAGGTATCTGCTTTAAGTACTGATTACCAAAAAAAGGATCTATTTGTCAAGCAGGGGCTCTCCGCACAGGTGTCCTATTTTGCTCTCCATAAATGTTAAGAAAGAATTCAGTGCAACATAGAAATGCATGACTGTTCTCTCCAAGATCAAAGTGAGATTCTTTATCTTATAACATTTCACTGACCGGGGAAGCAAGAATTTGGTGCAGAATTAATCCTGAACTGCAGACAAATGAGAATAATGAAATTGTCTTCAAGTCAGGATAACCTTCCTGTGCTGGTAAATCAGAGCTTTCACCATGGGAAATTAACATCTCTGGAACAGTCAGAAGAAGCTGGTAACAAAGGTTGGTTCACCTGCTCAAGAGTAAACAAATCCTCCCTCCATAAGCTACTCTATCTCTAGGCACGTCAGATCTAAAGCAGATATGTTGGTACTGAAGGCCACTGCAATCTGTCCCAGTGGTAACATCTAATTTTTCCTTCTGTATACATAGCTTCTTGTGTGTGTGTATATCAGCTGACTGATCCCTTAGCATATGAAACTTTGCATAGGTGCACATTCAGGCTCACAGTTAAATGCTTTCTTGGACACATAAATATGCTTATAAACCAAGAACAGGAAAGGGTTAAGCTCATCATGTACTCATGTTCCCCAATCATTTATATGAAGAGACTTCAAATAAAGGTTTTCATGGTTTTATAGCTTCCAGGTGGATAACCGTATGGTTCCAGCAGCTCAAAAGAAAAGGGGAATTCACCACTGATTGCCCTTCTCCCAGGTCCTGCATCTCCATCCAACCGAACGTCATCTGGTGGTCTTAAAGGAAGCCTTTAAGGGAGGACACAGAGTGCACCGACAGAGTGTTCACCACCCCCATATTCTGCTTCCACTAAATGATACCACTCAAAAATATGTCAGTATACACCAATACAAGTGTTACAATGCTGCTATCACTAGTAGGCTTGTACACTAACATTTCATGTGATCACATTAACATTTTTAGTAGAACCGCACATTAGCAAAAAAAAAAGGTGTTTGTTGTTATTACAGTGAAAATACTTTTTCTGACTGTATTAGTAAATATGATTAAATAAGACAATATAATCCTAATGACACACCCGAAGCCTTCTCTTATCACCTAAGTTTCTGTCCTAGAGCAGCTTCATCCCTATTGACCAGTCAGTTAGCCCTATTCAATTACTCGATCTCCAATCAATAGATTTAGCTCCATGTGCAATGGCTGAGGTGTAAACATGATGCATATACTCATCCAGCTTAATTCACGTGCCTGCAAATTTATTTATTTTTTGCTCTAAATTCCTTCATAAGAAAAATGCAGAACTAAGTTTTTAATATTAGCTTTTTTTTTTCCTCACCAGTTCTGCCCTCATTTGAGGTGTTATGTTTCAAGAAATTTACTTTAATTTGCTTATGACAGAAATTTCTGTCTTTCACCGATAAAAGGGAAAAGTGAGAATTGTAATTATTTTATTCCAGTATGCTGAATAAAGCAATAAGACAGCTGCATGACTTTTAAGCAGATCCAGACAGTATTTTCCTGCAAAAGCACACAGTCAAGGTGTGAATTGATCCAGAAAGTACAGCCTTTAGACTTAGTGCACTTCTGACACTTCTACCACAAAACATTTGGTTCAATTACTGTAGCTGCATGTGTGTGTGGCTATACCTATACACACACACAAACATATTATATTGTAGGCACTTGGTTATCTACATATATTTACACTTGCACACACACAAAAAAATATGTAGTAAAAAACTAAGCTGAACCAACATATGTATGCAGAAGTGAATGGTTCCATCTTTCATTCTTGTTAGAAGTATCTTTATTAATTTTGTCCCTCCAAAGTCCACACTTCTGTGTTTAAAGAACTTCCAAGTGAACTGCTTTGAAAGCACACCAAGCTGCAGGATGTTGCATTCCTTGCTGCTTCTCATTGGTAGTACAGCTCTTTCTCACACAATCTCCTATTAACTTCAGTAGTGTTTCTCCCTCACCCTTGATAAAACGTTGCAGAACAGATTCCTAACTACCTACTTCCAGAGAGTACATCCATCTTTGTGCATCTGGAAAATAGATCTGATACCAGTGCCGTAATACAATATCTCTACTGACCAGATAACCTAGGAGAATACAGTTACAACTTATCTGGACACCAGTTCAAATAATACTCTCCAATGAAATACCGAGCTCCTAGGGAACTCCCTTGCTGTTACCTGCCTTGAACCCATGCAGGACCATGCTCAAAACAGCTGAAGTTTATAAGCACGAGGATGGTGGCACTGAGCTGCTACAATAAAAAAGTCTAAAGCAATTTCTGCATGCAACTTCTATAATATTCTCAGGGCAACAAAGGCTCAAAGAAAGTGGAAAGGCTTGTAGAAATAAATTATACAAAAAAGGGAAAGTTGCAACTCACTCATCGTACTGACCTGTTTACTCCAGATTATCTGCTCCTGAGGTATTAACATAAACTGCTCCAGTCTTATTAGAGGCCATATCTATATTCTTTAGCAGTGTTTGCATTTGGTACACATTTTCAGAATGCTAACAGTCTTTATTCAACAACGAATTTGGCAACAAAGCAAGAATCAGTTCCCTATGTTATTTTCTAAATAAATTCTCTAAACCTGATTGAGTTAGATCCTTGGATCATACTTTGGGAGACGTAACTTGGAGTTTCTGAATAAAGTGAAGCACTTAAGCAAATCAGACTTTTTCTCTTCATCCACCGAGAAGCCTGAGATTTAAGATGAAAGAGCCGGGCTGCCTTTCTCTTTCCTTATGCTGCAAGGTTCCTTCATTTTCCCTGTTTTCCCAGTAGATTTACTTGTAAATCTGGCGACAGCCACATCTGAAGTCCTGAGCTCTGACTCCTGACCTCGGTTATGTTAGCCCTTCCCTGCAGAAGAACTACCCCTTGGATCACTGACTTGCTATTATTCTATGGTTAATAGACCTGACCTGTGCAATATTTTTTATCTGGCTACAGTCCTATCTCTAAATTCGCTGTTTTGAATGAATACCGATTTTGTGACATAAAGTCTGCTATATAATGAAATGCAAACAATGAAAAGGCTAAATCAGTTTACAAAAAATCTATTTGTCAAACAGTGTGGAGATGCTCCCAATTTAGTCTGGGCAGTTCAGGCAGCTCTTGATAAGGGAGCTAAAACCGAGCCGTTCCGCTGCATAAAAATAAAAGCATCTGCAGGAGAGAGACATTTTCTTCTGGAGAATCTTCTCTGTAACCTGTAGCTAATTATAAAAATAAATAAATAAATAAATAAAGCCCGATGGATTCTGCAGGAGTTTTCTAACAGCCAGGAGCACTGTTAGAGTAGGTAACAGCAAACGCCTCCCCAGCGCAGTCCCCTTATGTCACATTTGCATTTCTATTCAGCTACATTGCCTGACAATGAAGCAAATGGGTCTGCCTTATCTGTACAATTCTGGACAACAGAGATTTCTAAGCCATACAAAGGAACGAGCTTAACATTCAGCACTCAACACTTCCCAGCGCACCCCCTCCCAAGCCCTGGGGGGAATGCAGTCACATAAACACCTGTCCACACCAAAAACTGGAACTGTCACACGCTATCGGAAAGGGAAGCAGTTAAAATAAAATAAATAAATAAAAAGCTATCGAGACTTTCAAGAAGCTCGCCTGCCGCGAGGAGGAACACAGTCCCAAGCCTCCAGATTTTAAGGCTTTATTTGGACCGCACCAGCAAAGCCAAGGAGTGTCCCTGGAATGTGAACGGAGATAATATCTCGCTGACCATTTGTTACTCCTGCTGTCCCTTTTACGCTGGTATTTAATACAGCAAATGAAAGCCAGAGAGCCTTTTATCAGGAAAATTTCGTATCACCCTACTTTTCATTAGAGAACCTTTAGCAGCTTGTTGGGCTAACTCACACCATTTCATCTCGGTACGAGAAAATTTCAGGCTAATTCCTTCAAAATTAATATTGTCTCATCTACAAGCTAGAAACGACACGAAAACTGCACGAGCTGAAACCTCCAGATCAAACCTGTGTTATGACAGGACTTAAGCCAGTTATAATACAGGTTAGGGCTTTAAACAGCAGGGGAAAAAAATGACAATGACACGATTCTGTAGACACTTGGGCTTTAGGCTGGCTTTCCGTGATATGTATGTACATGCTCTGTCATCTTGGCCCTCTCTCCCCATGTCTCCATGTACCAAAACAGGCCTTGCGCACACAATCTGGAGTTTAAGAAACCTTGTGTCGGAGGGGGCCATCCGCGTGTTTATTTGCATGTGCAGATGAGTTGGAATATAAGGGAGCAAGCACGAAGAGCAGTGTGGGAGGATGTCTTTCCTTTTGTCCTGCTTAGTATATCCTAAAGCACAATATACGTTTTGCATAGCCTAGTGAATTTTTCATTGCTAGCTTATACTTTAATTGTCCTGAACTTCTAGGTAAGGTTATTCTTTGCTGTTGAACAAATGCTGAATTTCTCCCCAGAGGTGGTTGCAATGAGTAGTGATTTTCCGTCTTTTTCTCAGTAACACAGTTTTGAAGATTTACAGGCATGAATATCATTGTGTTAACATAAAATGATATTATTATCACCAAAAAAAAAAAAATAAGGCAGTTAGAACAGAAACAGTGAGGAGTGCCGAACGCTTACTCAGACTCAAAGGAAACACGAAGCTCCTAACGCAGTCAGTTGTTTTTAATTCTGCTACTGATGGTTCAAAAGCTGCTGCCTGCTGTTGTTGCTTTTGCATAATTTGGAGCAAGAGATTAGGGCACATTCCTCCTCCTCAAGAGCTAGTGAGAGACCAGCCAACTTTTATTACCCTTAGCACTGAAAATGGGTTTATTGCTGAGGATGAATGAAACTACCAATTGCCCTGGTATCATACCTCCTAAAGCACTGCAGATCCTTCAACTGCTGTCAGGGTGACAGATCGCTTTTACCCTCAACTGAGCAGGCACATGGCTACAGAAAACTTCATAGCAGGCGCATGTAATGGTACAGTGCAGAACAAATACTCGGTCCTTAAACTTGCTATGAAAAAAATGAAACCCAGAACAAAATTAAATAATTGCTACTAACATATCAGTATTTTAAAGCACTTTTCCAGACCATAGCGTTAGAAAGATGAGATAGCGCGTACTACTATGCTGTTGTAACTACTTGTGTCCACTGATTTATCAAAAAAATAACTATTGCAGATGGAAGAGAGAGAGATGGATAGTTAAGAAGAAAAGTAACCAAAGAAAACATTTTCCACAGATTGATCCAGGGTTTGCTTGAATCTCAAGGCAAGCCATCTAAAAGGCGTATGTAGTTACCCAAATGAAAATAGCTCCTTACCTCTGCCCCTCTGTAAACATGTGAGGACAGAAACTAGGCTACATTTTGCTGACTGCACACAATGTATTGCATCTCGAGGATACTCATCAAGATGGCTTCTACAAGCCTGCCCCTTCTGGAGTAGAGTAAGCAACAGAGCTGACCCAGAAGAATTAGATGAGAAATTCAACTAATTAATGAGCCCTGCAGGCAAAACATCATTTCTTCTGCTCTTCGGGGCATTTACAAGGTCAGCCTTTATTTTCAGCATCAGGTCAGACTCACTCGTCTGTCAACATACACAGGATTTTTAAGAGAATAGCGGCCACAGGTTTACCTTACCAATGCATGGTAAGGTAAAATTCAGTTGTCCCCACTATCAGGCCAAACAACGTGGTGTATTTTGTCTGATGCCCACAGTAAGGGAAGGACTGTGCAAGCCAATTCAGCTTTATCAAAAAATGCTTCCTTAATATTACCTTTCTGCTCTGTTGGCAGCAGTTTAAAATTATGAAAGCAATATTTCCCATTTAAGAAAATATTCTGGAATGCAACTAAAAATATTCTGGAATGCATCTCAGTTCCCTCATCCTGCTCTGTTGTCTTTCCGATGTTTGCTTTTCTGAGCATCACATGGCACAATTTTCTTCCATCTGCCAGCAAAGTTTCCCAGAAAGTAAACCAACTTCAAGAAATAAGTAATCTGAATAGGAGACACATTCAGACAGAATTCAGAAAGATTATCAGCTCACCTCATCTGTTTCTCTAGCAGTATGTGCACTGTTACTATCCAATGGCCTCTTTGGTAATAAACATGTCCCACCTCCCATCTGCTCCTCTCGCTGGCCTACTGCCACTTCAGCCTCAGTCCTTTCCTGTCTTCAAGATGTCATTCAACTTCACTTGCTCTCCTACCCATTTGTTTCTCTTTCCAAGTGAGATCAAGCATACATCTTTCTATGTCTCTCTCTCCAGCCTTTAGCTTCTGCTCCATCTTTTTAGTAAGTGTCTATGTTTCTGCTCCATTTATCATAGTTGGCAGTATGCACTATGCAGGTGTCAAGGAAACCAAGAGAGAGTTCACTATTCATGATATTGCCTTTTCAGCCTTCTTGTGGCTTGCCATTGAGTGTCAGCTCCTTAACACTAAGCTATATGTTGAGAAGAATGTCTATCAGTTAAAGACAAATTACTTTAAGCCAATACAAGGGCACATAAAGAAACAAGGCTGCTTTAAAAATAGACCTTTCCTGTCTCATTCTGGTCTCTTTCTATATCATTTTCCTCTTATTTGTTCATTACTTGAGTTTATATGTCATCTCTATAGTAATTTTACTTACTGGCTTAAAGTAAGCATGCAAGACATAGCACAATGCTGGACGTTCCATTTACATGCAGACCTCCATGGAAATGAATTCCTAATGCTTAACTCCATGCCTCCTTTTCACATCATCACGGACTTGTGTTTCACTAAAAGTAATCCTGCTCAGAAAGAGAAATGTCTTGGGCTCAGCAGGAGGAAAGTCACAAACCAGGAATGCCCCGCTGCCTTCCAGCAGAGACTGCGAGCAGCGCTTGGCCATCCCCTGCGCTGGCCAGACCTGGGGAGGAGCTCAGCATCACCCCAGGCCTGATCACAAAAGACCTCTGTGCCCGCTGCCAATCACGATCCATTGTTTTTAAGCTCAACACTCAATTCCACAAACATACAAGCCACATTCATATCCTGAAAAACTGGTTTAATTCACTGTCGAACCCGGAGAGAAACTTCCCCATAGGTACAATACTTAAACACAACAAAGGCAATTAAAAGCAGCTGCAGCATTATGTTCTCAATTGCAGCTATTGGTCTAAAATCATAAACAGAGGGTGTTGTGGTGCTTGTTGTTTTTTTTTGTTTGGTTGGGTGGTCGGTTTGTGATGTGGTTTTTTTTTGTTTGTTTGCTTTCTTTACTTCTTTGAAAATCCGGCATTTCAAGAAGTATGAAGTGTCCCTTCACTGTAAACAGCAGAGTACTAGGAATAAACTCACGATCATAAGAGCCTAGCTTAGCAAAGACAGAAGGCTGACTTGATGATAATTCCCAAAGAGTACGTATCACAAAGGTTTCAGGACAGGCAGTTCTTTAGAAAAATGCTGGTAAGAGATATGGTGAATCAAGGGGGAGAACTGACCACAGAAAAACTATGGATTATGGTAGATTCTGGATCACTTTGTGTTTTTTGGTTTTTGTTATACTAGTACTTTTTGAAAAATATGATGTAGCCTGAATCATTTTCCAAAAAGCCAAGTACAGAAGTTTCCAGATGTTGACTTGTGATATACAGTCAAGCTTGAGAGTCACTACAGTCCCATTTAAGCTCAGATGCAACAAACTTTTGCATTAGCATTGCATACATCCAACATCAACATGATTCAATACTTTTTAGACCATATGTCAAAGAACTGTGGATATACATCTCACAATCCTGAATTTCTAATAGTTCTGTCCAGGCCACTTTTCTATTTTTAACCATCATTATTGTGACAACAATATGAAAGGCAGAATTTGTCTTACAGCAACATGGATAAGCAAGTCTCTTGTTTCTGGCCTGGATAAGCATAACCTAATGTGTTGCCTAAACTTTTTCCTTACCTATACTATGCATTCTAAACAAACTTGCAAAATGATTCTGTGTTTGGCAGAGTCCCATCCTGTAACTTTTCACACCATCTTTCATGTTATTTCTATGGAAGTGAGAAGGGCTGTTCGCATAAATATGAATATATAAATGAAACTAAAGGCCTAAGAAAAATATTCACTTTATCACCTTGCAAAACTTCTTGGAGAAGTAAAGTTTCTTATTTCTCCAATGCAGTAAATATTATGCAAATGCAATCTGAAATTCAAATCTGAACATTTAGACAAATCATTTGCTGGAATTTTCCCCTTTTACTAGAAGGCAATAAAACAGATTTTAACCCTCAGATCAACCACTACACAAAGTCCCCACTTAAAGGAAAGAGTATAAAATACAATTGCTTTACATACTCTAACCTATTTTCTGTCACAGTTGCACCACCTGATAAGAATCCAGCTACTGAAGACTCCAGCATGGAGCGGGTCAAGGTTATGGCTGCAAAGGCAGCAAAAGTGAAGAACGACGACACATTTGGAACGGGCAACACAACCGAGCAGGCAACACGCGTGGCGTGTTACAAACAGCAGTAGATTACAATGATATAAGGAAGGGATGCCTCTCATACCCTGAAAGACAAGGACAGCACAAGACAATGATCCATCCAATTATCTCTATTCTTATTTTATTCCTCATCCTTCTGTCAACCACCTCAAGCACGGGAAGCACCCTCTTAAATCAATGCTACAAACAATCCACTTGTTCCTTTGCAGGTATGCGCGTTTTATGCTGGTCCACTCTGTGCTAGGCACTGCTGAGAAGAACGAATAAATGCAGGCACAGAAAAGTCTGGCAGACTCTGTCTGTAAGTAGCTAATGTGAATTTCCCTTGTCGCATCCCCTCCCCTTTACCCAAGACTAACCATGCTCTTTAGTAACCAGTGCCATCATGTGCAATGGGGCAAACCCACACGCCATTGACCACGGCCCCGTATTTGTTTGCGTTGTCTCTCTGGTTCGACAAGTCTGTATGATGGCACCTGTTAAAGCTGCTTCAACTAAGCTGTTCTGCATTTGTCTGGCTGGATTTGGACTTCCCAGATCCCTGACTGAATACAAAGTGATTTGAAAAAACGGTGTTTGGCAACAAGCACAGTGGGGAGTACAGTGTGTGTTGGTATACAAGAGCACAATGTGTTCTTCATAACATCACTGAGGGAGCATGCTGCTAGAATCTCTGCGCTGTTGAGATCAAAATGGTCTCCTTTGTTGTCAGCTGTTTAATAGCAGCTGTTTAATGTAATTCCAAATGATCTGCTTGAATGAAGTTGTCATTCTTGCAGTTCACTTTAATATAGTAAAAAACAAAACAAAACAAGAAAACACGCCCCACAGCTTGACCATGTTATTTTTTTATTGTTCTTCTGAAAAGTTGCACTCTCTTATACTTCCGCTACCCTATCAAAATAATAAAAGTTTGTGATTTCTAGAAATAAAATGGGGGGGGGGGGGGGGGGGTCACATTTTCAAAAACACTTTCCTTTTGGATACTTTAGAATGGCTTGATTAATAATGATTAATAATGGCTTCACACCTAAAACATTACACACTGAAAGAAGAAACTAACTAGTCAGCAAATATGTGAGCAAAAAGAATATCTATTTCTATCTGCATTTCAAGACAATTTCCCCCCAATGTGTGTTATTATGTGTTTTATTGCAAGTTGTAGTAGAATACAATAATAATATATATATATATACACACTCCTCTTGATTAAGTAGTATAGCTTATAGAAATACTATCTTACAATATGCCTGGTTTTTGTTAAAAATCTGTTTGATACCTAGAGTGATAAGGACCATAATCTGCAAGAATATTTGCAGTTCTCTGATGAACAATAGAGGGCACTAATGCTTCTAATCTGGCAAACGCATCACGCACCAGACAGACAAAATAGCGGTGGTACTTGTAGCACACAACCACATCATCTATGCTAAATACGTAGATAGTATAGAGAGGATTTTTGTCTCTCAGAAAAGTTCTCTTTGTCCTTTAAACTTCCTTTTTTTTTTTTTTTTTTGCCTGCAGAAACTAGGATGTGATAATAACACACTAATACTTGCAGTCTTTCAAAGCATTATTTTCTTTTGTTCAATGAACAAAGCAGAAGCAACTTCTCCTCATACAAATCCCTCTTCTGTGTACTTTTTCACCAGATTCCTGTCTGTTTACCTATACTTCTGTGCAATAGTTTAAAGTAAAGCAACTCCCCTGAAAAATGTAGGAGCCAAAGGATGCTTAACGCGTGAGTTACGTATGTTCCCTGTGAGCTCATGAAGCCAAATATTGGATACAGACATCAGCAACTGAGAGACAGTGGGGTACCACATGGAAGTTAGAAGGACATATTGGGGGATCCTATACCAGTTATGCATCTTAAGCAGTTTCACTTAGCTCAGGAAAGATGCAGCTGCTGAGAGTGGTACTTTCAAAAGGCACATGCACAGCAAGCATTTTGAAAAGGCTCTAAACCTGAAACTGCTTTTTCTCTATAAAAGTTAAAAACACTTCAAAAACACTGAACATCTAACAATGTTAGATAACAATTCACTTTTTCATGGGATAAACCTCAAGAAAATAAAACTTGGTTAGAACTGCTAGTAGCTGAATGAATGCCATCTACCTTTTTTAAATGCTTACGCGTCTTTCTCATTGCTATCCAAAGAAACAGATTTATTTTTCAGCCTTAGAGATTGAAACTTTGGCAATACCAAACAACAACTCGTGGACTCCTGCTAACATTGTACAAACTTTGTATAAACATTTGGATTGATTCAGAGTACGTGTCTTCTGGAGAAACTTAACAAAATACTAATATTCTTGCGTGGTAATTTCAGTATATATTTTAATTTAAAAAAAATATATATATATGTTCCTGTACACACTGGATTGCAAAGCCTTCATGAATTGTACGGCTTAATTTCTGACTCCTCAATCCCAGAAGCAATGCATCAGCTTTTCAAAGATACCAAACTCTAGCAAGTCTTAGGACATTAGCAACTTGTCCAAGTCAAATGACACAGCTTTAAGGCAATGTGAATAGCTAGGCTCAAACCTGAAAGCTGGACTCGAGTTACCTCTGCTATAAAAGCAAGAAATCCACACAGTTAGAGAAAATAACTCAAATTCTGTCCTGAATCAACAAGAAATATAACGAGTTTCTACTCTCTAGTTAGGAACTTATAGAGATTTTTTGGCCATGTATCCAAGGCAGTCAATGCAAGCAAGCATTAGGCCTTCCTTATTTGACTATACTGAAAAGGTCAAAAGCATTTTCATACTAACCTCATTTAGAGATTTCTGACATAAAAAGATTATTCCGTAACATGACAGGTTTTATTTATTTACTTATTGCTTTTTTTTTTTGCCCTTTTATAACCCCTTATTTAAATAAGACCTTAAGACAAGCATTCTGCCCTTTTTTTTTTTTTGTGCTAATAGTCTCGTCTCTGTATTTCTCCATTTTAGTCAAGCATTCGTAAGAGACATTGCAAACTAAGAGGTAAAGTACAAGTCATGCTATGAGGAATTATCATTTCAATTCAGGATATAATAATAATAAAGTACTATCATACCGATGATAGTCAGTGGTGTATCATCGACTATCTTGAGAGACAAGTAACAGCCAGTCACCATCTGTATCTGTCATGCTGCCGAACACAAAAGTAGGCACATTCTGGCCACGGAGATAGAGACAAATTCTTGTTTATTCCTATGCTAAAATACAGAGGGGACTGAGCCCTGGATATTAAGAGTTACTTGTGAACTTGCGTTACTTGTTATTTTGTGAATGATGAAAATGCAGTGGGCCAACAGGCACAGAAATAGACAGATAACATATAATTTGAATCCATGAAAAAGAAGCAGCATTTAAAAACAGGATAAAGAGAGGAACTTCTGATGGGCTATATTTTAAAGAATTATTTTGAGTAGTTCAAACTCACTGCTAGTTCTAGAAGCTCTATACAAGTGTTAACTCACAGACAAAACAAAACGTATTTCATAAAAATATCAAGTTCCTACCATTCAAGGAATCAAGGTCCATCCATCACAAATTTCCTATGCCTGGCCATCTGCAGTTCAGCAATAACTGCTGCCCCTATTATCACCATGAGTGTCACTAGGCTGTCTTGCAGTCACTCCTTGGAGCCCTTATCTAGGTCAAAAACTGTTGGTTTTAGTGTTCCTCCTAAGTCAGTAGTATTTTGAAAAAAAAAAAAAAAAAATCTTATGCAAAACTGCTGAACACATAAAACTGTAGATTCCAAATATTTTGAAGGACACATGGGATGCCTTGTCTCTGCCACTTGACCCCACCTTCACATTTCCCCAAAGTGTTGTCCACCATTTCAAAATACCGATTGCCCTGTCACCTCAGTCATTGTCTCGATATTATTTTCCTTTCATTCTCCTGGTTAAGAAGCACTATATGCAAAGTGATCCAGAGGCCATCTCGATACAGGAATTAGAATTTACTGTTTCCAAATCCATTGTATTTATTTGATGGATATTTATAATTACACCTGGCCAAATTTTATTACTAGTTACATCACTGAATCTGGACTCAAAAGAATTTACTTCCAGAGAGTTAGGTTGGACTCATACCAGCACAAAACTAATCTAGAGACTAATGAAATAAAAAAGGACCTTTATCAAACAGTGATTCTAGCAAGGTCATTTTTATTCTTTTCATTTTCTTATTGACCTGCCTGGAAAAATAACCAACATGGAAATGCATTAGGAAATATATAAGCTGCAGCTATTCACAACTGCTCAGACACTAGCAACTTCCAAAAAACATTCAAAGTCATAGAAAACATATATTTAGTGCACAAAATTATTTTTGCAGAACTTTTAGACCATCGTTGTGGATTGAATTCAGATACTTAATATAGTAGTGCCAGATATAAAGATAGAGCTGGTAAAACTTATTGCAGGAAATGCCGTAGACTCTACTTCTTGTGCTTTCTTCACATTCACCCTTCAAATTTTTCTGCAACTAGTCATTTGCTTTCAGACCTGGTTCTTAAATAACAGGGACTATGTAATAACCAATCTGAGGTCTAAAAAAAGTCCAAACCCAATAGAAATAAATTCAGCAAAACTTCTCTAGCCTTAAAGTAGGTGAACACTGGACCACTCTTACTCCCCACCTCTTGCAGCAAGAAGGGTACTTATTCATCCTGAGATTATTTCTTGCCAAAGAATTCTCCTTCAAAAGAGGAAAGAAAGAGCGATGTGGACAGACCTGTGCACCACGATGGCACTCTAAGCCTGGAGTCAGCGCTGGCTGCTCTCTGAACTGAGGAGACCTGCAGCACGGAATGGTACATGCATTTCAAGTATCATGAATCCCTAAAGCAATGCTTTGTTTTCAAAACAAGAGGCAAGTTAATCAACAAATTGCAGAGCATAACCTTTGAGCTTACCCACCCTTTCCCAGTCCTTCGAGACAATGAAGCCAATGAATTATTTTTTAAATAATTATGTGCTCCTGATGGCTAAGCGTGAACATCAACACGGAAAGGCCGCTCCAACTTCAACAATTAAGAATATCCCTTCCTTTTAGGTAGAACCTATTTCCTAAGGGGAGGACATAATGTTTTGTTTTTTTTTAAAGTGTTTCTTTTTGTTATTATTATTTTTATTTTTTCTTTTTCATAAGCAATATACAGAGGCTCAATTATTCATAAGAGGGGCTAGTCATGTAAACAAGGTCTTGAAGACTGAGCACCATGTTGCCAAAACACATCTTAAAGACTGTTTTAGCCTGGCCCTTGCTATCAGGGTGTAGCCTCAGGAGCCCTGGACAGAGAAGGCAGGGTTCATAAATCTGCGTTTATACCAAATGTGGACAGCATTTACAGCAAGCTAGAACATACAATTTGAAGTTTTACAGTGGGAGATTTACAACAGCCAGAGTGGATAATGCACAAACAAAACCACCAAGCACCTGTCTATCAAGTGGTAGTCTGAAAGACAAAGCAAAGCTCTCAAAATACTACTCTACGTGAAACCGTTGCCTTGATTCCTCCAGGAAGGTTGAGGTTTGATGCACAACCATGTTCAACGGGCTCACTAATACGGATTAACTAATTCTTTCTGTACGGCTCCGTAATGAGCATCTTCTGCTCTTTAAAGCAGCAATTCTGCCTGCTTCAATCAGCAAAAGGGAATGATTTAGTATTTTTGTTGGCTGGTTATTTATAAGAGATCTACTCTAGATTAGTCCTGCTTGAGTGGCATCATAAATGGCTGCATTCCCCAGCAGTAGTCTACTTCAGATGGGAACCTGACAACCTCTACTTAGTGTGTCTTTCATAGTACACAATGAAGTGTAAAAACTGCTGTGAAAAAGCCTGTGTTTCAAAACAAACCATCTCGGTAATAAGCACTTAAAACACTTTTTATTAATATATTTCTTTGTGTACTAAACAAAAGCTTAATGCTACAACAGGCCTTTGACAATGTTTTTGTTTGTTTTGTTGGGTTTTTCTTTAAATGAAGCCCTCCAGCAGCTTTTAGATGGTCCAAAATAAATTATTTGAAATAAAGCGTTAAAGTGAGGCTTATAAAAGAGCAGTTTTTTTCCCCCCTCATCACAGCTTAATAACATGGGGTTTTCAACCAAAAAGCTTAATCAAAATCCAAAGTGGAAATCCTAAATTAGTAAATATTGAATTTAACCACTTTTATATCTCAGGTATTAGCAAATACCTTTGGTCTACAGAGATACAGCCCCTTCTAATCCTTATCTGAATTTGCAATTAAGACTTCAGAGCTACAGATATCTGTACACAGCTCTGTACACAGCTCTGCTCTCTTATTTTTAAATGATTGGACCCAAATCAAATCAGTCTTCAAATACATTGAAAAGTAAATGTCTGATGTCTAATTGAACTAATAGATAACGCTCTTTTTAATACTGTTAATGCTTAGTGGGGGCTTCACATAGACAGGAGCAAGGGGAGGGAGAGTTAGAAAAAATCCACACTGAAAACCTTGTCATTATATTATTACCATTCAGCTCCTCGGTATAAAGATAAAGGAAAGCTAATATTTACAAATTATTTGCTAAAAAAAAAAAAAAGTCTAAATGCATCAGGAGTTAGATTCTTATTCTCTGTCACTAATTGTCACCTCCAATAGGACATTGTAAGAGCCTCAAAATGAAGCACTTATGAGTTTTCTTTTCCAATCTCTTGTGGGCTTCTCTCAGTTTATCGCAAATGAACAATCGTGTTGGAAGGGCCACCGTCTGTTTAATGTCATTAGTGATTGTTTCATAAAACAAACAGCCGCTCCACCATTCTGCTGCAGTTAATCTTAAATCTAAACGTGGCGGCACTTGGGGAGAGTCTCAAACATGGTTTGTTCTAACCAATGCAGGTCTCTTAATCTATTGCAAGTCAAGGCGCTTATCTCTCTGCTCAGCTCAGAGCAGTGATTTCTTTGTCCAAATATCAAACCAAACCCAGTTAATATCATGCTTCCAGCTTTTTCCCAAAGATTTTTCCTCCTTAAATTGTGGCCAAAGCCTGAGGCATATTTATGTATTGCTTATACCATCCCTTGCTTATTTTTCAATATTAGCAAAGTCAAACTATTTTCCAACTTAGTGCACAAGGGTATTTCAATGAGCTTAATCAGCCAGGTGAACTGATAACTCTAAGATTTACCTAATTGTGCTGGAAAACCATTCATTCTGGACTAAGCCTGTAATGGCACACGCATTTATAACAATTGAGGATTTTTATACAAAGGTCTAATCCAAAGGACTCTTAATCACCATAAACTTTTACTAATTCTTCTGGAAGCAGAGGCTGCCCATCATTTCACAGGATCAAATCTCATAGCAGCAGTCATTGGAGAAAAACAAACAACACAGAAGCGCTGAACAAAATTTCACTAGAGCATATGTCTCCTTGAGAAAAATAAAACAAGTTTATCCCGTTTGCTTTTCAGTGCTATCACAGCCTCAGCTGGTACACGAAGGTAGGCATATCTTGGCTGCTTACGTATTTAGGAAAATTACAACACCTGTTTACATGAGTATCTGTGAATACAAAGAGAACATGCATGTGACTACAACAGATTTCAACTCACTTCTTGCTTCTTTCAAATATGCTTGAGTCTAGCAGTTTTCAAATTCCTACATTTGGAACAAATGAGTATTTATATTCTTGCAAAGCCAGAAGAAAAAAATCCTTTTGCCGATCCAATAAGCAGGTCTGAGTAACAGGGCAGACACCTCTGATGGCTAAACAAAGAGTTTTGCTGCTCTAGGAAAGCCCAAAGCATTTTTTGGTCTTATTGTTACCAATACGCTGTCCCCTAGGCCCTGAGAAGAAAAACCTTGATGGTGGAAGGATCCCAAGTATTTGTTCACCAAGAAAAAAAGAATAAAAAAGTCAAGCAGGATTAGCGTTCATGTCTTTGTAAATTCTCAGAGGTAAACGAAAGTTGTGACAGGCTAATATTGGTGGGCAGGTGTACCAAAAACATCTTGTCAAATGGCACAGCACTAACGCTTATGTAGTTCATATATTTTTTTCCCCTGGTTAAACTTAGCAAGCTGGGCTACAGATACACGTCGATGTGGTGAAAGTATGTGATTTCTTTTTCTCTCTTCACTTAAAAAATGCAAAAGAAAACAAAAAGTGATACACGTGTGGCCCCACTCTTTTCTGGTCTATCCCTCAGCACTTGTTTCAAACTCCCTTAATAAACACGAACAATCGTCTTGTTCTTTTCTCTTTAAAAGAGAGAAAAAAAAAAGGGAAGGAAAAATCAATTCAACTCAGGTTTTTCCACATCTTCATATCACTTCCCATCTCAACTGGCTGGAGTAGAATTTCAATTAACTGGTAGGAGTTCAAGTAAAGCCCTGCTGCCTGTGTTCCTCCCGGTCATGCCCCATAATTGTAGAGGGACCTGCATTTTTCAGCCAATGACACGGCTTACAAAAATAGATACACTGAGTTATTTGATAAAGGAACCAAAGCCTGTCACTCCTGTTCAAGTGCCAAACAACATGAGAGTGAGTGAGATTGTGTTCAGATCCAAAACTGGCTGGGCTTATTATTCCATAGAGCCATCTCGTGCGGGGCGGGGGGAGGGAAAAAAGAAAAAGAAAGAGGGAAAAAAAGACACTCTACATGCAAGCCAGTCAGATTCAAAACCTCCCTTTTTAGAGAAAAATTAACTGCCGTGTTTCCAGCCTGTCACTCCTACAAAAAGCTCTCCAATGTAAGGCACAAGTGGTATCTTTATGCATCTCCCGCACGTCGTTTTTTCAGAAAGTAGGTACATTGGCAGGTTTATTTCCCTTCTTGTGTTCAAAAGTAATCTTAATTCCTGAGCAAAATTCTTCATCTCTGCCCTAAGGATCACTTGTCAAAGCACCACCAAGAAGAAAAATTAACTGTTAAACGCTCTCTGCACCAAAATTATCGGCAAAGAGGCTTACAGCTCTGTATAGTTACAAAACCTAATCTCTAATATATTTTAGTGAATAATTAATTGATTCTTTATAAAAAGTACTTTTATCAAAGAGAAAGAAGCATGTTTGTATTTCCATTCACTTTTTCAACATTCCAGCATTTTTCTTCTTTTTTTCTGAATAGATTTATTTCTGAGCCTTGGAGGTATTCAAGTCTAGAGCAATTTAAACACAAATACTAAATGCTCCATAATGTTCAATATTTTCTGATTACACGAGTCATATAATATTACAAATTATATTTTCACAGAAATGTATTGCTGTACCTGTCCTATGAAGTCTTTTAAGTGAACAAGACAAGCAGACTGAGTACTGATGCAGCGGTATTTTATGCTAATGGTGTAACCCACAGTTTACAGATATACATGAAAAACAAAACAAAACAAGGTCACTGTTTAGAGCTGCCTCTCCTAATGTAAAAACATATTAGGTTAGTATTTTCTGTTTTATAATCGAGAACTTGTACCCAGTTTTAAAGCTCAAATTTTGAAAAAGCCAGTAAAAAGAAAACTGAAATTATAACTGCAGACTTTCCACTTTCAATGGACAATCTGGGTCAGGTGAAATATTCTGGTGAGAATAAACTCAACCAACAACCCTCTGGAAATCTTCAAGACCTACTCCCAGATTCTGAGCTTACCGTGGGTCCCATCAGAAACCAGGACACCCCCTCCTATTAGGTATGCCAAGCGCTGCCACACCAGCTAGCCTCCCTCCCACAGCTGCCTTTCCCACCGCAGTCTCTGATTGCCCTTCCCCAGCAGCTGTAAGTGGAAGGGAGCAAGTCCGCTACTGGAGTTGGAAGCAAAACTTGAGCCAAAAACAGCGGGGTGAGGCTTTTATTCCCCTCTCTCAGCAGCACAGAGACTTCCATGAGGACCTCGTTTGGGTGGGAGCTACAAGAAGCAACCAAAGGGTGATTCCCAGAAGAAGTAACATGAAAAATTCCTTGATCACCATGAGCTTCAAACTTGTTTGTCCTTGGATAGCAAAACAAAATAATTGCATCTATCCTGGAAAACACAACGCTTTAGCTGATGCCTTGAACAACCAATGCTGCCCAACAATAACAACTCAGAGCATCAGGATCAGTATCTCTGCAAATAAGAGGTGATTTTCTGCAAATAAGAGGTGACTTTCTCTCCTCCCAATCACCTTCCTTTTCTCAGTTCTTGCTCTTTCTCTTCTTGGTTTATTTTCTTATTCACATATTAACTCACCCTGCTTTGCTCCACCCATCCCACTCTGTCCTTTTTCCTCCGCACCTTTGTGGCTTTGTGGCCAGTTAAAAAGAAATCACAACCCCAACGCAAAATGTCACACACACACGTGAACCCACACAGACAAACCGCACGGGCATTTGTGCTGGTTGGAAGTTCAAAGACCTGTGTGCTTTGTTTATTAATAATATGAGTACAAAGCAGAAAGAAAAACTCAGGGCTACAGCCTAAAATGCCATCCTGATAGGCTAATTGTAAAGCAATCACCATCACTATTATATTGTTACTTATCAAAAGGCTATTTAAACAATGAGATACAAGCCATTTAAACAACGTAGACACTTGGACTTTGTAACAGAAGTGGCCCTACAGATCAGGCTGGCTTTGATTTCTGAGTACTGTAAATATGGAAAATTTAAGTAAAGTCTACCCTTTTAATTGACACTCTCGGCAGTTTACTTAATCAGTTGAGCACCTTCAATGAACGAAATTCCCATAGGAAAGGAAGTTCCATAATCTGTTCACTAGGATTCTCAATTATTATTGTAACATGTAATGTTATAAGAAATGTTCCTTTTTCCTGACTTGTCACTATAATCCTTGTTACTGTCATCTCCCCAAACACTCTCTGCTTAGTGCTGGTATCTTTGAAACCCTCCAGTCTTCTGCCCCTGAATTCAAGGGTTTTCTGTCCGAAGACTGGAACACTAGCCCGATAAACTGCAATGCTATCTTTTGCATGGCTATTAAATATAGAAAAAAATATATAAATATATATTATATATATGTACATATAAAACAGAGAAAGGTTTAATCAGAATTAGACTTTTTCCCTTTTTTTTTTTTTTCTTCTGTATTTACACTTGCTATGGAGCATCTACTGTTGTGGCACTTTCTGCCTTTTACTGCTGAATTACCCTCCTATGTCAAGTTTTATATTAAAACCCCTTTCAGGTAACAGTTGGTAAATGAGAAAAGAAACAACTAACATCTTTTGCCTGATTTTGCCAAACATTACAGCATGCTCCAAGGCCTCTCTACTTGACCACATCAAAAGCCTCAACAGAGTATTAGCAACTGCAGAAAACCATACACACATATATATATATGTATATAAAATACATATATAATACACATATGTATGTATGTATTTTTATCTCAATAGAGAGAAGGGATAAGAGGAATTTTAATTTGTAGATTATTAATAAAGATTGAATTTTATTTAGAATGGATATGGGTCTACAGAAAAACCCGGTGATGGAGAGCAGGGACTCTGAGAAATCAATACAAACTAAGGCAGCTTGAACAGGAATAGTGCAATAAGCAGAATACTTCAGAAGAAAAGAAATAATTACTTTGAATTTGCAGCCCATAAATGCAACAGTGTAGGAGAACAGAGTCTCTCCTCACTGGGAACAGAGTACAAAGGCAAATCCATTGCACTATAGCTGTTGCAAACTCAAAGCCAGTTGCTTGAGCAGTTGTTGAAGGCCAGTGGAAACATACTGTGGCACCCAAGCTTGTAATAATAATTACCATTACTGTTATTATAATAATATTGATGCAAGCAAGAGGTAGTAGGAAGGGATATCCTTGATTCCCTTGCATTACCATACACAGTATTCTCAAGGGCACATTTGTTGTCAACTGCTACCACCGCTCCAGATAAGATCATGGTTGAGGTTTTTCAATTCATAAATATGAATATAGAAGTCTAAACCTGACTTTTATGCTGATTTTACTTTCATGAGATTCTGCTTTCAAACTGTATAGCTGTAGAGCAGTTTCACAGCAAGCACACAGACAGCAACAATATGGATTTGTCTGCATACAGTAGTTTCATCTCAAACTTCCTAGTGCAATCTACTTGGGAGTAGCACTGTAAAAAAAAAAAAATCTACCAATACTTAGGAACCATAATGCTATTATATATTTAATAATGAAGTTTGATGACACAACATAGTTTCTCTTCCATGCTAACTAACAATGGAAAGCTCTAACTCTGTCAGGAGGTAGATGTTAAATCCCCCTTTCCTCAAAGGCAGAAAAAATTCTTTGGCCATGTTACGCATCCATTTCCAGAACGCATCAGAAACCTCTTGCACTGTTTTCAGAAAACAACAAGAACAGAGGTTTATGTCAGATAGATGGAAAGTTTGATGGCTTCCTATGGAGCATGTTAACAGCCTCACTTGATTCTCTCCTGTATATTTGTAACAATCAAAGCAGTGCAGCAAACTTGCTGTCACTGCAGATAACTATCTGGAGGTGGCTTGATGGTTAGTCTCTCATTAGTTTACCATAAGCATTGAATAGATGAATAGACTCAACACATGCTTTCTGATTTTTCTCACACCCTTTTTTTTTTTTTTTGTCTTGTAAGAGTTGGGAGAAAAGAATTTTAAAAAATGGAGTTCATAAATGGTACGTATAATACCACAAGGAACTCATAGCATACTTTCACCTGAGGAGTTCAAGACACTGAAAGCAATAACCAACTTGCAACAGGCTTAATGTATTTTGCATCCCAAATGCGCTCCTGAACCTAGCTAGCTTGCTCTTTAGTTTTAAACACAAATTTAATTTCCACTAGAGATGCACTGAATTACACTGATCTAATTTAAGCAACAGTGAACTGTATTAACCTCATAGGATTGACGAGATTTTCAGTGCCTTATTTTGGGACCGCACACTGGCACACCGAGTTCCCTTGAAGAATTTTCAACAGCAGGAGTTAATCATCTCTTTCAGATGCATATACATGTTTGTCTGTATATTAGAGTACATATATATTTGTAGGTATAAAAAACCTTACACATACATGCATAGGGTTGTGTGCGCACATGTAGCCTAGAGGCTGCTTTTCTATAATCTAACAATCACTAGGAAGGTGGACAAATATTGTAAGGACTATATTCTCCTCTCTAGGGCATGCTTTAGTAGTACTGTTAACTGCTACACATGTATCGTGGGAAGAGTATAGCCCTGGGAGTCTCCGAAAGCCAAAGGTAGTTCATTTTCCTTGACTAACTGAAATACTGAGCAGAGATTGTAAACTGGGCCGTGTGATGCTTTCATAATGTGAAGTTCTGCTGGCTGGGGATTAGGCAAAAATAACAAACATTATTTCACTGAGGACCTCAAGGTGGAGTTGGACACTGGTATCCAAAGGGAAATAGTTTTACTCGCTAATACTTCTCTCCTGCCATAGTCTCTTTCCTGCATAGAGAGAAGAAAGCGTAACAATTGCAATAATAAACAATTCCCGTATAGGATGCATAACTGCTGCTACCAATAGCAATTTATCTTCGTAGTTGGGGATGTTTTCTAAATGTTCACATGGATAATTACTATTTGTTGTTTGTATTATCACTGTGCCTATAACCGTGCTCATGGACCATGACCCACTGTCTTGTAAATGCTGAAGAAGTTCCAGACAAAAGGACAGTTTGTGCCACAAGTAGCTTGCACAACGTAATATGGCTGTAAATTTGAGCTGGCATCAACAGCCGTTGAAACAGCCTGACAATGAAACAACCAGGAACACAGAAATTGCCACATGGGCTCAAATCTAGTTTCATCTAGAACTATAAGCATAACCTGATGTGTCAGCGGAAAATGCAAAAAAAAAAAAAAAAGTGCACTAGGCAGATCTGGGATAACCCATCCCCCAAAAAAGCGTCCTTGTAATGTCTCCGAGCAATTAGAGTGGAAACCTAAAGCATATCATTTCAGACCTCTTTTAGTAATCTTTTTTTTTTCTTTTTAATATACACTAACAACACAGAATATTCTTGTTCACATAAATCGCCAGCCCTTTTCCTAAAACACATTAAATTCCTTAGTAACTTCCCAGAGCAAGGAAGTCCATTACCTAATTGCACACCAGGTGAAAAATTATTATTTATCAGCCACCTTTCTATAGTGTTCCCTTGTTCTCATATCATGAGATAGAGAGAAAAGCCGTTCCCAAACTGCCTTCTCTATGCAAAATAATGAATGTTAGATTCTTATCATGTTCTTTTTTTATTCATCTCCTCTCAAGGTAAGCAATCCCAGTCTTTTCAATCTCTCCTCATGAGAGTTTCTCCATGCACCTGATCATTCTTCTTGCCTTGCTCTGAACTCCTGGTACATCTGTAATATCCTATTTGAGATGGCGTCGCCCATATTGATGAGCCCGCACCATTTGCATAATGGCATTACGCAACAGCTTCCTCACGTTATCAACATGCCTTAACTCTCATCTGGAAATAAAGCCTTGCAGAAGAGAGAAAGTACAGCAGTGCTCATGCCTGCTTCTCTTGTGAAAGTACCAACTAGGTGGGAAAAATCTGTTACGCAGGAAAGAGTTATCCATATGCAACTGAACACTTCACATAAGCATCCACCTAAGCCTCCATCAGCTGGAAATGGTTTTCAGTTACTACAAACTGGAGCTGAATTAAAACTCTAACTGGGGGTAAATGCTGCCACATTGTGCAAGAATGCATACTCTGCTGAAATCAGATTTTTACTTCAGTTGCTTTCATTACAATCCAATACACTAGAATTCCTCAAAAGCATAAGAGCAGGCTGAATCTCCCCTGCTGGAGGAGCATCCATGTGTATGAATTTGGTCTCACCACTCCTGATGGCAGCCAGTGTGCCATTTCTTTCCCCAGTATATTCCAGTTTCAGTCTAAAAGTTATTCTCTTAACTGATATATGTAGAACAAGAATAAGTTAGGGACAGCAGTCCAGGAATCCAGTAGATACAATGATTTAACCCAAGTTGCACCATCAGTGCATGCCACAGACAAGCATCACACTATGCTACATTAGTGCCTCCATTACGAAGAAGTCATGAAGCAGCAAGCCTGGCATATGCTGAATAGTAGTAACACTGTATTCATATAATAGCTATTCCTCATGATTAAAAACCTGAAACAAATAATTTTGTCATTCATATTTTTCCAGTGCTTCTTTTCTCAGCTAGCTCTTCTCTTTGGTACATTGATCCCACAATTTCTCTCTTTGAAACAGGCTCACTTAATTTATTTAACAGCATCATTAAAGTCTCTAATAAAAAAAAAAAGTCATTTTTTTTTCTCCTTAGGATGACTGGTTTCTCTGCATTACACAGTCACTATCTCCATCATTCAGCCTTTGCACTATGGAACTATTAAGGCAGTCTGAAATAAGAACCCATCTAGACCACAGCCAAATTCTCAACATTCTTCATGAAAAAAACCCAAAATCTTCACTTTCAATTGTCAGGAGGGTCTAACAAGTTGCTTTGACCCGGTGCCTCAAGAGCTTCTTCCAGAAAATCAAATGAAATTAAGTACACAAAATTCTCCAGGCGCTATTTGGAGAACATGGACATACTCCATAGCACCCTCAAATTTGAATTTGAGGGAAGGGAAGGGACGGGAAGAGGGAAGACGTAAGGGGAAAGGAAGAAGGAAGGAAAGGAGACTAAGTTTCTCTTTCAAAGCTTGGCAGCCTCAAAACTGAAACATCTCTAAAACAAACATATAAATATATTTTAGATGCTAACAAAAAAGCATCATCTCACAGGAAATAGGAAAGTCCTCTCCCCCTTTCCTAATTATCACGTTTGTTCTGCGCTGTGCAGGCTGTGTACACAGGAAAACGTACAGCAAGCACAGCACAGCACACAGCTGCGTGCCTTGGAGCACAGATTTGCAACACAGCACTGCTGAACCTGGACTTCATGGCATCACGTCAATGCGCTGCTGCATGTGAATGCTACTGGTGGGAGGAGAGATGCTCATACATCTACTTTGGATGTCTAGGTTACAAGCAATTTGGAGCACCTAAAGAGAAAAGCCAGACACCCAAATACAGTCAATGGATGGGGGGGTCCTACAGGTCATTCACAACCCCCTAATTAGATGCCTGCAGCTGGGTGTGAAGATCCTCCTTTGTCAGCATGTCTTTAGAAACATACAAACTGTTACTGAAGTTTGCATGAGATACTACAGCAAGGTGTTGTAAGGAATCACAGTTTGCCGGCATCCCATCTACAGCAAAAGGAAACCAGAGCAATGCCAGTCGATCAGGCATTGAATCTTACCAGGACCTAGTAGGAAAGAATTTATACTACACTGCTGAGGAGTTATGTCTGACATATCCCTTCACAGCCAGAAAAACTTTATTTTTCACACCTTCGCTACTTAAACTTGAGGAGAGAGGAGCAACAGAAAATAGTGTTGCCTTTAAAAGACACATATTCAGATACAGAAATGCAGTGACTTCTTACATGCCCAGATTTACAGTAAAAACATTCACATACCCTTAGTAAAAATTTCAATCCTCGACTATAACCATGCTAGTGATTACCAGTAAATTCCTATTTCTTTATTTTTATTATTAAAAAAAAAAAAAAAAAAGAGGACATTTGGTCAATTTGGTCTTGCTACAAGGGGAATCAGTAACTCACAGCTGTGCCACTTAAGAGTAAGGGCACAATTCCCTGACTCTTGGGCCATGAAGTATTTTCTCTTGGTGTCTGTGGCTCCCTGCACAAATTAATAAATGAACTTCAGGCCGGTTATGAAGTTGCAGGCAAACAATATGTTGTATTCTTCTGGAAGGAAGAAGACAACTTTAAATAGCTATTGAGAAATTAACTTTCCAATCAAAACTCCGACTTGTTGACTTGCATGAATCAATACATATCATTTCCAATCTTTATGTTATCGTGCATTACAAAAGTTAGCAGTGAGCCTCAGAATTAGGTCAGTTGCATTAGAGCTCCTAATTAACCAGTTCTTCCTTTAAAAGAGCACTCACTCGGCTTTCAAGACTACTCCAACATTTTGTCAATAGAGTTCAGACCAGGGCTAATGATTACCATTAAAGAACGCCCAGAGTGATTTTAAGAACTTATCTTTCTGTATTTTGTTCTTTTATCCAACTGTGGGATCCTGGAGTGAAGTCACTTCAGACAACTGTTCAGGTTTAAAAAATACAAAAATAAAGAGGTCAGGGAGTGAGCAAGAGGAAAATTTTCTGCAAGTGGAAAAGACATTTCAACACAAAATACTCCCTTCTAATTTATAGGCCGATGATAGAAAAACAACACACCCCTACAGCCACTGTTGTATATATGTGTATATATATATACACACACACATATATATGCATTTATATATGATTTTAATTAATGGGTGTATATATATATATATTTATGAATGAAGTAGTAGTCGTTAGCAGGGAGAGCATAAGGAGGTCATAAATACACAGACAGAACTATTTTTCTTTTACCTTTCTCTTGCCCTGATTCCTGACCTTTGTTGTCTATCCCACAGCAAAGAAATTCTCAACTGTTAGCATAGCTGCACCCAAACCAAGGGCTTTGCTGGTGCAGTGAACTGAATGGCTGGCCCTCCCCATACCTACCCTGTTGCCTCCCCCATGCTCATGAGCAATGTTGGCTCTCATGGCCTTCAGAGGTCTCTCTCATCTGCTCCTCACAGACTGCCTGGTCTGTAGATCCCCAGAAACCTACCCAGGGTCCTGCTGGGAAGCCCAGCTTTGGCATTCGCTCCAAGCCCGTCTCCCTACTGAAGTATCAGTGATCCCCCCCCTCCTGTCACCAGTATGTGGTGGTAAAGGATTCAAATCTGACTGTGCTTTTCACATACTTTTAAGGTGTGAAAGGGAGCCTTTGGGCCAAACACAGGACCAGCGCGCCCAAAACCATATTGCTCCAGCTTACTGCTCCGTTTAGCATACTTAGCTTATGTTCCAGTAGCTGAATTCTTCAGAAACTACTTTGTTTGCCTTTTTAATAAATCTTTTTGATTTCTGTTATCTCCTCACAGTGCTATCTCAGTTACTGAGCATTTTTCCTTTACGTTTATCTATGGCTACTCCTCCTCCCTGCTGTCTCCCTCTTTGATCTCCTCTCGGGAGCCAGAAGTTATTGACGGCGCACACGGCGGTGGTTTTCCTGCCTGCCATTGGGATAAGTTGTCATCAGCACCGATTACAGGACGCCCCGAAAAACAGCACAGCCACAGAGGGGGAAGCCTGCTCGGGCAGCTAGGAGTCAGATTGCACCTGCTCGGGGTTACCCAGGGGGAACCATTGCAGCAAATTCTGCTCTCGATCAAAAGGCAAACTCCACAGAGCTCCAAGGCCGATGATCTAAAATACAATAAGACGCTGGGCAAAAGCCTCACTGAAATCAATGGGAAACCTCCTGCTGGTTTTACCCTAATCCCTTCCTGTACCTGGGGAGGAATTCCTATACGACTTGGTATTTAGAAGATGTTAGAGGAGGAAGTGTTGCTTGATTTGCTATAAATTAGTAATGGGCAGAAGTAGCCAGCTGGGCTACTCCCATTGATTTCACTGAGTAGAAGGACTCCTCTACGAGTATCCATTTCCATGTGGGCCCCTCGCTTTTCACGTCTGAGAGAACCAAATTCAAATGAAATTATGTTATCAATATTTTAGTGGATATACTCCATTTTAATGAGATTTGTAAGATACAGTTTTGGCCCAAAATTAAAAATAAAACAGGTCAGTTTGTTATTCCTGTAGCTCTTTCTGGCCAGTGTTGTTTAAAAGTAAAAATCACAGTGAGCTAAAACTTTAATTCACAAATCTGATTTTACATTACTTTCCTTTTTTTTTTTTTTTTTTTTTTTTAATATGGACATCACTGTTTCAGTCAACAAGCAGCAAACCTCAACTGCTTTCACCTTGGATTTCTGTGGATGGGTAGATCACCACTTTCAAAATGTGCTTACTGAGACAGGGCTCCGAGGATATTTACAGTGATGCCCACACTTTGAAGAAGTGGCACCCAGAGAAAGTACTCTGCCAGAATTTAATAGTTGCATGCTTTATAATTAGGAATTTCCTTAAATCAGTATTTTAACCCATTTTTATGTCAATGATTTGAGAAGAGTAGAGTACGAGAGTAGCAGCTTCTAATGTGCACATTGTCACAATGTTTTTAATTTAAAAGCAGCGAGCCACATTACCCTTTAAGATACAATTAAAACAGCAAATATGATTTGATTTATTAAAAGCTACTAATAAGCAAAGCTAGCCAGCTGGGCTCAGTCTAAGAGGGGCAGAATGATGGATGAACTGATGGATTCATAGCTCACCTGACAACTAATCCACATAGCGGCTACAGGGGCAGTTCTGTGGGAAGTAGTGCAATCAGGCACAAATCATCATCATCATCATTGTCGCCATCGTTATTTGTCTGTCTATAGCAGCTTTCAGTCCTCTATCTCACAGAACTTCACAGACGCTTAATTAAGCCTCATGATATCCCCTCAAGGGAAGTCAATATTAGTTTACCTATAGGTAAACTGAGATACAGCAATGTGCAACTTGCTCAAGGTCATAGAGTGGGCCAGTGGCAAAGCCATGAATAAAACCCTCTAAATCTGACCCCAGCAGCCTGATTTAATTATGAAATGATGCACCCCTTCTGTTACCATTTCAACACTGGAAATAGACATGGCAGATATTTTGGGAAGGAAGTAAAATCTGACAAAAGTGAGATGAAGTAGTAAAAAAACAACAACAACCAACCAAACAAAAAAGACACAACCAACAATATAGAACCTCTGCTCAAAAAATCAATTTGAAAAGCTCTAAATGTGGAAGTAGGTCTTCTGGGCATTTTTGGTTAAATAAACAAAATAGTTTCCTTTACCAAGAGCAGAATATCGACATTTTACTTGCTCACTAAACTACCACTCTCAACAACTAATTAATGTTAGTGGCTGGGTAAGTAAACTAAACCATTGTGGTAGCATTTCTCAGATGTTTTGCATGTATGCAGACATTGAAAAAAAACAGATGGAGAATACTATAATGAATCGAAATGTTCTATTTAAAAACTGTTTGTCAGCTGTAGTTAAGTTGACACTGTCATCATGGCAACAAATCACAACACTTCACATGTTGTGCTCCGTGCTCCAGCCTGCTCCCGAGAGCCGAGTTGTTGGAAATTGGGAGTTCTCGAGCAGCTCAGTGAGTGGAACAACAAACAAGCGATGGTTACCTCGGATTGCTACAGCCCTCCAACTGGAAGGGAAAAGGTCAACGGTGCATTTGTTTTTATAACAAACTGATGGTTACCTCTACTATGCTGTACCAGATTAAAAAACTAAATACAACAATCTCCATAAGCAAAAACACTCAAAACAATACAAAGCGACTTCACGGTTCAGGTCGCTGATAACGGGCTGACGTTTTCCAGCTCAAGGTCACCAGCTGAAGCTAAGTTCACTCTCGACGTAACTCAAAGTCATTAAAAACTGCTGTTCAAACCCCAGCCTATGCAAAATGCACTTTTGGCCTCTCCGCAGTCCCTAAGTGGTCTGGAGCCCACACATGGCCAAAAACCAAACAGCATTTCAGCTGGCGCTGCTGGGCCCCTGGCTGCTGTGCTTGGTGGGACTGAGGTCCAGGCAGGCCGAAGAAGCCCACCCTACTTCTGGGCACGGCACACTGCTGCTACAGGTGCCCTGGCCAGCAGTGCTGCCACGCTTATGCGCGTTTTCCTACAGAGCATTTATTGCCCACATCCAAAGCCAGCGAAGCTGTAGGTGAGGAAAGAGCAAGGCATTTCACAAGGTGGCAGGCAGAGTCAGGCCCTTGAACCCTTTGTCTGACTTGAGCTGCAACTCCAATTCAAGCCCAAGTGGGGGTCTCAGCACCATCCCTTTGTAATTACGATTACACTACTATACACTGTAGACAGTAAATAACATTTGCCAGCACTGAGGTTTCTGTCATCTTCTCACAGAGCTTTTGAAGCTAAGTCATGCTGCTAAAATAGTCTGCAGTCCTAAACTACTCCAGATTAATTGAAACAGAATTGCACTGACATTTCTTGTACTCATATTAGCTATGGCTACACACAGTCAAAAAGAGTTACTAATAAAGAGTAAAAAAAATGCAAAAAAAATTTTTTTTCAAAACATCACAAGCAACTGTTTTGAATCTAATGGAATTAATGCTTACATAAAAGAATTGAAAAAGATAGGCAAATAAGTCTCAAACCCTATGCCTGCTCTTAATTACTCCACTTATTTTTTGGAAGAAGTGAGAAAAATGTCTGCAGAACTGCATACTCAATAGGGCATGAATAATGAAAATATCTCTATACATCTTGCAATCTCCTGTAACAATGCTTGTAGAAAAAGAGTACATTATTAAGCATTGTGGCAAACGTGCAGGGCATTTACATTTCTGGTGGTGTTTTGTGTGTCTTCTCCCCCCTGCCCCCCCCTAGATTTATGTATTTAGTTAGTTGTGATCAAAATTATTTGCAGTACTTGTGGGTGCAGAATTATTCTTGCTATTGTCTCAGTTTTTACACATGGAAAGATAGAGATTGTCATGAGGGAAAATCAGACACTGGTTTTAGCAGCAAGGACTTGATTTATTATTGCTTCAAACAAGTTTCATGCATTAAAGATCCCTGTACAGAACATGACATGTTCTTTCTTTAAAAACAGCTACACACTTTAGGACAAGTGACATGATCCAAATGGTCTCGGCTGACGTTGATGGCTATTCTAATGCAGCACAGGAATGTCTCCCTGACTCAACGTGTTTAACATTTTTTCAAGCAGAGATGAGAAGAATAAAGGAAAAAAAGACAGTTAAAATGAAATATCTGTTCCACAAAAAATCCAGTCTTCATCTCACTTTCTGTATTTACTGCTATCCCTCAGGCTAAAGAAAGCATTTCTACATACACAGAAAACTCCCTTTTATTCAGATGTGAATTTCAGCATTTGATAGTCATCTGTTGAGGGTCACATCTGAAACCCATGGACCTGAATGGAAAATATTCCAACATCTTCACTAGCCATTGGATCAGTTAAGTACAGACATGTTAATTACAGGAAACAAATTACAAAGTAACATCATGGAAGCAAAAACAAAAGTAGATGTTTTTATGGGGAGAAAGAAGGAGTGAACAAAAGAGGAAGACTGGAAGAGCCAAAGGGTATCATACCAGGTACTGATAACATGGTATTTTCAATTGCTGTAACACAATTCATTTTGAGAAAATCCTAAAGCACTTCACGTACTTACATGAACATGTAAATACATTTTTAGTTCCTAATGTAGTTAAAATCTTTTACTGTTAACTGCCCCAAAATCAGGCAATTATGTAAAGATTAGTAAAGTAATTAACAAGCTTTATTTTTTCATGTATAGAATACATGAACATGTCATTTTCACATGTCATTTTTATCCTCTATATGGAAGAGTCTTCTTTCCTTATGAGACATATTATTGTCCTACTACTACAAGAAAGATTTGGTGAAGTTTTTTTTAGGATCCCACCAAAATAATATGAAGGGTGACTGCAAAGATGGATGAAAAGTGATCTGACATATTCCTTTCTCATAGGACAAAGCAGCACAAGCCAAAATTTCATCAGCGATGCTCTCACATCAGTATAACATGAAGACAGAAGCAGTTGTGTTATTCTGGATTTATACGTATATAAATGGGCAGAACAAACCTCTACCCCTCAGGTTCCAAGGAGTCACAGACAACTTGGTCTGTCTTTCCTCATCACTTCTTAGACCAACTTCTCTCCTGCTTCTTTCTTACCCTGTCTTGCTATGACCCTCTCAAGGCTCCAATTTCCCCTATACCCCTCCGCATGTCAAATCCTTTTGTAAACATGACAGGTTCCTCTGCTCTGCTCATCTGCAAAAGTTCCAGCTACAGAAACTGTTTGTTTAGGCCTTCCATCTCCATTTCTTCACCATCTCCACTTCCAGAAGAGTACACTATCTATCTCAAAACACAGTAGGGCAAGCTATCAGTGATAATGCATGAACACAAGTCAGTCAAGCTACGTACACTGAACCAAGGAGATGGCCCACTGCCTAAAGCAGTCATTTTCAGCACTGGTTTCAGCTCTGCAGTTCCCAGGCGACCACCACGGCAGGGGGACCAGTGTCAACCACTACACATTCACCTGGTCTGCAAGAAACGATGTACTCTGAAATGTGCTCATGCCCCAGCAAAGAAAGTCCAGTGATTAATAGTAACATCACCAGTCCCCTCAACATACGAAACAACAAGTTGACAATACATCAGTCTATCTTAAACACAGGAGATTTTACCTTGATTTTACTGTGTCCCTGCACAGACAACCTTTGCTAAGGACCACATCCTTAAAAAGGGCTAATCACAACACAGCAAGTAAAAGCACCCAAACACCCAAATAGCACTTCCAGTATTACCCCAATAATTGTCCAAGCCCATGCTGAAAATGTAAGCCTACTTTTAAAGTTAATGGCAACGACAAAACCCTGTAACTTTTCCCTTCTTCTTTTCTTTCTTTTTTTTTTTTAAAGCCAAACTATTCGCCACCTTTTTGTGATGAAGTTTGTTTCACAAGACACTGTGATAAAGCTCGGGAGAAGAACTGATGCACACATCACATACTGTACACATACTGGTACAAGAAGAGATAAATTGGAATAACTGATATTGGAATAACTGATTTTCTTTTAGCGCTCCTCTGAACTTATCAAAATTTTGCTAGAATATTTTGGGGGTGAATGAAAGAGTAGTTAGGCCACAGATTAACAGTATTTACATGTGATTCTAGGAAGAAGAATGAAGATAATGTAGGTGCAGAATAGCAGTACCTGTGAGGGGAAGCTTAACACCCTGTATACAACTCCAGCAGTTTCTACTGTCGAACATATTTTCACGCAACAGAATTTTGAGAACACAGGTAGAAGTGTGAAAGCACTTGAGAGGATAACCAAAATATATCTCCAGTCTGCAAGAACCCTAACCTTTCCTACACAGAGCCTGTGATATCTTCCCAAGTAAAACACGTGGGCATCCAACTCCCTCTGAAGTCGCAACAGGTGTTTTCTTCTGACTAGCTGAGTGTGATGCTGCTGAACTCGGCCACCTAGAATCTCTTTAAAGCCAGCAGAGAGAGGCAGGAACTTACAGGGTTGAATTTCTCTCCTCTAAAGAAGCCATCCAAAACAAGCAAGATGAATCGTACCCTAGAAGGCCTCGTTTCTCTCCATCAGCTATAAAGAGAGTTGAGGATGGGGAGCTCAGATATAGAAGTTTACACTTCAGATGTCTAAAGTTAGGTGAAATGAATCTCATCGTAGGAGTTTTTCCAAGGACTTGAAAGAGGAGAGGATTTCATCAAAGGGCTATTTCAAGATAACTGTCAGAGTCAAAAAAAGAAGTAATTCACTTAGCTATGGCTGACTTGAAGTTGGGCTAGTTTCTCTTTAGCAAAATTGTTTTGAACACCACTTTCAGAGTTATCTCAATCCATCTGTTTGTAACAACAGCGTAAGTGGGTCAGAACAGAAGATAAATACAAGGATTTTTCCTTTCTGTTCTCAATTCTACAAGTGAGTGATTCTAGGATCCCATTCGTAGTCACTTAGCCTGTCCGTGTCTCCAGTGGTCTGTAAAAGCAAAGGCAATAATATTTACAGGTTTTATTGGGACTTCACCAACTACACACTTTTAAAACTATCTAGATTCTTTGATATGAGGATTACATATACTGCACATTAATATATTTCCTCTCACTTTTTCTTTCTGCAGTTCCCTGACATAATTCTAAGCAAGGTTCTAGCTGGACAAATTATCTTTTTGCTTTTCCTATCTTTTCAAGGAAAGGTGAAGAGCGAGGTTATTCCCCCATTTATATTTGTTGTTGAGCTACACTGAGCTTTAAGAATACCTTTTTATTAATCACACAGTGTCCACTTTGCTCAGTGAAGCTCACTATGAATGTTAACTAGAAGCCTTGCATGCAACTGTCCAGCTGGTATTAGCAATTACGTACGAAGACTGAGACTGAAGACTAAAAGCATAGAGTAAAGCAAAGTATTTTTTCAAAAACGTACAGGGGTGGTTTCTTTTCATGTGAGAAGTGGATTAAACATAACCAAAGATATTCATCTAGGTGTGGTTAGACTCCAGCTGTACTGGATTATATGGACATTTATTAATATAATATAAAATATATTTTTATACAGAGTGTGCAAGAGATTGATGCACCAACACAATACATATTCTCTACTCTTCTATTTCCTGTCTTGACATTTCTCTTTGACTACTGTCAGGCCAACACTTGCATCTTGAGAGAAAGAAATAAAAATCTCTTGCATGGAAAAGGATCCTCCACTTACTTATCTCATTGTTCTATTACTGTATCTACCGTGGTCATTACACCATAGCAGCAGGAGGCCAGTTAGGTGCAGTTATGCACGCATCTGAAGTGATGTTTGTGTGTCAACATTACAGTCAATACAGTTTAGGTAAGAAGACAGAGACCAGGTAGACAAAGTGCCTGACCAGATCTCTCAAACTTTCTTGCCTATCATGATCTTCTTCCACCTCTCTTTGCATTTCTCTCACAGATAGGTTTCAACATGCCTAATGGAAGGCATATTTATGAGGATGAAGAGCCAGTTATTCAGCACACATATAGAACCAGAAATTAGCTCAGGCATGAGAAGAGAATGGCAGAAGAGAATTCCCTAACGAAGTTTAAAAGAAGTAAGAGATATAGCAAAAATAAGGAAAGAGGTGTTATGTGAAAAGCAGTAAGAGTCCGTTACATGAAAATCACAGGTACACTTGAACAGTTTAGCATTGTTTGGACAGTATAAGACAAATATGTGCAGACACATAACTGGACAAAACAGTATTTTTCTGTATCACCAGGCTGATGTAGAATAATTATAGAAACCAGAAAAATCACAAAAATTTGATGTAGAAAAAAATTATTACGTTAACATACAGTAACACTATCTCAAAAATAATGGTCCAAACACAATTCAAGGACTATTTCTTGGTCAAGGAACTGTTTTCTTTCCTGCATATGGCAGGTAATTTTTAATGAGACCCTTTACTGAAGTCCCAGCTTGAGGAATCAACAGAGGTCCAGTGGACCAGATTTCACTTGTCTTTGCAAAAATCCAAAGTACCCTACTAATTACATTAAAAAAAAAAAAATGCAAATTTGACAACAAACCTGGTCTAGTCCTATGTTCCAAACATGAGAGAAATGGGATTGAAAATCAACAATAGTCAACAATATCAGTATTTCTGTCAGCATCCAATGGGATTTAAAAGTTTTTCATGCCTTCAGCAGCAACAATGCTGTTTTAGGTGTAACGGTACGCTGGAATACTTTACCTAATGTCCAATTCTATAGGTGTGAATAATCATGAAAGTGAACATCTGTTTATTCACACTGAAAAAATAATATAATCATGTAACTGACCTTGGTGGATTCACCTCCCTTCAGGTTTCCAGTGAACTCAGTTAAATTGTTCTGTGGCCAAGAATATTGCATCAGCCTCAGCATAAAGTTTTTCTGGTATCCTAAAAACTGTGAAGTCATAGCAGAACAAGATCTAGGTGATTTTTTTGATGCAATTTAAGAAAAGTAGAATTGAATCTCTGCCTCATGCTTGCAGACTGCTTACTTGTGAAAATTACAGCAATTGCCACAGACACAAACTAATACCATGAGAGGACTAAGTTTTAAGATAGCCAAACTCATTTAGGAAAATAAGTTGGAGCACTCCCAGGCCTTTAGGAATGAATCTACTATTGCATGCCTTTATGACATCTTTGAAGCTTTCAATGCTTGGGAGGAAAAAAAAAAAAAAAAAAGATTAAAAATATTGAAGTGTTCTGTGAAGATATTAGGCTTTCATTTCCTTTTGGCCGGCTACAAATTGTCAGACTGTTCAAACCCCTGACACCATACCAATCCCAAATGCCTAAGTGACACTCATCAAATAATTTCCTAACGAAATGTATTAGAAACCACTTAGAAAAAAAACATATCTGTTTAATTTCCCAGAACAGACTAGAGGCTTAATTTTGTTCTCAGCTACACTGGAGTAATTCTAGAATAACTTAATTGATGACAATGAATTACTCAGAAATTCTCACAGCAGCATATCTGGGAGGTGAATTTGGTGGTGGGCACAACAAAATAAGAGAACTAAAGGCATGAGATTTGAGCCCCACATCCATCTGAGTTAGAGCTGCTGTCTTACTTCTTTTGGGAGTGGAGAGTGCTGGGTTTGAACACTGGCCACTGAAACATACTTTTCCTGCAGTTTGATGGGTATATACAGATATTCAGCTACAAATACATAGTAGCCCCAAAGTACAGCAGTGCTGGGACGGAGGACAAGGCAGTTCGGAGAACCTCACAAGATTCCCTGGCAGCTGCTCTTCCAGCAACACGAGCAGGGCACAGATTGCTGCTCAGCCTGCGTGTTAAGTGAGTTCCTAGTCCATTGCCACTGTTATTATGCGGGGGTAAATATAAGACGTCCAGGCAGACAAGCTTTACAATACATTGCTGAATCAAAAGACCAGCCTCTAATAACAAAACATTTGCAGGAGAAAGAAAAAATAAAAATAAAAAATTAACAGTATCACCTCTCTTCCTTGTACAAGACAAACAAAGAAAACAAAAGGTTCTGTACGTCATTGCCAGATCAGCACCGGCCATAGACGCATTTGTTTTTAAGGTATCCAATCATTTTCCCTTTGGAAAAAATGGTTACAGATCAATTAAAAATCATAAAAGATGTCTATCTGTTGGAAAGGATAAACACACAATATAGTTTAAGCTAATCTAGCTGAATAAATGACTCCAAAAATACTACATACATTTATACAGGCTTAGACATCATTTTCTGTAGCATAGTATAGTCTTTATCTTTGGAGCACATCTGAAAATACTGAAAACGTCCTGTGCTGAAGGCAGGTACCCCAGTAGGGAACTGACTTTGAATCCAATCCGTCTTTCATATCATGTGATCATACAAACATTCAAGTCATAAAAAACTCATTTACACATTCTGTTTCTCTGTTCTTGGCCATGTCTCTCATACATGACCGTATAAACAAAAACTGTTTGAAAGACCTATGCCAAGACACACTCTGTTTGTCTCAAGAGATCCTTTATTGTTCCTGTTTTGTCCTACCAGTTAGGAAGTTAAGGACCCTGTGGCATTCATATATGTTTTCAGTGGCACAAGGTCTGTTAATATATTTCTAAATCTATTCTACTTCTATTTCTAGAAGACCCCAAACCTGCCATACCTGGCTTTTTCCCACCCAGAAGTTCACCGTTTACGTCTTCAAATTTGGAGAAGTGCAGAGGGCAAACCAAGTCACTAGAGCAGACTAGGAAGCAGAATAAAGTCTAACATTTTCAGTTAAAAGAGCTGATGACACCATGTTATGGAAAGTGCTCCTTAGAGCAAAGGACAGCATGCTACGGAACTGTCTTGGATGGTTCACTGCATAAACAGGATTTACTTGCTAGTAGTCATAGAAGGACAAATCCATAGCATTTTTTTTTCCCCAAGTTTGGACTGGAATAAAAAGATAAATTATTGCATAGATTCAAGACAAGAAACCAATATTATCTCACAAAATATATTAGATGATCAAAAACTAACTTCTCTAAGAGGAAAATAAACAGAAAAGCTACCCTACCTTCTTTTTCAGAAGCAATGATATTCATTGCTGCGAATAGCACACATTTAGACAGGACATCCTGAAAGGACTTAAGGTCTTCTTCATTATATAGACTATAGCCTACTACAGAGATCACTTTCCAGAGGCTTTTCTTCTCTTTTAAAGCTGCAGGCACCATTTCTGTTCACCTTCACAATCATAAGGCTGGAGTGACTACAGCAATAGCTCATTTGGAAGAACTTTATTACAAAACCTTGTAGGGTATGTTATCTACCATTTACTGGATCCTAACAGTAGGAAATTAAATTTTTCAGCAGCAGGATACCCACCAGCTACACACAGCCCACCTTGCAGAACTTCTTAGTTGGTGTAATGAAAACCCCTGAGCCAGTCAGTGGTCCGAGCTCTTTTCTCCATCTGCTAGATTTCTTGTCTCAGACACAAGCTCTCATTTGAAACTCCCATATTTTCTCTGTAATAAAAGTAATAACTTCCTTTGCACATGCGAATAATAATTTCCTTTGTACATGTGGATTATAAGTCTGCAAAAAACTAAAACAAAAGTACCTTGGGGGGGATGCGATAAGGGTAAATGCAAGTTAATGGAAGCAGTCAGAGCTGTAAAAATAAGGGACACTATGAAACACTTTCTGACACAGGTGCTTGCCCAGCCAGGAACCCATTAGCACCTTGTCACGAAAGCCCCCAGGCACACAAAAATATGAATTTGGAAGTCACAGAGACCAATGGGCATACCCAATTAAGTGGCCAATGAAAAGCTGTCATCTCCTCTCCTTTGGAAAACTGCCAGAAATGACTGGTGGGAAGGAAAAGATAATTTGGAAATACCTCAACTTCTAATGTTTACTGGCAGAGGAAAAAAAAAAAAAAAAAGGACAAATAAAGTGTGGGAGAGGGAAAGAGTATTTTGTAGGAATATCTCCATTAATTTTATGAGACTGAAACCTCCAGCCTAGGAATGACTGCTGATTTATCAGGATCTAGGGGCAAATGCACCAAACACCTCCTGACATTTGCATACAGAGCAAGTTACAAAGTGTTTGCCAAAGAACCAACATCTCTACTTTCACTGTCTCCACCATCAGGGGTTGCAGCATCCCCTAACTCGCTTCCTCTGCTGCAGCTACAGTTACCTGTGTTTTCTTTACCCCTGTTTCTCTGTTCTTCTACTTCAGCCACTCCTCAACAAATCCTGAGTCCTCCACCTTCAACTCCAAAGGTCCACCACAGCATGAAGACTACTGTCAAGCTTGACATGTAGTGAGCTTAAACCTTTAGTCTAACTAAAAATATGCTCAACTAGGTTTCTGGATTCACACCTCTTTGGTTTTAGCTCATATCCTTTGCCTTCAATACCCATTCATGATCTGTTTAAATCTTGTTTATCCTTTCTAGGGTTCTACTAGGAATCCATCCATGCGCAACTGCATAACATAATCCTTTAATTATGAAAAAGAAAAAAGCCTGCATAAGAAATCACACACCCACTTTTGCCAGTATACCTCTGCCCACCCTGGTCATCTTGATTTCCCATCTTTAGATTGGGAAACTATTTCTTATCATCATGGAGCAACACTGTCCTCACTGCTGACCAGAGCCCCATTGAATTAGATATTGTGTAAGTACCGTAAAATAAGACAGTCCTCGACTTGAAGAGCTTCTCGTAAGCTTGCCCTGGTGAGGACTTCTCTGGCATTTGCTGCCTAAGACACATCTCTGGAACCCCTCTGCTGTTTGCTGTGCAATAAACAGGGGGAAACCTCAAGAGAAAACATACATCTAAAAGTAAATGTCAAATGCACTTAGAAGCAAAGATTTTAAAACAAAAGCTGGACAATCACAGTGATTTTCACAGGATCAGCAGTTGCTTCCCCTACTTTGTGCATCACACACTGACCATGAAGCACCAAAAGACCTGAAAAACAGATCTGACAAGCACTTGGAAATGCCCCTGTTTTCAAGGCTCAAAAGAATTAAGGGGCTGAATCTTATAGTCGCACGAACCAGAAATGAATGCAAAGAGTCACCTGTCATTAGCTGCTGTAAAACACGTATGCACCGAAGATGCCGTGCTTGCTTCAGTGGGATAACTTCAGTAACACATGCAGATTGACATGCAAATATACTTCTTGAAATTGCACCAAGAGAGGTGGAGAGGGAAAGACAATCTTGATTAAAATTTTTTGAAGGACACTACTATGAGGTGCTTAGTTATGATCAGCTCAACATAAATTATCATATAACCTATTTACAATGAGAATGCAATATGAGATAAATTTTACACTGATTTAAAGCTCATGAAGGCTTCACTGAAAACCCTGGCTGTTTCACAAGTCCAGCTCCATACAGAGTTTAGGTTTGTTTTCTTTCATTAAACATGTTAGATTATGTATTAGGGGTGGAAGGTTAAAGAAATAGCAAGAAAAGGACTTTAAGAAAAACATATCATCCCATGTAAGGAGAAGAGTATGCTCCTTTGCAAATTTCTTAACCAGTGTTCAGCTTGCTATGAACCAACTTAAACAACATCATTTCAAAGGCAATGACGTAAATTTCGAAAAGGAATACAATAATAAGAATTATGTCCAAATTATTTGTCTATTATTCTCAGACATTTGATTCTTGTTTTCAGAAAAAACAAGCCTCTACCTGCATGAAGTCCCTGTTTCACCTGGCTGCTGGGAAGAGCAGGCGTTGGCCTACCTTAGACAGCAGTGAAAAATGCATTTTTCTCTTCCTGTTCTAACCCACCTCAGAGGCACTGTGAAATCTGCTGTTAAAAAAAAAAAAGCACAGAGTCTAACAAGAGTCCACACTCTGGTCATAGTTGCGGCATATAGCTAGCAAAGCAGCAGAAATTTTGATTTATTTGTATTAGTGTAAATGAGATCAGAGTCTAATCTTGGAGCTGCAACTGTATGCCAAAATGAGCAAGTTGCGAAATAGATTGTTAAAGTTCTATCCCATCAAAACCACAGTCACAATATCATGATTTGGATTTTTGAAGATACTTGGGGTTTGATTTTTTTGTTTGTTTTGCTTATTACATGTCATTAATCTGTTCAGACATTATCTTCCTTTAATTTTGCTTGTTGCTTTTAATAGTGTATTTCGAGATATCGGCAAAGTATCTCACTTTTAGTATTAGCTCCACTCATGCAACCCTTAGAGCTCAAAGACTTGTGTGATTAATAGCTCTGCCAGCAATTCCTATTTAAAAACTATTCCCATTTTATCTCTTTTTGCTCTGTCCCTGATTTTCCTTTATTCTCTGCTCCATGCAGAATACCCACTGGCAGCATCTTCATACAACCCCAAACTCTGTAACTTTATTTCACACTGCTCCTTTTTGCATTGTCTTACGGCCCTGTCGATTTTGTTTGACTAGATAATAACCAAGCAACTTAAAAGTGCAATCCTACAAGAAGCGGAGTGCCTGCTACTGATGTAAGCTGAAACCAGTAATTTAGCACCTTTGAAAGAGCTCAGCACCTTGCAGAATCGTATCAATCTGTTTCAGCTAGCTAAGCTATGATTTACCTGTGCCCCTATTTCTCACTTGGAAGTCAGCGTTACCATCCAGTCGTGGATTTCGAGAAAACAGAGAAAGGTATTTAAACAAGATCAAACATGACCTGTCACAGAGCAGGCAGCGCAGGTCCCGTACTGCAAGCATTTCAACTGAGCACTGGAAGAGTAAGTTACACTCTCAAAATTATTCTGTCATCCCCATGACAATTTAATTAATTTTTTTTTCTTCCCTCCCCTCTTTTTCTTTTTTTTAATCTAGTGTTTCTCAGCTCTGTTTAGGTAGCAATGTCTCGTCAATATCTCATTCAGGTGTAGCAGGGAAGAGTCTAACAACCCTGGGCTGGCAGCCAAGCTCGCCTGTGACTGACGCTCGCTTAACTGAGCAAAGATTTGCTCTGCTCCGAGCGGGAGCCCAGCTGCAGCGGCAGCAGCGGTGACAGCGAGGGTGCAGGCTGAATCCTAACAGCGCCGCGTCCAGCTTCTGCTCAGGCAACTGGAACCAGCACCGAGACAGAATGCTAAGAGGCTTCAGCCTCGTGCTGCTTCCTAACTTACCTCTCCAAGAAAACCTGGAATTTTTAGGGTAGTTACATCGCTAATCCGGGCAGGATTTTAAGCTGAATGAAAGAATTTAAACGTTGAAGGAGGAGGAAAGAGAAGTGAGGCACAGAAGAGAGGAGGTGGAGAGGAATGAATTGCTTAGAATACATTTTTAAAAATACATTCTTGCCAGTAAATGATAGAAATAAATCAGCAGGATGAAGTCACTGGTAGCTGGACTTAAAACAGAGTTTATGACCATTTGCTAAGGGGCCAACATAAAACATAAGCAAAACTAATAAAAATATAGCTTCAACTAGCAATGATAATGTTAAGCTATCAGAACAAATTCTTTGATTTAAATAAAATTACACTTCTCCAAACAGACTACAGGCAAGTTTAACTAAAAATCTCTGCCCCAAACATTTTACTGTCTAATTGGCTAGTGATCAAGGAGCGGAGAGGAAACAAAAACGTGTAAGCGAATTCTGTGCCTGGTTCCCACTGAGCTGTAGAAATATGTGGATATCTAAATCTCCTGGCCTTACTTGAAAAACATAATTTTCCATAGAAAGCAACTCAAGAATTACAGCTTTTGTGTAAGCAAATCCACGATAATCAACAATTCCCACCCTTAGTGCACCCCCCATACAATCTCTCTTTGTTTGTTTGTTTGTTTTACGTTTTTAAGCTTGTGTTACTTTTCACTGACTAGCGGTAATTAGAAGAGCTAAAACACTCTGGTGGATCCTTCAGTTTAAACTGAGGTAGACTAGAGAGCTGTAGAAGAGAAGTCAAACTTGGCCTTCTGCAGATGATTTCATCACATTCAGACAATGTTGGAATTTAGTGTCTGATGCTTGTCATTTCTGTCTTAAGAGAAGCTGCCAACTATGACTCCATTTATCAAACATATTAGCAAGGTACTGGTCAAAGAGCACACCTTTTACACATCCAGTGCTGAGTCTCGTGTGCCAGAAACACTGTCCCAAGCTGTGAACAGCGAAGCTAACCTAGCCTGTGGACTGAGATAACCCCTTAAATTTTTCATCTCTTAAAACTTGGGTTTGCATTTCAATTAGGTCACAAGTGAAATCCATTTGGTCATGTCAATCTACAGCCGACATAGCTTGATCATAAAAATCATCACAGAGCTAAGTACAATTGGCAATCTCAATAGCAGGCAAAGATGCTCTAAATTAGAAATGTGTAGGTGGGTTATGCATCTCCACTATCTCTCTTCAGTAATCCATCCTCTCAAGTTTTTTGTTTGTTTGTTTTCATTATTCTTAAGGGAATATATGAATATGGCCCTGGGCAGCCTGCTCTAGGTGGCCCTGCTTGGGCAGGAGTTGGACCAGATGACCTCCAGAGGTCCCTGCCAACCTCACACAGTTTGTGATGCTGTGGGGAAAAAAACAAACAAACAAACAAAAAAAAACCAACAGTCCAACTAAGGTATACTAAGAAATAAACAGCAGAAATGAGCAGGAAAAGCAGGAGTGGCACTGAGTCCTTCTTATAGAAAGGCTTTACAACCTACAGATGCCTAAGAGATCCCACTACCAGATCTGTGCTTTGTCTTTCAGGAGACAGAAAGCCCAAGATCACCAAAAAAGTGGCACTATTAGTATCAAAATGGCTTTTCTTCACTTCCTCTCTCAGGGATTTTTTGAACCTGGATCTTATAATTGAAAGCCAGTGGATTAAGCATAACACATCAAACCCCTGTTAACACCCAGCCTCCCGCAAGGCTGAATCCTAACAACTCTGTTTTCTGCCTACAGTATGTGCAAGCAAGTGGAACCACCACATGCACTGCATGCTAAAGGCCACAGCCTTTGTCTTCTCCAAGTTCTGTCTATTTCAGAGGCTAACATGCTGCAATTAGTCTAATTAATGTGAAACAATGAGCTGTGTTACCACTTATCAAATTGATTGTTCCCCTATCAAAACAAAACAGGCTGGCTTTTTGATGTAATTTCAAGAGATGATTTGAAATGTCATGTTGCTGCAAGCCAATTACCTTATGACTGGAGTCACGGTCAACAGAATACATAATTAGCACGAGTTTGGGAAGGCTGCTTACTGCTAGTATGCTAATTAACTGTCTTTTGTCATAAAACAAAAAGGTTGTAGCTAGGGTTGTGAAATAGGTCTTTTTTATTTACATTTCTTTGCGCTTATCAATGTGAGGCATGACAATGCAAAAGAATGGAAAATTTTAATTCCACCACTCCAAATTAATACTGAGCTGCAAGGTCAGGCACGGCCTTGGACAACCAGTAACACTCAACACTTCCATGCACGATGCTTGGGCTGCATGGTCCGCTGGGAGCGCAGCAAAATCGGGCATCGAGTCAATCTCATACCGAAGAGCCACCGTGTAGCACCTAGAGCCAACTGGTGGCCCTCGATCCTACAGGATGCTCCTTTCCAGAAAGAAGAGCACCTGCAGTAGCTCGAGTGTGCTGAGCACCATCCTGCCAACCCCAAGCTGCCCCCCTACGCCTCTTCAAAACCTAAGGCTGAACTACAAACTGGTGATGTTCTTTCTTCTGCTTCAGTGTGGCGCTCAAAGAATGCTTAATGAGGGCGTGCGGGATAGTAAATGAGTCCTGCTTATAAGTAAAAAGCTTCATAACTCAGCTGCTGCCACCTCCTCTCCATCGCCTCATTTGTGTGATAAATCTTGTATTCTTCAGGCATTCGTTAAAGAGCTGATCCTGCAAGGCGCTGGGTGCCCTCTATACCTATAAGTTTCAGAGGAAGGCAAGGAACTCATTACTTTGCAGGATAAAGATCTACCAGAAAGAAACCGAACTTAAAAGCCGCTTGTCAGCGGCTCCTGTTCTGCCCTCCCTCATCCCGGCACTGCTCCACATGCTGCAGAAGAGGTACACAGGGGGTACGAAGGGCAGAAATTAGCCTGGTGAATCGACACTAATTTCCACCAATTTAAATTTTGTTTTTCTTTTTCCTGCCTATAATTCAGCATTTTAGCTAAGGTTTTGCTCGGCCTGAGTGACTCCTGAGAGCAAGGTCTGGAATTGCAGGAAGTTTTAATGATGATGTTTCACTAACAGTTGCTAACATACAAATCCTCCTATTTGTCGTAAAAATAATTTTGTTTCTATGTGCATGCTTGGTTTGAACCACTACAGAGATAATTCTCGTGCTTCTTGATAGCCCTTAAAAGACAGAGACACATGTAAATCACTCTCCTATAGAGAGGAGAAATTAAGTGTTCAAAACCCAGTTAAAAAAGTTGTCAAGCTTGCCTTTTCTGAAGACTTCGTTTAAATTCAGACCCAGTTTACCCCAGATTCACACTAAGAATCTAAAAGTTTCAAGCCCCAAAACGACACAGAGTAGATCACTTTTAAAGTCACCACTGCTATGAGACCAGTAGGTGTTCCTAAACTATTTTCCTGATTTCTCTCTTCCCATCTGAGCTGAACTCAAGGTGTAATAAAATTAGGTATGTGTGCAGGAAGGCTAAATTTTTGTCTTAAATGATGAAACCTATAATGAACAGGAAAACACTCATTTCTTCTGGTGCTGTCATTTACTAGAATCAACATCATCCTTCCTGTCTTTATTCAGCAGAGAAAACAAAGCTAATCCCAATTTCTAAAGAGCTGGCTAATAAAGGAGTCAAGGGATCATTAGTCTAATTAACTCATTCCTGTTTTCAGTTTACATTTCATTATGCTATTACACTCTTTGAAATGTCAATTTTTAAATACTATAGAAAACTGTTTAACATATAGACATGGTGTTCAATAAATCTAGGGACATATAGAACAGTTACTCAATTTTAGTAAAATAATAGTATCTGGTATACTATTAAGCATCTCCTAGCTAAAAACCTTATTGTGAACCTCAATTACTGATACAAAATTAATGAAAATATTTCAGTAACACTTGGTCGCTTGCTTTACATTAGTGGTTTTGCTGTCTGGTTATTTGGTAATACTCAGATAGATGTCCTTGAATCCACTTTTGGTAATTAGATCATTTGATTCTTAACAAAAATAATTCAGGATATCAAATTACAGTTTTCTTTTTTTTTTCTTTTTCTTTTTTTTTCTTCCTATTGGGTGTCTTTCTACAGCTTAATCTAATGAGTCACTTACTGTACTTTAAGTCAATTCTTAAATTGACTTAATGAGTCATTTACTGTATTTTAAGTCAATTTTTAAATTAACGTGACTTCTGTTAAATTGATGGTAACTTCTGTAACCAGCCCTTTGGAAACTATCAACAAGAGTTAACACTACAGGCTTGTACAGATATATTTTTATAAAACAACCAAGTTCTTTATGTAGATAAGTATTATAGAATAAGTTGTGTACACACAAAAGCAAACTGGAAAAGAGAAACACTAGACACACAAACACATTTGCATATGTACAGTTCTTAGTATCTGATACTCACTGGCTGCATGTTTACTTGTGAGCAAATAGTTTTTGCTTAGTATTTAACCCAGTAAGTCACCAAACGTGCATAACATTACACGGGACTTGGCCACGAGCATCTCTTGGGTTATTCACATGTTTAAATTAGACCTGTATCACAAAATGCTGGATCACAGCCTGAAGTGTGGCGATGGCTTGCCAACGTGCTTCTGTTTAGTGAAACACCTGCAGAAGTCTAGGAAAACCAGGGGAACTGAGGTGGGCACGATGGGCTCTGGTGTTGCCTTGGTGTCCCCTTTTCTGAATGTCCTTCTGTGAGATGCCCCTTCTACCTGCCTGTAGAAAGAAGACTCTTTCCCCCTACATATTTGCATGGTTCATAGAAGACACATGACTAAGATCACAGAATGGTTTGGGATGGAAGGGACCTTAAAGATCATTCCAGTTCCTTAAAGATCATCTCAGTAGCTGTCGGCATCCGGCTACGTGTGCCAGCGTACACCCACGGCATTCTCCCAGTGAAAACGTCAGTTATTGTGATTCCTTTGTGTGTATTTTAAGGGATGCTAATGATTGCTTGTGCTGACTCCAACTCACAGGCAAAATGAAGACAGACACATTGAAATGGGGATGAAGCACGACAGCAGCTCTTACATAAATATGATCCAGTCATCAATTATATCTGCTGCAGCACAGGCCCAGTTATTAGTCATGCTGGATAATAAGAGAAGAGATCTGATCCTTATGTACAGGCGAGTTTTTTCTTGAGTGCCTGAGAATCACCAAACTGCTTTTTAATACTTTCTGGTGTGATCTGGCCCTTACCTGCAGCACAAAGCTTACTAGGTTAATTCCCAAATCAGCTCCATTTCTGAGAACTGGCGTTTGGTCTCCTGATGAACCCAGACCCTGCCTTTGAGTGTGGTGAGATCTCTACAGCATCCTCTAATTGTGACCGGCTGCTAACAGAACAATGAAAGTTTAGCCCTTCTGTGCTACAGGTACTACAGAAATGAAGAAAAAAATGAGAGAATCCAAGCAAGCAAATCCCCTCAATAACTACTCTGCCCTATCCCCAGCATTTCAAACCCTCACACCTGAAAAGGTAGAGAGGAGCTGGGGATGATGCTCGTTTGTGGTGGCCTCTTTTCCTCACTGCTGGCTGAAGCAAACCATGCAGCTGTTCACAAACACTGTTTTTGTGTAGCTGTCATTGCATTTCAGGACAGAAGAGGATTCAAGCTTCAGACATGTAATTTTGAAAACAAAAAACAAACAAAAAAAAACGCATGGGAATATGACTTTGCATCAGAAATCTCTCAGATAGTGACACTCATTACTCCACCTCAGGAGAACGGATGTATTAAGAGATATTCATCCAAAATTAGAAACTGGGGGGAAATTTGAACAGTGACAACCACATATTCCAGAATCCATGCAGCTTGTTTCTGGAATATCAGTTGTGGGACCCCAGATCTGCAGGAAGCCAAGAGGATAGTGCCACGCTGCTATCTGTCATCAACAATAAAACACCAGAGGAAAACACGTGCCTTTAAAAAGGAGCAAAGAAAGACCCTGAGTGCAATACCTGGATTGTTTTTAATGGCTTAATAAGGATAAACTACATCTATTAATTAACGTACTTTGAGAAGCCTAATGAAAAACAACATTTCTATTTGTTAAATTAATACACATATCTTCAGTATCAGATTTGCTTTAGAAGTACTGAATCCTGATAGTAACTGGAGTGAACAAGGCACCTGATAATGCTCCAACAACACGAGGTGAGCATTAGCTCTCATTAATTCATGTTCTTGGTGTTATTCAGCATCCTGGGCTAACCTGATGTGATGTAACAGGATGTGGCATGCCAGAATGCATCACAACGTGCTCAGCATTGTAAAAGCAAACAAACCCTAAACAACTAAACTTCTTTTCAGACCCTGGCATGGAATCCAGCATTCCTGATCAGACACCGTCTTACTTTTATTATCAACGTGTTATACCTTGTGTTGGTTGTTGAATGAGTATTTTCTCTCATCTGTTTTCTAAACCAGCAAAATGGCTCAATGCATCTTCATTTATAAACAAAAGCACAGAATGCTGCTTAAAGCTTTGCCCTACTGGGGATCTTTCCTTTCCCTCCTCTTGTTTTTATCTGATATTACCCAAACCTAGCCTTGCCAGGAGTAAGTCAATTAGGAAATTGTACGGCAATTAGGAAATACATGCCATTATTTTAGCAAACCCCTTGAAAAAAAAAAAGAACTAATTGGACTTTAAACGAACCTGAAACATTAGAGCAAAACCAAGCACAAAAGCAGGAGCTGTGGCACCACATGCCCCGTCTAACAAGGTGTTGAGCACCAAAGCCCAAGGGACTCTTGGTGCTCTCACTGTGAAGATTAGACAAGAGCACTCACGCAGGACACAGCAGGAATATGAAGGGACATGAAGTGAGCAATCCCAGCAGACAGACTGTTGAGATGTCAGTCAGGCACTCTGCCTCCACCACCTTTCACAGAGCTAAACATCTCTTTATGTCAGAACAAATTGGGCGATCCTCAAATCTTTTTTTCCTTCCCCTGACTTCAATGCGATGAGTGCAGGGAACGAGAGCGAGAGGAAGAGCGGGAGGGAGTGTGAGGAGACAGTTCAGTTCAGTTCACATGAAAGCACCGTGACATGCTACAAGGCTGAATACTGATATTGGCAACTCTTACAATCTTATCAGAGAGGCACTAGCAGCAGCAACCCGTGCACTACAGACCTCCCCACTCTCCAATTACGCCAGGCGACTTCTCCCTTCTCAAGCAACCCACAATGTCTTTTGAAAATAATCCCCTACATTTGATCGAAAGCCACAAACACAAGCACATTGTTTCCTTATTTTTCAGCGTATTTACTTTTGTCATCTTCCCTTGTTTCTTCTCCTACCTTTCCTTGTTATTCCATCAGGGAGTCCTAATGCTAACTGGCTTCTAGCACAGAGTTAAAATGGAGACTGTATCATCCACAATCTTATTTTAATGACCTGGGTCTACTTGCAAAAATCTGTACAGGCTGTATGGTTCTTTCTTTCTCTCTCTCTTTTTTTTTTTTTTTTTAAATAGGGTTTTTGGACCACAAAAAATGTGCACAGAAGTTATTTTTGCAGCATAACAACAGTAAAGAAATCTTTCCACTGGCACCTCTGAATGTTAGAGAAAATTCAGTACGATTATATAGAGATATAATAACTGCACTGATTGACTATTTTTATTTTATTTAACTCAAGAAACATTGCCTTAAAATGATCAGACAATTTTAATTCTTTTAAAAATAAATAAATAAATAAAAAAAAAATCAAAAGAAAACGAAGCTCACCCAGGCAAGATGAAGCACTCAATGAAATCACTGGGACAGCTACCTTCAAGAGCAGCAAGATTAAGCTGCTAGTCTACCTTTGGATTAGAAAGGTGCTGAATAATATTTATTCTAAAAATAAGTATTTAACTAAAAAAAAAAATGAAAACCTTTGGTTTAAAAAAAATCAAAGTGAAAATTTGATAAGAAAATATAATTAATTGGTGACTGTCAGGCCTAGCTGTCTACTCTTTAGATAACAAGTTTATTGCAAGCATGATCATTTGCATAAATTAAATCATTTCTATTTTTTTTTCCTCTGGATAATATTTTTTGAAAGTTGTCTAATATGGGAAGATATTAATTGATTATAGCTAAAGAACAGATACATTACAATTTCGAGTTTCTATTTATAACATTCGGATAGGTAAATGTGTATATGGTGCAGACATTACCAGACCATTTACTGCCCATTACCGCCAAGAAAAGAAGCCCATACTAGAAAAAACTGTGCAGCATTTCTGGCATTTGTTAAAGGAAGGAAGCTTTATAGGAAAAAAGAATACCACTGATTTTTACAGGTGTTTAATAAAGATAAGCTGAAAAAAGGGTTCCTATTTTAAGCTTGGTGATAGCTAAAAATGCATTCAAATATGTTCAAAAGCAATCTGAAGTCTCCTAAAAATGGGTGTTTAAAAGTATTCAAGAAAACAGTAAAAATGCAAATAATATTTGTCACATTATTGTAGGATATGGGACAAAAATGCTCATAAATTCAAAGAACCCTGCTGAGGCAAACGGCATTTCATTTAAATATGACTTTATTTCGGAGTCATTAAAACAGAAATAATGTTTGCTGGTTGCATTGTAAAGGTTACTATGAGAAAACAGCAAAAGTTTGCCCATAGTAGAATGTGTGGTGTAAGGGACTGTGCGCATAACTCCCTTAATTTTAGTTGTTATAACCCTGCCATAAGAAATAAAAAGACTTAATGTAATTGATAATTTGCTACTGTAGAAATACCACAGTGAAAATAATGAGGAAGCACCAGTAATTTCACGAATCTACATCCAATATTCCCTCCTTCATACACATTATAATGAGACTGATAAAAAGAAAAATAACAAAAAGGGTGACAAAAGTGACTGCTGACTTCCCACTTAGAAATGTGCTCAGTGCTGAGAAAGAATAAAGTACACAGTGACTTGTACTTCCTACAACATATATACAGCTGCTCTTGTCCTCCTGTTCCAACATTTTTCCTGCCCCCCCCCTTTTTTTTTTCTTGTCTGGAAAAATAAACTCACCTAATGGGGCCCTTAGGCTATACAGAATTAGGCTAATAAGCTGGTTTTAATAAAAACCCTAAATCACACAATTAGAAACATCTAATCTTACTGAAAATAGATGTTTTCTAGCTATAACAATGAAGAGCCTTCTGCAACTTGAGTTAAAAAGCTTTCATTTATGCAGACTGGCATAAGCGTGTCCACACTCACTTCTAGAACAGTGAAATAATGCTAGAAGACCCCCCAAGCTCTGGAGTTGCCATTTTGAACCTAAAACTGTCCACTGTAGTCAAACAGCAGTATGAATTGATGGTTATTTGTACATGTAAATGAAGATGTAGATGCACACGGAGACCTTGATTACACAGACATTGAGTCAGTGGCGTGACTACTGTGAGTGGTTTTTGAAGAAGGAATCAAATTAAGCAACCCATTAACCATCTGATGTAGGTAAATGAGCTCCTAGGTCTTAAAATTTGATCCATCTTGTTTTCCTCCACCTACTGCATCCATTTGTATTTGTAAAACTCAGTCATGCACATGCCTTAGTCTTGCTTAATTCTGTCACTGTCTTTGAATGCACCCCGTACAGCACTTTTGTGTGGTTTACATCCAGCTATGAAGACTTATTATGGTTCTGATACCAGAGAGTTAACATAATTTGGCACCGCACCCCACTCTGGAGCATGGACCTCCCTAGAGTGGAGAGTTGCAGCCTGTCCTGGCCTGGTGAGCCCACATGCCTGGTGGCGTTCACCACGCCTGGTGGCCTTCACCACGCCTGGTGGCCTTCACCACGCCAGCAGCGGTGGTGTGCCAGAGGGCTGGCTGTGGGGAGCTGGGCATGGCAGGTCTGCATGTGGCCCCGATTAGCATGGATTCCCAGCAGCTGGGAATAATTCTGGGAGTAAGGGTGGGTAACCAGGAAGCCTGGACACCCGCTGGAGGTAACCAGGAAGTCTGGACGTCTCCTGGAGGTAAAGCCTGTGCCCTCAAGAGCCTAGCAGTGCTGTGGCCTGGGCAGCCCTCCTGAACGAGGCTAGAAGACAAATGGTGCAGTCATTTCCCTCTTACTCATGAGGCCAAAGTCCCTCAACAAAACCACTCTCGTTTCTACCAAACGTCTCTTGTTTGTCGGCAGGACAATCCGAACCATTTCCTGTCTCTCAGACAAAAGATGTGGTCCTTTCCTGAAGCTGCTCTGAACAGAGCTTGGAATAACGCACGCTGGCTTATGCTGAAGACCTCCACAACAGCCCAGATATAAGTGGCACCAGTGGGTAGTGCAGCCTTCTGGAATCTTCATGTGGCCTACACAAATCTGTATTCAAGTTATTTTCTTCGAGCCTGAAATTGATTTGTGATGTTCTCTCTGCAGACTCACAATTTACATAATTTGCCATTATTTTTGCATCACACACTACTCCACTTCGTGGGCTAAATTCTCCTCCATGGAAGCAGTGAGGCGTGGGCTTAACTTTAAGCACAAGAGGTCCTATGAGACTTCTGTGCTACTGCTCACATGCTGCACTTAAGCATATGCTGATTTACATTGTTGTATGGTATCCTATACCTAATGTGGTTTTGCGCAGCTATTAATATTGGACACACAATATCTGCAAGAAGAACTGGGCTTATTGTCTCCACAGATTTGCGCTAATATAGCGGCGTCTCAAGACATCACATCATTTTCATAACAAGGAGGAGATTTAATTTCTGCAGATTTGTGTAAAAAACAATTTGGAAACTTTGCAACAATGATATTGCTTCCCATAAATGCGAAATCGGTAAAAAAAATCATGAGGCAAACAGAGCACACTTGCAATATTATTTTTTCTAGCTTAAGTACCAGCATTATTCAAAGACATTACACTGTTAAGTATCCAAATAATTCATTCATCTTAAGGATTGAAAGCATAATATTATTTTGTTAAATTAAGCTCTCTCTTTTCCAAATCCCTCTTTTCCACTTAAACTGAGGCAATATAGGCATCTGAAAATGAGTGTGCGCATAAGGCTTTTATTTTCACATTTCAGGTTTTGCACCATTCCAGCTGGGGCATGCCCTTGCCTCGTTGCTGAGTACCAAAATGCTTACTTTTGCGATTCCCTGGTTCTGAACACAAAACAAGCCTTGAGCTTTATCATCTCATTCCTACCTTCCATTGCTAGCAGGAGGGAGGAGGTTGGCGAGGGAAAGCGTCATTTGCCTTTAACTTACTGGCACCAATACAGTGTCTCCAGTTAAAAAGAAATGCTGATAACTGAAAGTGACTGTTTAAAATGATAGCAAAGATCAAAAGTTCTGACTACAGCAGGGTGTAGGGGGGTGGACAGCACAGTATTAAGCACACCATATTAATTGATGAACATCAGGACTTTGTGGTCATTTAACACTCCCTATAAATGTAGACTTGATAACAGTTATTGATCTCAGTTTTCCTGGAAGAGGATCCCTGGGCTCAGCAGTGAGCAGTTTTGCTTCTCTCAGTTCATAAATACCAGAACAGAGCTATTGCTCAAATGCCATCCTAACTGATGAAAATGAAGTAAAAGTGAAGCTTCAATGCAATGCTGAAGAAATACATGTGTACCTCCACAGGTTTTTTTGAGCAGGTATCCCAAGGTTTATATAGCCTCAAATTTCCTCATGGGAAATACAGAATTATCACAGCTGACCCTTGTTTCTACATGAGAATATTTTTTTTTAGTGAAAGCCTAGTCAAACCATAGAAGTAAATATGTCACTGTTTTTATTTAAACTGTTTATTGCTCTTCCTCGTATTACCACAGAACTGCAAATGATGAATTTATGAATTCATTTATGAATTCACCCAACAGCCTACAAGGTGCAAGTACAAGCTTCTCTGTTGCACAGGCAAGAAGACACAGGAGGGAATAGGAAGTACTTGGCTACTGCATCCCCAGCACAACTCTGTCACAAGAGGAAATAACGATGCTGAACTGGAAACAGCTATTGTCTCTCTCCTTTGGTTTGTCGCTCAAAACTTTTCCTATGTTTTTGTTCTTTCTAGCTTTTTCTCCCTAAAATTATGCTATGCTATTGGCTGGTCAAATCAGAAGCTGATTTCTAAATCATTCTGTGATACTGCCAGAAGCAGCTAACATCACTGATAATATACAACATGAATTAAACAGAAAATTAATCCTCTCTCTCACTCTTTCCATCTCCCCTTCCCCAAAATCAGAAGAACAATCTCTGCATCTTCTGACCCCTAGTTTGGATTAAACCTGGATATCAACAAAAGGACCTAGAAAGAGGTGCACATCCCCTTCTACACAGCTTTAAGGGAAAGCTACGCAAGTAGATGAACTATTGAACTCAGTGCTCTGTCTTAAAAATACGTTTCATTGGGATCGTTAATGCACATATAAGTACCCAAAAGATGTAACAGAATTCTGAAAAATGAATTAAGGTTGTATTGCCATCAACTCCAGCAAAATAATAAAAGTAGAGAGATTAAGAGGCAAGAATATCTTTCTGAATTGTAAAATAGGTTTATAGGTCTTCTAATAACAACTTTTACTCAAACCTTACATAAATAGGCTTATATGATACAAATATTATGTGGGCTATGTGGAAACTACAAGGTCCCTAATCATGTTTAGGGATTACTTGACAGAACAGAGACATTTCATTCCTATTGGACCTAGGGATTACAGCAAAGAAACATCTAATATTCCATTTTTTAATTTCATGCATTTTTTATTTACCTTTAATGATGCTGTATATATTCATCATCCTGAAATATTAAAACAGTATGAAAAAAGTAATAAATTGGTGGAAAATTTAGGGAATGGGAATGCAACAGCACGCAAATCATACACTATCAAGTGCTTGATACACATTTAAAATTACTGCCTAGTACAGCAAAGCCAAATTCCTGGCAGATTTCTGAAGCACAAAGTCACAATAAGAAGATCAGCAGAACAGACTGAAATAATAGAATATTCATCCCCCTAATCCATATGCAATTCTTTAGGGCTTTTTTTTAACAATGCATATGAGGTCTGACTGTATTCAGGATTTAAATAAGTTGTCTCTCTCTCTCTCCCTCACACACACAGGCACACATACATACACACACTCAGTATTTTTGTTAAAAGAAAGAAAAAAGAATGTATATAGTTATCATTTCTGCTCTAGTGCACCCACAATGACAAGGTTAGCACATCTCCTCACACCTCAGATGAAACAATAGCATTTTAAGCAACAAAAGTGTTAAAAGAAATACATTTATTCATACCACTGAAACCTCCTGCAACAGCTTTGTTGGAAGAAGGGGGCCTAGTTTGCCTGGGAAAGGTTTTTTTTTTTTTTTTTTTTTTTACTCTTTCTTACTTCTTTCTAAATAATTACTGGTTAATTTAAAGCAATTTCACATTTAGTTATTGGCAATAAAATTTTGAAACCAGTATTAAATCTTTGAGATCGTGCATTTCTCTCTAGACAGATGTAATTTTAGATCTAGTATTGTATAAAGGGACAGAGACCTAGAGACGAATAAATCATCAGTCAAAAGACAGATGCTGATGATAATAATGATACATGTAGAAAATATGCGTGAAGATGGACGATGGGGAGGTGTAGTATAAAACTTCCATTGCCATACAGGAGCTTACTGGATTACCTTCAAGTAGTGCAAAAGCCACAACAGAGTGACACATGCTCCTCCAAACAGCAGTATGAAGAGATTCATACCAAACTAAACTGATGTGCAAAGCTTGGGATCAAGCAGGTTTCGCACAAGTTTAGCTCTTTGATCAGGCTTCGGAGCATCAACACCACTGACAGGTTAGGAATAAAATGAATGCACCCAAACATGAGGCCTTTGTAACAGTAATACTGACATGGAGTTGCTAAATAAAGGTGCCTCTATGCAGTAATTACAGTGGCCACACACAGCAAGAGAATCCCTTGCCCACCACAACAGATCCTGTCACAGCTCTGCTAACGAGGTGAAGGAGCGCTAGGCCAGGTGATAGTGCTTAGAAGCCAATCTTGTAAATGAGACCAAAGAGCCACATCCTCCTGAAACCTGAATAATCAAATGTAGCTGCATGCTATTTGCAGTAACGGGCCTCAAGAGAAATGGCCTGGGCTGGAGACTGCTGCCCAGCATTGCCCAGGACTTTGAGTTCATACCTGGTGAGGGGCACACTGATTTAACCCCCTTGAAATTATGCTCATGTAATAGCCAAGCTGTAATATTAATTGGCATTGCTGTTGAAATTGCAAGATTATTGTTTTAAGTTGCTACAGATTAAACGAGCAATGTAAGAAGTATTTAATGAAAGATTTTCTTTTTGGTAAGGATCTGCTCCCTTTGATAAGAGCCTGCTGTGATTTATGCAGCCATGGTGCCAGGACCTACCCATACCGTGATAAATGCCTTCTTAAAAGGGTCTGTGCTTACTGTTATATACCTGTAAGCAATATGCACCTATTATTGATAGATTTGGGAAAAAAATCATAGCCATACTGAAATCAGCATGAACACTCCAGCAATGGCAGGGCTAGAACATATCCATCCTCCTTATGTTTCTTTATAGGCACATAAGCAAAAGAACAAGCATTCTGAGAAAGGACTTGATCTGTATGGGTGAGTAGGGTGTTGGAGTTGTGGAAGGAAACAGAAGACAAAGCATCAAACTTCTGCTAGAAAACATGATGAGCAAACCGGCTCTGTTAATGCACATTGAACTTTGGAGAGAAAGACTGACAGACTCCCTGCAGAGCTGTGTTGGACCACATCTAAATCTGAAAGGTATAAGGAGTTGCTGCAAACCTACCACATTTTAAAAGAGAGGGCAAGTACAGGTACAAAGTATCACTTATTTTTTATTTTTAAGGCTATAGAAGGAGGCAGAGATTTATTAAAGAGGAATAAAGGGCAGCCTCTGAAAATTAGGGTATGCTTGAAATACACAAGTATTCTTCCTCCTGCTGTCCTATATTTACAGGATTAGTGAGTCTTTATTTCAGTGAAGTTAACTTCTGCTTGTGACAGAAAGCTAGAAAAGAATAGGAAAGGCTTTGCCCAAATTTCAAAACTTTGTTCCAAGACAGAGGTACTAAAGCTTTTCTGCAAATGTTTGTAAACACTGCAAGCACTTTTTAGTGTGAGGAAACAAAATATTTCTTGTTCACACTATTCAGAGAAATGGTTCAACCATCTTCTTTGGAAAGGTTCTAAGCAAGCAACATGAGACATACATTTGGAATATGAAAGTTTAATCCTACTCATTAAAACACGACAAATTTATAATTAACTGAGAATGGAGTCAATAATGAGAACATCTTTCATTGTAATGATGTTGGTACTATCAGCTTGTAATATGGGAATACGCAATGGAAAGTAAAACATAATATGGAAAATAACAAGTCCTTTTTTAAAAGAAAATGGCCTGAAAGTTTTTACTTCAGTCCAATCTTTAAAACATAAATTTTAAATACTCACAAGTTACATTTTCCTGTCATCAGACAAGATAATACATTGTTTTCCTGTGATGAGGAATAATTCAAGGTCTTACATTGCCTGATTAATCTCACAACCAATATTTAGAAAAGGTTTCTCTTTGAGCTAATCAAACTTGACAAAAGCAATCTTCCAACTATGCCACATTCACTGATTTGTAAGATACCTCAAACTTGTGTTTTATTAAATGCAGCTTAAATTAGCAACAGCTCTAAATCCACTTGCTTATAACACCCTCTGAATCTCACAGACAATGTACATAAAAAGAAAACACATGCAGATCAAAATTATTAGGACAAACTATTTTTTTCTTAATCAAAGATGCCTTTCTAGTTAGATGCCATCCAGCCACATCTCTATGCTCATGTTATGTTGCACTTTTGGGGGGGTAGGTTCTGACGGTATCCAATTTGCTTCTGGAACTGAACTGCCTTGATCTTACTGGGTAACTTCTGTTCAATGGTTCTTCCAAATAAGGCTTATTTTTATACATCTGAATATGTAAAAATATATATATATATTTTTATACATATGAAGGAGGATTTGACTTGCTGACTTTTGCAAACTTTCAACGTACCATTTTATGATGTTCCTAGGCTTTCAGTATCACAAAATTATCATTAGGCCAAGGGATATTTCTACAGAAGAGCACTGTCATCATGGGACAGCTGCTACCATGAGGACTACTGTAGGATGCACTACAACACAAACAGGAAACACTGTGGGAAGCATGGAAACACCGTCACAATCTTTTTTTAACATTGGTAGTTCCCTTTTTTTTCTGTGAAAGGCCATACGCATGTGAACAGGATTTTCCCATGGTTTGGGAACCTGTTCAAATTTAGTTGCACAACCCTCAGCACTGAAAGAGACTCTTGAATTAGCACAGCTGAGCAGGAAGACAAAATATGGGAGAAGTATAGCATTAACTCGCTACTGAAAATACTCAAAAAGGAAATCAGGCTTTCAGCTTCTTCTTCTTATGTCACATTTAAGTTCTGGATAAATCTCTTTCTGAGCTATTGACTCCCCTCCATTTCTTCATGGTTGCATGCAACAGAGAAGTGTTTTTAACACAGACAATATGTGTTCAAATGATCTAATATAATACTTCATTAACAAAGACTCACATGTATCAGAAGTTGCTAGTGCAATTCTTTTTCAGACCTGAGGAAGGATAACCAAATATTGGGTAACACACTGGGAAGACTATCAGAGAGTTTCTCTATTTGTTTATATAAATGGGCCAATGCTTTAAAGCACTTCAGAGCACTTAACTAAAGCAAACAAGCACTTGAACTTTAAATATCTAGCAAGAGGAGCTATTGACAAGTATGACTTTACTTAGTAAATCCTAATATCTTTGTGAACTTTAATTCATACGGTCTCTTCACAAAGAGAAGCAGCAGACTATCTCAACTTCAGCTCCACTGCAAGGCACACAGTGAGAGGGGTGAGCAACTGCATATGCTCCTTTTATTTTATTTCTTTTTGTTAAACACGAACTGCCTTTTTTTTTTTTTTTCTCTCCCCTATATGGGGACCCTGGGCCCACGGTAGTCTTTAGAAAGCTGGTTCTGATGTTGAAATCAGAACATTATTCTCTCTCTCATTTGGCCTTTAAAGTGGGATTTCTCCATCTTAAGAACCTCCTTTTCAACACCTTGCTATCCACAGGCAACTAAGCATCGATCACAGAACATTTACCAAACACTGCCCTATTAACTCTCAACAGGTGAATAATGCTGTAGAAATAGCTTGCTACACTCAGTAAAAACAGAGCAAAAGCATTGCTTTGGTAAGTGGTCATGTAATGGGGTTAATTTCATATGCATCTTTTTGGTCTTCATCTCGTAAAACACTCCCTAGCTACTTCATTGTATACAATTACAGTGGTCACTTCTCGATCAAGAAGAGTGTGATTGGATGCACATATACATTTCCGCTGAGAAATCAGCATCCAAAGAAATAATCTAAATTATTATTCTGTTGGTTTGGACAGTACTTTTTTTTCCCCTTTGCAACAGTATGACTTCATGCAGGTCAAGTACCATGCAGCTTCATAACTGGACTTTCTGCCAAATCAGGTTTGCAGCTATACTCTGAGAAACAGTGAGGATTTACACAGTTTGAGGACAGGTCAGCGGCAATTTTCAGAAGGAGAATACCACCAATATACACCATGTCAGCTCAAGCACTAAGTTTGCACTGATAACCATGAAGGCTGTACTTAAGCTTTTCCATCCAGCAGCACGTACGTCCCATTGGCAGAACCTCCTGCCAATGTACAACTCATCCTGCAGGACTCTTCGCTTTTTATTTCTCTCTGAATTTGTTTTGCATGCAGTCTGTGTAACATAGCAGAAGAAAGGTGATGGAATAAACCTTTACTTTTCTTTTGTTGCTATAACTTAAGAGAAAGAACATAAAATATTTTTAAGCTATATTATGGAGTTTGTGAGACGCACTGGGACTTCATTTTGCTAACTTTAGGTTTCATGTTTTCCTCAACACAAAGCACGTTTTGAAAAAGTTTACAGAATGGTCCATAAAAGTTTACAGAATGGTCCAAAAAAGTGCTGGGAGGAGCAGGTGTTGCTTGTGTGTGCACATCTGTAGAAATGCGTGTAAATTTGGTGGTATTGGCTGTTAAAGATTTGCATGGGCCAGTCTGGTAATGAACACTCTTCAAAACCCTATTTTGCTAGGAAAAAAAAAAAAAGGAAAAAAAAAACAGAAGAGATGCAGTTGAGCATATGAACTACTCAGAGATTAGGCTTCAGTCTAGGTACAGTTCCTGAAGGAAAACAGCTTTGAAAATTCTTTGAAATACCCTTTAAATTATAATTGGGTTTTAATACATAAAACAGCCAAGTAATTTAAATGTTTGGAAAAGAAAACAGTCTTTCCTAGAGTTTATGAAGTGATAAGCCTGTTTCTTATGATTAACTATGAATCCTGATTTCAAACATGACCGTCTAATAGCACATGCTCTCCATAGCTGACACTGTAAGATCATACAGTTTTTACCAAATGAATATTCCAGGGCCCAATTCTGATATTATCCCGCTGCTCTCCCCTCCCCTCAAGTAAGCAGTTTGTTTTTTGTAGAAGTATTTTTGCTTCCTACTCTTAAACAAAAAGTGAAAAAAAAAATATTAAAGTTATTTTTGGGGTGCTCTGCTCATGACACATTTCAATCTAGTTCATGAAGAAAGTCAGATTTGGATGTACAGAATGCATATCATGATGTTCCCACAGGAAACTGAAAATAAACAGAAAAATAGAAGTGTTCAAGGATAATACGGTGCTCTCTTATTTAAAGAAAAATTCTTAGTAGTGAATGTATATTAGAAAGACCATTGAAGTACAGCCAGGACAGCATAAAGTATTTTTCTGGGTATCAATATCCCAAATAATATACCATTTCAAAGCAGTGACAAAAAAAAGACTATGTCAAAAGAAAATGTAGCTCAGTTTTCAACACACTGTAAGTAACATGATCAAATTTAGAAAGCCCTCCAAGTTCCCATGGTTTTTGTAGAAATGAATTAAAGGAAGAAATTAAAGAACAGAAGAAAAACTTAGACAACATGAACTGAGAAAGAGACAAGAGCAGTGAAAAGAAACAGATACAGGGAAAGTACTGGTCTACTTTATTCTAATAATAGAGTCATCAGAGTATCTGCATGCACTAACACCTAATTTGAGCATCCTGAATTCTGATCCTGATTTCCAGAGATGGCAACTACATATTTAAAAAAAAAAAAAAAAACACTTAAATTGCTCATTACTAGAAATAGATTGATTTGCATGAGAAAGGTACAGAGTTAGATTCCCATTTCATTTACGAACGTTAAGATCATAGACTGAAATCTCTAAGTAAACCCTAACCCCCAGATTAACACTTTCTGCTTGGTGGCAGCAGCATCATTGCCCCTGGGAACTGGACTGCATGGAGCGGGCCCAGCAAAAACTGATCAAGGGCTTTGGAGATGAGCATGGGACCCTGCAACTCTGTTCTGAATTCAAAGACAAGCCAACAGGGAAACATCAGAATGGGAAAAGTGAGAGGCTGGAACGTACTTGTGTCGGTCTGAGCACCTGACAACACAGGTCAGTCTTGCAAGCAGCTCGATGGTCAATAAGTAAGGACCATTCAGTGAAGGCACAAGGATCAGCTCACGTGGAGCAACATCCAAAGCTGCAGTCATGCTCTACTTTTCTATTTCTTGTTGGCTTTCTCCCCTTCAGCAAAACTTTCTGGCAGGGGTGGTCAGCTGCTTTGCTTATTCTTATGTATGCGAATTTAGAGTGACCAAAGAAAAGGGAGTTTATCCTAGAAGCCAGGTAGGAGTAGTCCAGTATGGTGTGTGCTGGGGACAAGACATGCTGACTGCAGAATAACAGCCCTCATCTTCAACTCTGTTATTTATTTATTTATTTGGGGGGGGGGGGGGGGGGAGATGGGAGGGAATGGACGCTAAATTTAATATAAGCAAATCACCAAGATATTAGAAAAGCAGGAGCTAATTTACCTGCTTCTTTAGAGAATAGCTCGGGGATCTAAGTTATTGTTTTCCCATACTTTCAGCTCAACTCTAAATATTACATTGCCAGAATCATCATCCCCTGGACACTACATGTGAAAATTCCTAATTAAGCATTTTTGTGCTTTAACACTTTCTCTAGGCACAGTTGCCCAAATAGTTAAGACCCACCTCAATGATCATCAGACCCATGCTGAAATTTGGCATTGCCCCTTGTTTTGCAGGGGAGAGTTTGTTTTACCCTGGATAGTGGCTTGTCAGCTTCTAGGACAGTCAGCCACTAGGATCTTTCTCATCTGCAAGTACCTAGCACGTTTCCTTGTTTTAACCAACTGCACAGTTATAGCAGCCAAAATGCATTTATTTAAAATTAACAACTAAAACCCCGCATCCAACCACCCTGGACTCTTGGAAAGTTCAAGAGCAGGACCAAAATTTGTCAGGTCGGCTTGCAGCCCATGTGAGCAGCAGCTCACGTTTCATCCCTCTGAAGCGATACGCTTCGAGAGGTGAACCACACGCTCCTGGCTGCGCTCTCCCACCACCCCAGCGGCTCCTGCCAGCATGTTTCACCAGACAAGTGCACAGGAGAGGGCACGAATCCCCTTCGTCAACTCACCATCCTTTTCTAGTCACATTCACTACGCATTGCATTAGAAAATCGTAACGGTGTTAAAATATTTTGGCAGGATTTGTTATGGCCAGATCACTCACTTCCTTTGGGACACACAAAGCCTCCTCTGGCAATGAAACAGCCAAAATGTCAGCAAATCCTATAGAACAAAAAAGGGTCCGTCAATGTAAAGCCTAAATGAATCTCTATTAAAAAACAGAAATCAAACAAACAAAAATATGCATAACAAAAATACACGTGCATAAAGAGAAACAGTCTAGAAATATTCACTTTTTATTAACATTTTCTTTTTCCACCCTCCAGAAACTTTTTAGCAGCATTACAATGTATTCATCACAAGGTGCTATTAGAGCACAAGCTCACTCCGAGTGTTACCAATTCGCGGACAGATTAGAGGGCACATTAATAACATAGTTAATATGAAGTGTTTAGAGCCTTTACGTCAGTGACAAATACGACTCAGCCAAATTTCCTGACCATTGAGGCCACGGAGGAACAATTTGGTAGATTTCATCAACAGCTCTAATTATGTTCCTGTCAAGTCGAGAACAAAGTAATCCATAACTGGGGGGCTGCTCAGAGACAGTGGCACACAAGAGTAATTTATGCCCAAGACACAGGCCCCTTGCTGTAGTTAGTGAGCACAGCGCCTGACTAACAAGTGGGTTCAAAAAGGAATTTATTAGGAAAAACGCAGCCCACCGGCTGCGAGTGGCTTGTCAGGTGCAGGCTTATGAGGTGTTACATGGCAAAGTCTACAGGCAAGCCTCTCGTCTATGCAAGCATCCCATATCCATGCCCGCCCCTGCCTCTTTGGGCTTAAAAAGTGGGTTTTCAGCCCAAAGCATTGCTCAGCAGGGGAGTGGGACCCAAGGACCGGTGAGCACATGGCCACGACCCCGTGCTTCAGAAAATCTGTTCAGTCCTCGGGACACGGGCAGCACCGCGAGGCAGAGCGGATGCCCTTTCGCGATCCTATAAACAATGCACTAATGAAATACCCAAAGGGATTATTAGTAGCAGTAGCCTAAAATGCCACCGTACACTACACATTTCCTCCCACAGCCCAACTATGAAACAGACTGGGGAGGGGTGCAAACAGGGGAGAAGCCGTCAGGTAATTTTGAGTCATTTTCCAGCGTGATCTATATCGGGATGCAGCCTCTGTGCTTTCAAGCAGGATAATTTCATACGTGACACTTGTTGCATTTCACAAAAAGTCTCTTTCGCTTGGGATGGGCTACTTTCGTAAGTAGTAAGATGTTAGAGAAAACAGTGTTATGCATTGCAAATGTAATTAAGAACAGTATCTATAAACCTTTGGAAAAAATAGCAATAAGGAAAGTTAGACTTAAAACATTTCTCATGTGACAAACACCAAATACAGAATGGATTTTAAAGCAACTTTCTGAAGTTAGCTGTGAGCATACGCTCTTGTCAGCAGTCTCAGGTTTTTATTTAACAAGGCAAAAAACACAGAACTTAAAAAAAAAAAAATAAAGTCATTTTACATCCCTTTCTTTGATACTGAAGACCCAAGCTAATAAAACCAGTACCAGCAGCCGGAGGGGAGTGGAGCCCAGGTGAGGGGAGCACTCAGACAAGGCCCACTTTGGAGACTGACCTGCATGGGGGCCCGGGAAGGTCACTTTCTTTTTCCTAAGTTCCTCACTGGTAAAATAGGCACCAGCACGTATAGGGAAGGACATTGTCCCCACGTGACGTATCTTACCAATGTATTTTTGAATTTGCTTCACCGAACTACGTCATAAACAGTGGCACAGAGTGAACGCAGGATGTGTCTGGGAAGCACTACACAAAACCCCTCAACCTCTTCTTTCATGCTTTGCTAAGGTGTCTTACTCAAATTTGCTTGAATACATCTGAACCTGTAACTAATCTGCTCTTCGGTTTAGGGAATTCCCCTGCACCTCCGGAGCCGGATGGTATCAGTCTCTTAGGACAGACGCACTTCACAGACTTACGACTACTTGCACCTTACAACACTTTGCATCCAAGGATAAACAACAGTCAAACAATACATCACAAACACTGATGGCTTCAACCTCACAGTGAGGCAAAGCAAAAAGGGAAGGACACAATGTTATTCTGCAGACGCGAGAAGAGAAAACTCTGGTAAATCACCCGGAGGGTAACCCAGGAGCCGAGCAACGCTGGACTTCATAATTCCCCCACTCGTGATTCAGTCACAAGACACGCTTCCTCTCCTGGTGAAATGTCATGCTGCCTCATGCCTCCGCTACAGAACACATTTTAACCAAGTGTAGCGAAAGCATGATGATCCCATTAAGTATCTAACATCTAATACCTTGTGAAAACTAATTTAGTGCTTTATCAAATCTCTAGTTTGTATGTAGAGCATAAACTGGCTACATTTGCTAATAGGGCAGATTGACCCATCCCATATATTATCAAAACACATCAAAGTCTGCTGGAGGACATAGCCTTAGCTACTTATTATCCTCTGCATTAACTCTCTCACCAGCTACTCGACCAATACATTTCCCTGCAACACATCTGTCACGATTTTGCAGAGAAATCAGCAATTCTGAGCAGTGCAGCGGTCAGAGACAGATAACAGGACTAAACCCATCGTGGCCGCTCGACTTCACAAGCTACTGTTAACTGGCACAAACAGAAACCTGCCACGCCAGCCTTGCAAAACAGCACTCCACTGCCAGGCCCCTGAGATTCGCCCTCTTACTTAGATTTGTATTTTTAGAGCTTTCGTCATTCACATGATTTCTTCAAGATTTATTACATACAAGAGAGAAATAAAGTTACATGCCAGCAGCTTCAAATTTACAAGATGATTTTTTTTTTTTTTTTAAAGCAGAAAAAGGGCATCTTACACAGGAGAACATGTGGCTTAGTAATCAGGAAAGAAAGTGCCAGAATATTACTAATAATAATGTTAGCAATATTAGATCAAATGAGAACATCTTTGTTGGCTCAGATGCTGTGCAGTCGTATTCCTGCCTGTGATACATTTAGGGTATTATTTGTGACACTGTATAATGAATTGTAAATTTTGAAGCCACACTTCTTAGTGGCTGGGAACTAACATAAATGGCAAAGATACTTATTTATTTATTTATTTATTTATAATTGCTACTGTTCTCTGTTAGGTAGTATTTGTCTTTGCCTGGAAACCCTGAGCCATTGTACATGGGACCTTAGCAGCCTTTTCTGACTACCTGGCTACCTGAATTACCAATTATTGCCATAACCCAGAAGGTAATACTAGAATATTCCTGAAGAAGGCCAAAACATACTCTCCCTTCTAAAAGAAACCAAATCCACTCCAATGAGAAAATTCGTCTTTCACTTTTCATAAGTGACTGTATATAGTTCTAAAATATAAGCGCATCTCTAGTCATTCACATTGTATTCTACAGCTTCAATCATTTTCTTTTTCTATAGACAGTTTGTCAAGCTGTTTTTTTTTTTTTCTTTTCCCTTATAAATTCTAGCCCTCCATATCTTTAAACACTAGTATAAACAAGTAAAAGGTATTTTGGGGTGTATGAGGGTTGTTACTAGAAGTTTTCTGTTTTCTTGGTGATTTCAGAGCCCATTAATGATGGGCTCATTTCTCACCCAGAGAATATTAAAACCTGCTTACAGCCCAGCTGTGGTTTAGTATCACCAACCCAAGCAGGCCAATACAGAAAGTCTCCTGCTGGGTAAAACTTCTAACAGGTGAACTTCTGGCTGGGGGAATACATCAAACAGAAAACAAAGAAGTGGCCAGTGAGTTAAAATATGACAATTCTATGCTACGGAATTTAACTGCAAATCTTTGGAGCTTTATCCCCCCACTTCCTTCCCTCCCTCTTTTTTTTTTTTTTTTCCTTCTGTTTTTGTTTCAAAATCACAGGAACTATGCAGCCTAGCAAGACTGTAATCACTCAGCAGGAACCTGGCACAAGGACAATACAGCCACCAGCCAGGCAGCAGGAAAATGAAGGAAATCTCTCTCTCCCTCCCCCTATGTTGCTTAAAAGAGGCCCGGCATGAATGAATCTTCCCGGTAGCCACCAACAATTTCTTATTCCTTCCGAGCAATCATCAATTTCAGCATCAAGTGGTTTAGTGGATCCACAACTGGTAGTGGCAGCGGAGTAAGCCCAGCATGCAAGCGTTTTGGCTAATTTAAAACCCTTGTGCTGCCGAATCAAACATGACAAGACAACAGTAAAAAGAGAGGCTATTATCCCAAATGAGAGTCGGCGGATGGCTGAAATTGGCTTGAGTGGCAGAGACAAAAGAGGTGAAAGGAGCAGGGACAACCAGGCATGATAATACCAGATACAGCACTCGCTTTTTCCCCCACCCCCTGTGCATCCACACATATCACTACAAGGAGGAAGAAAGGCAACGTTTCCAAGTTCCACACTGCCAGGCAGAAAAAAATTCACGTAAAAGGATACAAAATAAATTAGTAGCTGGTAAAACATTTGCCCCATGGGGATGGAGAACCTTAACTTACAAGAGACGTTGCCCCTGCGATAGAAAAGCTAGCGCTCTGAACAGTAAAACTGTCATTTCCTACCTGAATTAGTGTCCTGCTGCCCAAAGTTCATTACCGTGAGTTGAGGATCGGAAGCACTGATTTAGGACAGAGTAACCTTAAAACGAGAATAACCTGTGGCGCGGCTACCAGTGAATGGCTGCTACCTGCAGAGAGCTCACCAAGCGCCCAAATCTCAGAGAGCTGCTAGGGGAGGAAAAGTGGAGGGCAGAGGAATTAATTTTGCAAGGCATTTGGGAGGCCACGAGCAGACTGATGATGTTCAGAGCCGTGAACCCTGGTGATGGCTTGCAGCTCACAGAATGACGACCTGTGGGATCACTGGAGAGCAAGCAAGTTGTCTTTTGCAAGATTAACAATTTAAAAGTGCTGAAATTAATTTTGTTTAATAGCTGTGGGTGCAGACTCCTTACAAAGTAGGTTGCAAGGTCAGCAAGCCTCCTAAAGACTTTTAAAATGCAGCTTTTTATAGGGACAGTAGATTTAGGGTGGCTTAGGGCTTAAAGATCTAAAAAGCAAAAGAAGTGCAAAAGGTCATTTCCTACCACTTCCAAATCTTGGGTGAAGACATTCTTTATCTCACTTTTCACTCTGCAACATGCATTTACTGGTGCATTCAACGCTACTTGAAGCAGCATGGGCTTCTTAAGCAGACAAGGTGAAAAAGACAGTAAAATCAAATAAGAGAACCAGACTAACGAGAATGTAGCAGGCTCCTCAGAGTCACACTGGAACGTGTCTACCTGTGTTGCAAAGAGTTGAGGGAAGGAAAATAAAAAAGGAGAATAAGAGACTGGGAGGAGAAAGGCAAGGGCAGGGAGAGTGCTCACCATCCCGGAGCAGTTCGCCTGTGATTCACATTGCTTCCTTACGTGAGGCCATTACTCTGTAAAATACTGTAATTTTACAGAGTGTGCGAAGGAGCAGCTGGGCTTAATGCTGAAACCCAGATCAGCCATTCAAGAGACACTTGCTCGGCTTCACAACCTAATACACGTGAGCTATTGCAACATATCAGAATAGACTGACTATAGCTCCATTATAGGACACTTTTCATCCTACCCTTTTGTAATAGCATCCAACAAATGGCATAGGTAGAGTTCATAGCGAGTGTAGGTTTGGGAAATGGAAACAGTGCCTCTTCTCTACACCACTGCGTAGGAGGGTCTACAGACAGTGCTGCCTTGACAAGCGTCCCCATGGTGTGCAGCTCTGTGTGACAGAGGGGCTCAGGAATTCAAGCAGGATTCCAATCCTGAAGAAATTTGCACACACACACACACCCCATGCAAAAAATAACTGCCCAATTTGGTATTTATACATATCCACCTGGGGTTCCCCAGGGAACCAAGAAGCCACAGGAGAATCTGATCACAACGGATACAGCACACAGGTTCATTTCAACGTGCTCACTTCTCTTAAATCCTTTCCCCCCACAGCGTGAGGGAAGCACTGGGTTCACACTGCGAAGGACAAAGCCAGGCAGAGGAGGTGCACGCTTCTGACACGCAGCACATCACGGGATCGCGGGACAGGCAACTTTCATCTGCTCCTCTGCCAGATCCGGGCAAGCAGAATCGCCTTCAGTGTTCGGGGCAGCCTGTATCAGACAAACGCGTTGTCCTGCGTAATGACACCGAGTTGCTACGGCTCTGCAGGCGGAGGGGGCCATTTCCCTGGCAATGAGGTAACTGCCGGTCATTAGAGAGAACAGAATTAATTCAGCCGCAAGCTCATCTCTGACGGTGGCCGAAGCGAGCACACCAGCCATTTTTCTCTGCCCGTTCCACAGGGAGTTAGAACAAAGAAAGAGGCCCCTGAGAAACACTCGAGACACCACACGAAAATCATTTTAGATGCATATTAATACTGCCACTGAATGCCGTGTGTTTTCAAGCTGACACATGCTGTCGTATGTAGTATTTGTTCCCTTTTTAGTCTCAAAGTTGAATTCATATCCTCACACAGCACTTCAAGAAAACCCCAGTTCACAGTTCAGCAAGGCACTGCTTAAAAGGCAAGCCTGATACAGGTCCTTAGGGCACCTCATCCATCCTGCACTTGGATGGCATTCTCCACCAAGGGACCCCATTAGGAAGGAAGGGCAAACTGAAATCCTAACCCAAAGCAGTCTGAAACAGCACCAGCATACTCGTATAGCAGCGATGGATGAGACTCCATTTGTCTTCAAAGCATGGGAAGCCAATATATCTGCTTCACTGCAAACTCAACTTTACTTTCCAACCTTGTAGTGTACTTAAAGCAAAAACGTAGATCAGCTTTCTGTCTGGGGATAAAGCAGCAGAGAAGTGTCACCCAAGGCTCCAATTAAACAGATGGGAAGTGACGCACTTATAGCGCAACTCCATGCAGCAAAACACCCCAAGATACAGTGTCTGTGTTACAGATCAATTGCCCAGGAAGGCAGAGCCACAACCTGCAGGTTTCCTCTCCCCTCCATGTAGTAGAGCAACTCAGAAGCATCTTGTGCCGGTATAAAGCGTGCTGGAAAACGCAGCTGCTGTAGGAACACTATCAATGCTGGAGATATCCCAGATCCTACTCTCCCTACAGAAGGTTAGGCCCTTCCAAGCAGGAAGAAACATTATGTTTGTTCTATGGCCAAAGTAATTAGAGGCTTACCTACAGTACTTCATATTTCTCCTTTCATAAAAGAGCTTTGTGCTGTTGTTGAATGAACTGAGTATGAGGCTAGTGTTTATCTGGACAAATTTTGATCTGGCTAGCATAGCTACAACTTCACTCCCTTCAGGAAAGGTGATTCCTTTTATACCAGGTCTGCATATGGCCAAGTGAGCTTCCTTCAACATCGTTTTCTAAAATATTTAAGCTTAGATAGGTGTAATTCCCTCATGAATGGTATGTAGGTACACATTTTGGGGTATACTACATTGCATGTTAGTTCGCCAAGTATAGCACTGAAACATGAACTCTTCATCACATTCTTCATCTGTGGATGCAGTTTCAAGGAGAACAGTCCATATCTCATTCAAATGCTTCCAAGGAGAGATTCAAATACTGTAACATGAAAAAGGTCTGGTAGAAAAGAACTATTTTTTTGAAAGCTTGTCACCTGTTTATAGGAATCTCTAGCCAGGGCTCTTATTTATTTTTCGTCAGCATCTACTGTTGCAGATGAGATCCTCCTATCCCAGGAACCGCACAGGTTCAAAGAGAGAAGACCACCATGACCAATACATACTGCAATTTAAAGAGACCAGTCAGGCAGCTGCTAGGGACTGAATATATGTTTCTTCTGCTCCAGCCAGGAGCCTAAACTTAAGGTTATCCTGTCCTAGCATAGCACCATATCACCTCTAGTGCCAATTTGGCTGACCGGAACTGTATATATCTACCTGCCTATTCAATTCATATCAAGAAGAAAGCAGGAGGAAAAAAACAGCAAGGTCAGGTACTTACGTATGAGCAACATACCTCACATGAGGAACAGCTACCTCACGTGGACCCAAACCAACAACAGAAAGCCTTCTGACCAGTGTGCAGTTAGTTGTTAAACAGTCAGCCACTCAAAATGCCAGACCAATTCTCTTACTACCTGGACTCAAAATCACAAAAGTACCTCCAACCAAAAGCCTTTTGTGCATATGCGGTTATTCTCCCTGTAAATCCACAGAGAATATGAATCTAGGTATTCTGCTAATCTACAAAATCTAGTTAGCACTGAGCAAAGATGGAGTTAGATTCTCTGACACTCTATAAAGATTCACATCCTCAGTGACTGCAAAAACTGTATGGATGAGATGTCTAATCAGACTGTCCCAGACCTCCCGTTTAAACTCCTTGCCTCAAATTTGTCTCCTTTTTATCCTACATGTCACACTCTTAATTGGTCCTTGCCCAGCAGAAGAGTGGGAGAAACTCAGGAACCATCCTCTTCACTCCACTTCTCCTTTAGATTGTACATGTTTCTCATAAAACAGAAAGTGCTGCCTCAGAAGCTTGCTTTTCTCAATCTGTAATGTTCAACAGACCCCTAAAGGTCTTCAAGATCTCCACAGCTCTAGAAGATGACAGTGAAACAAGTTCTACTGCTCCCTCACTATTACTGGGCCTTGGCAGCTTTTCCAGCCCACAGCGTGGCACTATTTTTGAATGACTTCTCTGAATGAAGAGTGCGGAGAGGAGAAAGTTGGAAAGACAGAAATGAGAACTTGGCGGGGGAAAAAAAGAAAAAAGAGGCCTAAGTCAGACAATCACAGCTGCAAAACGATTTCTGCTTCTGACACTGTGTGACACAGTGGAAAAGAGCTTGCTTCTTGCTTTTCCTCTGAAACACAGAAAAAGACAGGCTCTGATAGTGAATTTGTAGCATACTATATGCATATATATTGCTATACCTGGGATTATTAAGCATCAGTTGCAGGAAAGACATCGAGGACTCACAAGCCATGGCCACGAATCTGAACATTAACTCTCTTCACTTCACCACCTTCCCTCCTAACAACCAGGAGACCAATACCATACCAGTAACTGCCACAAATGCTTTCCCAAAACCATGCTAAGAGTCAAATGAATTGGATGCTCATTGCAATGCCGAGAAAAAAAACTGTTTTTTTGTCAAAAAACTTTGCTGCAGTCACCTTTGAAGCCCTGTCTGTACCACTGGGACAAAAACACTCCATACCGGGAAGAGAAACATCAAGAGGGTTTTATGATGCAGTGCAAGGAAAAAAATAATTTAAGAAAAAAAAATTTGCTACATGTCCCATACTTCCCAGTGATAATTTTTTGAAATAAAGCCGCCTTCTACCAGTAGACATCTCCCTTGTTTTCAACAGGTTTTTAGGTCTAGCCCACGCAGAGGATTTCCATGCCAGCTGTTATTCTAGCACCATTAAGAATACTGAGTGAATTAATCAAACCATCCTGATCCACAAAATATCAAGGAAACCTGAAGCCCAAGATGAACGGTGCAGTACACACAGAATTAATTTTGTGTCTGTTTTCCCTCAGGTGCACAGAGCGGTCATTAGAGAACAGTCCAAAGGAGCTGAGGAAACTCATTACTGATGTTGCAAACAAGCATCGAGGGGCAGTTTGTTTGTTTCTATCTTTCCCTTTCACACAGGGACGAAGCACGAAGAGACTTTTGGGACCCAACTGTATCAAGGAGTGGGAACGAGGTGCCTCCAGCCCTGCTCCATAAACCATTCCATCAGCACAAGTCTCCAGCAGGTCGGAGACGGACTAACTTTTCCAAGGTATTAAATTAAAAGATGTTGAATTAAGTTAAACGCCCCACATTGAATTGACATTTCCCTTTTTTAATGCAAGCTAAGATTGATGAAAAATACCACTTATCTACATTAAGGGTCAAAATATCCAGCAAAAGAAGCCTCTGGTTCAGCGCGTCAGAGCAAAGTCAGTCTTACATAATCCGAGGACCAGGACGCGGATCACATTCTGATGATCCAATTAATGGTGGGATACTTTGCAATCAGCCAGGAAGCAAGGCCCCTAACAGATTGTGGGGCTGTAACATCAATTTCTTAAGTGCATTTAAAGGATTACAAATGTTAGTCCTGGCTTGAGATTGAAACACCTATTGAGGTGCTCTGAACCACATTACAGTAATTGGGTACCTGAATTAATGCCATTTCTTCTGATGGGTGAGTTGAATACATTGGAATTACGGGTTTCTTTTGCTGTATTTCACTTTCAGCCTTTTTTTTTTTTCTCCTCAGAACATAAATCTGAGGCAGAATATCTCTTTTTATCTAGTTAGCTTTAATTACAGCCCTGAGGCACCCAAGTACTGTCCTAATTTTACCTTCTACTTTGTTTGGGTGCCTTTTTTTTTTTTTTCCCCTTATTTTACCACACAATGACATTAAGACAGGAATAAAGCTACTTTTCTTGAGGCTTTGTTGGGGAGTAGGGGGGAAGACTGTTGAGAGACAGAGAAAGAGAAGTCTTTCTTTTCCTTCCCATAGCCCTCTTGCACTATGTAAACCTTTTTATGCATGCACCAGATACCGTTTGCAGTGTTTTACACCTCCAGAGAGCTAGAACCAGGGCCGCCTCAATTAGTCTTCTATTCCTTCTGAGGTCAGTTCAAGTAAAGGTCTCAATCATATCAAATTGGCAGGAATGCTAACTACCTGGGTATTTCAGACCATCCAGAGTTCAGCTAAAACATGTAGCTGGTTTCAAGCGTACTCTGTGAATATAAACTGTAGGCATAAAACTGTACGTGTGTGCCAGAGACTACACTTACGTTTAAAATAGCTTAGGGCATAGGGTTGTTTGTAGAGTTATCCAGCCACCACCTCTGTTAGACTGCAGCATACAGCATAAAGGCTGCACACGCTTTCCTCTTGTATCATATGAGTTTTGATAATTAGTGTTATAGCAGGGAATTCCACCCAGTTTTGCCCTCAGCCTATGTGGCACTGACATTTCAGCGACCTCAGCAGTGGTTTCTCACTTGCAGCTAACTGGAACAAACACAGCCACGATATAAAGACCAGGCTGTGAAAAAAAAGGGGAGGGAAATGGAGTGTGGTATTCCAGATATTCCAGTGCACTCTGTAAATTTCATTTATCTGGTTACAGCACATCACGTTTAGATACTGCTTTAATTACTCAGTTTCTCCAGGTCTATTAATAACTGAAGTTATAATGTACATATACAATGTATTATACACACACACTTTTTATATTCCATACATATATATCTCCTAGAGATATTCCAACTTTTGGTCCTACATTCAGGATTCCATAAGAAACTGTGATTCCACAGTGATTGTGCTTTAATTTTGGGTTTGCTTAAGATAACTGTAAACAGAAAAGATACAGGAGCTATTTATCTTCATTGCTGGTTAAGAGGAAATCACAGCGTATACCTTCAGGGAGCTAAGGAAGCACAATGATTTAACTGGCATATGAAGGAAAGAGACAGCTTCTAATTCAGCAATACAACTTCCTGACTCTCAGGGAAAAGCAGTTTGCATGCTTTTGTCAGGTAGCCATTCACAGTTAACTGTGTATTTTTGTTTATTTTTATTTTCTACTGCATAAAAAACAGTAGATTAGGGAGGGATCACTGGGGACCATTCAGCGGTGCTCCTTGTTTCTCTTGAATGTTTTTCAGTGTTCTTTAATTTCCCTTCCCCACTAATGTGGAAAATTCCTAGAGTTTAGAAATAATCTTTGTGAAGCACAACAAAACCTACAAACTAGTTCCACATAGGAGGTGATTAATCAGAGGACAGACATAGCTTCACTGTAGGGCCACATGACAACGCACGGTGTAATGATTTAAGAAAAAAAAAAAGCAACAGTATCTTGCAGATATCAATTCAAATTTCAGAGTAGTTTTTGATTCATTAGATCATGCTCGTTGAAATGATTTACATACAGATAATGAAAACGCAAGCCCCAAGGAGTAGTTAGCTGTTTAGCACTGTATACATTTCATATAACCATTTCCATACATCTAGTTTTAAATTCATTAACAAAAATTAATTGCTACCCAGTGGTCTACGTTGCACAGCACGTAGCTTTGATATACTTTCTAAATTACTGCTTTTTATCACTCCTCCAATGATCTCACAGACAAAGTTAAATTTTGCTCTCCTGAAAGAACTGGGTAAAAATTCATAGCAAATCTCATGTTTATTATAGTTAGTTAGAATTAGCAACTGAGCTTGAGGAAATATTTGTCTAAATTTTTTCCTTATCGCCCTTTGGAAAAGACAACGTGATGCCCTTAGGACTCTACCGCAGAGACACAACACAGCTCACTAACTTCCCTTTTGGACCCGATCCAGAACGTATTGAAGTCATATGGAGACTTTTCATTGACTTCAGCATTCTGTACTTCAGGTCTTCCAGCCCCCATTGTCCTATGTCACTCCCCCCCCCCCCCCCATCCCCTTACTGAGCTTTGCTGTGTGAGCCTTAACTGTGTTGTTACTGTTGCAGCACATTCAGCATGAAGGTATCTCCAAATGTGTGTCTCTCTCTTTTATTTTTAACACAGCTTAGATAACAAGAAAAAAAAAGTTATTTTTCTTAATTAACTAACAGAAATTGGTCTTGGATTTTACAGATGAGTTATAATGATGGGGGGAGGTAAGGTTTGCTTTTTAGTAATACCACGTAACGGATAAAAAAAAAATAATAAAAAAAAATCTTTCCACACTCTTTCCATCATATTTCACAAATATTTACAGTGTACACCTCAGGTTTGAAATAAGCCAGGGAGAACTAATTCATTGTTTACACTTGGAATCCGAGGTGGCCCAGTCCCATAAGGGCAGTACAATGCACTGTATCTTTCCATTCTCAGTACTTATCTTAATCTTAATAACTAGCCAGACAACTGACTCCAGAGTCCTGGGCTTATCGACTGGAATTCGTCACATGCACACAGGAGAAGACAAGAAATGCATTATATAACAATGCCATACAAATCATTATCTTTTAATATTTAAAAGTATGTATTCAAAGTCTGATACGGAACCATTTTGGTTGAACTCAATTCCACTGGTTGTTATTAAATTTGATAGCAAATGAACAAAAATACACTTGTAACATATTTATCTGCAAAAGAGTTTATTTGCAACAGATCAAAAGGCTGCTTCTTACTGCATTTTAGTTACTGCTATCAAATGCAATCTCCTTTTTAAACATGCTTTGATATGGGAAGACTATTTTCAAAACAGGTTAATAGGAAATACATATATTTATTTTTTTCTAGGTCTCTTAAGTACCAGGAAGTGCCCAGAGTGTGAAGAGAAAGTCTATTGCACCCTCACCGTAGGTCTACAGCATGATTTCTTTGAAGTGAGTTTACTTAAGGAACAGGAAAGACCTTTTAACTGCGTACACCAGAAACTTAGAACACACTTTCAAGCTGACATACGTAACCTAAATTTTGGTTTCGGTGTCTCACATATAATGGCATATTTTGCCAAGAAGCAGAGATTATTCCAAATGTGCGTTATCCAAAGTATCTGGGGTACGCTTTGCTGAAAGAGTCGTCTCATATTAGGGTTTTCATTCTTCCTCTGCACCTCCGCAGTAAAAGCTGCTTGAGTATATGTGCACCATGGCGAGTGGGAGAGAGAATAACGATTAGGACCCCACACTCCTAAAGCAAGAGGAGAGGAACAAAAATTTTGAACACAGACCCTGTCAGTAGTCCCTCTCTCATTGCCTGCAAAAGAATAAGAGAGAAGATGGATAATTTACATACAGGCATTCCCAAAATGAATTTGATATGAACTTATACAAAATTAATATTGGTTAACAAATACACTGGAAATTCACTCCTCAGACTGCTTCACTCTAACCCAGCCTGTAAAGTATTACTCGTGCTAGGTATTAATACTTTCTGCAAGGGGATTCCTCCAGCATAAGACATTGGAGTAGCATTCAAAAAGACTATCACTGCTAGTGAGGGTATTTCCCAAATTGCTATTCCACATCAAAAACTTTTGAAGCCTACCCTAGGCCAAACCTTGTGCTAAACCACAAACCACAGTAAATCAATTAGTTAATCAATCCCATCAGGCAATCAATTAACATGAACTAAGAAAACCATGAGCAGACATATTCTTGTGTGAACAAAGGTCACCCACTGGGGCCTTTGTGTGTCTATTCATATTAGTTTAAGCCCAGGTTTAGAAGGAGAAATTTTCCTGTGATAACAGTTGTATTGATGTGTCAGCACAGACACCTAGTCTCTGCGTCTAGCAGAGATCGTCTGTATTTTTACTCATGTAATAACGAAAGGCCAGTTCTAGGAGAAGGAATCTGAGATTTGTGTTCCATAGTGGTGAGGTGAGGCCTCCAGTTCTGGTGAAAGGACTTTGCACGAGGATTGTAACAATACCTGAACAAGAGAGCAAACTGGGCTTTTTCAAGCATACACCTTGAAAACTGCAAGTGCAAGAGAATTTATCATCACCCCCAAGTCTCTGGTCGATGTTGCAAAGCCAATTTTTGATTCCATTTGCTAGGTCCAACCTAAGAGCTGGGCGAAGCATGTTTTGAACTTGTAGAGAAACACCTGCTCTGTAACACCTGTGATACAACTTCCTTTCTAATCAGAACTATAAAATAATTATAGTAATTAATGCTATTTTATAATCATGTGGTAATTACCATTCAGGGATAATCCACAAGTCAGTGATAAACTCATTGTCAGATTTGCAACATATCTGCAGCCTACTAAGCAGGTGAGGTTACTTCCATACATTAACTGGGGACACTGAATTCTTGGGTTGTGGGAAAGAGTCCACATACAAGGTCCACAAAGCTCAGAGCAAAGTAGAAGCAGAGCCAAATGTGGTGGGCAACCCAAATGCTGTGAAAGTGAAATCTTGTATGTGACTCAGCCCTGCAGATGTCTGGGACTACAGGTTTGCCTTGTGAAATTGTACGCTGGTGCACATGGCACAGACAAGCCAAACAAATCACGACCAGAACAACCCACTTTCCTTCCTATTCCCACATGCTGTATTGGTTTCCTTGGTTCACCAGGTGAACCTAAAGTAATGTCATAATGCGCAGTCACCACCACTACTTATGATTTCAATGTTGTTGTGCTATGAAGTTGCTCATCAGAGTAATGCTCCTCACAGACAATTAAGCTGTATAGCACCGAGTCTTGTTTACCTCCAAAATCTTCCATGAGCTCAAATCTCCCTTCTGCATCACTCTTCTTCCACTAAACAAACTGTGTTTAGCATCAAACACAGTATCAAATAAAAGCTAGCATGGCTATTCAAATTTTAGTCAGAGAAAGAAAGATGTGCAGAACAGCTGAGAATTGGCCTAACTTGGGATAGGAAAAAAAAATGCAAAGGTATGAAAATGTATTCAACAGTGCTCTCAGTGCTCAGATCCAGCGGTGACAGGGCTATAAGCAGATGCATTAGTCTGGAAATATATCAAGGTTAGATTAAGCTGCAGAGTTTCCATTTTATTAATGGTCTTCAATCTGACTCCTTAATAAAATGGAAACCATTTGTAAAATTTTGATCAGAATCCACACTTAGCTTTCAAATGCTTGCAACCTTTGGGTATATCCAGGAACAAATTTCAGAGAGCCTATGCCTAAAACTGAAGGAGAGAAGGGAATGAGAAGGAGAAAATGACTCGAGGTGAATCAGACCTTGAAGTGAATTATTATGTAAACTATGAGTTAGGATAAACGAAGAAACCATTGGGACAGCATGTTTTTTTGCATAGATCACAGAGATATTATGCTGGACCACTGCAACATCTGCCACAGTGGCGTAACTAGAAGAGTAAATATCTAAGATGTTAATATTTAAATATTGTCCTGAATGACATATTGGAGCCACTAGAGCATTGCTTGGGTCTGGAAGGCTTGGGTTGTCACCAGGCTGACTAAGGAGCTTGAATGAGCATTGTAATGCAATGCTGTGTCACTATTCATTTGGTCAAGTTTTCTCTGATCTGATGTCATGGAACAAGAGAAAGAAAGGTTTATACAGCAGCTACTGGAAAGGGAAGTGTTGTTGGATAACATAAAAGTGACATGGAAAGGAAGTTCCCAGAAAATCACCCCTCAGTTGTATCTCTCAACCAGACAGTAGCCTGCATGGAAAGAAATTAAAATTCATACTTAGAACATAAAAAGAAGCTGAAACTTAGAACTACGCAACAATCTAATTTAATAGCAAACCTGCTGCAAACGTGTATGCTGTGCTGCTGCCCTTCTGGTATCTGAAGTCTGAGGAAGAATTTTTAAAGGAAGTATTATTCATATATGGCAGTTTGTGGATGAATTGACTATAGGCTATACAAAGGTTTCAGAAATGGATTTGACTAGGCTTTTCTCTGGCAAGTGTTCTGATCCAAAGCAAAATGCAAGTACTAAAATCAGAGTACCTGAGTCCTTCTTTTTAGCCTTCAGAGAGGGAGAATCTCATTGCACAGATCTCCAAATCCAAAAAAATCCAAGGAGAAAAGTAGAGCATCAACTACACTGATGAACAGCTGCATTATCCGAGGCCATGGCCTTTGTTAGCAGGCAGAGGCTTTTCCTAACACTTGAACCTGATGACGTCTACACTAATAAAGCTTACATCCATAACAAAGCATAAGCACTTCCTCTGGGAAAGACCCAGAGCTATCAGGAAGGACAACATGCTACTGTGACAAATTAAAAGTCTGTTTCTCTCCCTTTGACTTTGATATCTACTTGGATGACATTTGCGGCAGTGATGGGGACAATATTACAGAAGGAAGAACCTTGATTAGTCTAGCCAGGACAAAGTCACCTATTATCCTAGGAGACAAATTCGGAAATTTTTAATAAAACTAGACACTGTCACTGTACCTTCCACCTAAGGCTCCCTGTGACCCCAACAGAAAATACAGAATGTGTTTATTCAGATTAACTGAACTACTTCTATAGGTGATACCTCCATATGCTCTTCACAACACATTTACCTGTATGCTCACTGACTAGCTGGTAAACAACTGAAAGGCCAGATAAGCATAAGCAATTTCTCTATTCAGTGTGCCAAATATTTGTTATTTGACCCAGAATGAAACAGGCTAAGACAAAAAAAAAAAAAACACACTACATATAGTTACAGAAATATTACTTTTCTACAATCTGTACTCCTACAAAACATTTTCCTCATAATCTACATAAGACAGCCATATCACACGCATTAGGGTCTTACTGTTATCGCATAACCTTCGGCATTTTGGCAGTACAGAATCACAGAACATCCCAGGTTGGAAGGGACCCCCAAGGATCACTGAATCCAGCTCCTGGCTCTACACAGGACCACCAAAAAAACACAGTCTATGTCTGAGAGTGCTGTTCAAATGCTTCTTGAGGTACAGCAGGCTCGGGGCCATGACCACTGCCCTGGGGAACCCATTCCAGTGCCCGACCGCCCTCTGGGTGCAGAACCTTTCCCTAACCCCCAGCCTGACCCTCCCCTGTCCCAGCTCCATGCCGTTCCCTCGGGTCCTGTCGCTGTCCCCAGAGAGCAGAGCTCAGCGCCTGCCCCTCCGCTCCCCTCGTGAGGGAGCTGCAGGCCGCCATGAGGCCTCGCCTCAGCCTGCTCTGCTCTGGGCTGAGCAAACCGAGGGCTATCAGCCGCTCCTCATTTATCTTCCCCTCTTCACCATCTTTGTAACCCTCCTTTGGATGCTCTCTAATAGTTTTTTAGATGAGAAAACCCTGGACAGCGTATATTAAGCTGAGACCTTCTTGAAATTAGGTGCACAGTGAAATCAAATGTATCAAGGTCCTTAACTCTCTAAGGCCTCTATGCAAATCATTCTGCTCTTACTTCTTGAGGTTATGTTGATGGCACACCAGAGCTGATAAATTCAATTGAAGCTCAAGAGCATGAAACATGAAAAGAAAAATGAATACCCATCTCTGAAATAAACCAAGTGAGTCAATATCTTGAAGCTTTTCTGGGGGACTGCAGCTAGACTTAAACTGAAGGCTTTGTAGTGTCCATCTCATACTGAAATAGAAGGTATTCAGCAAGGTGTTAATCCAATGCAACACACAAACTAGCAGTTTATTTAAAACAAAACTTGATCCTTATTGGGAGCTGAAATATTTGAAGCACACACAAGTAAAACTAATTTAACCTTTGAAAAGTTATCTCCGGAGGGAAGAACAGAAATCCCTTTATAAGATTTTTAAGCACTGCAATTATTGACGAGGACTATATTACTTCAGTTTTCTCTGATCAGAAAAAAAAAAGCAAAGCCACAGGAGACATCAGCAGCTGTCAGGCTGTTTTCCAACTGCAATGAGGTAGTTTACAGTGGGCTTGTGCCAGTCTCTTAAGACCCAGTTAAGAAGCCTTTTTAAAATGCCTTAAAAAGCCAACTCATACATTAATCAAGTTGAGCCCTCATCCATACTTACTGCAATACATCAATTACCATGTCTTTTTTTTTTTTTTAATAAATTCCAGTTGACAGCAGACACCTTATTAAGGCTCACTAAAACGATACAATAAGTAAAAGGCTATTAATATTGCTTTTTTTTCCCTGCTGCTATTGTCTTGCCGCACTGGTCTGCAAACAAATTCAGGCTGCATTACAATTAATGCCAATGGAACTCCTTCTAACGACTTCCAGCTTGCTAATTTTTTACGCTAATAATAAAAAAAAGGCATTGCTATGCAAGAACGGCCCCCTTTTATCATGCTCACATGGCACACTAGAGAGCTCCTGCCATTGTTCACATGAAAGACAATTAAACCCAGGAACATCAAACCCAAAAATGACAATCTGCTAACCAGCACTGGGTATTGCTGAATTCTTTTCTCTATTTTCTGAACTGATAGAAAACAATTCTCCAAAGACATTTCCCCTCCCCCATGCCCACCCTCTGGAAAAAGAAAAAGTTTGAAAAATACCCTCACTGATTTATGCATCTCTGCTCAGAATTTATTAACTGTCTAGGGCTAATTTCACTCTTGCATGTCTATTGCTTCCAGGTTTGAATTCTGGACACATCTCAAGAAATGCAACAATAATACTGTCCACATAGTTTCACATTTAAAAATAAACATTTTTTTTTTTCCTGGTTCATGATTTCTGGAACACAGTATAAAATGCCCAAGGCAAGAGGATAAAGCCAGTGTGGTAATAAGCTTATTTCTCCCAATCTTCTAGGGACAAGGATGGACAGACAAAGGGGCCATAAGGTTAGTTCAAAATTAAGTACATTCACGATGTTAATTTAGAGTAAAGGTAATTTCTCTTAAAGGTGTTTTTTTTCCTATGCCCTCTGTCACGCAGCTTAAGACCGAGTTTTATAGCAATATTTTCAGGTTTGCACTCTGAAACACACACACACGTATTTAACTTTTTTTTTTTAAATAAATAAACTGTGCTTTCAAACCACAAGTATTTATATAGAGACAGTATTACAGACATGAACAATTACACTACCTGGTACCTCTGTAATAACTAACTTTCAGAAAAGAGTTTCAAAGCAATTTACTATTCATTAATTCTCACAAGACCTCTGAGAAGTAGGTGTTGTTATACCTGTTTTAAAGGTATATACATTTGGTGAAAGAAAGGTTAGATGACATTTCTAAGACCACAATGCATGAGTAGCAGCAATACAACTACAATCCCAAAAATCTATCTCTCACCATGAAGACACCTCAAAAACTTTGAGGAGTCTTCAGCTCAAAATAACTCTTAAGAATATACTTTAAATGCATCATTATTCAGCATCTTATTTGCTTAACTTCAAGGATGCCCATAAGCCCTACTGGACTTCATTCAACTCCAGCTGTCCTGATTACAGGTACTTCTTTAACCTATGCCTATACATGTCCCAGCAACTCAGGCCCCAGTCCAGTAACTTTATCCTACACATCACAGGACATAAGTATTTATTGCAATAAACCCCAAGAAATTTAAACTACAATAAATAACCATTTTATATTCTGAAATACTCATTAATAAGTCTGTGAGTGTATATATATGTATGTTGCATACATGGTGACAAGAAGTAATTTCTGATGGCTACAGATTTGGTATGAGTAATGACTGGCAAAGCTTTGACTGAAGGATGCAAGTCTTATGAAGAATTCAAATTAAATTTGGTACCAAATCAAAGAATTATGTAAAAATACCAGACCTTTTATGCATGCGGGGGTAGAAGGAATTTAAGTGTTTAACAAGAAACTGGGAAATTCCCATCACCCTTTTGTCATACAAAATTATTTCCCACCCCCTTAGGCTGAAGGACATCAGGCTTTTTACCTGTCACTTGAGCAGGCCTGAATATTTTCAGGCTTTTTCTGAAGCCTCCGCTTCAGACCAAAGAAGTTGCAGTAAATTCTACATTTGGGAGAAAAGAACATTTTTGTGTTGTTGTTTAATAGCCACTGAGAGCTGTGGAGTGTTAAGAATATACCCCAGGAAAGATGGATTAGTAGGAAGTGGCCAAAAGAGGCCATAAAATGTGCATTATAAATGCAATTCATCACATAACTGTGCAATTTGTCAAATGGATATTGTACCTTGCATAGTGTCTTTTGGGACAGAAGCAAAAGAAAAAGGCCTGAGAGATAACAGTTCTATTCCTGGCTCTGCTACTGGTTCTCTTTTTGACCTTGGAAAAGGCTTTTTAGCCAAAATATGTAGACCGTTTTCTACTTTTGTTATTGCACATCCAACTTTATTTTGATTAGGCTCATAGTTGCATTTCTGAAGTTGCACTGTCCTGAACCCAGAGAACTAGGAGACACCTGACACAGAAATCTGACTTTTCAAAAGTCAGCCTAGGGGCTGCGTCTATGTGTCTTTAGACATAAAATAGAAAAGATAAGGTAAATATCTTAAAAGAGACACTGCAACAATTAACTTGATATTTGCACAGATGTGATTAAATAGACATAGAAAGGTTTCATCATTCAACTAAAATGGCCCTAAAATAATTGCTGCCAAATAATGCAAAGTAGAAACACCTTCTCTTACTGGTGTTGCAACACTATGGACTTCATATAGTCATTGCAATCAATACCTGCCAGACATAACTCAGCCTGCTAAAACTTAGCTATGCAGCCTAAACCAGCTGTCCAGAACTGCTGTCTTTATTAGCCAATGGGTTGAAAATACCTTCTTAGCCATTAACTTGGGGTTCAACTAAATGAACGCTGAACACATGATCCCTGACTGTTAACTCCCAAAGAAGAAAGCTCCTTGTGTTGTGGCAACACAAGGAATAAGGCCCAAAGTGCTTCCCAAACTGGGTACACCTTGGTGATCATGGAAGCAGCTGTGCTGTCTTAAGGTGTTGTTGCTCACCACTGTTGACCAGTTGTCTCACCAGTCGCTCAAAAGAGCTCTCCAGTCCAACTTTCAGTAGCTTCACTCACTGCGCCTACTCCCAGAGCAGGAAAGCTCACATTACCTTGCTCTGTGAAGGCACTAACCTCTTTAATAGCTCCAGTTAGACCCATCCCATCTTGTTTTGTCATGCTCCATCCAAAGGTGCACTGTTTTGGCTACAAGCAACACAATTACTATCATCCACCTCCAAATTATGCTGCTTTTCTGAGATAACAGCTAGGATGTCCCTTCAACTTGGTAAGCTGTGGTTTCAACATACACACCTGCATTACTAATGTACAGTAAAAGCTCCTTTTGCATCTTGATGAGACACATGGAGCAGCATATGACCTGTCTGCCTCAACACTGATGGAGAAGCCAAGAATCAGTGGGTAACTTCCAGAGGTGTGCATGCTGCCATGTTGATCTGAACCACTAGATGCTTAGTTGGCAACTTAACCCTGGAGGTAGATATGTTCAGTGCCACTTCCACCTACCCCTTTCTACCTTTTTTTTTTTTTTTCCTTCCCTCAGGGATAGAGAGTCAAAGACCTTTTTTTTCCCCCCTTCGATGGAGACTTTGACTCTACAGTGGAGTACAGACTTTCACTCCATGTGAGCCTGCTGCTTTATGACTGTGATCACACACAGGGACTGCATATAAACCACTGCCATTCCACAACACAGCTTGCTAGGATTAAAAAAAAAACACCCAAAACACAAAAAAAACCACTCAATTTTTCTAGTTCTGTTTATTTTTCCTCCCCAAAAGACAAAACAAATTAAAAGTAATAAAAACATCCACTTCTTTTTCGTGTGGTCACACATGTACTGGCTTTGGCTCATTTAGACATTGCATCTGAGCCAATTTAGATGTGACATCTGAGGCAATTATACAGCTCCCCAAGTCTGCAACAAAAATCAAAGGCAAACATTTTTCCTAGTCACAATACACCAAGTTTGCAGCTCATTTGAGCCCTATATAAAGAGAAAGACAACAACCCTGAACTGAAACTGCTGAAATTGGAACCCAACTCACACACGTTCAATTCATATGATCACAAAAGAAAAATAAAGAGAGAAAATGAAGATGTCTGACATCACAGCCAAATTTTAGCATTGCTTAACTGGTGTCAATCAATAATAAACCCATGGAGTTACTCTAAATTAACGCAGATGGAAACTGAAAGTAGACAAAACCCATACCGACTGTAATGAAATCGCTTATTGATAGTGCTTCGCTTATTGTCCAAATAAAACCAGAGCACATGACCAAACTGTTTCATACCCATTCCCCTCCTTTTAATTACAGCGTAAGAGAAGCAATTGTTATCTCTTCTACCAACTTAGATTTATAATATGGCCCGCTCCTCACACTTAAGACAATATAACCTTACAACAAGGCAATATTATAGTGCCACGTTCAGTATCCTAGCAACGGTTTAGGGCTTGCATTTGATGTCAAAATAATGGGCCCTGCTTAATCTTTTTTTTTTTTTTTTTAAGTAGGGGGTCAAACGCTGAAATCTAGGAGTTCAGAAAAAAAAGACTGAAGAGCATTCTAAAAGTACATGTATAGGGGCACGTGTTTATATATACATGTACACACACTGATGTATCTGGGTAAATAGATAACTGCCTGTGTACACAAAATAGGTGGTCTAGTTTTTGTCTTTAAGTTGTTTAGACAAAAGCAAAAGCTGAGAAATGGAATGATGTATATCACTTTCAAGATATCAGAGGCTTTTAACAAATGCAATCTTCCTCCTGCTTTATCAGTTTGCTGTCTTCTGTAAATTAAAGAGAAAAAAAAAAAAACACATCTGACTTATGGTCCCAGTTTCACCTCATCTAAATTTGGTCCTATCGCTATATTAAAAGAAAAAGCTACCTGCCACTAATTTCTTGTGTCTTTCCAATTTTCTTTATGATGGAAGTTGCTTAAAATGTACTGATTATGTGGTCTACAACCATATGACATTTGCCAAGCTATGAGACAGTTGAGACTTATCTGTATTTGACTACTTAAAACATATGATTAACTGTGATGGGGAAAAAAAAAAGTTTTGTCTGTACCAAGGATCGATATGGTAGCCAGCAACAGTGACCAAATAGAAGGATCTGAGCATCTGTGCAGCTTTAGAGGCTGAGGAAAAAGTGAAAAACTGACAGCCTTGCTATAATCTTCCCCAGGTAACCCAATCCTTGTACATGTTTTTAATTCTTGCTGCTAATGCCCCTTGGAAGAGTGTTAGCCAGGTAGTATAGCTGAACATCAGCTGTCCCACCAGCAACAAGTAAATACTGCTTTGTTGAACTAAGATTTCTAAACAAGACTGGTATTCAAACACCACCTTGGACTGTTTGCTGTTCTTTGCCCCCGAGGCCTCGACAGAACAGAAGAAACAAAGATTGTTTCAAATTGTGCTTCATTTTCTCTATGGATCAGTTTAAAATACACACAGGAGAGGAAAAAAAAACGGTTGCCCTTTAAAGTTTAAGGCAAACATACAAACCAACACGGTACTTTGTGCAGCAGTCGCCGTTCTTCCCCCAGATATGCTAACAGAGCTTCAGAAGCCTGCAGTGCCACTGCTTTGCCTTCCCTCACTTCACCCCACTGACACAACGTCAGGAAAGGCCAGAGAAAACAGCCAGACCCTGCATCGTGCCCCCAAAGTCAACAAGCGCCGGCTCTGTTGGACCAGATGAGAACGAAGAAATCAGAGGAGCCGCGCTTGGGTGCCTGGTACAAAGAGAGATACGCAGTGAGAGAAGAAAAACACTGCTCGTGTGAGAGTGGTTGCTTTTTGTCATCCACAATATTTTACTTCTAGCCGAAGACCTGATCAGCGAGAGCTTGAAAGAATCCTTGCAAGCTCTGTTTATTTATTTAAACCAATTCTTGCAGCCCTTCTTCTCTCCAAATAATGCTGAGGTGAAGAGTTTACAGCAACACACGATCTGAAGTTCAGCTGTTCAGTGATTTGCCACAGCTCCAGTGCAAACCAGCACTGAACCTGGGAGCTTTTTCCATCTCCCTCTTTAAGAGAACTGTTTACTGTGTGTACACAGAGACACACGCACACACTGCAATTCTCCTCTCTGCAATTGTTGTGGCAGTCATTCTATTACTGATATTATTATCCCCCGAAGATGCTTCGTGGACAACTCTATCCCCTGCCAGGCTGTCCCAGTTTTATAAACTGCAGATCTGGTCAGCTTACTCTACTGGGGCGGGGGGAGCATGGGGAGGAGAAGCTGTTTAAAAAGGACAGCTGCCACTACAGTGCTGCATCGATGCAGACACGGCAAGTGAAGGCACAGTGCCCCACTCTGCAGGCAGCTCCGGTCCCCTGTCAGCGCCAGCACCAGCAGTGAGGCACTGGAAGAGCTGCCATGCTCTTTACTGGGGAACAAAACAGGGCCCAGCAGTAATCACTCAGCAAACATAAGGTGGATTGGGAGGCTGTTTCAAGTCCCTCCATGCCCCAACTTCGCTCCTAACCAACACTGTTTCAAGAAATGGTTGTGAATTTTGGCAAGGTTTCAGCTTGTGCTACACAGAACTGGAGACAGGCACAGCCTCACGTGCCTTCCTGAACAGAGCTCAACCTACACATGTCCCCAGGTAGTTTCTTGAACAGAAACTCAGAACAACAGAAGAGATGCAAATGCAAAGCAAAGCTTCAATTAAAGTATTTTTTCTTCTCCAGAGCTGTGTGGTCCAACACAGCTTAGCAGTAAACAAAACAAGGGGAGCTTACAATGCATATTCAAAGGGAAGTGTCATAACAAGAACTTTGATCAGATCACCACTGTTGTATGAACATGGGGCTTTGCATACAAAAGCATTTATACATGTGTTCAAAGGAAAAAGAATAAAAGCAAGAAGCATCTTGCTCAGGTACTCATTTTTGACACTGGAAAATTCCCTTCACGCTTCCTGACACGGGAGAGTGGATACTCCCCTTGCTCCGTACATCACAGCAGACTTCAGAATTTGGGAACTGCAAACGTTTTCCATCCTGGTGTCATACAAGCTCATTTTATGTTTCCATTTGACAGGCAAAATTAAGGTGAGAGACAGGTAAGGAGAAAACTTAAAAAACCACCTGACAGCCAAGCAGAAGGAGTGCCAGGCAGCTTCTAATTGGTTAGTTTGCATAACCCCCCCCAGACACACACCTGCCTCCAGTTATTTGTCCCTGGTCTTTGGTAGGTTTTCACTTCCTTAGATTTGATTCCATTTTTAATAAATTTATATAAATTTAATTGACCCTGCAACAACAAATCCATTCCAAGTGTTGTTGGATAGTTGTCATTGGCCACGTAGAGCACGCTGAAGGGATTTTTTCTGACTAGTTGAACAAAACTCTGTGGGCAGGGTGACACTATTCAAACGCCAATGAAAACCAAAATGTTTAAAGATGAAACAACAGAGGAGCAAACTACCAGAATTTCAGAAAAGCTTTTAAAATCGGTCTCAGCTGAGTCACTGTATGGTAGAAACTGTCATTTTGATATATGCTTGCTTTTTGCTTAGAACAAAGGGACAGAAGTCTCTAGTTGCTACCACACTACAAACACAACACTTCAGCATCCTTAAAAAATATACATCACGATGCTGTCAGAGGACCAGCTCCATGAAGTTTACTTTTTATTTCTTCCAGTTAACGTTTATATTCACAAAAAAAAATAATTGTATGTTGTGCTCGTAGGCAGATTCCACATCATGCTTCCTTGGTTTACTTCCTTCCCAATAATTTTGTTCTGTTTTTTCAAATCTATGTCCCACCACAAAACAGTCACCAATGCTAGCATACAGTCAGCGTGGGACCTAACAATTCTGCACTGCAGCAACTGATGAAGTAAAATCCAGGCTCATGTTTACAGCTTAGATGATTACAAGAGCAATGAGTAATACAAGTGTGTGTTTTTAATGACAAATCTTTGGCTGTAGTTTATACTCCACCAGGAAACTGGGTTTTCACGGTATAAATTTCCTCTCTTGTTATCACCTAAAGATAGCAGAGCACAGCCCTATTGGCATCCTTATCTATGGCCTTCCACTGAACTGGGGTTTGAATGTCAAACCAGAACACTGGTACCAAGTAACCTTAAGAAATTAAGGTATCTGTAGTTAAAAATTAGTTAAGTACCGTGTTTCAAAAATTATTATCGAAGATAATCTCATCACAGCAGCTAAAGCAAAAGGTTTAGCATTGCGATCATCACTAGCTGATTCTCTGAAAATGTCTTTGGACCAGATGGGGCTGAAAATTTGAATGCAATTCTTATTAGTCCAGTCTTTCCTCAGAGGTTTCAGGCTTTTTTGCTTTAGTCATGGCTATAAAAGCTGTAAGAACACAATTTCCCATTTCATTGGTGGTAAGAGTGAAGACATGCAAGAATGCTACAGAAAGTTTTTTGTTTCTTTTTTTATTTAAAAAAAAAAAAAAAAAAAGCTTTGTTCTATTTCCTAAGATCATAGGTAACTATCTGTGGGTGGTAGAGTGCTCAGCTCCATAACACAGCAACAATCGAGCATGAATATAGGCTGGGAGATGAGTGGATTGAGAGCAGCCCTATGGAGAAGGGCTTGGGGGTATTGGTGGATGAAAAGCTCGATGTGAGCCAGCAATGCATGCTCATAGCCCAGAAAACTAACCAAATCCTGGGCCACATACAAAGAAACATGACCAGCAGGTCGAGAGAGGTGATTCTCCCTCTGTGCTCTCATGAGACCCCGTCTGGAGCACTGCATTCAGCTCTGGGGCCCCCAGCACGAGAAGGACATGGACCTATTAGAACGAGTCCAGAGGAGGGACACGAAGATGACCAAGGGGCTGGAGCACCTCTCTCACAAAGACAGGCTGATGGAGTTGGGGTCGTTCACCATGGAGAAGAGAAGGCTTCAGGGAGACCTTACAGAAGCCTTCTAGTACCTAAAGAGGACCTACAAGAAAGCTGGGGAGGGACTCTTTGTCAGGGGGTGGAGTGATAGGACAAGAAGTAATGGCTTTAAACTAAAAGAGGGTATATTTAGATTAGATATGACGAAGAAATTCTTCACTGAGAGGGTAGTGAGGCTGAAACAGGTTGCCCAGAGAAGTTGTGGATGCCCCATCCCTGGAAGTGGTCAGGGACCCCGGAAGGTCAGGCTGGATGGGGCTTTTGGCAGCCTGGTCTGGTGGGAGGTGTCCCTGCCCACGGCAGGGGGGTTGGAACTGGGTGGTCTTTAAGGTCCCTTCCAACACATGCTGTTTTATGATTCCGTGATTTTGTGTTTGGTTTGTGAACATTTAAAATGGATTACTGAAAAGAACATTCATGCTGACATTACTCTCTGCTACTATACTCTTGCAGTAGGTACTTATTGTAAGCAAAAAGAGGGGGAGAAGCCTATGACAATAATTTGTGACCTTAGGCAAGGGAGCCTAGGTGTCAAAAAGATTCCATAAAAAAATAACATGAATAATTTTTGCCAATCTTCTTAAGCAAACATTGGTGTTGTGTCAGACTGATATATATCAGTCTACGAAACATCAGGTAAAGGTAAGCAACGCAAACATTTGTGACCATCTATTGCCTTTCCTTCGTTGTACTCAGACTCCAGAATGCTAATTTTCATTGATGTGTGCATGTACAACTTCTCTGGTGGGGTTCGTTTTAGGATTTACATACAACTATTACATTTCGTAAATGTTTAACAATGCAAATACTCAGCATCTGCCATTCCAAGTGTTCTCCATCAGTAAAAGGTTTTAAAAGATTTTAATCTCAACATGCTGAAATGCTGAGCCTAGTATTCTCACATTTATGCCAGCGTGAATAGAATAGAATAGTTCATTTGGAAGGGACCTTTAAAGATCATCTAGTCCAACTGCCTGACCACGTCAGGGCTAACCAAAAGATAAAGCATATTAATGAGGACACTATCCAGAAGCCTCTTTCTAGCAGCAAGTCAAGAGAGTTAAACTAGAGAAAAAAAAAAGGGGGGGCGCAAAATCAGAATTAGATTGTGATATTCACGTTTTAATTAACACAGAAATTAGACTTGGAATGCACTACAATAATAGTCAAGTAAAATGCTGTTGCTTGGTAAAATTAACATTTATAAAATAAACTGAACATAGTTAAGATTAATAATGTTGACTTTGTTTCTTTAAACTGTAACTGGAGTTGCTTACCCGTTCTTAGCAGCTCTTTGTTTTACTGTTTACATGTTCTTGACAAAACGTAGCACTGAACTTGTTTAGCCATTTTTCAAGTGGGTAAAGAGTAATCAAGCAGTTGCACATAACTGGGAGTTCTGGTTACTTAACTCAACAGAGATTGTAGGAGATACATCGCTGAGAACAATGCATTCTTAAAGCGCATCACTTAGCCTGGTTAACCCTAATACACATGCTCTGATCTGCCAAGTTCAAATATGAAGTGTCAGCTGCTAAATAAGAGGCGTACTCCTCTTGCTAGGGCTGATAAATAGCTCCTGAGGTGAACCTTTAGTCAAGCGATGGATCAAGTGGAGGAAGTTCACCGTCTATTGGATCTGGGTTACCATTCATTAGACATGTCTTGCTGCTTATCTGCAAACTCTCTGCAGGACAAGACTTCATTTAACATGTAGGCAGAACAACTAATTAGCAGCTTTTTTCCTCCGACTAATACAGTTCCCTTCTAGTTGCTCCATAAAGAAGATTCAGTGGAACACCTCTGAGAAAGCAGAGGAATTCCAGGTAGTTATGGTGACGGATTTCATTGTGAATGAGGATCAATGTCCCATACTACTTTGAATAGTAATTTCTTAATTCTTATTCAAATCCGGCCAGCAAGATAATATAACTTGAACTGAATTGGCCATGTGATCCTGATGGCATCCCATTAATGGGCTGTTCACTTAATTTATGTAATTTAAAAAAATTAAATAGTCATATTTTAAATTCCTACTGCAGTCCTTCAGATTGGAAGTACATGTTTAAAAGTTATAGTATCTTTATAAATCAGTATGTCTGCACTTAGTTTGTTGACTGAACTTTCCTAAAGTTTTAATTCATCTTCCCTTCTCTCTCCTCTCTCTGTCTCCTGCCTATGGGAACATTATGAAATCCCAGCACAGAGCTGTTTCATACCCATTACTGGCCATGTTCTGTGCCACAGGAAAAAAAAAAAGAAAAAAAAAGAAAAAAGCCTACACCCATAAATTCTTATTTGAGTTGGCAAATAAACTAAGGTTTTCTATTTGTACAGGGAGAGCATAAAAATCCAGTTATAGGGCCACTTCCACTGATGGTTGAAAGTCAAATAAATTCTGTCTGTAAGCAAAATGAACATGAGGGCAGTTATTAATAACAAAAGCTTACAGGCCGAATCCTGCAAGAAGCTGAGCCTCCTCCAAAAAGCCAAGAGGAACCCAAGGCGACCCACATCTCCTGGAGGCATTCAACACTGTTAGCAGCTGTGGCCTGACAGGCTCGTTGCAAACACTCAGTCCTGTCCCAAGAGCACAGTTGCCCTGAGCAGCCCCAGAAAGCCCAGCCAGGAGAGGGCATACCGCTGGGAAAAGAAATGCCCCATCTATCCAGGACTATTTATAAAGCTTGCACTAAACGTTTACAGCCAAGACCTAACTTGGCAAGGTGTCAAGGACCACACTGAAAAAAAACCCATACCCTCATTAAGAAAATGCATGAAGCACCAATTTCTATTTTTGGCTGCAGTTGTAAGCATCACCAGGGTTACAGCTGCTTTATTGTGGTTTCTCAAAAATTTCCTTGATAAAAAAGGACAACAGAATTAGCTGAGCCTTTTGGAAATAGCTGCACAGTCCAGCTGTAAAACAATGTCAAGTAGTTGGCAAAAAAACAAAACAAAACCCAGTAACGCAACAGTAGCCACATGCCTACCAACAGTGGCACATTTGCCCTCTGAAGTTCTTTATTTGGAACAGGGATAAGGAGGGGCAGGACGGGGGAGGCTTGACAAAATGAAGTCATATAAAGCCACTGCCCAAAACCATACAGAAACACTTTGGTGACGGGCGCATTATGATAACCACTGTCTGCTAGTGAGATCTGCTGGTGCGGTGTGCACATACGTGCTGCATGCGCGTACAGATAAGGGAGGTAGAAGGGAAGAGTTCAGTGCTCTTTTCTTTCACAGGAAAAGGCATTAGTGAACGGTGTATTAGGAGTGAAGTCTGAAAAACGAACAAAAAAACACAACTATTAAGACCTTCAGAATAATTAGTCTCTCTTATTTTATGCCAACAATTTACAGCCTGTGTCACTTGCTGGGAGAAAGTATCTAAGGTACAGGATTTAATCGAGAGGACTGGATGTTACAAAGTGTACCTGTAACTTTTTGTATTACCTGTCTTTGAGGGCAAAACTCACAAAAGAAGTGGAAGAAAACCTATGTCACTCATGGAGAAAGTGAATTAAGGTAGCTCGCTATAGACTGCATACTAATACTGTGCATTGGAAGCCAATATCTGTTTAGCTTCAGAGTAAATTCCTGTGTAGAAATTGACCAGTCCTTAAGAAGTCAAACTGTCTCATAGATATACTAAGAAAGGTTATCACCGTGTATAATGACAACAATCAACCCCAGAACTATTTCACCCAGGACCCTTCCCATCCCTGCCTGCTTAGCTCAGCTATTAGACTAAACACATCCACGAGGGGTGGGCAACACCTTCTGAGATAGAAAGGGTAACACAGTCAAGAGCAAACCAGGTTAGCTACTACGCCCCTGGCAGTCTAAATGTTGAATAATAAAAATCTTCTCTTAGACCCATGTGGTTACCTAACATCTGTATAAAGAAACACACACAGAAACCATGGTTCCATTTGTCATGTATGAGTAGAGAAAACAGGGCACTCAGCTAGAACCCAGAAGACATGAATTACGGGTAATATTTTCAAAATTGTCTAAGGTCTGGATAATTAAATCAACTCAGGCATAGCTCACTCAACATTGTGGTGCCTGGGTTTCTTTGAAACATGAGTTCAAGGTCAATGTTGAACAATACCTGAAGATCCTTAAAATCCCATATTTTAAGAAATAAAATCCCATTCTGAGTGATGGTGAATATCTCTGAACACCAACAATGTCAAACTTAAGCACGTAGGTGTATTTGCTCTATAGTCTGTGCTATCAGTGATGAAAGATGAGCATTTCCTGGGGAGCATGTGAAACCCATTAGACTGCCCTCCTGGAGAAGCCTGTTTCAATACATAACCTATGCAGAGAGGCTAGAATATTCATGCCCACAAATCTCTGCTTTTCATGACAAGTACACTTCTGAGAGCACCCATGATGACTCCCCTCAGAGCCTAAGCGCTCAGCTGAGGTGCAGGAGACTTACCTGGCTATTTCAGTGAGCCCACTGCCAAGCCCTTACGAGCCAAGGCACACCATCTCCTGATTTATGCTCTTTGGGCAGCAGCAGTCTTAAGAAAATTTTAGTCTTTCACTAAAGCACTTTCACTGATTTTGCATGTTTGGCACACGACTTCATGCCACACGTCCAATGCCCTTTCTTGTTGGTCTCCTCTTTTCAGATTAGAAGTCCCCCAGTGTGGATACTGGGTGAGATCTGTTTACGTCCTCCCTTGCAGAAGTCATCTTGTGCTAGCCTGTTTCAACTGGACGTTAGCTCTCTCAATGAATTGGCTTGGAATAAGAATACAACAGCATACTCTGCCTGTCATTGTCACAGAGCTTGGTGTGAGGCTTGCTGGGAGGTTTTAATTTTGCTCAGTTAAGAAATGTAGTATTTGTACACACACAAGTGCGTACAAAAGATCACATCTATCTTTGGATTCTGCAGAAGCGTTCTCCACAGATTTCCTAGTAACCAAGTTAACTCTTTCCCCAGAAAGAACACCCAGCATCCCGAACATCAAGTGAGTGAATGGAAAGCCAGAAATAGAGCACTGTAGATCAATAGATTTGACTGAGAAAGTGTTTGCATTCTCAGGGGTAGAGATCATTGTGTTTCTAAGTGGATCAGAGATATGATCCTTGGCCACTGTGAATGGAATGGAAACTGGATGCCATCAGCGGGAGATACAAGTGCTGATGCGGTGAGGTAATGTGGTAAGGAATAGAAGAGTGGAAGGAATGCAGTGCCGCTGCCCTGAGGAATCTTAAAATAAGCTCAATCCGGTATTCAAATGCTCGGGGGGGGGGGGGGGGGGGGGGAGGGGGGGGGGAGGGGGGGGGAGGGCAGTGAAGCAAATTAAAAAAGCACAGCATTTTTACAAGGCACAGGAGGAAAGCTGTCACTTGCAACTTTTGTGGACAATCAGCTTGTGTCACATTTAATATTTAGAGTCTACCCTCCCAATATTTCCTTGGGAACATAGCAGGTAGGTGACTGCCAACCTCTTGCCAGCTCTAGGGTCAGGATGCCAGCCCCTCACGCTGAGACACCTCCAGTGGAGATGGCTCAGATGCATGTGCGGGCCGGGCAGCCAGGGGAGGTTGGGCTGGGACATCTGACCACCGGTCCGGCCACACGTGGAAGGTTGCCACATATGAGGCACACCCTTGAGCCATCCCTTTTGAGCAGTGCCTTGCTGCACTATCAATCAAGACCCACGAAGTAGCTCATGACCAGCAACTCACTACCAACCAGCCACTGACCTTGCCAGAGCCACAACCCTGAGAAGGGTTGTGAAATAACCTCTCTACGGCTGAGAAATAATCCATCATTTCCACTGAAATGCAAACTAAGTCCAAAACCAAGAGGATGATACTTTTACAAGTAAATCTCAAAGAAAGGTTAAGTTTCTCTATAGCACCTGTACAGATAATATCAGGAGCTGCGTCTGCTTTGAATGGTATCAGTGGTAAATTTTGCTTTTGTCTATAAGTGAGGTTAGCCTGAAAATTAATAAGTCTGAGATGTAGCTGCTTTTGGGGAGTTCTTCTGGCATTTATTGCCTCCTCTCTGAAGTCAAGATGCTATACTCCTTGGTTTATTCAAAGAAGGCAGTTGCCTTTCCTTTCTTCCACGTGAAAGATAATACAGCTGATGCGCAATGGTTATTAACCTTTCACAATAATTTCTATTATTGTCAGGAACGCAGAGGACAAAGAACAACTCCAAAGCTTCCTCAGGGTTACATTTCACAGGCAAGAGGCAGGAACCAAGAATAAAATATTCACATTGCTGCCTTTATTTTGAAACGGCGTACTATAATGCTTCTAATTATGACTACCCTAATTTTCTTCCATTCAAAACTGCAGGGCATTCCTTAACCATTCTGTGAATTATAAATGCCCTAGCCACAGGGTAGTCAGAACCTGCAGGTAGGCAGTCAGACTCCAGTAAACGCACAGTAAATGCGCCCACCACAGCTGCATAGCTGCTGCCTGCTGTCCCAACAAAGTAGTTATGGACTGGAAGTCCATGTGAAGATGGGATTTGACCAGAGCACCAAGAGGAAGATTTTATCATTGATGGTTATTTGGTACCTAATCCCAGGGCTAACCAGGGATACTGAATTAAGCTTTACCACTTTGCAAGTATTATATTAATATTTCAAAGGAAAAAAAAAGGAAAAAGAAAACCTTATAAGGCATGATGCTCAGTGAGCGATATCTGCTTGGCACACAGCAGATTGGGTCATGTCAAGGAGATGGTGATGCGCCATTCTTACAGCCAACCCCAAATTCTCCATATCAGCACTTCTAAATTCTGCTGCTGTTCTACCAACCGCAGGCACTGGGCAAGCAGGAGATGCAGAGGTGAGGCAAAGCTCTGTCATGTCATCTCCCTGCATCACACACCCCTTGGCAGAAGCACAGAAGGGGAGGGTGCAGGTTAAGAATTAAAACAAAACCAAGGAAAATCTCATTGTTGCTCCCAAAGGAGCTGTTTTGGGGGGAAGGAGGGGGGAGCACGCTGGGACTTTGCAATCAGATGATAGCAGCCCCTGCATTGTTCAAGCACTGTCAAGGGGCATTATACTCAGAAGACAACCCAGCCCTTGAACTCCCCGGGTACTGGTTTTAAATACCTCTGATAAGATCCAACTGCATCCTATCTAAGTATGCCTCAAACATCTAGCTTCACATTTGGTTATGTCTGCAGAAACACCAGCTAGGAAGAAAGAGATAATGAAGAATGATTTTAGTCTTTTATTTGAGCAAAAGTTAAACATATGGATCCTGGCACCAGAAGTATGGAATCTGTGATAAAACATATGGATATCCATATGGGGGAAGAAAAAAAAAAAAAAAGGAAAAAAGGCTTCTTGGCCAGAAATTCTGCTCTTGCATTTTTATCCTGTATGCATGGTGCAGCCCCTACCCTCTGCAGCACAATGCTGCCTGCCGATGGATTAGGATGTTATAAATTCACATGCAAATTTCACAAAATGCTCTACTGTTATCAACTTTATTAGATTTACGAATACAGTCCCGCTTATATTTTTTTATTCTCTTAATCCCTTTCATCACTTAATAGCTCAGAAAGTAATGGATTTCGGTAAAAAGGAGAGGCTTATTACAATCAATCCTGTTGCTCTATCTCTGCTCAACGCTCGACTAATGAAACTTATTTTTCTTCGGGACCTCTACAGGAAATCCTTTCCTAAGGAAAAAAATAACATTTAATATGCTGCTGACTTGTAATACCACAACTGTATTATTCCTCTCCTTTGGGTGTCCATCCAGAGGTTTGCAAAAGCTATTAATCATACTTTATTCACCAAATTCTAGCCTGTAGTGAAACAAGAAGCCACTGAAGCTCATTTAATATAATATGCCAACTTACAGTTCAAACGACCAAGCCGTTCATGTTAACTTTCAGTTCTGACTATTCAAGGAGTCCTTTTTAAGGATTGAGAGTAACAAGGCCAGAAAGGGCATCTGGCATCTGTATCATAAGGTTTTTATTTTAAATAGTCCCTTGGCTGAGGATCACAAACTCTCCATCACTCAAGTCAGCCTTCTGTAAGATCTTATTTAGAATATGCCACCTTCATAAGGGTTTTTAAAACTCTTATCTCCTTCCTTCAACATCTTTTGAATGAAGAGGCAGAGGGGGAAAAAAAAACACCAACACTCCACTTTCACATGTACTATTAAATGATTTGGAAGCATCCACAAGTTTACTGATTTATCTAAACCTGCAATACTCCAGTCACCCATCACCTCCACACCATGGTCCTGCTCACAGCACCTGGCTCCTTTGCTTGCTCTTCCCTCCAGCACCACTGGAGTCCCTTTGATCCCCTGAGAGTTTTATTTTTTACCATCTCCCAGCAAGCATCCATAGGAGAGCAAAATACGAATTAAGTGAATGCAAGCAGGGTGGTGTAACTACTGACCTACCAAAAACAAGAGACGGACAAAGCAAGATATGGACTGCCCCAGACAATATTTCTTACAGTTCAAGAGAATGCAAGGAAATGTTTATCATCTTTTTATTTTATTAATGTTCGTATTTGCTCTTTCATTTTGCTTCTGACCAGGGCTAGAAATGGAAATATCATGAGAAAAGTTAAAAATATCATAGGCATCTTTTTAGAAACAGGAGATGCTGGATGTATCCTGGGAACAAGAAGCAGAATTCCATTTCCATTTTCCAGCTGGATCAAGTCTGCAGTACAATACAGTTTTAGCCTTTCCTACAGTCAGTTGACAACAACACAGGATTTTCTACATTTCTGTCTCTGCTCTGAGGCCAATTCTAGGACCATCCAGGAAAGCCAAATAACACAACCAACCAAGCAATACTGAACTGGGAGTCCTTCCTGATCCAGACTGGTTATTTATGGCCTTAAGAATAGGAATGACTTTACTCATGAGTAAAGGATGCTTTTTGTTATTAAAGATGAAAAAAGGGGAGTTAGGAAGGTGATGGCTTCGCGTATGAATACATATAACTACTGTAAAGCTTCATCCTACAGATATCTCACATGGTTAATTTTATTCACATGAGCAGTTTGCTTACATGAATAAAGCTACTCATGTGCAGAACTGCTTGCAAGACTGAGCCCTAAATTCATTAAATTAATGGTGGAAATACCATATATATATATATATAAAATATATAATTGATGAACAAGTGAATTAGGATTCTGCTCAACAGTAGGTAAAAAAGGATTATCACTCAGGCAAGCTCTCTCCAGTGGCTGTTCCTGATTGATAGATTTGTATAAGGCTGAGTTTCTGATTAGTTCTGAGATATGAATGCTTCAAAATGTAGGAATAAAAAAGACTTTCTGAAAATGAAATGCAATACCCAATTCAATTAAAAGAAAATGCTACGATCTGGAATTGAACCAAGACTTTGGGATAATGTTATTTATTCTGTGCCAAGTTTAGTAGATGTTTTCCAAAATGCCAGTTTACTTGGGTTTTATGGAAAAATTGACCTTTTCACCCAGAACAGAGGCTGCTAATTTCATTAAAGTTGTTAGAGATTTTCTCAGAGTGCATCCATGCCAATTCTAGTATTTCATCCCTCTATTTTCATCTATATTCCACTTGCATGGAAGCAGCCTAACAAAGCTATAACTGTGGTGTTTTGCTTCCTGCTCTTGCTGTACCCTCTCTGCCAAAGCATTTCATTATTCAGCCTGCGAGAACATTGTGGAGACCTGGAGAAACAAGTGCTGCACATTCAAAGCATCCCCTTACCTAAAGGCCAGTGGCTGTAAGCCCCTGGGTCAGGTAATCTGCACCGTTAGCATCCCAGAAGAGCCTGAATCAACTTGGCTGACACGAGATGAGCCAAGCCTGTCAATTCATATGGCAGCTTGAGCTCATCATCTGTATTTACATAGTTCCTCAATCAAACTGCTGTGCTCTGTAAACTACGTTTATTACCCTTCGTACAGGCCGATATGGTTTTACAGTTTGCTCTCCTTACAGTAGAAGCAGCTAGAGATCTACGCTTGATAGCTATTTTCTGCCTTAATTCTGCCTTTTAAGAAGGAGGGAGCAGTTATTACTTGCCAAACCAGCACATGTTCACAGAGAGAGTGCGGTCAAGTGGTCAGGAGCAGAGCTGATGTTAATTAGCAATGAAATGAGGAATGAACCAGCATTAGCCCTGAGACTAATCAATGGGAAAATCACTCCAAGCAGGCAGCTTAATGAAGTACTATACAGCTGTTTATTTTTAGTCTGTTTTAGCCTGACAACAAAATCCTTATTAATTAAACAACAAAATATATTTCTAAAATGTATTTCCTTTTAGAGCCTTGCTATAGCTCTGACTTTTTATTATTATTATTATTGCATTTGTCTACACCTTCCCTTAGCAATTATAGGCCTGATTAGAAAAATTAAGGCAGGTCAAGAAAGCTTGTACCTATCACTGGCACATGTTTGTCATTCACTGCAATCTCCCACCCTGCAGACGGCCCATCCAGGGCCCTTAGCACTGCTTAACCTGAAGTCTGGGTATGACTTGATGCCTTGGGTAAGGCATCCCAGCCCAAGTGTGCTCCTGCCTCTGCCGCACCGGGGACCTGCTCCCAACAGGAAGGATGAGCCCTGTGATGAGACAGCTGGGTGTGATTTGGGGGAGGCACCTCGGTCCTCTCGCTGCCACAGGGCTTCTCCAGAGACCTGGGTGAGAAGCACCAGAGCAGGGTGCCAGAGTCTGAAAACCCAGGCTTTGCTCTTGGTAGGATGTGCAAACCAGACGCAGTGAAAGACCGCAAGTTAATCAGATGCCACCTGCCAAATCATTTCCTAACCAGGACAGCTGAGGACAATGAGCCAGCGGCCAGCCTGTCACCTTCTCTTTTGAGCATCCAAATACTCCACAGGACACTTTGAGGTGAGCCCACAAGCCTCCTACCACCTCTCTCCATGCCCTGTTCTCAACCCCCATGGCACAAACACCATTCGTCCTGCCGTTTTGCCATGCAAACCACGGCATGGCTCTCTCACCAGAATGAGAGCTCAGGGCTGGATGGCCTCCCTGACCAGAGATCCCAGAGCCAGGACATGTTCCTGTGCCTTGTGGGGGTACCCCCTGCATCTCCCCCTCATCTCAGCTCACTGCCAGGCCCGTCCTCTGCACAAACCCCAGCATTTTCTGGCAGAGACAGGCATAACACAATCGTCCTCCTGAGTCTGAATGTTGCAGCAGCTTTCTACCTGCACCACAACAGGCTGGGAGAAAAGCTTAGGACCCTTGCCCCCACAACACCACACCACCATGATATAATCTTAACTAGGGGAAAAAATCACAAGTTTGGTTTAAAATATTGCAACACTGAAAATCAATTAATTTGAGGCTTCGATAACTTCTTTTTGAAAACTAAGTTCTTTTCTATGCTTTCCAGCAGAATAAGCAGACATAAAATGGCATTTACTTGACAGTAAAATTAGTTAGGATTTTGACTTGACATTAAAAGCAGGTGCTTGAACAGCAGCAGTAGAAGATTTGGAGATGCAGGCAGTACCCTCAGAAGAAACGTGAGACAACTCTTCCCTTTGAAAGGAGCAGGTGAAAGGTCAACCAAAACCTGCTTTTATAGGAAGGTTTATTTAAAAGCCAAAATCAACAACAAAAAAACCACCTCAGTGTATTAACAATTCACTGTTTGGTCAAAGTCCTTTCAGAGACTAACAGAAGCTTAATTCAGGGAGAGGAGTTTCTTCATCGTTCCAGTATAATCAATAAGCCACCTTTGAAACCGTGTTGAAAGACAAAAGGGAAAAGACCATCCCATGCAGGTACGTTCCAAGCTAAATGTGTATATATACACAACTTCAGGGATTTTCTCGTCCATTTTTAGTGCTTCTAAGTTGTACAAAGCAACACAGTGTGATCCTTTAAGCGAGCACTACGACCCTGTACCCAGAAAGAGCAGCACAAGCCAGGAGAATGGCTCTCACCCAGGAGAAGAACTCTTCAAACCGTTATCAGCCCCTCTATGACAGAGAGGATTTCTAAGTCAAATTCACCTCCTCAAGATGGAGACATTACAGTAAATGTAATCACTAGATTTAAAATGACAAGCCTTAATTAAAGTGTACCGCGTTTGCAAAATGAGAACCAAAACTGAAGACACTCAAATACAGTAAATATCTTTTGCACTGAGCAGAGAAAGACAGACACTGGCTTCCATTTAATACCCACAATGCAAGAAAGACTCAAATATGAATGTTGGAGATATATTTCAATAACATTGTTAGAAGACATTCAACCCAGCATGATAAGGGGATCACACATACTGTAACAGATTCAGACACAGACACGTCTGCTTTCTTAAAAATGAATTAAGTTTCTTGTAGACTCTGTTGTATATATAGAAAGCAAGTTTTACCAGTTTTTCTTCTTCAGTCATTAACTCCGCAATCCACCGAAATAAATATTGTTAATGCTTTTCACTTCAATAAGTCCATTCATGCAAAGATCACAACATTTCACAAGCTTCAGTTAAACAGACTGCCTTGTGGGAGAGAGAAGGGATATAAAGTAATTTACCAGCTACCATGAGGCAGAGGTAGATCATATCTGTTTAATAGTACACAGTTTCATTCTAAAAAAACACTCATGAAAACTTTAGTCTTCTTACAGAGGGATGAGCTGATTAAAAATATCCACTACTCTTACAGTTGATTACAATTTACAATCATTTGCAAGGAAAGTGAAGGGGAGTATGAAAAAAGGCACCTGCTTGCAAGACTGGACTCCATCCAACTGCAAAGTTTGATTTTCAGAGTTGTTTTTTTTTTTTTTTTTTTAAGCAACTGTAAAACAATTATTTCTTAAAAAGTGCAGACCTGAAAAACAACATCACCAGCCAGGTAATCCCCTTTATAGTCAGATTTGATAGCTCATGGAAATCTAAACAAAGGCACAATGCTGTGCAACCACAACAGCTGGGTTGGAAATTGCTGCAGATTGTTAGGAGGAGCTGCAAACTAGAGATAGGCAATGAAAAGGTTAGAAATGATAGCTTAAAAAAAAAAAAAGACAAATTACTCCAAAGACCATATTCTTTAAATCGTTGAAGCAAAACATGTTTATTTGATTTGTTTGTATGCTTATTACAAAAATGCTACTTTGGGATTCTAGGAACCCAGTCTGTCAATTTTTCAGCTTCTGCACTTTCATGGTTGCTTAGAGCTGTTTAATGCAAATACACTTCCAATAAGAGATTTCATGCCCCTAAATTACACCCAGTTAAGGGCGAATGAAAATGTAAGGTAAATAACTATAATCAGCCATATTATCTTTCTCTTGGCACCTCTCACTTTACAGGCATATTTAAAGGCATCTCTGGGGTCCTATCCTTTTTAACAAGCGGCAGCGTATTTCCTGGAATATTACTTACGATGCTATGCTGTGAACATTACACAGGTTAAAATGTTACCTAGAGACCTAGAAAGAATTGCATCTGTTGCAGAGCCATGCTTGTTGCCATGTTTAGGAACATCTGAAAAGACAGAAGAAAATTTTCAACTATGGGATGAAAAGGAGACCAAGAACAGTTAAGTCGAGCTTTCACATCTGATCCTGTTGATCAGCAGTGTTGGGGTGCAGCAATTCAAGGCATGAGACATGAGACTACGCTTCTGATATTCACTGAGCATGCCCTGGAAATCATTTGGGATACCAGGGAAACAAAAAGTTAAAGGAACTTCGAAATGTTTCACTCCCCCTATTATTTTTAACCTAATAAAACCATACTTAAGACAGGGGATCTGAATATAGTTATTAAGAACCTCACAGTCCCTTGCTGTCTCCATGAAAAAGTAATAATCAATAGTGAAGCCACTCATTTGGCAAGAAGAATACAGAGGATCAGGAATCTTCAGAAGGAAACACATCCTCAAGTCTTTCAACACATTTTAATTATTTTGAGCAAGCTCGAGCAGAAGGTAGTTGTTTTGCTTTGTTTTTACAGGAAGATGACCTTAGGCTTCTACAAATAACTATTCTTCTGCTTCAACTAGAAGTGACCTAGCACTGAGTTAAACCAGAAGAATTCCGAGACAATAAATTCCTTCAAACTTAGGTCTGTTTAGCTTGTCTCTCACACACATCCTAACTGCTGCCATGCCTCTATTTACCAACTTTTCATTATTGAAGCTATTTTTACGTCATTAGTTTGCAGATCTACTTATGCCGAGGTTCCGTTTTCTCCTAGGGAGCAGCTTCTCTGCAAGTCACATTGCGTGCACTCATTAGTCTTTTGTGAAGCAGCTCACAAAGTTCTGGACCAATTTATCCCTCTCTACAGCACCAGCACAAGGTCTCACTCGACAATTTAAGTGATCCTTGTTTACGTAAGTTGTGCTAGACGCTGCATAGTGATGAATTTCTTCCCAGATGGTTAAAGAAAGTGTGGAAAAAAGTAGCAGCATGGGAAACAGATGGACGGACCCTTCTTTATGCTCTGCTACTGACATGCGAGGTAACCTTTGGAAAGCCACAAGTTACCTGAGCCTTGGTTCTCCCTTTATAACTGGTTATGGTAACGACTTCACAGGGTGAAGTCCAGTTTTCGTAACACTCAGATGAAAAGTGCTGAGGAGGAACAGACTAGTATAAATAAAGGCCTGCCTTGGTTAGGGTGCGTCGGGCTGCTAAACACATCAACGCCTAGGATGGGTTTTTCAGTATTACCACTGCATTTCTGATATCTCAGTGAAGTGATACGATAACCTCCCTGATATTTTGCCAGATCAGGAGCACCATACACGCCTGCTGAGCTCCTGTGAAACACATTTACGATCAAACTGAAGGACAGAAATGGTTGATTTCTGCATTCTCTTACAGGTTCAGTATGAAAGACATTAATTTATTAGTTATAAACAATAGCTACTTTTTCCAAGGAGTATGGATTTGGAACAAAAAACGTATTTCTGAAGATCAGTACAGTCTTTTGGGCAGGCAAGCACATCCGGACCTACTTTTCCTACTCACTCCCAGTAGCTGCTGACTGCCAAGCACCTCCTCTCGTCTGCGCTGCTCTGCGGACACGGCTCCCAGAAAGCCGTTGTCTTCTGATGCTGGGGTCGAATGTCCAGCAGGCTCCTGACACAACACTGCCTTGCAAAAACATCATCATGCCACACCACAGGATGGGAAATACAGGTCCCAAGAGTGACATCGAGCATAGTGTGCCTTAAGCATCATTTAACCCAGTAAGTTCAAACAAAACCCCAATCCTCCACCACCACAAAAAAAGAAAAAGCCAACACAAACAAAAGCCTGTTCCTTTTCCTTATTTTTTTTCTTTTTATGTACAATCATATTAGGTGCAGCTGTAAATGTGACTTTCAGATATCTGCTGTTACGTGCTTACCTAAACCTCATCTCAGCACCTGACAGAAGGAAGCCGTACACATGACTTTGATTTTTCTTTTTCAATCAGAAGACATTAAGCACCCAAACTCTCTCATAAAAGATCTGAGGCATAAGCTACACAACATCCGTGCAAGTAATGTTTTTTTCCCACTTAATCCAGACCTTAAATGATCAAGAGATATCAGAAAAGTGTCAAAGGAGATAAACCAAGTTATCCCTAATAACGCATCTACATCTCCTAGCAGCTGATCTGCAAGCTTCATTCCTGCACCAGGGATATACAAAGACCTCAAAACTTAAATGTCAATACAACGTGCTTGTTGATTCACTGGGAGAAGTCAGTCATTGTGTACTGAGTTTCTGTTACAACTCAACTAGCAATGCTTTGAGGTTCCCAGGATAAACTCTGTAAATAAAGGTGCTGCAAGACAAAACACAGTTCTCTCTGTTTTTGTGCTCCAACATACTTTCCTTTGTTTTCTAGAGGTATAACAGCCTATATTCCACAGAAATAGGGAGTTTTAGGGAGGAGCAGGCACAATGTGGGGATGCCATCATGCTGAGGATCAAACAGTATCACCCACACCTTGTTTCTTCCCTCAGTCCCTCCACAAAGGGAGCAACGCGAGCAGCAGCATTTTGTTCCGGTGCCAGCAGAGCCGCCTGATGTAAGCAGAGATCCCCTGTGGTGGTGATAGGGAAGGCAAGAACAAAGTCAAATGCTCGCTCAGTACTTGAGATGAGACATATGACTGGAAGGCTGTGGGGATGCCCACACAGGCATTTCAGACCATCCCACAAGGAAATCCTGCTTGGAGCACAGGCTAATTCGCACTGGCTGCAGAGCACCAGATTTTAACAGGTTTCACATTGATAGAACCCCAAGAACCCCCAAATCAACAAAGAATGAACTTATCACAGCACAGCAGTCCATGACCCCACTAGAAGATGGGGGGGGGGCTGGTGGAAAGGTGTTTAACAGCGCTGTTGCAAAGCACTCCATTGTGCTGGAGGTTGCAAAGCCATTCGTCACGGCTTTCGTCACAGGACTTAAATAAAAATACTCAAGCAAGGCCTAACCACAAAGCAACTGAAAGATAAACAACTGGGACTTCAAATGGGATTTAAGACTGCCTGGCAGCCAGTGGCACAATGCTCTCAGAGGCTCCTCACACACACCTACATGCTGCAGGAAACAGACTAGCCCAAGCGCTACTGGCTTCATGGCTAGGGACACCAAATGAGTATGGGCTGCGTGGCACAGAGGTGTAAGTACCTAGGAAGAGGTCATCTTTTGCCAGAAGGGAATGTTGTCTTCTAACCAACTAGAGATAACGGAGATCATGCTTTGTGGCCACCACGACAGGAGAGATTTCAAGCAAGAAACCTCAAGAAAACTCCTGTGTTGCAGGCAAGAGGGAGTGACTGCAGATCTTTACATAAACCATGTAAACACTACCAACTCTTCGGAGGATGGTCCCTCCTGTAACCATTAACTCCATTTTAGATGAGTTCAGCCATCAGCTGTTCCTCAGACATCACTTGATCAGAAAAAGGCAGCCAGCCATCTCGCTGGCCAGCACTACAGTCCTAGACAGGGAAGGGCAAGGAGAGAAGTCATCTGCATATCACAGCAATTTAGCACTTGCTTCAACGTGGCCTTTTCAGTTTATTTAATGTCTGTGAGTAACTACAGAAAAACATCTTCTAGGATCTTCCAAGTTAGATGCCTAGGAATAGGGGTGCTCCTTCAGTGCTTGGTGGATACAACCTTAGCCATTGATAAATGGCTCGTTCTTTCTCCATCTGACACTGTATAGCCCAGAGATAGTGTCAGGACCGGAGAAAAACACAACACATCTATACAATGCTTAAACATGTTATAGCCTTTAGACACAATTCTTCAAGCAGTTCTGTGTCCTGGTAGAAACAGGGTTTAAGCTATCCTGATACAAAGAGCTACAGAATCTTCATTTGTCTGATTTTCTGTTTTGTCTCTCTCTCCCAGACTTGTTCAGTTTGGTAGCCTTTAAAAGCAAACTGCTTATTTTCACTATAACTTTTTTTCATTCCCCAATTAGTTTTCAACTCCAGGTCACAAACTACAGTAAACTCAATGTGGAAATCTGATGTTGCAAAAGAATTTTACAGTCTTTTTTTTTTTAAAATGACTTACAATTCATTGAGGAGTAATCAGTTATGAAATCATAAAAGCTGTGGGCTTTGCCAAAACGTAAGACACTTAGCAAACAACCATCACTGTTCCTTTAAAGAGGAGCAGGGCAGCAGAGGAGAAAGTCTGACACGGGCAGTAATAAAGTCAGCGCACATCCTCCCCTGCTCCCTTTTGGGGCAGAGAGGCCTCAGCTCCTCGCTAATCAGAATTTGTCATTCAATGAATTTTGCATCTTTAAATTGCCAGGCACACACGGGAGGGGTGGGGGAAGCCTGTGCACACACCAAAGCGCAAGCTTTTCCTGCCTGCTCCCAGGGCTCGGACACTAAAGCTGATAAGCACAAGCCGCGGGCTGGAAGTGCACTCTAGTATCAGCATGCAAACTAGCATTCGAGCCTCCGACTCTGCTTTTTTAATTCCCACATCCAATAGTGCCACTACACAGATTGATAAAGGAAGGAGGGGACCTACGGGCTTTATGCTTCTTCACGGCGTTCTTTGCAGACAAGGAGCGTGGAAGTTTCCCCTACTTTGTTCCTCATTTTGTTTTCTTAAAAACGTACCTTTAAGCACATTTTCTTCCTGTGTTTGAGGGGTTTCCTCTGTACTTGTTCAGAAATGCTCTGACCTTCAGATGAGAGACTTCATGACCCCGCCAGGGCTGATACTCTTCTCTCTCCTGACTCTACACTCAACTACCACTAGATGGATGCTGCTCTACCAGAAAGAGGATTTTTCACATACAGAATAATTTGAAGTCCCTTGAGCCTTATCTGGTGACCACCTAGATGATATATATATATATATATATATATATATATATGTAAAGACACTGTGTAATGGTGTGTTTTTTTTGGTTGTTGTTTTTGTTTGACATATCCCAGGGTTCCTGGCCACACTTAATTCCCTTCACAGAGCAGTTTTTAAGGACGTGAGAGTGCTGCTGTGGAGTGCGTAACAAGGTGCTCCTTTTGCCAAAACAATCTTTGCACAATCAGCATCTCACTTATTACTTTTCAACATGCTTTGAAATATTCCAAGTAAGGAAAATGTGACATACCACAGACATCTCTGTGAGAAGCGTAAGTGCAAGAACAACCGAAGTGCTAGACTTCAGAACACAGCCACACGGTCCCGGATACAGACCTCTTGCTATGATTTGAATCCTGGAAGTTGCATCATAACAGCATGTTTCATCCTTGTTTTAAAATAAACTTGTAAAAAAGGAAGTTCAGAGAAGTCGGGTAAGTCACAAACCTAATACACAAGTTTAAGTTTTCTATTTTATAAATAGGAAAGATTTTTTTAAAAAATTGTTCAAGAAATACCTGCAGTCAGAGGATTCCCTAGTTATTTTCATGTAGACTCAGTTTGAAGATACAAATGCTGATGTTAAAATATAATGGCAACTTAAAACCAGTTCCTACAAACAGGTTTGCTTTGAAAGCATAAATCACTATTACAGTGAAGGATTCTCCCCACATCATAACAGCTATAAAAATAGTAGAAATAAATGCACCACAAAGGTGGAAGAAAGATGTTTCTGAAATCCCTTGGAGAAGACTCCTATTTTAATGTCATTTAGGCAGTCCCAGAACTTTAACAATCTGCACGTTTAAACTTGCCTGGGTATTTTTGCTTAACATTGACATGATGAAGAGATCTCCAAGCTGGACAAATAGATAAAAACCAGAAAACTCACCCTTTAAATCTTTTTTCCCCAGAAGATTCTTTTCAATGAAGTCAAAAGGAAGCAGAAGGCTTTAAATCCAAAATATTTCATGCATCTAAAAATAGTAACACAGAGGTGACTAATGAGCACCGTTCACAGAAAGTTTTAAGAAGAGATAGAGCTAAACCAGCGTGGCCCTGTGCTCACGTGGAACAATTTCTGCGAGACCAGCACACCCGCAGCCCCGTGCCACCCGGCAGACCAGCCTGCTGCAGGTCTCAGTGCTGGCTGCATGTGTTGGCAGGAATGCCAGCTCGAGACTTTGAAGGGAAGTTTTTCCAGTAAACCCAAGTGTTTTTGGATCCCCACCCAGTTCTGATCTGCAATAACAGCTGCGATCCCCATCAGTCACTTCATCCCAAAGCCCCAAAATTGACTTAAAAACCTAAGTGACCCCCTGCATCTGCTAACAATTATCAGGGCAAAGAGTTTTCATACAACTCGTTTGTAGATACAGAATCACTACATGGCTAGTGTACACTTACAGATCCTGAGACTGCATCAGCAGATCAGCTAATTGTGTTAATTAGCTATTTGCATGCGCAATTACCTGATTTGTACAAGCAGTCAAGGTGATCGTTCATGTAAATTAGGCATGGATTTGCACAATTTACTCATCTGAAAAACTGCTTTCTACTTATTTTTAAGCACCAGAGATCAACAGCTACTGAAAGAGTCGGCTGAGTTAGTGTCCTCATGGTTCATCCATTTACCAAATTTTACACACACTCCTTTTACGTCACCTCTGTGCACCACCAAGAGCAAGCATACCTGCGTGCATGTTCACACAAGCCTGCATAAAGACTCGCACTAGCTACTATCAAATAAAGCCATACACAAATAGTGACCTGCATCCCAATACAGACAGCAATACATGTCTCGTCCCCTAAAGGTCCCATTCACCCCCCCCACCATGTTATCTCTTCAGTGCTTGGAACTGCTGAGCTTAACAAAGTTGGTTTTACTTATCACAACGAGCTCAGGAAGCTCTACAAGGAGTAGAAAACCAAACAACTACGATGCAAATACTCAACCTGGTGCCCCGAAGACTGCTTAATATTTAAAACCCCACTGCTGCCATACTGACTGGCTGGCAAGGGGTTTTCAAACACAAATGGGTCATCTGTGTTTAATGTGAAGCTGTACCACAGCCTGCCAAACAAATGGATGTTTCTGTCATCATGGGGCCGTTCAGGGATCCCAGCCTGCAGCATACAGCTGCTGTGAAATGCAAGTTCTCTAAATACCACACACCTTTATCCTCCCTTCCCAAGGTAATACCTTTAGCTGAAGCACGATTCAGGATAGTACAACACAGACAGCAAGAGATCAATGATTGAGCAGTTGAAGGCCATCTCAAACAAAAGTATGTCTCCACCTGCTTGAAGTGGTAAGGTAATCAAAAATGTTCAGTTCCACCAGGAGAAAAAACACTAGTTCAGCCAAGAAAAAAACAACCAGAAGCTGATGAAGGCCAGTACTACATATTCATGTCATTAAAAAAAAGAGTTGACAAAGCAGTCAAGTAGAAGGTTGAAAACAGGTCTCCAGTCTCAAGTACCATGCGTTTTAAGGTCCCAGTAGCTGTGGCCATTTATGGAATTTCCTCAGGGAGAAGAGAAACAGCACTTGTGTTAGAGATGACAAAAGTAACCCAAATGACTAGACTCTACAACAGTGCCAGTTTTTGGACTGGGCTTTATTATTTAGCCAATTATCAAACCCTTCTACAAATAGAGAGGAGGGTCAGTCTCTGCTTCTGGCCTTCAGCACACACTACTGCAAGGATTGTTATGCTGTCGGCTACAGTTTCTTCCCTTCTTAACTAGAGGGTGCTCCCTTGGCCTCAGGCAAAAATCTCTGCTTTAGATGAGTATGACCCAGCTCCTCCCACCTCATCTCCTTTCTCCTCACTAGTCCTCACTGAAGCAAAAGACGCTTCCAGTCAGTGGGCCTGACCCCAAGACAGCTGTCACGGCTTCCTGTTCAAAGGGTTTGTGTAGCATCACAATAGTAAAATTTAAAAAATAAATTACTTCTCAGATTTTCATCAGCGCACTGAGCAGTGGAAGCATGTGCCATCCCGTAGGGACCCCTGGAGGAACATCAGAGCTTCGCTGACCAAGTTCTGGTGCAGCTGCTGTTGCTTAATGGCAGCTAACAGCACAGGGCCAGCGCTACAGCATTGCAACTGAGTGCCCTGACTGATTCACCACTTCTGGCAAAGTCGGACATGTTCTCCCATGGCAAATATTTACGCAACATTCGGCTTTAAGGATGGTACCAACTAAAGACCGCACTAGAACCTTCTTCTGTGTCTGCCCTGTGAAGTACAAAAGCTACTTGGCAGGAGCTCATTTTTCTTTTGTTACCTTAAGCAAAGGAGGCATGTTCATTGCTCGTTCACTGAGAAAATCAGAGTACTATAAATACGTTCAAAATAGGAGTCAAGTTGCAATTCCACAGCCAAATATAATTCAGTCCCTTCGAGACCTGGAGAATACCGAAGAACCAGCCCCAGCGTTCCTCTCCAGCACCCCTCCCTGAGCACATGTGTTTGAATGTGTTTATCTGGGAAGGCTCAGGTCAGTCCTGTGCTGTAGGAGCATCTCCTGCAGCTGGAACATCCTAAGCAGGTAGCGCTCCATGTTGTAAACTGCTCATGCAGCAGGACTGAGAAAAAGGCATCTCCTGGTCACCGGCTGTTACTGACTACAGGAAAATGAAAATACAGCATCTCCGCACCTGTTCACCTGATGGTGAAGGAAGGAAAAGCCATTACCGAGTGACAGGAGACGAAAAACCAAAATCCACTTCAGCAACTCATCCCAGCACTGGTGATTAATCTCACACTCCCACAGCCTGATGCACATTAACCAGATAATTAATAATTTCTTTAGGGACTCCAGCTCGGCAACTGTTTTATCAACCTGCACAGCATTAGGAGAGAGATGCTGCATTTGTGATCAAACTGCTGGAACTATGGAAATGTTCTACAGGAACTGTAAAAGCTTCAGAGCAATCTGCGAGCCTAGTTTTTACAAGTAACTGTAGCATATGTGCAGAAATCAAGGCTGCTCCTTTGTCAGTGCAATCACCAGGCTCAAAATCTGAGTGAGATCAGCATAATAAGAATAATTAACAGCGATGCTCAACTCCCATCCAACCCCCACCTTTCCCCAACAGAAGTGCTACTCAGTATTTTATTTTTTTTTTTTAATACATAGTATGTTACTGCATCAGGCAAAATGTCAAATTACGCTGTTCTGCTATCCTTGGTATGGAGAGCAAGTCAGATAACATGTATCTTAACATTAAATGTTAAATATTCATATGATATCCAAATTCTGTAAGCCAAAGGCTTTCAATTAATTTGCTGAAGAACAGGACATCACTTAGTATTGCTCTTACTAGCAACTTTATGCCATCTTCAGTGCATTCACACTCCTTGTTCAAGGGCAAAAGTCATACAGGATCAGAAACACAAAACTAAAGTGCCGACACCCAATTTAAAAATGGACTGCTGAGAAAAATCATGGTAAGTATTCTCTCAGATATTAAACTCTCCAGTGTGTTAGATGCATGTCAGTATTAGGTGATTAAGAATGACTGATAATTAATAAATCACATCCATGGAGAGTGACTGGGTATTATTTCTCTCATCCTCTGGAAATAAGAATTAGATTCACATTTCTGCCTAAATAAGATTATCTGTCCAAAAGAACAAAATCGTGCAACTGCTACTAGCAAAAAGGTACTGCTTTTTGTCAATAGGCTTCACAAGAATAAGTTATTTGGGCTGCTTTTCTGAAAATACCTGTACAGTGATAACTGTAAGGAAACCGAGGCACAATCATACAGTTGCCTGGATGAACCCTCCCCATCACAAGTACAGTGGGTTCCTAAATGATGTCTCAGCTGTCCCTTTCATCACACAACTATTCTTTTGGCTATGGCTCAGCAGAGTATCTGCCTTTAAGAGATATTCTACTCTTAACACTCCAAACCTGGAAAGATGCCCATGCAGAGCTCCAGCAAAAGCACCTCTGCCCATGCAAGGCAACTGCACGACTGGGTACATATCTCCAAAGTGATGTTTTCTCTGAAGTCTTTCCTAAGACTAGGCTAGTAATAAAGAATATATTTCTATTTAGTACATAGCATTGCTTAATGTGTATTTTCCTTTCATATGATGTTAACTGAAAGACATAGTATCTCAATTTTTTTTATCATCTACTCTAGTATTTATATGACTCTTCTCACCATATTATTTGAGCCCCTTCATTTTCATAGTGTCAGTTACCATTATTCCATTAAATTAAATCCTTTTACAAGCATCTTTCTATAAACATGCACTAGAGATAACATAGCCACATGGTGAGGATTCACAGACTACAGTAAGCAGATTACACCTGTCTTGATTTTCAGTGTAGCTGTCGGCAGAGTATATTCTCCCATCAAACTGCACACAGATCTCCTCATTAAAGCTACAGGGGAGAATAATTACAGAACAGTATATCGCAGTTTACCAATTGGTCTTGCATACATAATGGTCCATGAAAGAAAAATTGCATCCTTTAACAGCTGGGAAAATCTTTAAATTGTTATTATTATTATTATAAAATAGCCAACATTTTAAACTATCCAATAACTTGCCTCCTGTATGCAAAGCAGACATATAGGTGATCAGGGCCAGAAAGGTCTTATACTCCCAGTCCATAAATATAATTATTTCTTCCTTTGTAAACACTCCATTCCACAACCTTCTGTTCTACAGTGAAATCCTCTCCTCGTGAGAAATTATGCTGATTGCAGAGGATGCCTTGAAAGCAAATGGGTGGTTTTCTGGATCTGCTAATCCCTCACGCTGAGTGTTAAGCATCCCATTCCCCCACATCCTCACTCCTTGGTGGGGGACTGGTGAACCTGTCAGGTCCCCCCCCATCCTTCTCTCACCAGCTGGGGAAGAGAGGTTGCCGTAGCAGACTGATCTCCACCCACACATCCATTTTTCTTCCAGCCTTTGTTTTGCACTGCCAGCAGGCCTCCTTGCTGGCTGCCACAAAAGGTGCTCCCTATCCCACCCCGACAAGGCTGTCGGGAGGATGACAAGCCTACAGGCACCTCCCGGTGCTGTGGAGGAAGCAGCCTCTGGTGTTTCTGTTCCCGGCCATTTGCACCCCAGGGCTGAGGCATCTGTGATATACTGAACAGAGAGTCAATATATCCTGTGGAACATGGGAAGACAGCTTTCATCCACCTGGACAGCTAGACAGCTGACCTGCATCTTTGTGTTAGAGGATAAAACACAAACCCACTTCAACTTGGACACTGTTTGAATTCCAAGATCCCACCATTTAGGAGTCTCGGTTCCACTCAGCATCCAAACCCAGTCCTTTTTGGGCTCCATTATTTGGGCACCACTACTCATTACCAAATTTTGCTCCTCACCCAACAGACAATAAAAAGGAAGAAGCACAGACATTGAAAAATCCAAGCTCTTTAGATGAAATAAAGTCACGTTAGCTTTGCTAGACGAGAAACAAAGCCTCTTGATGACATACTTGGGCCCAGCAGGACTTTCCCACATGCTTTTTTGCTCTGGGAAACCAGGAACCAAGAGCTGAGGGATTTCAGCAACAAGAGATGTGCTGCTGGATTGGTCCCATGTGTTCTGGTTCTGCCAAAGGATTTCCACACAGTGAAGTCAACTCTGAACGAGACTCTTCTGTATAAGCAGCCCATCAACCATCTTTTTCCAGCTCCAAAGGAATGCTGCACAAGCCACCTTAGCACACAGAGGGACATTTACCTTGTAAACAGGCTTAATCACTACCACCATAAAAATCACTGAAGGATTGGACAGCCCAACCTATGAAAGGCCCTCCAGTAGAAGCAGCACAGACTCAGTAGCTAACCTACCAGCACACTGTCCATGCACACGCAGACACATCTTGTCCACCCACCCACAGCAGCAGAGGGAACAGGGCCTGCTCAGACAGGCAGCCCGCAGCCAGGCTGGGCACCATGATGGAGCCCAACATCTTTGGGTTTCTCTTTGACAACTTCCCAGCGGGGAAGAGTCAGTATTGCATACTTATGGGTTAACCAGTCGAAGACTGAAAGAGTTGACCCAGTCTGACCTCCCCTGCAAACAATGACCATTAACTTCCACCCATGTAAACACTGCTTCGAACTCAGCAAGGCCATTTTCAACCAGTAGCTCCTTGGCAAGGCTGGGGTGAGACGTGGGCCCAAGGGTGTTTTATTCCAGCCTTTAGTCTGTTGAGATGAGCCCAGCTGCTCCTTTTTTGACCCCCCAGCATGGGCTCACAGGAGAAGAGTCCAAGATAGTTTTGCCATTGATAGCTACAGTAGCAGAGCTCAGCCCCTCAGGGAAAGCTTGCTTGACTGCACTGGTTCTGGACCAAAATATCTACTAAAGTTCATAAATTAGTGCAACTCATATGCAAGATTATAAACACCTTGCAGAAACTGTGCCTTTTTAAAGGATTATTAGAGCTCTGTAAAATCTTTTCCTTCCACTCTTCCACTACTGTCCCCTGCCATTACTGACTGTACATATCCAAGTCATCCATTCAAAGGTACTCAGTAACAAAACAATCCTTAATTTAATTATCAGAATATATCTCACATGCATTTTTTTGCAATAACTGTGTTTAATGCACTGTTTTTACAAAGTATTATTTTAGTTCTACTTTCCATATTCTTCGTGGGGGGGGGGGAAAAAAAGTCCATTTGGCAAATGGAGAGATAAAAGCTACAAGCCTACTACTAAAACCATAATATACAGTATCGGCTAGGAATTGACAAATTTGGAACCTTGCTTTCCAGGATGGAAAGGGATGGGTGAAGCGTACCACCTGACAAAAATACCCACCACAGGAAAAGGCATTGAAGAGAAGGAAAGAAAAATAAAATACTATCAGCTGAGGGGAGAAACCTGTCACAGGTATTTCAACAGATCAGGACTGACTGTAACACAGGAGAAGCCCTGATCAAGTCACATGCCCTTTACTACAGAAGATCAGATCAAAAGGTTTCAAAGGGAACCAATGGTGACAGTTTCTTCATTTGTATGCAATGTGACATGCCAGATCCAAACTGTTGGCTACTTTTTGAACTATTTGTCAGGGGATAGAAATGATTATTTTCTTTTATATCTAACTTTTAAGAACTTTTAGCCATTTGAGGGTTCTCCCCCCACCCTTCCATGTCCCACTGCCCTCTTTTTTATTTTTCAGCCAGGACTCGAGCATTCACCTTTGATGTAATATTTTTGCTGCACATCAGAATAGTTAGACCAAGCTTCAGAAAGGCAATTGAACATAGAGAATGAAAAGAATGACATCACTTCAAACATGAACTTTTAATAAAATTATCCTTAGGAAACCTCCCTTGTGATTTTTTTTTTAAAACTCTTTCCATGCATCTGCAATAATTCAAATTATTGTCAGGCTAGTGGTTGTAGTTTACTCTGAACAATCAACTACCGACAAGCACAAGTATTTCTCCCCATTTCTCACTGCTTCCATCAAGAAGTATTAAATATAATACAGAAAGTGACTGTGTAAGATCACACACTGATTACTTAGCCAATGGGCTGTATAACAACCATATTCATGTGGTAAATAAAGTAAGTGGGGGGACTTCTTACTAGCTCAGATTCTCCATGGCCAAGACTTGACCTGTTTCAGACCAGAATTCCCTGCTGGTGTCCAAAATCCACATTCACTCATCGTATTTGTTAGTAGACTTACTCCAAAATATGCCATTCTTTCAAAAAAGTACCAGAGCCACTGCTAAAGTGCTAAGGAAGGGCACTCAGTATTCATGAGCCAGTGATATGTTTAAAGTAATAACACTCTCCCAGAAGCACTGTGAAACACTGAGGACCTGCAGTAGCTGTAGCCATACAAGTCTCTGACACAAAGACAGCCAGACATGGAAAAAAAGTAAAAAAAAAAGCATATTGCAGTCTCCTGGATGAAAGAAGGTACTCAAACCAGAGGAAAGCAATACAACACTCACTTCTAGCCCTGGTAGATCCCAATGGATCAGATCTTACAGTTATACAAGTTGTTTTTAAACATGAAAATGTATATATATATATAATATATATAATATAATTATATATATAATATATATTATATATAATATATATATATATTATAAATCTTTCAAACTCGTATATAAAATTCTTGTGAGTCCTGGAATAATGCTAATAAAGAGTGCTGAATTTAAGAGCTTAAGACTGTAAGCTCCCTTCAATACAGTGGAAAAAAAAATATCTCTTCCAATAATATTTTTTTGAGTCAGACCAAATGTTTTTGAAGTAAATTGTTTGGAAATACATGTTTTATGTGTATGACTCTATTGAGAGTTTGCAGAAGTATTTATAGAGAAACTGCTGCAGTATACAGGTTTAGAGTCACTTAGAAAATCTTAAGTGCATGACAATACCTTCAGTGCATAAAGCTGCTGTCAGGAGCTCCTACCAGTGAAGTTACTGTCCATACCATCACACCTTCTCTAACCATGAAGCCCAGGCCTTCCTCCCTTCTGCAGAACTACAATTCCCCTTGCTGACAAGAACAGTTGAGCAGCAAAGAGGAGTAAAGCTGCCCCTTCTCATCAGGTTCACCAGCTCCTTGGCTGCCCCAGTCACTGCAGCTGCAGTCTATCTGCACCTCCTCCTCCAAGGCAAACTGCAGTGCAAAGGAGAATGAGCATAGTCAGAGTTTTCCTGCTAACTTATTCAACCCTCATTTTACCTTTCCTGCTGTTGAGCACCATAAAACCCCAAACTGGCACGAGGCACTCTAACACTGGTGTGACCCAGCACTCGCTTCTCACACCTGCGCTGATACGAAGACCGCTGCACCAGCAAGCACATTAAAAAGCAATTCCCCTCACTAAATTTCAAGTCAGAATATCAAAAGCAGACATCAACAGGTAAAACACTAGGACAAATCCCTCTCCTGGATGCACAAACACACGCTTATAGTTTCACAGAAGTTGTGAGAGCCTGAAAAGCTTTCCTGCACTTTGCCCATAGGTTGGGTGATGAGTTTTCAGTTTGATATGCACAGCCCCACAACAAGCTTCTGCAGAAATCTCACAAACTACACATATAATTCGTGTTCTACACCCTGCTATCGTGTCAGGTGCCCCCTGAGGATAACCCTGGTACACACCAAATACAAGAACAAGACTCAAGAAAAAAACATAAATAAAAAATGCAAAACCAAACTAGGCAGTAAGGATTATTGTGATCTGAAGTTACACGTGTTCACATGGGATACGAAGCCAGAAGAACCAGGTGAGAAGATCCTGCAAACATAGTATCACACAGCAGTACCATCATCCAACTTCTGACAATGCACTTACATAGAAAAGTTACTCTCCCTAGCCTGTCTCAACAGCCCAGGGCAACAAAGCAGCTTTTCCAACAGCAGGCAAGAGTCAAAGCCCAGCTAAGGTAGCAGCTTGAAGTAGCTACTGACCTGTATCAGGAGCTTGACATGTATAAGTCACCCTTCTCACACATTCAGGTGGCAGCCCAGGCTTGAACAGGCTGAAACAGATGCAGGTTAACATGGACACACAGTTCTGAAAGTAGCAATAATCTAGCCACTTGCTACAATTGTCCCTGTTGCACAGACAACAACTTCCAAAGACAGAAAGATAGCCTTCCAGGTATTTTAATTGCCTCAGCTGCTTGGGATCAACTCAAAACACATGAATCAACACCTCCAGGCTTTTAAAGTAGGTGTTAAAACCCAGGTGAAACTCAACCCCTTTCCCCAGGTGCTAAGCAAATCAGTAATTTATTCCTCTGCAGGATGCAGCAGCCATGGTGCTAGGTGGGTTTGGGGCTGCCAAAGAAAAGCTGAGTGGTAACAGTGATGACTGCACCTGGGAAGAACTGGAAATACGGATGTGCCCCTATGGGAACAAGGGGAGATCTAGACAGCTCCTCTGCACCCTCTGCTAATTTGCAGTGAGGCCAGGGGGGTTTCTCCCCAGTGCAGGTGTCAGTCACCAGGAGGTGGAACAATTAGAAGTGCTCAGTACCCTCCTTCCCCTCCACACAGTGCAACACCTTAGTCATCAAATAGCCCTATTGTGCTGCTCAATACTTTCTATGAGAGTAGGAATATGAGAGTATGTCCAAAGATAGCAATGAACACACCAGGTAATTATTTTTAAGCTTGCTAATCACAATCAATAGTTTCTTAGCAAAACTGATGAGCTGGAGTTGGCTCCTATTTTTAACCAATAAGATATGCAGTCAAGACTTGAATTACACCATCGGGCAATTCTCCAAACTCCTAATGACTTCCAGCCAAGAGAGGGATGGAGCCTTGGTAGGTCTTGCTCCCTTCCTGAGCAGGGTATCAAAGCTTTTTTTCATAGATTGTAAAGTCAGGAGTATATTGTAACCACTGCACGACTTCACCCAAAACACTGAACAAGAATTTAACTCCATGCATCAGAAAAGAGTTATAAAATTCTAAATCGCCTGAGGATGTTTACTTGATTAATTTGAAGGGTTTTAGCTGTCATAGAAGAGAGAAACTCTTTGCAGAGCAGTGCCATGTGCCTTCCAGGGGTGTACAGTTAGGGACAGATGAATAAAAGCTGAAGGCTCATTAGAAAGCTCAGCCCCCCTCCCTGTTTTGCTAGGATTTTTCCCTAAAGTAATCATTCTTGTGTTTTGCACTCCCTCCATTTTTTTTTTTTAATTTTATTTTTCAAAAGCTCTGACTTTCTGTGTTCCTGCTGGGAAACTCCTTCATTCCTTGCCCCTCTCAGGAAGGTGTTTTTCCCCCATACAGTACAGCCTAAAATTGTTGCAAACATTCAGTGCTACAGAAATAGTTCCCTCTATGAAGAGAAAACATGCTTTTGTTTGTTTTGTTTCTTCTATCCACTGATTAAAAGCAACAGTTAGTACAAAGGAGTAGTACAATGCCATCAGCGGTAATTGTTGCCTCTCACAACAAACGTGAATGGGATGAGGAAACACACCCACCCTTTATTACAGGGAAAATACCAGGGATAAAAGATGTCAGCGGGGGCAAGTCATTCTTTGTACCAGCTTACAAACGCTAAGGTAGGAGAGACCAGCACTGGTCCTCCATTCATTAACTGGATGGAATTACAGTGGTTAGGAGGTTGCCTAATTACACAAGCAATTAACATTCCCTTCATTTTCCTTTTGCAATCCCTCTAGTTTCAAACATTTTGAACTTTGTTCTTGTGGTCCACCACTGGGTAAAAATGGCTGAACACTGAGGGTCTTGGCGAGGTGCTCGGTGGTGTTGGTAGCCCTGGATGTGGGGCCACAGGTCAGTGAGATGAGATGAGCAGCTCTGTGCCGCTGCCTTGCTGATACCAGGTACCGTGGTCGGTCCTCTTGCATGACCCGTGCTCTCTGCGCTGGAAGAAGTGACACTGCTGTGCACGACACAGGTTTTTGAAGTCTCCCTCAAACATTATATGCAGTGTCACTGTTTATTAAAGATAACTAATACCCTAAGTCTTTATTTACTTCCGTTTATTGCTGTTTTAGCAAGAGTCACCAGAGAGCGGCTATGCTTCTGGTCCACCAGGGTTCTTTAATCACTGTTAGTAGGTAAAATCATGTGTGACAACTAATCCAAAAAGCAGATTATATTTATTTTGGCTACAGTGGCTTGCAATTCGTTAAAATCAACAAAGCCTTTTCATTAGCCCCCTGCTGATGTCCTAAAAACAGACATTTTGAGGGTCTCAAAGCACAGAGCTACACATGTGCAGCAAAGCCCAGACTGACAGACTTACCGTTGCCATACTTACCATAAATCTTATTAAAAACAACAGCAAACTTCTTATTTTCTTTCATAAGATGGCTTAATTTATGATCCTAAATTCCAAAATCACAATCTTAGAGGCAGGACTTTTTAAATTTAGAAAAGTATAAGTGAATCGACAGCACAATTAGCAGAGAAATACTTGCACAGGGTTTTGTGTTGAAAAAAAAAAAGAGCTGTTGTAACACTTTAAGGAGTGAGATTAGAGATTCAGCAAGTCTAAATATTAGCCTACATGCTTGCTGAGCCCCCTGCATTCTGGAGCCACATTTGAATAATTGAATTTCTAGTTAACGGTGTGATCTTGCAAGTCTTATTCCCAGTGATTTCATGATCTCTAGCCATAATCTCCTGACGACACTGCCTCAGACCTGCAATCAGGAAAACGCATGCTAAAAATGTCAGTGTGTCAGAGAAGATCCAGATGAAGTTATGAGATGTCCCATCTCATCACTGACCTCTCTGCTCTTCAAACACTGTGAGGAAGTTCACAACCCAGAATCAACCCTCCCATAGCCACCAAGGGCCACCATTCACACAAATAGGAAATGAATGCATTAGAAGTCCAGGAAAGTGATAAAAAAAAAAAAAAAAAAAAAAGGAAGAAAGAAAAACACCGATTTACATCAACCAACCTTTTTATCTCTCAACGAGTTGCCTAAGTAACACACACATTTTTGCTCACTGCCCTCTCACGCCACATGACTTAAACAATACTGTTGTGGCTGTGAAGAGAGACACTCCTGACTTGCATCCAGCCATGCATACATGCAGACAGACATATTTATTTCTCATCCATCTTACAGCTGGATTTGGATGTGGATCTGCTTTGCAAATTTTCATGTCTACCGCTGAAGTGGAACCTCTTGTTTGTCCCCCAAGCACAATCTTGAACATTGTCAAGGCCAATTATTAGACATCACTTCACACAAGGCTTTTCCAAATACATAGTTCTCCAGCAGTTTAAAGGGAAGCCAAAAGCAGTCCTTCAGTGAGACAACTGGTCTTAAACTTGCCGACCAGCACCCCACCAGGCAGCCCCTGAGACAAGAGGGTCAGTTCATCTACTGCAGGGCCGCAGTCCAGCAGCCCTCCGGCCTGGTTCAGCCCCTCCAAGTTCACACCATGAGCAAAACAGCTGTCTGTTAAAGCAGATAATAGAATCCAGCCTGGGAGAAAAACCAGGATACAAAGCTTTTCTCCAATGTCTAATCAGAGTTTTGTCCACGGGGAAAACTGAGCCCCATCTGATACACAAGTTATCATTTTGGCTCTCCATAATTAAAACTATTGTTGCCATGGCGATACAAAGGCTGTTGAAAATATACGCAAGGCTAATGTCATGCTTCTTTGTTGATACAATTTGTCGTGCCAGTCTGGTTTGTGCCAGGATGGAACAAAATGTGACTCGGGCAAATAGTTGACTTTACGAAGTTCATTATTTAGGAATCAGATGCCACATGTGCTGTGCTGCAAGGCCATTTTCTCAGGCTCTCTAACATGACCACTAACCCTCTTACAATCAATAGCAGTTTTAAAGATAATTTCAAAGAGAATAGTTCAGATCCTGCACTACTAAATTTCTTAAAGCACCGTAAAGAAAGAAAGAAAGAAACAAAAAAATATAGAGAGAATGATAAAGAATAATAACCATTCAGAAGGATTAACATATGTAAAAGGAAAAGTAGATATGAAATTAAAATGCAAACAAATGATTATACATTCATTACCACCAACACACGAACACTCGCAGTCTTTGGCGGTTATTTATTCATTTGAAACTGTGATCTCTACTGAGCATGTTATAATCAAACAGGAATTCCAGGTCACCCAGTGACCTCTGAATAGCAACAAGTAATCTGCTATTTAGGAGATATCATAAAGCGTATGTCTTTCTCTATGAATACACACCTACATATGGAAAACACATATAGACATGCCAACATGTATTTTTCATAGGCTAGGACAACAATTTTAGGAGTTTCATGACTTGTAGTCGAGTCTTTTCTTTCTCACTCAAGAGCAAAAGAATCTACTCACACACAAAACTTAGGGGTGCTACTACTACTTTTTAATAACACGGATAGTCACACGTGAATATATGCAGCAACAAGGTGAGTTGCACAGACTCAGTTTAAGTAAAAATCCCATTTATGCCAATGTCCATTGACATCAGCCAGAGTTTTGCTTGACTGAAAATCTCAGCATCAGTAACAGAAGCCTGGAATGAAGTCAATGGACGCAATGAAGTGGATGACCAAGGCAAAAAGCAGATGACACACAGCCACTACCCACTTCAGCAACAGATTATTCAGAGCAGCAACGCTGCCCACTGGGATCTGCACTGCAAACTAGGAAACATCTTTCAGTAGGGACCATTTAATAAGAAAAAAATCTTCATTAATTTAATATCTTCAAAAATCTTTTGAACATTGTATACACTTAGTTTTTCCTTTCTGCCCAGAAAGTAAATGGTTGTTTTTGGTTTTAGCAAGTGGTTAAAATATCAGTTTAAAAAGAGCCTGAAAAAAACACACAATCAGGAAGAGGAAAAGACATGGAAAACACATACTACATTTAAAGCCAGAGGCACTATGAAAGATGTAGAGGCTCAGCATAATGTTTCTCATGGGATGCCCTTCAAAACAGAAAGGTAGATGTCAAAGAAGGCAGAGAAGACTTTATTGCCAGAGGTGCTCTCACAAGGGTGAATAGGAAGCAGAATGCAGAACGTGGTCACAACTTCTAAAGCTGGGTACAGAAAAAGGGCCAAAGATGCCATAGTATAAAGCATTTGATGGTTACTATGACTGGGATACAATCACTGTGTCATACATGACACAATGACACCCCTTTACCTTTGCACCTTGCTACATGGGGAACTCAATACATGCGGATGGAAAACTGGGGAGTAGCTTCACCAGCCTGTCAGTGGACTTTGCAACAGTAACAAGAAAGTGAGACAGAACCAAAAGGTTCATCATGATCCACAGGAACATGGGTATAAGTGTAAAGTGAAGTTCTTTTGAGCCTACCCTCCCTAATAACGTGATAATATGAGATGAAAGACAGAAAATAAATATTACTAATTCATCATGTTTGGTAGGTTCATAGCAAAAGTCTGTCTTTTATATTTCCATATCAGACTTATTTTGGGAAGAGAAAGCTATGCCAGCCTATTTTTCTCCTCTACTTGGGAGAATTGTTAAGGACAATCAGGAAATAAATACAATTTCCTTACCACAACTGTTTCTAAGCTAAGCGAAATCCTTCTCTTCACCTCAGTGTGAGAAGAGTATAAACCCATGCATAAGGGAAGAGAAAGAGAGATGACGCTGCAGCCCTTAAGAACATGGTTGATGACAGAAATTTGAGTGGAACAATACAAAGAACCATGTCTTCTGTGAAGGAACGCTTTGCATATGGGCCAAACCAAAAAAGATGGCTGTGGACTTAAAGGAGGGCAGGGAGGGGTGAGATCCAGGAGAGGACTACATCTGTGAAAAGTGTTTTGACCAACAGCTTCAAAGAATGCTCAGAACCTGCAGGCACTTCTTATTTCACCTGGATTTGCATGGCTGTAGTGCTGCTGTGAAGCAAAACACATTTTATTATATAAATGCCAGCATGAAGTTTGTGTTTAAGCCTTCCAGCTGCCGTGTGGCCCCTGAAGGATAAATTATAGACCCTGGGACCAGTGACAGAAGAACTCTGGGAGCGTCAGGGTCAAGCCAGTAGACAGGGTAGGGGGTGAGGGACAAGAAAGCTCATCAATGGTATCCAGGGAGAGGGACCAAGAAGATCCATTTTGGAAAAATACCAAACAAAGAGCCTTTGCTCAGAGATCACCAAAAGAAATCTGGGCAGTTCCCTGGGGAACAGATCCAACACCAAAATCAACAGGACAGTCCGGGGGATACCTCACAAGCAGAGAGTGACCATGGTCATAACAGTGTAGGTGTATATATCACAGCAATAAAATAAATAATAAAAAAATCTAATGCTTTACTCCACACTGTTCTCCCCATAAGAAAGAAGAGAGAAAAAAAAGAAAAAAAAAAAGAGTATAACAGCAGTTGGACGTGTTGCTTAATATACTCCTGGAAGGAGCTTGGATACTCTGGTCATTAGCACATGATAAAACTCTAAAAAAAAAACATGAGACAATGAAAAAAAATGGCAGGAAAAACTAATGGGACAGAAGAAGAACAATAAACTGACAGATGGGAGGTCCCAGCTCAAGAAGAATTTGAAGGAATGGCGAGATGTATTCTTGGAAGAGGAAGGGTACATCAGGTAGCTGACATATTGAGTTTCCAGGAAAGAGGGTAGAGTATTAATGACAGTGCAGCTGACGGTTTCAGCAGCTACCAACAAAATGATTTGCCCTTCTTTTTCAGCCGAAGAGGTGACAGTGTGGATATGGCAGCTGATTTACATACATCATCATAACTTCCATAGGAATATCAGATTTCTTTATAAGGACTTGTAGTACCAGCTTTGCAGGTCAGTGTCAATGTCTAACTGAGCCGCTGGAGACAAAGGGGAAGATTCAGAGAGGCACTGAGGTGCCTAAAACAGGGCTTAACCTGAATTTAATTGCCTAATTAAAAAAAAGAGATTCCCAAATCCCCTGCTTCAGAAACTACAAATGCATCAGAGCTAACATTTAAGACTGTGAAGACCACCGGAATAAATTCCTACTGCCCAGGCAGCTGCGTGCTCGCCACTGCTCTAACCTGCGCTGTGATCCTGACACAGGTCCCTAAATGCCAGCTGTGTCGTGGAGGGGCCCAGTCCCACAGGTGAGCTTGGACTGCTCCTACCACACATGAACGGTGCCCTCGTCTTTCACCCCTGCTTTTTTGCCTGTGACTCTCTAATATAAAATATGCAACTTCTGCGATAACAGCGTGCTGGCTTCTGTGTAAGGCACCTGTCCCTAGCTATTGCAAACAGCCAACTGACTGCACAGGCCAATGTTATTTCTTTGAATCATCCCACATTGAAAAAGTATGTTAAAAAAATCCCTATTTTTTTAGGGATTATAACACTCTAAACCGGAAATACATAAGCTGCCCAAAGTCACAGCTGAATAGTGTCACAAAATACAATATCAGTTTATTGGTACAACAGTGAAGGTTATTAAGCACCTTTATTTTGCCGAGTAATTTGTTATGCCATTAGGCTATGCTACCTAAATGCATGGGTGAGGGGATAAGGGAAGATACTAGCAGAAAAAAATCTTCAGTCATCTGATAAAGTTATGATGGAATTACAGCATGATTTCCGTGGCTGACACTAGCATTCGAAATGCAAAACTGTTCACAGGACTGGGTCCTAACTGTACACAAATCCTTGTCCAGTATGAGAAACAAAGAACAGGCACCAACAAAGCTGCAGAATACCAGGTTTCCAACTATAACCCAGGCTGAGCAATATATCAAAGCTTTAGAGCACATAAAACATTTGATGGACCAGCATGGTGTTTGATAGTATTTCCAGTCTGTTCTCATCATGTTCTCATCATTTGCAGATGTCTCGTATACTTTTGACATCCTCTATAGCACGCAGATTTTGCTACAACAAAAAATCAGGTTGTGGATTTTTAGCAGAAACAAGTTGATGTTGCTCAGAGCAGCATTAAAATGCTATCATGCTGTTAGATTATGTAACATATTTTCTCTGTTGTACAGGTTGTACTTTAGTTTTGCCCGTGCACCTACCAAATTACTGTTTCTTGCAAGATCTCCCTCTGAAGGCAGCTTGCCAGTCTCTATGCCAATGCTCTTTTCACCAAATGAAAGAGGAGTTTGTAAATGAGTTCAATGAAAGTGGGATCTAGTTCTCTTTGCAAGATTTTTGCTTGTTTGTTTCAAAAATAAGAAAACAAAACAGAAAAGCAGTGTGGCAAAATAGGAAATTGAATTTCTTTTTTACTTTTAAGCAGAACTCCCCCCTCCCTTGGGGTGACTCATGAGATATTGGTGCATGTATTAATATAAAACAGGTTTTATGTAGTAGGTAGCTCCAGTATGTAGCCCACAGATGTACATGGTCCTAAAACAGCTGACATAACAACAACTGATGCATTTAACACAATTTTCTCCCTTTGACTCCTCCATTTTTAAGCTTCCTTTGAAAATCTCCATCCCCTCACCTCTCCTCTGCCAACCATCAGATTTTTGGCATTTCTATCTGTAGGTATTTAAAGGGACCTCTTATTGTCTTTGATGGAGACAATAAGACCAGAAACAAGCAGGTACAATAAGAATCTGAATGCAGGCATTCAGATACTCTAGGGCACTTCTAGGACATTAAATATAAATACTAAATAGGCTGAAGAAATAAATAAAAAATAAAAACGTCAAAAGAGACCAAACTACAAGAAACCAGTCGCATCGATTAGCTGATTGGTTTGCCAGTGAGCGATTAGTCAGAAAGACTTGAATTAGTCAGTCCAGCCCTGCCTCCCATGAATAAAATGTGGGGAGGACACTCTTTCCCACCCTCAGTGACAGATGATATCTGTTTTCTCCTGCGAGTTTGAATTTAAGAGCCACTGAAGCTCAGCAAGAGTATATTCTGGCTCAAATGAGCTGAAAATTGCATTCAATTTGAATTTCAAAACCGGAGAAGGGGGAATGGGGGGAGCAGGAGGAGGGAGGGAGCTCGCCAGGACCCATCCAGCCCCTTCCCTCTTTCCCTACGTCTCGCTGCCGTGAGGCCGGCTGCAGAGTGCGGACCCAGGGCGTGATGCAAAGGAAAGAGCCTTGCTGGACAGCAGCCCAGGCCAGGTTTAAAAATAAACATTTTGCTGTCAGGATCAAAGCAAACTCTGCTTTTATGTATATTACAAGCTATATGTTCAGAAGAAAAAGATTCTTCTGGTTACTCGAGGAGAGGGAGGCGGAAGGTAGGGCTAGCAAGGGGGGGGGTCCAAGTTTTCCCACTCAAAAACCCTCGATAAGACAGTCTGATCCCAAAGTACTTGCTGTCCCCTTTAACATGTGCGTGTGCTGAACGTATGCGCTGAGCTTTCGCGAACGTAAGGTTCATTTAGGGTTACGTTTTTTAGCATTGGGTAACTTTTAATTTACATCTTCGTGGGTGAAAGGATTATTTCCCCTTCCCTTTGTGCTTTAAATTTACAGTTATATCTGATGACAGTGAAAGAAATGGAGTTACGCCTGCAACCCAAATATATCCTGTAATTTGATGGCATGAGAGCAGTTGGTCTCTTTAGTGCAACTGATAATGTCCAATATTCAATACAACGATGATAACATACCAAATCAAGAGATTCTTCAGTAAATTTCCTACCGACTTCAGCGTGCAATTTGACCCAAGGGTTTGGAGTAGTAATAAAATAATTACAATTAATCATGAGTAATAATTAATAACTTAAGGATTAAAATGTGTCCATTTATACTTTCAGGATCAGCATTTTCTGTGTACCCTGGAGAGGCTTTTAACTTCCTTTCCTAAATAGAATGCTTGCAGTAGCACTTTATAACCAGAGAGTCCAGCCATCAGAGAAACTGAGTGTATTTTGTGGCATGCAATTTGTTATATGGCATTATATCCACGGAAAAAAAGGGGCCCTGTTATATCCAATAACATACCCATATCCTGTGATGCTGCTTATATTTCAAATCCCAATGATGTTACTGTAATCTTTTCCCCCCCTTTTTTTTTTATAACAAAATGCTTTTTCGCTGATAAATAAGTAAGTTGCCAGCTTTACACATGTATGTAATGTGAGTCAGGATCCAGCCCCCAAAGAAAAAAAAGTGAGGTCAATTTTCCTGGCCATTGCATTTAATAAAAGCTCTCAGGCAACAGAGTTAAGCACACACTAATAGATATACCTTAGTATGCTATGCCTTCAGCAAGTCTTTGGTTTCCCTCTATGGAGAAAGACTGCATTAACACACAAAGTGAGCCAGTGTCCTGCTTTTAAGCTTCTCCTGTCATCAAATTAATTTTTTACCTGATCTTTTGACAGACAATTTGAACAACCTCTAAATTCCACTTGCAAACTTGGCAACACACACAGGGAAGTTTCCAAAAAACACAGTCATGTGCACAAAAATGCGGATGTGGTTATCCTTGTGTGTGCACAGTCCCCTACACACAGCATGCAGCTGCCTGCTTGTCTTGCATTCACAATCACTTGAAAGACCTCTTACACATGTGAGACACTGGCCAGAGAAACTATTCAGTGTTCAGGGCACTTTCTAAACACCCAAATATTCATTTACACACCTTACTTTGGCTGGCATTTTTGATAGCATTGCTTCAAGTTTCATTCCTGCATTGCCCTCTTGCTGTCTAGACTATAAGACCTCAAAACAGGGAATTCATTTCTCCTTCCTGCCTTCCTAAATGCCACGGTTTTCTTAGTACAGACCCCACAGGTTGGTTTCTGGATGGGAGGAGAAGAAATGCACAGAACTGGCTCCACCTCTCCGTTTCTCAGAGCAAGCTTTCTCTGAAAATCAGATTATCTGCCATTACAGTGCTTACTCTACTGAAGACAATATTCACTTTACAGGAGGTAAAAGAGGAAAACAAATACGCAAAATGCAAGGCACACTCCTGACAGATCCCTCCTCACTCTGCAGCCTGTGCTTCTAGATCTCCAGCTCCTCCTACCACACAAAGGAGTATTAGCTCGATGACGGCATCGCACTCACTAGCTTCCAGACAAGAGCCAAACCACGTTCAGCCGGCTCCGGTCCATCTGCACCTACTCATGTGGACATGCCCCTGATGGTGCTTTGCTCTCCCAGCTGGAAAGTCCCGGCCTGATCCCGCTATGGCTGTAGGCGCTCCAACTGCTCCGTGGCCTGAGCGCCCTTAGCGGGCAGAGAGGAGCGCCGCGTGAGCGTGGGTAACACAAGCATGGCATTAGAGGAAATACTTGACAATTTCTCCAATGTACTGGACACTAGAGTAGTTCAGCTGAATGGCATCCGTGCCCACGTAATGCTGCAAGGTCAAGAAGACCTTATGCTACTTAATAGGTGAGCACTGGTTTCAGGCCTTAATTTTTTTTAATTGAGATAAACTGTAGTGTTTGTCTGTTTGGGAAAAAAAAATCCCCCTTTTTTTTCCACAGACATCAGACTCTTTTATATTTGTGCATCCTTTACCTATGTGACATTGTGTAAGTAACACTACAAAATGTCCATATATCTCACAGGGAAAGCCTAAAAGCCGTAACAATTTCACACACAAGCCACCTTCCACTAACTTTTGTTTAGTCCCTTACCTTGCTGCTATCAAAACTTAGGAGCCATGAAGTCAAGTGGACTACAAATCAGAATACAGCAAACCTCACTACATGCAAACTCCTCCACCGTTTCACCTTTTGCAGTACTTTGCACCAAAAACATTCTTGCTGTGGCAATATTTGCTGGAAAGACAGCAGAAAAAAGATCACTGCCTCAAATGTATCTCCACAGCTAGTTAAAAAAGAAGAAAAAGGTCAAAAAATTATTGCTGGGTTTTGTTGTTGTTGTAGACCACTGAGGCTTTGAATAACCTAAGGGGCAAATTATAAACAGTGGGTCTTTAAAAAAGAGAGACATGGCAGAGCTTCAGCAAATCTGCGCTCTCCAGTGAAATGACTTTTCCATGGCAAACATATTTCTGTAAGAGCTGGCACTGAAAAGGCAGCAAGCAACCAACCCGATAGAAACCACTGTTTCATGGGTACCCTGAGCAGACCACGTCCCCTAGCAAAGTGGAGAGCACATACATGGGTGTCCCCACTGCCTTGCTCGGTACCGGTTCTCACCACAGACTGCTGAAGTCTACCCTGGTTGTCGCTACAGCATAACGCTGACGATGATTTATTACGAGCTCTTAGCTGCACCAGACAGTTTACAATTAACAACTTTGCCTTTTCTTAAATACAAATAAATACATAAATGAAATCAGAGCTGCTAAGTGCTAGGTGTACCCAAAGCCTCGATGACATCACCGGCAACTGCCAGTCACCCAGACGGCAAAAATAAATAAGGGATGGGGCTGGGGGCAGGGGGGAGGCAGGGTATTTACTCAATCAGTACCTATTTTTGAATTTCCTTCAAGCTGGCTTGGACCAAGAGCCATCAATTATTTAAAAGAAGTAACATGATGCTTCCTTTGTTGAGGCAAATCTGCAAGCAGACCCCAAGAGAGAATAAAAAATGAATTAGGCAGAATTTATTAGTGCGCTTGAAGAAAACAGATTCAGCTATCAGAGCTGACTGTGGTTTTAAAAATAGTGTGTTTCTGCCCATGAACAATAGTTTCTCTCTTTCTCCTTTACCCCACTAGATCCTCAATAATCCCACTTCTTCCCTTTCTTTATGTTTTTCCTTTTTTTTTTTTTTTCAAAGAGGGCATAATGCTGAAAGAGGCATCAATCATTCCTTAAACTTCTTCCTTCTTTTCTGACTTGACTTGATGTATTGTCTTCATTTAAATTACAAATATACTAATCTAAAACACTGTTTACCAAGCAGCATATTAAATGAAAGATGCAAGAAATTGCATCACTCACATTTTAAAAATGACTTTAGACTCAGGGACATATAAAAACAGCACTACAGGATGATCTGCCGTGGCTGCTACATTGCAATCCAGGCAAATGAGATTTGGTAACTGGGGTTTTCTACTACCCCAGTCACTGGTCCAGTCAAACTAGCGGGGCCAAAACCAATATAAAACCTCTCCTTTGGTGGGCAACTAGCTGGAGTTCCTACTATGCTGGGGAGGTGCATGGTGAAATCAGTGGGTCCATCCCTGGATCTGCACCTCATGAGACAGACAGACAGAAAGTGCAGGGGTCTGAGGGAGGGCCTGGGACACGTTAGAGGCTGCTGCCCAGAAAGAGAGCACTCTGGGGCTGATTTCAACCGAGATTACTGCACTAGTCTGCAGAAACTACAACAGGGAGGGGAGCCCTGACAGAACAAAAAATGCACCGCATTGATCCAAAGGTTCCCTCCCGCACCATTCACCCCAGGAAAACAGTGTATTTAGATCATCTCGGGTGACCTTTTGTGGCGTCCAGCAGCAGGAAGGGGCAAGATGCCACTGTACGACAACACAGAGCTAGCTTGTGTGCAAGTGGCACGATGGTGACGGTGCCCTCCTCAGGGCAGGAGAGCAAGGGGTGGTCACCGCTCGGCGGAAACGAACATCAGAAATCACACCTTAGCAAGGCTCCTTCTCCCCCTCTTCCAGCCCCTGAACAGAGCCTGCAACAAAATAAAGGTCATCACTTACTAGTTCTGCTGGAGAGTCTTGATTAAAGGTGTAGTCAGTTCAAAAGCCTGATAAGTTTGATAAGGGCTCTTACCATGGCCTCAAACACTATTTTCTCATGTTAAAAAAAAAAATATTATTTATCAGCGTAAGCCTGGAAAAAATATATAAACCATTAGAAAGAGGGACTGTTACCAACTGGGTATGTTTGTATTTCCTTGGATTAGCTCGGAGAAGGGAAGTTTTTGCAGATATTGCCTATGGATGCTGAATGCCCCGAGACAAGCCGAGCATCTGAATCCTGGGTCCCACATTACCCTTTTACACTTGGTAATATAATGAGAAAGAAAACAAGAAGCATTTAAACCACTCTGTACAGCAATTTTAAATTATTTTTTAAAGAAAGGATTTATATTTGGTTTTGGGGCAGAACACTAACCTCACCTTACCAACCGTGGTGCTGGCAGTGGCACCACAGCAGCCCCCTGTCCTCTCTTCTTACACTGCATCACACACAAGCCTTTGCCCACAAAGAAATGGCTCCTTGCAATGGCCTGATCCTGGCAGTGCCCTGAATGGACACCCCAGCCCTCTGAACAAACCAGAGTGCTGCAGGACCTGCTCTAAATGGCATCTCTTTCAGGCTGCTCTCTAAAAATAATAACAATCTTCTATTCCAGCAACTCAGGTTCACAGGTACCCTCTGCCTTCTGATCTCACAGATGCATCCACTACCTTGGTGGGCCTTTTGCTAACCAAAACATGATTATGCATCATAAATCTAAAAGCGTTCATGAATTTGTTTTTGAATAAATGTATTAAAGATTCCATTGACTTTCACAGTATTCTACTTCCATACATATCTGCTTTATTTTTTAACTCCCACACCAGATGACTCTCTTAAAGAAAGAAAAAAAAAAAAAAAAAAGAACTGAAAAGACATAAGTCAAGTGAATGTGAAAGGGAAGCTGACACTGCAAGGTGCCAAGACAACATCATTCCTCTTCTCATCTCTTCCTCATCTCTTCGTCTCTGGATGGTAATCACAAGATCCCGAATGCCAAACTTTGGAAAATATCCTTGCAGAGGTAGCATCTGCTCCCTTGGCATACTTCTTGAGCAGTTGTATTGGCAGCTTTAGATTTGTCCAAGTCTATCATATGACAAGACTGCAGATGGGTTGCCTTGGATGCTTTGTCTTCCTGGATGCCATTTTCCTTTTATAAGCATTTTATTCTAAGAAAACATATGTACAAATCTGTATGGATAAGGTTATATGTACACATGATTTCACACCAGTGAGGGGCTTTGCCTAGCCTTTATCTAGATTTTTTACTATCATTTAATTTGGATTCCTGCAAGGGCCCTGACTTCTACTGAAGTCAGTATGTGGCATCGAGCAGATTAGGCCCTTACTGTGTGGATCTGCATTTCAACCAGCTATTCTTCCACAAGCTATAACTTTTCCCATCTGTGTTGATCTTTCTTTGCAAATTAACACCTGAGTCCTCAGAATATTAGACATGGAGGAAAGCTGCTCATTTTGAGCTAACTTCTGTTCTCGCTGAAATCAATGGGAGTTTTGCCATTTGTCCATTATTCAAACAAATATCATAGCGATGACACAGTTACTGTATATGGTGGGACAGGTCTTTTCCTCTTGCTTTCTTAGCTTTATGTTCCCTCCTTATCTCCCATACACTAATCCCATGATCACAAACCTAAATATACATGCATTTTTAACTGTTAAGAAAAGTAGTGTTTGAATTACCCAGTAAATCACAAATTGCTACGGAAAGAAAAGTAAAGGATCATAAGAAAAAAAAATAGAAAAATAAAAGAGGAGAAGAAATCTAATTAAACTGGGGAATACAGAGCTAAGAAAAAAAAAGAAAAAAAACTATAATAAACTCAAAAAGACCTGAAAAGCATATTCCTAACCTTTCTGGAAGATCTTTGCCTTGTTGTGAGAGTATTTACCAGAATGTTTCATGAATACAGTATGAAATGGTTTTAAAAGGTATTTTAAATGAAATGTGAAACAGAAAAGCAATGGTCTAAAACCAGTGCATTCTCAGAGCATGTTTTAATACACTAATCTGTTATTTCCTGGACAGATAAAGGCACAGAACTACAAAAATACAAGCTCCCTTTCAATTCATTGTTACATACTGTTCCAATAAAGCATAAAGTATACTGACTGGTGTCTGAAAATAGACCATCTACTACCCTATAATCACCTGTTTGGGAAAAAGCCGGAGAAAGCCACAACTTACGTTAGGCAACAGACATCAAACATGGGCTCCGGTGGACCAAAGTGAGAAGTTATTTTCAGGATATAAAGCAGTGAACTGGAGTCCCAGGCATCAACAGCTAGAAACTATGAAAAATCATGAGAACTGATCTCCCCACTGTTGTTTTCATCAGTGAGAGAGAACATTTGCTCTAATCTCTCCTTATAATGTCAGCTACCAAATGCTCAAGAAATATTTTGCGAGGAATCCAGCTTGATAAAACTGATTAGTTATTTACCATTACTTTAAAACTTCTCAAAACGCGAAAAGCTTTTCAAGTTTCTGGCAAAAAAAAAGGAGAATGAGACAGTGAACTGGTTATGGTTCAGTGAGACTTTTGGGATTTAGGCACAACCACAGTATTGAAAAAAACTACATCTGCTCCTAGCCCTTATCTCGCAGCCAGTTCCTGAGCTCTGTGCTGGGTTGCTTGTGCCCACCTTCGCTATCCTGCACACATTCAGCATCTCCTCTGAATCACCCCCGTTGTTCCTCAGCTGAAAATACACTTCTGACAGGAGGTTAAATGTCAAGTTCAAGAACTTTTGGAGGTCTACAAAGAGGGGATCCTCTGACCCTTCTTAGTCTTGAAGGGGTCTACATTGCTCACATCAACGTGGGACATTCAGATTCTTCAATTCTAGCTCATCCCTAGTGAATAAATACACTAAAGACCAAAACTTGTTTAAGACAAGCATATAGTCCACTTTGACACGTATTAAATAGACTATGACGGTACAATTTGGCTCACATAGATGAATGGCTTCAAATTCAGTTAAAGAGGACAGAATACTCTTCCAAAAGGGAGTATTATAGCATGATAGTAATTATCCAAATGAGGGCATTTATCTTTGTACTCTTCACTGTAGCATTCCTGTATCATAAACATAGATGAACACATAACAAAAATATGCTTCCATTACAAAACATATATATATGTACACATGCTCCTCTTGTACACAGACATATCCAACTTTGACAAAATGGTTGGTACTTTTGGGGACCTCTCATGATGTCAACAGTAATCAGCAATACACAATGCTTATGTAAAGGGAGCAATCATATTAAATTAGAAATGAGGAAAACAAGGTAGGAAATAAACTTGTCCATACTTGAACAGCGATTTTCTAGAAGTGCTGAGAATAAAACCTAGAACCCCAAACCACAAAACATCATCCTTGCCATACTCAGCATGTGTCATATAACGCAAAATTACATTAACCATTTATGCCACAAGCTTCAAGTAGAAATGCCAGCATGAAAGGCTGAGAGAATAATTCATTTTGCAGTTCAGCTGGTAATTTTTTTTTTTTAGAAATCACATGTTGGACAGGTTGTTACAAACAACCCTCAGACGTCTTTCCTTTCCTAGCGTTCAAGTGCATAACACCTTCTGTTGAGAATGGAGCTCAAGACCCTTGAGAACAAAAATGAATTGGATTTGTGTTTCTGATATACTGAGTGCTTTGAGCTACTACGTAAAATGAGGCATGATCAATCACAATTTTTTTAAAAAGATCTAAGCTGTCAGATGGTCTGAACTAAAGGTGTGGAAAATTTGGACCAACTTTGTTAATACTTTCAGAATAGTCAAAACCAGCTTTTGATGATGTGACTATCTCTCCTTGCTCATCTTTTCCTTTGAACAATATAGAGGAAGTTACACATACAACGGCCTACCATGTGTCTTGCAGGAGGAGAGAAGAAGCCGTAGTATGGCTCCGTATAGCAGACCGTTCAATTAAAGAAGGGTTTGGGAAGTCAAGAGTCCTGGCTGCTATTCCAGATGTTTCACAGATGTGATATAACCTCTAAAAAATTTGAATGAGGAAAAATAAAAAGAAAGATGTATAATTCAAAAGGAGATGTTATTTTCCAAACTCCTGAAAAGCAAAATTTAAAGAGATCTGATACTAAGATATATCTCGAATAGCTTAAATTCTCATTTGTAGTAGTGAGAATGCAGAAGACTCCAAAAAGCCAGCCAAGGAACAAAGTCAAAGCCCATCATCAATGATCAGTCCCAAACAACAACATGCATTATGCTTGTTGTTTAATGCTTCAATGCACAAGGTTACCATTATTATAAATAATAACTACATGCATGTAATAATTCATGTAAATGTTTTTGTTTTTTTCTTTTAAACTGGGATATTTGGGAATGACACTAAATATTTAAATACTCTTTGGCAAAAAGGACAAGGGAACCTCAACATTGAGCACGATGAAATATTATTTGTACTCCCTGGAATGTATACACTGTCAGCTCCTTGCATTTTCATTTAGCATCAGAAACAGCTTTCCAGGGACTTAGATGCTGCTGAAAGTGTCAATATCAATGTTACTATTTATAGCACTATAAACTACATTTTGAGTTATATTGGTAAATTTAAGCTTAGGTAGCACTTCTGGCATTAATACCTTAATACAGAAATATTGCTATAAATGTAGTTTACAGTTTGGAACATAAACACAAATTCAGTGTTACTAATAAATCACCTTCTCGATTGCATGGAGACACACTGCCAAAGTGTATTTTATGCAATACACAATGGAGCAAAATGCAATGATATAGATGTATTTAAATTTCCCATTTTTACACTGTCACTCAAAAACTTTTCTTCTTCCTTTTTTTTCCAACTTATCGATCTCACTAGCTTGCGATAGCATTTCAGTTGCTTCACTGTGCCATTTTTAGCTTTTGCTTCTTTTTTTTAAAAGCTAAATCAGGACTCAAATGATTCAATCAATTCAGCTTTTTCAATTAGAAAAGAAAGTTAGAAGAAAACTATAGGACATGATAAACTACAAAATTTTCTCTCTTTTTATTGTTATTTTTTCTTAATAGTATTCATTTACACCGTCATATTCCTGTGGTATACAGTTATAATTTCATCCATAGCAAGATGACTCCATTAATTTCTACCAGAAGGCACCATGTGATTTTACCAAAGACCATTCATCAGGAAGCAAGATGCACGGATAGGCAGTAACTGCACATACCTTCATAGTTATGAACTTTGGCAACACCCTGAAGCAGCTCTCTGATTGCAGTGCAGAAAGGTAAAAAACACTTGACCTTTTGCAACACAGTATGATACAGAAGATGTCTGAGATGTTTGTGAGATGTGGCAAAGAAGTCTATCACAGTCCCAGATAAAGACTGATGTCCACTATTTGAACAGACCAAGTCTTTTAAAAGGGTACTTCAAGAAAACCCAAATGTTTCTCCATTGCAAATCAGTATCAGCAGGAATGAATGAGGCACTGCAGGTGAGATTCAAATCACCTAAATCTTACCTAGGTGTATAGACTGCATTTATGAAAAAAAAGTCAGAACATCAGGTCTTCCTTCAGTCCATTTATTAATGTCCCGGAACTACCTCTGCATTCTGCATTAATAAAATCCTTCAATAAAAATAATTGCAACAGGACCCAGCATGATGGATTTCTTCCTCATCTGTCTCAAGGAGCATCCTTCTACAGGGTGTCAGAGTTAGGTCCTCTTTTCGTTACTTCTTGTCTTTCCCCAGGAATTTTGCATTTATTTGGCACAGCTACTGGATGCCAGACACCTCCTTTTTAAGTATAACAAACTCTTAACAGAGCAAAGGTGGTAGAGACTGTCTGTATATTTGCCTGTATAATTAGTGGTACCAAGGATATTGGAGTGAATTCCAAATTCTCACATCCTTTCCTGGTACCTACTTTAAGCAGCTACTTGGCTTTTCCTTAGGCACTTTTTGTTACTCTGGGGGAAAAGAAAGCATTCTTCCTTTGGGTCAGATGACCTAGGATAGCTAATGAGAGAAAAGAGCAATGAATATCACGGATTTGAGACTATCAGCTTCTGCTTAATTACAGGCTGCTCTTCAGGTTTAACTCCAGTTGTTAATTTGATCAATCATCACATATATCATAGGATCATATTTAACCAAACTTAGCTACACATTTTGTTTTGCTTTCAGTGTAGAGATACCCTGTACTTGATTTTAGCCATCTATAAAGTAGGTATAAAAGCACATGTAAGTTCAAGGGAAATGTTTTGCAATGATTAATTTACTCATGCAAGAAGAGTATTTGGAGAACTTAACAGGAGATACTAAAACATGGTTTAAAACATGTTTTTTTAAATGTGTTTTTTTTTATTACCTTTTTCTTTCTTTTCTTCAGATTTAATCCACACACATACATTTTATTTATTTATTTTAGTTCATAATAGGCTGTCACTGCTAAAACAACTGGTAAAAGGTAACCAGTAGACCTAAATATTTAGGGTGATTCCCCGTTTTTTTAATCAAAACTGTTCTGGGGTACCTCACTAGGGTTTTAATGGCAATGGCATCAAGCAATTAATCAGAAAACCTGCAGACACTGGAAATCTTGTCCTAAAACGCTTGTACCCTGCACACACACAATCCTTCTGCTGGCACGCCAAGAGGAAGTGTAGACTGTTGTGTTCTGTCTGTGGCTATGAGGAAGCTCAATGTACATTGTTTAGAAACTGAAGGATCCCATAACTAATTGCCAGTATTGCAAAGGACTGCACAGAGGGTAAGCACACCCAGCCATGATTTAATGTAAATATGCAGGTGATGAATGAGCAATGTGGTCATGGTCATGGATCTTAGAGTGGTTGTGAACCTTGCCATCACATTTTCCTTTCTGTGAAGGGGCCGGTGGGGATACAGTGATCTTTTCAGTACCACAGAGACTTATTTTTAGTGCTAGCAGTAAGATTTTTGTTAACCTCATTACTGCTATTTCTGTTATTGTAGTAGTAATGAGTAATGGAGATGAAGATAGGCAGATGGGAGTAAGGCAGAGTGCAAGCCCTATTTTAATTGATCAAAAGGAAAAAGATGGAAAAAATCATTTCTGAACTAATTAGGGGTATCTTGTATGTGCATATTTTAGTTACTAGAAACTCATTTGGCTCCTTAATACAGCCTCAGAGTGCCACAAACACAAAAATAAAGCAAGGTCTTTAGAAACAGGATAAGGCACTTAGGGTTTACATCCCCTTAATCCCAGAAATAAATGGGTCTCGCAATTATTTCTCACAATGCCAAGGTTTCCCATTTCCCATTCTTAGTGCAGGTATGAGCATTTATTATTATAAACATATATTTTAAGAACAATAAGAAAGTGATGAATTGGCCACTTGCAGTTTTCTTGACAGCAAGGCGCAATGGTAGCTACGGTGACCAGGGGATGTCCTGGTTCCTCTTTGCAGAAAGGTATTCAGTGCACGTAATAATTATTCATCCATCTCGTTCACACTAAAGGCAACGGCAATGCAATTTTAGCCTGGTAATCAAGACCATATGACAAAAACCAAGGCCATTAGGGACCAATTTCAAGTATTCTCTGCAAGACAATGATTTTCCAACTGCACTTACATATGCTGAATAGTTACTTCTGCACGACCGCACCTGCTCTCATTTATGTAACCCTCCATCCTCTCCCCTTTTTCTACCCCTTTTCTTGTAATGCAAAGAAGGAAAGTTTCAAAGGGTTGCTGGATTCTTCCTAGAAACAGATTTGATTTATTTATATTTCTGGCTGGCCACATGCTGTGAGCAAATAAGAGTCTGGCAAATGTAAAAGTTAGTTTGTGCTAATGTCAGATCAAATTCTACCCTCACCAGACTTCATGGGGCTGCATTAATGTAAATGAGAGCAGAATTTGGCCCAACATTTTCATTCTCTTCCTATACATGTTAAAATTAAATGAATATTTGGGACAGTCTCTTCCTCCTTCTTCATATACATGCATAATTCTGTCCCAGCTAGGTTCTAATCTCGGTTACACTGGTGACTTCCTTGGAGTTTTTTTCTGGCTTGATGCTAGTGCTGCATGTCTGAATGAGATGCAGTGGGTCTATTTGTTTCAGCAAAGCAAGCAGGATGTGGCCCTTAATCTCTGGGTCAAGTCTGCTCTACTGTAATAATTCTGTCCCTTAATTACTTTCTGCTTATTTCTGACTGTACCATTTCAGTATCAGTGACATAATAATGTTGCCTTTGAAAAGACTGTAGTGTCACTGTAAATCAGAGTCCCATAAGGTTAAAGGCTTCAGTTGCCAGAGGGGAAAAAATGCCAAAATTATTTTAAAATTATACAGACTATAACTCAAAGACTCTAGCATCTTTTAATTTAAATGCTCCTAAGGAAATGAATACATCTTCAAGCTTTTTCAGATATAACTCAAATATTAAAAGCAATAATAAGCTCGCTATTAATGATGTAACAACCTTTTCTGGCAGAAAAATAGAACCTATAAAATTAGCACGTAAGAAGTAAAAAAGCCAAGACCATATCAGGAAATGACCCTATAACAACACATCCTAGATCCTAGTCCTGTAAACCTTTATTTGCATGAATTATCTTGTCTCACATAAGAAGTGCTATGGACTTCAATGGGCAATTCTTACAAGTGAAAATTATTCATGAATTTGAATAAGAGTATAAGATCAGCTTCTAGTCTTCTCTGTCAGTGATCAATCTACTTACTACAAACACCCCCTTCAGAGTTAAAAATAAATAATAACAACAACAAAAGAATCTTATGCAAACTGAAATACACTTGGATTTCTCAGAGAGAAAGATTTGGCCTACCAATTCATTATTAAAATTAGAAGAAATATTACTGGATCATGTCCTTGATCATATTTATTGCTGTATATTATATGCTGTAATTTTAGTTGTATCTTATAATAATTTAGGACATCAGGAAGATCAATGCAGCTGCACCCTAGTATTGAATTAATCTTGCAGTACTGTTGGTATCTTCTTGAAGCCACAGTACGGAATCCAAAGTAGAAGAATCTTGGCTTGCTAGAAACAGCCCTAATTTTTGACAAATAATTATGATGCTGTCCAGTAAAAATGACTATTTGATTTTTGTTGGCTGTTTGCACGTCCTTCTTTTGTGCCCATCATGTATAATATTACCCAGGTACAGGGTCTTGATAATACTTGCTCATGATAGCTGATAAAAGAAAATTGAACAGAAGGAATGTTATTGCTATTTTTTACCCACTGTATGAGTCCCCATAGACACAGTAAAACCAGTCATGTCTAAAAGAATCAAAAATGAGAACATCCTGAAGTTGGTTGAGAACTGTTTTTCCAAATTTCAAGGGTCTTACCAAAATGCCTAGAAGCCCTCCACCACCTGATTTCCAGCTCCGGCTTCAACATGAAATTTCTGTAGGTGGCATTTTTGCAGTATGTTTCACAGACATAATTTTCTCCCTACCAGCAAATACCAATATTGCTTAAACTTCATTTAAACGTCTTAATTCAATTGAACCCAGAGGTCATTGACACCTCAGTAATTTCTATCTAAAACCATTCAGCCAAAAATAAACAAACAAAAACAAAACTGGAGCAGAATCTCCTCTGGAGATTATCCTCATTTTAAAAGAAATTACCCTGTCTGACTTTTTGTAAGATAATTATTGCAATTGTTTTGCCTAATGAATATTGTTTGAGTATTATAATGCCATGCTATGCATCTTGAATAAGGAACAATTAACAGAGCTTTGTTCTTTTGACATCCCAGGACACATCTGAAAGGAAAGCCTGGCCCTGAAGATTTGTTTCTCTGGCTAAACAACACACTGAACACGGCAGAGGTAGGACTCAAAGACACTACTGTGAACAAGAAACAAACCAGGGATGTATTGTTAGTAGAGGTCTTAGGGACAAATCTGATCGTTTCATTCCCTAACCACTCCTACGAATAGTAAAAACGTACTGGAAAATGAAAGCTTTTGCTTCCAAAGACTTTGGGGCTTGATCAGAGAACACGAGTTTTACATATGTTATTCCACAGCCTTCAGTGGGATTACTCTTGGTTTCTATCAGTGTAAGCAAGAGGAGATCAATTTGCTGATATTTCAGTTTTCATTGAGGTAACAAAATTGATCTTTATCAGTTTTCATACAGACTGCTGGGGCAGGATTCTAATTTCAATTACACCGACAAACATAAAGCAATGCCCTTGTCTTGTACTTAAGAATGCACCTTTAACAAATGGGAAGATTTTACCTTATTCTTCCTATATTTCCATCCTTCGAAACCTCTCTCCTGTGTATGGCCAGAGACAATCATTTAACTTAGTTAATAAAAAGGATATTTGAGGAATTGAGAGCAACTGCTCGGAGTCACCTATGTACAGCTCTCCATGAACCTGGTACTCAGGGAAGATTTGAACACTGAGAGGTAAACAATCAGCTCTATAAGAAAAGACAGGAATGAAAGAATGCTCCTAAATCACAGGAAAGAGCAATATACGGTGTTTCCCTAAGTCACAGGCTGTAACACAGCCCTGGAAGAGACGTGCCAAGTCGGTGCAGGAGACTGAACAAACCCAGGGACCACTACAAGCATACCCACATCTGACAGATCACAGCACCGCTCATCAGCAGGTCCTTGGTGACTTGCTGAATCAAGGAGACCAGACCAATTCCAAGAAAATCAAAATAACACCTTTCCCCTGAGATCACCAACCTCTGAGGTCCATTACAGCTAAGGACCAGAGCATCCTTCAGTTACGCCTCTAAAACTGAGGCATATGGCTGGGGACACCATGGCATTTTCCAATGGGAACAGTTGTCTTCGGGCATCCTAAACTGGCAGGTAGAAGATCTCAACCAGTAGAAAAGTCAGGCCTCTAAAACAGTTCCTCACAAATCTCCCTGGGTGGCTGTCCATTAATTAAATCAAGAATAACACAGTCTTTGGTGAACACATGGCCATGAGCACATCTCACCTTCATAAAACTTATGAGAAAATGACCCCAGTACCTTTCAGTTTTATTTTTTCAAGCCTAGAAAATAATAGAAAACTAAGCTTGTCAGTGTGTCACCATCTTCCAGCTCTGCATTTGTGAAAGAAACAACATTGGCAGGGAAATAATACAAAAATGTATCACACACACAGGCTGCAGAAAGATATAATGTTATTTTACATATTTGATATAGAGCCTAAATTAAGCTGCAGAAAAGGGGCCATGAATCTTCACAGCCTCATTATCAAGCCTCCCTAAACCTCAAATACAGGAAAATACATTTCATAAACAAAGACCCAATAGGATTTTAATAGTACAATAAATTTCACTGACGCTCACCACTAATCACATTTCAAAATATATTTTTAAAAACAAAGTTCATTCAACACAAAACCAGATTTAGAAAAGTAGAGTAGCATAAGCATATGTTATGCCTATTTTGCTTACTGTAGCTCATTTTTGACTGAATTCTTCAAATCACCACATTTAATATGGCTGGCGATAATTTCATAGCACCGAATATAAACACACTCCCTTGCCCCTCTTTTCCTTTCTCAGGACATGGGCGCATACCATAACTCTATTAATGAACACAAATGGTTTTTTTTCACAGTAAGCTGAGACAGCAAAAGAGATCAAGTCCTCACTCCCATCACTACACAACAAAATTATCTCCATGATCTTCTTTGGTATTGTCCCTCTTCTCACCAGCAGCCAGGTGCTGCCTTCCACTCCTGATTGCAATTCACTCACTGCCCACATCTCAGAAAATCAGAGCTCATTTCCTCTTTCATGCATCTCCTAATAGAGAAAAGTTTCATACAGTTTTACACAGAGAACAATAATCATGGAAGAAGCTTAAAATGATTTTTTTTTTTTTCACATTTTGAACAATCCTAGAGATGGTGAACTCACAAGGCATTTCTAGGTTCTGGGGAGTGGCATTGTCTTTATTGGGCTTTCTTTATTTTCTTTTGATGTAGCCGAAACTGCTTGCAGGTGAAAGACTGCCAGCCAGCCATGAAGGATGGAGTGCTTTGGAAAGAAACTAAAAACATAGGCAGCACTCAATTTTTGCCATGTACACGGTAACCCCAAACCAATGAGCCTTAACTCAGATAACTTCAAAGCCTAGCAATGTAGTTAGGTGATTAAACAAAGCCTCAGTTGGCTCTAGTTAAAGGTACCTTTTCGCTGCAATTCTTCCGCCTGCTTGAATTGTTATACTGGCATCTGACATCAGAGCATCTAAGTGCTGTCAAAACTGGAATAAGCTCACCAGCTCATCTGACTAAACCCATCGAGGGCCTTCAGACAGTAATACCATTATTGACCTGGGTTGAATTCAAATGTGTTTGGAGTGCTTGATATTTATCCAAATTATGCCCATTGAAAAATCCCTGGCAGAATACAGATAACATCAGATTAAAATGTATCATTATAATTACTTCAAAGAGATGTCTAGTATAGAAATAATTAGGTTAGTAAATATTTTTAATTAAATTATGATTTTTAAATTGTGTTAAAACTACAACTTGCATCTATGGGCATTACAACAAAACTAAGAATCCTAAGAATTCAGGGCCTGAATATGAACATTTGCATTAATCTAATACAGTTATTATACCATTAACTTCAGTGATGTAACTCCAAATTTACACAAGCATAACTAGGGCCACATCCAAGAATCAGCAGATCAATACAAATCTTTCGATGTGCTGCAGTAGGCATGATAACGCCTTCAGAAAAGGATTCAACTCCTAGTACTGTCCCACCTAATAAGGCTTCTCCTAGCTTGACCTTTATTTCCCTAAAATAATTTTCCTGCTAATAACTTTCATTCACATAAGAGTGAATACAAAAACATGGGTACAAAAGCAAGCAGGCATGAGAGGAGAAAAAAAAATAAAAATAAATGTAGGCATAAATTCTAACTGCTTTTAGTCAGAAATATTCAAAGAGCTTGGGAAAATCTCCTGAACTTTTTTGCCACTTCTGTGTTTCACTGAGACTACATAATAAATCAGCCGTGTAATGCAGACAGGGAAAAAGCAAAAGTAAACAAACAAAAGAATTGATGCCAGTAGTACTGGCTTGGATGTTTTAAATGCCACATTCCTTGTTGATCAATTGAATAGATTCTTTCTGTTAATGTACAAAAAATAAGAACGTGTTTTAAATACCAGACTGCATAAGACTGTAATTTACATTTATAATCCTCTTTTCTTTAAACAATTTGACACCTTGAGCATAAAAACTGTGTTTTACAGATGCTCTCCTCTTTTAATTGAAATCACATCTCAGGTCGAGATCGCCACTTTCCTTCTGCTTCTCTAACCTCTTCTTGCCCGAAGGCCTGTAACTTGTGAATTATTTAACAATCATATTTGCTGCTGAAAATTGATTTCTGAGAGAATCCATATTGATTGAGATATGTGAGACTAATGAGTTTGAGGTTAAGGTGTTTAGGTATCATTATCTCTGATAGTCCTGAACTAGAATCTTCATATTGTTGTGTCTCTCTGTCAATATATAGTTTTATTTTATATCTCTGCTTCAAGCCATGCCTATGTATTAAAATAAAGAACTATGATGAATAAACATTTTACATGATGTCTGACATGTCTATAGTAGTCTCCCAAACACCCCTCTCCTGTGGAATGCCACGGGAGACTGGGGACGCAAGCAAAGCTTGGCCAAACTTTCATTTTAGCCAGCAGCAAAAATAAGTAGCTGGTATGAATGGATGACCCTCACTTGAGCAAAAACAGTGTATGCAGGTTGAAGATCTGTCTCAGTGTGTGAGAATTTACAGTCATTAGCTCAGGCCTCTAGATCTTGACCAGGTTCCATGGGATGGAGCAAAGCATACGGTGCCTGTCTTGGAGCCTCATGTCAACACACACTGCCTGCGCACCGGTGGGGACAGTCTCCTGCCTGTGCAGAATGGCAGAAGAACCCCCTTCATTTCTCTACCTCCTGGGATTCAGGGGTGGATGGTGAGCCCCTGTTGCAGGTCTGCCTTTCAGCATGCTGCTCATCCTCCTCAGCTTGTTTTGATGCTGAGGAAATTGTGGGATGTACGCACAGTTTCATAGGAGCCTTACTGCTAGCCTCCAGTCATCTCGTTGGCCTTGCACAATGAAAATCGGTTCCTCAGGGCACTTTCTATGCGGAGAAGAGGTATATTTCAACTGTCCTATTCCCACAGCTAAATGGAAAATAACGATGACCTATAGAAACAGAGCATTTCCATGACTTTCAACTATACCACATAAACTGATAAATAAGAATCTGACCTCAACTGCAGCATCTCCTTAAAAGCAGACTTCAGACAGTTTGGAGGCCTCTAAATTAATGTCTGTCTTCATGTTTCCCTCAAAATAAGGGAAAAATTAAATTGGCATAGTGTTGACTCGTGTCTTTATGATGACTCTTTGGTGGGTGCCCAGACTGTTCCCATTCAGCTACCAAAAGCCTGAAGGTATCTCATGCAAAAGACACTGAAAATCAACTTTGGTAAGTTAATGCAGTGCTATTGACTCATGTAGCCCACACATCTATATTTCTGTTCTATGTCTAAAACACGAGTCAGTGCAGAAAGGACCTCAAAAAGCTGCAGTATGAGTCTATCAGGTTTGGAAGTGACATGATTGACATGGAGTGCCTTGTTGCTGGTCACAGCTCTTTGAGTGTATGCTTCCATACTGGTCTCAAAGACTCAATTCAAGGCTTTATATTCTTGCAAACCACTCTTCTTCATCACTGTAATGACTCCTGCTCTTAAAAAAATCCAAAGCAAACAACAACAACAACAAAACCCTCAAGAGTACTTGACCTTGGAGTTAGACCCCTTTTTGGGGGGTAGTTTTGAAATCAGCTGTATGTATGTTTTAAAAATGGAAAAGGGTATTTTTGGTCAATGATCTATTTTTATTTCTGCTCTGCTGTTTCTCATGAAGCCTGATGACAAAGATCTGTCCTTCAAACTAGTTTATATTTTCTGAATTAGCATTTTCAATTTCTTTCTCTAGGTGAAGTCTACCACAGCTTTGTTTATTTTTATAGGTGAGGGCCCTATTGGAGGAAGCAAAACACTTTCTAGGTTAGTTTTGCTTGTCTTTTTAAAAGCAGAGAAATTCAACACACATTTTCAAAGGTTCCTTTTTTAAAAAAAAAAATACCTAAAAGTTAAAATAAGACCTATGAACTGTGTTACAGTATTTAAGACACGTGTTTAAACTGTTGACTACATCCATTTTCGTTAACAAATTTATTTTATGTCACTCTTAATCAGTAGAGGTATATTTTTGTTACTATTATTGATTTTGCAGCCATGCCAGTTAATGCTATTATCTTGGATAGTACATTCTGAACAGTTACCCTTACAGACATTTTAAATAAAAACAAACATCAATTGGGAACTCAAAATGAAATCAGATCACTTTATGAACCTGAAAGAACAACCTTCATACTATGCTACACAGTCTTCTTTGAATGACCTATCTTTTTACCCAACTTCGATGATACATAGAATAAACTTGACAAACTACAGGGGAAGAGGACATTTTTTTCTCTCTCTTTTTTTTTTTTTTAATCAGACGAAATTGACATACTGAATTCTCTAATTATTCCTTGTTAAATGAGGAACTGAGAGTTCTCAAGAGTTCTCATGATAGATAGTTAAAGACTCTCAGATATTATGATGGGAAACATGATCTAAACTTGAAGATGGGTATACAGACTTCAACTATATCAAGATAAATCAGCTACGCCTGACCTAATCATTTTTTGCTAATCAAGATGAAACAGTAGATAGATCCTCAGACTGAACTTTTACTTACCAGAGAGATGTTGAATAACTGATATCATAATAAGTTTGACTTGTGGAAACTTAGGACTATGTAGGGATCACATTTTTCTGGGTATAGTAGCAGTTACCTACCTGCACTTTGATGCTGTGCCATAAATCCCTACTCTTCCAGTCCCTCCAAACCGCTTTGTTCTGAACACAGACAGCCTCTCACAACAAGGTGCTCTGCGATTTTCTGATGATAGAAAACATTTAGGCAGCAGGAAAACCCAACAGTTTCCAGCTCAATCCCCACAACTTGAAGATCAACTCCAGAGAATAAAACTAAAGCCATCAGTAAAGGAAATTTCGGTACTAGGTTAGATAGTTTTCACAGGACTAGAAAATACCCATACTGTATTTGTTACTCTGGACACTCAGAAACCTTATAAGTACAAGCGATGCCCTTTGAAAATCTCTGCTTTCACAGGTCAGCACCCCCAAAACAATATAATTTTAAGGTACTTGAGGTGCTAGATTTGAGAAGACTGTTAATTAAGAGCTCATTTAGCAAGCTCACACACATGCCTTAACAGAAAAAGAATTTATCTTGTCTCAGTAAGGACTGCAAGGAGCAATGGTAATGTTGTGGGTGAATCTGCTAGCTATCCAGACTAATATTTATCTCAAGGAAATTTGGGCATTGCTCTTAAAGAGGGGGCAGAGTTCAAATTACCATTTCTTTCTTCATTATTATTTCTTCTTTTTGATCGAAAAGGAAAAAAAAAATCCCAATTCTTTGTTTCTGCCTTAATCAAGAACATGAGATTTTTATTTTTTAAATTAGCTTCTTTTAAATTTTGTATTTTTAAATTAGCTTCTGGTCTTCCAATCTCTTTCTTTTTCCTAATATGAGTTTAATCACGGCAGAACACCCTGGAGCAGATCACAGTTCATTATTTTAGATTTAATATTTTGTGTTTATATATACATACACATGTATCTATGTATGTATGTGTGTGTTCAGAACATTAAGTACTTTCTTCTCCAGAGCTAAAGCAAATCCACAAATGAATTCAGGGGCCTTGTAAGATAACCATGCTCTCATAAAGTGCATAAAGAGTATTCCTTTGTCCTCAGGTCAGAATGAAGGTAATGTCCCGTATTATAACACAAGGAACAAAGAATAGCTATTTTCTCACTGCTCACTTCACAGTAGTATGAGGCTAATTAATAGATGAGAAAGTGAAAGCAGACACTGTTATTTGTGGAGCTAATTAAGATATGTGGCAGAAAAAACATGTGGACAGGCAATTTCTTGATTTTAAAGGTTTGTATAGCTAGACAGTTTTATTAGTCAACATTATGGTGTTTTTTTTTAGTCCTCAGCTACATAGTTGTGAGATATGGACTCCACAATTAATCTTTCAAAGACTGATTTTGATTTATCTCAAAGGGAGGTTGGGGAAAAAAAGCAGATGTGTATTTTTTATTTTTTATTTTTAAACAGCTTGTTCCCTTTATTTCCTGGTTACAAAATAAGTGCATTGATTTGATCTTTTAAACACGCTTCCATATCCTCTCCATTTCATCTATTACTGAAGGAGGTGGGGAAGTGAATCTAAATGTCCATTCCATTTAATTCCCCACAGATTTAAAATGCAAGGAAATTCTCACAACGAAAAAAGCTTTGGTCTAAAAGACTTGTTCATCAGCACATAGGAAGTCTGTGGCAGGAGCCAAGAATAGCACCCAGTTCTTCCAAGCACCCATCCATTGCACTAATCAATGGGCACGACTGCAACAAAACTTACTTACCCTGAAAGACTGGGGTCTGAGGAGACTCCCTGATGTTATGATTGAAAGTTCCCAGATACCATTTTCCCAGCTCAGCATCACTCAGTTCAGTGTCTTTCTTTTGGTCAAATTGAAATGGTCAGTTTTCAAAGACAAAGCCTAGCAGATTTTAGTTTAAAAAACAATAACAAAAAAAAAAAGGTGGGGGATGGGATAGGGGAGGAGGCATATTCCACATAAGAGCAATGTTGGCACTTTTATGAATTTTGAAGCTAGTGAGTACCACAAATTTTGTTCAAGAGGTGAAAAATTGGTGACATAGACTGTTCAAAATCTACCAAAATGATGTTTGAACCCTTTATTTAGAAAAAAAAAAATGAAGTCATGAACCTCTTACATAGCTCAGTCTGTACATCTTCTGTCCTGGTGACACTGTATTTCATGACCTGTCCAACGTAAATCCTGATGTATATTAACTATTGGCTTTTTGATAGCGCCTGTACAATACACATCTCTGCTCACCTGGTACCACCTAAATCCATGTTGAGGAAGGACGGGAAGCTCTGCCGAAGGGGCCCATGATGTTTTTCCAACAATGACTGGAAGCAGAAGACAAACCTCTAGCCTGTTACTTCAGTTCAGGCCCTGAGGTACCACCCTGCTCATTTTCACACTCACGCAGACCTCGGCCTACCTATGCTAATGTCAGTAGGCACTCCCACCTTCCTCCTCCTCATGTAGAGACACAACTGAACCCACCAGCTGGTTCCGCCAAGACCACAACAATTCTGTCCCTCATTACCAGCACGTGCCTAATTGCAGCTATGGGCCAGGTTTGTGCATCACCACCTTCGTCACAGCCTACCGAAAACACTCCCTGTGCTGCCTGGCATGCTCTTCCCCTGCAGAGATGGATGGGTTTGGGCACAGAGATGCAAGGTAAAGGAGGGAGGCGATATTGGTTGTGGATGTTAAATAAACAATTTCTTCTTACAGCAAACCCTGGCACCTGTTCTCACCATGTCACGGCCTGTGATGACTTACTGTCTACCAAGCATGACCAAGCGATTAGTGGAGCCGTGTCGCTGTATCTCAACAGTAATGGGGGCTCTCTTTCCATTTGCCTTCTATTGAACTCTAAGCGCTCCATTGGCCTGTGCATTTTCAGCTTGATGAATTCATTATTCCCCATCTTTTTTTTTTTCCTTTCTCAGAGGTTTCCCAAAAAAACAAGCGACTGTTTCTTTTTTTCCCTCTCTACATTTTTTTTTGAAGAGAATCTTTTTTTTTTCTCTTTCTAGGGAGATGTCAGAAAGTCTAGCAGTGACTCATCTGTTTCAAACAGCATTTCAATATACATTTGGATCTATGTATATTAGACAGCAAACAATCATGACACTTGGCTTATTTATTTATTTATGTGGAAGAGAAAACATGCAGTTGTCTAACATCCTTCAACTAATGATATTGGGAAAATGCATTTTCGAATTCAGAAGCAAGGAAAGCATTCAATTCATATTCCCCAGCAAACAAATGACACCACATAAATAAAATACAAAACTATTCAACTATCATTAAAAATGTGACAGTCATCCAAAGTAGGAAATTCAACAATGTGGCTATTGCATTTTGTCTTTAAATATTTACATGGCATGGAAATAGGATTAGGTTACCCAATGTCTGACTTTTCCTGGAGAGATTCTCCTTCCCTCCTCAGAATTGTGCCTAGTCAAGCAGAAGGGACTTTGGCCATTTGTCTGGCACTTCTAGATGTCCAGAGGCCTTTTTAGAGCACAATAGGTTCAATACACTCAAGATAGTTATAAATCCCATAAAGAAGGAAAGGCACATTACATATGCACCAAAGCATAAATTGTTTTTAAGAGGCATAAGCTTAGGAATGCCTCTGTGCTCAAGTAGTCAGAGCAGCAAAGCCACACCTGAGCCTGGCACCTAGTCCTAGTTCTGTGACAGGTTTTACCTTTGTGCCTCCATTTTCTCCACAAAACAAGGAAAACATTTTTTTTCTTCAAATAAAGTGATCACTATCTGTTTGTACTGTAGAAGAGCCTACAAAAAGCCACTTGGACGAGGTCACCATTACAATAGGTGCTGTACAAACACAGAACCACATGCTATTATAATGTGGGAGTGGCATGTTATTAATAATACATTAGGACATTTTGAAACTATTCAAGAGAAGAGTTATTTAAAAATTCTTATTTATTTCCTCCATTTACAAAATAATGAAATTTGAACAAATAGGCAAGGAAGCAATTTCCAGAATGCCCAAACATCTTTCTGGCTCCGTGAATACAAAAATGCTGTGTTAGATGCCCTCAGGGTAATGGACAAGTAACCAGCAATATCACCTTTTTTTTTTTTTCACTGACTCTGCCACTAACTTTAACCCTTTTCAAATCAGTTAATTTCACTGGGGTTCTGCTTATTTACCACTAAAGTGAATACGGTTTATCATAGGTACATAAAGCAGATTAATTAAAGATGACCCAGCCTAGACAGATTTTAACTGGGTTTGAGAGCAGGAGTGTATATTACACTTGATAGACTTTGGAAGTGGGGGGAAATTATAATTTATTATTTATGTTCAAATTTGACATTATTGTTAACATATATTCCCCCCGAGCCTTGGATGGACATATTTTGGAAAAATCAAATCAATAAGTGATTTAATATCTGTCAAGAGCTTTGGGATCTTTGCTTGAAACGCGTGTTAGAAGAGCACTATCTTACTCTTGACTCCTTAATGTGCAACCATGCCTTCTATTAATACCAGAACCCTTTGGAACCATTATAGTTTATCAGCTAAATACATATTTTGGCACATTAACTAATTTTTGATTACCCAATTAGACTTTAACAGCTCCATCTATCATGTAAATTTTTCTTAATGTGCAGATTATGGACCCAATAGAACTTAATGGAGCTCCTTACAGTGTTCTGAGTTGATGCAGCTGGCACATGGACACTAAGGAAAGTATTTTCCTCCAAAGTGAGAATTACACACCTATCTTCCCATGTTGCTAATGGGTGTTATGGCCTAAGAAGTCCCTGGGCACCGAGACAACATCAGAGGCCCAAATATTATCCAATTTATACCATTTTATATGTTGGCTCTCATACACCTCCACTTCTGCCGCTCCACATCAAAAGCACATCTGCTGCAGTCAATTGAGTCATAACTGCACAAACGGAAACCCAGGACCATTCGATCTATACCTACCCTGTAGTAAGCCATGCTAGCCATGATCAGGTTAGCCAGTGGATGGCCAGAGCTGTGAGAAGCTGCTTGAGAAGTCTGCTTCCCAGCAGCGACGCTTGGCGTGCTGGAGACGGTGCCTCCACGCCACGTGCCACCAGGCACATTCTCTCTCACCCCACCATCTCCCAGAAGACAGCATGTAGGCTGAACTCAGCACTGAGTCAGGACTTTTCCTCTCCCTCTTGTATAAGTGCTTTACCATTCATCTCGTGAAGTCTTCTCCAGGACACTGTCCCAGCTAAAATCCCACTCCCCAAGCTCTTTGCCATTACTTGACTATGGAATAGAAGGAACTACCTGATTCCTTATGAAAACACGGACACTTGAAAGCCGCTGCAATGAAAAGATTACTCAGATCACTGGGACAACTGCTGTTGCATAGATAGCCAGAACAAATCAGCTGGCAGAGAGAAAAAAACATTTAAGTAGCAAATCTGCACCCCATAGCCAAGAGGCTTAATGCATGGTACGGGTTTAACGCTAACCACGTTTGGCACAAGAATGAATGCAGAACCTTTGCTTAGAATCAGCAAATAATTAACTGTTAGAATGGAAATGCAGAACTACGGCATACATTCTGCTGAGCTGGCTGTATGCCTGGATCTGCCAAAACCTCCAGCTACATGTGGAGCAAACAGCGGGGCTCAGCTGAGAGCAGATCAGACTGCTGCCATTGGAAGTGAGGCAGACTAACACCAAAGAAAAATAAAAAAAGATGACTCCACACACACAAGAGTAAATGTTTTCCATGTTAAAGTAAACAATTATAAAGTTATCTAATGTACCACTGATTGTTTTGTATCTCTCATTTCTCTTGGCCTTGACAGTGAAACTGTTCAAGCTGCTCCCAGTTAGTTTCACTTTCTCTCCTTCTTCCACACAGCCTGCAAGCACAACAGCGCAACACTCATATAATGAAAATATTTCTGCTAGCACTCATTTTCCATGAGAAATTCCTTTTCTATTGCTTCTGAGAGAAGTAATTTTTTTTAATCTTATTTGTTTCCTCAAAATACTCCTTTAACAAAGTGTGATTGTGCCTCTCAGGAAACTGAGATTTCCATTTTCTGCCTGTGGTCCCAGCCCGTCGGTACGTTCATTATTTTCCATCGCGCCGTCCCTCACTGATGTCTCCCTCTGTGCAGCGCTCACTGCAGGCGCCAAGCAAGCGCTCAGCTGGTTGCTGCCCTGAGCTCCTCCAGCTGATCCCTCTTCTCTGTCTGAAATGGAATTTGGAAGAGATCTACCTGGAGATAGTTAAATGTCACTTAAAAAAAAAAAAAATGACATTGTAAGCGCTGCCTGGGAAATTATTAACTTTGCTTCTAAATGCACAGATACAGTTAATTTGTTCCTACATTCTTTGTCCGCCTCCCGAGTGTAATTCACGGAAGCGTAACTCTTTTGAGAAGAGACAACATGCAAGGCTTTTCTGGAGGAGAATGGAGATTTACCCTGCACAGTGGTTCTCACTGAGGTCAACTCTCACTGCCAGGGACAGAGCTCAGAGGGCTCAGCACAAAGGAGGATGGTTCCCAAATCCCGACACCGAGCACAGCCCCAGAGCCTGGCAAGCCCTGCAGGCTCTGCCTTGCTGAGGAACAGGCCTGAGCAGGCACCTCGACATCATCCGCTACGTCAGCAGGAGGAGAATAATGTGATTTTTGTGTAAACAACGCCTGCAAAAAGTCATAACAACAAAAACCACACCGCAGCTACTGTTGAAAGAAGATGAAACCTGTTTTAATCTCTCTGTTCAGATTGTGCTCTCTGCTGCGATTACTTAACAGCCTGCTGCTCCTCAAATCTTGTGCTGCGAAAAGATTTCATTTGTCGAGGTCTTATTCTAAAGTTCACTTTTTTTTTTTTTTCTCAGTGATCACTTCTACCTAATTTATTTATCCATCTCATTTCAGGAAGCTGACCTTCGTGGCAAAACCCTGGATGCCTAAGCAGGTCTCTTTCTTCTACTATGCTTTGGTTGCATGAGGAAAAACAAATGAAGGTATACATTTTTAATCACACATAGGGAGATCTCAACTAAACCAACACGTGTTCCTTTTCTGTCCTTTATTTGCACATTTCGCAGGCTGTGCCAAGACCCCCCTCTTCCAGACCTGCTCTTCCAGCTACGATTTGGCCCCAGTGAAAGTGTAACAGCAGCCGCAGAGTGGACACGGATCATGGTGGCTGTGCTGCCTGCCACTGCCCTGCCTGGCCCAGCCACCCACGCAGCTCCGGGGACAGCCGTGACATTGGCCCTGCGGCTGTGCCAAGCTGCGGGCGCTGATGATTACACCGAGGTTGTCCCATGAAAGGGGGGCTCCTCTGGGGAATCCCATCTACTGTGCCCGCCCTACTGTTACTGCAGCTCCGAGGGCAGCTCAAGCAGGCTTGGCACAGCGGCAGGAACAATTTTTGAAGTTTGACTGATGCTTTAAGGTTGGATATTGGGCACAGAGTATCACTCACTTCTCAGTAAGCAGTTTCAATTTAGTTCCAGAGGTGACAACCAAAGTTATTGCCTTCTAGAGTAATTATGCCCTACGTGAACTAAAGAGCTCTGCACAATTTCCACTATTCCCACTAATCAAGTGGGTACAAAAAAAAGAAAAAATCTCCCCCAAACCACAACTAACATCAGTGTTCAGCAGTAAGATTTTGAGGCTGTAAGCACTACATCATCTAAGTTTTCAACAGTACTTAGTAGTAGACTTACTAGTGAGCCCAGAGTATTGCACAACAGGAGCTAGTATCACCTTTTCTGCTTTACAGATGCGATGATAAAACACGAGATGAAAAAAACTCTCCAACTGTGTATGATCTATACAATTGTGAGAATACTAAAACCAAATGTGAATAAAGTAGATGGCAAGAACTTCTACTTAAAAATAGGTTCTATAAAAAGAATTCTGGAATGGAAACAATTCCCATAGAAATTAATACTCCGTTTTTCCAATGATTCTGCTGCAAAAAACATTTCTAAAATTATTTTTCAAACCCTTTGGGGAAATCCTTTGGTGCTTTTATTTATTTAACATCAGAGGAAATATTGGATAGAGAAGGAGGAGTTAACATTGCTTCATTTAGAAGTGTGCTGCCCAGAAGATTGGAGCAGCACTTCCTCAGTGGAGGATCTTGGTGTCTCGCCGTGACACACATTCAAAGGCAATGGCAGATCATAAAAATGCCAGACTTACACTTACATTATGTACATAAGCAGCCAAACACTAGATGCACACATTCTGTTTCCTAGGCTCTGCCTCGTAGTGCTAAACCACACTTCGTCTACCAAAACCTCAAAGTCCCATTATGGGCTCAATTAACCAAAAAGGTAGCAGTTCTCTTTTTGAGCCTCCTCCAAAGATAAAGACAAGCCACAACTCACACAGAAAGTCTGCACAAGTGCTTTAGAGACACTCTCCCTAGCTCCTTACCTTAACTGCCCTATGGAGAGGAATGCACATACCCATGGGCTCTGCTGGGCTGCTCTGGCCTGGCTGACTCTTGCTTGCCTTTGACCTTAGGGAGCTTGGCTCTCCCTTTGGAGGCTCCTGATGCTGCCCTGCGCTTTTCCAGTCTCCTTGGCCTTTGCCTTTTATTGATTTAATGAATGTGCACAGAGACACCACCCATCTCATTCCTTTTTGTTGTAAAGCACTGGCTGTTACTTACTTTGGACTTTGCAGCTTTTCATAAAGAGCTTTTCACCCTCCTCCCTCTCCTCTTATACATACCTTTGATCACAAAGCTTATTAGCAACTTTGACAATTAAAGGCTTATCACTGAGTAGGCAAGTCAGCATCCATTTAGATGAACTGGGGCAGTAACACCTTTCCAAAAGTGCATCTAAGATTGGTGAATTACACTGAGCCAAGTAGCCTAAAATACGCAAAGCCTTGGTGATCTAGACCTCTTTGACATTTGGAGCTTCATGTTACATCACTTAAATGAAGCTCTAAATTCCTGAGAAGGAGAACTCTTGACAAGAAAGTGGTGGTGTACTGTTCCATGTTCCTATTCCTGGCTGCTTCATGAACATAGCACATCTCGACTGTGAAAAACAGCTGGCTCCACAAAGATGCTGTCTGTTCACAAGTACATGCTTGGTTTGCAATAAAATACCGATGACGTCTTTGTTCTCATTCAAAAGCATCTGTACTTGAAATATCCATTCCGCAAAATGTAGGATTCGGCTGGTGTCAAAGGAAGAATTATATACCCCAAACTTGGACTTCAGAAGAATTTATGCATCTGTTATAAACAGTAATCTTGAGAATTCAGATGCCCCCCCAGCCCTGAAAATGTCTAAACTCCATATATTTTTCAATTTCCGACTTGAAGGTACACCGGCACCTCAGAACTGCATCTCTGCTCACAGTCCAGATGGTCTCTCTGCAAAGCACTGGGCCAAGCACCATGTACAGTGCATCAGAACCTATCCAGGAGCTACCTCTGCCTATTTCCCCAAGCAGCAATATCCATGGTGTCAGACTAAAGGTAACACACATCAGCAGGGGCAGAATTTGCCCCCCACAGAAAGCAACTCAGTATTGCTAGCGTCTGAAGGCATCTTTTTGTTCCTCCTGTGAGAACTTGTTTCATGTAAAATAGAAATCAGAAACAGCATGTTTTATCAGCCACTATCCTCTCTCCCCATGACAGGAGGGTGCTCTGAGTCAGCCCCTTCTGTTTGGGGGCAGAGAGCACAGTCTGTTTCTAGATTTCTGAGTGCTCCCCTGTAAAATGTCAAATTAATGTGTAAATGTTAAGCACCATCACTGGACTGACCTGTAAGGTCTTTACTACCTCTGAAGCCTAGTATCTCTGGATAGCCCATAATTATTTTTTAAGTCATTCTCTTTACTTTGACATCTGCTATGCAGTGTAAAACAAGTTTATGTGTAAAAGACATAGAACTTAATATTGAGTCGGACACTTTTCCATCTCATTTTCATATCTTTCATCCTAATGCTTATCAGATACCATCTTTTATGTCTTGGATTATCATGCAAACTTCTTGAGTATCCTACATTTCCTTCACTGTTTTATCACGGAATACCACAGCCTTCAGAACACGAAGCGCTAACTACTGCACCGTGCACAATCCCAGTCTCGGTGTGGAATGTTTTCATTTAATAGAGAAATAAAATGATATAAGGTCGTAAGCTAAGACTATCATAAAGTGCATTGCAGGCACCCTATACTTAAATACTCCCATGCTGCCTCTTAACTTCAAGTGAGGCAATTTGCCTAATGCCCATAGAAGTGACACAATTAATTCCCCTCCCTTAAATAATCCTAACCTTTCCTCTCTAATGTGCCTCCATAAAGGAATGTTTTCTAAAATAAAACCAATTTTGAGAAAAATCATATCCTAAAAACATTAGCACTGAAAATACTACAAGACAAAACAGTACTTTAGAAAGTCCTTCGTGCATTATCTTCAGATAATCACTGGAGTCCCCTTTCTGAAATGGAGTACAAGCCCCACTACAGTATAATGAGCACTGTAAATACACTCGGTGGAATGCACGAAAGTGGCCTCAGCCATAAACAGCAACCTCAGCATCTTTCTGTTCATGTTTCCTCCTAAATTCTTACAAAGGAACCAACAACCTCCAAATTAGTCATTAAGATTTGAACCTTCGTCCTGAAAGTGTAGTGCTTCCATGTTCCTCAGCAGTCTGGCATTTGCCACACCATTTGATAATCGGCTACATGGAAGAGAGGCCATAAGTGTCACTTGCACCTAAGAGGGAAGTTTCATCTCATAAACCTGTATTTGAAGCATTTCCCAGAGGGAAAGTTATGCAGTTTTAGGAGTATCACTTAATGCAACATACTTTCCACATGCTCAAGAGCATGGTCATCTTGTAGTACAATTAGAAAATTGGAAATACAGTACTTATTCAATGGTCATCTGTTTAAAAAACAACGAAAATGGAAAACTACGTCTCCATACTGAATTGTACACACCAGCCTAAAAGAACACCATCAATATCTTTTGCAGGAAGAATTTATGGTGTCTCAGACAAAATGTTCTCCAGCTGGGTCATTCCTCTCAATGTTTACTAACATCAGCTACTATAGAAATAAAACTTTAATTTTTATTTTTTTTTCCCCTAGGTATCACAATGAGCTTTAGTTTCAGAGAAGAAAGAGAAATAAATACTCTTTTCCCTGAAAATTAAACAAAGTTCCCTAATCAATACGTATCGTATAGTAAATATATTACTTGACATTTAACTCAGTCAAAAGGATGCGAAAAGGAAACCAGAACATGTCAAGTGTGCATTCACACCTCAGATGCTGGAACTGCATGGTAGTTACTAAGCTGAAGTTAACAGTAGGGTCACTACGTTTGGAAATGCAATTATTCTCACTGTATACTTTAATATTAAACAGCATAAGCTATGCCTGGCATGTACAATCACTAGTTCACAAAGAAGAGCAATGCAGGCATTTGCGTTTATAAGCTAACATTTGTTCCACGCCAATGGAATTTTCGCCACCAACTTCAGTCAGTGTAGCAACTGCCCTCAACTCTTGACAGAAACAAAGAGTTTCAGTAGTTTACCAAGCCCTTGTGGATGCTGATTCTTTCCAAGCCCTTTTACTGGATAGAAATTTTATTTCAGATGAGCAAACCACCTGTTTTTCCCTCCACTCACTAGTAAGCAAATTGGGAACACAATCATGATTCTTAAGCAGATTGTCACATACCAAAGCACAGAAAACAAGGTTAAGAGTGTTGTTATGATGTCTTCTGTCCTCCTCTGTGCTGCCACACAGGACCATATACACACCTTTGTCATGCCTCACAGATATTTGTCTAGTCTGTTCTGAAAAAAATCAAAGAGATGCCACAAGGTCCCCAGTTGGCTTGTTCTGGTGTTTTATTTTACCTACCTTTGAAGGTCATTCCTAATCCCTCATCTGAATTTTGTTTGGTTCAGTTTAGCAAACTCCCATACCCTTCCACTTCTCACCGTGCACATGGAAAATAAACTATGCACTTTCTTTTCCACCAATCTTTTATATTCTTACAGCCCATCATCACCTTCTCCCTCCAATGTTTCTTTTTCAGGCTAAGCACCCCCAACCCCACCAATATTTCCTGACAGGTCACATTTCCTTGCTCTCTTATCATTCTCAATGCTCCTCCTTTGGACTTTCTCGTAACTCTCTGTAACGTCATTGGGGTGTGCTGCCCAAATTTGTGCACAGAGTTATAGTAGAGCTCCAAGCAAAGTTGAGAAGAGTCAAAGTTGCTCCATACTCCTCACGGACTATTTTTATATTACGTGTTCAGCACTTGCTATCAAGAAAAGCTCTTAATTTCAATGTGTACAACATTTCTTCTGCAGGCTTCACAACTATTCTTAATTAACTGGAAGCTTTAACATTGTAAACAGTGTTAAATTAGAAGAAGTCATACTTAATTGGGTATCTTCACTCAGCCTACACCCAAAAATGACAGAACACTTAAGAGCTACTACCGGAAATATGTAAACAAAGGCATGCATACACAGCCTGAATACAATTATCAGAGACTGGTAATAATATAATCTGTATTCAGATGTGGATGTACAGAGATAAATAATCTGCAGATATGATACAAACACACATACACTGAGTAGGTCTGGAACTGAGAGGTTTAACTAAGTGATCAACATTACCACAACTTTTTGAGTGCCAAAAAAGAGGGGGAAAAATAAATTAGATAGCCGAATGTAACCACAGCCAAAATTCAATTCCCTTCTTTTATAGCCCTAATTCTTGATAAGTGTATATGTGGAATACAATATATATACTTTACCATGTCATATTGTTAGTTCCTCTTCCATATAAACGGGTTAACTCCATCAAAATACATATATAATGCAAATGTAATGTAAATCTAAATGTGTGTGTGCATTTGTGTGCGTAAACCCATGGTAAACGGGAGTAGACTAAGGCCCCTGATTTGCTCACATCTTACAGGTAGTTTTGGTAATAGAAAAACAAGAAAACACTAATATACTGTAGTTACCTACTATGCAATAATTATCATGTAATTATACTGTAATTACAGTACCTGATTATTGATGCACTGTAAAATAAACTGTTATCAAGTTTTTTTACTGTTCACTTCTATTTACAGTCATCTGTGATAAAGACTAAGCCTCCCCAAAAATGCATGATAAAGCTTCTTATCACAGGTTTTAATGCCTCTAATAACTACTGTAATTCTGTGTGATTTAGTGCTTTGAATAATCCACCAGGATTTTTCTCTAGATCTTAAAAAGGATTGCAATGTGTACAGAGGTGTCGTAGTGATTAAATTTACAGGACACTTACCAAAACAGTGATAAGAACGGATGTTTAATTAACACATGTACATGTTGTTCAACTGTACTATCATGCGAAAATGGAAAGACCTAAATGAGACCCTTATTTTCCTTTCAAAATGTTAAAAAAAATTAAACAAAGGATTATCCTCGCTATATAATATATGAGGAGACATTTTGAGGACAACGGGAAATCCAGGCGGCACCTGAGTGTGGTACCAGCCTCGTGTCTGTGTACCACACAGTCAGCCAAGGTCCTGGTACCAGCTGGACATCCCAGAGAGAAAGAACTAAGCAGCACACTTGACAATACATGGGAATTTACCAGCTGAGGATGGAGATACCGCTCCCTTGACTAGTGTATAGTTCAAGGACATTGCAGCTCTCTTCAGCCATAAAGCCTGAAAATATCAATGCTTTTAGGGCTCATTGATAAAAGTCATTACAGAAAAAACAGCTGAATGCTACATTATCAGATGTTTTTGAACTCCAAGTCTCCAAAAGGCATGCAGGTGCTCTAGAAAATCCCTTTTTCCTCTATCTGTAGGTTTACTTAATGTCCAAGGCTATCCCTTGGTTATGTAGCAGTTGAGCAAATTTAAGTTAAGTGAGGATACGTCCTAGCAGACTAGACCCCAGCAAACTCATCCATGTAACGGGCCCTGGAAAACAACCTTCATCTCTCCAAGGAAGCTTTCCACTTTAACTTCACCTGACACTTTGTCCACTGTGATGCTGACAACAAAAAAAAAAAAGTGATAGATCTAAAGGTGTTATCACATAGGATCAAAAGACGAAAAAGAAAAGTCAAAAAGCTCATGCAACCCACATTCCCGCTGGGGAAACAGCCTTTTTAATATTAGAATTGTTTGTACTTTGAAATGGAAATCCCAACATCTGCAAGTGCAGGCAGCTGAAGCCTGGATGGGCAAGTGCCAGGCAGGAGCAGGGCAGGAGAACAGGCTTCAGCTCCATTAACAGAAACATCAGCTTTGTAAAAGCAATTCTTAATGATCTCAAAGACCTCCTGATTTAGTATGGGAGACGAGTGCCACTGGTTCCTTTAGCATGAGTCCCACGTATTTTGTATCAGAGTGCTGGCACAGGCCTGAAGAGATGAAATCACTGCTTGACCATCATCGAGGGTATGCCTGCTCGGATCTGCAGTGCTGTGCAGGGGCAACCAAATACTGGAAATGGTGCAACCGCATTATTACAGTGCTCTGCATGGGCTTTTATACCCTGGTTCTCAGCAAGACTAATTACTCTAAAAGAAGTCTCATGCTACTGCAATCATCCTGCTCCCAAAACCTGAGTTACATCATTTAGGACACTGTGCTTTGCTATTCAGGCAGAGCCATGCAGCTTTAATTTTTGCAATGAAGGTTTTACTGGAGAGAAAAAAAAATGTTTAACAAGAACAAGCTCAGAGATCACTAACAGGGCTGAACACTTCAATATAACAGAAATAGGCAGAAGGCACGATAAGGTGTCAAAAATCACACAGTTCTGAGTCTGACTAGTCACCAGGCAAGCAGGAGTGCTCACCCACCTAATCCCTGCTTTACAGCAGGTGAATGAGTGTGAACTTCCTTTTCCTCCTTCCTTTGCTAGCAGCATTAACTGGGCAGTGTGGGGAGAGAGACTATGGTAGAAACTTATTTCTCAACTCTGGCATCAGTGAATTACTAAGCCAGTTCTTGGGGCTTTCCAAGGGTGTCTGGAACACAACCCCCCTTGGCTGGCTACTCTGTGGATGGGCTGACATATTTGCTACCTTCTTGTGTAAAGTTATAGTCTTCCCATAGGAGAACTGACATTTTTAGCAAAATATACAGGTTTCTCCCCTGCACAGCCTCCTACTCTGAGCTCCAAAGAAAGGTAGCACACCATTTTACAGGCCAGAAGGAAAACTGTGGACACAAGACTCCAAGGTTACCTTTCAAGAACAGAATCCTACACACGTTAATAGTATTATTACAAGTACAGACCTTGTAGAGAGAGGCCAAAGCCCTGCAAGCAATGGACAACTCATCCCAATTACAGTTTGCACTAAACATGTGAAGTAAATCAGTAACGCATACAAAACTTGCCTGTCAGTAGGATGGGCAATGAATCTGAAAGTCAGTGCACGTTCATCAAACGCTTGGTACATCATCCAGACCAACCTGTGGGTGAAGCTGAAATGGATTCAAATCAAACCCTTCCCTTCCTGGGAGAGAATTTACAGTAGTAAACATTATCTAATGTCCCCATTAAGGGAGACGTTGACAAATAAGAAAAAAATAGCATCTACTCAGTGACTCAGAAATTAGAAGAGCAGCCTTACTCATTTTCGCTATCTCTCATGAGTTAATCAGACATTTCTCCAACATTTTCATCTATGCTTGTTCTTGCCTTCTGTGCCCATCAAGACTACTACCTACTTCTAAATACGATGGTTAATCACATTTTTGTTACATTTCAGCACTAGATGACGAACAATTCGATTTGCAGCTGAGAAACAGGGGAGGGGGAGGAAAAAAAAAAAAGGAAGAAAAGCTGCCGCCTCTTCAGCCAAATGACTCAGAGAGGGAATGGCACATCATCATCTTCAGACCTCAGAAACCAAATGATTTGTGAAATCTTCAGAAATGTAGATTATACAGCTAACTCCATGCAGGGTGGTTTTAATCTCAGATAAAACAATCTGTTGTAACTAACCCTGAGTTTTAACTAACCGTGCACGATCTTGGAGTTTATCATTAAAAAAGAATGTGTAGTGCAGCATTTATGTAAGCATCTCCAGCTCACTTTCCTTTAAAGAAACTTGCTTACCTTTCTATTCTCCCTCTGTTCTTTGCCTTGATACAGAGACAGATGTCACAGAAGGCACCTGAACGTATTTCACCGGAAAATGTAGGCCACATCCTTCGTTAGCACGGAAACAAAAAATGCACTTGTTTTGATCTAACCACGTGCATTTAAAGAATTATCAGCAGAACATAAAACGAAGCAGAGAGGTCTATTTAAGGTCTCAGTGTTCCAGCTATTTTTACCAAAGCTGCCAGGGATTGCAGTGGGAATGCTGCTCACTGAATGGTGACAGGAAACAGCTCCTAGGCTGGAGCTAACTGCAACTTGTGTACAAAGGGAAAGATGTTCACTCTATGGAAGGCATATGCAAGCTGAATTGCATATGTTAAATTAAAGACATCTGCACTTTGGCAGAATTTGGACAATGACTCACTTATATTTAATTATGTAAAAATTTCAAACAGGGCAAACTCCACTGTAGTGACTCACATTAGTGCTACCACATGATCTTCTGATAACTACATCAGTATATAACTCATGTCTCTGTTGCACAGAGTTTCTACAGAGAGAATGACATATTACCTGACTAGCATTAAAAGGACTCCATGTTCCCAGCAATGACTGGTACATTAAGTAATGCTTCAGAAAGTAGCACATAGCACAACAAGTTTTTTTTTTTCTCCCTTGACACAAAACTACATACCCTCTAATGACAATAATTCACTGTCATTCAAAAATCAATTTTCTGTTTGTGTTTTATTTCTTTAAATTTATATAGTTGTGAGGAAAGATTCCAGAAGTAGAAACTTACATCATTTCCTTTTCCCAAGAAGAATTATGGTGTTGCAGACCTCCTCATGCTTCCAATCCAATATGCTCCCATCCTGCTTCTGAGGGCAAACACACCCGCAATACCTTCAAACACAAGACTTTCTGCCTTGGTCTGGCAGTCAGGGTACCAGGCAGTTTCTAATGTTTTGCTTCAAGGCCGTTCTTGGGCTTTTCCCTGCTGCCTCCTGTACCTTTTACAGATTTTATTTTGTTTGATTTTGGTGTAGATTATCAGAATGAACCAACTACGCACCCTATGTGAGGCTAACAGCACTGATGACCTTGAATTGCCCACTGTGAAGAAAAGCTATCCTGCATTATTTGCCTCATTTTAAATAGTAGCAGAACACCATATTACTTACTTTGATGTTCTTAAGGAATGGAAAGGTCCCTTGTTGCTCCATGTCAGATCCCTTTTCTGAGCTCCAGGTGTTTGTATCCTGGAGCATTACACTTCCATTAAACTTTTGGAAAAAGGACATCCACCACAAAGGTCTCCTAACACCACTTCCAGGTTTACTGAACAAGCTGACACAACACTTAAGTAACAAATGTACACAAAAGGTATTTTCACAACAAAAGAAATGTCTCAATGGGACAAACATGGTTTTTGTTAATACCAGGTGCTGACTCTAGGTGTGGATGAGGAGTATGATGAGTGGGATGCAAAGGAGAAAGTACTTAAATTATGCAACTATTTTATGTTTGTGCAGTTTTGGCGTAAGAATTACAAGCCATTGGTGGACTGCGGATCCAAAATGACAGCCTTACAAAAGAGTTTTTTTTTACAAAAAGCAGCTAAGAAAGCCACTGTATCTTTTTACCAACTACTATAGAATGGTAATGAAAAATGTAAATGATCTCAAGTGGCCTCTGTATGGCTTAAGTGTGAAGTTGGGTGTTGATGTGCAAGTGTGGTGTGCTTTCCCCAGCTGAGAGCAGTAAGAAGCAGCAAGTGTAGAGAGAACCCCAAGGGAATGCCCCAAGCAAGAGCGCTGCTAGAAGGGATGGGAGGCAAGATTGGCCTTGGAGTGAATAGAGCTGGTAGGAATTGGCTGAAGGTGTTGGGACCACATGTGTGTAATGGGCTGGATCAAAAAGCAATGCATGGGGGGATGCATAATATGTCCTCTTTCTTTCTTAACATCTACCAAATAGGAAAAAAAAAAAAAAAAAGACATCCTGATTATTGTACACTCTTCCATTACACCTTTCACTTGTTTTCTTTCTTTTTCAAGGCACAATTTACCTTTCTTTTTTCCTCCCCCCAAAGGGTTCACATCAAAATTAAGATTTAAAATTTGCACCCAGATTAAAGCTCACTGTAACACATGTTCCTGGGGGTAAAGGTAAACCGTCCAGAATGTGATCACAACATGGCTGTTGAGTGACACTCCGTTCACAATAGACATATCCAATTACACAAAAGTTCATTTCATCTTTGATATCACCATACGGATCCACACTAGTCACAGCTCGGAAAGGTATAAGACATCCTGCCCATGGAGTTGGCTCCATGATTATACAATTCATGCATTAGTGCCACTGAGGAGCAGGAGAGATGCTCTCATGTGCCACTCAGAGGTGCTGAATTGGCACACATCACAGTTGCCCTGGTCCTCCTCCCCAGGAAGAACTTAGGTCCTTTGGAACATGCTACCCACCATGGCAAAACTTCCCACTGACATCTGAACAGTACACGAATGAACATGAAAAACAATGAGTGGAGAGTCAAGGTAAGACCTGTGCCTAAGGCTTTATTTACTCAGGATACCTTTAGGCCAGATTCTCCACTGTCTTTAAACACAGCATTAAAACACCCTGGGAATTCCATTTTAGATAGCCTACTGACCCCTAATTCTGATAAATAGTTACATCTTGCATGCATATAGTGCTACTAAGTCAAGCTGTATAGCAGAACACATTCACTTCTGTACAGAAACTCAGCACCCTGTGGAGCATCTAGCTCCAAGCCAAGGGGATGAGGATGAGGTCAAAATCAAAGAACAGGGCAGAGGCCATTTTTCCTATACCTGCAAAAGCATCCACCCAGTTCATTGGTTTTCATGAGTTGGAACTGGCATGGGAGCATTCCCAAGATTTTTAATTCCACCTCATTCTGGCCAATGTTCACACATTTTTGTTTTGTTCACACAAACACTCCTGAAAATACCAGAAGTTTCAAGGCTGCAAACAAGATTTAATTAATTGCAAGCTGAAGTTCACCTTACTATGGAAACTATCTGTTTTCACTGGAAGTAGGAATAATTTTTGAAAGACTATCTTATCCAGTGAGAGAAGAAAAAATATATCACATGACTTTGTGCCCTGCATGCTGTTTGTAGAGGTTGTTTAATTCACAGCTGGACTCTTACAAATTATTTACTATTGCAGACTGATGTTGAATATACAACTGCAGGCAGAATCACAGGGAGCAGCATTGTACGCACACAGAGTTTAGCTTCACATTCAGTTGCACCTCTTCCAACTGACTGCAAGCATCTCTACAGTAAATATCCAGGCTCAAACACCCCTTGGAAATTCATTAGCAAACACAGCAAACACCAGTCCTGAAAATAGCATCATTTCATTCAGTGGAATGAAATGAACTCCACTATATTGTATGTTCAAAGAAGGAAGGGCAATCATCTTCTAAACCTAGCTCCTCATGAACTTGAATCCAATCATGCATTCCTTTTATAACAGCCATCTCTGCTGCTCTACAAAATCTACATTGAATCACCACCACCTTAAAGGTTGACTGTGGTATTTCAATAATAGAGAAATGTTTCCTTAAACCACTTGTATTCCTGTTGCTGCAGTCATTTTGGCTCTCTTCTGTTGGTCTTGCTTAGCTCACTTTCATATGAATGTCAAATTTTGCATTTGCTGTGTGCTGTCATCTAGGCTCCCGATGCAAAACAGTTTGTTTTTCCCTCAGTTGGTGCGCCAGATTAGCATCCCCCTCTCCCCCCAAGAACAGAATGTAATTAAAGATCATGGGAAAATAACACACACACAAGCCATAAAGTTAGAGAATTTCAGGTTTGGTTTTGCTTTCCAATTTTACATGCTCCACTTCACTTCTGTGTATAAAGAGAAATATAAATGGCTTTGGTCACCGAATATCTATTAACTCCTTGTGAATCTGATCTCAATGAAGCACTGAGATTACACCGAGAAGCCACAATCACAGCAGTTTACGAGAAAGAGCCCATGCCTTGCAGCATCACACCCAGTTCACAGAAAATGAAGCCTTTTGCCCCAAAAGTTCTCTCTTCTTCCTATCATCTACACAATCCTTATCACTCAATGGTTATGAACCATAACCCAGAACTGTCTCTATTTTTGTACTATAAAGGAAAATGTTTCATGACCCAGGTGAAATTTTAATTTGAGAAGCCTGCCAGGATGATCATTAGCTCTGCAAAGGCCAGGGCTGGAGATGGCAGTGGCTCAACCATCTTAAAGCAGAGAGTCTCTTTTGTACAGTCCCACTTCAGGCTTCCTAGTGGTAGGATGGAAACAACTAGGACCTTACTTTCTTTGTCTGTGGGGCCAATGTCAACAAAATAAATAAATGAATAAATAAATAAATGCTTCTTAATTAAAATTAAAAAAAAAAAAAGTAGCTTAGAACTTAGCTTAAACTGCTTCTACAGCATGAATAAAAAAATATCAAACTGCCATTTCTCACTATAAGAGTAAGCAAGAGGCAACTGTTGACTGTAAGAATCTCCTGGCAAAGGTTCTGGAAAGGAAAACACCCACCAGGTGATCTCCCACCATGAAGGTAGGCAGCAGCAGGGAGGTGGCTCAGGACCCCACATCCCAAGGTCTACCACAGCTAAATCAGATTCCAGTTTGTCTCCTTGTTTAGGAGGAGAGAGAAAGGAACAGAGGACACTGAGAAAGAAGATGCTCATGCCAAATCATTTGACACACAGCATCACACAGGCAGAAGTCATGACTTGGCCAAGCTGTGCAAGACTATCAGTGGTGGATTTCTGTGAAGTAAACCCAGATACTGTGGTGCTTCCTTAACTACAAAATTCCTCCCTCTCTCCCAGATAGGGATGAAAGTAGATGTTCACCTTTACTGATGTTCTATCAGTAAATTATGTATCTGTAATTATTTTTTATGGCACCTCTTCTACATTAGTTAAAAGATCACAACAGAATAAATAGAAAAATGAACTCAAGTCTGATTATTCTGTATTGTAATCTAAATTAAGCTAGTATTACAAATATGTTTTCATATCCTAGTTGAGCTATGCAGTTTCAGAAGTTACTTGCTGAATGTAAACATGTCTCCTGATGCTACATTACCCACTATATGCAGTAAAATATATTCTAATGCAATACAATAAAACTGAAAAACCAATAAATGTTCCTATTTATTGAGAAATTGGACAAAAAATAGCTTATTGTCAGTTTTTAAAGACTGAAAATCAATAGATGATGAAAGGTTTTATTTTTTGTTACTATTAGACTGTTGACTCTAGCAATAAGTGAGATGTGGATTAGAACTGGGGGAGTAAAGAACTTGCGAGATATACAATCTGGAACTTCGTGGGTATTTTAGACACTTGAATTCGCCGTATTTGCGCAGCAGCAGCCATCTTGGCACTTACTGCTACTGAATCAGGGGCCCTGAGAGCACGGCTCCTCCATTTTGTTGAGAAACCAGTTGCCAGTTGTAAGTATCTTCCTGTGTTTAAGAGCATTTGTAAATCAAGGAGGCTCTTAAACAGTCTTGATTCTGCTAAAGAGAACAGGAGATCCATACACATACATTCACATCCTGACAATATAAAAAATCCTCAACCAAGAGAATGAACCACAGCAATTTCCAGAAGGGGAGAGAAGGAGGAATTCTTTCTACTCCAGCTATTGCGTAAGTCCCCATACTGCACTAGCACAGGCTGTGAGAAGCTTGCTACGTAAATTACAATCAGTGCAGTGACAGAGAAGCCCCAAACCTTATGCCTTTCCCATGCCTGTTTTTTTTCGAAGCCCCACCTCTCACATACTTGAATTGAACCCACCCAGATAAGCTGCAGAGTGGGTTCCCCACATCTGGCCCCAAGGGTCTGTGCAATCCTCACTTAACAACAAACACTGCCCAACGCTGGATGGAAATTAAGTTAAATTGGATGTTCAGTATGCAAAGACCTTTAACTGTCGTGTTTTTGAGCCTGTTGTCTTTCTCCACATGTACGACGTTTTCAATGCCTGGGCCATGAGTGCAGAGGCCCTGTTTGAGTGTGCCACCTACACTTGGCTAAGTTTTACTCTAAAGATATAGGTGGATGGAGGTCTGGAAAACAGAGATTTTCAAGCACCTGTTTTCCCACTAGAATTTATGCATGGGAGTCAGTCTAAAACCCAAATTTTTATATGCATTAAACCAAAAGCATACAACCATGCAGAGGCTGGAAAGGCATCCTTGTTTCACAGTGCAAACACACTAAAATGAAATACTAAAAAAAAAAATAAAAAATGCAGTGATAAAAAAACCCCACTGAGCTAAACATAAACACTGGACCCAGAGTCCTTACATAGGGATCTATGCCAACACGCTTCCAAGTGAACCAGTAAGTATGACCATTACATATAAACCCAAATATAGATGTTCTGCACTGACTATATTTCTAAACTCTGGAACAGAGCTTGAATGGATGCCAATTATAATAAGGAGTTAGGGCTGCTTTTAGTATTTATATTCTTGATCATACAGCAGCTCAAATCTTGCTAGATTTGGGTAATGTAGGAAAAGACTGCATATCTGCCTTCAGATATGCAAACGTACATGCAGCACTTACTCCTTGTAACAGTGGCCAGTGTGAAAGAGAAACTAGGTAAACTAGTAAAGCTGTCTGGTGTGCTTGCACTTGTGTGCAACTGTGCAGCACCTGATTTTACAAGTGCACAGAGGTGTGCAGCCATACGTCTATGGAAAAAAAAAACTTGTGTCCCAAGACCTTGAATGAGACGACAGTGTGCAGAAATGGACATCCTGTTGCTGGCCCTATTTCTGCACTTCTTACACTTAATGTAAAACTTTTGCTTCAAACTGAGGACAACACAGACATCAGTAATTTCCTTATCAGGGTTTCTTCTGTTTTCCCAGGTATAAAGCTAGCTATTTCTAAAAAGGAGACTGTTACTGCATATGCATAATCACATACCAAAAAAAGATTCATGTTGTTCCTGTAAGCCTTTGCTTAAGTACACCATGGAAAATAACTTTGATGAAGTAATTTGCCCAGAGCACTGCCTGTCTGGAAGATTTCTATAATTTAACTGCAGTTCTGTAAATAATTTGGTGATAGACAGGCCATCAGCATAATTTGGTGCTAGACCCATGTAATGTTAAGGAAATGGCCAGCAGGCCAAAAATTAAATCTGAACTGGGTCCTAGTATGTACAGTGCACATTAAAAAACAGTCCAAATCTATTCTTTTTGGAATCTGCTCGTTCAGTTTAAAGGAAAACACTGAATTTTGCTTTGGAAATGAACAAAAAATAATTTCATGTTTCACTGAGAAAAAGAGCACTCACGTATGTTTAACCCTGAAGACTTCCAGAAAAATGTGGCGTGGTTTTGCACAATAACTACTGCCATAGAATAATTATGAAATGTAGCACATTGTACTATTACTGAACTATCAGAAACTTTCATCAAAATCTCACAGTTCTCTTGTGTTTTTACCCTGTAAAATAGCAAATACTATTGCCCTGATTTTTAGTCAAGCCTTAATTGAGACTGCAAGATAAGAGGTACAAAATTGTATGCATGGTACATTGCACCTTTAATCATCTACCTACCTGAAATACTCGAGCAAGTAGTTAGACATCTAAACGTTCCAACTACAGGCTTAAAACAAATGAGATCTGTGGCACATGACTGTGCCCACATTATCTGAAAATTTGCTTTCACAGCTCCAGTAATGTAAGTAGCATTTCAGCCACACAGCAGACCAAAGAGACTGCAAGTCAACAGCAGAGCCAAGAGCAGGTCCAAGATGCAGTATTTCAGCTGAAAAAGAAGGGGAGAACCAATAACTGCAGGACACTTCTCACTTATGCTTCATGTCTGGATGACCATTTTTTCCAGAAATGTCCCCAGTCAGCATTTCCTTCCAGCATCATTGGACTGCAAATCAAGATACGTTCACTGTGACTACTGGAAGCCTCCTATGATTTTTACCAGAATGAGAAGGAAATACACAGAAGAAACAAAACAAACAAACAAAAGCAAAATAACAAAGCCATTCCTCTTTCAGCTCTACTGAAAAAAAGGCGTCAAGAAGCCTTCCATTTCAACTGAAAAACAGAGAAGAAGGTGAAGTAGATTAGTTAAAAGCCAGCAAAAAGTAGTATAAAAACATCACCAGGTATTGTTGCAAGAACCCCTAGATAAGCATCTTAAATCAGGGTAAATTACACACCTCATGCTGGTGACTCGGTCATGGGAAATTATGAAGCTACGTGATGTCTCATTTGTTGTGCTGAAAACAAATGTAAATAAATTACTGAGAGAATCTCATTTACATTTAGAAATTCATCCTGATGCATGACATGACTGCTGATTTTTTTTTAAATGACACTTTGAGAAGAAGCTCCACTATTAAAAACAGATCATAACCACCTCAGTGAGAGTCTGAGCATGTACGTGTGTATGTGCACAAGCGTGTAAAGCAGCTCTTCTAAGGGAGATCTTTCGGATCATTTGAGAAAAGACATCCTTCTACTGTTTGAGAACCAAAATGGTGGTATCAGAAGACAGAAACATTGATCTGTATTGTTCCATGTATTTTTCCCCCTCTAGACAGGGAAACAGAAACACAGCATTATGAATTGTCTGCTGCCAGTTCAACAGAAATTGCAAATATTAAAATCAAAGGGACAGAAAGTAGCGCGGCACGTCTCTCCATCACTAAGTGCAATAAAACTTCCCCTTACACACACACACACAAAGAGCATTTTGTTAAGCTTTTTTCTCCCCCCTCCAAGTCTTGCATTTTTAAGCTGTCACTACAACAATTGCAAAGGATATCCAGGAAGCTCTAAGATGGCTAGAAAGTTTAAACGTGGTTAGCTAAGCAGCATACATGCAGGCAAATATCCAAATGCTTAGGAGCTGTCATTCTCCATCCCGCGTGGGAAGGCTGTGAAGAGACGGACTTGTTCGTATCATGATTGCTCTTATTATTACAACAGTGAAAACACTGCATACTAATGGATGTGTTTTCAGAAGGAAGACTGTTTGATGGCTTTTTAGACTCAGCCTGGCTGTCTGGGCTTCAGCATCTCATGCCTGCCATCCCTTTCTTTGCTTCCCAAACAGAACTCTAAAAAAAAGTTTGTAACATCAGGGCAAAATAAAACATATTTCCAAATGGGGACATTACAGTGTTCTACAACCCCACATACGGCAGCATATTTACATAAGCCTGCATAGGTCAGAGAGTTTATTTGTTAAGGGACAAATAAGCAGGCCATGAAATAATTATTTTTCATTGTGCCCTGCCAAACCTATCCAGCCAAAGGCTAAATTGAGCTGCTATTGTGATTATTTGAACTATGGAGCCAAAAGTCTTCACTGCAAAGCATCCCAGCTGTCCTAAATTTTATTCTGATGGCTAGTTTTCACGCTAGCTTGAAACTTGCCAAAAATGCTCCACAAAATAGGCAGGCGGAAGGCTTGCTTTATCCAGACCTACATCAATTACTGATTTAAAGCTGTTCTGAGAACTTGATTATTAACAAATCACTTCCTGAAATTGTTATGACAAGATTCACATATGCAAATGGCAAGCTGCTCATATGTACACAGCTAGCAGAAGAAATTAATACAAAGACTCCCAGATTTATTTATGATTATTTCCTATTGCACTTTACTGTAAATTAGCCTCTAAAAATATTCAAAGAAATGGGAGAAATCCAGCCACAGCTTTGACATATGGTGACATGCAAACACACAGGCCATAAGTGCTCAACATGCTTCTGCCTTCTCCCACCTCCCTACAGAAGGGCGTCTACCAGTGTCTTCTGGCATCAGAGGAAACAAAACCGTCACAGTAGTTCCCAAACTGTGAATTTTGTCTGCACATCAAGTAAGAGGTAGAACTACCTCAAGAATAGATCAGATCAGAGGCTTGGAGGAAGATACTTCATACTTTAAACACAGTGGATGGTGGAGGAGGGGAAATGACAAATATTTTTTAAACTTCAAGGCTTGAATTAAATTCTAATAATGAAATATTAGAATGAGACCATGTAGAGAGAAGATTACCCCATATCTGCCCATTGTGAGGCTCTTACAACTTTCCTTGAGACATCCAGGGTTGGTCATGACTAGAGACAGAGCATGACATTAAAAGAATCAGAGGAATGATTCATTTCATACTTTCTACATTTCTGTTTAAACAACTAAGACAGACTAAAGACAAAGAGGCTAATTTTCTTGAAGGGAGCAGACCTGTCAATAAGTGAAATGTCCAACACTTGGAACCAGGCTGTATGTACAGCAACCCTAACAAGGCAAATGCATCTCGTTGCAGCTGCCCTCCTTCTCCTCAACACCTTATACTATTTTTTATACTGTTTGTAATTTCACTGTAATATCCTCAGGGCAGCAACCACTCCACATTTACACATGAATTAGAACGACACCTTGCACAATGGCATACCAGTCCTGATTGGACTTGGACTGCTCCTGGGAATGCTACCAGGAGTGCTACTATAAAAAGAGCTTATAAATGTATATAGTACAGCAAAGTAACACACACACAGCTTTTATCACAGTTAACATCACTGGAGTGTTAACTCTTTATTTTCCCAGTAAAACTGCAGATGGTTTCATGTATATCTAAGCTCCAAGACGGCTGCAGGATATATAGGAAAGATCCAGGATACCTTCACCAGCATAATCTGTGTAGTTTACTCTGGATGTCTGTATATAATGTATAATAAAATGAAAGAAATATTGTGGACTCCAATTACAGATGTAGAGGCATAAGGGTGAATCTCGGTTAGGATTTGCATGATCTAACCATGAGCTGGGGGCATTCAGGCTGAGGAATCAAAGGAACCCCGCCTAAGTGGCAGTCACATCACCTGTGTGCACTGGTTACAGACCCACTGTGTCTTAACCTTGTTAGCCCAAATTCCCTTCTAATTTCCATTCTTCTTTGGGAGAGGCTTTTGACCTTTGAGCTAATATTTTAATATATTCTGGAATTTGAAATTTTGCATATAATAAACTAGTTATTTTCTGGTACTTCAGACATAAACAACACCAATACATAACTTTAACTTAACCTGGTATTCAGTCATTTTATTTTTAATTGAAAATTTAATAAATAAACAGATCTAAATATCTTTATCAACATATTTCCATTTTTCCTAACAATTCCAACTTGTAAATTATTTTGTATGACTTTTTTTTCTGAATGATTATGAATGACCAATGTAGTTTACACAGATCAAAAGGGAAAAGGAGTGGGTGCAGGTAATCTGGCAAATCAATGATTTGAGCACACGCATAAATTCAGGCATCTGAGCCACCTCTGAGGTCAAATTCTATGATGCAGTCATTCACTACAGTATACAGTATCTAGAAAAAAATTGTAAAAATGGTCAAAATGTAAAATATATTAAATAAATCTTAATTAGAATAGAATGGCCACATTAGGCCTGTATTCTATGTTTGTATGACAACAAAACTCCACCTTAAACATCTACTGTACGGAGTACAGCTGTTAGCAGACATACTGATTCATCTCTCACTAAAAATAAAAGAAAATATACAAATAACTTTTTGTTGACTACCAGTTCATGGACCTCTTATTCCTTTGACTAAAAATCCCACAGGATCAAAAACTGTGGAAAATCTAGATCCGTAATTTCTTTTTCTCTTACCCTGATGGGTTCGTAGCATTACGGGGTCTTCATGTGCTTTACTGTATAACAGTACACTGACTACAAGTTGTGTCCATGACATAAACATGGTGAGTTTCTGTCTCAAGGAAACATGACCCTCCTCTTTTTGGAGATTCTCAGTCTGGGCCCTTCAGCTTCTCCGAGAACTTCCTGCTGCCTGTGACTTAACCCTGTTCTCTTCTGCCCAATGCACCCAGGCCTCTAACCAAAGCAAGCTCTGACCAATGCCACACTTCCACTCCACAGGAAAAATCATTCAGGAATGATCTTCTTACTTCTACAAAGATAGTAAGATACGGTGGTCTATATAAACTAGGCTATTGACAACCCTGCATGTACTCAGTCATAGTCAGATACATGACAAAGTCCAATTAAATCCTATTAGGGAATAATACAAATGACAGAGCTTAAAGAATACAGTTAGTTCCTAATTAAACAGCCCATAAATCTGTTCAGAACTGGCAGAATTTATCACCAGAACAGGAGTCTCAAGACCTTACACGATCTCATTTTAACAGACCTGTTGTCCACTGAACCACCAACTCCGTTGCTTACAGATGAGGTATATCGCTAACATAAGTACTATTAAAAGATGACTATGCACTGAGCTTTCCTGAAATTGTATAACATTTGAATGGTATAACACATACTCTTACTTGTTCACTGCAGTCTGATTCAAAGTGCTATAAATATGTTTGCCCTTTCTGCTAAGCCCGCCTAAGGGATTAGCAACCCCCCAAAAGTTCAGTTGAATATTAACTGCATTAACTTTGCAGGCTGTAACATACTGTTACACTCAAACAGCCTACGGTGCAGTATGGATGACTTGCTTAATAAAAAATGTTTTCATGCAAAGCCTTATTGCTAGAAAAAAGAATCTGCTCTGTCAAAGGGGCTGACCTCTTCCATTTAACTTCATAAAGCAAATACAAGGGAGATCTTTACAATGATGGCCAGAGAAACACTTATCATTTTGTCTGTCAAACTAGATGGACTTCTCTTGGCAACACAGCACCAGCTCCACTCTATGTTAGGAATTAAGTCAGTTCACCATGAAAACCCCGTGAAATACAGTAGGAAAGTGTCATCTACTGTAGCAGCATGAAGTTAAAAACTAGAAAAGAAGTATGATGGCTTGCTAACTTCTTTTCTTAAGTAATGCTTTGCATGCCAACTTCCATAAAAAGCACATATGCCAAAAGATTTTCCAGTCTGAAGTTGCACAGCAGTGAAAAATAAAAGGAACGGGAAATACTTAAAAGTTTGAAAAGGTAGAGTTGATAGGAGTATAAAAGGGAGCTAACTTAATAGCTAATGCTAAAAGTCAAGGAAGAACAGGTTCTTAAACCTCCGAAGTAAAAAGCTCACGGTTGAAGAAGTAACTGACAGCATCTGATAAAAAGATGACGAAAAGGAGTTAGAAAGAGGAAAATGAGAATAACTGGAACATGATTCTGTAGGTTACATGAAATAAAGTAAAACCAGTAAGGTTGCTCAAGGTATCCAATAGGTTGTTAAAATTCTTCTAATAATAATAATAATAAAGCAGTAATACAAAAATGTAGAATGACTATTATCTATTGAAAATGGAAATTACACAATATATTTCTGTTTTATTATAATAAAAAGATGAAACTTTCACTTTGTTGCTGTTGGAAAACACAACTCTTAAAAAGACCTTGACACCCAACACCATAATGAAGCCTCTCTCATTCAGCCTTAAAGAATCATGTGTGTTTCAACTTGCAAAAGTGCAGTCTCCCAAACAAAGAGTCTTGCGTGTAACTAGAAACAAAATTGAAACTTTAAGAATTAGAAACCATATGTCTTCATAATGCTGTAGACTTACTTGCTTCTGCCATTCACCATCACCATTTTGTTGTCTAGGAATGGAGACCAACAATAGATGTTGGTAATTATGCGGAAACTTAAACTGCAGAGAGCCTCAGACCACAATAGTAAACTGGAATTAAAGCTTTAGAGGAAAAGAGAAATGTCTGACTCCCTGCAAACCCCTCCCTCCCTCCCCACACAACACACACATGCACACTGCACACCTGCTACCCACCGGCCAGATGGGACTGAATTCTCCTGAATCAGGTCTTGGATTTTTTAAGCTCAGCTTGAGTTCAATTGGATTTCAAGACATCAAAATATATTATTATCTCGCACATAAAAATCACAGTGATGTCTGGGATCTCCTAGTTTGTGTTATTTTCACAATTAGATATGTATTAAAGTGGGATTATTGCCCCAAATGTACCAATACAAATAAATAAAATTAAGCTTTGCAACATCTAATTTGATTACATACACACATCTGATGTACGAAAAATAGACAAAAAGCTGATTTCATACCATCAGCATGCTAAGCACTATTGGAAATTTAACTAATCTTTAGTAACCAGCACTCTTTTTTAAAAGTCCATAAAGGCAATTCTAGCATCCCAAACTCACTTAAACATTGTAGGAACCGGCCCTTAATGCACAGGTATCATAAAATATTAACACATGTTAAGAAAACATTGGGAAGCATTATATTCCTAGAGAATTTGCTAAGCTTGCACAATGTACCATTTATCATCAATAACATTTCTTTGGTTAAGAGACCTCTATCCTGCTCTTCAGGAGGTCTTTCAGCTTCAGTCCAGCAGCACAGCTCCCCCGAGTCCCTGTTTCCTGCATTTTAGCTTGCTGCTTGCAACTGGTGAAGTCACATTTTTAATTGGGACCAGCCTCTGAACGAGGTTTCCTCCACCTTCTCCACTGGCCCTGAAGCCAACGGGAGACTTCCAGAAGGTTAATAAGTCACGGACCAGCAGCAGGACATTCTCCGTAGAGACTATGGACATCTGGAAGCTGCTCCTGGTGGTATGAAGCCAGAGTTGGCACCTGGCAAGCTTCGAGACACAGAAATGCGAGTCCTGCTTGCTTGGCCAGCCTTGGACTGACCTTTAGTCGTCACGGAGAACAGGAGTTTTGTTAGTGAGCAGCAAGTTCTGGTCTACACATTTTTTAAATTGATTATTTTATTGATGTAAAGTGCCCAGGTGCCCTCATGACAGTCACTAATATAGATTTTGAAAATAAAATTAATTAAGGGCCAGTCTGGACCACCTTTACTGTCATCACATAGTACCCTTTTCTACAGGTAACAATGCTATCAACCAGCAAGCACAAGTATAGCGTTTGTGGAGTATTTCATTACATCTCAAAACACTTTGCTAGGGAAGTCAAGATCATCGTCACCTACCTACATGTGCGCGCACACGCACAACCCTCCCCACACTCTCCCTCTTCTCTCCTACCTTCCAAAAGGGAACCTGAAGCTCAGAAAACTCAACTGACACCAGTCTGCACAGGAACACCAGCTCTGTCGCCCGAGCGGCCGCACCGGGCTCTGTCCCTCCTGACCACTGCGAGAGCATGGCACAGCGCAAGTCTGAGCAGGAGCAGAGCAGTCTGGCACGCAGGCTAATCTGAATTACACTCATCCAGCCCTTGAAATGGTTCCTCATTAGCTGCGGGTTAATGGAGTCCCAATGAGTAGTGTTATTTTCATCCCCTGCCTACTGAACACAAAATTCATTTGCAAATATCCTGTAAAATACTGCAAAGCAAGCCAAAGAGATATGACAACATAAGAGGCATACTATTTATGGAATGCACTTACCGTCATTTAGAAAAGGAAGCTGACATGAGCAACAGCCTAAATTTAGCAGCACATTTAGTTTTTATTCACTAGTCACAATGACAACATTTTAGAAGGATACCGCACACCTTGTGCACCAAAAGGCTCTGCTGAAATCAAGACAGACTTTGATCTGAAAGGAATTCAGGATCAGCTCCTTAATGAATCCAACACTGAGTTAAATTAAGGCAATCACCATCTTGACTTTCTATTCCAAGTAGATATAAAATTACATTGATTGCAGGAAATGGTGGCATTCAAACAATATTGCAATGGCCAAAGCCTGAAAGCTAAATTCATTGTCGAGCTAAACTAGGCTTTCAGAGGGCACCATTTGATTTGAGGGAAAAAAGCATCTACAAACCACATATTTTCAATTAATAGTTTAAAAGGCAAAGAGTAAAAAAGGAAAAACACTGGTCAATATGCCACATGCCCCTCAAACAAAGTCTGTGCATGGAGATGTATATACTGTGCATATAGATACAGGGTGGATGTACGCATGTGTTTTTGTTGTTTTTTTTTCAAGGAAGGCAGTACCAGAACGGCCACATTAGAGATCCAGAAAGACACAATGTATTTTGCACCAATCTGAGAATGCTTTTTTATCCATGCAATCTTTAATTCAAAAGTAATTTCAAATCAACAGCGCTCAAAGTTAAATCTAGTTCTCTTGAAAACTCAGAAAAAGAATTAATTCAAAGCCTTACCTTTGGCACCTTAAAGACTTTTGGCCATGACTTACCTGTATAAATAGAAAGAACTAATTTACTACAGAAATGCCCATGGGCAAACATGTTCTGGCTAATGAAGTGTTCAGCTTTTGCATGATTAACCAGCTGGTGGGGGTGGTGTAAAAATCACAGGGCATAAAATAATAAGAAAAATTGATTAGCAGCTCTCTTTTAAAGAACTCTGTGAAAAATTTCCTTATTTTTGCTCAGCAACTTAGAAAGTGGTTGTACGGAAAGACAGATTCAAATGACTTACCAAGGAGCCAGGCAGAAGCTGCATCAGGCACTCATTCCTTCAATCCTTACATCGCAGAGATGTTCAAGGGAAAAGCAAGATACCAAACAGCACTGTGGCTGGATTACTTACACAACAGGTCTTGCTGCTTGTCATAAAGGCAATTTTCTACTAAATTGCGAAAGACATTATATAAAGTTAAAAACTATGACTATAGTTTGAGTCAGTTCGGTTTCTTTCCCGGTGCTCTGTTTTTGAGCATCTTAGCTGGCTACAACTATTCTTGTGAGCCAACTTAAGAAGCATGTCCATATGAGCCAAGGTTCATACACTACTCAGAAATAGTACATGTATTTCAGTGATGCTTTGTAAAGAAGATGGGGTTTGCGCTCACCGGGGACAAAAATCCCCTTGTCCTTCCCATCCTGTAAAAGGGGTTTCTTACAAGCTCACGTGCTCTGTCCTCAAAATAGGTCCTAATTAGTATACAAATACTTTTCAGACGGGTCACAAAAATAAATTTATCATTAACTGTCCCTTAAACCAAGGCAGGTTATTCTGAAGCAGTTTCACTTCATACATTTGACCTATGTCCCTTCAGCTGCAGTACAACTGGATGTAATAGTCTCTTTAAGAATTAAAAATACATATTTTTGTAGCATGATATTACTTCAGAAATATCAAACAGCTTCTTAAAGAAAACTTCTTCACCAGTAATAAAACAAGATGCTGTAAAAAGCTAAACTACTGATTATTTTCAGTAGGCCGTAGTAATAGTCACAATTTTCTTTACCTTTTCTTCTCCTATGGAAAATATATTTTTCACATCTATTTATGGACTTTGAGAAACTGGTTTACAGCTATGTACTATGGGAAAAGTGGATAAAGAATCTGCATCGCTGGGTCTGCAGTGCGTTCCAGCTTTGGGGACAGAGCCATAACTTCGATGCTGGGACTTCATGGACTGGGGAACTACATCAACACCCTTTGGCACTACACAAGCAGTCGCCTTACATCCACAGCCGATTTCTAACCACAGCCAGATACTGCCTTCTGGAGCTTTCCCTCCTTACAGTTTATGGTATATGGTACACCTTCATATGCCCAGGTACCTGGATATGAGCTCAGTTCTCCAAATCACGCCGCTATATTATGCATACCGTGACTCAAGCTATTCAATTACACCATGTGGCTCTCTGCGTGCAGAACCAATTTTACCTGAAATGAGAGTTACTGTGAGAAGAACCAAGGCAGAACTCTGAAGCCCTTTTTCTTTCTTTACACGCCTCCTCCGTTTATCTTAATTACCACTTCCTGCGGAATACAATATCCCTTTAAATACACCAAAAGAAAGATGTCTCTGGGCTGTTTCCCTACAGGAGCCAGGCAGATTATCCCAAGAACTGATCCTTCATGTATGCACCACACACTCCAGTTCATCTGAAGGTTCATACCAAAGAATTGGTCAGGCTTGCACAGATCAGATCACTGCATAAGTATCCCATAGAGGTCTTCTTTTCTTATCACATCAATCTGACAATGCTTGTCAGTAACTTCATGGTCAGTTGAGACTTCAGACATCAAAGAAGTTTTTGCATGTTTTTGAGGCTTCGCTGGATAGGTGGATCTTTCCACACTTGCGTGGTTCCTGTTTTTGAGCCTCCCCTAACCTTTTGAAAACATTTCTACATATTAACACTTAGGAAAATGGGCATAGAGCTGACACAACCAAACAAAAATAGAGGAAAACTGATAACGCTGGCATGAAGCAACATTACCCTCAGAGCATCACTTTGGAAAGTGCTATCTCCAGGTAGAATTCACAGTAAAATGTAAGTTTCGAGTTAGGTGAGGAGTGGTTTTTAATTCTACTTGATTCTAATTTCTATGGTCATATTTGAATCATTAGCAATTTTGCAAGTGTCTGGTATTTTTAACTGTCATCAGCTGGGACCCTGACAGCACTGGGGTTTGTAAACTGTGTTTGAAGCTATTTTCAAATATGGTTACAATCTAATATGACTGCAAAGTGATTTATTGATTGCATTCATACTTGCTAAGAAATTATGCTGAGGACTATGTAAGTAACATCGTAATTTCAGCTATTTACAGCTGAAATTAAAGTAAATTAAAAAAAAAAGTCTGTTCGCTATAAAAAGTGAATGCTTGTTAAAATCATATTGCCTTATAGGATATAAGAAAAACAGTTACAAGGCACAACTGTTTTACAGATGGAAAAAGATAAAAAAAGATAGTTCTTTGGACCTATACATTGTACTCAAAATGCTTACTTTAATTGTCTGTTTATTTACTTGTAAGCAATTGCTTTGGAACAGCCCCACAGTGAGTATAAGCTATGTGCTCTGCAGAGGGGTCAAGCACAGAATCTAGGCTGCGGACTCCAGGTTTAACTTCAAAGACCATGCCTACACAAAGGTATTCCGGTGCCTTCTTCCACTTGTATCAACTCTCAATGAAACTGATAGAGAATAAGCACCTCTGAGGGCACAATCCTTTGACACTGATATGGATTCATCATTGGAATCTGTGCTTTTTGGAAAACAAAAGAGCAGAAACCAGAAAAAAAAACATTTTGCTTTGTGGCCTCCTTATCCCCCCCGTACCTGCAATTTCTCTAAGGTTGACCATGGTTCCCAGTAGAGGACACAACCGCCAAACAGGCTTGTCTAATTAACCAGAGTTTTACCTACTAATTAGTAACAACAAGAGCATAAAGCAGTCAATAGGACACCTTATGCCACTACCGCTCAAGTCTGCTTAGCCTACCACTGGCACTGCCATATCCTTGACGCGTATTTGCAGTGTTCTTCCTGCCACCCCCCCACACAGCATGAAATTTTAGTGAGGATAAGCTTTTCTACTATACTAGAAATTAATAAGTAACATTGTTAACCTATGTGATGCAGCTAAAGTCAGGTGTAAAGGGTGTAATGAATTTTTTTAATAAAACATTTTGACTACCACTTGGATTTAATGCTAATTCCATATATAGCGACTGAGTAACAGAGAATTCACCCTATTGCAAAGAAGTTGCATGCAGATTTGTGTAACACGCATCCCACTCAAGCTCAAAGGTAACCATGCTCTGTTGCTTCACTGCATGTTCATATGTTCAGCAACTTATTTCTAACTTCATGTGAAAAAACAACCAACTCGACGACGTATTCTGAAGTCATTTTAAACTCGTTCTGAATAACTTCTGAAGGACAGCTGGCAAAAAAGCAGTATGCACAAAGAAAAAAAAAATACAAAAAATCTGTACACCATCTTCTCCAATATAAAGACCAAACTGCTAAAATTAGTTACTGGAATTTCTCCTTTGCATGCCAGTTTCATTTGAGTCTTGTTCCAAGTGACCACTAACCACCAATCCTCCTGACTTTGAAATAATCCACAACTCATTATTAAGACCTATTTGCATGCAATCTCCTCTCAAAAGACTGCATATTTGCAATCTTATTTTGAAAAACGTGCTTCTGTTCCAGTGTCCTGAAACTGACTGTATGAACACAAAGAACTCAGATGCCCTCTCAACCCCCACTGGAAGTGACACATGAGTCCTTCTAAAATTGCAGACACACACTGTCAAGTGCAGGTGTTTGTAAACAAGTTTGGAAATGTTTCTAATTATAAACCATAGGAGTTAAAATTAGAAGTCCAATCCGCTGGCTTTAAAAAAAGAACTTCCAAAAGGGTTCATCTAAATGAGAGCAACCAGTGATGTTTAATTTAGTTGCAAGAGCAGAATTTCTGTGCAGAATGGCACACTGCTCTTCATCAAACTTTCCACTACGAGTTACAGTATATTTCTTAAAAAAAAAAAAAAAAAAGATTTTGATAAGAATTTTAATTCTAATTTGCTGTCATACTATGATAGTATATATTTGAATGCACAATCTAAAAATACCCTATTCACAGTTCTCCTGCATTTCATATAATTAAAAAGAAGAAAAAGAAGCGTTCTTAAAAATTTCTGAATCTGTCTTGACTGCCAGCATGAAAGTTCAGCTTTTATGGGAACTTCCCACACTGACCTTCTGAGAAGTCCAACCAGGTAACTCTGCTAGGAGGAGCCATACTTTGCTGGCTAGGGGTCTCCCTGATAAACTCACCTACTGCAACGTGAGGTTCACACTGCCCTGGCACAAACTGCCAAGAGATGAAGCTGGGGAGTGCAAAAGGTATCAGAGCCCTGGCTGATGGAGATCTCAGGATGCTGCCACCAAACTGGTGGCGTCTCAGTCTCGCTTTCACTGCTCTGGTACAAAGGTTAGAAATGCAGCTCCAAGAAGCCACTTACTTGGACCAACACCTCAGACAGAAATCAGAGGGAGGGTGCAGGGGAATGACCAGTTCTTCAGTCCGTACACAGCTGCCCTCCTCCTCTGCCAGGATGTTACGTGACTCCAACAGCCAAAAGAAATCCTCCTCTAAAACCAGGACAGAAAGGAAGTTGCCATCATCCCATCACCTCTCACGGAAGGAGCTATTTCACAGAATACTACTATGCAACGCTTCCTTTTTTTTTTCCTTTCCTTTCTCTGTGTAAAAAATAATACCAATTCCCGCATTTTTTCTGAATAGCATTTTGCAACTCGCTGCCTTCAACAAACATGACCTTACCAGTTTAGTGCCTGCCTTGTAGTTAGCAAGCGCATGCTGCGTCAGGATGGGAACACCAACATGCTTTCACATGGGGAGCTTTGCAATCTGTTTCCTTTGCTTCAAGCCATGGATATAACCTGGAATTAATTACCACTTGAACCAAATGATACCAATAACTGCCTTTTATTGACATGAGTACGGGATGGAGAAGCCCAGTTCTCCATTTCGGAGGAGGGACCACAGTAAGTGGGAGCAGAGTGAGGGCACATCTCCCCTGCTTCTGACAGCGGCTGGTGGTCGCTCCCCCTCTTTTCCTGGGCTTGGGTAACTTGTCCTCCCCTCTTCAGGCTGGTGCAGTGCGAGCTCCCCCTCCTGTCCCAGCCTAACCCGTGGCAGACTTTGTTCTACTGGAAGTGTTGCCCGACTGAGGAGAGCAGGTTCAAAGGCAGCACCAGTCAGCTGGGTTTCCTGCTAGAATCTGGCACCAAAATTAATTCCCCGAGGGTGAAATATTAGAATCTTTCACATAATACCTATGTAAATGCATTTATTAAACATAGCTATATGTGCATATACCCAGATTTGGCACATATATACTAAATATATTGTGTATATACACATATGCATGTACGCACAGATACATCATTGACAATCTTTAATGCTACTAACCTTGTTGCTATTTTAACTCAAATTAAGTACAAAAAACATCAGTTTCTTCAAGCCCATCTAACTCCAGAACCATCTAAGCTTCTGCACGTACCTGTTCTGTGTTCAGCTGGATGAGCATTTCTTTCTTCCTAAATGAATAGGTATTGGAGCTGTGTTTGCAGATTTTGAAAAAACAGGCTTTTCATTTGGTATATAAATATTTTAATTAACAAAATGCATGTATTTAGGAGATTCAGCATCAAAGTCTAGATCAGATAGAGCAATTAACACATTACTGTTTTTCTAAGACATTAGATAAAAGAAAATACATTTAGCAAATGCTTAATCGGACTTAAATTAAGCATTTGAGTGCTAAAATAATCTCAGATAGAGATTTATTCCTAATATTTTCTCTGTGCTCAAAATGACAGCACAAAGAGCAGCAAAAACGCATATATCTTCTACCAAAAATAGCTGAAAAATACTATAGAAGAGTGCCTGCTGGGTTGGTTATAAAAGTAAAGTATAATCCATTAACTGCTAATTAGAAGCATCAGAAGCAGGCTTTGCTGCAATGAGAGCTGGCCCCTAAGTAGATGTTTCTGTAACCATTTAAAGGCACAGGGTTTCTCCAGTTGCTGAGAACGGAGCTTGGATGGTTTCAGCATAAAGGCCATGTGAAAAGAGACTATGGCACTTCGCCATGTTACCCAGCTGTTTTCTAAATATGATGACAGGTGCCATTTTTTCCATTTGATCGTGGAACGTAATATATCTTCAAACAAATTTTCCCCAACTAGTCTGGTGCAGTTACATTTCAGAGATTCAAATATAAGAATGTTTTTTTCTTTTTCTTCTTTTTATTTTTTTTTCTCTGACAGACACATATTGCACTCTTTGGCAGATATTTCATTATCTGCTTTTTTCTCAAAGCTGATCTTTGTTGTATGTATCATTTTGCTTTTTACTACTACTGTAGGAGGGAAAGAATAAGCACTTGGACAAAGGATTTCATTTTGAAGTTTGTTTTTTTTTTTAAAGAAAGAAGAAAAAAAAGAAAAATGTTAGTATTCACAATTAGACTTCATAAATTTGCCTTCCAATAAAGAAAGATTCTCTTCTTCTTTGTCTTCTGCTTCCTAAAAGATGAAAAGTATCTCTGTAATTTCTCCTATTCTTTATCTGACTGACTAACTGGTGAAACCATACTCCTGCACTACTGCTGAAAACCAAAAAGACATTTTGATCCAGTTGCCTATGAAAAGGCTTTAAGGGATCAGGGCAAAAAAAGCTGAAGATGAAAAAATGCCGATACCCCAGCTCCCTGCAGCCAAGACATGAGAAGTGGCAATTATGGACATGAGCAACAAAGAGATGATGCTGTGCGATGGATGACAGGCTCCAAACCCAAGCCATGATGATGTGGAGCCAAAGCTGGTTTGGCTGCCCCCGGGGCTCGAGTGGCTTTGAGCAGTGGATGATGACAGGATACAAGTCTGGCTGCATAACTTGAAGAATCAGGAAAAAAACAAGCAGATAACTAACTTCCCCTCTTAAGAAAAGGGACATCACTAACATGATGGGAAACAGTTCAGGTCAATGTTTTGGGATTTTAGTCTACTTGGATTGACCAACTAATAAACAAGGGAAGAAAGTTTGTGTGGGGCAGGAAACGAGGGCTTTTTTTTTTTCTTTCTTTTTTTTTTTTTTTCTATCTGCCTTATTTCCATCTACAAACCCAGAAGAAACTCTTTATTTCTCTTGAAATGGTTAAACAGGTATCCGTTAAGAAAAACTAGGATGGTTAAGATTAATTTTCTGAAACTAAACATCTAAGAAACAATAAAAATACAATTGTACTAGAAATAACAAAATTATATTTAGATAAAAACAATGTCTTAAGTATCTGTTAATCCTGGCAACAGCTTTTAGAAGGTACGTAAGCACTTCTGTTTTCATTGTGGATATAAGAAAACAACCATAAAATGCCCCAAAGCCATGGAGGGCGTCAGTGTCAAAGACATGATTAGTAGTTCAGAAGTTATCTGATTCGGGTCACATGGCGTTCCAAAAAACATACCTAAATATAGCATGCAAGAGATCCGCACAAAGAGCAATCCCATCATAGGAGCAAACTAAACTCTCCTTTCCACAAAATTAATTAGGGTTATTTTGAGGCAACCCAATGACAGCAAGGAGGAAAGATCAGTCCTTGCCCTGCCCAGTTCTGCACGAGCAGATGTCTCTGATGGAGAGGAGCACAAGTTTGCAGCACAGGCATGCAGAGAGATATTTTGCAGTTCCTGTGGGAAAGCACACATGGTGCTAGCATGTAAGGTAGGTGGAGAGCACTGTGTGACTGAATGAGGGAATACAGCCAGTAGAGAGAAGGATGAGTCTTACGGAAAAGGGACCGTCAGGTAACCTAGGAGTAAATATCCAGGCAGGAAGCCAGTATTTAGGCTTCTATAACTGCTTACATCATTGTTCTAATGGAGAAAACAAGCAACTTTTTGGAAAAAGAAGGTCCATGTCAATCACAACCTCAGCACAGACTGAGAGTCTGGGAAAAGATAATGCTTCCGTAAAATGAAAAAAAATGCCCTCTTGGAAGACATTACCTCTGATATCCTGCACTTTGATCTTCCAGGAGGCTTGTCCCTTGCCAGGGAGGAGGATTTTCTCATGAAATGCAGCATATAAACTAAATCTAACAGCCTCCCCTATATTTAGGCATCAGAAGCATCCACATGGAAATCACCTTCAAAAGGCAGCAGGAGAAAGTGAGGAACGCTCCTCAAGCCTCTCAGGCTTCTTTTGGTCCTTCTCTGTCGAATGGCAATGCTGTTTCCTACATTTTCTGAATACTGAATTTTCATTTGGTTTCTGCTTCCAACTACCCCTCCTCCACTCACCCATTTCAGTCAGCATCTCCACTTCAATATTTCCCTATAAAGCCTTTTTTGACAAATAAACAAGCACAGTCTGGCATGCTAAGGTGAAATGTTTAAGATCACAACCATGACTGTTTTACCTTTGCAACATGGCTGGTTCCTTTGTACCTAGGGAAACTCTGCTCCTTGTTTGGATATTACAACAACCACAAAAATATAGATGTTACCTTGAAGGCCAAGGCAAAGCTGAGGCCCGGGGTACGGCATGGACTGAGAATGGAAGACAGCAGGAGAAAACCAAAGAGAGCTGGTTTTGTGAAGGGTGCTTCTGTGAACATGTAGAGAGCAGGTTCTCCAGCCCAAATAGAGTAGCAGGTGCTCCAGAAGGCAGGTACTAACAGTCTGAGTGCGTGTGGTACGCAAACTGCAAATTTCGACTTGAACGCTTCAGGCCATTAGCAGGTGCTTCAGGCAGTCATCCAAATCAAAGTAAGAAAGTGGAAAGAGCCAAATGCTGGTTAAAGAGGTTTGCAAATGCAAAAATCCCGGAGAGGGCAGATGAAATGTTTCCCTGGTTGTGGGAGCTTACTAGTAGGAAAAAATGAAACAAACAAAAAGCATCCGTAATTTTTTGGGGAAAAAAAAAAAAAAAGCCTGTGTTTGGGATTTGACTATCTTGTACTCCAGCCCCGAGATGCAAATGTTGGCTAGGATGCTGAGATCAGCAGTTATATGTCCTCAGGTGGTTAGAGACAAGACAGAAAAGAGCTGGCATTTGGGGAAAATAGAGGGCCCATTTGATAACGCTTCACTTGAGCGCATGAGGGTTTCCCCTGTGGGTATTGTCCCAAAGAAAGCTCCAGGCAAGTTCAGACTGGTTCATTACTTGTCACATCCAGAAGGTGAGTCAGTTAATGATTACCCTGGCTCCCTTTTGCGTTCAGTTTCACATGCTTTCAATCAGAGAACTGCACTCTCATCAAGGCAAATACCACACACAACAAACAGAAACACAGAAGGAATCTGTTTTTCAGTTGCTCACGGCAAATCTATAGCTATTTTATTTGTCAGGATTTCGCTGGCGGTTTGCAGATGGTGTTTTTGGTAGCTTACGCACGGAACATACAAACCGTGTTGGGGGGTGCCACTTTTCCGTGGAGAAGTACAGGTCAGAGACCTGGCTCTTGCCCTCTTGCTTTATTTGGATTAACCTCCAAAGGGCCCAAGATGTCAGCCTTCCCAAACAAACAGATAGATACCGGGGCCTTGAAGCTGGTACAGTTTTCTTATAAAAGCTGAGCTCTTACTTCCTCAAGGGTTGATTCCCTGGGGTCTCCTCAACCTGGAACAACAATTTTTGGTTTAAGCTATGTTACACAAACACAACAAACAGGATTGGCTCCCCCAGTCTTTTGTTGATGCAGACTAACTGTATCAGCCAACAATAAAATATTTAAGTCAGATGGTCACTTGAACATTATTGGTAAAGTTCTCCTCACTGAGGGTTGTATCCTTTGCCAGAGGCTAGCAGGCTTGACAGAAGGAGAGAAACAAATTCCTTTCATCAGAGTAACATGAGTCAATATGTGGAAAGATACTTCCATCTGCTCTGTGTTTCTGGTGACATGACATTACCGTATAATTTGGTATACATTTCTAACAGAATACATAAAACAAGATAGCTCACCAACCACCATTATGTCCCCCATCTATGGGAAGTTCTATCAAACCATTTCAAACATACAGAGCTATATGAGCAGCTAAGACTCACAATGGGAATGCTGGAGGGAAAAACATGTTGATGTTTATTTCAGAGAGTTGTGGCACAGACAGACCCATCTACAGTTCACTTCTAAAAGGAACACATTATATTTCTCAGAGTGCTCTCTCTGAAGAGGCACATTTGGTCAGCTACAGAAATCACCAAGGGAACCTGCTGTGTGCAGCAACTTGAGGACGCACACAACTTCCTAGATGTAACCCATCAGTAGAGCGGCCTGTGCTATTTCTGCATTAATTTTGTGTCCCTGTATGTTAACAGAGCCCTGGGACTTTCATGGTCTGTGGGCAGCAAATCGGCTGAGCCAAAAGGGAAGGTTCCACCTGACTAAGCCAGTAGGAGCTATATTAAGCTTGTCTCAGCTGGAGGTCATTCTGCATATTTTGAAGGCTGCTTTCTTGGTAGTTGGTCAAGCAATCGGTGACCAGAAATTAAGAGCTTGATTTTTATAACACCCATAATACATATAACACTTCTGAAGTCTACACCCTACATACGTAAAGGCTTTAATTTCTAAACCGCTTGATCATAGCCATTTCTTTCAGGCCCAAGCAGGCTCTTGGGTTTGTTCAGCAGTTGCTTCGTGTCTCATTCTCATTGGTAGCCCAGCAGCCAAGAATTCATTTTCACAGTTCCAAAACACTTTTTGATACTTCCTGACCAAATGGCTTTGCAATGGAAATTGGTTTCTGACACCATCTGTTGTTACATAGTTCGGAAGTGTTAGCATTTTCCTTCAAGAGGGAAGAAGTTGGGGAGGACTCATGGCCAATCCCAATGGAATAGATATTCTTCTCCTTACTGTCTCTTTATGGGGAAGGGTTGGCCTATTTCTCAGCAGCTGTGAAATTGTCATCAGCAAGATTCTTTACAAAGCTCAGTGGCATATGGAATATATTGCTCACTTCTTAGTACTGTAAAAACAACCTTGCTGCATAACTGAGCTAGGCAAAGAAAGCAGGTGCTTGATAAAAAAAATAAATAGATCCATCGTGCATCAAACATTTATAGACAGCATGGAAACTCTAGACAAACATATTTTTGAGACAATTCTGCTTTCAAATTAACTAAATAGCATTTTGGAGAAGCTCCTAGGCTCCAGAGATGGAACAGTCCTTTAAAAACAAGCTGGTGAAATCACTGTTTCAGGATAAAATAATACCCTGCCACTCACTACGGTGATACAGTCATGTTCCACACCTAAGAGAAGTTTCAGCCCTGCCCCGTGAAACGTTAACACTGCAAGCATCTAGTCTCAATTTCTGCTGTGACAGGAGACTACTTAACATCGTGTTTAGTTCATCTCTTTTTTTTTTTCCCCACAACCCAGCCTTATTTTTACAGCTGTGGACTAGTTGAGAAGTGAATTAAGCAAAGTAATAATGATAATAGAAAACACAGCATCTGGTGAACACAAACAAATACAAAGGGCTAGAATTACAGGACTTCACATTCTCCCTGCAGAAGATAGACCAACAGCAACAAAAGAGAAACAAGGTTTTGGAATTTGCTTGAATCCCAAGCGTGAAGCAGTCAACAGCATTTTCATACACAGCCAGAAAACACTAACTCTAAGAGAAACTGTTAGAAGAGAGATTATGAAGAGAAGCGGCTAATGTCCCCACTGCCATCTATTCCATAGAAATTCCAATGTCCACTCAGCTGAATACATGCACACATGCATGTTCAGGGTCATCTATGTTCTGCTGGACCTTGGGAAGTGACCAACAGAGATGAAAGTGAGGGTCCACCTCAGTTTACTGGCTGGTTTGGGACAGCAGCAAACAGCAGATGCTTAGTAAAAATCACAGGGCAGGCATATAGTGACAATTCTCTACAATAATCTTCCCAACTCCCATCTATTTGTGGCTCAAAGACTTCCTTTAACACAAAACACACAATTTTTCCAGATTAGTGATCTGTTTTTAGAAATCTGCGCTTGCAGTTACAGACTATTTTTTAGAGCCCAGGCTGCCCAGCTACACCGCACACTTCTTGCACTAAGCAAGCCACCTCATACTGGCACGGAGAAACCAGGCCTGCTGCCCTGAGCCCAGAGGAGAGCACAGAACAAGCGTCTGGGCAACAAGTGCTGCTTGAACTGCCATATGCATCTTCTGTGTCCGGTTCAGCACAGAAGAGGGTCTGCTGCAGCCACTGCATCACACTACAGAGAGATCCTTCTATGACGGTGAAAGCTTGCAAGTCCTGCCTTAGGGGTTATGCTTTTAAGTGGCACATATACTAATAAAGCAATAAATACAGGTCTGCCATGGCTCTGAAGCTAGCCTTTAGTCTCCTGTCACTGTCTGAGGAGGACAGAATTGGCATTTTAGGAGAAGGGATAGGGAGGACGTTGCAGGACACTGAAAAAGTACCAGTTACATGAACTACCACGGGACAGTGTCCTCCTCTCCCCACACTATCACACCGAGGTCTGTATTCTTCCAGAATACTGCCCATAAAATTATTTGTTGTTCCTGGTTCAATATCCTTGCTATTTATGCACCTCCTTATGGTAAATAGCTGCTGCGTGCCTTACCACCCAAGAACGTGTGATTAAGACAGAAAAATAGAGGCCAGAGGAAAGAGCCAGTGTGCAAGAACAAAAGGCTCTCCTAGCAGTTTCACACACTATTCATGTAACATACATCAGAAAATAATACAGACTAAAGCCTACTGTCTAACTAAGCAGGCTTAAGTAACACTTAGCTCTTTTATAATGCTTTTCATCCAGAAATCTCAAAATATTTTGCAGAGGCGTGCGTACAGGGGAAAAGCCAGAATGCAACCCACTGCTCCTGACCCCCAGGCACTTGCTTTTTCCATTCAACTACCTCACTACCTCCAGGTACGTACACAGTTCTCCTTTAGTTGCCACATAAAGATGCATACACATAAAGCAATAGTTTTTGTTTCCTTATTTTTCCATCCACTGATTGCTTTTAATACCTTGTTTCAAACACTCTGTGTTTAAAAGTAATAGCTCATGATGTATCTATGTTGCTCTCTATGTTGCTCTATTTGCTACTACATTTACAAGTAATACTTCATGTGTTCCTCCTTTCTGCTACAGTAGCAAAAACAGACAATAATCAAACTAGAAATGCCTCTTGTCAAAACTTTTATTCTCCCTCACATATATAGGGATAAAAAGGTTTACTAATCATCAACACAAAATGAAAGTGACTGTATTATCACAGAGGAAGTCAACAGAAAACCACGGAGAGTTTATTAGAAGCAGGCAAGAGTCAGTAGTACTCTTCCCCTTGCTGAAATCATCACAGAAGTACAGCTTCTTCACAAAATTCAAATGCCCAAAGTGGAACAAATAAAAATCTGGAAGGCCCAAAGCCTCACTTTTGGTGTGAGCTGTCAAAATGAGTACTGAATGCAATGCAAACCCATAAAACACACCTGTGTTCACCTGCATTCTCAAATCAGAAAACTACTCAGTCAACAGAAAAGTTTTGATCCATGCTCTGGAAGGGGAAACCCACAGTAACACCTCAAAAGAGAGTGGATGAATTCCAGATTTACACGTATAAATCAGACTTGGGACTACATTTCTGATTTTTAGGTCGCTGTTGAACAAATGATATTCAGCATGCATCAGTGCCTATGGGCTTCTGAACAAGAGAGCTAACCAATATAAACTGTGTTTGAAAAAGCGTGCATATCAAAGAGCACGCTTATTTATTTATTTATTTATTTCTACGGTTTGCAATGAAAATAGTATTGCTCAGAACAAAAATCTACCAAAATTTAATGGGTGTTCTCTCCAGTTAGAACTGCTGGCTAATGAGTTAGTTTGCATAAATTCAGTTCAAAGGAGACATAAATAGCATCCATTTTAGCTAATGATTTTCACCACAGGCCATCTAAAAGAGGAGTTAAGACTGGCCTTAAAACAGACCCCTTCTGTGTTCACATAAGTTTATTTATTTTTGTTTTGCTCCAGTTTAATGTATGTATACATCCTGTGTTTTCAGCTTGTCTGTTTTGCCTCCTCCCACCCTCCACACTCCCAATCTGTCAGCCAGACGTAAGGGAGAGGGTATTAAAAATGACAACATTTTAAAACTGTACCTCACTGTGTAACAGACTTTCCAGAAGCAGAAGGACTAAAAAGCTCAGAAGTTCCCTACTGTCTTTGCCTATTAAAGTCCACAGCTTGCCAACAGCAGGCCGCATTTTAGTGTCAAAGAACAGGGCACCATCTCGCATTTCTGCATGATGGGTACTGCTGGTAATCCCGCTCCTTTGCATTCCAGATCACGCTGTTTGTGGAAAAAGTCAACAATGCTGGGATGCTCAAAAACACCCTGTAGTATTACAGGGCGAATGCAAGATGCCTGATGAGACGCAGTGATGACACCAGAATGCAGTTGATTCAGTAGGAGTGATAAAAGTTTGGTTTTGGGTTGGCTCAGGCAGTGTTTGATTAAAATAGGATGAAGTCCTTATCACACTTAAACATTTCACACCCATCCCCATCAGGCCACACCATTTCCCATCTTACAATATTTTCCACCACTAAAAAGAAAGGTCTCTTTTCATCAAATGAGCAAAGAGGCAGGGAAGACCTTGAAAAATCTAACACAAGGAAGGATAAAGGAAGGCTTCAAGTCAACTGGCAAAAAACCAGAAGCCTTCTGCTATTTCCCACTGCTAGGTAACAGAATCTGGGCTACAGATATGTTTATCAAACATATCTATAGCAGGGATAATTAAGTTAGTGCAGCAAACTAGCTGCATGCTTTGAAGCGTTCACGCAGTTGCTATACTAACCTTTCTTTCACCTGGTAAGTTAAGCTCACCACCTCCTCACACATATTTGCAGACTTGTGACCTATACTCTGTCCTCATTATCACATCACTTATCATAGCTGAACGACTTGGAAATTATATTCAAAGGTTTTGTTGTAAATAAAGGAGACTAACAGAATCTTAAATACAGATTTCTGTCAAAGAGGAATAACTGCCTGAAATTTCTAACAGCTCCTTTCTATTAAGGAGTTCAAATATTTTATAAATAAACAGTTCTCCAAAGAGGAAAAATACCAATGCTTTGTAAGTCTCTCTTACAATTAGCATCCAGGGTCTTGATCTTTAGTATCCTATGCCTGAGAAAACTGGGGGAGAAAAAAACACCCTTCCTGGCAAAAAACAAACAAAAAACTTTCTGTGCTGGGATCACTTAAAATTACAGTGTCAACACATAAAATAGAGAGCTTTAAAACCCCCATCCTTGGCAGTATTTTTTTATTCTGTAATATTACTAGCATCAATACCCATGCTGTAAAGATCATACTGAATGTGACAGTGAGGATTCTGCTGAAATCTGCACTGGGGTTTCTGTCACCGGCAAGAAGAGTACCACAGGAGTATACAGAATATACAGAGATACTAAGACAGATTCTCACTGATCTCAGCGAAGCCAAGACATCATCCTGTGTGCTCTTCCATACAGCTGGAGAATGATTTCATATGTAAAGATCCTCACTTAACTACAACCTCCTATAAATCAGAGCTCTCAGCTGCCAGTTCTTCATGCAGCTTGACAGGAGCCTATTGCCAGCCTTACCTTCTCTACACGAGGTGTATATGGCAAAGAATATTATTAGCTTTGATTACATCAGTGTATTTCTAACTGGGGCAGGACCCTGAGCGCACAAGACATTCTCAAGACATTGATTGACTTGTGCTGTGATGGGGCAGCCCAACGGAGAGGATCCTGGGCTTGCTGCACTAGGAGACGTGCTCCTGAATTTCAGTCCACACAAAAGTAAGCGGCATCTACTTCTGAGCAAAAGCCAAATTATGATACAAACTGCATATGCCTTCGTGCCTACTCCATTATACAATTCCTACTGACTTTGTCAGAGAGAGCTGTATTTGGAGTAGTTATGGATCTGAGAAATCCTAATTCAGACATGACCACGGTCAACATGGCAAAGACACTGCCATAATTGTCCATGTAGTATCCTTCCTGTGGGAACATACAGGCCTGCATTTTCCAGCAACATCAACCCGATATGCTTTAATCTATTTGCTCTGAAAAAAATAAAAAATCCTCTTGACGCATTTGGTTGTTACGTTGTACCTCTGACATTGTTTCCAAGTTAATTCTTAGTTACTGCTATTGTCCCTGGTACTTTACTTGGAAGGATGTTACCTGGCTTGCTCAAGTCTCACCTGCAGTTCTCTGCCTGTACCCATAAAACAAAAACCACAAAAATATCCAAGAAGAGTCAAGCAACAGACTTACCTCCTGTACACTAGCTGTTTCCACAGAGATGAAGCAAGTAAGCATTACAAAGCTGAGAACCTTGCCTTGAAAATAAGACTCCTTGCTTTTACGGTGTATCTAAGCCCATCTCAGAAACAGCATTTCACCCGCACCAATGTGAAATGCATGGGCTGACAGATCACCAGGGATCCAAGTGTATGGAGCTGCTTTCGGGATTAGGAAGCTATGGTGAGCAAGGGAGACCAAACCTCCTCACACATGCAAACTCAAGATTCAATTTTCTGCAAGATTACCCCCAATAATTAAAAGGTTCTATAATTTATCCTTAAAAGCCAGTGACTACGGGATCCATAAGAATCGATCTGTTATCTTTCATCTCCGCATGTACTGTGCACATGCATAACATAGTAATATGGTTTACCAAATGAATACTGGCAATATTTTCCACTAATTGCAAGAGTTACTAAACTGAACCTTAACTAAAATTAAGTTGACTATTAAAAGCTCAATGAGTAACCCAGCAAACGGAAGTGCTGTATATAGGATTTAGTAAGCATGCAAGTGATCTGGCAACCACCAAGACACAATATTTGCTGAACTTCCTATACCTAAAATTGGTTACATATAATAGTCATACATTCATTATGTATTATGATTTAACACTCACAATACCAGCTCCCTCCTGCAATCGGAGGGCAATAGGTTTATTGCCTTTACATTACCTTACTATGCTATACCTAACTTGTGCTCTGTGTAGTATGCTGGTGTCTTCAGGGAAGTCCAGGAGCAAGTCTTCTGCAATAAAAGAGGTAAAACAGCAAACCAGAAACACTCACAACACTGACAAACTTTATGAATCTGTTTGTCCTTGAAATGCCAGTGGGCATTACAGTGGGATTATATGACAAATAATTCAAAAATACAATTGAAATTATGAAAGATGTGCCTGGGAGCCAATGTTTATATGCATTATACTAAAATAAATGTGCCATTATTCAAGCATGCTGTACTGAAAACACAAAGTTACTGGACTGAAAGTTACAGGATGGTTTAACACATACTCTCCATTACAGATCTCCCCATATCAGTTTTAAAAATACATAAATAATATTCTTAGCTATTAAGATGTCATTATCATAGACAGTCCTACAGATTTTATCTACCTAAATATAAGCATGACATGTTCTTGTAAGGAACATGCATAACAATCATTATTAGATGTTAAGTTTATGCTCTGCATATAGGCTTTTTGTGATTGCAGTTTCCAGGTTTTCAAAGAGTACATCTATTTGCATAGTTTCTAGGCTATACCTCTAAAAAAAATATTTTTTAGGCTCTGCATTGCTGTTTACCAGATTGCACATGTACATAAATTGAAATAGCAATAAATAATATAAAGGTTGTATGTAGTCCAGCTATCTTTGACAAATTAGAAAACTAGGCACTTCCCCGAGAAAGAGCTCTGTTTTTTAGGAAAAAGAAAAAGGAAAAAGGGAAAAAAAATACTCTTATCTATTAACATGGAGAAAAAGGAAGAGCAAGCACCTATACATCTTTTGGCTAAAGAGAGGGAATGATTCAGGAGAAATTCTAGCAGATTTCCTAAATACTGCCCCCTCACAGATATTTTTAAATTATATACAATATTTTCAAAAATAAAATGTCAAAAAGAGTCTATGCAGAGTTAGGGGAAAGAGTTAAGGCTATTGATTAAAGACTATTTGCTGATAAGGTTGCATCTATTTGAAATGGGATAGCATTTGGGACTACTTGAACAAAAGTCTACAGAAAACTAATAAATCAAGGAACTGAGCAGGATTTAAACAAACAACAGACATAGTAAGAACACACAAAATGTCAGGAGTACAGCTGAGAAATAAGTGATGGCACAGGACCACTTAGTCAGCTACTATCGAGACATTATTTGCTTTCACCTCTGCAAAGTGAGACAGCTATCAGTCCAGCCACAGCTCAAGGAAATTCTTGAGAATGGAGTCCTAAAAAGTGATTATTATTTCTGGGATTGCATGCAGAACACCCCAACAAGTGTACTTTTCAGAAAAATTAAAATCTGCCATGTATCACTGACAGGTACAATCCTGTGCGACTCCTTACAGAAGAATCTGAACGAGTTCTTCACTCTGAACTGCTGTTATAATATACCAAGGCCTGCACTCTCCAAGGAAGCCTCTAGGTGCGGTAATAATTTCCCATCCCAGTACCCAACTTTTAGAGGCTCTGACTGAGCTGCTCCCAAGTCTCATACCAGCAAATTCATGAGTGGCCATCACCAAGCAGGGAACAGCCCAAGACTGCCAGAAGGAGACAACGAAAGCTGCGCTGCATCTAAAGTCTCACCTCTTCTCTAGGACCTATATGCTTATACAGCAATACTCAGATTTCTCTGTTATGACATCTTTTTCAAGGTTCCCAGGCTGCTCCTGAAAGAAACTTTGTAAAGAGTTCTTCCCTAGAAGGATAACTGGAAAAAGTGGGATACATCACACACAGAGAGCCACCATTTTGTAAGAGCAGCTCGTGCTTTCTGAAGTCTGCCAGGACATGGGGGAAAAGATGGGAGCAGAGAGGCTCAACCTTGTCAGGATGGAAGTGCTTGAGAACATCCAAAGCAGATCTCTGGCCACCTGGGAAAGCTGGATATTGAAAATGTAGACACTCACACAGGTTAGGCATCTTCTAAGGTTAGGTGGCAGTTCAGCGGGGATATCGAGGATCTCAGTTTGGCCTTTCAATGCCTAAATCCCACTTAAGTCCCACTTAAAGCATCTAATCCTTTTGTGGATCTGGGCCTAAAGCCCTGCCAGGAAGAAGAGAGTCTACGCATGCAAAAGCTCATGGTCAATGACAGTCTAGTTCTGTTAAAACGAAAATACACAAAGAACAACCTTATTTTGTACAAAGGAATAATGCAGAATAATGAAAGATGTGTTCTAGTCACGTAAATATAATGACAAGTTCATCTACCTGATTCTGAACGCAGTCCTCTCTTTACTCCCCACAGAAGTTTTCCTGACCTGGAGAACTTTATAACCCATAAATCACAGGACTTTGATAACCCATGGGAAGAAGTACACTTAGCAATGTCCAAAAGACTGAGTCCTCAAAAAGCTTCACTTACCCAAATCAGCTAAGAAGTAAAACTAGAAACCAGTGGAAATTTAGAAAAACACTGTACTGCTTACACAGAGTTAATAATTTAAAGAACAACGTTCTGTCACTCAGTGACCAAATAGTTTGCTATGCTTCATGGAATTAAGTAGTTTCAGTCCAGTTCTTGATAGCCAGGAGTCCACCTGACACGAACTCCCAAATTATTTCTCACTTACCTGCACCACCACTGGCATTTTCAACAATGAAGTAAAGTTTGAGCAGGCCTAAATATGAGTTTAATCTCTATCTCCTGCACCACTTGAATTTAGTTGACAGAATGGTTGATGTGATATTTCCATGCCTAAAAGCTATCTAATTGATAAAAGCAGTCTTTAAATAAAAATCATAGATTAGAATTACAAACATAAAATACAACTTTTTATTATTGTTTTGTCTTACTGTGTTTATAAGGGAGATCACAATTAATTATTACCAATTATTTTAATAGTATGTATTTCTGCTAGTCCCCAAATATGTTCCACCTAACATTGCAACATTTGCCTTACTGCATTCACTGAGACTTCAGGTAAAATACAGGGGTCTCTATTTTGGGGACTCAAATCCATCGCTTCAAATGAGAATTCTGGTCTAAGTGTTCTGCAGACACCCACCAACACATCTGAACTTCATAAACTGTGAGAGGAACAGGGACTTGCCTTCCGGTTCTTCCTACCTGCAGATGGGGAAAGAGTTCTGGCAGCTCATCCACTAGCTGCTGAAAGTTTTACATTACAAAATCAGTATTTGATGCAAAATACATGAGAGTAAACAAGCACGTATGTCACAGATTGCAATGATGCCAAAGATATTTTGAGCAAAGGAAAACCGCCCAATGTCCCATACCAGCAAAGTTCATGGAAGCACTGTGCGCTCCTTCCTTCCTGAATACTTCACTATTTTTCCAGATTGAAGCCTGGTTTCTTCTGCCAGGCGCACTGATCCTTACTTCCCCCACCTGTTTTTCAAGGGGTGCACGAATTATTAAGAGTTCATAATGATCCCATGGTAAAGAGCCCAGTGTACTTTCCCCAGGTCACTTGGATATTGGTCTCAAGTCTCACTGCTTTCATCAACATGTTACTTTCAGTTCTGGATCCCTGCTGTGCTGTGTATGCAAAGTTAAGATGGTGCCTTTTCCATCCAGTCACCTCCTTTACCTTCTTGGTAAAAATTTACTGTAGTTATAGGTCTGATTTATAGCAATGTCCTCTCTGTCACCACCCCCAATACACTCCTAACAATGACATAAACAAGCAATAGAAAATATTTTGTAATTTGGCTTTTTTTCATATATTCCTGTTAAAGAGCTTTCCTTCCCCTCACTTTTCAAAGTTGTGGGTTTTTTTGTTGTTGCTGTTGTTGGTTGCTTTTTTTTTCCCCTCAGTAGAAGTCAGTCTATTTTTGTGTGTAATAAGTGAGTGGCCTGCTGTTAATCTATGTATAAACTAAATCTTACCTTTCTGACTCACACAAGCAATCCCACCCATTTTGACAAGTCACCTCAGAACAAGGAAAGCAAGATTTGTCCTGTATCTACTGGCATGTTTTCAGTTGCAACCTAAGCTTGACAGAGACTGGTCAGCTTGAACAGACTGATAAAAAATTATTTAAAATACTTTTGGTTTAAAAACAGTGTATGACTAGAACTAGTGCTAATTTTTCAAATAACGTAAGTGTTATGAAAAGCAAATACTCAAACCATTAGGTCAATATGCTGCAAGGTGACAATTCTGCCTATGGAACATTAAGAGTTAAAATTCTGGAGCAGTTCAGGGGACTGTGGAAGTTGTGAATTTAGATTCATACTGATTTGAACTGTTATATTAAACAAAGAAGAAAGTTATTTTTGTTTGCATTTCTGACCAACTGCTATTATTTTTCCAGGTTCCTTCTTAAAAGAGCGTGTGGTTAGCAGAGGCATGACAGGGAAGTTGCACCCAAGAACAAATTAATGGAGAAATATTAGTGGAATGCAGCAGGCTTGGGGAGAGCCCAATTTACACAGAGAAAGTGCTTAAGCAGGGACATTTGTGCCTGCATACACATGGACGTAGCAAGGCTTGGATAGCGCATGCACACGGAAAAGGATTTGGTTATGGTTAGAATTTGTGAGTGACAGCCATGTGACAGCTGGGAGTCAGCAAAGATTTTGTAGGGATGGAAATTCTTGAGATAGGACACACGACTGCTCATGCGATCTGCATGTGCCTATCATCATGCTGTATTATAATAGCTGACACTCCGGTGTACCAGTTATCCAAAAGAGAGAGGCTATAAATTAGGAAGAAGATTTAAGGAATGGTGGATGAGAAATGAAAGTCACAACATTTGAAAACGAAGGGATAAATATAACTTGTTTTCCTGTTATCAAAACAAGCAAACAATTTCCAACCAAACCACACAACAGCACAAAAACTCACATTTCCACGATTAATCGTTAGTGACAGGTTATTATTTCCTTAGAATACATATTTTTTTTCCTTTCTAACTTACCTAAAAAGGCCTTGATCCTACAAACACTTACACGAGTACTTAATTTTATGCACGCGAATAATCCCACTGATTACAGTTACTCGTACATTTTTGGGATCAGGGCCTAAGCCGTAACGTGCAATTAAGCACAGGCATTTCCAAAGGGCTGCTTCATTTTCCCTTCTGTGGGTCTCACGCAAACATGAAGCTCGTGGAGACGCACAATTTAAATCAAACCTGCAAAACTGAAATACTTTCCCTTTAACACTGAATTCAAGCCGATACAGTATCACATGACCTCTACCGTAATTTCTATTAAAATCATTTCATGTCTGGTTGCTTCTGCTATCCTGGCTCATTTGTATTGTTTACAACAAGTCATTGCTCTCGACAGTTAGTGGTGGCTGAATCCATGGTTACCAGTTTTTACATTCACTAGTTAAATGGAATGCAGCTCTTCTGGGGGGTTTCGTGGAGAAAGCTCTTAAGAAACCACAATCCAGCCATCAGTCAGGCTAACCTGGGAGAAATTAATCTTATAAACATAAGGATTGTTGCATATTAAAAATTTATTGAAAGGGAGCTCCAGGCTTTTATTAGTTGTAGTCGCAAAAGTGGACAGGTTCGGCTCTGACTTAGTGCACGGAGGACTTGGTTCTGTGGTCTACATCTGACATTCATCCATGTTGTGCCTTCTCTGGCGCTCACTGCTAATAAAACTATACTGTTTAGAGGCTTTAAAAAAAAATCTCAAACACTTATTTTACCAGAAATGTGCTCAGAATATAAATAGTGCTTAAATACAGGTTTAACCAGACTGCAGTCCCAGCAAAGTAACTTAAACAGACACATACAGGATAGTAAAACACAAAACAGACAGCTTTGAGTAGAATTCAATTAAGACAAAAAATACCCCCAACACTGGAACATTGCTAATGAGTAAATTAAGCCGCAAAAATAAATGCATTTTATTGCTACCTAAGAACAATGCGCACTAATTCCATTTGCCCTGTTATTTATAGTTTGTCATAGGGTGGGGTTGCCAAAATCAGAAAGCAAAGAGAAAACTTATTTGCACAATGGATACCAAAATCATTTAAAATGCCTAAAAACATAAGAAAAGTTCTCCACGGTTTGATGGCTACAATAATTGTCCCACAAGCTACATGAGAGCAACAAATAGTTAAATCAAACATATTACTAGCTCATCTACTGCAAAGTCACTGTATCAGAAGCCCGAATTGATTTGTATCCTTAGAACAAATTGAAAATGAATGTAACATAACATCTGAAAAAAAACCCTACTGCACTGCTAATCGGATATTGTATAATGGTTGATTGCAGCTTTGCTCTGTGCTATTGTTGCCTATAGCATACATACTTACAGGTTCTGGGTTCTTCCAAGAGTTTGGTGCAGTTTCAAGGACAAATGTCTTAAGGAAGTCTTTCTACTGTGCAGCAGTGATCCTAGCTCTGATCTCATTACATGAGCAAAGTGCTAAATCTGACAATATAAAGGAAACTTCCTGTGTGAAGAAGAAATCTTGGAAAGTCTCGGGGTTAAAAAGGCTGCTTAAATGTGCTGGTTGATTTGCTCCCTAGTTGTGTATACACAGTAGCAGCTGATCTCTGTTTGCAGCCCTGCAGAAAGAAACCTTTGCTGAAAACCAATGGCATCACATTTCAGTGGAGCTATTGCCAGGCTCTGGAGAGCAGAGCAACCTTTGACAACTTCACCCAGTCTGAATCACTGGGGCTTGCTGCATGTCCTGCAGGACTTCTGAAACTGTACTTTTACTCTATTATTTCTATTAATACTGATCTGAAATATTTGCTTGCCACAACACAAGCAAAAAAGTCTCGTTCGCTGTAAAAGGAGGTTTTGCCTGTGTCAGGACTACAAACTGCAGAATTTGCCTCTATATCTTTTGCTTTGCCCTGATTGCAGATGAGGAGCTGCTAGCTGCACCCAAAAGCATTTTATGCATCAGAATTGTTAAATAAGTGCAATGGGCATCTCGTTTATCCTAAATTCATCCCAAACCTGCCCTGCATCAGTCACACATGCCTCAGCTGTTTTTTATTCTGATACAGAATACAAACCAACAGATTTGGGGATGGGGAGGAGCTGATTCTTCTATTTAATATCCCTTTTTTTTTTTTAACACCCTTTTAGCATGGTCCCCTGTTGGACCAGAACTGTGGAGCCCCATGGCCCAAATTTGGCAAAGTTTGGGATTCTGACCAAGGTCACGCTGTGACTCCAAGCATCTGCCAGCACCATCCCAGCCCACAGCTCAGCACCCCAGCACTAAGGACGGGTGGGCAGAACCTGGGGCTGCTCCTGCAGCTCTTACTGGTGTCCACGTGAACTAATAAAACCAGAAAAGTGACATTTAAAAATACATCTGCTTAGAGCTGCTTCAGCTCCTAAACCAGGAAGCAACGTTTGATTTTAAATAATTATCAACAATTAATTCCAATTTAATTGCCTCAGCACTTAGCCCAGGGTAATGCTCAGAAGAATAAACGTGACCACGCGTCCCCCACACCCGTGTCCAGAGCATCTTTCCAGGAAGGACTTACTTCTCCCCGCAGGATAACCAGCAACCCTAAGAAACAGAATTCAGAAGAGTGCCCTTTACGAGTGCACAACCACAGAGTTTGGTTAGGAGTAGCTAAGGTTTTTTTCTGGGTATTTTTAAGACAGATTATTCACCACCCTCTTTTCCCCTTGGGCGCTATGACTATTCTAGCTCCTAATATATCGTGTGTTATTTCTTTAATATTTTGAACTTTATTCCAAAGGCCAGAAAGCAAAACTGACAGTACATCAAGACAGCAGGCTCAGTGATTCAAGCAGGAAAATAATTGAGAACCTGTTCACGCACAATGTCTGAGCACGCACGTTGCACACGTGCGCACACTCGCAAGCACAAACAACTATGAGGGGTTCTGGACCAATTTTCAGGGGTACTCATAGTTCATGTCCTTGGATTAAAAAAGTACCGACACGAAACATACAAGAAACATACAGGGCAAGCAAGGGAACTGCCACCCCGGTGGTGGAGTTGGGCCCTTTCCAGCCTCTGCCACTGACTGTCTGTGTAACCTTCAACACATCACCTTTCCTTTCCATGCTGAAACCAGAGCCATTAAATGTAATGCACATTGCAAAAGCAAGGTTTCTCTGCCTCCGTTGCTCAAGTTGTGAGACAGGGATTGCATGTTGGAGAGAGGTAATGGACTAAAGCCTGGACTCCTGAGTCCAGCTCCGAGCTGTGCCATAAGAGCGGCAGTGACCTTGGACAACCTGCTCTCTGTGCTCCAATACCCAACCTGCTGCCCAGGCTTTACATACTTTGCTCTCAACCTTTGTCCACCTGGTCTCATTTGGCCGTAATTCGGCAGGAAAGGTTTGGTTTTTTTTGTTTTGTTTTTTGTTTTTTCCTGTTAGAAATTCAGCACAAAGTAAAACAAGCTCTTTTTGGCAGGTGGAATTCAAGACACTCATTTAAGACAAGCAGTAAAATCCCAGTGGAGAGGAATTTCAGTGAATGAAGTTTCCTCGCTGAGAGCCCCTAAATACCCGTGTCTACACGGAATGTCTGAATCTTCCAAATTCTGCACAAGAACAGTAATCCAGCCCCATGCAGCTGCCCTATCCCCACCAAACTAGAACTTGTCAAAGCCGGAGGATGTCCTCTCATGGACAGATTCTGCTTCTCCTTACCCCTCCTACACAATCTTGTCACATCCATCACAACTATGGATCCATGGACACTGCTCCTTCAACTCTTTTTTAAAAATGCACACTGATCCAACCACAGGGGACACAGGATTTGCAAAAATATTTCTTCTCGCAGTCCTCCCAACTATACCTCAACCTGCAACCTTCTGTTTTTCCTTATTAACACCTTATTTTTCCTTATTAACCCATTTCTGGCTTTCTCACTGAGTTTTGTTTTCACAGAGTGGTATAAGGCAAGGAGTGCAGTCACAACCCAATGTCCATTTTACAGCCTTCAGAGGACAGCAAAAGGCAGCCCAGACGTTAAGGAGAGGCCACAAAAACTGTTCGGAGAGGATGGAGAGCAAGAGTTAGGAGAGAAATGAAGAAGGGGAAGCCAGTCCTGAGCGTACACAGTGTCAGAGGCTGTATGCCTCCAGCCCTCCTCCACCCGAGTCCAGGGGAAAGGGTGGAAACCAACTTGGAAAGCAACCCCACAGCCTGCTCCTCCGGGGTGGTACCGGTGCCACAGGTGGGCCAGGCCAGGCCTTCCTTACTTCCATCAGCCGCGACCATCTACAAAGCTCCCTTATTTAATTCAGACAGGTCCTAAAGTTAAATGACTGCCTGCTGAGGATGTCTTTGAAGACTAATACTACGAACAAATGGTGCAAATTCTCAGATGTTGCGTATTTTAAAACCCTGTTTCCAGGAGCCGAGCAATAATATATCACCTTTCTCTTTTAAAAAGGGATTTCTGGCTATTGTAATAAAAAAAGAATTACTGAAAGTAACCACAATAAAACACAAGTCCAACAGACACACCATAACACTTTTAAAAGTCAGACCTTTTAGCTAGTCTCCGAATTTTCAGCAGCGATACCATTTTTAATTATCCATCTCTGACTGCAATAGGAATACACAGAGTAGTGAGGGCTACACCTGAAAGCGCTTGGAAAACCAGACTCCACGGAACAGCCCTACCTTTTTTATTCAGAAACTCAGCATTTTGCTTGAACTTCAAGTCCCAAACTCGGTTCATCCAGACCTATCTAATTTCTGCACAGATCCTGAATGTGTCCTATCCCCAGGCTGTCCATATACATATTAACTGCAACTACTGGATTTTCTTTCTATCAGTTTAATACGTTTGGGTCCTTGTCGGTGAAAGGAACAATTCCCTCATCCTCACTCAAGTCTCTATCCTCCTCTCATGGAAATTCCTTGTCCCTTTTCATCTATTAAGACTTTAAAACAAAATTGATGCAATCACCCAGAGACTTGTATGCCTAAGCTCCGTGTTGTTCAAACCTGCAGCTCTGCACCACCTGATCAGCCAGGATTCTCCTTCCTGTTTTACTTACTATAGTCACGTTTTGTACTATGTGTGCAATTAAAATTGTGTGCAGGGGGTGGGGGTGTTCATACTGTTCTTGTCTTTTATTTGCTCCCTAAAGCATCCAGCATATTTTGAAACCAATATAAGTGATAATATAGATGTAAATATTGCCATGGAGGCATCACAATAAATGTGACATCTGAAATAATTCATTCAAGGTGTCTAGATCCAATTTAAATCCATTCCCAATTTTAACCAAGGCTTCACAACCAGATGTACTTAAGCCAAGGTGTACGACTTCATGCTACGCTGGTAATCCACACTAACTAGGAAATAAATTTTCAGTGATTAAGTTGAATTGTTCGTACAAAATGCCAGCTTCAGCTTTTCACCCATACAAAATAGCTTGGAAAATATATACTGCATGTGTTTATTATAGCTACAGTTGCTATGAACATCTATAACTCTCCAACAATTTCCTTGATTTATGTTCAAAAACATACAGGGCATGAAATGATGCCTGCAACCTTACATTTCCCTCAAGAACATTGTGGGGAGAAGATATATTCCAAAACATCATGTTAGATTCCTTGTTATGTCTCCTTTTTAAAATAAATGTATGATAATCAATTACACATGCTTCAAAGCAACTGCCACTAGATTCCCCAACAGAAAAGCTGTTTGAGAAAGTTCCATTTTCTTTTCCCCTAATGGTTGAGTTACAATATGAGATCTTACTCAGATATTAAAGGCAAAAATTGTGTTACACAGGATAGGCCCTGCTCAGCTTGTATATGCATGTGCAGGTTTGTGCATGCCGAGACTTGACTTAGAACAAGGTTTTTAGCGAAGGAGCATCTTCACTGATCGGTATGCCAACAAAAAGCATGCGTCTGTGAAGAGCTTGTCTCCTAATCTCCTTCTCATGCCTACTTCTGCCCGTTTGTAGAAATTCAACTGATATCAAAAGAATGATACGGACAGAATGTTAATGCATCTGGCTCAACTTTCCTTTCAACCTCAGTGTGCAAAAAGCTCATTTAAGAAGTCCATCCTGTTGTAGCTTCCACCAGAAATGCAAACCTGCAGATGTTGATAGCACCATCAATTAAGCTGAATGGGACCTCTGCCATTAATGCTGGTGCACATGAGCTTCAACTTTCCAGATCTGCACAAACTCCACGCAGAGGCTGAAGTGCGTGATTTCTCGAGGGTACTGAAGCCAATGGGTTATATGCCATTAACAGGTGAGCATAATATGGGTGCTATCTCTGCAGCTTGGCACAGGGACAAGGGTAGCATCCTGAGAGATGCTCAGGATGAGAGAGAGAGAGCAATGAATGCATGCGGCACCTGGTACTGGTCAGGAAAAGGCCAGGATCTTTTATCTCCCCTGCACCAGGCCATTCGTGCTGACTTCACCCCAAGAGGTAGCTCCCATTCCCCACGTCCCAGGGTTGGGCTGCACCGCCAACCAGATATCTAGCAATCAGTACGGAAATTGGACTGGGTGGGACAAGCCCCTCGAAGGAGGACTGACACCTACTGGCACTGAGGTTCAAGTGACTATGGAATAAGATGGCCCTGAGACTTGTTTTAAGTAAAACATAGTCCTGTTCACCAATGCAAGTGTGCAAAATGTGCGTGCCCAACATGGAAAGAGAAACAAACTCACTACACCCATTTTTTTTCTGTCTTCCTTTGAATCAGACTCTCAAAGAATGAAAAATCACACGAGGGAATATTTGCTTGCACTCCCTTCTAACCGTAGCACCAGTGTACCCATTAATAATGAAGTCTTCAAGGAGGAGGGGAGTTCACTGGATGTGAGTGTCCATTGCCCACGCAGCCCCTGCCAGATAGCATCAACAGTTGTTCTCCTATTTTCACAGCAGGAAATAAGCAGGTACTAGCTGTATAGGAAGAATCGGGAGGAATCTAGGTCAAAATCAAAGCAAGACTGCTCTGTCCATTTGACAAAACTCACATGCATACACAATAGCCATGCAAAAACAAAGCACTTGCTTGTAATGTTATCTCTCTTAAGGCTGCTAAATAAGTGTGCAAACATTGTGCTACTTGGAGTAAAGGCAGCATTCCTTTTGTGTGACTTCTGAAAAGGCATTTAAAATCAATCTAAAATTGCAATATTAGGAAATTTTAAAATCATTATTTCAAACAGGCAGACTTGAAAGGGTCTCTTGTTCATGGGTAAATCTGCAGTTAGTTTTTCTAGTACTAGTGGTTCAATCGAAAGATTCGCCAACTGCCCCCTGGAGAAAACTGAAGATCTGCATTTAAATGGAGATATAGTATTTCCAAATGCACAGTACCTGGAAGGCAGATACTGTCAAGGTTTCTTAGTGAGTGGATCTCAAATTGTATTAGGTACATTTCAGTGCTGTAACTATCCCCATTCCATAGGACTGGGGCTATTTCCATATCATTTTCGTGCGTGCATGCTTTGTAATATTTGTCCTGATAAGTCAAAATTAAACCCCGATCCGCAATAAAGCCCTCACAGACTAACAACAAGGAATTACAACCTTATATATAATTTTCTGATATGTACAATGAAGACGATATTAGATAGCTTGGCTAGAAATCTTAAATAATTGAAAAGTATGATGACTTAATAGAGTAGTAAGCTTGGTTTACAATGCAGCCAATTTAGAGCCATAAAAACACTGTGTAAAATTTTTATCTTGTGGTTGACCATTACATATCCTATTTATTATTCCAAAGTATTTCGACAGCATTTTTTCTTCATTAATGTGGCTGCTGGCATTTAGCACCCACTCTCTAAATGCACGTGATTTTCCTGGAACAGCTTTAAGAAAAGAAAACAAAAATTGAGCAGACCACAACAGAGTTGTTCCTCATTACAACGTACGTCTTTTCACATGCTGACTTGAACTGACTTCGTGTACTGTAAAATACGTCCAAAACTGCTGAGACTTAAATATAATAAATCAAAGCCTTATACGTAAAGTTAAAACGACCGGTGTAACTACTGATCCCGACACATCAGAGGCAAAAAAAAAAAAAAAAAAAAATCAAACCTCATGAATACTTTGTTGCTAATGTACACCAGTTCAAAGAGCAGTGTTCCTCTTAGGAAAACATCTTAATTTTCATATCAGAAAATCATAATAACCTTCCAGAAAAGTTTTAGTGAGTACGCGATGCAGGCAGAGAGAGGGTTTACAGTGCAAGACACTCGTGATCAGTTTCAAACACACAGGCATTAGTCCAGGCAGGCTCTCTCTGAAATTCAGGTTGCGATTGAATCGTCCCTGTAAACAAGGTTACTGCGAACGGCCCAAGATATCCTTCTCAGCAGCACCTTCACCGGCAGCCCTTCAGCTGTCTACTTAGTTTGTTATACCTTATCTTGCAGCCCTGACATTCTAATGCTGATTCAAATTCAGGATTCAAAATGAAAGATGAAATATCTCCAAGATCACTTAATATTGAAATGCCGTTGCAGTAATAAGTGGTGCTAGGTTGGAGATAGGGACACAGCACTCCAGCGGCAACCTTTTAATTTCGGGGAGGAGGGGGGGAATACTATGGAATAACCGTGATACTGCACACACAGTTAATGCAATCGATTTGTTTTTCCTTATTTTGATAATGAGCACGCTGAATGTCATGTTTACCTTCTTCTGCCCCTGGCACATTTTAAACTGGAAAGTCCTCTAAAAGGAGACCTGCCAGATTCCAGCGGAGGCATTAACCGCCCCCTCCCCTCCCCAGCCCCCCAGCACGCAGAACAAGGGCCACCTTGATACTCTCGAGGCAAGGAGGAACACAACCATATGAGTCATTTCGCCATTCTCAGCCCTGGCATATTTGCAGAGCAAACGCAACCCGCGCACCATGTATAAGCTAATGTAGGTTAGATTGTAAACTACTCCCATCCTAGCAGCGACTGACTGCTTGTGTGCTACACGGGAACATTTTGTGCTCTGGAATAAAGCTGGGAAGGGGGGGAAAAAATAAAAATGCATCGGATAAGTTTTGCACTTCGCATTTAAGAGAGGGGCTGCCACTAAACGCTTCGAACTTGGGTGGTTTTCTGCAGAGGACGCTCGGGTTTCCCTCCCGGCCGGCGGTGTGAGGCGTGGGGGTCAGCTCCCTGCCTGCGGGGCTGTGCTCGGCTGCCAGCCCTGGAGCCCCCCCGCTGCAGGCCGGCCCGGGTGGGGGGCTGCGGGAGGGAAAGGCGAGCCCTGCCCACGCTGCCACCCGCCTGCCCTCCCCGCTCCTCGGCTCCTTTCTGCTCGCCCCCCGCTCCCCAGCCCCGTCCCCGGCTATCGCGGCCAGCACGCGGACCCAGCGCCTCTCACCCCACCCCCCCCAGAAATAAATAAATAAATAAATAAAACACCTCTGAGGGCCTGAGGGGGGGGGGGGGCTGGGTTTTGGGGGGCAGAGACCCCTTGGGCCGGGCTCAGCCCCCCCAAACCCGACGACTTGCCGCACTTCGCCCCCCCGAGGACGGGGCGGTCGGGGGGGGCCGGGCAGGGGGCCGGGGCCGGGGCCAGCCCCCCCGGGTTAAAGTTGAAGCCCGCCGCCACCCCGGGACCCCGGCCCCAAACTCCGGGCTCCCTCTCGCCTCCTCACTTCCCCGGCGCTCCCGGCCGGGGGGGGGGGGGGGGGGGGGCGAGGGGGGAGACCTGCGGGGTCGGCAGGAAGGGCGGGGAATAAATGCCCTAATAATAATCATAAATCATAAAATTCATCCCCCCGCACCCCAATAATTTTCAATCATTGCCCGACGGACCAACACCACGGTGGGGTGCGGGCTTGGAGGGGCGGCTTTGGGGGGGGGGGGGGGGACTCGGGGCAAGTGCAGTGCCCAAGGTTTGGGTTTTTTCTGGGGGGGAGCGCTGCCGGTTCCCAAGGTTTTGGATTTTTTTTTTTTTTTTTTTTGGGGGGGGGGGGGGGTGGTTGCGCTGCCGGCCGCCGCCCGCCGCCCCCGCCGCAATGTCAGCGGCCGGGGGAGGGGGGTCCCGGCGTTACCTGGTCCGCTCGGCACCGCAGGCAGGCAGGCTAGTCAGGTGAGTCGCCGGGGCTTTCAAAGAAGCCGAAGCCGGTTTCTTTGCTCGCAAAGTCTACAACACCATGCAGGGACATTGCAAAATCTTTACACACGCCTCCTCCAGCCGGGCTCCCGCGACCTCCGCCGCCGAGGGGGGAGCCGCCGGCGGGCTCGGGCCGCGGGGAGCCGCGGCGGGGGGCGAGGGGGGCGCGGGGCGGGCGGCCCCGGCGGGGGCGGCCCCGGCGGGCGGAGGGCGGCGGCGGGCGGGCGGCGGAGGCCCCGGCCCCGCGGCCCCGGCCCCGCTGGCGGCTCCGGGCCTCCCTGCCGCCTTGGTAGCGCCGCTCCGCACTCGGCCTGACCCGGGACGTCACTCCGCCTGGCTGTTTTCTCAATGATAACTTGGCAGGAGAAGGGGGAAGCGGCCGGGTTTTTTGCTCGGGCTCGTTTACCGGGTACGTGCACGTTTCTCTGCATGCGGGGTTTTTTATTTTTTATTTTTTTTTTATTTTCGGCGAAACGATAGGGGGGGAAAAAAAAAAAAAAAAAAAAAGCCGAGGCAGGAAATCCGGCGCGCGGCGGGGGCTGCCGGCCCGCGATGGTGGCGGGCGCGGGGGAGCAGGCATGCGTTCATCTTTTTGTCTTTCATTTTACCTTCAGGGTGACGATCAGCGCCAGGCCAGCCTCGCTGGGCACCGCCACGTCCCACCTGGAGAAATAAAGCACACACGCAAAAAAAAAAAAAAAAAGGGGGGTGGGGGGGAGGAAAAAAAAAAAAACCACAACCACCGAAATGAGGGTGGCAGGGCTGCCACCCTCCACCAGCCCGGATGCGCTCCGACGGGACAGCACGCCCGGCGACACGCTGCCACGCACACGCTGCCAGCCCGCCATGCCCGTGCGGGGGGGAAATGGAATTAGGGCAAAAAATATAACACCCCAAAGGCACTGCAGATGAGGCCCGGGCCCCCCAAATCAGCCCCGAGCCCCCGCGGTGTAGGCTGGCATGGCAGCTGGGTGGATGCGGGCTCCATTCGTGCAGCCTGTGGGTCAGGGCAGAAGGGGCCGTGGCATGGAGGTCGCTGGTGAAATGGTGTCAGGCTGAGCTGGGGGTGTGCAGCCCACCCTCACGCCCTGCTGCTGGGGTGCAGCTGTTTCCCAAAGCACCCTGTGCCACCACGCAGGGAGACAAGGCCTGCTGCCACGGGCACGGTCACCTGCGTGCCCAGGGCATTGTTATGAGCAGGGGCAGGGGCTGGCAACACGCTTGGTTATCTTTCCTTGGGTTTTGGACTCTTACGAGGGAAATCCTGTAAGTATATGTGAATTCAGGGGCCTTTAGATGTGTGGATTTACTCCTGTGCAAAAGTATTTCCAGAGCTAGGCCTCACTCCTAGGTATCCATGGTGGCGCAGACTTGTGTGCCTTTTCAGCTAAAGCTAAGTTGTTACATACACACACTTTTAATATCCCAAACTACATCTGCACGCTGACCACAGGGCGCTCAGGAAAGCCCAAAGTCAAGTTCCTCCATGCCATGCTGCATTTCTTGCCACCTATTTTGACAAGGACTCACAATATACACATAGCTAGCACGATGGAGTTCACAAAGGAACACACAACAGGGCTGAAACTAAATTATTTTTGCAGCTACATCTGTTCATCTTTAATATTAGCATCATCGCTTTCATTTTCCTCATTTAAATACAATAAAAGGGAAGATTGCCTTTGCTTAATATTGTTACTAATCAGGTTTTGCTCTTCCAGTTTTTTTAAGAGGATAAAGTCGGGGAGAATCTAGCATAAACGCATAAACCTTTTCTGTTGCCAGACTCAGTACTCTGGAGCAGCACGTTATTTTAAATGCTGAGATCGTCTATTTCCACTGGAAAAAGACTTTGCTTTGTAACTGGGGGAAAAAAAAAAAAAAAAAAAAGTCCTTCTCAGAATATTAGGGAGTCCAAGCACCAATTTAAGGAGAGCGAAATTGAAAGTACTTTTTATTTTTAACCCAAGCTGCTCGAGGTGCTTTCTGGCTTGGCTATAAAGACAAGTTTGTCTAATGTTTCTGTTTTGAAATTGTTTTGAGCAGCATTTAGACTAAATTTTTGTTTGTCTTAAGTATACTGTCTCAACAGAGCTCAGCAAAGCAGAGGGTACATTACCTGTACATTTTTGGTAGACTTGAAAAGCGCTGATTGTTGTCTATATTTTGCCATTCATTTTTAAATGAAGCTCTCCTGATTGATGTGGGGAATTTGTTTAAAAAGATGAAGGTTATGGCAGAGCTACCCAAGATGCCATTTGCAGTTGTTCCATACCTCTCATAACAGTGAGATTTTACTTGTGATTTTTACACTTTTAAAAGGGAATTAGTTAATCAAATTAGTTAATCAAATTGCCATTTTTGGAATGCATTGAAAGGAATATTAAAGTGCATTAATTTCATTAAATGAAATGAGCAGATAGGCAACAAAACAAGTATTAGTCAAATAAGCAAGAACTCGCCTATGGAGCCAAATTCAGCCCTAGTGAAATCAACTGAGTTGTGCTTGTCTGCAGCATATTTAATTTGGCCTATGCAGTCGCACAGCTGACACTATTTGGTTGTCAAAGGTGTGTATATTAAAAATGTGTGAGCCATGCATCTCCTCCAATGTGATTAACCTCTGAAGTTAAATTCACCTGTTTTCCATTTAGTTCAGCTGCACAGTCCTATCGCATATGCAATTTTTGGTGTGTGTACACACCAGAGATGTAGAGAGGCGTTCCCACCCTGGCATCAGTACAGGGACGTGCGTAGTATCTGAAGTGAGGGCGTGATGAGGTGGATTTCAGCATAGGTTGTTCACAACCAGAAGGCTTTCTGCATGTATGCTCCAGTTAATAGGCTACACTGAAGAGTCTGCCACCATCTTTCATTACTGCTGTTACTCACGCCAGCGAGAGTAAAAGAAAGGTTGGTATGTCTATAATCACAAGTTCATTTGCTATGTAGATATATCTTAAGAGTCTCTCAGCCCAGCAAAATTGTGCTGGATTAAGGTAGAGTCTGAATGTAAAGCAGAACTGTGCCCAGGTGGCTCATTCATTCTGGAATGACAGAGCTGTTTCCTGGTTTCACTTAATCCACTTCTAAAGTGGATTAAGAGAATTCAAGAAAGTGAATTCTTATGCTGGCATAAAATTTGTCTACACATGGTTTTAGTCGAGAGTAATTATTGCAGTGTAGCTAGTAAGAGTTTTGGAATAATTTTGTGTGTAGACAAGTCCAAAGTTGCACACGTGAAAACAACACAATGTATGTAGTTTTTCTATATAACATAAGGTTAATTTAGCTCAACATTTGACCTACTTCTTTCCTTGCGAGGCATATTTAATTCATTACAGGTTTTTCTTTCTTAACAGAAACCTCACAACGGCTGTGCACTTATGATCAAGTGAAGGACAGCAATTCCATGTGCACTTCAAAAAAAAAAAAAACCAACCCACACCACCACCAAAAAAAATAAACAATGCGTACTCTGAGTACATTCTCAGCTGTGTTGGAACAGACAGACAGCTCTCTACTGGAGAAAATACCAGGTTCTTGATCGTAAGGTTTTTGAGTAGGTTGTTAACAAAAGGAAAACAAAACCCAAAGGTCTGCTATGTCCTCTTAAACAGCCATGATCTGCTTGTACTTTGACTACATGCCATTCAAAGCAGTAGTGTCTATGTGAAGCACCCTTTATAATGCAACAATACTAGTTCCTGCATGAGGAACCTCGCAAACTTGCACAGGATGGCTTGCAGAACAATGGGGCTCTCAGGAGGCACCTTAGGAACAGGAAGCTAATTTCACAGTTTGTTTAGAGACCTGATTCAGGAAGAGCCTACCTCAGTCTCAGGCAGTTATTTGTTCTGAATGGGTACAGGAGGGCTCTGAATTAGGTGTATTGTGTCACTACTGGTGTACAGGAAAATTACCAAAACGATAATGAGAAAGGGAAATTTTTTTTTGCACCTTCATGCCAAGCAGAAAGCTCTTCAAATGTCATTCTGTGCCACAGACCTTCCCTGGAAGATAGGTGACTCTTTGACTTGAATTAAGGCTCCTACATTTCAAACTCATTTTTTTGAGGAAAAAAGAAAATAGATGTGAAAGAAGTGATGTAAGCTCAGCTAGTAAAACAGTAAAGTTCCAAAGAGAAGCATAAATATAAAAGCTAGGTGTTACAAATTTAAACACTGGCATAGAAAAATTCAATAAAAGCTATGAAGATATGTGGAAAAAAATTACTTTGTGTGAAAGACTGTAAGGTGTGGGAAGGCAGAGGGTATCCATGGATCTTCCTATATATACATTGAGCAACCCTTCTACTCCATGTAACAGGCATTGATTCTGCAAATGTGATTCTTCTTAAGCTCAATTTGTGATTATGTGCATGGCTTTGCTGTACTGTGCTGGTCTTGGTTGAGGGATATGGGGAATGGATTTCACATACACCTCCCTCATGCTTAGCCTGCTTATTTAAGTATGAAGCTCACTGGTAAGAAAGAAAGCATTGAACAAGCAAGGTAAAAATCAAGCTCTTTAATCCTGTTGTGTTGAGTAACGTCGAACATGGGCCTAGTCTTGATAGTAAGGCTGAAAGTAGGCTGAGATTGTAGGCCAGGAGAGCTTTGGACCATACGGGAACATGCCATATCTAAAATCACACTTGTGTCAACAACTGGATTAGATTATTTTACATTGCTGCCACTGAGAGCTCTCCGGAAACAGGAGCCACCTGCAGTGAGAGGGTGTCTCGTATCTGTACCACTCGTGCTAGTACAGGGGAATTGCTGATCCCTGTAGGGAAGGAAGAGGTCTTTAAAATGTAGAGGTCTCAGAGACAACGGCATAACAGATGCAAGAGGAGATATCAGCACACAGCCAGTGCCGTGAAAAGAAGGATCCTCTCTGGGAATTGGTTAGTAGTGCCAATGTTTAATATTTGTCATAACAACCACTGACTGTTTTGTTTTTTGTTCTAACAATGTGAATTATGCATTAAACATTAATACAAGCGAGTGTACTTTTCTTTTGATCTTCAAGCGTAATCATTTCTAATGAGAGTTTATACACGAGCACTGAAACAAATCCCTGAGTCATGTGAATTTACATTGGTTTTACTCTGTGGGAAAGATACCCCACATGGGTTACTCATGTCTGTAAAACATAACATACTTATAAATCAAGAAAAAAAAAAAAAAAAAGAGCTTCCATTTGGCTGAACATAAATATCAGTGTAGACATTTGGCTCACACGCTAGCAGTAACGCAACATTGAAAAGTATATTTATCAGAGATCAGGATCAGGGTGGGGCCCTCACCTAATGTTGGATCCAAGTCCTCGCGGAATAAGAAAGTTCACCTCCTGACTTTTGCAGCCTGACTTCTAGCAAGATTTGAGCCAAGTGTTGGAGAAACTTGAACCAACTGTGTTAAGTAGTAAAGGAATCAGACTTTGTCTTGCTTGACATAGATGGAAGTTGCCAAAGTGCCATGAGCAAGTGCTGATACTCTATATATGTAGCAGACAAATTGTATGATGCTCACTGGCACCTTTCCTGATGCCCTTGACAGATGGGCTGTGGTACAGGGCTGGCCCAGTCTGAACCAATACTAGAACTGTATCTCATTTCTGCTCTTCTAGAAGTTAGTCACAAACACTGCATTTAGTGAAAATACAAACATTATGGATTGTGTAACTACTGGCACAGTTATTTAAAGTACAAATGGTGTTTGAGCCCTCTTCCCCTTTCACATACCATACATACAAGATGCTAAGCACAGGATAAAACAGCCTGCAGTGGGCCTGATTCCTTTGTAGACAGGGGCTGATTACAAGATTTCCAAAATGCCTCTTGCCTCTCCAAAATAGATCTTAAAGGCAGAGGATGCACAGGAGGAATGGCTGCCAAGAAGGTATTATGTTTAATGGCAGTTAGACTCTATCTATGATCCAGGTCATATCTCAGGAATTCTCAAAAGCCCATTAATGTGTTTTATTCTCAATGTATGAATGCTAAATGAGTCCTGGAAGCCAGAGATCCAGGATTACCCCACATAATTCAGTGTTGTCACAGCAGGCTGCAGTCATGCTCCCTGTTGCTCCTTTTCTTTGGCCTGAATAACCTTAAACGCTGATGGTGGAGCTTCAAAAGGAAGAGCGGAAGAAGCCTACACATAGAACAGTTTATAGACTGGAAGAAGAGGAAACATGAAACCCTTCATCCCTGAACTTGATTTCTTTAATTGCTATGTTTTATATAAAGACAGAGGGACTGATACTGTTGCAGTTAAGAAGAAAGCACTTGTGATGCTTCATTATGGAAACCCAACACTGTATGAACTAAGTTTTCCCTAAGACTGCAGGACTTCATGTAGAGGAGGCACCTGTTATGTTAAATCAGAAGATGAACACATCAATACTGGACCTTATATAATTTTGGTCTGAAGGACCTCAGCTCCATCTTGACCCTGCTAGTCACCCATTTACAGTCCCTAGCCTTCAAAGTTTGGCAAGTCTTCTGACTTTTCAGAGTGCATAAGTACATCCTCAGGCACAACAAAAAGCTGTGCTTTCAAAGATGTGACAGATGTAGGTAAAAAATGGTATACAGAAGCGTGCAGGGAGGCCTTTGTCAGTCAACATGGTTCAGTGTTACAAAGCCTGTTGGACCACAGGTTCCTGGGTTGCCCTCACAGCCCTGGAATGCCGTCTGGAAGCATTCCCCTGTCATTTAGCTTATTTGGTGCATTAAAGATGCTCATTTCTAGTGCTGTAAGTGAAATGTGCTGATACTGAACCCATCCTTCGTTTTATACCTGCGGGCCCCTAGCAGGCAGCCAAGAGGCCGGTGGGAAGGAGAGGACACCAGTTTTAATTTGGTTGTTTGTGACAGAAAATGGTGAGAAAAATGAAAAAGATCATACTCTAAAGACTAGTATACTTATTTACATTTAACTACCTAACACCAGTCAGAACCTTAAATTCCATGACCATATATGAATACCATGTTATGGTAAAGTAATTAGCTGGTCAGAGCCACATACTACAAAGTAGGCATGCAACTGGTGAAAGCTGATGTAGCTCTAGTGAAATCAGTGGAGTCATACCAGTTTATACTAGCTAAGGACCTATTAATCAAGAAAATCTACAATATTTAATAAAATAAAAAATTTGAAAAAAAAAAGTTGCATTGTTGCATTTTTTTTTCATGAAATATTGGCCAAGTGGTCATGTCATAAAGCAACAGCAATAAAATAAAAAGTAGTAAATATTTGCATGGTAGCCAAGACAGAAGCAGAACCAATGCGAAAATCTAGCAATGAAATCCTACACTTACATTATTACATAGTTCAGTGTTGGAGCCAGAGGGGTTGAAGGTAAACTCATTTTCTTGCCTCTGTCTTTTCAGTCAACATTTGGGCTACAACCTTCCCATCCCCGTTGTGAGTTAACCTCCTGGTAACACCTCCAGGGAGAGGGGCAGAAGTTACACAATGGCTGTTTTTCCAGGGGCGGATGTGTAAATGTGAAGGGAAACAATTGAATTTTAATGACAATTTTGAGGCTCTTGAAGGTAATTTCTGGGCAGGGCAGAAATTAGTGCCAGGAGCTGTGTGCTCTCCTCTCCTGCTGATGTAAGCAGGAATTATGAGTGCTCAAATTTTGCAGAAATAAGTCCAAAAACATTGTGTCCTTCTCTCATGCCACAAAAGGCAAGGTGAGAGAGCTGTTGTGCTCAAGCCCGACTCTCACCTCAGTGCCAATACAGAGAAATTTCTACAAAACTTTGGGTGAGTACTCCAGGTTGACACTACGAGATCCCTTTTCTCATTAGGTATTTATAGCATGGTAGCATTGTTCAGGGTAAGAAGTTAATTTTGTTAGGTGCTGTACAGAGCATTTAATCAGATGAAGTTCCATCATCCAAAAGTCCTATGAAAAAGCTTGCTGAGGGAATGCAGCAAATAATGGGCTATCCTGGGGAGAAAGTGCAGCAGTGGTGGCAACAAAGACAACTACAGAGGGCTCTCCTCTGTACAGGGTAATGATAATTTTGCCAAGAAGATGTTTATTTCCATTCTAACTATGACGTTTGCTTTGCATTACTGAAGCACTGTTCATTAATAGCTTACAAACAAAGTTTATAAAGCTTAAGAAACCTTGTCATATGTCAGACAGTATGCACTGCTTAAACTATCTAAAATATGTTAAATCTATTAGTTTTTTGTTGTTGTTTTGTTTTTTACATAAATTTAGTAAAGCAGGGATATATATATATTTTTAGGTCTTACTTTTGTGTCTTAGAATATTCTGGAAGGAATAAAAAGGGTAGTCCTCAAATCTGCAGATATCTACCTGTAGATAATTAAATATAAAATAAAAGGTGCTTCAAAACAACACCAGTCTTTTGCTGGTAGTTAGTTGCAGAGTTTCAACCATTTCCACCAAACAAGGAGACCCGCTGCAGAGTACTGACCTTTCAGTCTTTAGCTAGACAATCACAGCCTTCAACAGGGCAGAATAGGGATCAGGCCTTCCCCATGTCACTCTTCTGCTCAGATTGCAGCTCCAGCCACAGTAAAAGGAGAAAGAAAGACAAGAATAAAGGGCAGACGTAGCCACCTGGCACTGCCTAATTGCAGAGAAAGGCTCAGGAAGGGCTGTGTGGCACTCAGGCAGGGGCTCTGCCTCCCTTGCAGATTTGCAAGCCTGGCTACAAGCCTTGGGATCAGCTTCTGCAAGGCAAAGCTTGGAGTAACTCACTTAGAGGAACTACCTCGCTCGCAAACACCTTTATATCGCCATTTGCCTTTCCCCTATGCTCTGCAGAGGAGAGAGCTAACTAACTGCACCTCTTCTTTGGCTGAACACTTTCAGCCTGGTGTGAAGTCTGTTAGAGCCTGTGTACACCAGCACAACACAAAGCGTGCATAAAATATCATTACTGGACATGATCCTGAAGCTCGCTTGGTCTGAAACCTGTCCTCACTTTATTTACATGAGGACTGAAGAAACTTCGGGGAGCCTGATATTAGCAACTCTGATATCAAACCGCTTTTTCTAAATTACTTTATATAAGCTACAGGGAGTTTTGTTCTGTCCTTTATTTTCTCTATTCACTCTTCTCAATAAGGATAATTTTATGTACTTTTTTTTTTTTCCTTTTTTTCACTGCACTATTGTACACTATAGTACAACTCATTAGAGCAGCTTTCTAGTTAGGAGACTTCACTGTAATGTTTTGCTGCCATACTTCTAAGAAATAGAGCCACTAGCTCATGAACATCTGATCTAAGTCTTTCTGAAGCCATCCTGAGAACTTCACTGATCCCAGTACCAAGCCCCTGCATCCATTATGTTCACTATCAGTAAAAGAAATGTTACTGAAGCAGCAGGCTGCTCAGGAGGCCGGAGAGCAAAGGGAGGGGGAAGCAGCTTCCATGCCTGCTGTTTTGTTGTGACAAAGCCAGATGCACAAAAGGATACAGAATTTTGCCCAAAACATTTTTTTTGCCTCTTTTGTAACAATAAAGTCTCTTTTTAAGAGATTGGTATTTACCATAGTATTGATTTCCAGTTGTTAGACAACTGTTGCGCTATGTTCCTACCTATGCATTCCTAAGTTACTAAGTGTACCACCCAGGTTTAGCATCCAGAAGCAGATTCCTTCTATTCCACAAGTACATATTGTTTCTTGAGGCAACTCTTTACGTGCAAGCCCAACAAAAGTGACCCTTCACTATTTTCCATTTTATCTCAATTTTTCCTCTCTCATCTGTACACTGCTGCAGAGGACGTACAACATCAGATGCTGGTTTTGCTCCCTGCAGCCTCAGTGCAACAAATTTCTATCTAAGAGCAATTCCATCTGATTTCAGGTGTTTCTGCCTGAAAATACATGAGTTAGTCTTCAAGGAATTATTTTGGTACTGGAAAGACAAACAGCTCTTCTCACCCTCACGCAGGTACAAGCTTTATAGAGATTTAAGAAAGAAACATTGCCACTAGGTGAAAGAGTGTCACAAAACTGTTGAGGAAAAAGTTGGAACCAGGCTTTGGTAGTTTGTGAAGGCCACATCACGTGTGTACCAGGTGTATGCAACCTGCTTTGCAGTCCTAAGTCAATCACCCACATATTTTGGGGATCTTGGGCTTTAGGGAGTCTCGTCTCCTTCTGTCTCTTAGTTCCCACATATGAAAATATAGATGAAATTTACTCTTTAAATGTCATTAGCATAATCACTCACAGGTTCTCCATGTCTGTTTTTTCTAAATGTTTTAAATTACGATGTCAAAATAAAACATTTGTAAAAATTAGACATGGTTGCAGGAGTTTTAGGCTGCAGAACACAAACCTCAGTGATTTCAATGGATGCAGTGCCAAGCTTTCAGATCAAATGAAACTTCACTGTAAATCTCAGGATGTTAGCATGCCAGTGATAAACAATTTGGTCTGTATCTTCTATCAGTTCAGGAAGGATCTGTGCCAGTCCCACCACAGTCCCTCAACTGTCTCTTTTCCCCTACTCTGAGTATTTTTTCTATAAATATTCTTTGCTACAAAAAAGTCAAAAGACAACATTTAAATATTTTGTGTATTGCATGTTCCTCCTCTAAAAGAATTGATGACAATTTATTTGCTAGGTAATGGATGAATGAACTGAGAAACAATTCAGTCGGCAACTGACAGTGGTCATTGTCACTTATATGGGCCTATGACTGGTAATCCTTCCTTATAGAAACCAAGTTGTTCTTGAGGAAGCTGGGATGCTGGGATTTCAATAATTTCTTCATTCTACCAAGACAGACAAATTAGGACCTATAGAGTTCCTCTTCTATGTGACACTTCCTTTAAAGCAAGATTTTCTCGAGTAATTTTTTCCCTAGCTGTGAAACATATATATATATATCACTTATTCCTTTAGATAGATATTATTACAGACTAGAAATGAGAAAAAAAAAAAGGTAGTAATTTGTCCTCCGCTGAGTTTGTATCATCCAAGTTAGAAGTATAAACTCCATTTGTTTCTATTTTTCCTGGAATATACTGACACCACCTACCCCAGAAGTAGCAGTGTATGTACATGTGCAGCTGCAAAATCTTTCAATTTCCATGTGTCAGTGGAAACTATAACTGGATTACACTATTTTTGCTTTATGTAAAAGATTTTATCTTCTTACTAATATTTAACACTTTCTACTAATTCAAAAACATCACATGCAGAGCTCCAGGTATCTTATGAACACTGAGGAGTCACCATGTTGTAGCCTACCAAAATACCTACCTCTTTAAACATTTTTCAAACGGACAAGATGAATAAGGGTGTGATGGGAAGAAAATTCTTCAGAGAAAATCCAGGCTCAAAACAGAAACAAGATTTCTTAATTTATAATTCAGGGGTCTGCACTATTCTCATTCCTTGTTTAAAGACCTACATTTTTTATTTTAAATTTCAGGCAAACTTTAGATGCCGTACTCTTTTCTCCTGAGTTTAAAAATACAAATGAAAAAAAAAAGTAAAAATGTTAAATAATGATATAATTTGTTCAGAAAGTGTAGACTGACAAGTATATGCAAAGAATCACTGAGTTCGTTTTTTTTTCCATCTACTCTAATATTTTCCTAACTGAAAGAAAATGTGTAAGTTCCTCATCCATTTTACTAGTCATCATTAATGGGAGTTAAACTTTATGCCATTTCACTGGCAACTTCCCCAGCCAGGCAGCAATGTAGTAAGTTGTATCTGATACAAATTAAAAATTAAAAAAAAATAATAAAAATAACTGTTATCTTATATTTGTATGAAATCTTAAAACAGTTAAACAACAAATATCCCACTTACAGACATGACAACTATTTCCATGGCAATGAGGAGGAAGGAGATTGAGAGAGGAAGGCAAGCTTCTTACTACAAGGTACAAAATCTAAAAATAGGAAATACAAGTACATGAAAAATTAAGGCCCCTGTAATCATACATTTCAATGGAGAGATGGTGTTACTGTTATGTATTTCTGCACAAGAAAACCAAAACCCTGCCTAGGAATTCTGAGCATTTCCAGAATCCAAATAGTAAGAGGAAGCTATTCAAAGTCACAAGTTTTCATATTAACTGCAACGGAAACAGAAATAAACCTTTAAACTTAATCAGTTACTTAAAATGAATTTATAAAGAGTTATCTTCTCTCCTCTCTGTGCTTAAAACTAGATCCATTTGTACATTACTGATGTACGTGCTGAAAAAATGTGCACAGGCAATAATGTACTAATCTTGCCTGAGTATTTTGAGGGAGGGAGTTTGTGTGCATTATGCCATTGCTGCATCTTAAGGTTGTGAATCACTAAAAAAATACAGAGAAACACTTTTTGTAGTTTGAATAAGACTTTTTTTGACAAAATCTAAATACAGGGAACTCATTTCTAAGTTTGCTATTATTATTCTAATAAAAGTCAGACAAATTTTGAAACATTAAATACTTAGATGGAAACATCATTATCACCAGCATTTGTTGCAAACATATTTACTGCATTCAGTTGACATCCTAAGTATACCCTTATACTCGCATAATGCAAAGAGCTCCAGCTCTCCCCATACATGACATAACAGTAAAAAGAAAAATCTAAGTTGATATTTATTCATCTATTGAATCTCAGCCAATATCTACCACTATTCACCATGGCTAGTGGTAATTTTACACATGTAGGAAGTGCAGAAGGCCTTTGCAATACCTGAAAGCTTGAGATTTGCATTATTCTGAAGCCTTTTTTTAGTTCTATTGAGTATATAATGATAGAGTAAAACATGGGCATTTAAAAACAAAGAAACAAACAAAAAAATCTTTAATTTAGTAAAGACTGAGATAAACTAATAAAAGAAAAGAAATACAATATTAAAGTTGTAACCCTCCATTCTCAAAATGATTCTTATAATTAAATGCTCTCCCTTCCTTTCTGTCAAGATCTAATTTTCTGCAGGGATGTCAAGGAGACCGCTGCTATACATTTTCCTAAAGTTAGCATGACATCATCTACTAAGTGCCTATGACATGCTATTTACCTTTCTTGTCAACTTAGAGCTTTTCCATTTAAGAATTGTTTAAATGAATCTTTATGCATTCACACCTATACCTAGAGGTATCTGTTTTAAAACAGTGTTCATTTTATATTTCCTCCTGTTTTATGCCATATGCCTCTTCACTGATGCTCTTCAGATATAATATATAATAACAAGTGCAAGTGAAATAAAAAGGGAAGCAATTTAATTTTCATTATTTGCCTCAAGTATTTATTGACAGGCAAAGGTGATAAAAATTCCAAGGTAAAAGGTCTGGCTTGACATCTCATTTAAACAACTTAGTAGTGTAGTGAACAACTAAGTAGCTTTGTCCCCTGCTCCAAAACACAAGACAACAAAATCCTAAAACATCCTTACGTATTTGCCTTCTGAAATACAGCACAATATTTGGGAACCTATACTTGATGGAAGAGATTCCAAGAGAAGCAGCAGAGAGTTGTTGGTTTTAATATATATAAATTCCTTATCTATTAAAAGAAAATCTATGTACATCAGTAAAAAGTATTAAAAAGGGGAAGATTAATCAATATGTGAATAAGTGTAACCACCCTTTCTTCAGTGGGTATTTCTGAGACAGAAATTCATTTTTCTCATGCTGCAGAACCCCTCTATTCAAACAACAGCCTGGGAACAGCGATGGCCCTTTAATCGTCTTCATTACCGAAAGGCAGAAGCAACTGCTATTGATTAAACACAGCATTCTGTAAGATCCATTTCTTCCAATTAAATTTGTATTCTCTTTCTTGGATGTCTAGTTTTATTTAGTTCTGAACAAAATTACAGACGTACCTTTGTTAACTCATGTGGTGATAATTCATTTCCAGAAACTGTTCCTCTCGGTAACGCTAGCTATTACTGATTATAGTATTGCTCAAGGCAGATTCCTTGTTGTAAATGGCATTGAACATTTTACCTGGATATTGCAACAACACATTATGAGCATTGGGATATAAACAGAATAGTGAGTAATGTGGCCAGCCTCTGGATTTAAGCAATAAACTAGTCGACTTGTGTGTGAAGACACACTCAGCTAGAAAATTGAGCTATCATCAAAGCATCTGATACAATGCCTGCATCTTTTTCTACTTTGCTAGTGACTGATCATTACATTCAACTGTGAACCACGGCCTGAAATAATAAAGGTCAGAGTTTTCAAGGACAGTTTCTGGTTTCGAGTTTCCAGCTTGAAATACCTATAGCTGGATTTTCCAGGTGTGAGGTTCCAAGACTTTTTACTGGAACTATATCCCCTCAGCGTGAGGAAAAAGCAAAGCCAGAACAGGCCTCACACCACCTCACATCAAAAGCTATTTCATTAAAGAATTGATCCTAGGGTTTAACATGTGTCAGAAGGATGGTATGATCTCTACTAGCATATGTACATTAAAAAATCCAGATCTAAAATATTTATTTAGTCTACCTCAAACTTTTCTCACCTCATTTCTCAACATGTTTTGTCTGCTATTCTGAAAAGAAAATATGCAAATTTTGGAAATTTGGCTCACTGTGATAAACAATCTTGGCCTTTTTTATTTAATACAGAAGTACTGTGAAAATATTCTCTTTAAAAAAAATACAGGATCTCTACATTTATAAAAATAATGAATTTGCATTATGCTGGTATAAACATTTGTGGGCGTCTCTTGATTTAAAAAAAAAAAAAAAAAGAGAGAGAGAATTACATTAAATCGTCTTTCAGTGAATTCCAGAGTGTTATGGTCATCCATTATGTCACTGGTTACAAAAATGGGAGCGTGGCAGCGCTGTTAGAGAAGTCTGCCAGAGTTCAGGACTCAAACCTGGCTTTGTCAGCAACCTGTTGTGACCTGGTCCAGCGCACCATATGAGAACTTCATTTCTCATCAGCTTTCCTAATACCAAATGCACGTCACTGATGTGTTTTGCTACTTTCACATAATGGGGGTGGGGGATAATTCATATTTGCAAAGTTATGGGTGATTTCTTACTGAAAGGAAAAATAAGTTTTTACTTCTCTAGCATTTAATTGTGTTTATAAAGGTAGGACAAGGCTACACCATATACTGTATTGAACGAGTAGGTTTTCCTTTTATTACCGGCACCAAGAAGTACTATATGATCTCCCACTAACAATGCTGAGATTGTCCTTTAAGCTGCTGCGCTGCTCCGTCAGGATATTTCGTCTGCTCTGAAGGTAAGCACCAACTTGTTCAACTTGTGACAGCATTTTGCCACAGTCCTGTCAAGCAACCAGGAAGCACGCCGAAAAGAGAGCGATTAGGCCAAACGCCTCCTGGCTTTGTGCAACTCAGACAAACGAGCGCGCGTCCCGTAAAACCCGACGTTCAGAAATCCTCCGTCGCCGTGACCTCCCGCCCCGTCTCACCGCGGTCTGTTCCCTGACCGTCTCTGCCCCTGTGCACCAGAAAGGTCCGCACGTCCGGGTGCCGGCCGCAGGGCCGGCGGTTCCCCGCGGCGCCGAGGGGTCCGGCGGCTGCGTGGGGCGGCGCCGCACCCCATGGAGCCCCCGCGGCTCCCCCGGCACCGGCATCGCAGCCGGCTCCCGGCGCCACGAAACCGTCCCGCGTCCGGGTGACACAAAGCGACATCGCTCGGGGACGTAGCCCCCGGAGGGGAGCCCTGCTTGCTGTCGCTGCCCCGGCAAATTTAATTCCGGGGATTTCTGCAACTTTTCCGCCGCACCTCCAGCCCGCCCTCTGGAAACTTCGGGCAAAGCCGAGGAGCGAGAGGACAAAGGGCCAAAGAACAAAGAGTCCAGCCGGGAGGGGAGAGCAGGGCTCGGGCTGACCCCAGAGCGGAACCTCTTCCCCTAAAAAGCAGGCGTACCGCTCCGCCGACCCGCGGACAGCAGCACGGCCCCGGCGGCGGCTCTGGGGGCTCTGAGGGACCCCAGGAAGGCGACGAGGAGGAGGACAAGGCAAGGTGCCCTTAGCGCCCCGCCGCAGAGCTCCTGCTGGCCTCAAGGCAACCTAAAACTCTCGCTGAAGTGTCGCTAAGCACGGTTTGGTGGATGCCCCTCTCTCTCCCCGGCCCCGAGCGTGATTCCTGCTGTAAAATTCCCTCCCTGGCTTTAGCACTCGAACACCCTGGAGAAGCGGCAGGTGCCCCTGGTCACCTGTTGCTGCGAGGTTCCTGTCCTCTGACCAGGGTGTGCTATTATTTTATTGTATTGTATTTTATTTTTATTTTTCATACGGCGCTTGCTGCAAATGCCCCATTGCTCTCCGAAAGCGATTTATCCCTGGACGACGGGGATTTTGCTCCCGAGCGCAGCAAAAGGCGCGGGCGGAGGCAGAGGCTGCTCGGGGAGGCTGCGGCGCTCGGCTCGCTGGGCTGCCGGGGCAACAGCAGCGGCCAGCCTGCAGCTGCCCCGCGCACGGGCACGGGGAATTGCCAGGATTTTCTCGGACAGGCATTTCCAAAGAAAAGAGGTAATTGACGTGGTTCTTCTTTTGAGTAATAACCAAAGGGAATCTGAGCTCCACCTGAGAAACTTTGAGTCTTTTTTTTTTTCCATTCTTTGTTTTTCACTTAAACTAAAAGTGAGCTAACAGGGCTTCATTTCCCTGAAGGTGAAATTTATCTAGTTCTTAATTAGGAGCGCAAAAGAACCAGCGAGCACGGTACGAAACACCCACGGACGTGGACATTGGCGTGGAGCGGTCCCGAGCGTAAAAACCAGGGGGGCGCTCCCTGAACCAGCCCCCGACCCTCACCTCCCGACCCGAGCAGCCTTCCTCGCCGCCAGAGAGGTGGGAGAAAGGGGGCGGCTGTGGGGAACGAGACAAAGTTGAGACCCCGAGGGTCGCCACCGAGGAGCACTGGGTGCAGCTGTAACACGCGTTCGCGTGAAATACTGCTCTGGGAACGGGCGTAAAACTTCGCCCCAGTCTCTGCCCTCGGTTAACTAAAGCCAATTACTTGCTTTCATATAAAAGGTTTCGCGTATGGTTACATGTGAGGAAATACGAGAAGCTGATGAGTCTGTCTTTGTTATGATTTAATCAAATAAATTAAAGGAGAAGGGCTAGGATACACCCAATTTTGGACTTCAAAAAAAAAAAAAAAAGAGGGAGAGAGAGAGAAAAAAGGAATTAGTTTTCAGGGACGCTCTCTGTCCAAACATTTTTCTGCTGTACAGAGCAACGTCAGGCTCGCTGAGTCCACTCAGCTCATTGCTGCTGGTTGTTTGGACTTTCTCTTTTCCTCTTAATGGAGCACCTTTCATAAGCGATTGGAATTTCGGGGGGGAAAGGGTGAGTAGGTGCCAAAACAAGTTGGGGGTGGGGCAGAATTTTGCGTTTCAAGCAATTTAGCAGGCAGCAATTCTGCTTACAGCAGAAAGGTAGGTGGATACTTGAAAACATCCTCCACCGGGGTGTCCTACTTTAGCAATTCTAATTAAAACAGGGTTTACAAGATGCAAAGAAAGAGCAAGCTTCTTGCCTTATTTTCAGTGGGCGTGGGGGATACCGTCAGGCACAAAGTGCTTCTAGCTTGTTCTAACGTGCACCTTTGTTTAAAAAGAAAAAAAAAAATCAAGCTTGTCCTCTGATTTCAACTAATGTATTTTTAACTGGATTTCTTTCCTCTGCTTTGTGTGATCTGATACCTACCGTGTAGCCCTGGCCCACTTTCAGCCCTGCGGGTGCCCTGTATTATGTGTGTGTCTGAAAGAAAAGGGAAATCTTCCATCCAACCCTCTTGTGCCCTATACCTGTGCTTGGGAATTGAATTGTGGCCAACCCTGGGGTCAGCAGAGCACGGCTCCTATCCCTCTCCTCGCTGCCTGAACCAAGAGGAGCCGGGACTTTGTGAGCCTAGCGTGGCTGTGACCACCCGGCACCTTGAATCAATAACGCGGCCGGTTTCCTGACGCTTCTTTTCCGCGGCTCCTTATTGAAAGGGAGGCTTTACTGCCACCTATAAATAGCCCCGGATCCGAGTCACTTTTTCTCCGTAAAGCAGCCAAGTTGCAGCCGAAGGAGCGGCAGTTCTGGGGCGTTTCGCTGGTGCCGGCCCGAAACGCGACGGCTGCAGCCCCGGGGGGGGGGGCTCCGGGGACCCGCACCCAGCGCCGCGCCGGCTGCCTCTGAACTTTGTTCCCAGGCACGGCAGGGAGAGGAGCGAATACCGATACTCACCCTGCTCTTTGGATTTCCAGGTGCAACTCCGGCTCTCCCTCTTCTTTGTGTATAAACGAGCAAAGGTTACAGCCCGGGCACACGCCGTGATGCTGCCCCGGGTAACCCCGGCCCTGTGAATTTAACGCTGCGCTAACCCGCTCCGAGCTGGGGGCCGGCTCAGCACCGCGCCTCTCCGCGCTGCCAGCGGCTCGCTCCGCACCCCGAGCCCCGTACCCGGCTTCCGAGGGGTCTCCGAGCCCGGTACAGGCCGTGTCCCCCCCCTCTCGCCCCCCTTCGAGCCCGCTGTGCGGTTTCTAAAAGGCGCACGCTGCTGTGGGGCTCGCCTGCGCCCGCTGTGCCACGCGTGGGGAAAGGGCAGGGAAGGAAGGAGCGGGGCTACGGCGAGCCCACGGGAGCCGAGAGCCCACGCGTGGGGAAAGGAGCGGGGCCACGGCGAGCCCAGCCCGCTGCTCGCTGCCGCCTGCCCCTGCCCGTGGGGCGCGGGGGCTCTCCACTGCCCGCACGCCAGGCGCCGAGCCCCCGTCCCCGCGTCCTTCTCGCTCGCTTTTCCTTTTTTTCTTTTTTTTTCTTTCTCTCTTTTTTTTTTTTTTTCCTATTTTTCCCCCCTTTTAATTCCCCCAAGTGGGTCCTGCTGAATACAGCTCGTTAGCCGCGCTGCTACCGGGGTAATTGTCTGGGGGGCTGAGTGCTCCCGGAAAAGAAAAGCGGAGGAAGAGGGAGGGATGTAACCTCCGTTATCTTTCTGGTACTAATTCCCAGCCGGCTCGGGCTCAGGGGACAAGGCGATCGCTTAACAAACCCTCCTCCTCCTCTCCCTCCACCACTCCTTCCTTCCTTCCTCTGCTCCGGCACATTTTCTCCCCCGCGCTCGCCCCCACGCTTCATTCCTCCTCGTGGGGAGGAATAAGCCGTGCGAGCTCAAACTAAAAGGAAAAGAAAAAAAAAAAAAAGGAAGAAAAAAAAAAAAGGCGGGTGGGAGAGAGACTGGACGGGAATAAAAAAATAAGAAAGGGGAGGGAGGAAGAAAAGGACAGAAAGTGTCTGTGCCTGATCGCTGACCATCTGTGCAAAAGGTGATCGTTGTTAGGTACTCACATGGCTGGTGGCAGAGCGGCTCTTAGCAATTAATAAGTCTCTCAGCTTGAGATCTTCTTTCCCCTTTTTGATTGTAGCGCTCTCTGTGTGTCTCTCTCTCACTGGCGCACACACCAAACCGCTCGGATGCTTCACGACCGGCCACTTTGCGAGGGGAACAACACGGGAGGGTTTGTATTACTCCAGGTTCGTGTGTGTAGCCTATAAATAGCGAACTTTTTGATGGAATCAGCTAACAAATGAGAGGAGAAGGCGTAATTTTGCGCAGGGAGCCCCCCTTTCTCTTTGCAAGATTAAAACCCCCCAGGCAGCAGACAGAGCTAAAGTTGTGGGTGTGTAGGAAGGAATTTGACTTCACCGTGATTGTGCGCGAGGTTCTGGTTTGTTTGTTTATTTTGGGGGCTTGCTTTGGTTGTTCCCCCTACAACCCATATGTTACACGCTCCCTCCCTGCCTTCCCAACAGGGGCAGGAGCTGACCCGGATTAGCACCGACTTTAACTCCAGGTTGGAAACACGGTGCGTTTGCGGCTTTTTTTTTTTTTTTTTTTTTTTTTTTAGGGTGGTGGAGGTGAAGAGGGGCTCCCCGCTAGGTCGGGTGGAAAGGAGGGAGGCGGCAGGCAGCATTTCCTGAACGCGCCTTCACTTTAAAAGCAAGGGCGGGGGGGGGAATAGGAAAGAGGCAGATTGGGATTATTGGGGTGGGGGGAGGATTTGGGAGGGAGGAAAGGAGAGGGGCGAAGCGTTAGCCTGGGGCTTTGGGTCAGCCACGGAGCGAGGCAGCCACTCACGAGAAAGCCCCGAAAACACTCCTCCTGGGGGTTACCCCCGCGGCCGCCCCACGCCACGCCACGCGTGGGCGCCTGGCCGGGACAGAGCCAGATTTGGGGTGGGGTTTTTTTTTGGAGGGGGTGCAGCCCCGCGGGCTCCGAGGGCAGCCTCTTCCCTGGTTCTTCGGGGACGGGCCCCGGCCCCCTCGCTGCGGCACGGCTCCCACCCGCGCCTTCCCACGCGGGACGCCCCACGGGTGGGTGGGATGGGCTGGGGGGACTGGGGGGCGCGCAGCCCGGCCCGCGGGGGGGGCGCGCAGCAGGCGGCGGGGGCGCGCAGCAGACGGCGGGGGGCACCCGCGCGGCGTGGGGCAGGCGGCCGGGGACACGCGTGGGGGCGCGCTCCCACCCCCCGGAGCCCCTCGCCTCGCCTCGCCGAGGCTGTCCCCGCGCGGTTCCAATCTCACGGCTCATAAACCGGGAGCCGGGGGGCTCATCATTCACCTGCCGCAGCCTACCGGGCAGGGGAAAAAAAAAGGGAAAAAAAAATAAAAATAAATAAATAAATAAAAAACATCACGCTGCGAGAAACAGCCAGAAGCGGGCAGGCGGAGAGCGGCGCACCCGGGGCCGCCCCGCCGCGCGTGGGCTCCGCACCATCCCGCATGGCTCCGCACCACCCCGCACCGCCCCGCGGCCGCTGCCTGGCGAGGCCGAGCAAAGCCGCGATGGGGCTTAGACCGGGTGCGGGGACAATGCCGCGGAGGAAAGGAATAAAACCTTGGGGACGAGAGGAGGGTGGCCTCCCGCATCTTTTTTTTATATATTTATCCCCCCCCGCCGTAAATAACGCTGGGAGTTATTTTGTCCTGCGCTCAGATCTGACAGATTCCCCTCCCGGCTGCCAAGCACCAGCTCCGCGGCGCCCAAGGGGACGCGTTACAGGGAGCCGGGGGGCGGGGGGAGATCGGGGGGCTTTGGGGGGGTCCGGGGGGGTTCCGCGGCTGCATGCGGGCAGGGCGCCCCCAGAAACGCCGCACCCGCTGCTGAAGTTCCCCTAACAGCGGCCGAGAGCCCGGCCTGAGCCATACAGGGGTGGCAGCACGCTGAGATCTCAGCTTTTCTTTCTTTCTTTTTTTTTTCTTTTTTTTTTTTTTCTTTAAGAACCGGGATGTGAAAAAGTTTAGACCGCAAGGTAATTATCAAAAGCAATATAGCGAGTTTTACGCGGAGACCCACTTCGCAATTTTACACCGAGGAGCAAAAGACGCCGGCGGAATCTCGGGTCATGCCCAACAATGGAGCGATGTTCTCCCGCTGTTTAATATACATGGGGTGGGAAATGAGGGGAAAACACAGCCAGCACCTGTAGTGCCAAAGGAAAAAAAGAAATCAAATTACTACATAATATTTTGGGGCTATTTTGCAGGGCGCTCTTCAAAACCAGACCCGCATTTAATTATAGCCCTAATGATTTTTCTGTGCGGCCGCTAGTTAATAGTAGGGAGCAAATGGGGTTTCTACTGAGTTTTTAAATTCTGATATCTTCCCAAAAAATAAAGATAAAGGGGGGGAGGTGGTCCCCTTATGTGTTAATCGCACATCGGGGGCTGTAAGTGACCGATCCGGACCAACTTTTAACTAACACATTGACCTGCCAGAGAAGAAAACTCCTTGAAAAAAATGTCACGTGCACCAAGAGCCTTGCTCGCATTTTGGGATCGGCGTGCCTAGAAGCCCGCCTGCCCCAGGGCTCTCCCCTTCTATTTTTTATTTTTATTTTTTGGGGGGTGGTCTCCCGAAGGAAGCGGCTGGGCACGGAGCTGCTCCACCAGCCCGGGGCCGCCGCCCCCCGCGGAGGCTGCGCGGAGAGGCCGGGGATGCTCAGCAAGGTGCGGGGCGTTTGGGGGCCTTGGGGGGGGTGGTGATGCTGTGCAGGGGGGTCAAAACAGCCCCATGTGGGTGGCTATCCTCTCCACTCTTGCCTCGCTGATCCTTTATATTTGTCCTCTTTTTTTTTTTTTTTTTTTTTCCTCCTTATTTTTCTTCTTGCATTCCAGCCCAGGTTTCAGGCGGGTTAGATGCTTGCCCCACACGCCAACCTCTAAGCAGAGAGACTGGAGTATGCTACCGTGGAGTTAAAGTCTAACTCCTCTGCAGGTAATAATTAAAGAGCTTCTTTCTAAATCTCTTTCCCCTCTGCAGAAACACCGAGGCTTTCTTTCGCAATAGATTATATTGATCGCACACACGGGCACGCTCTCTGCCGAGCTGCTGCTGATGGCAGGCGATCTGCTCTCCCTACCCTGAATACGCTTCCCTGGACCTTCCTTTACTTCTTCTAGCTGAAAGGTCCCTTTAGGGCTGCATTTCTACAAATGCTTCCAAGGCTCCCCCAGAGAAGCCCCAGATGCCAAAGGGGACAGACAGTCGCTCAGCTGCACGCATCCAGGCTGTGGCCGTGCCTTCGGTTTTCACCCCATATTTATATCTTGGACGAGTTTAAAAATAAAAGATATAGGGGACACAAAGTCACTGCCATCAGCAGTGGAATATCTCTGTCAAGCGGGAAGGCCTCCAACTTTTCCTAGTGGTGACGTTTTCCAAAGAAAACCTTCAGCCTTGTCCCAGCAGCTGGACTGAAAGTTTTAGGGGCTCTCAATTACTTGAGATCATAAATTAATCTGCCAGAGAAGTGCGGCACACACCTGATATCAAGGGAGGGTCAAGAGCTGCCCAGTTCCAGCTGGTCCTGCGTTTGATTTACTTCGGGCTGTTAAGATGTATGCTGTGGTGTTTTGATAAGAAAAAAGGAGTCAGCAGTTTGATTTGGCAGTTCCTTTTTTTTTTTTTTTTTTTTTTTTTACACCCTTCTCTGTCTGAAGAGGGCTGCAGGTTAAGCTAAGGAGTTGGTTTTTGCTCTTGGGGTGTTTTTTAGCAGAGGCTCTTGGTCTGCACGGGCTGTCTCGTCCCTTGCTGTTAACACCTAACTGCATTTCTTATCCTCTGGAGCAAATCAGAGAGTGGCCTAAGCTTTCGTGCAGCTCCTCCACCTCGTGCCTTCGTGGGTGCTCACCCCAGGCAGGGCACGTGGAGCACCCAGAAAGGCAGTGCCTGGGACACAGCTCGCCATGCGGGTGAGCTGCTCAGCCTCGGCAGCGCCCTACCGCAGCCCGACATCTCTCCAGCCTCCTCTGCCATGGGGCCTTGTTGCCGTGCTGCGTCAGGCCCCTCAGAAATCAGCTCGGTACGTGAATGCTTTCATTTTGCACTGTACAGACACACTCCTGCAAGCTGCAGGGCTGAGCGTGGGAGGGGGGCTTGTTCTTAGCTGAATGAATCTGTTACGTGCTGGTTGCCCTCATGCCTGCTCTGCCCCCTCCTAAAGCCACCCCAGACCTCCAGTCACAGTCTCGGAGAGTTAGACAGTACCGAAGGGATGTTCTCTCTGGTGCATGTGTCTGTGTCACCTGAAGGCTCCCAGTAACCCTCCAGAGCAGAGGCACACCGCACCGACAGCACGCCTCAGAGGCGGCAGCAGTGGTGCCAAAATGGGGGACGCAGAATCAAGCCAGGAGTTTTGGAACCTACCCTTGTTTTTTTTTTTTGGCGTTTTTGTTTTTGTTTTTTTTTCTCCTTTCCTCCTGTTTTAGTTTCTCTGCCTGTAAAATAGGAAAGTAATAGCCACTGACCCTATTGCCTTTCCACGAGGCAATTACTGTTTGAAAAAAATCAGAAACCCTCAGAGGACATAATATGTGACAACAGTCGGAGGTGGACGCACTGCCAATCCTCGTGTTGTGCTTGGCTAATGTTTCCCAGCACAGACCATATTTTCTGTTGCATGTAGCTTTAGAAAAAACATCATCACTTAGACTGAAAACTGATACGCTGACTGTCTGTACCGGGATGATTATTTTGAAAATACCTGCCAAAACAATTTGTCCATTTCCAAGAACAAGGTTATGGAAAAATAAACAGTTTTGCTCATACTAAAAAAATGGAAACTTTTTCCTTTGAAATGCTCTGCTGCCCTCAGGCTTTGAAGCACAGACTCAAAATGTGACCTTTTCCATTTAAAAAGTGCCTTTCCCTCTCTCAAAAAAATTATCCAAATATGGCTAACTTGCAAATATGAGATTATTTTTTTTTAATGAGCACACTCTCAGTCATGGTTTCTTTTATTCTATCAGAAAAAAATATATTTAAATTGATAAAGATTGGTCCTAACTGAGGACAGAAGCTTAAGGATACTGTGGTAAAGCTAGATTTCCACATTAATCCCCACCTCCAAATTTTCCCTGTGAGCCCGAGCTTTGGCACAGGATCTGAGAGGTAGGAATCCTATCTCCTCTAAGCTCCAAACGATTTGAAGGTTGCATCAAGAAGAAAGGTCTCTGCATGAATACGACAGGGAGAAAAATCCACCCTGTGACAGAGCAGGCAACAGAGGCAGCCAAACAGCCCAGAGAGAAAAAGCGGGACTGGTGTTTGGAGGCAGGAGCCTGGGACTGATTAGGTAAGGAGACACAGAGGTTGCGTGGAAAAAGCAGAGAGAAAGTGTTCGGTTGAGGAGCCTGGAGGGCAGAAAAGGGACTGGCAGGGCAAGGATAACAAAACCATCTAATGTTGTCAGCCAAGAGCAAGGATATGTAATTACAGGATGTCCAGAATAGCTGGGCTGAATTTTATTTGAAACATAGTAAAATCCTGAAAGTCAAAATGTTTTATTTCAGTATTATTAGCTGATGCATTTCAACTCCTCAGTTAAGCATTAATGCTTGTTGTTTTGAATAGAAGCTGTTTTCTGATGCTGGAAAGAATTAAATGACCTTCAAGAGACGTATTTCTGAGACTATTCAAAATATTTTTAAATAATTTTTTTGTGTGTGTCTGTGAGTGACCACCAAGCTAGTGGAACACGTTACACGTTCATCACTAGCTGTAACGCCAGGCACTCAGGTGTTAAGGCAGTGACTAACTCGAGGGTTTCAGAGCACCTTTATTCAGTTTCCCTGCACAAGACCACACGGTTTTATTCCACCAATTTCCTAACACACAAATGGAGCCCTGCAAGGCACACGTCCTCTGGGGGCCAGTCACAACTTTGTAGTTTTTATTCACTAGATCTCTGTCTAGTTCGTCACAGAATTGGGTACTGTTTGCAGAGAAGGCAGACTGTTACAAGAAGAGAAAGCAAGGCCTCATGGTAATGTGGTAGCTAAATTTGGCTAAACAAGTTTGAATCCATTCCCATTTCACCTCAAAGCTTCTGTAATGTGGGGAAACTCACCTCAAAATGTAATGATGAGCTGAGATTTTCGTATTATGAGGGCCCATCATGAAATTTTGGGGTCTGATTTGCTCAAGCGAATCACTCACTGCTTCAGACAAAATCCACAGGACTGTACATTAACTATGCCAAGGGATGCAGAATGCCAAACAGGCTGAAAAAAACGAGCAATTGGCATCTCTAATTGGATACTCCAAGTTAGTGGGCACTTCTGACTTTAATCTCATTTGTTTGGAACACAGATTTATTAGAAGGATACAACTATCTCGTGGCTTTCAGGTTGTAAAAGATGTTTGCTAAACACACTGTACTATCCTGAGGTGGGGAGAGGAACAGCAGAAAAATAAGTGTTGTGTTCAGACTGGGATTTAAGTTGTGTGCCCCTACAGAGTCCCGCACAGGTAAACCTAACAGTAGGAACTAACTGCTGAAGTAAGCCTTGCTCCACATACTACCTTGAATGACAAAGGGTTGCCTGTGAAAAAGTCAATCAGAAAAGCCCCACTGCCCTCTCAAATTGCTTTCTTTTACTGTTTAACATGAATGGATGAAACAAGTTGTTTTTTTTTTTTTTTTTTTAAATTATTCATGAAAAGATGGACGGACAGGGAGGAAAAAAAAAAAGAGGAACAAGTCTAGAGTGTCTAAGAACATGGAAATAAGGTGGTAACCCATGTCCCTACCAGTGACAGCCCTTGTATCTGGGACATTTCCATTTCAGCATACAACCTAGCAACTTGCCTATAAGTTACTGCACAATCTCCTTCTCTCTTTTTTTTTTTTTTTTTTTAAATCCTCCCAGTTGCTTCAGAACTAACATTTTTGCTATGACATAGTCTGAATTTTGAGGAAAACTGTGTTTCCTGGAAAATTCTTGATCATCTGAAGGTACATGACAACATAACTAAAGGCTGTATGATAAAACATCCGTGCAAGGGATTGGTACTGAGCAGTGTGCTCAGCTTTCATTCAGTCATTTCCTACTACTTTGTACTGTTTCTAAATGTTTACCAGGTCTGTAATGCCCTTTTAGTTTGAGTGTTTGTATGTGTAAAATATTATTTGACTATGCAAGACTTATTCCCTACCTAATATATTGCTGTTCTTTTTAATTTCCTTTGAAGTATAGGTTTGTATATCTGTTCCTTGATTTTTGATTCCTTATAGATTTTATTTCCTTGTTTTTTCACTTCATTCAGACCCCTGGCAAATTTAAGGGTTATTAGTGATATCTCACTTATCTTAATAAATTGGTTTAATTAATTAATTAATTAATTAATTTTTATTTTTATTTTACTTTTTGGGGAGTCATCTGCTTCAGAAAGGTAGCAGATTGATAATTTTATTATTTCAGCTCATCTGCTGATCAGGTTCAACACAAGTAACTTTTCTGTCTTACCAAAGTTAAGCATAATAGCAAAAGAATGATTGAACTCGAAAGTCCAACTACCCTCTGTCTTGTTTTGCTCAATTAGCACATATTTAATTGCTTATTTATTTGATAACACTGGCAGCTATCCACTGGGAAAGGGACTAAAATCTTCACATGATTTCAAGTGGGTGGATGAGCCATTAACAACGTAGTTTGCTCTGCGGAGGGCTGGATTTGCACAGTCCAAATGACTCAAACTTTCAGAATTGTGTTTTCTGTATTACAGCACGGTGAGGTTCCAGAATCACTCTCCTTGCAGTCATAAAGCTAGGAAGTGCAATGACCAGGCATGTGGTCCTGACCTCAGACTGAGGATCCTTGGCCTAGAGTCAAGCAGTCGCTGCAGTCACCGAAACAGCCAAATTAACTGTCTGCTTAGCCATGGATTAAAATTCATCCACTGATCCAAGACAGTAAGTGAGACAATAATTTGCTACTCCTACTTTGCTCCACAGCAGATCCTCATTTAGAATAAAGCTGCAGTTCAGCATCAGTTTTTATGCCCAGAAATAATCATGATGGCATTGTAAAATTGTACCTGTAATAACTTGAACAAATGGGATAAATAAATGCAAATGTAAAATGAGAAAACGGATCCAGTTCTTAGTAATGCAGAGACTGTATGACAGCAGAGTATAAAGATAGCTTCAGGAGTCCTGATGTAATCAGCAGCCACCATTACTTTGAGTAGTAACTCGTAACAGATAAAGTGCCATTTCCTCTGAGTAAGGACCTCTTCAACATCACTTTTACCACCACAACCTAACTGTCTGATTCTCTAGCAAACCACAGACTTGATTGAAACTCTATAGAGTAAATTACTTAATGCTTTCTAGGGACCTCAAATATGTGAAGTACCTAGTGCGTAAAAGTGACAGCTGATATCAAAACCAAGCAAAACAAGACTGACCAGTTAGGGAACAGAGCATATATCTTTTTTTTTTTTTTTTTTTTAGCATTGTTATTAGATGTTGCACTTGTATTTAGTAACAGGGCAATATGAGCTTCAAAGTCCATCATTTTTATACCAACATACAAGACAGAACAACTAGTGCGTTCTCAGTTACGCAATGCAAGGATGGCCATCTGCTGCTGAGGAACTGAGTTTGACCCAGATAACAGCAAGTGTTTGTGTATCACAGACAGAAGCTCATAGTGTGACATCTGCACCTCCATTGAACGACATTAATAAAAACACAACAACTTAAAAAAAACAACTTCCAGACATACTATGATTCATATTGATACAGTATATTAACTTCCGTGTTTATATACCCTACATTATCAGTCTCTTTGCAGAGCTAAATTCTTCTCACCATGGCCAATAATAATAAAAAAAAAGAGAAAGAAAAAAAAAAGCTATTCTTGTCAGTGTATCTGACCAAGTCAAAGATCTGATATCCTCGTCAATAAAGCTTTACTATTGCTTGTGATGATAATCCCGTACCATCCCACCCCCTGAGGTGACTATATCTCAATCATGAATGGAAAGATCACCATGTAAAACTACGTACCCACTTTGATGTACTGATCTGACTGTATCTCCATGTATCTTGGAAGGCTCCAAAACAACAGTAGGGGTCATGGTAAATCATTTGAGTATAAGGTTAACGCTCATTGCAATAGCATTGCAATATTTCATAGGTACATGTGCAAAGGCAAAGGTTTTATTCATAAATACACTGATGATATAATTGCCTTGGACCCTCCCAGCATAAATTTAGAGAGAGAGGAGTGAAATAAATGATGACTCTAATTTTCTGGCTATGAGGATGCCTCTTCCCACCAGCAGTGGCTGGTCCATCTTTGTCACACTCGGCATTACAAAACTCCCCACTCGCTCACCCGTATCACCACCAGAGAGAAGGTGAAAGGCAGAGCTGTCTGAGGAAGTAAATTTAAGATGATTAAGATAGTCTGGACTTGCTGTACGGCCTCAGTAGTTCACTCATGAAGGCTTGCAAAGGCAGAAGTGGTAATTAGGCACCCAGTCTAACTTTCACAAGCAAGGGGCAACCTCCTTAAAGGCAGAGTGCCTGTCTCTCACTGAGTTCAAACTGTCATGAAGAGCTACAGTGCTTAAACTACTTTCACAGGGTGAGGATTTTCCATACTTTGTTTTTTTTTTTTGGGGGGTCACAGTTACTCCACATTTATGTGAATGAGAAGTGTATACAGGCTTAGTTGTGACACCAGCAGAGAAGTGGAAAGTGCTTGAGATCTGGCGGCTAAAATGTGTGACTCTTACTAAGTTTAGCTCTCCTTCTAAATATTAGAATTGCATTTAAACTAAGTATCCATGATAAAATGTTCTGACAACAATAAAAGTTGAAATTCTGGAAATTTTGAAAATTGGAAATACTTGAATGCTTGCTGTCAAATGGAAACTACTGTAAAAGCAGTCGCTGCATGCTTTCAGTGTGATAGACATACCAATGTTCTATCTTATACAGCATGTATGGGCCAGGACAACAGCAAGCAGAAACGTCAATAAGCCTCCATCTTCTGCTTGGACAAAATGAGGTGATGATGAAGAAGGCAAAATATGTAGAACTACATATGAGGATGAGGCTCGTACATATACGTGGATGAGGCTGAAGATGAAACAGTCTCATAAATAATGGTGCTGCGATGAATAAAAATAGCAGTTACTTCCCAGCCACCACACAAATCTTAAACACTGTCGTATGTTAATGATTTACCATTATGTTATGACAACCTGAAAAGTATGTTTTTTCTCAATGACTACACACTTATTTCAATATGCCTTACTAATAAATTAACATACCTTTGCTATTTGTTTCATCAAAATGCAGGTGAACTTTGCCTAAATACTGAGAACTGTAAACTTCACCCTAGAGTTGTAATATAAAAAGCTGAGGGAGAGTATTTTAAAAAACCTAAAATGAATTAAACTCTTGTTTTATTTAGTGGAAGAGTAAAGATCTATAGTATATGTGTTTAAATAGAGTCATAAATGTACCAACATTCTTAAATGTACTAATATTTTTAAACATATGAGTGAATCAAGTAATGGGCTGGAACAAAGCATACTATTAGCAATGCTGCATTCAGAGTCAGTCTGCAGTTAAGCAGACAAGTAAATTTAAACACAGAAAAATAGATTTTTAGCTCAATAAATTTACCCCAAAGACTCTTTTTTTTTTTTTTTACTGTTTAGTAATAGTCTTTTTTGGTGGGAGAGATACACCTATTAATCTGAAAGTGCAAAGGAACCTTTATATCAAACCCTACTTTTTCTTCAGATTAGAACCTATTGGCAGTCACTCAGACATGTCCGTGCCATAGACGAAAAGAGATTCAGACCTTTCATACTGTGCTTGGCTCCTTGTGCGGAGATGTTGCATCCCATAAGCTCTGAAGGTGGTGAGGCTGCCAGGGCTGGCTTCCCTGAGCTCCACTCCTTAGCTACAGAGTTGTCTTCTCCTAAAGAGAACCCGGAGCAAGTCTCATATCTTAGATGACGTGACTTGTCATCTGGAGCAATCTCTTTACTCACACCTGTTGATTCCTCACCTGTACGTCTGAGGTACTGACTGTGCCATCTATTTAAAGAGTTTGTTTATTTATTAATTTTATTCATTTATTTTAATAGAAACAATTTATTTGCTGGCTAAGCATTCTCTGTGCTTTGGACATCAACATCCAAAATGAATCAAGGCTGACCATTTTCCTTCACAAGACACTCTATCTTTTTCCCTTGCCAAAAAGAAAGCTCTTCTTGTTGAATAGGAAATACCATGCTGGATCATACAGATGGTCCACCTGTGCTAGTGTACCATGGTTTGCATGGTACTGGCCAGAATCAGGCACCCAGGAAAAATGCTGGAATTACACCATAAGGAAGTGGAAATTATCTCCTGGTAGACTTACTCTGATTTCTAAGATTCAAACGGTGCCTCTTACTTCAGTCAGGGGAAAAGCTTATTGACTTTTACTTAATGTTTCATCAGGACATTAATATGTCATATTAATATGAAGTTCCTCAGAAAAGCATGTTTATAGTGTCAGCATCAATTTCAAAGAAGCCTAGACTTTTAAGGCTGTGTAAGCACAATGGCAGGTTTCTCCTTCTGCTCATTTGTTCTTCCATATTAAACAATAACTTCAAATACCAACAATTGACAAGGTGAATTTTACATTCACCTACACCAAATGCATTTTAGAATAATAAATGTTAGGATTGTATTAGCATTAATGGAAAACATTTTGTTTCTGAACTCTTTGTCATTTTATTCAGCAAAGGAATTGAGAAGATGACATGATCAGCAGGTAGGAAAAATATCTGTGGATATGCTACTCACTATTACTGTTGAATGAACGTGATACTTATGGAATAGATAAGGAACTTTCTGATCCTGCACTTCAAGGCTTAGAACGTGCAAATACCTCTGAGAGTACTATTAATTTCATTGGATCTTGAATGCTGACAAGATAAACCAGTGTTAAAAAGGCTAAGACTTCTGCTTGTGGATAGCCCAGACACTCAATGTCGCTTGCTTAGGCCCCACAGCTAATTTTTAACAACGTGGGGATAAGCCAGTGACCCTGTGCTCTTGTTTAGGAATGTCTGACCACTCACCAGTCCCAGCTGCTACAGCATAGCCACTGTATTGGAACGTACTGGTATTTAAAATGTACCCAGTTCAAACTTCTCTGTGTTGTTACCAGGATATAAGCAATACTGTTACTTTGGAGTGAAAGCACATTTTGCTGTCTGAAAAATTTTTAAAAGTCAAGAATAGCTCAAGGAAGAATTAAATGGGTTCTATTTGAAATTTCGTGTTAGATTTATGAAACTACTTTAATGAAATGAAGGTGGAGCACTTAGACTGAATGCAGTAAAATGGTGACGTTAGCTTAAAATAACAAGAAAAATATATAACTAAATTATATGTATATTATATATATATAAATTATATAAGGTAAATAAATAAATTAGGACAGACATTGTAGAACTATGATTAAGACCCGTGCAGATAGTAATACAATTGAAAAAAAGAGATATACTTATTCTGATGTTAATATATTTGTGTGTAGCAATTTAAAACAAATCCCATTTGCTACATATTTACAACTTTATCAAACCAAGACCATCAAGCTGTATTATCCTGGGTAATTTATTGTGTGTTTTTTGTTTTCTCCTTCTGTGTACATGCCTAAATCATGAAGAGAAAATGAGAACACTAGCAAAATCCAAACACTTTACTTAAAACAAAAAGTGTAATTGTTCAGAAATAGACTATTGACTTTCACTGGGTTAAACAGCTCATGTAGTGATTAGGCTTGAAGCTGTAATTGTTCTTGTCACCCAAACTCTGCTCAGTCAATATCTTTTTATCATATACATTTTTAATCACATATTAATAAACAAGAAGGTGTGCTTTATTGATGGCTGGATTAGTTTATTGACCAACTCGACAACTCTATGTATGGTTTCTGAACACAGAAACAAGGTCAATGTGTAAAGATGAGGAATAGTACATTCACCATCTTTAATATACTTCATTCTAGCCATCTACTTCCTTTCTTAAAGTGATGTAATCCATACAGCTTCTCCATTAAAAAAAAAAAATATATATATATATATTTGAAACAATCTCACTGTTAAAGTACATTTTGGGCTGAGTTTTAGGAACTATAAACTATGAGGTCCTCTAATTTAACATAATTTTGTCACCTTGACACCAAACTGTTACTTTTTAAACTTTTGAGAAATCAAAGTTTCAGACACTAAAATATTCTTTAATTACATATGGTTTTGAAAGTTTTTAGATTTTCAGATTCTTTTAACAACAAACTCTGTTCATCCTCCTCATCAGTTCTGTCAGTTTTTCTCTCTGTGAATTGCTACTGCAAGCATTCCTTTTCAATAATTCAGGTTTGGAATGATGGCTTCTAAAACAACATTAACAATTAAGACAATAATAGAACGTGTCAGCACCTGTGTGTATTCTTTCCTGTCAGACAAAAACTGTGTATAGGAACTCACATTTCCTTTTTTAGAATTATTTTTCAAAAGGATGGAAAGTATAGTAGAAATAGATCTGTTCACCACTATCTCCATTTGTACAGAATACTGTTTTGTAATAGGAAAGTATTCAATTGAAAATATTTTGATGATTCTGTCTATCAAATGCTAACATGATATCCTAAAACCAAGAGTCATTTGATAAAACATCTGACTGCAGCATACATAGCAGTGCACATCAACCAGACACAAGGATGAAGTGTGTTTCCAACCTGAAGTTCATAGTCGCTAAACCCATCCAAAAACTCTTATTCTTAAGGTGTGAGATTAAAATAAGGTCAAAATGTTATTTACTGCAGTATCATATATCAGTATCTCTGATCTTACCGGTGTCTTGTACCTGAACTGTTTAGGTGGTGAGACATGAAAGAAAAAACCAAACCAAACCAAACCAAACCAAACCAAACCCCAACATGGGTTCCCACTGTGTCTAAGCCATACAAAGAGGTGACTGGTGACTCAACTACTTTCCTGGGCAGCCTATTCCAATGCCGCACAACCCTTTCAGTAAAGAAATTTCTCCTAATATCCAACCTCAACCTCCGCTGGTGCAACTTGAGGCCATTTCCCCTTGTCTTATCACTTGATGACATCTCTTTTCCCATCCAAGGACTGGGTTTTGTCTTTCCCTCCTAAGTACAGCATTATCAGCTTTGTTTTCCAGGCAGATTCATTCATGTACTATCTGACAATATTTCTCTTCTTTCTAGGTCCTTTTATGATACTGTCTGGATTCATACTGTTTTTCTAGGAAGAGAGAAAAAATATCTCAGTGCAATCCAAAAGTGCTCTTCTGTGCCTTTGACTCTGTTTAAAAGATGTACCACTTCTGTTTTCTTTAGCAAGTGTTACTGTATAATCATCAGGCTGCCGGTGAAGGGAAACACTTAAGATCCATATACACTAAAGTGAAAATGCCTAGTGTAATGATGAAGAGAAAATTGCTAGTATAAAACAAAAAGCAATGCAGAAATGCACCCATTCCAAGTGCAGGGTAAAATCACACAGATGACTAACATACTGGCAAAACCATTCTTATTCACACGAATGTTATCCCTGTAAAAGTGCCAAGTGCACCAAGATGTTGTGTAGCAGTTCTGGTCATGTAAGGTAAAGCTTCCCAGAGGCACCCTTTAATTGGTCTAATTTTCCCTGCCAAACACCATCAAAGTTCTAGATGTTCAGGCCAGGTCTTGTCACTTTATTATTTCATCACTTTCTGGATTACCTACTATCAGCAAAAACGCTCTCAAACATATTTGCTGCCTCTGTGTTTCTCTCCCCTTTGCATGCATATACACAAACACACCCCCTTCCGTAAGAGTCTTGCTGAACCCTTAAAAAATAAAGAAAGGAAAATAATTGAGCTTGAACTACTATTCAACTCCATAAGGTAAACGGCTGTCCAGATACTTTTTAATTTCAAGGGCAGGCAAAGGAAATCTTCCCAGCATATTAGAAACCGAGTCCCCTCTATTTCTTTTTCATTTCCAGCCTTCTTGAGAAAAAACAAACACACGCACACAAAACAAATTCCAAGAGAAAGAAAAAAATACAACACAGCAATGCAAGCTGTGTTCCATATGCTACTCCTTACTCCCTGTGTAGATATGTAGGAAGTATATGGAGTTAGGTTAGCACAAGCATTTCTGGGAAAGTTATTATTAAAGGGAAGGCGACTGCTAAAGTCAGTTCACGAAATGACTGAGACAAGTACTGCACTCAGTGAATAGGCTGTTTTCCATAGTAGTAATACACAAAATCATGCCAGCATGGGATGACTCACCACAAATAGGTGGGTTTGACTCTTGGCTCTGACATTGACTTATTACATGGCCTTAGGCAAATCCCGAAACATTTGTTTTTACTTCTCCATTTATGTGATTTGGATAATACTTATATACCTGAAGGGGATATTTTAAGATACAATATGTTTAAGATACTACAAAGATTTTAAATGCTATAACATAGCTACGCCTCATTAACAACGTCAGGCTAAAATAAACACTGGGATGATTTAGGTAATGTGGTACATGTTCCTGGAACTGAGAACTTCGCTGAACAAAGAGCAAAATCTTCAAAGAGCCAGAAGTAAGGGAAGGTACAGCCCATTGCAAAGCTGAAGTACTTTGCAAGGGTGGATGAATTTATAGGGAAGGAAAAACAAGTTTGTTTAATAGGCAAAAGTTCAGTCTTCATTAATTATTTAAGTGCTTAGGCAGAAAAGCAACACACAACAACAGGAGTTGGTGAAGAAAACAAAACCCATAGGCCTCAGCTATCTATGTGTATGGAAGCTTGAGAGGATTTTGCCAGGGTGAGACCTGGCAGTTTGTTTTTGTTGCCTATATAGTATGAAAATACTAGTATCAAAAGAGATCCCCTCCATATGAATGTTCCTCTCTTGTTAGGAAGGGGAAATACCTTCACTGAAACAGCAAAAAGTGCTCTGCAGGGCTCACCAGGACTTCATCATGCAAAAAGGATGGCTCTTATCCTGGTGAACTTTCCAGCAGGGGAGATGGCCAAGCTCAGTGGCAGAAGGGTTGGAAACCCTGCGAAAAGAGAAGGGCCCCAGCAAAGTCCCTGGATAGAGATCCCATGGTATGTTAACTGCATTGAACTGATGCTATCAGGAGTCAGGAGCAAGGCTTGCAGCACAGACTGAAGTGGGGGGGCCCAGACCCCTGCCTAGGGAGTGTGGGCCTGTCACCAGTGTCCTTGAATACTACTCATAACAGAAGGAATGCATTTCTGGGCTAACCCAGAGAGAGGCAACTCCAACCCACAGCATAGCAGATAGGACAATACAACAGCATTAGAACTTCTGAGGTTTTCTTCCTTTTTTGTCTTCTCTAAGCTATTTTTCCACACTTAGGACCTTAGTTAAAAACTCTACTCTTAAAAGAATGGTGAAGGGAAGCCTGGTAGCATAGAGAATGGTATAAAAGTATGTGAAATTGGGTTAAGTGCTATAAAGGTAAGAGGGAGAAGCTCGAGCTGAGTGGGGATGAAGAGAAGAAGCTGAAGTGGATGTTGTTAAAGTGAGGGAGGATGGAAGAAGAGAGACTTATCTTCAGTGGTGGTCACTGGCTGGGAATGGGTAAAACAACAGCAGTAAAGTCTGAAATACCAAGAAGTGAGATGTGAGAGAGTCAGTGCCAAGATCTACTTTTTCATTAGATGTTATTCTGTTGGTATTTCAGTAAACCTGAGAACACAAGTTGAGTGGCCTGACCTTGAGTGGGTTGTGATCTAGACAGGATCTCCAGCTGCTGGAGATAAACTTTGGTCCTTTTTACTGGTTTGGCAGGAAAGGACCAGGAGTCTGCCCAGTCTCCAGCCCAGCTCAGGTTAGTTTCACAGAAAGAAGCCCTGACTGTGATCTTTGAGACTGCTCAGTGATACAAATCTAAGTGCTGTCTGTGGAGAGATCTGGGAGATTTGCCTCCAAAAAGCAGTTTTAGTCCTAGACAAATCACTCATGGACCCATTCAAATAGTGCAATATGTACGAATGGGGCAGGCTGGACTTGCCTCACATCACACATTGACATCAAGGTAATTTTGAAATTGCCAGTATAGGCTACTCCTTGGTAGATGTTACTGAATGGGGCAGTTCCTGTACTTCAGACACTACAACTATTTATCTGTCATATTTACCGCTTACGACTATTCTAAATGTAGGCACTGACTCCAGAATGCAGTTCAAGATTCTAATGTATTTCTGGATATAGAACAGTTTCCTGTACCAGAAAAGAGATCAGTTTACAAACTGAAAATACTTTTGTTAAGTACTTCATTGATAGACATCATTTGAGAGACACAAAATCAAATTCATATTAAACTAACAAAGCTGATACATTTTTACTACATCTGCAGACCACAGAACACTTTGCTTTCAAGAAAAATTGAATAAATCACAGAGCTTTCTTAAGGAGACTTCTTCTCCCCTTGTCTTCAGAAAGTCCTTAATGTGACATCTGTCCCTGCACTGTCACCTCTTTTAAAACTAACAAATGCATGACATATAATACAAGATTTATAAATTAAAGAAACCCACCCCTTTTAAGTAATATTCCTTAAATCTCAGTTTCTGACAGTCCTCCTATTTGCTCAGTAACTGTAATAGGCGTATTTTTCAGAAAATAGTGAATAAAAACTGACAAGCCATCGGGAGAATCTGAATGCATAATTGATAGGGGCATAAATTAATATGATTAGGCCTTTATTGGGTGCCACTGCTGCCAAACCTACAAAAGGGGCATGGAATAAAACATGGCTATGTTCTCAGGGCTGATAGACATCAATATGTAATGCATATTATCTCAAGCCTTCTCATGTAGTCTGCTTATGACAGCACTCAACCTAATTGAAATTTTTATCTTTCTGTTGCATACAGACAGTTTTGACTAGCTGCTTCCAGGGAAAAGAGAGAAATCCAAATGACCCAAACGAAGGTTTCTCTGTAGAGGTATATACCCTTCCTGCAAATCACTTTAAAATGGCTTTCTACTTTCTGGTTTTCTAAAGCCATCTTCAGAAAGCAGCATGAAAGACATCCCAGGACTTGGCTTGCCTCTCCCCCTTTTAACTAAGCTTAACAGTGCATTTCCCTAAAAGAAATAAAAGAATCCGAAAATTTCTTCGTAAAAATCAATACACTGTATGCTCACTTCAGCTGAGGCTTCATTTTGCTACAGTTTTTCAAGCTGCACACATACAGTTTAGGAAGAAATAGTTTTCCTATTCATTATGCATTTTTTAACAGTATCCTCCCCCGACCTGTGAGGAAAAAGTTAAAAAATGAAGAAGAGTTTCTTGAACTGACATCCATAATCTCTGTCCAAAAAATGTTGGTCAGCTGACACAACATCTATTTCATCTAGACAGTACATTTTTTAAAAAACTTTTTTTTTTCCTTTTGAGTTCTTTTTAACTATGAATTCACATGCTGTGAAATGAAATGCCATTCCAAAACATGGTATTTGTCAGCTATAAAATGTTTCAAACATTTCCTTTGAACAAGAATTTAATGAATATACACTTTTCCTAAAGGGCTTTTTCTTTGACAAGCCAAAGTTGATTAAGAAGTTCCACATTTAATGTTTTGCTCCTTATTGAAAAGTTCTGTACTGCATGAGTGTTCCTGAGAATGCATGCTGCCATTACTAAATATTTTTATTACAACAGTGCTGGATGTTGTACAAATAAGATTAGGAGTCAGTTTCTGCTCCGTTGTTTGCAGTCTAGAATGGGATTATCTCTGGAGTAAGACACATTTAACCTGTAAAAATCAACACAGAAGGTGCAGAAACAGGTCCAACACCTCATTTTGTCTTTACTGAAACTCACTTCCTAAGATAAAGGATATAAATCTTTTTTTTTTTTTTAATTTAAATTTAATTTAAATTTTATTTTATTTTTTATTTCTGGAATATATTTAAAAGACCATGTATTTAATTTGATAAATACAAGTTATGTTATTGGTTATTTTTATGCTGTAACATGAAGACAAAGACAGTATAGCTAAAAGATGACTTTCTTCTCTTAATGGCCAATTTTTCACTCTTCTAACTCATCGCTACATTATCATATCATAGGGCATCCATAAATATGAAGAGGCCACATGTTTTGTAGATTAAAGAATGACACATGGACTTTGGCAAGATCCACATTCCTGCACCTGTTATGTCAAGTAATTTATTTATTTCAGAGGCTATAAAGCACTCCTGCATTCATTTTATATCTGCTACTGGTAGTTGCAAGTTCAAGACATCAAGCAAACGGTATGATTTCCTTTACATTTCTGTATTACATACATTTATGGGACACCTAGTGAGAGTTTGGACCTGGGAATGGACAATGAGAACTCACGAACCTTCCCTCAAACACCTTGGGAAACTCCGAGTCATCTTTTGCCCTACTATGAATTTGACATATAAATGAAGTTGTAACGAAATACTCCTAGAAACCTACCACTGCATGGTTTTCGTGCTATTCATTCTTTCTTTGGTGCTTGTTTGAAAAGGTATCCATGTGGACCCTTGTTCATCAAGGACCTGGAGATGGTTTGAGGCTGTAGAGATTTAAGGTCTGGAGCCTTAAATTGTTTTACTGATTTTATTCTGTGTAGCTTTTATGTATTTATTTATTTGGTGTTATGTAGGAATGCCAGTATTTACAACTTACTGGCTATAAAGAGAAAACGAACAGAATAACGATCTTCAACACCCAACCAAACCCACTGGTTAGAAAATGGAATCTCTTCAATGGATTGCTTCTGGACTTGTTTCTTACTTAGAATGATATTTAATCCCTGAAAGGTTTCTCTCTTTACAGTACAGCTTGGATTTGTAACTACTTTGGGAGGTTCGGAAGAGAGGAGTTACCTCAGCTCAGAAAGACTTAGTGATATGTGATTCAATTTGAGTGTCTTGTAAGACTGATAGCAGAATGATATCACAATAGCACCAAGGACAATAGCTTAACGTGAATTTCAGGGGACTGTGTCTTACAAATAATTTCATGTATTAATGGGTATTTTCCAGTTGATATGCTCTTTCTCAGGGGTCTGAACGTACAACAATTCTTCTAGTGGTACCGCTTGCGGCTCAGGATAGTGCTGTCCTGGATACTTGGAGGTACAGATGTGCAACTGCATGAATAGACAAGGTGAACTCATGACTTTAGTAGCTCTGGCCAAGGTTCTGATATGCTGGGTAACAACTTATACGACAAGTAAGCCTACAGAAGTCAGTATGAATAATGGTTTCAAAACATAGCTTTGAGTTAAAAAGGGTTGTTCTAATCCAACCACAGGGTACATTTAGAAGTCTCTCGACACGATGCAACTCCAAAACTCAAATCACAAGAGCTTACTTGAGTCCGTGAACAACACTAGCATTGACATGTGAAACAGATATGGTGGCTTGCCTGTAGCCTGTGGAATAAGAGGTCGGATCCTGCAGCCCAATTGGGTGCTGCCCAGGACTTGAAAGTTGTTTTGGTCACATAAGTCCTAGGGTCAAGATGATGCCAACCTGAGCACTAATATCAGAATGACCTCCCTTAAACAAATGTAAGCTGGTTAGGATTTTCACAGAAAAGTGATGGTGGTGGTGGCTAGTTGCTTTCTTTGCATAGAATTATGTAGATTCCTTGTAACTTTCACAGTAGTTTGTTAATCTGTGGTGAACAGTCAAGGCTTTATTCAACAGACAAACTTCATTAATTACTCATGAGAAAACCAAAACACATCATGGCATAATTTTGGTGCCTGTAGGCCAGGCTTTTTTGCTACACTACATACTTTATTATAAGCCATATTCCTCACTGAGCCAAAACAGATTTGAACTGTGTCTTACAGACAATGCAGTAGACGAACCTAGCTTTGAAAGACAGAATTTACCTAGAGATATTTCCCATGTAGCACAATATTTAACCTCTCTATTAGGGACTGAATGCTGCTGAAAATGCTTAATAATACAAGTTAAGGTTTGCATTATTGGCCTTAAAACCAGTCAGTGAACATAGGCCCAAGAAAGCTACTTCATATAGGGCAGGAAAAGAGAGAAACTAACACCACTTCAAAGGCACAAAAGTGAATGACTACAAAGAAACTAAAAGCAGTATCTTCAGTGTTACCATACAAAATCACAAGTATTAATGAGCTCATAGTACCTTTGCATGGTAGAGATGGGCTAGTATCCCTGATTGCAGAGAGCAGAACTGAGTGAGACCCACGGAACAAGCAATACATTTCCATGGATGTGAATGGTACCTGAGGACTTCAAATCTATCTGTATTTTTGAGGTCTATTCCTCCCCCATAAAGTATTTACTGTGAGTTCAAAAAGGGTTTCTAAGCAGAGGCTGCAGAAGTTCCAGCCCTAAACCTCCACCAAACCACCTTGAAGAGTATTGGCAGCACAAAAGCACAAATCTAAGTAACTAAGGCTCTTCAGGAGGCTAGAACTTGCCTAAAGTTAGCAAAGTAAATCCTGTATGAGGTGTTAATATTCCCTTCCCTCACCACAAAGCCCTTTGAGGAATTTCAACATTGTGACATTTTCAAATTACCAAACTGAAATACTTTACATGTTAGTAAAATGCACTGTGCCGACCATGTTTTAACAAAGATCATTTATCACCTCTGGAAAGTTGCTGAGTAAATCCTTTTGACTTTGTGCTATCCCATTCATCCTTGTTTCAAATAATGTAATTCTAACATTGTATTGATATTCTTTTAGATTTTTTTCCCCTTCTTTTCCATTTAGAACTGGTTTCTACATACATTTGATGCAACTAAGTTTTATTATTTGTCTCCTTATGGAAGAATGCAGAAGACGTGCTCAGCTATATTGATCTCTGTGGAAATGTGGATGAGGTAGATAATGTGAAACCTTTTTGTCATTACTAACAGTTATATAGGTTGTGGAAACTTTCAGTGTTTGGCTGACTAGATAAGTTGATGCACTCACATTTATTTGATTGGAAAAGTATGGGGAGTAAACTGTGTCACCCCAGTTTCTGTAATGGAATTGATCTTTTGTGTATTAACACTTTTCTATTACAGGAAAGGAATTGATGATTATGAGAGTAGAAACACCCATTTCTTTCTGCTAGACTATCTGGGAGACCGGTCTTAAAGAGAAGGGAAGAAACCTAAACCAATCTTTTTGGACTTCAGCAAGGCTTTTGACATGGCTTCCCAGAGGATCCTACTGGACAAAATGTCCAGCATACAACTTAAAACCATCATACGGTGGGTGAGCAATTGGCTGACGGGCAGGGCTCAAAGGGTTGTGGTTAATGGGGCCACATCTGGTTGGCGGATGTTCACTAGTGGGGTCACTCAAGGCTCCATTTTAGGGCCAGTCCTCTTCAATGTCTTTATAAATGATTTGGATGTAGGACTAGAAGGTGTTTTGAGCAAATTTGCCGACACCAAACTTGGAGGAGTTGTGGACTCAGATGAGGGTGGAAAGGCCTTGCAGAAAGATCTGAACAGACTGGAGAGCTGGGCAATCAGCAACCACATGAAGTTTAACAAAAGCAAGTGGCGGGTCCTGCACCTGGGACAGGGCAACCCTGGCTATACGTACAGACTGGGCGATGAGACGCTGGGGAGCAGCCTCGCAGAGAGGGATCTGGGGGTTGTGGTTGACAGCAAGTTGAATATGAGCCAGCAGTGTGCCCTGGCAGCCAGGAAGGCCAACCGTATCCTGGGATGCATCAAGCATGGCATTGCTAGTTGGTCAAGGGAGGTGATTGTCCCGCTTACTCTGCGCTGGTGCGGCCTCACCTCGAGTACTGTGTGCAGTTCTGGGCACCACAGTACAAAAAGGACATTAAACTGTTGGAGAATGTCCAGAGGAGGGCGACGAAGATGGTGAAGAGCCTAGAGGGGAAGACATATGAGGAGCGGCTGAGGGCACTGAGCCTGTTCAGCCTGGAGAAGAGGAGGCTGAGGGGGGACCTCATCGCGGTCTACAACTTCCTCGCGAAGGGGAGTGGAGAGGCAGGTGACTGTAAACACCAGTGATAGGACCCGCGGGAATGGTGTTAAACTGAGGCAGGGGAAGTTTAGGCTGGACATCAGGAAGAGGTTCTTCACTGAGAGGGTGGTCACACACTGGAACAGGCTCCCAAGGGACGTAGTGACTGCACCAAGCCTGTCTGAATTTAAGAAGCGATTGGACTGTGCACTTAGTCACATGGTCTAAACTTTGGGCAGACCTGTGTGGTGCCAAGAGTTGGACTAGATGATCCTTATGGGTCCCTTCCAACTCGGGATATTCTATGATTCTATTCTATGATTCTAAACAAGTTAAGAGGGGACAACGATAGCGCACAAGACAAAGTGCTGAACATTTCCACATACAACCTTCAGAAACTGAAGGAGAAAAATATTACTGCTCTTGATTTTATTAGCTCCCTGCATCTCTCCCATCTGTGGCAGACCTATCCCCTGCTTTCCATGGTTTGGGGGAGGTACAAGTGGCAGGTACTTGTTAGGTTTCAGTTCAGATGCAGAAGCAAAGACTGGTTCTTAGCTTGCCTCTGCTAGCTGGAATACCAGGTGGAAAGTTATTAATGTTTATACACAACTTGTATAAGTGTTTGCCTAAAAGGTGAATGAGTAAAAACTGAATGAGGCCCTTTCCGGTGGAAAACAATCACTTAAATGATTTTTATTTTTTATTTTTTTTGCATTCCAGTTCCTCTCTAATTGCTCAACATCTCAGCTCAGCCACTTTCTCTGAGTTTCCAGAATGCATTCAACATCTGCTTGACTGCAGACACTGAGACACATACATACAGACCTCTGCAAGCAAGTCCAAACCCTGGAGTCTTAATTCTGGATCTAGGCTGTACTGCCTCTGGTCATAAAGATATCTTTCACTCCTCTCTCATCACTCCCTCCCTCCCCACGTATGTTACTGCTTTCTTGTCTGAGCCCATTCAACCCTCTGCTTTGGGGAGACAGGGAATAATCAAATTAAGAGATTTTTCTTTTTCAAAATGTACTTTTTTGTTGATTTGATTTACAGTATGAGCACAAAGAGCAGCTGGATTGGCTTCAGTGAGGCAGAAGTATCTTGGCAGTTGGGAACAGGGATCATTTAAAATACCATTGCTGTGACAATGTAGTTAATTCGTGACATAGGATTACTGCTGTATCCAGTCAGTGTAGGTAAAAAGCAGAAAGACAATATTGCCACCGCCTTCACCTGTTGGCTTTGAGGACCAGCTCTAACTAGAATCCAGCTGTCAGAGACAGCCTTTCAGCAGAGAGCAGACAAAAGCAAAGTTGCATCCACAGTCCTACCTGGCAGACTTTACAGTTGAGACCCAGCAAACCATTATTACTGGACAAAGCTCTCCTTCTTGTGAATATATGGGTATAGGACTGATATGCTAGGTCTTGGCATAGTGCCTTTTCAGCCATAATCTCCCTTCTTGCTCTCCTGCACCCTTAAATGCATTTACTTTAATGGTTTCTCTCATTTTTTCTTTCACCTCAGTCCTACAAGCTGGTGAGCTGGCACAAGAGATGTTGTCATGAGATTTATTAGCCCTTTTTTTTTTTTTTTTAACATCAGCTTTCCATGTGTATTAAAATACAAATCCATTAGGTTCACATCCATATGTTCAATCTTCTTTCCAGGTTGGTTCCTGACTGACCCACAATACAATTCCTGATAATGATTGGCATAAAGCTTGTCTAATCACAATAACTCCTGCACAGACTATAGGCTCTGTCCTGTCCTTCGTGACCCATTACGCATTTCAGCTTTACATATAAGTTTAGACTAGCACTTTTTTAATCTATTCTTATTTTAAACTAAACAAATCTCTGCCATGATTGTTAAAATTGGAAGATATAAACACACAAGATGTCAGGTAAAATTTAAAATGGACAGGTTGTGCAAATAGGCAAGGTAATGCACGGTAGACAAGAGACACAGCTCAGAAAACCTGGCATAGAGGCACTGCCTTTAATTAGCTGTACCAATTTATGTTGTCCAAGAATATGGCCTGATTCTTAAGAAAATGTTTTGGATGTGTTAGAAAAATTGGGTGTATAAATTATAGCTGCCCTTATGACACGTTAACTTGAACGACCAGTACTTTATTCAGTCAACTACAATAGGTCTCACTGTCCTTGGCAGAATTACAGAGGTAATATTTTTTAACATGGATGAGCAGCTCTTGAACAATTTCTCCAATGTATTAGGCATGAACAAGCTTTTCTTCAACATCAGGTGTGCATGTCTTCTTTTTGCATTCATTTTTCTTCAACACACATATTTATTGTGGCCATTACAGGGAGGGAAACTTCCCTTCCAATAAATGTTTGTCTCCTCCTCCATCCCTTTTATAGGAACACCACAAACGGATGGAATGATCTTGTTTCATATGCCTGTCTTATTTTATTTATATAATCAAAGAAAATATTAACTATTGTTAAAGTATATTGCTATGAATTCCTTGTAGCTCACAAATGAAGTTGCAGGCAAAAATGAAGACAGGCTAAAATAGATACTCCACTAAAAACTTGATTTTGCAGACTCCTATTGACAAGAAACCTCACTAGTTTAAAGGGAGCTTATAGTATTCACAGAATTGCAAGCTGAGCTAAAACACAAAAGTAGAAAAAGTTTGGGGGCCTTGAAATATCCTCTACTGACAGCTGGACATAAAGGATTTGTAAACTGATGGATTAAGATGTAAGTATCTTCCCTCTGTACTCTGCTCTGGTGAAGCCGCACCTTGAGTACTGTGTTCAGTTTTAGGTCCCTCACTACAAGAAGGACATCAAGGGCCTGGAGCATGTCCAGAGAAGGGCTATGAAGCTGGTGAAGGGCCTGGAACACAAGTCCTGTGAGGAGCACCTGAGGGAACTGGGGTTTTTTGGTCTGGAGTCATTAATCTTTAATGCTAAGGATTTCTAAGGATTTCAACTTTTTATTGTCAATCTATTGACAAAGCAGTGTTCCCCCCTGCCCCCTACCCCCCACCCTCCAAAAAAAAAAATAAAATATATATATTTAGAATGTATTACCTTGTAGTCATATCTTTTCCTTAGGTGAAGTACTGGTTCCTTTTACAGAAGAGCTTACCAAAGCTTTACAGAAAAAAAAAAAAAGGTGCATCCTTAAGTGGAAATATATATTTATACCACATACATCCTGAATAAAATTGTATTTTTTAATTTTATTTCTTTTACCTCCTTCAAAGAAAAAGGTAGTTTGAACTTAATCCTGCTGTTTTTTCTGAAGTTCAGAAATAAAATCTAGCAATATAAGACATAAAGAAAGACTTTGCTAGCCTACTCAAAGTAGCATATTGAAAGAAAATGCCTTCATTTGCTTGACTAAATTCTTATTTTAATTATTTGAGACTCCAAACTTCCTTTTCCTTTAAGTGGTATTCCTTAAAGTATGTCTTCTCAGCTCAAGTGTCAGATCAATTAATTTTTTCTCTCTTTGTTTGCTCTAGAGGAGACTTCTTTTATTACAAGAAAAGAAAAAAAAGTACATATGTGATAGTAACTTTAATTATTGAAGGTTTTTGACACCACCGATGAAAACGCTTCCTACAAAGTCAGCTTTGAGCATAGCCAGTGACAATACTGTGAAGGTCAGTGTTCAGATTAACTTGCTCACTGTAAAAACATATGGCACATTTTTGTACTAATAGAAACAGTAGTGTGTGAACTGATTAAAAAAGTGAAAAACATATCCAGAATAATTAGAAGCCTCTGACACTAAGCAACTAAACAAGCTTCCTTGGGAAACAGAAACTTAAAACTGATGTCCTTGTCTGTTTTGTCTAATCTAAGGTGGCTTTGATTCCAAGAAACATTTTTTTTAAATTAAGTTCCTTCTGAGACATTTGCCTGGCAGAACTCATATCGATGGAAATAGAACCTTGGTATCTTCCGTAATATTAAGCACATTACACACCAGCATCCTGATTTTTCTCCCCTCTCAGGATGTAAATCAGGGAACCTTCATGGAAATCAACAAGAATTAGGCCCAAGAGCTTTCGGTGGATGACGGAATTAATTTTTGGCTGGCAGACTCTTATGAAAACTGATTTGTATTTTTCACAAATCAGCTTAATGACAAGTAAGCCTTCATACACCAGACATTGGATTGGATGGGGAACTGGGCAGTTCTTCGCACCAGAGAAAAAGAAAAATATGCTTTGATATTGTGGGCATCATGTATGTACTCAAGGCTGATAAAGATGATGAGTAAAAATAAGCATAATACTTTCCTAAGACAGCTGACAATATATTGAAAGGAACAGAAGTTTTGGAGAAGAAATTAAATACTCTTGGGGAATAAAATCTCCCTTCCCAGTTTTATACATATTATACACACACACACACACATATATATATATATAAATAAAAAGAGTGAAAATGGAGTGTTAGATGACGAAAGAGAAGTCAATGGATAATCTTTGAAAGAGAGATTCTGGAAACCATTTACTGAAAAACAGAGAAAACTTTTTTAAGAGAATCCTTCTCCTTCCTCCATTTGTCCTCTGCCTTCCAATCAGGTCTTTTGAAAGACGACTGTTCTGGATAAAACATAGTTGCTCAAATGTTTCCCTTCAAGATGAAAACCCAAACTAGGTTACACTAAATAAATAAAATCCATCCATTAGTTGTCTAAAATCAAAACAAAATGAAATAACAGGAATCTAGACATTATTTTTAATAAAAAATTCATCAGAAAAAAAAAAGATGTCTTATATCTTGGTAACTTGTCATACATCTAGTTGATGACATGGAACAGAATGCTGTGGGATGAAGCCTCATATTTTACATGTCTAGGTTACTCAGCACAGTTTACTATTATGTGGCCAAAAACATAGCATAAGGAACAAATACCATCTGAGGATGAAAAAAAAAAAAACAACTCTCCCTTAAGCAGTAATAATTGGATTTGGGGCTCTCTCCAGCATGAATCAGCATTTATGGCATCTGGCCCATGGACCAGATGCTGCAGGACTTTGGAGGAGTTTGAAATTGTCCAGTTAATGGCAGCAAATGGTTGTTAAGGGAAGAACTAAGACAGAGATAGGGGTGAAAGGCAATGCTTTCACCAAAGTCCACTTCACACTGTGAAGGGCTGGTGGGATCTAAGCCATCATTTGCATTGTTTGAAATGGATGGAGATAACACTTCTCCTCTGGAGAGTTTGTGGGTGGGTGGGTGAATAAAAAATCAAGTACTTGCCTAATTTTTCATTTATGTAAAGAAAAGCAACTCGTCTTTGATTTAACATAATATGGTTGAATTAATTATTTCAAGAAGTGGAAGGATATATTACCTCCTACGCTGTATTAGCTCCCGTAAACAGGTCATCCACTATTTGAACCACCTCACCATTTCAAGAAATTCTACATTTTTCTACAGCTGTAGGACAGCTTGGCATACTAATTCTGCCATGTGGCAAACTAAGAGAGTCCAAAATGCCACAGAATATTTTGTTCCATGAGAAAAAGTAAGAAAGACATGGTAAAAAAAAATAAAATAATAATTTCACAATCCATATCATTCCTTCCAATAACTTAAAATTTTTTTCAAGTCTTCAGTGAATTCTGTACCTTTAGGAGAGCTCAGGTCTGGTGAATTAATACTTTGTAACACTGTATGATTGTGTGAAGACTTTCAAAACCCTTGTGAAAGCTGCAAACAAACAGTAGAGTTACTGGTGTCTTTGTTGATGACATCTGTATTTTAAAGAACATTAACATTTACATCAGACCAACAAAGATGTCCAACAACAAAGAATAGGTGATAATGATATAGAATAAGTGAGAAACATTAGGGAACAGAAAACTGCTGTAGAGGAGTTGAGAAATACAGTATCCAATATATCATAACCAACAAAGTTAAACTAACGAGATTTAGTAATCAACAGCTTCTCAGTGACACTTCTTATTTTGCCTGCTATATAGAGGACAAGTACAAGACCTTATTTCAGTTCCGTCTTTCCTTTACTTCTGGATTTGTGGATTCATTTGATCAGTCTGTCGCTGTTATGGTGAGCAGCACTACTCTGGAAATTTTCTAGCAAAATGCTGTTCATTTTGAACTGGAAAGTGAGATGCTACCACAGTCAGAAATGTTCATGGTGTTCTACAAACATTACAGCTAACATTTTAACTGGAAAAGATTTAAAGTTCCCAAATGGCTGAGGAGGGAATGAACATTCCTCTTTCTCCTTCAGCTGTAGCTTTGCTATTTAGTCACCACTCACAGTTTACGTACCGTGTATTTTCTGGAACGTAACAGACCCTGCTCAGGTCTCTTGGCTAAAATGGTTGAGTGCCATAACTACCGATTATTAGCCCAGCCAATCTATGGCGTGTATATATATATATATATGTTGTTGTAATAAATATTTCAACAGACAAATATGTAAGATCGAAGAGACACTTTCAGCAGCCTGCGCAAAAAAAAAAAAAAAAAAGCCATTTACATACACATACATATGTACATACTTATATAACAGAACAGCTCTGAAAAATCAAATGGAGAGAAACTCCAGAACAGCTAGAAGTACCTGTAGCTAGAGCACCACCTAACACTACAGCAGGGCATCCCCATGGGTTTTCCCTCATCTTAATCCACGCGAAGAGCAATGCAAGAGGATGACGAATCACAGGATCAGCAAGAAGATAGGGTAGTACATAAAGACATAAAACAGCTGGACGCAGAACCCAATGGTTGGACAAAGTCTGCCTGCTGGGTTAAAAAGGAGGAGGAATGGGATACAGGGAAGGAGAAAATCTCCTGCAGCTTGGAAATAGAGCTCTGTCTCCACACCAATGGGGTGTTCAGCAGTTTGTCAGTACTAACAGCCCAACTGCTTTTTCTTCAGGTCTGTGCATTAATAATGAGAAGTTAAAGGTTTTATTAAGTGCCTAAATAATTTGGTTGCAGAAATTAAGTGGAATTAACAGTCATCACTTGGCATTTAAAATCATTCGGCAATTAAAAGACATCACTCATGCATTTTCAAAGTTCCCTCCTTAAATGAAAAGAAAAAAAAATTAATCTTCAGGGGAAGCTTTATAATCTTATTTTAATTTTTCTTGAATAAATCTTGTCTGGAACAGCTTTCAGAAAGAGATGACTTACCAGTTATGATTTAATCAACAGCTATTTGAAATGAATATTTCAAAACTTCCCATTCTACATGCAACATGAATATCTCAGGAGAAAAAAGCATGGAATCCTCTGAAATTATGAAAATTTGAACACAGTCCGTATTTTTAAATGTCATATTATAATTTGCTCTGTGCTGACCCATTTGCTACGGTACCATTGGCCAATAATCACTTTGCAGACTCCGCTAACAGACACAGCCTGTGATGGAAGCTGGGAGAGGGAAGAAAAGGCATGTTTAAACACTAGAGTATCAGCTCCTGTTGGGGTTTATACAGCCCAAAAGTAAAGGATTAGAAAACTTATAAAAAATGAATGGATGGGAAGAAATAGATGCAAAAAGAGCCAGGACTACAAAAGAGCCCATGGATGAGAACAGCTCAACACGCATTTGATGAGTGCTGGTGGAGGAAGGCGGCAGTAAGACATCACCCAGAGCAAGGGCAGCTCTCCGTGCTCAGGGACACAGCACAGAGAGGCAGCAAAGGGACCCATCATAGCAGAGCCAATGGAATCGGACGCAAAAATATCATAGAATGAGGGTTTTTTTTTGTTTGTTTGTTTGTTTTTGAAGTTTATGTGAATGCATTGCAGGATAAAGCTGGATTCTTTGGTTACAATTTTCCCCTCTGTCCTTGCCCTAGACAAGTTTTTCATTAATTGGCTGCCTGCAGGACTGACTTTGGAAATAGATGCCCCCCCAGTATCTACGAACCTTACTCAAAAGGAAACATCACTCATCATTGCCTTTCTCTCCTGTAAGAAATGCAAGACATTGGAACAGATACACAGATGATGCTCATTCACCCCAATTTCTTTTTTAAATTATTATGATTTTTTTTATACCCTCTATTCATCGCTAACTTAAATTTGAAGAACATGGTTGGTAATTTCTACTAGGAATGTTTCCATATATTTTATTCACTGTTTTGGCCTTTGACTATTCAAAGAATGTACTGGGATCCTCTCTATATTTGAATTAATATGTTTCTCTGTTCAGCATGAAATGCTGCTTTCTTGCTTATCTCTATAAAGAGAAGCTGGAATTATCTTTCCTTGTCTTATCTCACAGTGGTGACACAAACTGTTCCTACCCAGTAACAAGACCAGAACGTACAAACAAGTTTTATTTTTAAAAATGCTTTTACTACCTACATGGGAACTTGAGAAGGAAACTGGTAAAAATAATCCATCCTGGTGAAAATTTGACTAAATATTTAATAAATTCAAAATAATTTAATTAGATTTCTTAATTAAAATTAACCTTGAGAAACCAGAAAAGCTCAGCTTACTTTTTACCAGACAGTGTGATATTTAAATTGTTAGCAAGAGACAATACTACCAGGAAAACTACAATTCAGTCATTCAGTCCACTTTCAAAACAGACTCTAGATTTCCCTCAAAGTTGTACCAGTTGTACATTTTCGTAAGATTTTGTTTTTTGCTAACTGTTCTTAAAAAGAGACTGAAAACAGAGGTGTGAAGTGTTGGTAACTCTTTTTGCTCCTTGCTTAGAGACTCACAGGATGACTACAACTGTACAGAGTCACATCATTAGGTCACCACAAAATTTTAAGAAAAGTGTAGCAGTTCCCCTCCTCCTCTCTCTATTTCCCCCATCCTCCCACTCCCGAAGCAGCACACCACTAATTGCACTTGCCACTTACTGATTTTACTTTAAGTCTTGTCTAGAGAATTGTCATTTATAGTCTGCAATTTAAGACTGTTATTCCCTTTGCAAAAGAATCAACTATATTGAACGGGAAAACCCACCCTATAACTATTTATTAATATAGTTTTAAAGGAATTCTCAGATTTTTGTTGCTAACTGCTCACTTGGGTTGAAATGTGATGCACTTGTTGGCAGTGTTGCCCCAGAGGGACTGCAGTGAGACAGACTTACTCAAGCTTCACTTGAACACAGAAATGAAAATCAATAAACAATTTGAACTTCTCAGAAGAGAATTTTTCTCCTCTAATGAATATACAAGCTTGGTTACAGCTTAATTTAAAGATTGAATTTAGTGTGTGTTTTTTCCCTGCACCAGGAGCATGACAAACACAAGCTTCAAGTGACATGTCCCAAAGGGAGACTTATTGTATAAAAAAAAAAAAAAAAAGGCAATGAACAAAAAAATCCCCAGCCCCGTGACAGCGAGCTGCTCTAAGAACATGGAAACTCACAGGCAATTGCAAAATAGATCTGCTCTGTAGGTGGCTGCACAACCTCCTGAACTTTTAGTTTCTGGTGGGGCAAGTTTTTCAAAGCATATATTTTTGCGTGTTTTTATAAGACTGTAGATAGAGTCAGATGATAGTGTAGATGTGCAGTTGTAAACTCTGTAGTAACTGCAAGATGTCTGAATGCAGGATAAATGTATTTGTGTTTTGTAATCTCGTTTCTCAAAAACACAATCTTATGTGTTTATGTCTTTTGCTTTCAGTATTGGAGCATGTTAATAATGTCATTTCTGTAGCGATGAATTCATTAAACAAAGAAAAATGACTGTAGAATCACTGTTTCCAAAATAAGATTCACTTGCAACAATCCTGGTAAACCTCTTTTGCTATCTGATGGTGCATCCTGGCAAAGCCATCAGCTGAAATGCGCGAAAGTAATTTGTACAACATTTTATTCTTTGGCTCATCAAGAAATAGACTTGAATTGGAAACTTTGATCTCTTCTGTGCAAAACGGAAACCAGATAAACCAGCTTTTATATAAAAGTGCAAAACAGATAAGTCACATAATAAAACAAGGTTTATTTCAAAAACAGTCCTAGAAATACTGTGTTCTGAAAAAAAGGAAGTGGGAATGTAAATGTAATGAAATTACTAAACTGGTAGAAATCTGTACTTTCAGGTACCTAGGCCCAATTTCTGAACATCCTTAGGATACATCCTAAGGTTGTTTACCATTGTAAAGGAAATGCAGGAGTCTCAATTCGTTGTACAGGATAAAAAGCTGGATCAACATGCACTGCTGCATCCTTTGCTAAAAGAATTCTTGTCATCAACTGTTAACCTTACATACAGTTGAGAACGAATTTGATTCTTTCTGTAGCATGCTATCAACATGGATAATAGGTAGCTTGGTTGTTCCAAACCAAACCAGTTAGAGGCCCTCTTTTTTTTTTTTCTGTAAAGAAAATCCTAGATGTCTTCCGCCTCTGAACTCTTTTTCATGTTTGTAATCTTTACACCCCACTCAGAGGGATCTCTAAAGCTTTTCATTTAAACTACAATTATTCTTTTGTCTACTGGGAACCCAGTGCAAAGATGATGTCCTGTGTGCAAGAAGCAAGCAAGCTGAATATTAATTAATGAATACTACTTAATATGCAGAAGAAGAGGAGCAACAATCAGTCGTGAGCCCTACATATTAACTGGTAGATCATTGTTATTCTGGGAGGCATCATAAGGCCAAATGCAGGTTACAACTAGTTTAGAAAATCTCCTTAATTAAGAAACATGAAAGTTTAAGTCTCTCATTATAAATATCTTATTGTGACTATAAAAGACATCATTAAATGGTGTGATAGTATAGCACTTTTAATACATTCTGAGGTGATGAATTGGACTCAAGCTATTAATTTGTTTGGAGTGGGATTCAATAAACATTGAAAACACTGAGTTTTCACTGTTTTCTGCTAGGACGCAAGGAAACCAGGTTTCCTTTTTTTTTTAAAGACTTAGGAATGCATAAACAAACAAAACTCTACAAAACACCTCTCCCCAGGTAGGTGAGTCAGGAGTTTCACACAAGCAGGAGAGTCACTCATCTACTCTTCTCTTTCTCTGTTTCTTGCCATTATTATCAGTAAGCAGCATGGAAGAACAGAGTAGAATATGCATGCTGTTGTCCAATAGTTTTTGCTTTGCTAAATTATCTGAGGCAAAAGATACAGCATTCCCATCAGCAAGTCTCAGGGCACGCTGGTAAGGGAAACTGGCCTCCTTGTTCCCATTTATCAGATTGGAAAACAAATCCGTAATAACAAGAGCTGTGATCTAAAGCTGTTTGTGAAGCCAGCAGCAGATGAAAATGAGTATGGCTTTCCAGACAGAGTTTCTATACTCATTAATATTACTTTCCCCTCCAATGAATTAAAAAACAAACAAACAAACAAAAAAACCAACAAAAAACAATAAATGAAACTTATGAATATTAAAGTCACAGCAAGAATATATTTATAAGATTCCTACATCAGATGAATAGTAGGACTGTCAGAGGATCTATAGTTTGTTACTGCATGGAACCCCCCAACAATTAAAACTAAACCCAGCCAGTGCATTGTAATGAAAAGAACATAATTCATTTTAAGATCTGTTGCTTCCCAATATGCCTGACTGCAAGAAAGACAGAAGCTACAATCAAATTCATTTCTCAACTGTCTTTAAGGTTAACAATTGATGATGAGAGTTCCTTTAGCAAAGGACGCAGCAGTGCATGTTGTTCAGCTTCTTACCCTGTACACTGAATTGAGACTCCTGCATTTGCTGTACAATGGTAAACACCACAAAGTATTTTTTTCTGCTATGTTACATAAAAATACCTTTCTGCTTGCTGATAGTAAAATGTTTCTCTCCCAAATATAATGTTTTCTCTGAGTAATTATTTAAATAGCTTTTACAGAAACAATTTGGACAGGCAGATAAGATGTAGCAAAATCTTACAGGGATTTAATGATAAACCCTTTATTTTACAATAAGCTTTGTGAATGTGTTTTTATACACTATATATGGCAAAATTCTTTATGGTTTTAGAGAGTCTGGACAGTTTCAGTAACTTGAACTGAGAAATATGACCACTGACTTGGGACAGGTATGTCTGCATTTTGCTAATACTTCCTTCACTAGCCTGAAAACATGGTGATTCTTGTGGAACACTCTTAGCTTTACCTGTCTCAACACAGAGCAAAACAATGCCATGAAAACTGACTCAATTAAGGATTTTAGAGTTATTGCTTCTTATCAGTACCCAGTGTTGTTTACAAAGCATTCCCCATTCCTGGAGATCTTCAAGGCCTTGAAGAATCTGAATCAGATAGCCCCATTTTCTGTTTGTTTGCATAGCTACCCATCTGAATACTATTAGCCTGGTGCAATTATACCACTTGCTGGACTGGAAGCCAAATGATACAAAAAGCAAGACTGCGTATGTGTAGGAGAAGGGATGATGTTTACAACGAATGAAAAAGAAATGAGCCATAAGTTTCAAGAGACTCGTGCAGCAGCGCAAAATAAATTCTACTACAAGTAAATTCCTGTTGACATGAAGGGAGCTGAGCTTGGCCAAGAACACTTTAAAAGTCTCCCTGGTGATAGAAAAATCACCAGTTGGCACTGTTATGTATCGTCATAAAAGTCTGCATCTGTTCACAGTTCTCTGTTGGGTAGGAAAGTCTGTAGGGAAGAAAAGCTTGTGATGGGAAGGATCCTGCTTGAAGCTGACCTGTGCTGGCCCAGGCTGGAGCCTGGAAACTCAAGCCTTACAATGTTTTAAGTTCTCCTCATCCCTAGATGCATTATTGTATGGGTGGAGAGTGATCTTCAAAGACTATTTAAAATTCCACTTTTTTTTTTTTTAAAACCAATGTAATTCTTTTAAACAACAAAAAATCTAATCAATCAAGGTCACATAATAAATACAAATGTTATGCTAGCTAAAAAGTTAAACACTTTTTTCTAAATGAATTTGAAACCATTCTTCTGATTTTTTTTCCCTTAGAATATTATTTCATTTACAGTCTCCTTCAGAGCAGGGTTTTCATTCTACCTTCCATCTATTTATTTTTGTGTGTGCACGCGTTTTCATAATAGAAATATCAGGCCCCAAATACATCAGACCTTTTTATTCAGAGGTCTAAGAGCTTTCTCTGAAGATCTAGCATCCCAGAGCGGTCATATGCCTGTCTGGTGTCTTCATTTTCCTTGTCTTAAACTCAGTATCATACATTCTCCATACTCATGTGGACTATGCAGGTTGCCAGGATGCAGGGTATGTATAACTGGAAATAGCTTCTCTGAACTTCAAGGCACCACAAGCCATAGGCCATACCAATAACATTAGATTGCCTCTTCCTAATGGGAAAACCACCCTCTTTCTAGCTTTCCAAATTAATTAACGTCTGAATGTTCTTAATGACGTCAGTAGGCGAAGAATGAAGGTAGCTTGTTTATTCTGACACCATCTCAAATCCAGTGTGAGGTAAGGCTATGTATCACAAAGAAAATATCACCTCCCTTGCTTGGGAGAGATGCTTATAACTGAACAGGTCTCACAACTAACTAGGTTCTCATGGGCAGAAAAGGAACCAAAACCCAAAAGAGAACATACCAAGGAGCTACTGCAGCTCTGCATGTTTTGTTTTAATACTTTGCCTTAGAAACACCTGAAAGAACGCTATAAGGAGATGGAAGCCTTATCACTTGTGAAAGCCAAATATATGATATCTTTAAAGTACTGATGCATAACGCTTAAAAGTCATTTTTAAAGTCAAGAGCTTCCCTACTATATAGCCTGGGATCCATCATCTCCATCAATAGTTAATGTTTACCTGCTTTTTCTACACTTACATTTTCCCCTTTTCGGTGCTTGAGCTGCACAGTAGGTATCAGCACTTGATTAAAAGAGCATTGCCAAGAATTGTAATTTAGATACTTTGTGAAAGAATCATAATGCAGCCGATAACCTCAGTATTACAGGCAGCAGAGTAGCCTGAGGTTCACTCTTCTAATGGAAAGAGTTATATTCTATTTACTAGATAACCTTAATTTGCCATCTGAACTGAATTAATTCATTAGTTAAATCAGTGCTTAGCACCATTTGTTACCTTTAAGTAACATCACTGAAATTTAAATGAGAAGAATGTGTAAACAGTTAATAAGATGAGACAATAAGAGTCCCATGAAAGAAGTGATATATACTTTGCTACCTGATAAAGGGGGAGAGGGAAATCTTAGTCCTTTCTCAGCAGCTAATGGTCTCCATCCATGTTACATTTGTAAGATCTGCCTTTACTGTATTCTAGGTCTCTTCACCCTTCAAAACATTCTTGAGGACCAGAACCTCAGCTACAAGTAATAGAACAAGAAAAAAATAAGAGGAAAAAAATAAAGAAAAGGGAAGTGTGATGGTTTTTAATGTATATATTTCTAATTTGCCTGGGGGGTAGAGAGGGGAAAGGAGAGAGACAGAACTAAAAACATCCATGAAGGAATCATTAATTTCAAGAAAATTCTTTGCAGATTAATTTTAAATAAAATATCTCACATGCCCATATCCCATATTTACTTAGTAAGTAATCACTGAAATCCCTACATATTCATGCTAGTTATTGCAGAAATTAGACAGAATGCATAGAGAAAATTTCTGAGATACATTTAGGGTTTTCTTTTTCAATAAAATATACCACAAAGGGAATAAAGAAATTCTTTGCCCAAATTAATAGTGAATTATTTTGTCATGAGAATAGAAGTTTACATTCATTTAAATGAAAGCACATAAATTGTTCTTGACAAGAAAAACAAAGCTAGCCTTAGGCAGTATTTTCATTATAGAAAAAGGCACATGTCCATGAATATCTAGTATAATATTAACAAAACCTGTTCAATTAGCTATGCATGTGCCATTGTTATGAATATTTATTTGCATTGCAGCTGAGTAACACTGATACCTTTTTTTTTCAGCCTGTTTAGAGATAGAAAATGAAGTGAACATTACTGCTCTGCAGAGAGAGCTCAGCCATAAAGCAAACCCTAGACTGCCTTATGTTTTAATGTAAGACTTCTCCAGAAAGCTGTTGAGACACAATACTTCTTTCTGGAAGAATCTGCTTTACTAAAGTTTATTTAATTCTTTTTCACATTGCAAATCTACTTGAGGAATTACAATCCATTTAAAAGTGATTCTGATTCAATTGACACCCTAATCTTTTCTTTAAATAAAAGTTATTTGTGTAAAAACAACCTGATGCACGTTTTCTTTTTTCCTGAAGCTAATTCACTTGAATTGTGTGTGAATTATGTAGCGCACCTTTTTTTTCAAAAATATTGGAACAGATTCATTTTCTGGTAGAAAGCATTGTAAAATAGCAACTTTAAAGCAAAGCAAGCTTTATAGCTGTACATATACAGAAGTTATACTCATTTCTTAATAGGCTTAAGAATCATTTAGATGGTGAATTCAGTACGAATATTTATGATTAAGAATTGAGTGTAATTTATTTAGGTCTCCCATCACGAAGAAGGTATGAATATTAAGCATCTAAAATGAACTGCCTGTGAAAACCTGCAGACCAAAGGCCTCCTTTGGTGAAAATAGGTTCATGTGATTAAAAACGTTGTTCTATATATGTGTAATGGTATTAGCTGCAGAACTTGCTCTAGGATGAATTTCAGATCATGAATCATTAGAATATTACTCACTGTTAGAAACCAAAAAAGCAAAATTAATTGAATTAATTTGTCACTTATGATTGCAGACCTTTAACAAAATGCTCAAGAAATGATTACACTTGATCTATTAAATTTTTATTTGTCCTGGATCTGATACTAGTTTCCATTCTGCCACTCTAAGAATCTTCCTGAAAATTCACTAAGGTCAGTGGGAATCATTTTATGTTGTGGATAAATGCTGGTCACAAAACTATTCCAAGTCAATGATTCTCCACTAAGATATTTCTGAATGATCTGAATAAGAATCAGTTCTGTGAACTGTTTTAGAATCTCTCTCTGCTCTTCTCTAGTCTTTAAATAGGTATTAGTCATGTTATCTTCTCAGCAACACAATCCCATGGACTACAAGCACATACGTAGGAACTAGGTCATTCTTACTGTATGTTTTGAAAGATACAAAAATGGTGGCAAGAGAAATGCAGCACGAATATATGATGCAACTGTAATCCAGTAACCAAAGATAAAATACTGTTAGTTACACTTCAGACTGGTTTGAAGAAAGCAAACAGGCAAATGTAAAATAAGGAGAGTAACAGCTAAGTATATGGAAGAGGATTTTGCACTCACACAGACACTGTTGATTTCTAGGTGGGTTCTGCCTGGGCAAAGAGTTTACTTGACTCCCTTCCAGAACAAGGATTAACTTGAAAGTAAGATATTTTTTCTGCAGCTGATCATGCAGGCATATACAGCCCACCCTCCTTGATAACATGATACTTTGCTAAGTGGCACACTGAGAAAGAAAGTGAATAAAACTAGAATAAATAAAGTACCATAAAGAAAGACTTTGATAGTAATGTGTAATGAAGACAGCGAAAAAAGAATGTATTTCATCTGATGAGCTGGGTAAGGCCTAAATAAATAAATAAATGTGGATTTATGTGACATGATCTGGATAGCCTTCAAAATTAAAGTCTCAACAAATCACAGTTTTGGAGACTAGTGCCAAGAAGGATGCATGTTCAAACTTTTGTTATCATTTAGAACATGAGCTGCTTGCATCTTCCTTTGCATGTGTCATACCAAATGTGTAGCACTGCCATCACCAAAGCGATAGGAGTTGTTATCGTAAATGGTATACATTGTGTGCTGATGATGAAATAGAGAGAGACAAGCACCAGAGAAATTTTGCTGGTAATTTCTTTTGATGAGATACTTGCAACCATAAAAGCAAGATAAAGACAAGATAATAAATGATAGGGTTCTAGGAGAATTAAAAGAAAGAGACTTTTGGTTAAACTAGTCTTTTTTCTGTTTAATTCGGAACGTTACATCTACCCAGACAAATGATGGCATGGTAGCAAAGTGGTAATGATAGCTGTGAAGATGTGGCAGCACAGACCCGAGCATGAACTGTACAAACGCTCTGGGGACCTGGCACAGTGCTGCAGTTGCTGGCAAACAACGGATCTATGCCCAGTACATTTTTGCTGTTACCTTTACTAGCTAAATTAAAGATAGCATGTATATGTCCCACTGTATTATAATCAAGCAATCATTTGTCTGCACAGACACAGCATTTGGCTAGGTGCTCAGCACTTAGGCGATGGGCATCACACAATAAGATCAACAGATATATTCCAGTGACCAAAATCAGACTCAGGATACAAAGTTCGAAACAGATGAAACGTGAAGCACTGATGTAGACCCAAGAAGGGCGCAGGGCTAGTGGGGCTAGGCAAGCACCAGCCCATGGCACTATTCTTCCGAGGACCATGGTGACAGAGGAACTGGTAGCAATGAAGGAGCATTTAGTCTGAATCAGCAACAAGAGCTTTTCATATAAGGTTACAAAACTTGCCATTTGTGAAGAAAAAGCCTATAAAAAGGTGTTTATTTAGTGTGGGAAAGGTTTAAGACCCAATCAAAAAAAGGAGCTGAGCAGGCAAACCTCAAGCTTAACCTCAACCCTCTGCAGCTTGGAGCTCAGGGGATTTCTGAAGTCATTTTAATTTTATCTCATCTTGTCACTGTAGAGCAGCAACTGTGTTACCCAATGAAAAGAATGGGAAACAGGAAGGTTGGAAGAGCTTTTTGTTTATCTTCTAATTTCTCAAGCTATAAAATTCTATTAAATTTTATTTTTGCAACCCCTTAGCTGGAAAGACAAATTCTTGATTTGTTTGTAGTCTGCCTACAGACTCCTTCCCTGAGAAATAATCAGCTGCAAAATCCAGACAGCCATTTGCTTTTCCCGTGTTGTCTATCAGAACTTCAGGCATCTGCCTAGGAATTCATGTCAAGAAGAAAACTATTTCTCAGCGCACTAAAAGAGCGTAGGAAGAGATGATCCCACAGCAATTGAAATCGGTGGTATAGAAATTTGCAGAGCCCACAGGTTTTATATCTAAAAAGTGTTATTTAAATATTTTGCAACTAAAGTCTGAGGTAGCACCAGTTTTCTCTGAAGATGATGAAAAAGAGTTTTTCAAAAAGCGTTTTCTTCATTTCTTACTGTTGGTGGCTGAGGGTCCCTGTGACTCACCTTAGAAATTTCTTTTCTTATTGAGCACCTTGAACCTGTGCTTTCACTAGATATAACATGGTGAAAGCATCCTGAATCCTAAAACTCAGAGTAAGAGCAGACATGGGCATGGCAGCAACCAGACCGAACAGCTTCAACCACAGCTTTCTGGAAGCATTGAGAATAATTCAGCATCATCAAATGCAGTGCTTGTCTGAGAGAAAGTATGAAGGTAATGATCTGTGCAGCTTACAGTGAAAAAAAAAGTTTTTAGAGAAAGCAAATGCTGGGTAGAAAAATTAAGAGATGTTTATTATGCATGTAAAAATCAAACAGGACACAACAGAAATCTAACACACCAATCTGTTTTTTGGTATTCAGCTCTGACATGTGGAACCTTTAATCTGATTGAACTGGTACGGTAACTGTTTGTTTTTCCTGCGTAGGAATGCACATGTGTATATGATAGTACAATGGCAACACTCCAGGCTACTAAACGGAGCAACTACATTCAATAAGAAGCAAACAATGGCATTAAGCCTTCTATCATTTTTTCTATCAGACCAAAAGTAAAGTTTTCAGGAGAACTAAGTTAGGCACATAAGCATTAAAAGCCAATAAATATAACTTCAGTATTTTAAGTCCTTTTCTGTGGTTGCTTATGAGACTAAGCCACCCCAGAAGCTAAGGAAAGTCTCCCCTGTTGGATTATTCACTTTGCTTTTCTGCCTTTCATTATAATCCAGTATGTCGAGAGATGAGGGCTGGTTTGAACAGTTTTCTTTGTGAACCAGACCACTGGAATACTTTCCACATTTGATGCAAAAGAGAGAGAATTGCACAAGTAGCACCCACCACAAACAGCCTGCTTTTTCACAGGCCAGCAGAATCCTTCTCAGCCTGCTCATGTTACATTTTCTAGCATTTCTTCATGGCCTCAAGCTTGGTCATTCCACCTGGAAAACAAAAGACTTCCCAATCTTTGTGCAGTACTAAAATTGTGGCATGTATTTAGATCCTACTCAAGTAGAGTAAACAATAGCTTATAGGCTATATAAGATTGCTAGGAGCTACAACCTTCACCTTACGCTTAAACAGTAGGTAATCTGTTCCATGCTGCTCTGTCCCACCTTCATTTTTCCAAAGGAAAAGGAGAACAAATAAATATTTGGACTACCACAATAGCATTAATAAACATGAGAATGCAACAGCTAGTGTTATTCCGCAGAAATGAATGAATAAATAAATAGACTATAAGCACTTTATTCTTCTCACATAATTTCTTCTCAGTGACATTATTGAACAGACTGTTGAAAACAAACATCGTTAAATGAGAAAAGAAGAGCAGGAGCCTGTCTAATTCCCCACTGCAACATTTTCCAATGACGAATGCTCCCTAAATGGATTTAGCTTTTTGAAAAGAAGTCAGAGAGAAATTTGATGTGGCCCCCTGACCCCTGGTAAGCACATGTATCTTCACCTGTCACATAACACACTGGCACTTGCTTACTTTTCAGCAAAGACTATTGATTTTGCTTATTGGCTGCAGGCTAGTCCATAAAGAACAAATTACAAAGTCAGAGGTCTACAGTTAGCAATTGCTTGCATGATAACAGGGAACTCAGCACTATTCCCATAACACAGTATTAACATTCTCACAAATATGTGCGAACCTAAAACGTACACTTCTGCTATGAAGTTCTCTGTATTTTCAATGTTATACAGCACGTGAACTATGCACTACATCCCATATTCTTGCCAGTGATCTAAAACTACAGGGATTTTTTCCCCATTCCTAATCTGTGCCTGTAGTTAAAAAAATTTCTTTACAAAGAAGTGTGTGAGATAGAGAGAAAGGATTAAGCAATGGTTGCATTCTACTATTATAAAAGGTAGAAGGTTTGACACAACCTAATGTTAATTAGAAATGTCTTTGCAGCCAAATTTTAGGAAAGAAAAGCCAACATAGCGATAGAAATGTATGGCTGAGCTACTTCTTGGAAGTTATAATAAAGTTTAGCTTTGCCCCTTTCTTAATAGATGACTTTGGGGAAAAATAATTTGCTTTTCTGTAACTTGCTTTCATTTTCTGTAAAATGGGATATGATACTGTCCTCCACTGCTGAAGTGCTGTTGAAACTCACTAGGAAGTCCATGCAAAAGCTATTAAAGCCTGGATTTTACTGCTGAAATGGGACAGGCATAAGGGAAGAAATTCTAATGAGCATCAAAACTGAGTACTCAGAGTTGATTCTTGAAACCCCACTTTTGTTTATGAATCTTAAATAATATTTGCACAGTATCATAATCATAGTTGTCTTTTAATACCCAGCTATACCAAATACAAATATACACTGCTCATTTGGCATACATTTTTTTAGAAGCAAAATTATGAGAACAACACAAGTAGTAGTAGCTGATTTCAACACTGTGTCAGGCTCAAAGTGTGGGATATTATTAGTGACAAGGAACAGGAGCTTTTTAATTTTTATTTTTTAAATTTACTTTCCTAGAAAGAGAATGCCACATATATAACAGACTTGTGTTAATCTGTATGTGTATGTATATATATATACATATGTATATATATACATTCATATATACTCAGAAAAATACTATGAACATGTATATATATGAATTTACATACATATATAAATTCATCTTAGTATTTTTCTGAATGTATATATTATTATACATACATATATACACACACACACATTCATCTTAGTATTTTTCTGAGTGGAAGTTTCCTTGTTTCCTTGGATATTCAAAGATGTTCCTTGTGATAAAAAGTATTGATTCAGCAGGACTAATGTCCTTCAGGAACAATTTCCTTTTCCAGCATATTTGATTTAGAAAAAGAGACTGGGAATTTGAAAGGTAGGTTACAACTGAGCTTTGTTTGAGAAAGCACATTGACATTTGAAAATTGTAACTCAGTTCCCTGCTGAAATCAGAGAGCTTATCTAGAAATATCTAGAAAAAGCAACGACAAGCAGTTTTGGAAAGTCATAGTAAGTGTTCACCTAGTGTGTTTCTGTAACAGACTGTTTTGCTTTGAGTTAACTGATCACTAATTAACTAGAACTAGTGAACGCATTTGTGAATGCTGGTGCTGACACTTCTGAAGGTTTCTGCTTTATCCTAGGACATACCATGGTAAGAAACCAGAAGGATAAGCTACACAAAAAGCCTGACAAGACAAAATAATCTTATAGTACTTTGTAGGTCAAACTCAGATCAGTGGTTTCCTACAATATGGGCTCTGCATTGGAAATGCACACCCACATGTGTGGGTCAACTGACCCTCAGAAACAGGCAGCAATAATGCTCCACCAGAGCATAGCAGTCATGATGTAAAGAGAGGATGGAACCAGGCTGCCCGGTATCAGGACAAGAGGCAGTGGGCACAAACTGGAACATAAGAAGTTGTGTCTCAACACCAGGAAGCACTTCTGTGCTGTGCGGGTGACAGAGCAATGGCACAAGTTGCCAGAGAGGTTGTGGAGTCGCCCTCCTTGGAGACTCCAAAAACTGCCTGGATGTGGTCCTGGGCAACTTGCTGTAGGTGTCCCTGCTTGAGCAGTGAGGTTGGACAGCTGGACCAGAGGTCCAACATTTCTTCCAGCAGTTCAATTTAGATAATTTACATTTTACCTGGTTTATTCATCTTCTCCAAAGGGGACGTCCTACTCTACGTTGTACAAGGATCTCAGGTGCCCTTCTTTTGGTTCAATGGTGAGATTGCTGTAAAGGTTAAGTCTTGTGGTGCCTGAATGCTTTTACTATGCCTAGTCCATAGCCCTAATGGTGACCACATTTCTTCAGAAAGACAGCTTCTGAGCCTTCCTGTTAAAAAAAATAAAAATCTCTCTGCCTGGGTGAGAGATATATCACAGATTTGGATGTGTTTATTGAGGTCTACAGCCAAAACAATTCAGTCTTGTGATAAGCCTGAGGTGGTAAAAGTTGCTTAGGCTACAACTAATCACTTTGAACACCTAGAGGCAGAAAGAGAAGTATTCAATAAGCGTCACAAATTTTAACATTGCATTGGAAGACCTTTCTATCACCAAAAATTAGATTTCCCTTTCATTTACTTCCTCTCAACTCACTAGCATTCCCTAACCTTCAGCCAAATAACAGGATGCCAATATGATACTGTGGAATGAATCTGTCTCTGTTGTACAGTTCAAAAAAGTTGAACACGAAGGAGCTGGAGATGGAGAAAGCAAGTCTCTCCACTGACAGCTAATGCAGAAACCAAGTAAGGAGAAGCATGCAGCTTCATATATGAAAGATAGTCTTGAAATATGCTTAATAACGATTGCAAGCTGTTATAGTATTTCCAGCTACAGACAGCAAAGAGGTCCAGCGAGTTTCCCAAAATCTTTTGATTTAAAAAACTGTAGTTTTTCTTCTGCAGAGAGTTTTTCTGGCCTACATCTTCAAGGGTTTGTTATAAAAAATAGACCATAATAAAAAAGGAGGCTTTCTTTTAAAATATGGAAGTTGAGATTACTATTTCCTCAAGTAGATACAGATTCTGGGGCTATACAAAGACCTACATTATCAGCAGACTTACAAGGAAACAGGAACATAATGGCCTTTGATCTAGCCAAAGGAAGAGAGATGGCCAAAGAAAGAGGAGAATACTTGATGTCTTAACCTGCTGTCTTCCCTGGCAAGGGTTTCTAAAAACCACTTGCTGGAGGTGAGAGCTCATAAAGCTCAGCAAGGAATGCTGGCAGTTTGATTAAAGGAGAAGAGAATTACCATCATGAAGCATGTGCTGCTCCTTGATATTTTTCCCTCTTCAACAAAGCTGAGAATGACTTATCCAGTTAAATCTGTAAGGGGTGGAAATTTACAGACATTTAGTAAATGTTTTCTGCTCTTTTAAATTAATTTTCTAAATTCTAATACCTTTTTGGTTTTGTTTGACATTAACATTTCATAGAAAAAAATGAATTTACAGCTAATTACCCTAAAAAAAAAAGAACACTGCAACCACAAAAGTAATAAAAGGTGGAATGTAACTGGAAATTATACCTCCCTTTTAGCCTTATCCAAGGGAACAAGACAAAACGTCTTATTTTATCACAGTCATCAGGCTGTCATGAATGAACATAGAGAAACACTGAAGGATCTCAATGGATGATAAACCTACTGGACACACAAGACAGGCCCAAAATCTTGGGCTGGAATCTGAGCTGAAAAACAGATGATATTTGTTCAGCTCAATGTCAACAAGCGTGTAATTACTTCTTCCCTATGAAGCTTTACTAGATGAAGGTTTTCTAAGTCAGAGGTAGGTTTCTTAACTCCTCCTTGCATTTTGTGTAATAATTACTAAGGACATCACTGTAAATTTGACTTTCATTAATGTTATGGGGACGGGGGACTTTTGACCACAAAGAAAAGCTGACACTTTTCAAATAAAGCATCTTTACATCACTAGTAATACTGAAATATTTTACTTCAGTTGGCCAAATCCTGATGCCTCAAGTACTCAAGTAAATTTTTATTTCTTACACCCGTTCAAAATAAGTTTAAATTGCATTTTGCCAATTTGCACTTGTTTAGCTCCAATGTGGCAGGAAAAAAAAAATAAAGGAAATCAAGCTTTCTGACCCAAGAGCTCACTCATACATGCATTCATTCACTTTTACTGAAATAATGCTGTGGAGTTTTCCTTTCCATTTCACACTAGCTTCCACAAATGGAAGCAGCACAACTGCTATAAGCAACAGGAATGCACACGCTGTCTTTTAAAGAATGTCATAAAACTAGTAAGTCATTTAAAGTATGTAATTACTTAGAATGTATTCTAAAGCTATCACTGACACTGGAAAACTCTGGGTTTTATTTTCTGAACACTGTTCTTTTGGCAACACAAACCTTTTTATAAGCCATTTTTATAAATTAATATTGTTCTGAGTCAAGTGCATGTAGGGCAAATAACCGTCAGCTTTGGATTTGCAGTTAGTTTTGAAAAGATAGTGTTGCACTAAAAATCTTCTGTTCAGTTTAGCTGTATTCTCTAAAAGAAGCTCTGAAAAATACCTATGGATACTATAAAGTAAATAAATCTGCCTTTCCCCTTCCCAAGCTGAGGCTAAAAAATTTTAAATAGACTTGCTATGTGCAAGATATCTAACCATATCCTAAAAGCTGTACTTTAAGGACATTACTATGAGTTATGCACAGTTAGAGACAATTTTTGTTTCAGGTAAAAGAAAGCATTGCAAATTTATTTCAAAAAGTACATGTCAGTGTTACTGTTTAAAATTCATCAAAGAACACTTCAGAAAGACTGCTTATCTATTCAAGATGCTTTTAAAGAGAACTCTTACTAAATTCTCTATGTACAAATCGGGAATACATGTAGTCTGAAAAAAGAGAACTTAATGTGACAAAAAAAAGTGAGGGAGAGAGAAAGTACAGGGTGTGCAGCAGAGTCCAAACGTGGAGATCTAGTGCACCTCGTAAAGCCTGACAGCACAGTATGTTAGACAGGGAAAGCCTCAGGTACTACGGCCAAGTTTTGCTTGTTCTCAGAATGTGATTTAGTGCCTCCAAACCACGGAGCTTTGCAGTGCGTGGACATCTCACAGTGTCAAGTGAAGGGAACAGATTTGTCATCGTTCACTGCCAGGAGCAGTCCTGAGCAGGGACATTTTCAGTCTTTGACAATGATTACTGTTACTAATTCTACTGTGAAATATGCAGAGCATCTGCATGGGGACTTCAGTAAAGTGCTGCCAAGACAGCATTTGCTTTGTGCTGTTGGTCCTGGTGTCTGGTTAAGGCGACGATGAGACAGATCGTGTGACTTAAGCCATTGCAAGACCTCATCACTTTTCATGGGAGAACGGAAAAGTGCTGATCCTGAGTCTTTTATGCTGAGGGAAAGCAGATAAAAATCTGCAGGTGTAACTTAAAAAAATGGTATGAGAAGCATAAAATAGCATAAATAAGGCTGAATTTTCTTTAAAAAAGCAGGAAACAAAGATCAAGCGTGTGATAGTAATTACATAAAAATAAGAACAGAGATTTAAGCACTGAAGTTTACATTGCTAACCAAAGTGAACAGCATTTTGATTTCCAGAGTTTCTGTTGTTTTTAGGCTAAGACCAATATTGACACAAACAAGCACAAAGATGTATGGATGTAACCGTTTATTTTTTTTCTTTTCTTTTTCTGATGAAAAGGAACTAGCAATAACTGACTGTAACTTTGCCTGGCTCCATCTCTGGAGAGACATAATCATTCTGGATATATGAAAATAGATTGCTCAGTCTTACCCACTATTGTTTTATACTCTTTGGGGCCCACTTCTCAGCTGGCAATAATCAATGGTATTAGTCATTGAAATACAGGGAGTTGATTTACTCTATCATTGGTTTTGGCCTTGAGTAATACTAATATTACCTATTTAACTATTTTCCTAGCAGCGGAAAGCTTAACACTTGAACAAGAAGTTGCCTTCTCTCATCCAGTGCGCTGGGGAAAGTTCGGAAGTGCTATCCATATGCTGCTAAATCACACCAAGAGCAGCCAGCAGAATCTACAGAGATGAGATTATGACCCTAGCTCCCCTAAACACTCGAGTTTTCACTTTGCAAGCTCTTCAAAAGTTCTGTGGAGCTGCAGAGAAACTGTTGGCTTAGAGCCTGGGCAAGAACACTTTGGTTTTTGTGTGCATCTTCAACCATTACCAACATGCTCAGCTTTTTCCACACCTGTTTTTCTGGTCCTGACTTACTATGCCTGTCATTAAAAGTCTCATAAAACTATGCAGAGCTTACCTGGGCTTTTCTATTTGGGCAGAGAAAGAATTCAAACACATAGAGAATAGCATCATTCCCCCCCACCCCCCCGCCCCAATCTTAATTGGTCCCATCTTACTTAAATTATCTGGTTTTAGAAAAAAAAGAATTTGGCTTCATTTAAGTGTTAAACAGCATCTTTGCTGTTCCAAATGTCTAAAGGGAGCATGAATTTGGTTTGAATTCCATTATTCAGTCACAATATTATCAGCAGGGGAGGAGCAGGGTCTATCAGTGTTATCATCATGATTATAGAGCTCTGTCTTTTGCCTTACCTCAGAGAACATACACAGCATGGTCTTGATCAGGTTTGTCATCTTCCCAATGCCTTGGCCATGATGACAGTCAAAATGAATGAGCAGATCGGCACTTTGAAGTGCTCATTGATATCTTGAGGTCAGATGTTTCTTGCTTGTATTTGGACCATTTCCAGACACATGGGAGGCAGCAAGAGCAACGGTAGCACAAGTGTCTCTGCCAGTCTTCCTCAGCTCTATCTGGCACCTTCAGCAAATGGTCTGATTAACATGTACCAGAAGTCAATGCAGAAGATTGCTAGCTTCTTTTCAGGTAATAAAGAGCTGTTACATCAAAGCAGTTTGGGGGACATTGCTTGAACTGTCTTGCTGAATCTGAACTAGCTATCAAGTTATTCCTCCCACATAGAGCAGAACAGCTTGGTCCTGCTGTTCAGTGGTCCTTGCCAGCTGCAGAAAGAGGCAAGGATTTTTTTTTTTTCTTCTCTTCACTTTTGCTTACTCTTTTTTTTCTGTGAATCTTTAACTGCACACATATGATGATACTCTCAGCTTGGGAAAAGTGTAATGCAAGGGAACATTGAAACAAAAGGAAGAAAGATGAAAAAATCAATATGTATCAGTAAGTCATGTGGATGTGCAGAGCTCTTGTCAATATGAATATTCAAAAAGAACAAATTCTGAAATCCTTCATCTGCTTCAATTTTTATTTTTTCTAATTCCTGTTTTTGTTCAAAAAAGTATATCTTGAAACCAAAGAATAACATGCAGAAAAGTGGCAATTGCAGAGATGTTACTGTTCTCTTCTTAATAACGTGTGTTACTCCAAACAAGAAGTTAATGAGAAACTGCCCAAAGAAAAACTTATGGAATGTGCTGTGCTGAGATTAAAACAGTTTATAAAATAATAACAGCTCTAGGACATGTGAGTTTAACTGAAGTCTGTATTTTTTCCTTAAAAAATGACAGCTGAGCAAACCCTTTTCAACTTCAAATCTGGCAGTTAAAATTTTCTGATACTTGTTTTTATGTCTTCCCCCTCCCAACATCCAGTCACAAGCTCTGCAGACTAGTACATGAAACTGGCTTAAACTGCCAGCGAAAGCAGTGGCTGGCACACTTTACAACAGTTCCTGGGAACCTGGGTGGCTGCAGTAAGAGCCTGAAAGACTGTTTATGCCTTAAGAGAAGAGAGGTTTACCATCAATAAGGAAACACCCAAAGAATGTGGCTAATCAGCAAAGATTTTGTGTTATTTCCATAATGAAACTCCATTGCTGTGAAGAACTTTTCCTTCTCAAAGCCTAGGGCTAGAAGAGGTAAATTATAATCAGCTCTTGGAGAGCCATCATCACTGCATGCCGTGCAGACTGTTCTGGCCGTTGGTTCCTGCCAGAGACCTTCAGTCCCTGGATGGATGAGGGCCACCTCAGCCACCTCCTACCAGGTGAATGCACCTTACATCTTTCAGCTGATAGGAAATTTGTTCAATTCAGCCACTCAGGTAGTTAGAAAATCTACAAACAACCATCATGTATACTACTGCTTGGATTCCTACCATGTTATAACCCCTAATGGTGTCAAAACTATTCAAAGGACACACAAATAAAAAGTTCTTTTTAAATGCCAAGTTAAAATTTTAACGAGAAACTGAAAAGAGATTTCAAAGCTCTTACAAACACTGTAGGCCTGTGGACTGCCACTTATTACACGATGACTTGTATTTACTTGATTGGGCTCTTTACTCCTATTTACTTAATGAGTCACACAGAATGATTTTGAATGTTTGCAATAAAATGCAAAGGACTAACCGAAGTAGGTGTCTAAATTAATCTAACATGAAGGCAGTCTTCAGGTCAGTCAGACAAACTGAAAACAGAGCTCTTTCTGTACATATCTTTTGCATTAAAAAACAAATAAAACCAAACAAAAAACCCAGCACATGGCTAAGCAACCAGAAGGCCAATACATACTGAGGAAAGCTATTATACAGCCACATGTAAGTGACCATCAGTGCTTTGTCCTGTTGTGTAGGGCTTAAGACATCTTAACTCAAAAGTTTCTAGGTAATTTGAACTCTTGAAGCAAAATAAAAAAGACAGGTAATTTCAGAGATATACAGGACCCAATCCAAAAAGAGCTTTGTACATCAGAAACAGCGCTTTGCAATGAACTCGTAAATAAAATGCAAGTCTGAAGCTGGTCAAGATACCATTAAGAAATCACGAAGTCACTAACCCATTCCAGGGGGTCAGGGATACCTCCAGATGAACTGCAGTAATAGGTTCAAAACGTGGCAGGTGCATGTTGCAATTTTTACATCCAATAATTGCATTACAAGAATGAAAGTATGTACATCTTCCTGCCCCTTCCCTAATGATGGGTGACAGGGATACTAGGACAGAAATGTGACTATAAAGATAAATGATGCCAAACTAATATTCTGTAGATATATCACATAGTTGTATTACCAACAATACTCATCTCTGTGCAGCCTATCTTACATCTTACTTTGTGCCTTACTCTGTCATATCCCTGTTTCAACACCATTTCTGTTTTCTTGAACAGGACAGGTCAAGATCTTCCTGAAAGATCGCCTTGTCCATCTTCTCATCCCAAAGCAGAAGCAACTATTGCCAACAGGTGCATGCCTAACCTCTCAGTAAACAACACTCTATGGAGACACCACAGTCTCTCCAGCCTGCCCACCCCACTATCTTTGCCATTAAATAGCTTTTCTTAAGTCTTTCTTATTGCAGTTAAACCACCACCACCTCTTACCTGTCGTAGACAAAAAAAATGTAAACAATTTACAGATTCAACCCTCTGCTGCAGGGTTTCAGAGATATGAAGATCGCTCCCATGCTCTCGCTCCTTCATTCCTTGCTTTCTTTACCACACTAAACACCACAATATTTTTGCTCTTTTCTTTTATGCCATGTTTTTTAGTCTTTTGCCAGTCTTACTGTTCTCCTTTGGACTGTCTCCAGGTGGTCTGAGGGGGAAAGAAAGAGGCAGAGGAAGGGCAGGGGTAGGGAAGAAGTGGGCAAAGCCCATGTTCGCAGCTCTCTGCATGCTGATTGAAGGATCTGCCCGGGTACAATGCAAACGGAAATGAGAAGGTTTTTATACCCAGAGGAAAGGAGGAAATGGATGTGTGAGGTATAATTCAATATATTTTCTGCTCACATAGACTGGCCATCACAGGGGCATGACTAAAAGTAGTGTCAGGTTGCAAATTAGTCCTATGTAGCTAAAAAATGGAGAAACACCTTTAATAGTGTGCTTGGTTTAGCTGTTAACAGGAGTTATCTACCTTAGCACTGAAACATGGCACTTTCCACACATGCAGGAGTGGGAGGACTGCAAAATGGTCTTTGTCTTGTTTGCTTGTGTTTGGTTTGGAATTCACATGTATTCTGGGCAGCTGGAGGCGTGGGGTATCTTCGAGGAGGAATAACAAATCCAAGTCCCTTTTGAAACCCCAGTTCAGTCTAGAAGATGTCAGAACCTTTGCATGAAAAATAAGAGACCATTTTCTATCTAATCTACAGATAAATCAAAATGGCTCAGCAGGTCACTACCATTTACTTATTTTACCTCTGTGTGGGTTTATAGACAGGTTACAGTGACAACTGCTTGCTTGATGGGCCCATGGCTGATTAATCTCAATGGGAGACTTTACTGCATATAATTCCTAACCCCCTCCCCCTTTAAACATTACTCCTTGTGAGACTTGAATGTTTGCTTTTTTAAAAAAGTTAGTCTGAATCTTTTCCATTAAAAGAAGAATCTTTATGACCATCGAGAGGACTTCTATTAGAGGAAAATTTCTAGTCTTTCCATAAAAAGGTATTTTTTTCCTGTAAATTTATTTTTCCATTATGAAGTAAATAAAGATCTTTTGTCAAAAACACTTCTAGCATTTACAGAACTTAGAAAATGTAATTGGCATTTCTGAGCAGCTTTTTAACTTGTGCTTTTTGTTTTACTCTGTTCCCAGTCAAGCATACAAATACTGAGCAGGACAAGACAGAATAATTCACAAATAATAATAATTCACAAATGAATAGAAAAATATTCCGGGACCAATTTCTAATTTGTGTGGAGTTAGATGTAGTTGCTGAAGAGGCTGTTGTGCTCAGAAAGCTCTTCAGCCACCACTTTTAAGTCTGACAGAGATCGTGAATCAGAGCCCTCAGCTACTGCAGTTCACAGCCAGGGATATTCGTGTAAACTGAAATCAATAATGATTTAAACTGAGGTACCAGGCCCTCAGCTCTGGGCATGCCACCCAGTTGGCTGCCAGGACAGAGGAGGGATGAATCACTGGGACAGGAATCTCTGACCCCACCTCTCCATAAATCATCGGAGCTCTTGAACCTGCACCCTTGGACATTTGCCTCTTCCTGAGCTGCTCCAATGTAAACATTGTAAAATTAAACCTGAAAGGCTCTGCAGAATACTTTTGTCATAGTACTGCCTTAAAATAAATAAATAACAAAAACAAAAAAATCAGCTTTCAGCGTGAAATAGTACTGTTATTCTAAAGAGACTACCATTGTGTATATGACACTTCTAAAAGCTTATGATTGTTCATACTAAATTAGGATTAGGAGATGTGAGTCAAAATTCTGGAAATATGACCCTGGAAGAATTTTACATTACAAATTAACGTGTTCAACTGATTTTAGTGCTTGAGAAATTGCTTTACAGGTTTTAAACAGGCTAACTTCTAATAAAATGCCTTTTGATACTTCTATTACTACAGATACACCATTTGAGAACAAACAGGTGTGGTTAATGGAGTGGTAAACTTGGTGCATTTATATTTGAGATGCATTACCATTCTGTTCTATGTTAGAGGAATACTTTACGCATAACTGTGTAAAATCTACAGCAGAACCTGCTGAACTTGTTATTTTTAGCAATCACATTTCTCATTTTGTAATTGTGACGACTGTTGAAAGAGCGTGCGATTGTTTTAGGAACTTTTTTCTCCACGTTGTAGATCCTTGCCCCAGTTTGAATGTCAAGAAACATGATTTGGTGAAACCAACCATTTGAAACAGCCCCTGACCTGAAAAAGTCTGGAGTTTGAGATAAGGGGGAAGGTCTTACCTCTTCCTACAGCTTTGGAAGATAAAATTCAGTATCTCAGATAAAAGGTCATATTAATCTTTTACTCATATGCCTGTCAAAAAACATAACTTAGTATCAACAAAGTCCAATTTAACTTTTCAATGAAGCATTTTTACACACGTGGATGTTATTTTCAGCACAAATATTTTTATGCCATTACAGCACATTGTAACTACTGCAGACCTGTTTTTGAGGTCACACTGAGGTAATTCATCATTTATTTGACTGGACTTGCTAGAATTACAGTGAGACAAATGGGCTAATCAGAATTACAGCCCCTTAGCTGCAATAAATAAAAGATATATTAAAATCTGTGAGCTCTTCCCTATTACTTAATCTTTCATTTTCACTTCCCCCCAAATTTTACCCAAATAGATATTAAAGTACTGTGGCTGAAGTCAAGAAGTTCACAAGTCCATATAACACACAAGACTAATGTTCTCTGTGATGGCAAATTGCATTGCTTTGTGTGCATTACAACACTTGTACAGGAGTTGCTATGTAAAAAGAAAATACTGACGATCATTTAACAGAGTAAGAATTCACTTAGATGAACTGCCAGAAGTACAGAACTCTTAAAATAATTGATTTTTCCCACATAAGATGAAAAATGCATAACACTGTACAATGAAGTCCATTTGAGAAAAAAGTTATTTTCTGTCCATTGAAAGAAACATGAAATACATCGGGGTGCTTAATTAAAAGTCTTAGAAGAACTGATTTTCATATAAATTGCCCAAACACACACAAATTTAAGCAAAATACCTTAATTGATACTTTTTCCCAAATACATAGGGACTCCAAATATTTTGTAAGTGTAGAAAAAGTTTCAACCACCACAGCTGGAAGAATACCATCATCTCAAAAAAAAATTCATAACAGTTGCTGCCTCAGTGCTTCTGCCAGCATGCTGATGCATTACATTTGCTGAATGTATGGAATGATTTGAAAATGACAGCTATCTCATGACAGGCAATACCAGCAGACAGTCTTTGAAAAAAATCTATACTGACCTCACCTCCATCCAACACCTATTGACAGTTGTCACTCAAACTGTGATATCACATAAACACTTTCCGATCTGCAGCTTAAGTTTCCATAGTAGGGCAAAATCCTGTTAACTTCTGACCCACCTCTCAGACATCCATTCTGTTGTATTCATGTTTGCAAACTGCTGACAGGTTTTTCAAAGCAGAGCAAGTATGGCTTGTGCAACACCCACACTTCCTGCCCTCTAATGCGCTCTTCTAAAACCCTAGTCAGAACCTTGCTGCTAATTGAAGCTACACAAATCTGCATCTGAAAAAGACACGGAGCAATCTAGAGGCAACAATAAAGTAGTTTTTGTATTTGTTCTATGAAAGAGCCATTGTATTTTCTCTATATCATCTCATCCGCCGTCTGTTACAGGTGGATTTTTTTTCCCCATTAGCTATACCCTTTTATTTCAATACTGTAGATAGCTTCAAAATGCTTTGATTAAATACTGATGAACCACAAAACTAAATTGTGGATATCACTAAGATTATAAAGAGAGATGAGGGAGCATTAGACTATCTGTGATCATGAAACTTAGAAACTCCATATAAAGGCAGCAGGGAATGAAGTTTCCTGGATGTTACAGAAAGAATGACTTATCTTTGCAGCAAAGAAAAAGACCTAGTACCATAGCTGATACAATATTGTAATGAGAGATTTTAGAAACACAGAACGTGGATGTCTGTTTATAACCATACCTGTCTGTTCCTATACAAAAAATTTGTCCATTTATAACAAACAATGGAAAGACGTACTTCGATCTGTTTCAAACTTTTAAAGGAAATTGTATCATTTTCTCTCTCTCCATCACTTCAGTAAGAACTACTTAAGGCTCAATACTTCAACAAACCCAGTGATAACACAGCATTGCACTCAAAGACTATAATGCTCTAATCTAGCCTTTCCTTTATACCTTTTTTTCTATCCCAAGAGAGTACATCTTATTTTGACTAAAAGATTGATCTCGGCCTAAATATAAAGTATCCCTCTGGATGAGCCATTTCTTTGCTTTTTGCTCCCCAGCCCAAATTGTGGATATATTTCCCAGTTACATTTTGTATTTTGAGACAAAATACAAAATACAGAGGAATGATGAGGAACTTCAGCCAGGTTTCTGAAGTAAATAAAAACTTATTTTTGTAACTGAACTTTTGTAATGCTTATAATTCATGGGAACTGAAAAATAAGATCTGGTCTTTGTGAAACTGCAGTAGATATGGATCTAGAATGAAAGGCTGTCCTATAAAATTAGACAGACTTTGGAGATATGGATTTATTCTTAAGGATATATTCCTTCCTGGATGTCAGGTGCCATTTGTCACACCCTGGATTTTGCTGTCCATCAGGATATAGGTGAAAAAAAATTTAAACTGCTTCATAGCTCAAGGAATTTAGTCAAGAGACATTTTTATACAATAGAGAAAGAAGTCACTATCCATTAACAAAGAATGAAAGAGCCAAGCAAATCTGTATTAGTGTGCATATGTACAGTGGCAGGATGCACAACACCATGTTTCTTGAAGTAGCACTGTTGCAGGGTATGCTGCATCACAGATGAAAAAAAACACCAGACTTTTGGCCTGCCTAGTTTGATGCAAGGGTGCAGAAATACTTTTTGATTGCAACAAGGATAGGGAAAGTCATAACAGCAACTTCTGAATTTTCATGTGTGGTTTTAGTTCATTAATTAATTTACTTCACTTTACTTTCAAGTTTGAAATTGCATTAAAGATATAAAAATGTGTTTCCAGGCTCTGGTTCTGACATTGATACCACATGGCCAGGCTGCTGAGTCCACAACGAGCCCTGTAACTTCACCACAGCTCTCATCAGAGTGTCGTCAGTTTGCTCATATACTGCTGACCTCAAGATTATAGCTCAAGTTCACTGACATTATGAAGAGGTACCATTAAATATAATCCACAAGTCCGTCCCCCCCGTCCCGCCCCCCCCCCCCCCCCCCACCTCTTCTCCTAGAACAGCTTAGAAAGAGGAAGAACAACTGCACAGCAAGACTATCATAACATCCTCTGACCTATTACTGAGGATCACACCTGACCTCACATCACTGCTGCTAACCCCAGTCAGGCACGCTTCTCCTTCCACCTGGTGGGCTTCTCACAGCTAGAAGTGAGAAATTGGTGCCAGTGAACTGTTGTTTTATTACACATGTTCTTGTGCATTGGAGGACAAGGATCCTCTGAACTCATTTCATTTGCCAACCTTCATATACGTTGGGTTAGGCTAGTTTGTACTCCCCTAAATTCAGAGATGCAACTACTTGTGCAACCAGGAACACCAACCCATGGAAGTGCAATGGCCCTGAAAGCTTAGCAAGAAAAATAAGCTTGGCATTTATCTATTTTAAGGATACTTTGGAGCTCTGCACTGCTTGATTAGTACAACCTTCCTGAAATATTGATGCTGAGCTATTAAAAAAAAAAATTAAGCATATGGCTGTAATGACATACCCGCAGCAACTGTTGGCTCAACAGTAGCACCCCTGAATTCTCTGGGGTGATGATTACTACCACACAGTACCTCCTCAAAACACACAGAGAAAGCAGAGACAGACCTGATGTTGGCTAGTGCTGTTTGATGTAATGGATGGTCTCTTACCACTATGTGCATATTGTTTCTCTGACACAGAATTATATTTTTCTCACTCATTTCTTAAGAGTCATGAACTACAGGCAGTAATTTACTGATGCGCAAAAGATCATAAAATAATATCTAATTTTCTTCATACACAGGCTTTTTTTTTTTTATTTATACACATACCCACACATGCATATCTATCTATCTATCTATCTATCTATCTATCACTATATATGTATAATCATATAAGACAGGGACTTTTTTCAGAAGAGTCACCACATTCTAAATGATTAATCACAAGAAAGTAAAAGCCAACTGAAAACAGACATAGAACATACCTTTTCCTATTCTCCCTTCCCACCCAGTCTGGTGCTCTTAATTCAACTTTCTTAATTTAGTGATAATTACAGATGCAAATATGTCTATAAAAATCAAAATTAGGAAGCAAACAGTAATAGTTGGGTAGGTACCAACATCAAATGGTGCCTTTAGCATCACATCTGATTTGTGATCTGAGAGGCCTATACCTCTGTTGGGAGAGGCATTTGTGGTCTTTGAAACTAGGATGAAGATTCTCACTATCAGGGAATTTATCTGCTAGAAGTAAATTAAGACCTGAAGTAATTCCTTCCTCAGTATTACAGGAGCCAGAAATTAACACGTTGTGATGATGGTAGGCCAGATGTGGTGTGACTCCACAAACCTATTATGCAGTTTTATACAGCAGACACTTTGTGGGGATGGAAGGTCTTGGTATGTCTGGTAGAAAGAGAATGAGGGTGTAAATGGCTGATGTTTCCTAACGCATCATTGTTAGTAGACACCAGGGAGACAAAAGCATTACTTAAGCTGGAGGACAATGCTGATATATTAAGAAAAGGCTGTTGGGGCCAAAAATAAGTTTATTCTGGAAGCTGAATCTAGGTTTCTGAAATTTGGACATCTAAGAGTCCTGAGCTGTCTTCCACTAACAGGGTAAGTGACCCAATTTTCTTTCCACCTCAAAGTGGGAGTTTATTGTATTTTTTAACAGAGCAATATGAAATAAGTGTCTGTAATAGCACAGGCATTGCTTCAAAAGCCAAGAGATTTCTTCCAGGTCTACATCCCCATAAAGGGAGAAGAAGAAAGAGTGTAAAATAGTGCATGGGTATGACTTACCACAAGGAAACATGATTCTTGTTAAATGTCTTGACAAGAATATTGTGGTTTGGGAGACAGAAGGGCAGTAAGGGGAAGGGTTGTTGAGGGTCACATTGCTTTGCAGTCCAGGGCATGCAATGGCCTCAAGCTTTATGAACACTTACTACCACAGGGTCTATTATCTGCCAGGCACCACTGAAGCCTGAATTATTGCATTTCAATAAAAATTGCAGCTTTGGTACTTAACCCAATAGCTGGATTCTTGCATTCTCTTCCAACACTGGACTGGCATCAGCAAAGAAATGGAAAGCAAGATAGCTACCTGCATCCTGCCCTGTTTCCCCTTCCCCCCACAGACAGAGTGGCACATATGGCAACGCTGGGCTCAGACAGGCCAGGGACAGACTAATTTTGATTGGTGATGAATGCTGCCTAACAATGCACAACCACAAACCACAGAAACTTCTGTGCTAGAAGCAAATTATAAAATACAGCCTCAACGGAGTTTAGGTGGTGGTTTAAGTGGTGACAAAGTACCAGGGGGTTGGGCAGGGAGGCAGGAGTTAACCAACCCCTCAGAGATTCTGGAAAACCATAAATAAATAAATAAATTTCTCTAGAAGCTAACAATGTGCTATAAGAAACTAGGGAAAACAACAACAGAAACAACATCAACAACAAAAACTAACCACACTGCTTAGAAATGCCTCTATGAATGTAAACTCATTACTCATTTATATGTGAAGTGAAAAATATTAAGATAAATGATGCTATTTACTGGCATGATGCACCTAACATCAAAACAGATGTGTATTTTTAATGTTGGGTGCATTAAACACATTATCCAACTTTCAAAGTACAATAAGTGATTTATGTTAGAGGTTGAACATGCCAAAGCAGCAACTAAAACATAATAGAAAACTCCGAGCTGAACAGTGCAACCAACAGACAATGTCAGTAAGAAAACTCAGAATTAACCAGAAAGCTGGAAGCTAAAGCTTAAATAAATCCTTGCTTTTGATTATCTTACACAAAATCAATTTGTTTGTAACTGTTAGCAATATCTACCAGGATTTCATCCGTAGTCCTGCTACTCAGAGATACAAACATCTTTACCAACCAAGAAAAAAACATTTACAGAATTTGTACTTTGTCAGAAGGCTCAGCACAACATTGCATTTTCAGAATGATGCACCAGACAAGATTTCTAGATTGAGCACAGGGTTTTCTAGCCTTAGCTTTTCATATTAAAAACAAAGCAAAACAACCACCGCCTCACAACATGTCCCAAAGGAGGCTAATGTTTTACCCACAACTACAGGAGAAAAGAAGAGCAGACCTTTTAAAAAAGCTTCTTCACATTTGACTGCAAGATAAATTGGAAAAAATCTCCAGCCATTCTGCCTACCTTCATAACCTTGTCAAAGTAAATACTTGTCACAACTCCATTTGGAGGGCCTATGCATAAGAGGCTACCTTCAGTACGATGGCTTACTCTGAAGAGGTTAGAGGAATGCTTTGATTAGAAACTTGCCTTCCTACAGTGGGGTAGCTAAACATTGGATGTCTCTACTTGGTCAGAAAGGCACATTCAGTGGACTTCACCTGATCAGGATATAGAAAGTCAACTTTTGCTATATGTGAATGAAAATTTCAGTCAGTGTTGAAGAATCTCAAGCAATTTCGCGAGCATAACAGTAATTTGAAGCAACCTGAAGACAGACCAGCCACCTAGTACACACATTATATACTAAATACTGTATGCTAAAAATATAGACGACCAGAGCTTATGTATGGGCAGAGAGTAATGTAACACAGGGCCCAGGCTCCAGGCAGAGCATGGCGCCCGCTGAGGCCTGCTGCAGAATCGCGCTGGTTGTTACAGGGATAATGGCTGCCGGGTGGGAGGTCTCTGCGCCTGTTTGCTGAGAATTAGGTAGGGAAGGAATTAGCTTGGAAAGGGCTTAAGCACTGCTTGAGTGCTCTGTTAAGGGCACTGAGATAAAAGAAGGGATTTTAAAATGAACTAGGGGACTCCAGGGTACTGTGGGATTTAGGAAAAGCTCACAGTGACATACAGTAATAGTGCCGTGATCTTTGACACGCAAGAGTTGTCCTTACTTTACAAACTCTGTGCTCGACAAAGTTAAAAAACAGGCTTTGTTTTAAAGACAAGAAGCAATAAGACTGCCTATATTCAGACAACTGTTCCAAGAGCAATTTACCTTATTAGTCATGGATCTGAGGCCCCCTGCAAGAACACATCATCACCTCAGGGCTGAGGAGAGGAGAACTGGGTGAAAGCAGGCAAACACTCACCAGCTGGACCACCAGAAAATGCAACGGGTGCATTAGGAAGCAGGGTGCTGAAGATGCAGCTGACTGGCTCTGCCAAATGTGAAGAGTTAGTCTCAAAAAGGCAGGCTGGAAAAACCTCCCTTCAAGAAGGCAGTACAGCATGAGAGAGAGCTTTTAAATGTTGAATGGTCATATGTGGGTTAGGTAAGTCACTACATTCCACCTAGAGCAGCTGAGAGGCTGTATTGTAAAACTCAGAAGGGGGCAGCCTACCAAACAGTTATCCTCTGAGAAATGCCTCCTCTTCTTGCTTCAGCTCAGGGGTAAATAAATTACTTCAGTCCTATATGATGCACTATACCTCCTATTAAGTATTTAATCATTTGCATCTGGTAGGAGGCAAGGTGTGAGCTGGCTCCACTCATGCCTTTGTTTGGTCTTGTTTGTAGAGGCAAGTAGAGCTGTGGTTTGAGCAGCATGACTGATGGAGGCCTGGGAGCCACTTACAGAAAATTGCAGTCCCTATGTGGGCACATCTCATTGCTTTGCTCATTGGTTTCAGAGACTGAAGTATGTGTGAGAACTGGGATAGCCTCCAAATTCTAGCAGCCTCTTCCTCGGGCCTGCCTCAGCCACTGGCACTCATGGGTATTTGTTTCCTGCTGCCTCTTCAAGCAGAAATTCCTCTTCTCCTGCTAAATCCAATGATGAAGTCATGACAGGGACAACAAGCAAGCAATGCAAGTCTTCCCTGTCCCACAGAATAAGAATCATATTCAGCTTTGGTTGTTCTTCTGGGAGTTACGGAAATGGGTGTGGAGCATGAGGGCTTGCTGCTCCTGAGGCTGCTGCTAGTTGAAAGCAGGCAGCGCCTCAGTTGTTATAAATCCTCTGACTAGTGCTGGAGCTGGCATCAGAGCTGGACTGGTGAAGCACTGGTCACTGAGGTCGAGCACTGCTTTGGCACAATTCAGAAAGAGAGGTCTGATCTCTTCCTTGTATGTTCATGCATACTCCCAATTGTCCCTTTCAGCGCAATTCTCACACAAAAACATGGGGGTGGGGTGGGGGGTGGGGGAAGGGGTAAACAAAACAAAATAAAATTCTGCTACGTATTGTCCCTTCAGATTTTGAAAGGCAATTTTCTAATTGCAAACACCTGGAGTGCAGTCAGCGGTGGCAGTAGTGGAGACCATGTAAAAACTGTGGTAATTACACAGGTTCAGGGAAGTCTGAAGTAAAACTTCCAGGAGGCAAGACCAGCTGGAAACATGAAAGTATTATTCATGGTGTAGCTGCTCAAGTTTGGTTAAATAGATACAGTAGAACATATCCCATCTATATGACTAACTTTTAATAGCTGCTATTCACTTTGCATTTTCTCTGCAAGGAAGATATGTTTTTGAAATACTTTAACATCCAGTTTAATCACTCCTATCCAAATATGCATAAAACCATTTTTCTTTTATCATTTTAATTTCTTTTTCTCTTAAAGATTAGGCTGGGGGTTATATTGCCACAGGGAGGTGGTGGGGTAGGCTGAGGCATTCTTATCAGGGTACTCTGAAACTCAACAAGAAAATATACAGAAAATCAGTTGACCGTATTCAGAAATAACTGTAAGATGCATTTGTTTGGTGAGGCCTTTGAAAACCTGTTTATTATTCCCTAGTATTTGGGATAGGCCCTGCAGAGCATTTGATCCCTGAAGAATTCACTTTCTACGTATGAAGATTTGTTAAACTTTTAAGTCAAATTCTTTACGCTGCCAAGCATTGTGAACCAGGTCATGTAGAAACCTATAATGGTTACTAGATGTAACATATGTTTTACAGAATTTTGTGTACAACTGGCTATTAGTTTGTTCTGTGTTAGGAAATTTCATTCTCCTGCAATTTTACAACTGACATGAAAAAAATTAATCTAATTCAGTCAACCTTCCCCATTATGCTCATGACCAAGTTTTTCTAGTTTCAGATTTAACTTCCTATCTCAACCTCAGTCCTACAAACAATTCTGTAGACTCCTTTTGGGATGTGCAAGCTATGCCAGTGAAGAAAATTAAACTACATATATGTCTGCTCTTATGTTGTAAGGATCACAAAAACCTCACTAAAACCAAAAAATGCAGAGGACAAATCAATGCTAATCTTGAAATCCTGATTATTTGAATTTCTTACTGCATTTGAAATGTTGAACGCTATAAACTTTGTTACTCTTGTTCAGAATATTTATTTCTATTAAGGTTTTTGTGTTACAGAAAAACAAAAACAAAAATAAAAAACAACAACCATACACCACCAAACAATGCTTATTGTGCTTATCACTTATTGTGTTTATCACTTGGTGATATTTTACTATCCTTATAGCTGCGTGTGCAAGTTCACACTTCAGTGAGGAAGAGGGTGAAACATGGAAAGTTTCCATCATTGCAGCTGCTGCTAGTTGACATGGTAGTAAGGCAGATTGCTGTAAGGACAGTGGTACATCTGCTTCCCTTTTTATGGCAATGAGTCAGACATTCTCCACAGTTCCAGCTTCCTTGTGCTGCTTGCATAGTGCAAATAGATCCTAATATGCCCACAAGTACCTCAAAAAAACAATTAATGCTATGAAGGGAAAAAAAATCAACACTCACCTAAGCATAATACCAGACTTGACCCTCTTCACGTGGCTCCTTCTTTTATTCATATTATAAGCGATGAAGAAAAAAATAATCAGGAATAGTGGTGCACTGCTACAAACATCCAATAAAGGCCTATTCCAGAATTATAGTTGAGCACAACTCAATAACTACTGTCATGCAGAGAAGGGAGTAAAATACCTTTAAAATGGCTCCTAGGATTATATTGAAGGGAACCCTGGTACAGGAAAGAATCTAACCCCAAAGCTTGGAAAAGGAAAAAGACAAAACCTTTGATCTTGATCATTTGCTATGGCCTGAGCTCACAGCTCAGGGCAGAAATATTGGCTTCTTCAGAGCCTGGAATGGCTGCATGCCAAGCAAGACCTTTGCAGTCCAAGCATAAGGACAGCTCTAAATAACACTGGCTACCAACAGCCCAGAGGGCAGGAGTGCAACAGCACACCCAAGAAGGGAAGTGGGACAAGTGGTACTATAGCCATGCATCCTATTTTGGCAGCAACAAGAGGTGATGATTTTGAGAATGCCATCTCTAAGTTGTCTTTCAAACTAATATAATCCTCTTGTTTCCTGCTGCACCAGTTTTAAGGCCACTTTGGTCTTCTGGGGCAGTATAAAGCTGCTGTAGCTCCACAGGGGAAAATATGGGCTATTCTTTGTATAGCAAAGCTTGACTGTCTGAGATGTTGTAGAAAGGAACATGAATCTCAGTAACCCTCTGAAAGTGCAGTGTACACAAATAATCTCTGTGCCTGCAATTCTCTCCTGGCCTGGACTCTAAGGCAATTTTTAATGAGGATTTGGCTCTTAGTGTATATTTCTATGAAACCCTTACAATCTTCTTTTCTAGCCCCCACAATAATACCTATGTGCACACAAATAATGAAGTCCAGTGTACAGATATGCAGTTCCACATGCCAGTTCTTCAGCTTTCCAACCCTTTGAAAGGCTCCAGCAGAGCAGCAAGAAAGGAGGCAGGAGTGCTGCTAAGACACTGACACCCAGAGCAAGGAGCACAGAAGAGCATATTGCACTGCTCTGTCTGATCAGATTGTTACTCTGACATGGAAGAGAGAGCTGTAGGCTGACAGAAAATGTTTATTACCTGGACAGCAAGAAGACAACAGTGAAAGGATCAGGGCCTGTTAAAGCATATACAGCTGTCCCAAGAGCACTTGGTCCTGGCCAATGGGCTCTGCAAGGAGCAGCTTACATAGAATAACCGTGTTTCAGTGTGGACAGTTGCCTAAACCCCAGCTTAAAATAGTTAAGTGCTCCACTTTCAGTCACGATTCCTCAGTCTGATAAGTCTAGGAGAGAGGGATGCAAAAAAATATATATTTTTTTAATTATTCATTTACTTATTTATTAAAGCAACAACAAAAAACAACAGCAACAACAACAAAACCACCTTTTCCTTGTGAACCGAAATATGGGGGGGGAAATGGATGAATATCATGTCTTTGTTTCCTTAAGGTTTGAACAAGACACTGACAGATGATGTGAGGAATGCAGAAATGAGGAAGAAAAGGAAACTGCAAAACATAGATTTTTCATCTAATGATAAGAGGAATACCAAGAGATCATGTACCATTTCAATAAATACATGTCATTCACTGACTTCTCAAAAATTGTCATTATCCTTAACAATAAACGAGTAATAACAGATGCTTAAGGTAATGCTACAAGGGTTTTCTCTACTTATGAGAAAATAGAATGTTAGAATGTTTCTATGCAGGAAAACACAGCCTTGAAAAATTACTTCCTCTTGGGAAGATGCAAAACATAAATAAAGAGCATCAGGAAGCAGAAGTGTCCACATCAACAAAATGGACTATTACAAGGATAAAGCTACCTTGAAGGGTCCAAAAGACAACTGGCTGTGCTGCTCAGTCACTTATTGGTGCAAAGTCTTCATGACCAGAAAGCCCTTTGACATTTACTTTTCTACTGGGCAGTGACAGTGACATCAAGTGGATACATTAGTGAATTAAACAACTGAGTTACTCTGACAGAGGAGATACTGTATTTTAATAATGATTCATTTGAAAAGTTCTTATGGCATAAGACAGAATGAAAAGTGACCTGCCCTTTGAGATACTTTTTGTATTCATGTATACAGAATCCCCTCTCTGCCACTGCATATAGAGTAACTCCCGTTTTATTTATTTGAACAGAGAAATGGGAAAATTTCCCAAAGAGGGTGAGAAAAGAGTAAAAATTTGGAAGCTTTGTCTTCCAGATACAAATAGCAACAGTTCATGAATGCAGAATTAGTTTGGGATAACTCAGATGCATAAAATAAGACTGCCCCAGGCTGTTTTAACTTCTTCACAACAGTTCTGTAGTAGCTATTTAGTTATCCAGTAATGCCAAGCAACTGCTGATGACTTAATTATCCACAAAATATGCATGCATACACCCCAAATGAGTCCACTGCAAATGTACTCGCATCATTAAATTTAAAGTAAAGCACCAAAGCATTTTGGAAAATACATTGGAACTCTTTAGCGAAAAGCCTTTTTTAATTCCTTATGTCAGTAAAAATATTCAAATGCAAAACCTTTGGCTTAGCTTTATTCTAAGAAAAAAAATGCTATTTTCACCATGAAAGTGGTGTCAGAGTCTTTTTTATCCTTATCTGTCAACACCCCTCTTTCAACAATATACTTTCTATGTGACCAATACTGCCGTTTCAACATAAGTGCCTGCCACTCACTGGGACTTTTCTTTACTAGAACATTTTATTAGAGGGAGATTTAGTTTTAATTAATTTATTTTTTTAAAATTTAATTTTAGATAAATTATAATATTTATAATTATTTTATTGTTTACTCAACATTGCAGGATTAGTACCTTGCAAGTGAAATCAACATCAGTTATCAAGTATGTAGTGGACTTGGTGGAATACTCACACTCTGTTCTGGAAATTAAAAGCAGGGCTGCATTTTGGCTTGATTTTTCATCAGCATCAGCCCTCTCACTACAAGAAGAAAGTAGGTGTTTAAAACACATTAGCTGACAACACAAGTTTTGATGACACGGCCCAGTAGTCCAGATGCTAACAAAACTTCTTTTGGACCATCGCCAGCACCTACAGTTTATCAGGACGTAGACCATGTGTGAGAACCACTTTGTGTAGCTAGGGTGGTTCCTGACTTTGCTCCCTTTTTGGATGAGAGAACACAAGGAAAGGGATGAGAGAATTGAAGAAGGCAGGCTCTTATCTCTTGTTCAGGGCCATGAAGGCTCACTCTCTCCAGCTTTCATTCTTAGAAACAGCATTCCCTCAGACTGTATGTTTGCCATAAAAGAACAAATGTCTTTCTGTGCCCATCTCTGTGAGTACCTCAGTGTACATCCTCCATCTCCTCAGAGGCCTGGGTTCCTCAATCAATTACAGAGGTGCCCAGCCTTTGCTAAAGCAAAGTGACTGTACTGAAAATCAATAGTAGAGATAAACATTGCAACATCATGACTCCTTCTCTGTGCTTTGTTTTCCAAGACTAACCAACTTCTACTCTCCAATAAAAGGTGAGTGGAAATTAGAAACATATTTGTTAAAAAAATACCGTATAAGTTATTGCCAATGGAACTTTGCTCTAGATGCATAAGTGAAAGTGGAAGCTAATTTCCTTCATCACTTCAGAATAAACTTTAGAGAATCTTTTGGTAACTCTTATCATAATGTTGACCAGCACATTGTAAAGGAAATATTTTTGAAAGAGTATGAAGTAAAATAGAATGCAAATACTTCTGTATGTAAATCTGAGATTACTTGCTTTCTGAGCGCTTCAGGTTTCTGGGGGAAAAAAAAAAAAGAAAAAAAAAACAGAAAAAAATAGAAGAAACTATTTTCTATTGTAGAATTGTAAACTATGTGCTTGAATGCTTAAAGACTTATTAAATTTCCCCCATTCAAATCTGGATAAAGAAGCTTTCTTCCCTAGACAACCACTGTAATGTACTTGGGCAAAGAAAATATTGAAAAGCTAAGACATTTGTACAGCTCCAGTATAACTGAAGAATTATTAGTATGTAGGTAAATATTAATTCTAAAGAGTGTGCTAGTGTGATGTAAACTTGCATGAAATCTGCATTTTGTAGTACAGATTTCATGTCAATGTCAAAGCAAGAATAATGCCTAACAATTAGAGTTTGTGATGCTGTCACTAGGAGCAAAGGATTTCATTGCACGTCTACAGGGATTGTCTTATGAGGCCATTTGGATGCAAGATTGTGATGACAAAACTATTCCACTGTATGTCTAGACCCTATGACTATTGCATTACAATGCTTTTAGGATGTTGGGGACATAAAGATTTTACTATCATCATTCTGAAGCTAATATGTCCAAATAGGATGATGTCAGTGTAGCTTGTTTTCCCAATAAATTAAAAAAATAAATTAAAAAAAATAATTGAAAATTCAAAACCAAGATCGAAAGTTGTAAAAGTTTGAGAAGAGAACTAAAATGGAGTAAGGTAAATAGCTCAGAGTCTTCCATATTATTACAGCACCAAATGGCTCCTGAGACTATGGGATGTGATACATATGGTTGGAGTGAAGAATCCTAATTTGTGAGATATTCTAAATCTTCCATTTTTAAGATATTTTGGCATTTGAATTTACATAGCACTACTTTTTCTAGAGATCCCGGAGGAAATACCATATATATTCTCCATCATTTTAATCATTTCTATTTGCTGCTTTGCTGCTATATTCATATAGAGTTAAAATTGACTGATGGGCTTGCATATGCTTTTAGAATATCCAATACATCTGTATTCACACTTTTAAAAAATCAAAACATGTAAAGTTAAAGGATGTATCATCCCTGCCTTAAAGCCTTAACTCTGCCCCCAGACTTAAGAGCAGTACAGTTAATATGAATACATATGTATGCTTCAGCCACTGCACATCTGACACACCATCATCCCCCTGGCAACCCCTTGCCTCATTTATCTTCTTGAATGCTCAGCTAGCATTCTTTATGTTATAGGCAGCTGCTCTGATTGGCGCAGATGTTAATTACATGAGGTAGTAACAGTACACACTCTGAAAAGAAGGGCCTCGGAGCTAAAAGAGACCTTACTCACCCACAACCACCCACTGCTGCACTCGGTTATGTGCGTTGCGCAAGGAGAGAAGCAAAATCACCCTATCCATGTTCTTGAGGCTTGTAGCAGTCTCTAACATAACCGGTGGTGGCAGAGTAAATGGAGGGTGCTGGAGACTGGGAGACGTGGATGAAACACTGTCAGTCTGGTGGGCATCAACCCTCATGTAAGTTTACTTCTGTTTTTATCTGCCCTTGGTCAGCAGTGTTCTTTTCATCATGGAATCACAGAATGGCTCAGGTTGGAAGGGACCTTAAAGACCATCTAGTTCCAAGCCCCCTGCTGTGGGCAGGGATACCACCCACTAGATCAGGTTGCTCAGGGCTTCATCCAACCTTGCCTTGAACACCTCCAGGGATGGGGCATCCACAGCTTCTCTGGGCAGCCTGTGCCAGTGTCTCACCTCGCTCTGAGTGAAGGATTTCCTCCTAACATCTCACTCATCTAAATCTCCCTTCTTTTAGTTTGAAACTTCTTCTTGTCCTGTCATTATCTGACTGAGCAAAAAGTTGTTCATCATCTTTTTAATAAGCCCGCGTTAAGTATTGAAAAGCAGCAATAATGTCACCCCGGAGCCTTCTCTTCTGTAGGCTGAACATCCCCAGCTCTCTCAGCCTTCCTTCGCAGGATAGGTGCTCCAGCCCTCTGATCATCTTTTTGGCCCTCCTCTGGACCTGCTCTAACAGACCCACATTGTTATCAAGCTTTTTCAGTATTTTCAGGGTGAAATACAACACAAGGATAAAGACAGAATTAAAACTACAAAGAAATGAGTTATTGCATACTTCAGCTCTATTTGCAGTACTTCTTTCCTAGAACTTTTGACAGTGAATTTCCTTGTTATTCAAAAAAAATCACAGCTGTGTGGTGGTCATGACTGTGAGAAGGAGACAATAGGAAGTTTCCCCTGAAAATACCATTTTCATTCTACTACAACACCAACTGTGTTCAAACAGTAAAATCAGAAATCAGCCTATTGCTGATGTTTAAACACATATTCAAAGCTGAGAGTGTCTGGACCAGGAAGCTGGTTCAGACCCACCTGCAAGTGGCAGAACTGTATACTGCTTTGGGAGCAATGAACAAAGCTTCTCAGTACTCACAGGTAAGAGATTACCTGGTGGCGACCCTGCAGCAGCCATTCAGCCTTTCTCTCACACAGTTCTGTGGGGTACTCTCGCACCAAAGATACTGTCTTTTCCACGATGTAAAACCTGAATACTGAAGGCTGTTAAAGGTCTCAGAGGATTTGTTACCAGGATCAAATAGTTACTTCTCTCCCCAGCTGGCATGCTGCTTAAGAACTTTATGCTCTGTTTGTCCAGATCCACTTTTTTTTTTTTTCTTTTTCCCCTCCCATGCTTTCTCTTTCCTTCTCCTACCAGTTGTAATTTCAAATGCATCGGAATATGACCCAGAGTTATGGTCATGGTGTACCATTTGATGGAATACTCCTCAAAGCTTCCTATCTTTTTGCATGATAGGAATCATATGGTTAGTCTTACACGTTCTGTGCCAAACTCATCAGAACTTGCACTTTTGTCAAAGTAGAAAAACAATACTTTCATTACAGTTGTTAAAGAAAAATCTTTGTGTTTGTCTACTCTTGGAAATCCTGCTCTCAGAGTGCAAGCATTATATAGATAAAACTGGATATAGAATTCTTCTATTTCCAAAAATTAATTAGCAAAAATCTTTCTAACCCCCGAAACACTGCTTTGCCAAGACATTTCTGATCAATAACCATGCTTCTATACTAGTCATAGGATCATAGAATGGTTTGGGCTGGAAGGGACCTTAAAGACCATCTAGTTCTAATCCCCAGCCATGGGCAGGGACTCCTCCCACCAGACCAGGTTGCCCAAAGCCCCATCCAACCTGGCCTTGAACACTTCCAGGGATGGGGCATCCACAGCTTCTCTGGGCAGCCTGTGCCAGTGCCTCACCACCCTCTGACTGAAGAACTTTTTTTTTTCTAATACCTAATCTAAATCTACCTTCTTTGGCTTAAAGCTTGTCCTATTACTACACTCCCTGACAAAGTCCCTCCCCAGCTTTTCCCTAGGCCCCCTTTAGGTACTGGAAGGCCACAATAAGGTCTCCCAAGAGCCTTCTCTTCTCGAGGCTGAACAACCCCAACTCTCTCAGCCTGTGAAGATAAGACAGGTGCTCCAGCCCTCTGATAATTCATGTGGCCCTCCTCTGGACTAGCTCCAACAGGTCTACGGCCTTATGCTAGGGCCCAAAGCTGAATTCAGTACTCCAGGTGGGGTATCACAAGAGCAGAGTAGAGGGGGACAACCACCTCCTTTGACCTGCTGGTCACACTTCTTTTGATGCAGCCCAGGATATGGTTGGCTTTCTGGAATACAAGTGCACCTTGCTGGCTCCTGATGAGCTTTTCATCCACCAGTAAACCCAAGTCCTTCTCCACAGGGTTGCTTTTGATCCAGTCATCTCCCAGCCTGTATTCATGCTTGGGATTTCCCCAACCCAGATGCAGGACCTTGTACTTGGCCTTGTTGAATTTCACACAGGCCCACCTCTCAAGTTCCCTCTGGATAGCAATTCTTCCCTCTAGTGTTTTGTCTGCAGATTTGGTGAGGGTGCACTCAATTCCACTGTCCATATCACTGACAAAGATGTTAAGCAGGGCTGGTCCCTACTGCCCTGTTTAGAGCTATCACCATACAACAGAATGCAGAAGAAAGGAAAGGGCGATCTAGGAGGTGAGGAAAACACCAAAACCTATCAGCACTTTATAGCTAATAAGGTTTCAGCTCCACATGTAAAGAGTTTAAAACACTTATCTCCAGCTGATCTCCAGAAAATCTCAGTGCTCCTGTATTAAATATAGGATACATATATGTATATTACTTTACTTTCTTGAGTGGGTTCCAAAACCAGATCACCAGCTTTGACTAAGAAGTACTTGTTAATACCCCCACATATGACAACATTTGTTTGAAATATTTGCATGCCATATAGTTGAGAATACCCTCTTTTTTTCCAGGCAACAGCTAAAAATTTTAGTGCAGTATTAGGAAATTTTAATCATTGTTAAAAGGTTCCCTAATGAGTATAATAAAAGACAATATTTTATTGATGTCAGCAACCAGCAGTTGACTTATATAGTACAACTTTTTAATCTTCTGGTTTGCTGTGTTCTTATATAGCTTTGCTTCTTTCTTTCCTTTTTCTTTCTTTTTTTTTTTTTTTAGAGCAAAATCTTCTGATGCATCTCAGCTGTGACATAATAGGGTTACTAACAGTGTTAAAGAAGTTAGTGTTGAAGATGGTTAATGAAGTAAGTGTTGCCTCTAATGCATGATCATGCACTTCCTCATCTTCATTTACATTGGGAATCCTGTCTATGAAGCTGCCCAGTAGCTCCCTTAGCCTGGCAACCAAAAGTCTCATTGTTCATGTCACAGTTACCCTTCCAAGTCAGCAGCAGAAAGTTCAAAATCTGATTCACAGATAAAGATGACATTCCAGGCTTTGATGCCCTGTATGTTTGATTGTCGTCTGCTTTGGTAACAGAAATTCAAGCATCACTTTGTTACCATCTGATGTTCTTTCTTTAATATCTGTAGAGGTACTTATGATGATATATCAGGATAGACTGGAAGACTACAAGGAGAAGGATAGAAAGTCTCTGAAAAATTGCAAAAAGATAGAATCAAGGAAGCTATTTTTTCCTGAACACACCCACACCATACAGAAAAGAGATATGGCTGAGGTTCTGATATATTTACATTTCTGATTTACTGTATGACCTTGGGCAAGTTACTCATCCTTTTTGTGCCTGTTTCTGTATCTGCATTACAGATACAATAACTACATTTTCTACTTCAAGTGGTTCTTCTGAGGCTTTTTCAGTGTTGTCAATACTATGCTTCACAAAATAGTGGAATTATTTTAACAAATATGGCAATCTAGAATGAGCATTAAGAATAACAAATTCAGAACCAGTTCTTATAGCAGTTCTTATTTCTGCCCCCATGGTCCCAGCCATCTATTTGATTGAAAAAGCTCTCTGAGAGTTATATTATCAGTGCATGACAGCACTATCAAAGCCCCATGGTTGCTCTGGCCTCTAAATGCTATTGCAAGAACATAAAGGTGAAACAGGTGCAAGATGAGCAACCCTCATTAACTGTGAAACAGGGAATTAACAGTTCTGGAGAAAGTCTAATGCATTCACTGGCACCTGTGGCTGGACTGGTTGTTGCACAGCAGAACACAGTCCATTTAACATTACACTGCCCTCTCACATTATTCCTTGCAGAATGCTGACATCCTGTTAGTTTTGATTTCTTCATTGCTTCCCTTGGTTGAAACCATGTTTGTGGCGATGTCATGCACATGGAAGGTGAAAGATGGAAAGCATGGAGGCATGAAGGTTTCCTACACAGAAATCCAGCAGTTTATTAGTGGACCTCCCAGGTCCTTGCAGAGACTAGGAGACAACAAATTAACAGAAGCAATTAATTAATCACACACAAGATTGTGGACTCAGCCTGATGAAAAGGAGAGGATGACAATCCATGAGGTCAGAATCGAGGCTCTAATGAGCCTTTCCGGCCTTAAACCCTGTGACTATTCAATTAGGCATGAGATCTTTTGTGCCAAGAGGCCATTCGCTGCAACCTCCGGTGCTGTAGCAGAGAACGGCTCTGTGCAGGACTCGGTGCCAAGCCACAGACCTTGCCTGAGACGTCTGGGACTTAGTTAAATGCTGGGCAGTAGGGATGCTCTGGAGCTCAGCCCTGAAATGAGGGCAACCAAGACACAGCCCAGCATAACAGCAGCCACTCTTCACTTCAGTGTTGCCTTTAAGGGCATTTTGTTTTGTCGTCTTAAATTACAATAAAATTATAGTCACGTGAGTAAATCCGAAGGCCTGTGCTGTCCTTCACTGGCTACTGCCATTACAGATTTTTCTTCCTTTGAATGTTATGGACACCTATGCGTATTCAAAAATACTGAAACTCTATGATATTCAACTGAAAGGGGGACATTTCTTGCTTTAAAACCAACTAACAAACAAAGCTATGTTTTTATATCCATTTACTCTTGAACTTTCCTCACGAATCTCCTTCAAAATGATCCTTTTTTAAGTGATTCATTTGCTGTGAGAAGATGCTAACACCAGGGCAGTGCAAAAATAAATATCAGAAAAGAGCAAGCAAAAGGGAATGTGTCACATACTGACTACAGGGAAACAGTGCAAAACATCTAATCACAGCAGTGCCAGGAAACTTGAACCTGTCCAAAAAGATCCAGTGCTCTCGATGTTTAATTGCTGTTGATGGCTGCTGGTCAGTCATGCATGACAATGTGTGTGTCACGCTGCTTCCTGCCTATGTTCATTCCTGTCAGCCTTCACTCCAGGTGATGAGAACTGCTCCTCTGACCATAGTAGAGAGAGAGAAAAAAATAGAGCCCTCACAGACACAAAGCAACATGTACCCAAATAACCCAAGCCACAGGAACAGAGCACCAAAAATGGACAGGAAAGGCCAGTTTTTTATCAACCATTCTACCCTTCTTCATTTATGCTAAAAAAAAAATAATAAAATAAAAAAAATGTGTAAAAAAATAATAAAATAAAAAAATGTGTAGCATCTGTGACCGACAGTATTCCAACTGGCAAGATTCAAGTCTCCTGTTTGCTTGATTATATGTTTGAACACATGCTTGGGGCTGCATGGAGCAATTTCAATTACAATTGAGTAGCAATGAACATTATAATTTTTGGTGAACTGGAGCTTTAAAAACCTCCTCCTTGAGCTAATAAGAAAGAGAGATAGTGGGAAATGTAGGAGATATGACTTAAAAGGTCCAGAAATTGTATAACAGCTTTCTACCATTTTCTTAAAGTGACTGTTTAATGGTTTATGTATCTGGGCCCAGATTCAGCAAAGCACTTAAGCATGCATTTAACTTTAAGTATGTGAATGATCTCATCCTTATTCAGCAAAACCCTTAAATAAATGCTTAATTTTAAGCCTATGCTTAGCTGCTTTGCTATAGCAGGGCTTCATCACACAGTTCTGTATCCTGTTATGTTGGTAATATAATTAGGAGTGCTTCTCCTTTACCTACCCCATCACTGTCTTTGTTTCAAAATAAAGATTATTAATCCGTGATTGTTTAACTTCAATCTGCTTTGGGCAAAACTGGTGCCTGAGAGTCAATATATGTCTCAACCATCCAGAACATATCTGCTCATTCACATTCCATTTCAGATCCATATGCTGTCAAAGGCAATGGGAGTTCTGTCATCGTCTTCACCAGGAGCCAGATCAGACTCTCAGTTGATACCAAGCTCCAAACCCATTGTAGTAATAGGTGAACTGAGTTGTGCAAGAATAGGAGAGCCAATGTAGCATGGAGTGCAACAAAAACACAGGAAAAAAACTTCAGCTGTTTCAAAACTGATCTGACTTTAGCTGCAGTTGGGATACTTGGAGGAAGGAACTGAAGCATCATTTCTGGATTACCAAATTTTAAGTAATTAAGACACAGAATATGACGTTAGTTTTGATGATCTAATTGTTTTATGATCATTTTGTTATTCTGTCTGTGTACTGCCTTCATTCTTCTTTCCAATAAGATGGGAATGAAGGTAGAATGCAAAGCAGGGAAAAGAGGAAGTTTCATACGACATTTCAGGCTCATTTGATGATGTTTCTATTGCAATTACCGCCCTTTCCCCCCCCTCCATATCTGCACACACCCTGGTGAGAGTCAGAAAAACAATTCAGTTTCATTGATATTAAGGACGAGAATCATATTTAAGAAATAATAGACAGAAACACAAAACCACTGAGAAACGTTGTCTGAGGGCTAAAATGTACTTTGTCTTTTCTGAACCAACTTTTGCTAGCTTTAAGATTCAGAACAATCTGACATCCTCTTACATCACTGGGGAGAGTCTTTTGGGTTTAAAATTATTATTATTACTAGTACTACTACTACTGCTAAAGAGATGATTTGGACTAGGAGAGTAATAGGTGTACCAGAAAGAATAACTCTACTTGATTGATTTTATTTACCATATGTGCTCATTCTTTTTTACCACAGATTGAAAAGTGGTTGCAAAATAACTCTGTAAAGAAGTCCTGAGGCACATTCAAGTGTCACATTACCTATGTTCTGCCGTGCTGCGGGAGGAAAGTAAAAACATAAATAAGTAGTTTTGCAAGAACAGAACTAATGATGCTCCATTTCCTACTGCACTTGTCTCATAATTAATCGTGAACTACAGTTGAAGCTTTTCCCATGGATGGGACACATATGGCCCACTTCTCACACTTTCAGAAATATATAGATATATATACTGTGTGGATTCTTTATGGTTAATAATGCATGAACTCACTTTGCGCTCTTGTCATTAGGCGGGGTTCCTATTGGGTGTCTCTTCTTTACCATCCTCCTCCATCCATCCATCCATTCATCCATACATTCATTCTTCCACAAAAAGTTTTTTCTTTTTTTTTTTTTATCTTAAATATTTGTACTGTCAAATTTGTCAGAAATCATCAAATAGATTAAAACCTGATTAGCTTTTAAATAAACGTGCATATACACAAACTTGCAAACTGTGTGATTGAATAAGCCTATATCTTTATGAAAGGTGATTCCAAACTGTGTAAAATATCTGTAAGCTTTTCTTTTTGTAACATTTAAAAGTAAAGGGAAAATACTATCACTTAATATCTTACCCTCTTTGGGCATCTACTGCTATAATAATGAAGTCTCTGAAACTCTTGAGAACTGCAATATAGATAAGCCAAATGTGTTCACAAAGGGCTGACAAGCTCACTGCCAGTATGGGAATATATCATGGAAGCTCAGACTATTAAGTTCGGGTTTTGAATGCATTATAGATTCTGAAGAAAAGCTCAGACCACAGCGGTATACAAGGTGGCACTGAAGAACTCTGTCTTACACGTGTTCTTTTCTTTTTCATCCTCGGAGATATTAATGATTTAAAGTGTTATAAAGCATTGTTCCTAGTTACAGCGATTTTTAGAAAACAGAACTGTGAAAACTGGATTATTGAAGCACAGGAAACTTATAACCAGTTTTGAGTGCAGACTATATAATGACTGTGTTTAAAAAAAGGTTCAGCAAATTGCTTGGAACTTGACCTCGAATAAGATAGCCAGAAAAGCTCATGTGAAATTAATAAGCAGCCTTTCTTTTAATTTTAAATGCAACCAAAGTCCAAATGCTGGAATAAATACATTGTGTATACCGACAGAATTTTCATAAATCAGCCGCGATTATCCGTATCCTTTGTACTTTGTAACCGTTAGCCATCCACTCTATTGAACATAATGTTTCCTAAGATCCCCAGTGGCTTCAGTATTAATCTGAATTTTGTGACACTACTGTCAAGTTTAAATTACAGATCTGACCACAAACTCATTAGAAAATATCCAGCTGTATTCTGTGCTCTGCCTTTCTTGGTTTTGTGCTTTTGCAAATATTTTGCTGTTCGCACTCGCAAAAGTCTGATCTCTCTGATGTGGCAATGTGCTGAATTTATTTTTGGAAGTGTTGAAAAAAGAAGGAAATAGCTTCATCTAATCCATAAATCTACCATAAATTAGGTGTTTGATGTTATATATTTATAAGAATTACATCCTGCTTGTTACTTATTTATTTATTTATTTATTTATTTATGCAAAGGATGAAGGCTTAATACTTTTACATATCATGGGGCGAGTATAAGCTATCCAAAGGAAAGCAGAGTATGGCCAGACAAAATGATAGCTCTCTCACACTGCTCTGTCATTGCAACTAAGCCCTGACATGAAAGCCTTAAGGGTGTGGTAAAAAGGACTGCCCTCCAGTGTGCTGAAAGGAAACTTCAGCATCCTTGCTCATTCGCTTTTGTATAAAAACTGACAGATGTGTCAAAGGTGTGATAGCTTTGTGAATAAGTAATAAGTCCTGACAAGTTGGACCTTATCATTCCCTTCTGCCTAAGGTGATGAAGGAGCCTGGGGTAATAGCAGGGGCAACTGAAAAGCCCTGTATCGGACTTGCGGGATGGCTCGCCTCGTTTGTCTGTGCTCCTGCTGGTATGAAATGGATTTGACGACAAATCTGATCAAATTCATCCCTGGTGTAATTTCAGAGAGGTCAGTGGTGTTACACCAGGGGAAGTATTGGTCCCTTCTGTTTATTTAGGGAAAGCTACAGTAGCTTTGGAATAAAAGCAGTTCACTGAGCAATAAGCTTCCTTACCCTCAGCAGAGTGGTACGGATACTTCATAAGAAGGACAGTGGACAATATACAAATACTTTGTCAAAACTTGTGTTTCAGCATGGCTCACAGAGGTAGGAAGGTGCAATTAGCATGCTCAGCCACCAGGATCCTTTGATTTCTTGTCCAACACTGGCATCAACCAAACAAAACAAATGTTCTGAAAAACAAAACAAACCTCTCCAAACAAAATGCAACCAAGATTCTTCTCTTGATAAAAGGGATACAAGGGTCATATTACAGGAGACTGCCGTTCAAGTGGAAGAAAAAAAAAACATAACATTTTTGTGTGTGAATTGAAAGGTTTGCCTTTCTGTGGGGATAGCGAAGCTTAAACTGAAACATACATACACTTGTAAAGATCACCAGCACAAGGAGGAAACCAAAGATCACCAGTTCAATGAGAAACATGCTTGAGATATTTTGGAAAGCAGGAATTCCACATGGAAAGGAGCAGTTTCCAAAGGAGAACACAAATATTGTCATGCTTGTACCAATAAAAGCTGTAATTACACACACACACACAAAAGCTTTTCAAAAAAAGCTTTCATGAGAACAAAATAAAGCAATATGGAAATGACAACAGCTGAGTAACTTAACATGATTAGATCTCAAACTTGGGGAAAAAAGAGTTTGTGAAATGATAACATCACTTATTAGAGTCACTAAACAATGTATTTTTCCATTCAGATGGGCAGTAAATCATGGAAACCTAATGTAACATTTCAGATAACAGGGAAAAGAAAAAAGGTCAGGTTAACATACGATACATGCAGTCTTTACAGGCTGTGTAGACAAAGAGAAAAGGATACGGCACAAGCCATGTGCTGTGCAGTGGCAGGCAAATGGCACTGACTTTGCAGATGTTGGATAGAAGGAAGATGCACAACCTCAGGAACAAAGGAAAACTTGGATATGTGGATAGCAAAAAATGTAGAAGCATGAGGAAGGAGAGCAGAAATGGCACAGCAGTGAAGGACATCTGCCAAAGAAGTCAGGATAAAGTCAGCAGCAAGAGCCAGGCAACACAGAGCCTGTTTTCCTGAATGTAGGGCAGCTGGAAGTGGGGGTTGTGCAGAAGAAAATACATGTGATGGGGCACAGAGGCATGAAATACCCCCCAATGAAGCTAGATGAGCACTGGTTTATGGGTTTGGGCTGGGTAGCAGTCAGTTCTACATTTCGCAGACTTGTTCAATCTACTGCCCCCCCTTTCTGTATTTTTAAAATTGTTTCAGTGTTGTCTTCCCTTGACTTTTCCTCCCAAGGCCTGAAACACGATGCCTGCTATGAACAGTGTCTTCTTTTGACATTTTCACTCCCTGATAATGCTGCAAGCTAGCCTTGAATTTTAAAGAGTGGCACGCATGCACACACTCGAGCACTCCCACTCCGAGGCTGTCATTCTCCTCAAACATCTGGAAGTCTGTTTGCCAGAGTGCTGCCGCCAAATGCTACTGCATCATCCAGGCAGGATTTTGCTTCCCCTACAGGGTAAGAAAGAAGAGCTCAAGAGCAGATTTACAGCTGTTGACGTGGCAGCACAGAAGTCTCATGCTGCAGCTCAGAGCTCCTTATTTATGGTTTTAGCCCTCAGAGGAGTTTGGTTAGAGAACGGATTGGCTGTGGACACCCAAACTCTTCTTGTGGCCTTTTTTCTTGTGGCTTTTTTTTTTTTTTTTTTTTGCTATCCAGCCCTTCATAACTCTGGCCAAATACAGATGGCTGTAATTCCCTCTGACTCTGAAGACAGCATCAGTCTTGGTACAGAGAACTTGCTATGTGAAGTGCCATAAGATTTCATCTTTCTCCCCCATGGGGAAAGAGAGAGGATCAGACTTACAGGCATCAGAGCTCCTAAATCCCTTCTCCTCTCTGAAGAACTCCCTGCCCTGGAGGAAATCCCATGTACTTCAGCCAAGACACATGAAGCACCGGTAACAAATACTACCTTGTCTTAGTTCAGGTCCTGAGAATAAGTGGGTCCTGTCCTGTTCCCCTGCCTTCTCCCCAAGACAAGAAAATCACTAGGGAGATGGAGGGTGGCTAGAGAGGAGGGGGCATTAAGGCTTTAAAGAAAAACAATGAGGAAAGGTAGATGTGGAGAAGAGAGCTGGACTTTATTCAGTCCAAAAGCTGCTTTTAATCAGTTCCTGACAGTGGGTAGAAAAGCAGAGGAAGAGCAACGGGAAATGAACAGCACCGTGGCAAGATAACAACAAGCCACCTACGGAGGAAGAGAAGAACAGCAAATGACAAGAAAAAGCCTTTCGTGAGCCCACACAATGCTAGGGTCAGCATCCAGGAATCCCAATGTGAGACCAAGACACAGCTGTTACCCTCCCAGCCTAAACAGCTTAAAAGAAAATTTACATCCTGGCTAAGACATTCAGCATACTGGTGTGCAAATGTGTGTCAGAAATACCTGGTTTCTAAGGGATTTTCCAAAAAAGGAGCAAAGCTTTCCCACCAGGAGACATGAAGGCATTTGATAGCACAGCACGAGACAGGGAGCTGACTATTCTGTCTCTATTAGGACAGCTGGAAGTTAAAGTAAGTGGGCTATTGAGAACAATGGGTTGGAGCCAATGGAAAGGCAACTTCCCAACATTTCAATTTAAAGGTCTCTCAGCTATGGAAAATTATTGCCATGGGGCTTTGTTTCAGGTCAGGGCACTGGGGAAAGAGCGTTTAGAAAACATGACAGTCCATTTAGCAAGCATCCCTTAGCCACAAGCACAGATTCCTTCAACAAATGCTTGGTTGTGTGTGCGCGTAATCTCCATCCAACTTGTAGGAAAAACGCTACTAAAAGGTGAGGAGTTTTTCAGTGATGTTTGCATGGAAAAGCTCCGCACAGGCATCTGTTGATAGGAAAAAAAGGTTCAGAAAAAGGAGGAGTTATTGACAAGTACTATGCTATTTTGTGGCTGGCAGGTCAGCACTTCTGAGCAGACTATACAGAACTGTAGTGCCTTCAGTCTTCACAATGGAAAAATTGAAACAGTACATTAAAAGTGTTATCTTAATTGCTGAACAGCTAGAGTAAAATAAAGGCATTAGACCTTTTTTCTCCAAATGTTTATAAACTGCTTTAGTCCTCCATTTATGCATTTCTCTTTAAGAAAAGAAAGAAAAAGAAAAAAAAAACAACACAAAAAAACCAGCCACTTAAATAACCATAAAGAAGTTGAAAATACACAGAATAAGTCAATGTCTTGTTCTAACTTGGGCAGTGCCACAGTCTGCCTTATGCAACAAAATCTAAGCAGAATGAAGCTAAAAGCTATAATTTTTTTAAGGCCCAAGAAAAAATGCAGCCCTGATTACTGTTTGCTATGTTTCACTTGAACAGAGACATCATTTCAAGGAAGGCTGAATGACTCATTGCAGGTATACAGAACCACTGACTCAGGGAAAAGGTACCCCGTACTTGTGACATGTTTAATGTATTTGAAAGAACCAAAAGTAAAACTCAAGAAAAATAGGTGATGATAAATGTAGTTACATTTTTTTTTTTGTCATCCTGATCTTCCACAGCTTATTTGTGCCCTTATAAAGAGGACAAAGAGTGAGGTTTAAACATAGTTAGCTAATAGTTAATTGACTGATTTAGCACTCATTCCTACGTCTGTCATCCTGCATTTTAATTCTTGCTTTCGAATATCACGCACATCCTGCTGCATCATGTCCTGCCTCGGATTTCACATGTCTGTGTCTGGAGATTTGGGATACTTGGCCCAGGTGTCAAAATACCATGTCCTTTTAAGCTGTAGAAAGAATCACTTTGGATGCTTGATTACCCAAGAGCAGACAGACTTATATGGGAATTAGTTGCCCTCAGCAGATGATCAGCTTATTCTACAAGTCTTATAATTTTATCTTGCTCGGGAAGAATAGGATTTAGGAGAAGTCTGAGTCATTCTAATAGAACACATAATCGTGCCTGTTTTATAATTGTGAAAGTAGGCTTGTTATAGTCATTAGCTGTATCAGTTGGCAGGAACACTGTTTAAAAAGATCTTTGAAGACTACCTGAGACAGCTTAGTCTTTTAAGCACAAAAGAACGGCAGTTTTGAGGTACTGAAGAATTAATGGTTTATTTCGCAGTCTTCTTTCTGCATATCAAATGTGTTCTATTGTAGTGTGTGATTGTAGCATGTATGAAGTACAGCTCTCCCAGTAGGAGAAGCAATGAAGATTTACCAGAACACCAGTACAAATGTACAGCAGCCAGGGACATTTAAAAAAAAATAAATAATAATAAAAAAAAATGGTTGAGCATAATAAGTCCAATCTGCAAATTTATGAAACAAAAATGTCATATATGTCTCTAAATTAGTGTTTGCAGAGTAAATAATATAGGGTTGTACAGGGCTTCATTCCCAATATCAAATGAATGTACATAACTCACCTTTTAAACATCCCTTATAGTCTGAGATCTAGTGGATGCTAAGACACAAGTTGTAGACTAGAATGACTAGAATGATCTTTAATTGCCCTTTCAGTGCTTCCATTACAAAACATTCTTTTTTATTATTATTATTTTTGTTACCCGGAGAACATAAAAGTCTCGTTCATTCCTTATTTCCCATTGCGTACAGACAATTGTTATTTAGGTCTATTGCACTTTGTATAGCCGGCTATACGCTACCTTTTCTTAAGGGGTCATCCCACATAATCATGAAATGATCCATTTGCTAAAATTTAACCTGCTTCAGGACCACGGTACAGTTACACAACTTTCAGGTAAGAATCCTCTGTTTCTCTTCTCTTTTACATTTTTTTTTTCTATAACGACATTTTAAGAGGACTCCACCATTTGTTATCTCTACCTTTTTTTTTTTTTTTTCAGTCTAGTCAGCCTCGTTATTTTTATGTGCTTGTGTGCTAAGGTGGTGACAGCTGATTAGGTTTTTATTATATTTGCTTTTCTTCTGTTGCACACCCTTCACCTACTTTGACAGAAGTGAGACATCAAGGAAAAAATACTAAAATAGTAACAAAAAGAAGGAAAAGATTGAACGCAACAAGACTTTACTTTTAATCAGCTTTGTTCTAATTTCAGCTTGCCCAACAGATTTGATATGCAAAAGAAGTGTCCTTCATGTTAATTTAATGAAAATGGTCATTTTGCTGAGGGTGTGTGTACATATCATCCATTCAAGATTTGAATATGCTTATCTGAGCTTTTTTGAGCTTAGTATGCCCTCTGGTTAGTTTCCCACTGTTTTAAAAATCATAGCAACTAAATTCAGTAATTTTGCCAAATCATGTTTTCCTTTTTTTTTTTTTTTTTTTCTCCCCCATAACCAAGTAATATGTTTCAGCTTTAAGTTACCTCTCTTAAGGTGTTTCTCTGAAGGCATTTCTTTTTCTCTCTCTTCTCCCTGTACCCACACCTGTTCATCCAATATATCATACAAACTGGTCTGCTTTGAACCTCCTCTGTTGTCAGCCACAATACTATCAAAGGCAGTGATTTGTAGGCTTGGAGCAGCAGAGACAATACATGCCTGGGTCACTAGTAATTAAGGAATGTCAGTGGTCGAGAAGGAGAAAATTCAGTTCAAGCCAAACTGAAGCATTTAGATATTTTACTGCTGCATTCTTTTAGTCCTCTCTCAGCTTATAAATATTAATTTAAAGACTACCAACAAGGACAGTAAACGGATTTAGGCATAAAACTTCCTGTCAGGAGTGATTTGTGCCCAATAAAAGGAGAGCTGGATAGAGAAAGCTTGCTTCACTAAGTTTATGATAGACAGTGAAAGAGTGCCATCAAAATAAAAAAGCTTTCACTATGTAGTCTGCTACATGGAGGTCTTTGTTCCTAACGAGCATTATACTGGTACTGTATTGTTTTCTTCCATAAACATATTTAACTTGATAATGGGAAGCTCTGGGATAGGAGCACCACTGGTAGTGGTCTTTGCACAATCAGCATCACAGGAAGGGAGCTTTTACATTGGTGACCCCTTTTACTGAACTTTGCAATGGAAGTTGACAGAAGTTGATCTTTTTCCCTCCTAATGCCCAGCCTGAAAGTAGAAGAGAGTCAGTAGGCCCTATATAGTCTACGAGAGCATGTCTTTAAACCTGAATGCATTAATGACCTTATCCTGCTCTCCTCTCTGTGCTGTGTAGGATACATTTGCTTGCAACTCTATTACATTCTTGATAGAAATTTTTTTTTCTCTTCTTCATTCCTCTGAAAAGCCTACTTCCTTTTTCTTTAACAGTTAAATCATATTATTGCTGACTGGGATGATCATGAAAAGCTGAATACCAGATAAATTTAAACTAAACATAACATTTTAAATTAATTCAACTTAACATGTTATCCATACTTAATTATCAAGCCCAGACAGAGCAGGTCATGATTTACAGAAGCTAGACTTGGTGTCTGCAATAGACGCCCTGTCTCTGGAGCTAGATCCATGAGTGGACACACACCACACTACTGTACGTAGTGTTTGGCCAGTTTATTATCCCCAACACTCTGCTAAAACTGCACTGGCAGTTTTCACATGGAGTTAGCAGCCCTATCTGTCTAGCTTGCTTTGTCCATCTCAGGTTTGCAGCTTTTTGTGTTTAATTTCTCCATGAATTCCTGAATCTCTAGTGGGCTCAGTAAGTCATGATGATTACTTCCTTGCCTTGAGGCTGAGGGCAGAAGTGGTGCACAAAATGGCTGGCACCACTATGGGGAAAAGGGCTTTCTGCGAGGGGCCTTGCTGCTACAGAATCTGAGATCTACTTCTGTCCTGTTGATGGCCTTTGCTTGATCCAAAGGGATCACTGGGGAGAAAGCATGGCTCATAAAAGCCTTACAAGGTGGAGGGTGGTGGGAGGAAAGAAAAGAAACACTTATGTGGGGAAATACCCTCATGAAAAAATGCTGAAAGACAGAGCTATTCTTTGCTGGTGGAATTAACGTGAAACGGGGGCCCTTAGAGATGATCATTGTGAAAAGAAATGAAAAATACATAAAACTTTGTTTAATTTATGGAATTTATAGGCTGCTGACCAGTAAGTATAAAGTTCTGTTCCCTTGGTCCTCACTATCACTCATGTATTACTTGTCAGTAAATGTGGTGCACTCAGAACATAACAGCTACGGTAATATTTCTGTTCCCACTGCAGCTTTACTACACCCATGAAACTCCGTAATCTTTAAATTCCCTCACTGTTAACATCTGCTGAAACATTATTGGTCCCAGCATAGCCAAGCTGCTCTGAAATTACATTTAGCAGAGTAGTTAATGCTAACAGTATAATTCTAGAAGCAACCATGTTTTAAAAAGGCTTTATAACTGGCACGGTGGCTGTGTTTCCTTTCACTTTTATCCCCTCCCCACTTTGCTTTTTTTTGCCATCATCTCACCTGCAGGCAAGAATGCATGTTTAAAGAGCATTTCATTTTCTTTTTAGAATAAAACATTTTTTTTTTTTGGTTTAGACTGCCAAAACAAACTTTCGAAGACACATTTTTTTTTGTCCTAAAAAAATAATCCAAATACAACATAAAATGTTAAGAATCCAAAGAGCTGAAGTTGGAAACTAATAAAGGTGCAATAAAATTAGTATATTTTATCACTCATTCAGGATGCTTTTCTTGGTTTAAATTCAAATGACCTAACATATAAGCAAAAGAAATGCATTGCATACAGCTACTATAATGATGATACCTCAATATATTCATTTGCAGCTCATAAAGAGTGCAGAGCTTTGCTTTTATACGGAAATGTTGGACAGAGGACATTTAACTTAATCACTGAATGCTGTAGCCATGCAGATATTATTCCAGAAATTAAAATGCAAACAAAGAAAAGCATATGCAATTCTTCTATGAATTTTAAAATGCTATATAATGTAAAATATTTTATAATACAAGTATGGATATGTATATATAATATATATAATGCCATATAAAGTTTTATTCACACTTGTAAAATTACAAAAATGTTTAGGAAAAAAAAAGGAATTTATATGTAATTTTCTTAAAAACAAAACAAAACCCTAAATTGAAAACTTCCACTTTTACTCCAGTGAAAGAAAATCAAACACATTCAGCAGGTATCCCTTCAGCTAGCTAATCTGCTAGCTTTCTTACAAAAAAAACCTGCCCTGAAACACAATCTTATAAAATTAAAAATTGTGTGTTACTAAGTATTTACATCACTACTAGATTCTGTAACAGTTTTGTATTTAGAATACTAGCATAAATCTAAAAGCTACACTAATTAAAAAAAAAATCAAGTCTTTCTGTTAAAAAAAAAAAGAAAAAAGAACCATATAGTTTTGAACTTTGAAGAATAATTTTTTTAATTTTAGGTAACTAGCCTTGTACAAGGGTAGGCAGACTGCTAAATATGATACACTTAACTGGTTCCTGATTCATGAACAGCAGAAAATGATGTGTCAGAGGGCAGTCAGCATTTGTGTGTCTATACTCCGATTTTCTCTTCTCATGTCCAATCTTGTCTATGTTAGTATTTGCTGCTTAAGTGGTGGTGCCCGCAGTGGCATCATTAAATCTAGGTTAAAGCCATGCCAGTGAAAGAATTTCCCAGGAATACTTTGCAGGTTTTTAATGTGGTTAGAGTAACAAAATCTGTTTGTTTGCTCAGTACAATATGTTTAATATCCTCCTGTCAGGTTTTATATTTCTCCCACACATCTCTTCTAGAAAGACATTTTCAAGAGAGATTATTTTTGTTACTTTCTTGTCTTAAATATTCTAATAAATATTTTAGAATAAAACATTTTTTTTAAGCACAAAAAACCAGCTAGTCTTTTCATCAAATGGGTAAGCTAATAAATTCTTCATAACTATAAAACCAAATATAGTACAGTATGATGCTATTTGAAGCAACATTAAATTATATCTTTTGAAATTTTGCAAGGAAGTGATGTCCTGGCTACTTTTGTTTTAGGTGTGGATGGCTTTCTTTCCATTCTCTCATACACATATCTGATTTTTGTACAAAAGGGTAAACAAGAAGACAAGAATATTAGAAATAGCAATAGAGATAAACTGTTAATAGTAAAACTCACTAGATGTATCAGCAAAGCCAGGAGTGGCTCCAAATTGTATCAGTGACATAGTTTTCCCAGTAAGTGGGAATTTCAAAGCCTTTGAAAGAAAATGTTGAGTGTTTTTATGCATCATTATCATAATACATCAATCTCAAAGCACATCACGAGGCAGTATTTTACAAACTTTTCAACATAGTTTCTTGGAATCAGAACTGGAATGCATTCCCCCCCGCCCCCATTCCATCTTCTATTGTTACAGAAGCTGACAGAAAAATGGTTGAAAAAGTTGTTTCAATACAACTATTTAGAAATTTCCACCTCTTTCATCTGGAAATGTGTGTGTGTATATATATATATATTTTAAGACCAGCACTGGCTAATTAACTCCTAACAATCTTGCTTTAATAAAACAGAACCTAGGACCAAAATATTTTGGCTGTAAAGTTGCCTGTGGAAAACTGAAATTCATATGACAATTATTGGTTTTTCTGAGTAGGAATCTGAATTCTGCTATTTATGAATTGCACTCACATACAAAGTAACATTTTGATCAATACCATATTTTAAATTTTACTTCTTTTGTCATTTGTTATTGAAATATCTGCTTCACTCTCAAAACTGAAGTGTAACATGTCTGGGACCTTCTCAGAGGAAGCCATACAGTTCATTGGTCACCAGCTGAACTGACAGCAATTTATCAATAAGGGTGTTGTACTATAATAATAAGTCTCTCTTTCTCATGAAAGTCTTAAAAAGTCTTACAAAAATAATTCTGAAACAGCTCTAGATAGCTGGCACTTGCTGAGGGATGTCATACCTTCATCATTTATCATGACACTAAAAACCATGCTTAGCTGTACAGAGCACTTTAGTGCTTCTTGCTTTTTTTTCCTAAATGCTGTAGGAATATTTGTTAATTCTGTTAATTACTGATTATGGTAATTATGACATGACTTTAATGGTCAACACACACACAATATTCTTCTCATTTATTTTATCCGTAACTGCCAGTTTCTTAGAAGCCAACACTCCTACAAACTACCTCTCAGAAAGGGAACAGCAGGCTCCTTAGCTCCTAAAAGTCACTGAGCTTTTGACCACCCTCCTCTTTTAAGTAATTCATGAGACAAAAATCAAAAACATACATAAAAAATACACAAAAATATAACAATTATATTATGTAATACATACAAAGGGTGAAATAGAAAGATGAAAATCCAGGACCTCATGGGCAGAGCATGCAGTAATGGAGCCATACTTCTGCATGTTTGCCCCAGGCTTGATCATCTCAGCCTCTTCCTCTATTACCCTTTCCCCTGTCCTGCTCTTCTCTGCTTTTGATTCCTTCTCTTGGTCCCTTTCTCCTCACATAATTGGATCCAGCATTACATCCTAGTCCTTCCTTCACAACCCTGAAGAACTCTGAGGGAAATGTATAATAAATTCAGAGCTAGCTCTTTGCTTACTGGTTAGTTTTACTGGATTTCCCTCTCCATGCTCTCATGTTTTGGATAACGCTTCTGGAGCACATGACCTTTTACCTAAACTGTAGAGGAAGAGGTGTTAAATGCTGAAGTAGATTTAATTCTGGCAGCCATGTGCTTTAAAGCTAGACAGTGCAGTTCCTAACTGTATGTGCTTAAATAGCATGGTCTCTAGATCCTGGTGAAAAAAATATTTTCCTCAGATTGGATTAGATAATTTTAAATCATTTGCAGAAATCATAGAAACACAAGGTTGGAAAGGACCTACAAGATCATCTAGTCAAACTGTCCTCCTATCACCAATACTACCCACTAAGCTACTAAATCATACCTTGTAGCACCTTGTCCAGGGGCTTCTTAAACACCGTGAGGGGTGGTGACTCCACCAGCTGCCTGGGCAGGCCACTCCAGTGCCTGAACACTCTTTGAGAAAAAAGATTTTCCCTGATATCTAATCTAAATCTCCCCTGGTGCAACTTGTGGCCATTTCCTCAAGTCCTATCATTAGTTATCTGGGAGAAGAGGCTGACCTCCTCGCCATCACAACCTCTCTTCAGGAAGTTGTAGAGAGCAATGAGGTCTCCCCTTGGGCCTCCTCTTCTCCAGATTAAACAACCCCAGTTCCCTCTGCCACTCCTCACAGGACTTGTGTGCCAGGCCCTTCACCAGCTTCGTAGCCCTTCTCTGGACACGCTCCAGGGCCTCGATTTCCTTCTTGTAGTGAGGGGCCCAAAGCTGAACACAGCACTCGAGGTGCGACGTCACCAGAGCGGAGTACAGGGGGACGATCACCTCCCTGCTCCTGCTGGCTACACTATTTCTACTACAGGCCAGGATGCCATTGGCCTTCTTGGCCACCTGGGAACACTGCAGGCTCATGTTCAGCTGAGCACTGATCAACACTCCCAGGTCCCTTCCCTCTTCACAGTCTTCTAGCCACTCTGCCCCAAGCCTATAGTGTTGCATGGGGTTATTGTGGCCAAAGTGCAGGACCCGGCACTTGGCCTTGTTAAATCTCAACACATTTGCCTCAGCCCAGCAGTCCAGCCTATCCAGATCCCTCTGAAGGGCCACCCTACCCTCAGGCAGATCAACACTACCTCCCAGCTTGGTGTCATCTGCAAACTTACTGAGGGTACACTCAATCCCCTCATCTAGGTCATCAATAAAGATATTAAACTAAATAGGCCCCAGTACCGACCCCTGGGGGACACCACTTGTAATGGGACACCAGCTGGACTTAACTCCATTAGCCACAACCCACTGGGCACGGCCCTCCAGCCAGTTCTTTACCCAGAGAAGAATATCCCTGTCCAGGCCATGGGCAGCTAGTTTCCCCAGGAGAATGCCATGGGAGACAGTCTCAAAGCCTTTGCTGAAGTCTAAGTAGACTGCATCAACAGCCTTTCCCTCATCTACCTGTCTGGTCACATGGTCGTAGAAGGAGGTGATATTGGACAAGCACGACCTGCCTTTCGTGAACCCATGCTGGCTGGGCCTGATCCCCTGGATGCCATGTACCTGCCGTGTGATCTGATCCAAGATGATTTGCTCCACAACTTTCCCTGGAACCGAGGTCAGGCTGACAGGCCTGTAGTTCCTCAGGTCCTCCTTACGGCCCTTCTTATAGATGGGAGTCACATCGGCAAGCCTCCAACCCTCTGGGACCTCTCCAGATAACCAGGAACACTGATAGATAGTGGAAAGTGGCTTGGCAATCACCTCCGCCAGCTCCAGCCGCACCCTAGGTGCAGCTCGTCTGGTCCCATGGACTTGTGACATTCCAGGTGGAGGAGCAGGTCTCTAACTGTCTCTTCCAGGATCACAGGGGGGTGATTCTCTACCTGAATCACAGGGGACATCCAGGTCAGGGCGTAAAGTACCCTGAGGATAACTGATTTGACTATTAAAGACAGATGTAAAGAAGACGTTGAGAACCTCAACCTTATCCTTATCCTCAGTGATCACATTCCCTGCTGCATCAAGTAAAGCATGGAAATTTTCCTTGGTTCTTCTCTTGCTGTTAATATATTTATAAAAGGATTTCTTGTTATCTTTTACTGCAGTGGCCAATCTGAGTTCAAGCTGGGCTTTTGCCTTTCTAACTTCCTCTCTGCATATCTTAGCAACTTCCTTGTAATCGCCCCAAGTAGCCTGTCCCTTCTTCCAGCGGACATGGATTCTCTTTCTCTCAGAGCCTCAACAAAAGTTCCCGGTTCATCCATGTCTGTCTTCTTCCCCTCCGGCTCTCCTTACGGGACTCAGGAACAGGCTGCTCCTGTGCCTTTGATTTCCATCTTGAGGAGCACCCAGGCTTCCTGGACCCATTTGCCCTTCAGGAGTGACTCTCAAGGGACCCCTGCAACAAATGACCTGAATAGGTCAAAGTCCGCCCTCCAGAAGTTCAAGACAGCAGTTTTGCTAGTTACCCTTCTGGCATCACCAAGGATAGAAAACTCTAAAAATTCATGGTCACTCTGCCCAAGACAGCAACTTTCACATCCCCCACCAGTCCTTCTCTGTTAGTGAAGAGCAAGTCGAGCGGGGCAGCTCTCCCGATAGGCTCTTGAACCAGCTGCGTCAGCTATCTTCCACACGCTCTAGAAACCTCCTGGACTGCTTCCTCTGCGCAGTATTATACTTCCAGCATATATCAGGGAAGTTGAAGTCTCCCATGAGAACGAGTGCTGGCAATCCTGTAGCTTTTGCAAGCTGCTCATAGAATGCCTCATCCATCTCTTCATCCTGATTAGGCAGTCTATAACAGACCCCCACCAAGATGACACCCCTACAGGCTTTCCCCCTGATCCTTATCCATAGACACTCAACTTTATCATTCCCAACTGCAAGCTCTTCAGCATCAAAAAAACTCTTTGATATAAAGAGCCACACCACCACCCTTCCTTCCTTGTCTATCCCTTCTGAAGAGCTTGTAGCCATCCATAACAGTGCTGCAGTCATGGGAGTGATCCCACCATGTTTCAGTTATAGCAGCTAGGTCATAGTTAGCCTGTCGCACAATCACTTCCAGCTCCTCCTGTTTGCTGCCCATGCTGCACTCATTGGTGTAGATGCACTTCAGATGAGACATCTGCCTCACCTCCGCCGCCATAGCTAGTTTAAAGCTCTCTCGATGAGTCCTGCCAGCTCCTGTGCTAGTCCATAGGATGGATTCGGAAGGGAGGAGGGACAGACTCCCTGTGCCCCACCACAGGATCTCCCCCCGCCACCCCATCAGCGCTGCGGGCAGTTACAAGGCGCTGGGCGCCCCTCCCCGTGCCCGGCGGGCCCCGCGCGGCGCCGCCCTCCTGGGGCTGTTTCTGGGCAGAGGCCGTGGACGCAGCCGCCGTGGCCCTGGCACCGCCAGCTCCCTGCCAGCCTCTGAGAGCCGGCGGGGGCGGCCTGGTCACGTCGTTGCCCCGGGCCTACCCTGGCCAAGCAAGGGCCCGAGGTGCCCCCGTAATGCGTGGGCAGGTGCCGCAGCTGCGCCGGCTCTGAGGCGGCCGGCCTTGACTACTCACTATATATTTATATACACATATATAGGTAGAGAGAATTTCAGCCTTTGAGGAAATGTGTGACATGATAACTGTAATAGAATCATAGAATATCCTGAGTTGGAAGGGACACACAAGGATTATTGAGTCCAACTCCTGGGTCCCCAAAGGATGACCCAAAAAAATCAGACCGTGTGTCTGAGAGCATTGTCCAAAGGCTTCTTGAACTCCGGCAGGCTTAGGGCCATGACCAAGTTCCTGGGCAGCCTGTCCCAGTGCCCGACCACCTCTTGGTGCAGAACCTTTCCCTAACACCCAGCCTGCCCCTCCCCTGTCCCAGCCCCAGGCCGTTCCCTGAGGTCCTGTCGCTGTCCCCAGAGAGCAGAGCTCAGCGCCTGCCCCTCTGCTCCCCTGTGAGGGAGCTGCAGGCCGCCATGAGGCCTCCACTCGGCCTGCTCTGCTCTGGGCTGAACAAACCAGGGGACCTCAGCCACTCCTCATACATCTTCCCCTCTCTTCATCATCTCTGTTGCCCTCCTTTAGACACTCTCAAACAGTTTTATATCTTTCTTACACTATGGCACCCAAAACTGCACACAGTACTCGAAGTGAGGCCGCACCAGCGCAGACCAGAGCAGGACAATGCCTATCCTCGACCAGCTAGCCATGCTATGCTCGAGGCACCCCAGGATATCGTTGGCCCTCTTGGCTGCCAGGGCACAATGCTGGTGCATGTTCAGCTTGCTGTCAACCAAAGCCCCCAGATCCCTTTCTGTGGGGCTGATCTCCAGCATCTCATCCCCTAGTCTGTACATATGTCCAGGTTTGCCTTTCCCAGGTGCAGAATCCAGCGCTTGTTTACCTTCATATTGTTGGTGACTGCCTAACTCTCCAACTTGTCCAGATTTTTCTGCATGTCTAATTTTGTGGGATTTCTATTAAACTGGAAAATGTAATTATAAAGAAGACTACAAGGTCATCCTGGAAGGTGACAGTCAACAGTGCTGCCATATCCACTGAGCAACACTGCAACACAACACTGACACTATCAGCCTTTTTTTTTTGTTTTTGCAAGCATAAGAACTTAGTGCATCCAGTCAAATCCCTCTACCCTATTCCCTCTGAAAAGCCAAGCACCCCCAATCCCCATCCATTCTTTTTCCTTTCAAAAAAGCTTATTAAACAAACTCCCCACACTTGAAATTGGCATGGGAAAGGAAAGGAGAAAAGAGGCTCTCATATCCCACCAGTTGTTATAAAGCTTTAGATTATCATACTACGTCTCTCGCAGAGATCTTCCTGCTCCAAGACTGACAAGCACCATAGCTCTCACAGAAACGGGGAAAAAAAAAAACAACAAAAAGCAGTCCCAGATCCATGCAATCAATATCCAATAAAGGATTCAGCCACGTATCGTTTTGGACCTTCTGCCCATGCCCTGATGAGCGTGGAGGATTTAAGGCTGATGAGTTTGTTGTGTGAAGTGGTGATGCTCCAGTTAAATCTGGCATTGTTCTGATGTTCCTCCTCCAGCACTGAGAATGAAAAGTGCAGCTCCAGCAGTGCTACTATTTGCAAATTACAGTGCACTGTACTTATATACTTCAGAGGAGGAGTAATATGTAATAATGGTGTAAGGCTATTATTATGATAATGATGATTAATACACAGCCCTAAGCTACACTAATCTAAATATGGAGAGCTTCACTGCAACTTTTTCTGTCAGGAAACTAATTCAGAAAGAGGAAAAAAAATTTCCTTAGTTTTTAGCAAGAAGTATGAAAAAAATGCTTTGATACATAGCTACAATCTTTTCTGAACAATGTTTTGTAATGCTCCATTTCAACATGACACCTGCTTTGGTTACATGAGATGGCATGCAGTCATAAATACATAATATTACATAATATTATGGATTTTGCCTTCATTTAAAATTGACCTGAAATAATATTTTGTTTGGGGGCAGATGGTGAATTTTTTGAAGGGTGACCTATGGTCTTTTAGAGCACATCATTAATGGAATTTTCTCTAGTTAGGTTCAAGTACTTCCAAGATCTTAATGCTGCTCCAAACCTTGAAATGATGTGGAGGGTGACATGGGAGAATATGGTTTGCTCCACAGCTTGCTCTATGTGCTTGCACAATGTTTAGTATCAAATCATGGATTGTTCACTGTACTATCATAATACATATAATAGTATTTGTATTACTAGTGTACAACAATAATAAAATAACAGTACTAAAGGATAACTGATTATTTTAGAATTAATTCAGTTGAGAGTTGGTTTGCGAAAGTGATGTGGTCAGCAACAACATTCTACTGAAGTTATGAGCAGATTGACCACCTGTGGTAGACTGACCTTTCCCTTTCCTAGTCTTAAGTTTCTACAGCAAAAGTTATTTGGCAAACTGCTTGGATTTCTAGTTTTGCTTTTTCCTAAACAGAAGTCCAAAGCTGTTGAAAAGTCTTACTCACCTAGAAACCTAGAAATGTCTATTGAAATTAGCAATTGAGCTAAGTAGTCTGGGAGTGTGATTTACATTCATGGCACTTTAAGACTCTCTTACACTTCCTGAGCAGTGGAAAGGTAGGTCAGCAAAAACGTGAATCAGGCCTTAGGACTATGCTATTTATAAAACAATGTAAAATCAAAAGCAAATACATTAAAATGGTAAAAAAAAAAAAAAGTATTTATATCCTTGTCCTGTTGCTTTCTTAGTCTAATGTCACATCCACCCCACTTTCTTTTCTGAATAGAAGAGAGGTTTCACAGTATAATAAAAACTGTATTTTTGAAATGAATTGTTTTATAAAAAGTTGAATTAAAAATTGCAGAGCCATACTGTAATAGCATTAAGACACTCCTGGGCATGTTTTAATGGTCCATTAATACACGCCTCAGGTGGCTGAATGCATGAAGCTGCACATCTACAGCATGTATTAATGAACCTCTGAAACATGCCCCATCATGTGTTAATAGTCTATTACAGTCGTGTACTATCTGGGAAGCCTCAGAAATACGTTCCAAAAACCACAGAAGTATGTTTTAGATCTTTGGAAAATATTATGAATAATTGCCCATGTGTCTCTGTCTATTGTATTGTTCAGGTATTTAATAAATAGCAAAACAGTATTACAGCAATAAACTCTATAATACCCAAAGAAAATGATTTGTTATTAAATATTAAAATGCACCCTGAACCACGTTAGGCTTCTCATATATATGCAGAGTGATGAATTCCTGCCTTAAAGAGCTTATAGGTAAATGTGGTATAGTTAAGGAAAGGTTATAAAAGAAGTTCGGTAAGGGATGCTTATGTATTTCCACTCTACTATAATCCTTCTCTGTTTTTATCTTTAACTTGTGCTTATTTGATCAACTGTAACCCTTTTTTATTCTTTCCTAATAAGAATTTTAAAATATGTGATGGCATGAGTCTTGATTACCTTGAATAGAATTCTATACTTCCTCATTAGAAAGAACTTCAGGTATTTTTAACTCAGAAGGGCCTTTTAAGAAGTCTTATGCATGGGTAAGCCTCTTGAGAAAAATACTTAAGCATATACTAAAATGTATTCCCACTCAGCAAAGCATTAAAGTTTCTTCATGATCTTAAATTCCATTGAGCTCAAGTGGAAATTACAAATACCTAAAGATAAGCTCACGTGTAAGCTCTTTGCTGGAAGGAGATGCACCGATGATGCAGAACCAGAGCAGTCTGTAAAGCTGCCTTTTACATGATGCCATTAAAGTGATAGGAAAAATAATTTTGTCACAATTTAGGAAGGAAGGAAGGAAGGAAGGAAGGAAGGAAGGAAGGAAGGAAGGAAGGAAGGAAGGAAAAGAAAAAAGGTAGATATTTTTAAAATATAGTTTACTCAACTTAATAGAGGAGTATTTGATATGCTTAAAAGTTGTTTCATCATTTGGCATCTCTAGTTTTGATAATTAATAATATAATGGAAGAGAAAAACAACAATTAATGTAAAGATTTATGTTCCTCCTCCTCTCCTGCCTTTTGTGGTGCTGGTACTTCATTTCACTGGGAAACCACTTTTTTTTTTTTTTTTTAAAAAAAAAGGTATTAAGCAACTGGATTGAAGTCAATACCTACTTAGAAAAAGTGCCTTATAGGAGTTAATATGAAAGATATGAGTTACTATTTATTAGGCAGGCTTTTGTTTTAGTGTTTTAGTCCTTTACCATCAGTTTATACAATTACAACATTACACCAAAATGGAGGTCTTCATATTTCTTCTGAAATTGTCCTCCAGGGCTGTGAACTTAGCTGAAAAGTACCCAAAAGTTTTAAATAATAAAGGAAAATAAACAAATTAAGAGTGGGTAACTTTTGGAAGTTTTGCTTTAGTCAAACCAAGTTCATCACAAGAAATCCAGGGGAAATTTGAAGTTCTGTGATACACAGAAGGTTGGACATAATAATCTAATGTTGTCTTCTGGCAAAGGACTAACTTCCTGATTAATAAGTAATTTCTTTTTCTTCCAGTTCAGCAAAGACATGACCTGTGTTGCTTTGCTACTAACAATGCTAACAATATTAGACAGATGTCCTTCTGCCTTCTGCTCTAGTGTCTGAATCATACAAGTGAGGAGGAGTCCAGTCTGTTTTCAGATATTCAGCACTCTGGGCCTTAAAGGTGTTTTAGTAAACTTATCCCTTTCTCAGTGCTACTTGGAACATCACCGTCTGTTGTGTTTTCAGATGCTATGAGAGAGATGATTTTCCAATCAAAATTAATAGCTTGCAAAATATGTATCACAATTAGACTCTAAATATAAAGGAGATTACATAGACAAAGTTTCCAGGTCCATCTTCTGGCATTTATCCTACAGGTTAAATAGACATACTGAAATCCAGACCAAGTTTTAATTTTTCAGACACACCGATATGTCACAAGCAGGACTGCATTTCCCCTTTCCTCCATAACCAGGAGGTGCCGGACTATATTCACAAGTACCCTTTCCTCCATAATTGCCGGAAGTTTCACAGAAAGCATGAGCAAAATGAATTTCCAAAAGCAAATTCCTCAGACCCATGAGATGGCCCTCAGTCCTTTGTGGTTGCCCAGTTTGAAAGTGCGTGTACACCTGGATATCCTAATGGGTCCTTTATGCTCTTCAGCTAATGCTGAAGAGCCCACATGCTGGCAACATCGCTCATCTCCTTTGGGGTGGGTGCACGCTAAGCGTGAGACAGCTCTTTCAGAAGAGGTCCACATATTTGTGCTGCTGATTCAGGCTACTTCCTATTTATCTTTGACCAGAAGGCTCTCTAGCTTTAGAAAAATTTCCCGTTTCTGTATCAGACACCTTCACTTGTTTGCTTTCTTCTGAAAATTTCCCCCCCTTTGTTTTTGGGCCTTTCTTACTTGTTGGCCAGTTTTGCTCTCCAATATTTGTTCTCTGTCTGCTTGTATTTTTTCTCTTTGGAAGCACTTTTCCTGTTTCTGAAACCGGTGCTGGCCCCTTACCAAAAATAGCAGATGTCAAAGTCTTGTGATTTGGTTCACATCATGAAAATAAAAGAGCAGTGGTATAGAGTCTGGTGATATGATAAGTTTTCCTGGTATAAATAGGATGCAAACATTAAGGAAATGCTACCTGTGCCTGGGAATTAAATTAAGCCAAGAATGGAAAGAAATGTGTATTGAGAATTTTTGCTGCAGAGCAGTGAAATGGTGATACAGAATTATGCTGCACCTACCTCCGTAAGAGCACCAGAAGAAAATTCAAATGAACATGAGTAATATCCCAAGACCAATAGGAAGAAATACAGACAGAGAAAATTAAAGTTGCCAAGAAAAACTTCCTGACATTGAAATGCACTAAGCTTTCAGACCATCTCTCAAGGGAACAGAAAGGCCCATCACCTGAAATGTTTAACACTAGGCTGGAGGAATCACTAGAAAAATATACTACAGGGAACAACTTGTTATTGGCAGAAAGATGGACTGAATGCTGTAAAAGGGATTTTCTATCTCTAATGTTTACTTTTTATGATAGTCATTTATGTTTTTCCTTCATTACAGGTAGAGAAAAATCTATAAAAGTTATTGGCTCTGGCACAGCATATTTAATTTCTATAGAGCTATGTTTTTGGTGCACTCCTGCAATCTTTAGCTCTACTTCTTGCATTTTTCCACATACATTGGGAGCTTCTTTATTGCCCCAGGTAAAACCTTCTCAGCACTGGATAAATGTTCCCCTCTCTTCTCTGCAGCCTTCTCAACAAGTATGCAAAACACCGAGGAAATAACCATCTAAAATCCCCAGAACTGGGGAAAGGAAGAAATTGATGTCAGAGGGTTCAAAAGGAGAAGTAAAGCAGCAGAGGTGTAAATGAAGCATGCAGAACATGAGAAAGGGAAGGAGGAAGATGCTTAGAGTTGGGAAAGTGGGAACTGCATACATCCAGAAAATGGCTTTTCAGGACAAGATTACCCACATCCCTATGTGATGACCTGCATTCAAGACGCAGACTTCAAAGTTATGAGTCCAGGTAAAAGCAAAAAGGGAAGAGGGAAGAGTAAAGCTATACCTGATAATGGATCCTTATTGGGATGGTGTGGTACAACTGGTCAGGGTTAAAATGATATTGCCTTAATATCAAATTAAGGCAAACATAAGTCTTTCTATTTTTGTATGTAAAAACACACGGTTCATTCATAACATCCAAACTCTTTTCCTGAGAAGCCTTAGAGCAGCAAAGTTGAAATACCAACCTCAATTTTTAAATAACGTAACAAGACTGAATACACTGAAGGTTTTTCCTCCCTACCACCCCCTGCCCCCTCACCGCAAACCACCAGAAGCCTGGGTTGGGTTTTGAGCAGCAGCGCTACCAGCAGGATGTGCTGAGGATGAGGCGGTGCTGTGTGACCCCACTGGGGACACCCTGACAATACGGCTGAAAGGCATCTGTATTACCACGGACAGGAGAGGGACAAGGAACAGTTTCCAAAGATATGGGCCTCTCATTTTTTGCCGGGCAGCTTGAGTCTCCCTGCCTGGCTGCTGAGCAAAGGGTATGATTAATGAAAAGATGTCAGGATGATAATCCTTACTATCAGGAAACACTGGACAGGGATTTTAGTTTTTTTTATTCTTGGCGAATTGGGGGGTGGTGGGAAGGGAATAATAAAGCAAAAAGGGACACGGAAAAGGGAAATGTTTTGAAGAAAAAACAATTTCTTATATATGTATAGATGCATATATTTTTACATATATATATAAAATACAACCTCCCCTCTGCCCACCCTCTTTTAATGTTTCTCTGGTGGAGTAATAAGATACCTTCAGCGTTATAAATAGCAGCACAGATGTTGACAGAAAAATGCTCCCTTAATTACCATACAAACTGCTTTACTTGAGTGAACCGTTTAAAGCGGCCTCCAAAGGAAGTTCACTCAAGCAATTCCACAGATTACAGCTAATGAACAATATTTCCTCGCTCCTATTTAGTGCTCATTAAAATGTAAAAGCCTTTCATTTTCAACAGGCACACAATAAATAATTCCTCTCTCCCTCTCTCGGCTGCCTCTGAGCAGCCAGGATGGGAGCAGGGAGGGGAAGGGACCGGCAGGGAAGGGGAAGGGGGGGGCTGCAGGAGGCAAATAAGTGGTTGGGAGAACAGCAGCCAATTCATTAAATTCTCTGGAAGCAGCGGCCGCTTGTTGTGAGAGGTGACGTCCGTGTTCGGAGCCGAGCAGACAGCTTGTGCTGGCCAGGCCACGCTGTCGGGAGAGGGGCTGGGAGCTGCCGCCAGGAACAGGGGACACAAGCGATGCGCGGGCTCAAACAGAGGCAACGGGAACGGCTGAGAGAGCCCAAAAGGTGAAAAGAGAGCTGGAGAGGACACCCGTAGGTCTGCTTTGCTCCTCAGCTACGGAGGTGAAGTGGTGCACGGGGCTGGCCACACAAACTGTGCCTTGCTGACAAAGAAGGTGCTGGAAGACTGCAGGTCGGAGGGGTCAGGGCATGTTCAGCTGTCATCAGCTGAAAGAGACCATGGCTGTCTGCTCCCCGTCCCAGCCCTCCAGGATTTGAGCATAATTAACAAAATAAAAATTTTATAAATCAATCAAATCATGAACCAGAGCCTCAGCAAGAAAAAAATATACATATCAAAGCCCACACAATTTATATTATTATTTTAAGTACTATCCAAATATTAAGTGGATGGATAGGAAAAACAGAGGCACCAGCTGCAATCAGGTTAATCACTGCACCTATCTGCTCACAGGCACGTGGGGCAGGGTAGCAATATCTGCTGGCTTACACAGGAGTAGTTCTTTCCAGGGAAAAGAAGCAAAAGCTCAGAAACAAATAGTTAGCAAGGCACTGAGATGGTAGATAGATACCTGTTTGAAAACTGCAGGGAAGAAAGTCCGTGTTTTTCCGCTCCAAAGATGAATGGGTAAAGCAGCACACTAATGAAACACAACGCTGATATTAAGCCAGGATTCACCACAGAACACAGCTGAAAGGACACAGAAGCAGGCTTTAACAGGCTGTAATTACAGACAGAAACATGACTCTCTCGATTTCCACATCTGCTGAGAAAAAAATGCTGTATCCTTCACACTGTTTTGGTTTAGTGCTGTGGTATTTTTTTTTAATCTATTTTTTAATTTCTGCGCTCTGTTCCCCACACCTCCACGTGGCAGGAGGCTGCGTGACCTGCTCCATCGCTCCCAGTTGCTGCCTTCATCCCAGCCCCACCAGCAGAGCAGGGAACCCAGCAAGCCCCAGGGTGGCTCTGCCCCGGAGGAGGCAGCTGCCCTGCTGACGGCGACGCATTCCCCCGGGGCTGCCCAAGCAAAATCCCTGATATTAGCCTCCGTGAACGGGGGAGCAATCCAAGTAGGATAAAAACCATCAGAGCTTTCTCCTGTCTTTAATTTCAAGGCTTAAGGAATTGACAACTGTATTTCGTGCAGTGATGCTGGAGTACCCTATACCTGAGCCATAAATAAGGCTGTGCATGGCATTCAGTCATCGGAAGAGAAGAAAGAAAATGGAGAACTAAGATCTTATATTGACCTAAACCTCAGACTTAGATAAACTTGTGAGGAATATCACTTTGTGGTGACTTTATCTTTGTTAAACTTGTGCGTGGGGAAGAAGCAATCTCACAGCTCGCAGAGGCTGTGTGACCAGCAGGAGCGCTCCGGCTGCTTTGCAGAAAAGCAGCCCTCCTGTAGGAAAACAAAACTGTGCCTCACCGGTGAAATGGATTTTCTACATCAAGATAACAACTGTAAGAGTGCATTTTGTTTGAGAAAAGTATTTGCAATTATAACCGCAAAAAGAGGACAGAAGAACTATAAAGCAGATCCCAGTTCTGCGCATGTCCCAAGCTCCTTCAGAAGAGGAGATGCCCCGCTCCAGCTAAAGGGGCTGGTTTCTGTGCAGGAGTGGAGGGCAGGACTTCGTGTCTTGCCCTCACACGATGCTGAAGCCACTAGCTCTAGCAAAGGAGTAAGTTTACTAGCAGTGCAATATTATTGATGCTCTCAACACTCTGTACTTGGCTTTTAACTAAGGTCATTTGAAAACGGTCTCCAACACCCATCTCATTTGCTTTTTTATGCCTGCCAATTTAGCGTTGTATTCACAGTGATTAATTAGTTTGTGGTGAAGGTTTATTAGGTAATCTTTCTGTCAATCAAAAATCACTGAGGTTTCAGAGCAGAGCAAAGAACACCCAGAGATTTTATAAAGATAAGGAACTGATATTGTTGCTGTTGTGTACAAAAGTTGGAGCTAAGCCTTGACACGTGACCAGGTATAAAAGACTTTAAAGCATGTTTATTTTTATTCATATTCAACCACAAAAGCAGCCTGATTCCCTCAGACCTCATCTATATTTTTAACAAGAACATAGAAATCCCCTCATCTTCTAAGCCTACAGCCTGCATTTGACATCTGATGAATTTGTAGGGCTATTTTAACAGACCAAGCGCTAGGCTGTGGCTGCAGACTTTACCAAAAAGCACCCCTGTAGATATCTGCCTGCCTTCTTTATGCATGTTTTTCCTGACCTTTTATATGGCTCCCAGCACTGTGTGGGAATTTGCTGCAACCTGTACTACCCTATTTTCTACTTATGAGTTTTCTTATCGACGGATGTTCAAAAACCAAAACTTTAAAATTACAAGGGTCTTCTTTTCCTTTTAGGTGTGTAACTTAACTAACCTGCATGAAACTTGGTGTTTTCCAGAAGATCTTGAACTTACTGTGAAAAATATAGCAAAGGTAAATGGCTTTTTTGACCAGAAAAGGTATTACATTGAAGAGGCTGGGGAGAGCATTTGAAGATATTAGCTGATTAAATTACACACTATGGAAATGTATGTCACATTATGATTTTTGCAGTATTAGGTTAAAATGTGAAAGGATATAGATTAATAGTAAGAATTTGACTAGCTGACCACTTTTCAGAGTCATTACTGTTCTAAATTACACCTATGTCAGTCTATAAATGTAAAAAAGTGTATACGACTAGGAAAAAGTAGTAAGTCGACTGGACTCCTTCCTCTATCTCCTCCTTGAGAAAGCTGTGGGTTATTCCTATTACTTAGAGGTAATGAACAGGCAGCAGCAAAATCAGATGGCGAATTCAGGTGAAACTACAGATGTACATTTTTCATTTTTTCCTAAGCTAAATTCAGGAGTTCATTTTGTGGGCTTTGGTATTACAGATCTGAAGCTGGAACAGAAGAAGATAAAGGGCACATGGGGCTGCAAATTGGATAACTATGACATAAGGACGGATAATATAAAACTATAATCTGTTGAATATATAATCAGAGTATTCAAAAGCAGCTTTTCCAAATTAAAAAAAAAAAAAGAAAGAAAAAGAAATAGGCAAGAGTACGACTGGGATAAAATAATTACAGCACATGTTCTACAGCTTTGACAAATGCCACCTCCCCACACCCACTCCTATACACAAACCCAGTATAGATTGACTCCAGCTGATTACCATGAACACAGACGGACAGGTTTTAGCTGAGCGTTCCCTCACAGACTGAGCTTTGCCATGTGGATGAAATAATTCTGGAGTGCATTATTTTAGCGTTACAAATCTTGTGGGTATATGAAAATATGTTTGAAATGAGTCTGGAGGCGAGAACAATGTAATTTCTTTGTGTATTTATTCATCACCATTTTTGCTTTTATTATTTCTGTTTTAGTCAGACTGTATTTTATTGAATTGGATTTTGAAAAAGCCTTTATGGCTTGATAAAAAGTGGTAAGGCTCCATTCAGAGGTTTCCTTTCATGCTTAAGACGTGAAATTAGAGTAACCACCAATTTGCACACAGAATTCCAGCATACCGAATGGGAAACAAAGAGAGAGACAAAAATTGAATCCGCTGCCTTAGTGATCTCATTGCAGAAGACCACCAAAAGAAAAAAAAAAAAAAAAGGCAAATTAGCTGTTTTCTTAAGATTCCTTCAGAAAGCTGTATCAACAGCATTTTGTCTATGGGTATGCAGGCAACACGGGTACGCCTCGCATGCCTGTGGTAGATGGATGATACTGATGGCAATCTAACTGGAACATCCTGCCTGAATATGAACAACAGATTTGTCAGTGTGTGACAGGCTGACAGCCCAGCTCCCAGCTGCTTGTCCACTGTTGTTAAATCAGTACCTTGTCTAAGTGTTCAGCAAAGAGGCAATCTGCTTCCTCCATTCGTACAGGCAGGTTGCCAGTTAAAAAACAAGTATTGGCTTTAGGCTGCGGTGCCATAATGCATTGAAAAGATGCAATCTAAACCTTTGTATGCTCCTTAGGCAACAAACAGCAGGACTTGGGAGTACAGGCTCAGGCTTGAGCCTATCCTTTTCAAAACAACACAGATAAATCCAAACAGGGAATCAGGAAAGAAATACATGAGATTTTGAAAGCCGTGGATGACTTAATAGAACTCATTTCAGAGGGAAAATCTGGTTTATTTTGGTGCCCGGGAAGCAAGCTCATGCTACTGTACTCAAGCGTGTGTCAGAATTTCCTTTATAACCCTATCTTTAAGCAGTTTGTGATTCATCAACAGTAACAACTAGCTTTAGGCTGAAATTTCGCATGCAAAGACAAAACCCAGGAGCATTTCAGGGAAAAAAAATGAGAAAAACAGAAAAAAAAAACCAAAACACTAATTTATACAGAAGCAGTAAGTTAGAGGACACAAAGAAACAGTTTAGTGGTTTCAGGACCATTTTTTCCCCTCATCTCCACCTGGTTTCTTTTCTTTGACTTGGTTGCTATCAGATGATCATATGAAAGAGCTTTAAAACCTGTGGACAACAATGAAATGAGCTAAGGAAATCACAAATCCTAGCATTACAACCAACATTTTCAGCTCCTGGGCAAGGTGTGCATGTTGGGCTTCCTCTGAGGTGATGCTCAGCTACCCGAGAACTACAAAGGATTTACAGCACCCCTGGTAACATCTCTTTTGAAGCAGTTACGGTCTGTCAGGTCATTCACAAGGTATATTTAAGAGTCCCTAAACACAGAGCTACACAACAGACCTCTACGGGCTCAAAGGGAGCCAGTACAGTCTATTGGACCAATAATCCTCCATCTCATCTGCCCCGTCACATAGGTGAGACTTCCCTGGCGTGCCACCAGGCACCCTTGTCCCGGGTCAGCGTGTAGTCCTGGAGGTGCTCTGGAGCCTCACATTTTGCTCCTGTGCATGGCTGGAAACCTCACCCAGCCTTTCCAGCCGCTGGTCCTTCCTCAGGCAGAGACTGAGGCAGCACGGGGAGCTGGCTGCATCTTCCCACCACCGCTCAGCTGCTGCACACCTTGGGCCAATAAATAATGCTCAAACGAGTCACAAGTATGCAGCCACATAAACATGTGAGGGTCTTTACCTGCTTGTATCTTCTTAAACTTCATTTCCCCCTTCAGGTCCTAGGTCAGGTAAGGATTCTTGCATAAATTGAGTATACATTTCATCTGAAGTCACTGAGATTTAAACAAGTGCTTGTTACCCTCTTTCTCAATGAGAGCTCATCTCCGTTTAAACATTTCTCTAAATCAAGAATAAAAAGAATTATGTCTGTGTACATGTTTAAATATGTTCTTAGAAATTACCCATTCCAAAGTAATCACACAGACTTCTGAAATACCTTATTTACCAATTTCATCTCGTTTGAAAAGCACAATATGGCCTTTAGGAAATAAGACAAGCTGGAGGATGAAGAGACGTGGGGAGAAAAAAAAAGAAAGAAACCAAAAAGGCACTGCAATAGAAAGTTTGCTCGCAGAATATTTTGCAACCTGTTTGGCATACATGGAATAAATAATGACACAAAATAAAAGACATAGTTGGCAGGTTTAAATCTGAGTTCTCTTCTTAGTAAGAAAACCATGTCTAATGAAAGCTGAAGAAAACTTCAGGTCCCATCACACCACCAAGTATATATATATATAAGTATATATATATAGCTAATAAAACAGCTACCTGTTATAAATAAAAGGAGAAAAAAAATTGCTAAAAATCTATTATCATTGTCTTCTCCAATTCCATTGTAATCACCAAATGTCCCATAATTTGGGTTATGATGTTTCCCTTTTCTCTAGCAGACTCATAAGATCTAGCAGAGAGGTGTGCAGGCTGCGAGGCTTAAAGCAAAAGCACTATCAATTTGTGGCTTCCAAGTGTAGGGCAGCTGTAGTCTCTCCTACTGTTTGCCACAATCTATAAGGGAAAGAGGACAAACAATCGTGTGAGCAATCCCTGCTCCGCAGCTCATGTCACTGTTTAATTGTAAAATTAAACTGTAAAATTCAAACATAATTCTGTGACAATTAGCCTCATAATAATATATTCAGAAACACAACATTGCATACTGTGCCAGAAACTGTTTTATGCTTCAGTGTTTCACTACAGCTGTACTTTTTAAAGAAGCCAACTATTCTAAACATTAATGTACTCGGTTGCTACCCATGGCTTTTTCCCATTCGTGGAAAATAAAGTTGTATTACAAACAAGAATCACCAAAGCAATGCTAAAAAGCTCAGCCTCTTCATAGACTTCATGTTATGAAATTCATGAAATAATATACGTGTTTGTTTTAACAGCCTTCTTGATAATTATCTTTAATTAAATCTGCAATTTAATTATCTTTTTGCTCATTTTGTCCACCTTTGTAACCTGGCTAGTGGCAATGAACACCTAAATTGCACCTTAATTTACAGCCACTTTCATGTTTGTTTCTCAAGGATGGCGAGATGAAGTGCCTTCAGCAGCCCCACTTGCACAAGCATTCTTAAAGCAGCTGAGTAAAACTGGTAATTAATATGGAGGCATTATCTTACTTCTCTACTGGGATGCTAATGAAACAGTTACTGAGACGCTACTTACTTGGCCAAAAAAAAACAATGGCAAGATATTTGTGAGTGAAGATGTACCTGACACAGCGCTTACTCAAGTCAGGGAAAATTTCTTTGGAATTGAATGGGCTTTGGATTTTAAGGTAGCACAGTAAAATATACAAAAACAAACAAACAAAACAACAACAACCAAACACCATTACATTAGTTTATATACTTTTTTATTTAATTTTATTTTTTATTGCTAATCACAAACTAAAGTATTAATTTTAACAGCTTAAAAGCCAGGGGAAGGGAGAGGAAGTGAGTGCGTGGGATCCACACCTCCACTAAACCTGTGGCTCTGACCCTGGCATTTTCCTTCTTTCCACCACACACACAATCACGAATACTAATGTGCACCCAGAGACAACATCCTCCCCTTCCCTCTTCTTGAAATTCAGAGGGAAGAGGGCTTTGTATGTGATAACTATTTTTGCCTTCATATTCCCCATTTCAAGATGATTTTCAGTCAGCACGATATTATGAATCCTATTTAACTATGCTTAAGATCTCTCATTTAGAGTTAAGTGGAAGAAGAAAAGACAAAATTGTCTTTGCAGATGTTAAGAAGAAATTCATTGCAAGCAATCATCATTTAATATCCAGTGCAGACTTTTTGAACAAGTGCTTTCTCTAAATAATAAATCAAATGAGTTGGCACTAACAATAATACCTTAGAATATGAATGAGGAAAACAAGAATATTAAAACAATAAAAACATTAACATACAAAAATCTGCTCTTTACAGGAGGGAATGGCAGAGGACAGTGTGAAAAATAGCTACTGCTTTTATTCAGTTTTGTTGTGATCTGTCACCAACAGTGATGCCCGCTGCTATGGGAAGAGAAGCAGGTCCTTCCAGCCGCCACATACCACCTCCCTTTCATCTGAGCCTTCAGAATCTGTTCTGTGATGATTAAATGATGTTGCTGAACCACGTGCCAGACCAGGATGTTTTCCCCATCCTTCCTCCATCAGTGAGTGCTTGCTCATGGCGCTGGATGGCCTGATGCCCCCACCAGAAGCACCTGCTTCACTGGGGAGTCTCTCACCATGAGCTCTGCTGGCGCCTCCCGCGATGATGTCCCCCAGGGTGCACAGCAGAGGAGACAGAAATCCACAGCCTGTCCCAGCCCCCAGGTGAATATGGAGCCCCAGGAGTGTTGTGTGCTGCTTGTCACCAATGCATGCCGATAAGACCACCTACCAACTACTGGGACACCTGAGGGTTTATTTTATCTTTGCCTGCTGGTGCTGAAGAATCTGACTTCATATGAGCCAGGTTGTCACGTTAACCAAAAGGTGCCACGTGAGAAACAAAAGTAGGATGCAGGTTAAGCAAGCTAATCCAGGTTATGGATGTAAAGTCCACACCTGGGGAGAAAAAACATCTGTCTCCTCTCTACTCAAAGACAAAGGCGGTACTTGTCAGGTGGCTGCATCCTGGTACAAGATACACAGGACTTTGAAATTAGGCAGCACTTTGATCTAAGTGTATTGTAATAAGACTGCTATTTCTTTGGTCTGTTTTGTACTTTAGATGCATATTTTCTATGTTACATTCTGGATTAAAAACAATTTATGGAAATGGCTTTACCTTGAGTCTGCCATATTCACTAGCTGCAAAAATAAAATACCAGAGGAAATAATGAGTGAGTTTTCAGATTGAAGTCACAGATTCCAAACAAAATGAGCAGCAACTCTTAGATTAGCATTTTAATTGGTTGAGCTGGATCAATGTGTCCGATTACTTTATACCACCATGCTCCCATATGCCTTGACTTTCACAAAGATAGCTGTTACAGTTTTTCTTAAGCATCTGGATGCAGGCAAATGTAAAGAAAAGTAGTCAAAGGAGAACGGTAACTGGGACTGACCTAAATCCTTTGACTGGTCTTGTGTTTGGGCTGGATTAATGTTACATCTTGAAGCTGTCACAGAAAACAAGACACAAAGGGATGTGCAAACAACTAGAGCATAGGAATAATGTCTGAGAGAACTGAGTCACAGAGGGTAAATGACTTTACTAAGGTCCTGGTGCATGTCTGGTGTCACCTCTAACTAAATCTCCAAAATTTATACTTAAACGCAATGCTACCTGTGCAAAAATGCAGTGATCTTGAGAATATGGGCCAAGACCCTCATATGCTCTGAACTTCACTACTCCTTGCGTGTTACAGAGTGAGAAACTATTCTGCAGGTAAGTGCCATCTACCCATAGATATCAACAGCTCCCAGTATCCCTGATCTGATCCAAACATGCTGCCGCAGGAAGAGGGCTGGGAAGCACAGCAGCAGCCCCGTCCTGCAGCAGAGGTTGAGGAGCAGCCTTGTGCTGCTTGCTGACTGCCTCCACCCTGTTCTGCTGGGGCTGGCAACAGCAGCGAAGCTACTGCCTATTCTGTTACTAGCATGGACATGGCATAGTTTTAATTCCTGTTGTTGAGCTCTATTTAAGTGACCTTATAGAAGTTCCTAGTGTAAGAGTATATTTTGTTAACCAACAAGTGATTTTAAGGACCCTTGAGATAACTGCATTTCTTCCTAATTATACAAGGAAGTATGAAGTACATCCACAACCTTGCTATGATTTCTGCTTTATTGGAACTTGCAACAGCTTCATCCTTGCCTTCTTGGGGTATTGCCTGCACAGTATCACCTGTGGTATATCTACCAGAAGAAATCATGGCTATTGAGGCAACTGCAACATCCTACATATGTGCAGCATCAGAGACTAAGAGAAGATGTTTCAGCAGCACAATCCTACAGGCAGATGTTGCAGACCCTACAATCAAACATGAGGCTGTATTTGGAAGCAACTGTACCAGGTGGCAACATATAATGGAAGGCTTAGTGCCATGAAAAAAATCAGGATGATAATAATAATTAAAGGAGGATTTCTTCATAATTTCTCTCATGGCAAAACTATGGCCTTTCTAAAGGTGATGACCAAGTATTATTCATATTTCAACAGCCACTTGGGATGCTTGTTTAAAGTCAGGCTAGAGCAGCATGTAGCTACATCTAACACTCTGCTCTGTGTAAAGCAGCAGGAAATCTTCAGTCTGAATGGGAGGGGAAAAGACATGGCAGTGATTCACTGAAGCTGAAATCTTCTCTTTGTTATGCACTAGTTTTCTTCTGAGTGTGTATGTATCATCATACTGAGAAACTGAAAAACTCTTCTAAATGTTATTCAAGTTAAAATTCTGCTTTTTCAGCACACACACATGCACACTCAGAAAATATACCATGTCTATTTTTGGAACATCCCCCAAATCATTTCAAGACAACAACTGGGACAACTGTTTTGTTGCTGAGTCACATAGTGAAGTCTGTTAAGGACGGACAGTGCATCACAATCCTCAAAAGGGATTTACAAGGTAAATTAACAAAAAATAGAACATACTTAATACTCTGAGACAAAACTGAGCATTCAGAACTGTAGCAAATGCACTTACTGTATCTGAATGTCTTCAGCTGGCTGCATAAATTTATCTTACAGATAATCTCGCAAGATATACTTTGTGTAGCCATTCTGCATATTTGCCCCTACTTTACCCTGAAGCATATGAAACACTTTTTTTTTTTTTTTTAAATGTTAGTCAATGCTAAGGTGATAATAAAACTCAGTTAAGAGCAGAGAACTATGGAAATGACAATGACATGGAAAGGGCATTTTTTCCCACTCTTTTCCAATACAACTGCTGTAGAAACACAAAAGAATATAATTCAGATCACATTATTTGCTTTCCTCTGAAACCTCGAACAATGTCTCCTCCACCCGTAGCCCTGCCTGGAGTGCACTGGCCACCCCTGTCCGGGGATCCCTAACCAACTGACAGCCCATCTTGAGAAGTCCTAAGCAGGAGAGCTTCTGTCATTGCCTCCCAGAGATCACCATTTTTTATATAACCCATCTCCCTGCTACCAGGATGCCTGACCCACTATAAAGCTGCGTTTTGAAATCTTTCATTGATCTTGCCAATAACTGTATATAGATTCAGAACTTGCCAAAGGAGGAGGAGAAATATTAAATTATTAAAAATACAGTGTAGGGTTAAGGAAGAGAATGATACCAGTCATTTATGTAATATTTACCTGCAATAACATCAGGTTTATGTAGCCATAAACTGAACTGTAATAACTGACTCAAACCTGCAAATCTTTAAAAGATTACATGGGGGACAAATTCAGGCAGATACAATTTAATCATTTGAGGCCAGATCTAACCAAAGGCTGGTTGCTCAGATTGCTGGTACCTACTCATGTTTATAATGCATTTGAATAAAAACAGCTGAAAAAAGTCAGGCTAGACTTTGCTGCTCGTAAATATTTAGTAAGAACCTCATTGTATTCCTTTCTGAGAGAATTTTAATTAGCCATCTTCATTAGCTCTCTGTTCGAAAATACAACATCTAACATGAAGTCTGACCAAGCACAGCATGGCACCATGCTTGGACATATGCAAAGCTTTCGCCACTAAAGCTTTCAACTCGTTCTTCCCTTGGAAGCACACGCTCTAGGTGGCCATCTCTGCCACCAAGCCTTCTTACTGCAGCTGAGGCAGCCTTCGCCATATCACACAGGGCTGTGGGCATCTGACTTCCCTCCAGGGACAGAGATGTTGGCTCATGGAGAGAGAGTGGAGGGGACTTGATGAAGACTGCATGGGTCTACCTTCCCTGCTTTTCTTGATTCAATAACAAACTCTCCTTAAAGATCTTATAAAGATAATTTGGAAACCAAGGATTATGAAGCAGATGGTTTTACAAACAAAGCAGTTTTTTTTTTTTTTCCCCCACATCTCTGTAAAAAATCAGGAATCACTTGTACGCGTTTCTACTAATACATGCATGTATTGTCACACAGCTCCTTTCCTCATGCCTTCCCATTGAAGAAAATGGAGCTTCCCGTATTTTAGAGAATGATTCTGGCACGAAAACTGTTGTCAGAATTGCAGCTACCTAGGGTGGTGTCAAAATTTGCTTCTTAAATGCAACATTTACCCTAAAACTTTCTTGAAAGCTGTTAAGAAGGTACAAGAGTTGCAATTCATAATCTATAAGCAATACTATCTTTTGTTGTTGTTGCTATACTAGATTTCCTATTCTTCTATTTGTCATGAATGTATACCTTGCATAGGCTATATTTGCGAGATATCTTTTTCAGCAATATCGATGGGTTGATGTCTTTTTATAAATGAGTGTTTTAGAAAAGACCTAGCTGAATAGTCCTAAATGATTATATTTAAAACATAAAAACTATTGAACTATATTTACTTCATATATTTTTATGGAAAACCTACTTATTTAAATACACTGCACACACCGAATTTCCTGGTTATGAAAAAAGTGAAGAAAAATACTATTTGCTTTTAGGTAATCGGATTCTGCGGGATCTAATCCTATATCCTATTTATGGCTGTGCTAGCTATTCAAAATTAAAATGAACCTTTCATCCGTGTGTATCATAAATGGGCATTTATCAGGATTATATGATTTTGCAATCCATCTGAATATGTAACCAGAATTTGTTTTCTTTCCGTTTCACTATGTAATTACCATGCAACAATAACAAAAGTGACATGTTTGAAGAACAGATAAAATGCTGTAAATTGGCCAGTAATGGTGATATTTCCTCATCTTCTGAAAAACCCATTTATTCTCTCTCTCAACAAATCAAGGCATTGTCAGCCCATACTCATCTTGTGGCCAGAGGGGCCCTACCAATTTCTAGATGTAAGTGAATACTGGAATGCAGATGAGGGCTACTAACTAAGGCTTTCAACCCAGGCAGCTGGTCTTAGCTTGCCTCAATTTCTAAATCATCCATAATGGGGCCAAGACCTCCGAAGCACTAAAAAGAGCGAGCTGACATGCTGGACAAACTGTTAATTTTTTCCTGAAGAAGCTGCTATATTGCACATCTGTCACTGCTGTGCAGACAATTACTCACCGAGTGGAAAAAAAATCTGCTGCTTGTTTCTAGCATAGTTGTTAACGGGTGTAATGGAGAAACACAAGAGCGTGAGATCCACTACAGGACAGCTTCTCCATGCTTCTCCTTAGTTTGTGAAGTTGTTTTTAAAAATAAAAATATCTATGCTCTGCGGTCCACAGTGTCTCTCAACTGCTACAATTAAAACCATACATTAAGTCAGCTGATACTGAGTCTATAGCTATATTAGTGATGTAAGTTGCAAACATTTTTGTACCTTACTTAAAATCTGCCTCTCTGAAGTACTGCATTGTTTGTAACTGACATGGGTAAGGTTTTCAGAGAGCATCATTGCAAAAAAACAACCAAAATCAACCAAGCAAACCAAACCAAACAACCTGCCCCCCAACAAAACAAAATAGAAAAACAACCCCAAACCAACCAACCAACCAAAAAAAAAAAAAAGGAAAGACAGGAGTAAGCACAATGGATGTGTTATATTTCATATAATTTCTTACACACCTATTAAAGATAACATTAAGAAATGCTTAATTGCAGAATGTCCATAAATTTTAGCCTGTGAGCTGCTCAGACTATCACTAGTAATTACTCTGACCTGAGTGGGGAAAAAGAATGCCAAGGATACAGAGCTGGGGCGGTCGGGCAACATTCAGACTGGGAGAGCACAAGGAGCAGGATGTGGAACTCATCAATGAATATGCAAACTATGCAGGTAGGGTCTTGTAACAATATTCATCAACAATGGTAAAGGAATCCATAAAAATCACAATGTCCAACCACAATTGGTCCACACTGGTCATTACATGTTTAAGATAAATTTGCATGAAATACTGACTAAGGCTCTAGGGAATGGGATTCAATATTTTCATTATTAAATCAGCTTAGAGAGCGAGGATAACATCAGCAAGTTCTCTACCAACCCTTTCTGAAGGCAGGAAAACCTTGGCATGGCAGCCTTCTGCTGGCCTAGAGGCTTTCTTCCCCTCCTTTAGCAGGTAACACTACTCACGTGCCGACCAAAGCACACCTTGTTCCAGGCCCAATTCTGCCAACCCCAAACTTTCAGAAGTCTTCAATCAGATCTCCTCTCTGGAATTATTAATTCCAATTTAAAATAATTAAATGAAGAAAAAATACTACCTTCATGGTTCTTTTTCCTACCTCCTGGCACCAGAACATAATGGACACGCATGGGTCACGTTTTCCAGATAAAACTTCGCAAGATAATATACAAACAGAAGTAGTGGCTTTCAGCAAAACATACACAGTTATGGGAGACTCACAGAAGAACATATAGGACATGATCACAAGGACTCGTTTAAGTTGGAAACAAACAAAAAATTCAAATCTATTTTTAAGAAGATGGGTTAATTCCAGTTTGCAGATCACCACTCCAGCAGTGGGAAAGAAGCAGCCGTCAGTCCTGGAGGAAAGGCCTAAGGTGGAGGAGAACAGGCAGTGGGAAGTGGGGCCACAACAAACACTTCACCTTCTGCAGGAAAATTAAAGAATCATCAAATGACACTCTTTTGCAGTAGACCGGGTGGTGTCTGTGAATTGGAGGATGATTTATCCTGTCTGACAACTCAGACAGAAGACAACTCTAATGTACAGATAAAACCAAAAGTAGCGATAGTAGATCATACCGTTGGCAGCTAATGGCACTGCCTTGCTGGAGAGAAATCTGTGTCTACTTAAAATGTCAGGTGTACAAAGTGATGTGCCTATGTTTAGTAGCAGGCCAGAAGCAGGACTCTGTGATTCACTTGTCAATTTATTATATATTACCATAAACCTGTTAAATAAAATAGTATTTATTACCTGTTGACTCAAAAAAAAAAAAAAAAAAAAAAAAAGAAAAGGTAATACCCAACACTTCAACACTTTCAGGATAAACATTGATATAAAATAACTTTTTTATGATGTTAAATTGACACCTGAGACAACAATAAAGATTATGAAGTTCGGTTAAAAATCAAAACACACTACAAGCATATTTCATTTACCAAAGTTAACAGTGATGAGAAAGTGGCAGCTTGCATCATTTCAGAACAGATTTTAGTATTTACTGGGACTGGTTGTGGCAGAGTGAAAAACCCTGAAGACCGGGCACTTCTCTCACCCATGCCTTCAGTGAGCCTTGCCTGGTCAGTAGGTCATAACCATGACATCAGACAAGTCACCTACAAGGACAATGATAATACTTGCTCTGAAAACTTATAGAAGAATCATAGAATCATAGACTATACTGAGTTGGAAGGGACCCACAAGGATCACTGAGTCCAACTCCTGGGTCCCCAAAGGACCACCCAAAAACCAGACCATATAGCTGAGAGCACTGTCCAAACGCTTCTTGAACTCCAGCAGGCTCGGGGCCATGACCAAGTTCCTGGGCAGCCTGTCCCAGTGCCTGACCACCTCTTGGTGCAGAACCTTTCCCTAACCCCCAGCCTGACCCTCCCCTGTCCCAGCTCCACGCCGTTCCCTCGGGTCCTGTCGCTGTCCCCAGAGAGCAGAGCTCAGCGCCTGCCCCTCCGCTCCCCTCTGAGGGAGCTGCAGGCCGCCATGAGGCCTCCCCTCGGCCTGCTCTGCTCTGGGCTGAACAAACCAAGGGGCCTCAGCCGCTCCTCCTATGTCTTGCCCTCTTGACTCTTCACCACCTTCATAGCCCTCCTTTGGACACTCTCTAATAGTTTTATGTCCTTCTTATACTGTGGTGCCCAAAACTGCATACAGTACTTGAGGTGAGGCCTGCACCATTGCAGAGTAGAACGGGACATTCCCTTCCCTCAACCAGCTTCTCATTTAGGTGTCTTGGATTTCCTTGAAATTTTGAGCACTTTAATGTTGTACTTTCCAAAAAATGACTATTGCAGCTTCAATTAAACATTTGAACTTGTGTTTTGAGTGCTATTTTGCACTGGCTAACATTATAAAGCCAAATTAGACAAATTATGATGAATGTTCATAGAAATTAAGTATTTTGAACCATTTCCTGCCAAAATGTATATATTCTGTACTATGAATGAAACAGAAAGCTGGTTCTTTACTCTAGGCAAATGCCCATATCTTTACACAGATCCTAACTTACAACCTTATAGTTCTGAATTATATAAAAATGTTATTTCTATTAAAACTTAGCCAATTTTGCTCCTCCCACCCCCCTTTTTTTTCTCCTTCTTCTTTTTTGTTATTATTTTTTAATTTTCTTGACTCTTGTTCCTTCTGCAGCCTGTGGGTGTGGAAGCACTTGCTGAGTACCTGACTACGTACAAAACAGATCTGAAACACACTCTTTGTCTGAAATTTCAGATGTTTTGCTGCCGTGATCTAGGGTGCTTTGGTACTGTAGGAAATGATCTAGTTTTCCTTGTGATTGTTAAGTAATCTGTTGGTTGTCTTCACCAGAATAATTGTTTTCTATCCTTAAATCTGCAGTGTGCATGACATTTGTACCCATAATGCCAGGTAGATGTTACATTTCAACTCAAGTACTGCAATTGCTGAGCTGCTAATGATCTCAAATCCAAAAGATTTCTACATCAGAAGACTACAAAATATTATGATTATGGATCTTTTAAAATAAAGATCCTATTGTTTCTGTGTCTTATATAGTGATGTTAAAAATAAAATCTGACATTTACTCATGGTCATAGCCTCCTTAACTAGTATTTAAGGAGCTAGGGTTTCATTTGTGATCCTGCCTTATTAATAATATATATATATATAGGTATATTAAGATAAGAATCCAATCTGGCCTCGATCTTAGGGCAAGTCGCTTTGGTCCTCTAAACTGTTGGTGCTTCTTTATGAAACTACCATCATCGTTTATGAAGTACTTTGAGATCCCTGGTTGAAGAAAAGGTTATAGCAGTTTGGAGTCCTGATTTCTTCTATTAAGAGGTCTTGATTTTAGGAAATTGTTTCCAGTGTATCATTTTTTTTTTATGCTGATTTTCATCTCCATTATAAATAGCTCAGTAAACCCCACAGATAAATATATTTTCAGATATTTATTAATCACGGGTTGTTGGCTTTATATTATTTAGTATTACATTATATTGTCAGAGGTAAAGTTGATTGAGTTTAATCACATTCTTTCTGAATGTGGCAATGAAGAGATATGAGTAGACATTTGTAATATCACGGCCTAGAAGAAAATCATAGCAGGGACTTGTGATCTCACAGCCCAGTACAGTGTAACTGTGGGGCCTTGTGTCCTCCTGTCCTGGTATGGTGTCACAGCATGTCTTTGTAACACCGTGGCCCAGAACATAGTTGTAACAGGGCCTTGTGAACTCACATCCCAGCACAGCTTCACAGAATGGAGTTGTACCCTCATGGCCCAGCACACGGCCACAGCAGGGCCTTGTGACGTCCCAGCCTGGCACAGTATCACAGCAGGGCCTTGTGGTTTCATTGCCTGGCACAGTGTCCCAGCACAGTGTCCCAGCACAGCACCGTAACCTCATTGACCAGAACAGTCACAGCACGGCTTTGTCACCTCACATCCTGCCACAATGTCACAGCAGGGCTTTGTGACCTCACAGCCCGACGTAATGTCACAGTGCAGCACTGTAACCTCATGGCCCAGCACAGAGCCATAGTAGGGCCTTGTGAACCCACAGCCCAGCACAAAGTCATAGTAGGGCCTTGTGAACGCGCTGCCTGGAGCAGCGTCACAGCACGTCGTTGTAACCCCATGGCCCAGCACGGTCTCACAGTAGGGCCTTGTGACCTCATAGCCGAGAAGAGACTCACAGTAACATCCAAGGTGACTATATCTGGAAAAAAAAAAAAAAGGAAGAAAAAAAAAAAGCTTGATTTTTGAGGGATTGTTACATTACTTTCACTACACACTCAGACTGCCAGCTTTCCTTTGCTTATGGATGGTATAAAATACATCAATTTACCATGTATATGGCTTAAAAATACATTTTGCTTCAATACAGTGACAGTGTTCATTTGCTGTTAGCAGTCTTGAACAGGTTGAGAGCTTATGGGTAAAAGTTAAAGACCAGATCAATCAAGGACACCTTGTGGCCGGGACCTATTGCAGGCCACCTGATCAAGGGGCGCCTGTTGATCAGGCCTTCTGGCTTCAGCTACAAGAAGCACCACACCTACATGCTCTCATCCTGATGGAGAACTTCAACCACACAGATGTCTGCTGGAAAGGCCACCTAGCAGGCTGTGAGCAATCCAGGAGAGTCCTGGAGTGCATTGAGGATAACTTCCTGGTCCAGGTATCAGACAAAACAACCAGAGGAGAAGTTTTACTGGACCTGGTGCTCACCAGTACAGACGAACTTGTTAAGAAGGTTAAGATTGGAGGCAGTCTGGGCTGCTGTGACCATGCCCTGGTTGAGTTTGTGATCTCGAGGGATATGGGCCTGGCAAAGAGCAAAGTCAGGACCCTGAAACTTTACAAGAAATAACTTCCAGGGGATGACATCCCTGCCCTTGGCAGGGGGTTAGCACTAGATGGTCTTCAAGGCCCCTTCCATCCCAAGCCACTCTATGATTCTATGACCCCAGGCCACCAGGGATGCATTTGGAACACCTACACTACCTTAACAGCAGCTGACTTTAAGCAGGTAGGAAATTTTGTCCAGTATCTCACATGATTTCCTCCTTCCAATTATATTCACAATCCTTGCTTTTTCCTTCTCTTCATCAGTATTTACTGTAAGAAATAGCTGCTGAATCTGGACCCATATGAACAAAAGGAGAGCTCTCATTCACTGTGTGCATAGAAATTGCCTTTTGTCCAGGGAAATCTCTTTGGAGTATTTCTCTGTAAAGGTATTTTTCAGAAACAATTAGGATCACAAAGGTAGTATATGAAGTGTCACAGAATTTTTCTATGGCTTGAAAAATAATTATCAGCTTATTTGCATTGTTAAACGTTAATTAGCTGTGAATGGTATTTTTTTTTTTAACACTGCAATACTTCAATTTCTCATTACAAAATAATTTCAGCTCTATTAATTAGTTCTAACAGTAACTCATAGTAATGGATGACACCTTAAGTGAGCTATTAAATGCACTTTACCACTGATTAGGAAGAAGACAACTGAAAAAACCTGGCTAGGTTTACATAAAGACAGAATATGAAACAATACATTGCAGATTTATTGACTTTCATAGAAGCACCTCACCCCTTTTAAGTAATGTGGGTTAGCAGAACTAAAGATTTTGTCACAGTTTGGTGAAGTACATGGTTGACAGCTTAACAAATGGCCCAGCATATAATAATTTTATGTATTATTCTCTTATTCTCACTAGGGATCTACATCTATATCATGTATGGGTGTTTACTTGTGTAGACATGTAATTTTCATACAAGCAAATAACTTAATTTGCTTTACTACAAAGTAAAACCTTGCAAGCTTCTTCTTTTCTTTTTTGACTCACTAGGTCCAAACCCATCACCGAAATATGGTTCTGGCCAAACTTCTTCTGTTAGCCACTATTCTGGATTGTGAGAAAAAAAAATAAAAATCCAAGGAGACTTCCCTTACCATGGCATTGTAACCTTTGTGTGTAGGGGGTAGAAATTGCCGAAACTGAGTTAATCAGAGCTGTAATACACTAGTATTCATATGCTCACTGACAGAGTAGATGAAAAATAAATCAACTTACACAGTAGAGAGAGTATAAAAGCAACCTGATAATTGTGTTACTTATTATTTGCATCACATTAAGAAAACCCTTATAATTATTATTGGTTCACTCTCAAAATATCTTTTCTCAGTAATAAGGCATATCATGGCATACAGAAAGGAAACTCATAACAGATTAGGAGTGTTCTCACAGATGGTGGGACTACTAGAATTAAGTTCAACACACTGAGCATTATCGCTATTCTTGTTCAAGCAATGTGTACATTTAGCGTTAGTTATACTTACATATGTATGTTGTAGATCATATCTATTACTATCAGAAATGTGAGACCCACCATCACATATACTGAGAGCACAACATTTATAAAATTTTTGATAAACATTCCACTTACTTCACAAATTGTAGAACATTTAGATTGCAGTAATCTGGAACATTTAGAAAAAAATAAGGCAACACCTGTGGAATTCAAACTTAATTTTTAACACTTGAAACCAGTAGTACAGAATAGAAATTTTGCAAATTGCTACTTGCAAATGCAACAAGACAAATTCCTGTGGCTTCCAGCATGATATTCCCTAAGAAAGCAGCAAAGTTCGTGCAAGAGAGAAACCAGTGGGAGTATGGTGAACTAGGTACAGGAGTCAAACAGTTGTTCTGAAGATGGGCCAGCACAATCCAGCTGACTCCAGTGACTTGCAGGAACTCTGATGCCATGGAAAACTGAGGACTCATTTCTATTACAGAGAAGGAAGTTAGGGCCCCAGTCTTCAAACACTTGCATGCATGTTTATTTTTAGACCTATGAAGTACTCCATCCTGAAGTCAATGGCGATATTTAGGTGCCGAAAGTGTTACATATCTTCCAGTCTTCATCAATTTGGGGTCGAGCCAACACAACAGCCTGTCAAGGTGGAAGAAATTTCAATTTGAAGTGTCAAAGTGTTAAACAGTAACTGACAAAGGCAGCAGTAGGCCTTTCAGAAAATTGGCCAGGTGAGGTACTGAAAAACAACTTCAGTAGACTGGTACAAATAATCTTGAGCATTATCACTTAGCACATACATGAGATAACACTAAGAGAGAAACCACTGGGCATTATCACTTAACACATATGTAGGGCTACACTTCTTCAGAAAAAAAGGACAGGGATGAAGGACAACGCTGAAGTCTTAAAGCATACTAAACTGAACATATGTATGATCAAATATTCTGAAACATAATCTCATTTTAATAAGATCACATACTTAATCAGTGTAAATATATTACAATAAAACAAAATCCTTGAAGACTAATGACTTATATTCACAGTTTCAGAAGTCAGACTCCACATTACTTAAATTCATCATAACAATACTATAAACAGTCAAGCCAAAATCATGATTTTCTAATAGATGGCATATCTCATATTAATTCAAATCACTTTTCACACCTTTTAAGAATCACAGTTCTCATAGAGGCAGGAGATCAAGTTTAAAGAATCTGAGTGATTTTCAGCCTTTTACTTAAAGATTGACAAGCAATTTACCACCATGGTCAAAATACCTCCAGTATCTATTTTGTTGCAGTTACAGAAGAGACTCATAGGAAGCCCAAACATTTCCACTAGTTACCTTACTGCTAGTTAATGATGAAACTTTCATTGTTGTGGTAAAGTTTTCCTCAATACCTCAGTGCAGACTTACACTAAAAAGTTTGTTAAAGCCTATAACAATCTATGCTGTTAAGCTTACAGTTTCTCAAGCAAAAAAAAAAAAAAAGGCGAACAAAAAAAACCCAAACCAAGCAAAACCAACCACTTAAGACAAGAACATCCATGCTGAAATTGTTGCACTTCCTCCAAGACTTTTTAAAGTATAGAAATGTCATGAAAAACAAAACAAACCAACCCAAATAACAACAACAAAATCCAATCTTAAATATCACACCTGTAAAAAAAAAAAACAACAGACATAATCACATCAAAGCTCTTCCACAGAGAATTCAAAGCAAAAACATGACGACCTTTAAGAATGACATTTTCTCTTTTAACATGTTAGATTAGCTTTACAGAGAGACTACAGGTGGATAGAGAAACAATTCTGTGTTTTTCACTAAGCTGAACAGTACAGACTGAATACATATACTGCCTTTAGGTATGGACTCTACTGTGGGCACCTCGTCTACTGTAGTCACTGTGTGCTAACTATACCACTGCTTCCAAAAACTGTTGTGGATTAGTTAAAAGGTCTCCTGAATTTATTGTAAGATAGGGAAGGGATCCCCATTTCTGATATGGCTTTACTGAAACTACTCGGTGAGCACGGGGAGCAGGAGGATAAAACAAATGTAATGTGAATTCTCCTCTGAGGAGCAATAGTTTTGGAGACCTGCTTGAAGAGAGAGCACACAGTCCTGTTACAGTTATCAAAGTATACACATACTTAAAGACTTGTATTTAAATGTCTTAGAAGAATATGATAACAACAAGAGTACTGCAAACACTTTAAACAAGGCATTTTGTGACATTGTAGTGTAATATTTTATGCTGGATAATAACCACCTAGAAAAGAAATGCCAGTAAGAAGGTACAACTCTCTAAGATAAGATATTAGCAACCTTAATGATATTTTCAGAAACAAAGTTTTTGCATTCACCTGAGCAATAACAATGCTATCAAAAAGAGCAGTTCAAAGAAAAGAACATACAAAACCCATGAAGAATGAAGTCTTATTATTTTATTTCATCTTGCATTTGTGTTGTTAAAGCAAAGCATTCTATACATATTATTAGCTATTTACTGCCATTCTACACCCATTATTGACCTAATTGCAGAAAGATGGATGCAGGGACAAACTTGTTAAAATAAGCATACTGATAATGCTTCTCTGACTTCAACAAATATTTATTTAAAAACAGGATTCTGCCAGAAACCGCTCATGTGTTTCTTTTATTAACAGTTAATGGCTTAATTCACAGAACTGAAACACAATGAACATGTAACAAAATGCAATGCCAATAATATTGTATGCGTCTTCTTTTTACTAAACATTCTGCATAGGCAGAATATTATGTTAACAGCTGAACTACCAATTAATCAAACACCTAAATGAAAGAACCTGGTGAGTGATGGTAACTTTTAGATACAAGATGATTCCATATCTATTTATGTAGGCATAAAAACCTTCAGTATCACAGCCATTAGGAATTATTATCTGAAAATACTTTTATATGTATTTTAAAATAGTGTGAGCCAGCTTTATAGCACGTGTCATAGTATGATTGCAAGTTAGGTATGGGAAAAACCTGAAGGAAAAAAATCCAAGTACTTTGACTTGTTTCAAAGCCAACTAACACTGCGGTGGCTTAAAAAAGAAGAAAAAACCAAAAAGTGACGCATTTTTGTTTTGTTTCTTAACACTAGCTTTAACTGTGCACAATTACACTACTGGAATATCTTTAAAATCACTCCTGTGAGATTGTGGAAAAACAGAAAAATGATGGTGTGAGTCTGAATGGGAATTTTAATGTGACATTAAAATGTCTTGGAACGCTAGATTAATATATTTTAATAAATCAGTTTCTTCTACAGCTTCTACAAGATGAAGCTGACTGTTAGCTGTGGCATCTATAGGAATACCTGTTGGAAAATAAAGGTTTACTTATCTCCATACCAAAATCATTGTGACTAGTTTTAACGTCTAATCATTTCTAACACCGATATAAACCAAAAAGTTTTAAGATTTCTGATCTTACTAAATAATTCTTTGATTAAGGCTCTTTATTTTTATGCTCAAGTGTATCTGTTTGAATGGATGAATAGAGCTGAAAGCTGAAAAGAGGTTTTCTCTCAACAAGTACCCATTATTTTCCTCTTATCTTCATAAAACAGGAAATATTTTCAAGTACTTTTGGAGCTGCAGACTGATTTCTCGAGGAACTACTATGATGATAAAATGCACAGAAATACCTCAGTGTTACATATGCCATACTTAAAATTTCCTACCCAAGATATGTTGGAGTTGTAACCAAAGAACAAGAATGAATTTTTAAGAGAGAATCAATATTCCTTTACAGTTTTTCATATAGAGCAAGAATAATTAGGTCTAATATATTCATTTCCTGTCCTTAACTCACATGTTGCAAAATATTTGAAGGAATTTCTGATTGTGTACAAGACAAAGAGGTCTTCAGTTGCCCTAGCAGTACATTGCATTGAAAGAATGGGAGTGTGCCACATAAATTCAATATTGTAAAAAAAACAAAAAACAATTACAGAAGTGAGCACCTCTGCTGTCTGCAGAACTCCAGGTTCTTGGCCCTTTGCAATTACGTGGCCCTGAAATTCTCTGGGTATGGAATGTGTTTAACTCAGTTTGGTTGTGCAAGAGATATTTGAGGTGGCTAATTTACATTAAGCTATGCCCCAAAACCTTCCATAAAAGTTGCTGTTGATTATAAATATCAACCCTGTTTAAAATTTCTTATCGCGTCAAAAGGTAAAACCACACAATGATACCAGGGATTCAAACAACAATAGATCTTCTGAAACTCAGAGAACATGTGCATTCAGCTATCATTAAAAACAATGTTAGGTACTAATCTTTTACTCTAGGTAATTGTGAAAGAATGTTCCCAAACTGACAGCACTCACAGTGGAAAGGATGAACATTACTTTTAAGCAAATTCAGTGCTATAATGCTGCTACTTTTTCTTTTCCTAGCATTATCTTTGTGGAAGTAATTGGTGAAGCTGAGAAAAAGACAAGTAATAAAAATACTTCTTAAAATTCATCACTATATTTCACAGTCACATGAAGGAAGCTGTGCTCCTCTTATCCTAAGGAGTCATCTTTGCAAGCATCTAGAGGTAAATATTTTTCTAAGCAGTCCGGCAGCACAGAAGGGGAAGAAAAAAAGACTTAAAAATCAAATCCTGTTCCCTGCGTAAACAGGGTAAACATTGCCAACTGCTACAACAGGGTCAGGATTTTCTCCTTAGTCCATCTGAACAACAGTTTTCTTCAGCCCTATCATTTAATTTTAAAGTAGAATTTGTTTTATACTGCAGACCAATAGTGCCCTAGGAGCTTGATTGGTTACTGCTTAATGAAATTACTTCTGCTGACATTAGATACATTAGGATACTGATTAAAACACTTAATGATCCCTCTTGATTTTAAATTGCCAGCTTAGATTTGTGAGATGCCAAAGTATCTTTTCCCTTCCTTTCCTCCACTCTAATCTTGCTTCTCCTTGTCCTTTTTCTGTTTCTTCATAACCATTAAAGATTGTGGCTCACTCAGAACAGCACGACCACAAAACGAACGCTGAACACTGACTGCATTGTTTAAAATATGCCAAACCCCAGTATATAAACACTCAAAGACAAAGTCATCTTTAAAATACAATTTCCAGGTTCAAAGCCGAAATTATTCTTAAATGTGGACACACTGAAGATTACTGATATAAATAGAAATCCAAACTCAGAATAAACTTTAAATTTAAATATGTGCTGAAAAAAGATAATCCTGTGAATGTAAAAACAAGTATAAAAGGTTTACTTTTGAGCCTGAACGTGGAAGACTGTGATACACTGCCAGATAATGATGTTGGAATGGCATTCCTATGATGACAAAACCATTTTTCATACTCTTACACAAAACTGTATACCATATCACCTTCCAGTTGGAAACGTGTATATCTTATGGGCAAAATGACAGCTTATCCTCAAATACTGTTAAACACTAGAAGTATTAGGTTTGGAAATTTTGCCTGAAAAGGGGGAAAACACAATAGCTGTATAAAGTTCCATTTTCCTTGACAAATCTTATCAAGACTCTTGAGATGAAATTATACGTACAAAAAAAATTTGCTTAGATACTAAAACCTGCTGTGTCAGAAGCTTTTATGAAAAGAAGTGAATGTACTGAATTTTATGCTGAATACAAACTCTAAGACCGGAGAAAATAAAAAAGTACAAGTGTTCATACACTTTAGCACCATTGTAAAGTTAGATTCAAACGCCAGTTCTGCTGCTGTGCCTGTACTTTGCAGCTGGTGTAGCTGATGTGAAGCACAAAGACTTCAGTGATCTTTGAGAAGAGAATAACTGGATCTGCTGATCATAATGAATAACACAAGATAGCAACTTTTTCTCTTGTCTTTTTAAATTATTTTTGATCTTAACTTTTACTTGGCAGCCAGAGTGTATTTCTGTCAGCTAAATCCAAGTCCGAGTCCTTTTGGTCTCTGGATGGCTCGTATTGGCTCTGCTATCCCTTTGCCGTCTGGTCCGAGGCCTGTGCCAGGAGTCCAGCCCATGCTCTGAAGCATTCGGTTTCCAATGTTGTTTTCTGGGATTGGTTGGGTGTTTTCACCTACAAACCCTGAGATTAAAGAAACACACAGCATTAATCAGCACTGCCTGCCATGTGGAGAATAGCAGGATAATCTCCCTTAAAGCTTTAAACCTTCTTATTCTCCTAATTCATCTAATAGGTTGCTAGAACAGGCTGTCTTTGCACATGTTGACCTCCTCACTGCTTATGAGTCTAAATAATACAGCCTAAGGCTTTGCTTTATTTTCAGTGTTTCTAAAGTCTCGCTCAGTTTTTAGATGTGACAAATATTGTTGCAGTCCCTTTTGTATTCCAATACAGTGGGTTTTATGTCAGTCTCGAAGAACATGTACCCCCTTGCACAAGTCTACCAATACACAGACAAGATGGCCCAGATGTCTCATCCTATAAAATTACTACGCCAAGGCACACCATAATGTCACAACCATCTTTTCATTCTCAGCAATATTTATCAATGATCAAGATCTCTTTCAATAAAACATGATAAATATTTTTGATTAAACAACTACAGCTGCAACAGAGAAGATACAAATAGGTGGTCTAAAATTCTGAAATTCAGCCATAGCCTTACACAGTTTCTCTTTTATTAAAGATGCAACATATGTTTAATATATCCATCTTTATTTTTTGGTATTTTCAGTAACATTCAATGCTGTTTACGGGTTTCTTCTTATACAATTGAGATCTCAGAAAAGCTGTGCACACACTACAGAAGAGATTGTCAGGATTGCAAGTATAATGTAACAGATTCATTTTCTTATGACTACAGCGTAAAGAAATGTGAATGTCAAATTATAAAGCTGTTTTTTCCCCCATCAACCAAGATCCTCAAGCTAGACTTTTGGAGATGATGCATGGATAAGCCTTCCCATATGTAGCTGTCTTCCATGAGGAATACAAATGATATTTGTTTCAAGAATTTGCAGTAAAACTTAACGAGTTACACCATACAAAATTTTAAAAAGTGATGAAGCTTTTGAACTAACATGAGCTTTTTTATACAGGCAGCTGTTTTTTCTTTTCAGCTTTTTTCAACACGTTCCTTCCCCCTGATAATAGAACAACAGAACTCACCACATGCCCAGCTTCAAACATTAACTATTTAACTTTCTACCTACTTATTCTGGCATGCTACTTTTTAAAAAATACTGTAGGAGGAGACCATGGTGTTGTGCTTTTGGAGACCACGAAGTCTTCAATCAAGTATTTACTACTGACAAGCAGCTGGCTCATTGTTATATTAACTTACTAAACAGGAACACAACAAAAGTTGAACAAGCTCTTCTGAAAAACCTCATTTAACACACAAACAAAATAAAACAAAGCCCCACAGTGGAAACCCCACACACAGACAGAGGGTCAAAAGGAGAGGTGCATATTAAAAACCTGATAGTGATTGAGATGATGAATGTACAGTACTCAAGCACTATTCACTACAGATCTGTTTAGATTCAGCAAAATGGTGGCCACATGAAAGGTAGGCAGCTTCCAAGCATCTCGGTCCCTGAGTCAAAGAAAAAGGGAAACGTACTGAGAGAAGGCATCCTTTAATACTAGTTTGAAGCTATGCTTAATGCTAGGCTTAAAATAAAGGCTTTTAAGTCAGACGACTCCTGTCCCCGAGAGGGTTCCTCTTGAACTGACCAGCACAGAATTCAATGACCAAGACTTCCTTTCTTTTCAGGCCCCCACAGGCAGAGTCAATTTTCATACAGACAACTCCCTGACACTGCCTGGCATACACAACACAGGCTTTGCAACCTTCTTAGTTATACTTTCTAGCTCAAAAAATGGTGAAAAGAAGAAAGGCTACCATTCAACAAAAGTAAAGGTAAAACCTCACAAGCAAAATCCAGGAAGCGCGTTTTGGTCTACTCTTTAGGACTCCTGGTAAGAAATGGGATGTGGTTCCACTGTCTGTGGGACAATTAATGGGGGAACTTCCAAGGAAAGATCCAAGAGATCCACCAAGCAGTAAAGAACAAAGATACGAGTATATTTTATAAGTATTGGGAATATTAAATGATTCGTAGTGCTGCTTAGCAACAAAGAGAAATGCTGCTAGGATGGCATGCAAAGCACAGCTTGAGTAAAAAAAAAAAAACAATTTTTTTCATTACCCTATTTGGAGGAAAACCCACGGACTTTTTTCCTGCAAAATATATACCTTCCTACATGAATTTCAATTCTCAGGACATCCAGAGCAACCTCACACAAAAGATATATGAAAGAATAATCTATACCATAACATGTTATTTAACAAACTCATCTTTCTATTTTTGACATTCTTTGACATAGGTTGGTTTTTTTTTTCTTCCTGTAACTAACAGTAAAATTGGAATACTTTTTGTTTTTTACAGATATAAAGTGCTTCTAAAATGTATATAAAAATTCTTTTTTACTCCACTGTGCATACTTTTCTATTTCCTGTTAGAACACTAAGACTTGCCCTGAAGCCTTCTGTTTTATTCTTACACTTTGCCAATTTCTAACAAAAAGGAAGAGAGCAGAAATCACCATAAACTTGGCTTCACAACTCACTTTTGGGCAAACAATCAAACAGCGTCCACTGTCTGAAGGATACTGTGATTGGAGACTTTGTACAACAGCAAGAATAAGGCAAAACCAAAAAGCCACCCAACTTGCCTATTTTGTGGGCATGTACATTGACTAATTACTCTTTCATGAAAATAAGGTAGATATAGATAGCTTTTATTTAAAGTCTGAAAAAAGGTTTAATGTATGCAGGACATTCTTTTGCAGTAGAGTCAGTTTTTATCTAAATATATATCTACATCTGTCTTAAATTTTTCAAATGATGTATGAAAATTGCAGGAATGTTAATTTGTAATGTAATATTTTACTTGAGTGAGAAGAATATGGACAGCTGTATTCATAACTGCCCTTTTCCTCCATTCCATGGCCAACGAGCAAACAGAAAAAAAAACAACCTTGCTTCTTTGATTGCATGATGGAAAAGAGCTCTTAAAAATCATGCTACACTGTTTGTTATTCCCCTGACCCTCATTCCTATGCTTTGGGCTTTCACTTTCTAATTAAAATCAGTAATTGTCCTTGTAATATTCATCTTCAAGTTCAGTTTTTAATTCATGCCCATGGCGCTTCTTGGACTAGCCAGTAGGCCCTTTTAAAGAGAATAGTCCAAGCACACTGGCCTTGAAAAGGGCTATGCTACCTCTGGGATGTGTTCAGTCTCGACCCACCCAGGAGCAAGAACAAAATCAACCCATTGCGCCATCCCACAAAAAATAACTACACAACATCGTATTAAGCAAAAAAGCAGGGATGCCTGTTTCTAAGTTTATTGCTGTATGAGGTTTAGTGGTGTTGCAGGAGTTATAAGGAAGTCTTTGTAGTAACAATTTGTTGGAATTCCCCGTGCAGAGCCTTTTCTTTTTACAGACTGAAAAGTCTTAGCAACCTTAATAATCTGGTTCCCGATCTACCAGATGCTAAGTCTGGACGCAGGAGTGGTTGCCATTATACAAGTGAGGAGCTAACACTGAGGAACAGCAGCTTGCTTGAAATGATAGCACTGTAAAATTCCTCCACTTGCATCCCTTCACATCACAATACCAGCAATACACCTCGGTGTACACGAATGGGTGTACTTCAAGGTCTACATTTATTATGCATATGACCTTACATACACGGAACATGGTACCTATGAGAAGGAAGAAGCAAAATTAGCAAGTGAAAACCAAGAAGTCACTGCATTTGTTTAATTTTGATATGATATTTATGGTGGTATTAAAGGCAGGCTTCAATGAAAAATAAAAGTATGCAATTTCTTCTTAACAGCTGTTGAGACAGGTATGTCCTGGTTAAACAGTACACTAGCATTCAGTGCCATACCCTTGATTTTACAGTGATTGCCATGAATTAATTTAATTCCATCTGTAAGCTAAAATCAGATCAGAGGTCTAATGCTGCTGCAGGCTCCACATCTGTTTAATCATTTTTGGATACAACAGCTTGCAAAAGTTCAGGTTTTAAATTTGCTTCATATTTAAGAAACAATGTTACACCAGTGTACAACATCCTCAGCAGGAAACAAATGAGCCTATGTACAGTTTTTATCTGACAGATCCATTGTATTTGAAAAATGCTTCTTCTAAAATACTTAAAAGCTCACCAATTAAGTTATCATTTATTATAGAATAATAAAGGAACTGTGACCCTATCAACCATTACTATGACAATATTTATTTGTATGGTCCAATTTCTGGATAAGACTAACATCAAGTATGTTTGGTTTAAATTGGGGTGAATAAAATCAGAGCATGACTAGGTTCAATCTCTTAAATAACCCTTATTTGAGAAAATGCTTTTTTTTAAAAAAAAATATATATTTTTATTCCAGCTGGAAGAAACAAATGAAGGCATACTGAAGTAATCTCTGGATGCTAAACTATTTTTGATGTTAAGAAAATGTTTTTTTAAACAGTTCTGAGAAAATGACACTGTACAGAAATATAGTCTTGGCCTTTCATCTTTCTTTTATATGATTAAGACCTGGGAGTAGAACAGCAATGCCTTTGCAGAGCATACCACAACTATTATTTCCTCTTCTATCGCTCCCAGCAGCCTTAAATCCTTTAAATCCTTTCCTAGAAGGATCTCTTTTTGCTTGGGTAATTTTTGCAATACATGGCCTGCTAACCCTTACCCCCTACCCTGGATCTCACTTATGTCTATCACAGCAGAGTCAGTCTTTCTACCTCAAATCTTCCAAGGAGCATTGTGGATGGTAATTCACTTGCGTAATTGGCTCAAGAGATGAAAATCTTGTATCTGCCTCTCTTAGCCACTAATCTATCCAGCTGACTGCAAGCCTAATTGGCAGCTTGTTTAGTAATTTGGCTCCTAAAGTGTTGTATTGATGTTGGATAAACAGCCAATGGAAGGCGAAACGATACATGCTGCTTCACTTTAAAAGCTAGTGCACTTTCCCCCTCATTTTCTGAATGCATTTAATATTCCATCTCTTCTTTTTCTTTGCTGATTCCTCACTAGACAGATGAGCTCAGAACAGTAGGGACTGATCTTGATACACAATACATTTTAGAAGGAATGTAATCAAAATAACATGTCGCTGTAGTGCATCTTTTTTTTTTTAATGCCAGTTCTCTCTAACAAAATGGGAATCAGACTGCCTAGATGCTTAAAACCGTTTTGGATAATTGTACAAAGTCAGCAATGTGACATAGTTGACAGCCATACTGGTATTTTTAACATCAGTACCTCTAGTGTTTTTCACAATTCAGTATACTATAGCTGCATAAATAATAAAAAAAATCACTTATGAAAATACCATATTATTTAGCTAAGTATTTGAGATTTGATTTTTAGACCAGACTTTTACGTATGCTTTACACTGAGGTATCAAACACTGTGTCTAAAGAACAATCTTAGAATAATTATATTCCCAGTTATAGCTTGCGCTGTATTCTGCTCTAGCTGGCACAGTGTTAAGAACAGCAGAGAGGACAGAGTCGGAGCCTCAGTAGGTGCTGGAAACCTCCACACCTACCCAGCAGTCACAGCACAACACTGTTAATGTCAGCGCTGCCAGAGTTTCATTCCTACTGCCCCACTGCTGGGTGTATTAAAGGAATGGTTGCATAATTGCAGCATGGATAGATGCATCCTTCCCTGCACTATAGACCCTAAATTTTATATTAATTTCCAACCTTCCCGATGTAAATCCACACACTGATGAAAAGTCAGACACTGAACTGGTTTAACTGGTCATGTCTAGCACCACAGTTCACTTGGAGCTGGGCTTCCAGGTGTTCTTCCCCTCCCGTGCTCTATCAGACCACGCTGTGGGTAAAGTACCTCTTGCCTATTCAGTCTTTACTAACATTGGCTGGAGAAGGCCAGAATTAGTAGAATCCCATTTATTCCTTGGTAAAGGTAATCTCTTGAAATTCGAGCCTGTCTTTTAACTTGGGTCCAAATGGGGTCAGCTTCACTCCCCAACTATACTGACAGAAATACTCACTAGACTTCATTTCAGAAGAAGCGTTTCCACCAGGAAGCATTCCTAAATTCTGCTCAATACACCTAGAATTTACAGCAAAATCGCTCCCTTCTAATAAGCGTTCCCTGACTTTTCTGAGAAGAACTGTAACCCTGCACTGAATCCCACAGGGGAAGAACTTAAACCACAATAATATTCTCCAAATGGACAGCTCGGTTATCATCAATTTCAGCGCAAAGATTGAGGAGTAAATGGATATTAGGACTACACCCATTATGGTAGCTATAACTGATCTTAAAACAAATTGGGATGGAGTTCCAGGATACTGGAGGTATTGGGTAATAGGCACTTCTATTGCCTTTCTGTGCCTATGTGGTTTGGAGTATTATCATCTGTCAAACTAAATATAAAGATGAAGATTAATTCATTAAAACTAGGCAAATACATCTGCATATTCATATGTATATGTATATATATATATATATAATGTATTATATAATGTATTACTACAGGTTAAATAAGCATTTACCTATTTATTAGGGCCCACGCCTATTCTGCTAAGTAGTACACAATAATAAATGCGAAGAACAAAACCAAAGAAACTGAGAACTTTACTTAGACTTCTGGCTAAAATACATGAGATGATAATAGTACTTAAATGACTCTCGTTTTGGAGGGCTTTCTAATAAAATGAAGATCTGGGAAGACACTGAATTACCCCATTCCAATTGAAATACATAAAAATTAAACCACATCCTGCAAACTGCTTTGCCATGGATCTCATCCACTCTCTTTAAAATGTAATCCTGTCACTTACATAGCCAGCAACACTCCCTGTGTTGGTAATGAAGACATCAGAATGCAAATCTTAGGCATGAAATTTGCCTTGGCAATGTCAAGATATATGTTGACAATAAAAAAATCAAAATTTCCTCATGTTGTAGTGGAAATGAAAGGTGAAAATTTTCTTTATGGAATCTGGAGTATTACAGGTATCTATGAGCTTTTGTCAGAAACTTTTCTAACCAATCACAAAGCTTTTATAGAAAAACAAAACACGGAAGTGCGAAGTTCTTACTCAAAAAGTAAATTGCATGCTAACAAATCCTTAGGAAATGTGATTTTGCATAATCTATAGCAGGTCTATTTGCAGCACTGATCCCTACTCCTTCAGGAGGGAGAAAAAACAGTCACCATTAACTAAGAGGTTGCTGTAGAGACCTGGGATAAGAAGTTACACTGACTGAGAAAAAACTGCACCTATTTCCTCTGGGCATATTTTAACTCCCAAACCTTTCCTGGTCGAGAAAAGTCCTTTGGTATCAACATAAAGGAGGGTGACAAAAGCGTCATGTGCCACTTTTATTGGTTGAGTTCTAGGAATATAAAGTGTTGCTCATTTCATTAACTCTTCCCCGGTAATTTGAAGGATTCCCTAAAAAAGGAATCTTATATTAAATGGGCCTGAGAAAAATATTTTCCTCTCATAACCTGCCCTTTATTTACACGATGAAACAGGTCATCTATTATGTGCATCAGCCCATATGGAAAAGGCGATGATTGAAAAAAAAACACACCACCAACAAAAAAGCATGTAAAATGGAGGTGGCTTCTCTGTGGGGCACCATTTTTTTTTATGGTACCTAGTGGAGAAAGAGCAGAACTTACTGAGCACCTGGAGGATGAATATTCCTATTGACACCTCTCAGCTTCATTGAAAGTTATGTCTTATGCATACAATCCCCTAATGAGACATATCTTTGGAACTTGAAAAAGCCAGGCTTAGCCTTTTTCTGAGCAGAAATTTCTTAAATACTGTCTTTAAGGGCACTGGTGATATTCTCTGTTAAGACGGTTTACGATTCTTGAAGGTGAAGTCCAAAAGGAGGTGATCTGAACGCTTTCCACAGCCAGAAAAAAACAGCTATCTTAGGAAAGACTCCCAGAGTCATTTGGAGATTTATTTTTGAATCTTTTGCATTTTGGGAGAAGAGAGCATGTAGAAAATACACATACAGTCTTCTGCTGATCTGAAAGGTTCTTCTGGACTTTGTATTGGCTGAGCGTGGAGCCTGAAGAATTCTGTCTTCTCTCCAACTTTTCTCTATATCATAAGAAATTCCTTAGCAAATTCCCAGTATAAACTTAGTTCTTGTTGCATTGTGGATCTTTTCTTCTGAAGTTTGCTACTGAACTCTCCTCATTACTCTGGTGACCATATGAAAGGGACCCTGCCTGAACTGATGACCTCTGTTCAACATTAAAAGTCTTTTGCTCTGCATGGACAGTGGTTTCAAATACTGTATGGCACTCCCTGATCTTTTAATTTTTGAACTGATTCAGAGAAACAATATGATACCAGAAGAGAAACGAAACGGAAAGTCCCTAAAATTCAATCTCCTGCAGAAATCAGTTCAAAAAAAAAAAAAAAAAAGTATCAAGGAGTATCCATATGCTGGAAGATTAAGCAGCTAGGCTTTGTACCCCAGAAAGGACCTTGGTAGACCAAGGAGAAGAAATGCAGTAAGGTGAAGTGTTCACAACAAGCCAGTGTTGTATTGCTCTGTGAAAAGTGATTTCTGTCTATGGAGTTGTACATTTAGATGGAAAAGCAATGAATCAAACTAGAAAGAAAGTAGGCATAAAATAGTTTGGCTAGCGTTTTGGAAATTTACTGCCAGTTCAACCAAGTCAGCAAAAGTTTTCCCTTTCTTTGCAACTATCTCAGGAAGTTGACCTTCACTACAAACTTACCCTCAGACACCTCTGTTATCACACTGTAATCACAATCTTTTTCAAATCATCATTTTGGTACTGCAGATATTCAGGCCTGATTTTTAATCACTGACATATTAAGCATCAGCAAAATAGTTTGCTTAGCTGTTCCGTTGGCAATTTTTAAAAAGGAATGAAAACATGTACCCTTTTGATTACCTTGTTAAAGTGAGTCATGATGGCATTATAGGAGTGTTCAGTATTTCTACTGTAATTAAGAATCTGTCATATTTTTCATTAAAACACATTATTTAAAATGAGACACTTAGCTTGGTCATTTCAGTCTGTACCAGCCTGAAGGGTAGCAACGCAACATGCCATCCAGACAAAGATGTTAACATCTGGAACGTGTTTTTCATAAAAATTATCAGTCTTAGTTAAGTTGCCCATAAAATGCACAATAACATACATTTTTTAACGAAAAATCTTTGCATTTTAACTACAAAAAAGCTTTATCTTTTTTGAAATAGATTTGGCAGACTTTCTTCCTGCTCCAAACCATGAAGCACACTAATGTAAATATCAGAAAAAAAGATTGTTTTCAAATAGAAATAAATGTTTATTTGTAATGCATACAAGCAAAACTTAAACTTTTTAATTCTGGATCCAACTTTCTACACTCTGTAAATTAAGTTATTAACATCCCACAGATGTCAAGCAGAATTTGCACACCAAAGAAAATTTCCAGCAAGCAAGATTTAGAGGTTTCTAAGTAAAAAAATAAAATAAAAAAAAAAATCTAAAAGGTCCTGGGGATTGAACAGGAGTGGGTTGAGAAATAAAGCTTGCACAGAAGATGACAGTCACTAGGAAAGGAACTGGGGTGAATGCATACACAGTATGTGAACATGGCATCTGAAATTCTGTAGCATCTACTGGCTTGATATGAGACTTTAACTAGGTAATCTAAGATGTTCACTGAAATTACTGTAAGCATTCCTAATGCATGCGTGTCAAGTATAAACAATACTTTACTGAGAATGTCCTTTCTCTTGCATACAAATTATGATTTTTTTTTGTTTTGTTATTATTTTCATTGGTATTGGAAGCCAGTTTTGATAGCGTTATTTCCATGATAATTTATTAGCTTGCCTAAGAGTTTTTTTGCACAAACTTGAGGGCATTGTATTGCTGCAATGAAATATGTCAGGGTGTCATCTGAAATTGCTCTACTGCTCAGGTAGCTGGAGAGGGTATAAAGTCATTGAGAATGACCTGGCCCCAAAACTGACTGCTGAATCACTGAAATAATATTGATTTCATGGAAGAAACTGCGCAAAAAAGTATATATTCATAATGTATAACACTTGATTCTTAAAAGAAATTGTAGGAAGTAAACATTTTTTCCTAGTATCTTATTTAGTTGATAAACCAATTATCTATCTAAGCTCTGGTAACACACAGATGGGGCTTTATCAAGTATCCAGAAATCAGAATATTTATTTTAATAAAATAAAAAAAGCCAGAATAGGACCCTACCGTCTCAGTACTGTCAGCTCCTAACAATCCATACCTAATATTATCTCCCATTTTCTTCATTGCTTTTCAACACAGCTTTTCTTCACCTTTACAAATGACATATCTCAAACTGTAAAATGCACTGTGCTGCTCAAACTTTCTTGCTTCAATAGTTTCTCATTGCTGTACAAGTAAATCTACATCCTTTGTTACTAATATACACAAACCTATTGGTATGTGACTTTGACTCCAGGCTGAGAACAGGCTATAAATTTAGAAATCAATATCTAACTCTATCAATATTCATTTTACTTTTTCAATACAAAATACAAAGGTGAAAGAGCAGTAAATAAGCTGGAGTACTGAAATAAATTGGGTGTTCTTGTCACAATTAATAAATGTTTAACCAATAACACTGCTTGCTCCAGAAGTCTATAGCTCTGTAAGATGTCTGAAAGTAGCAGGTGCTACCCTTGTGAGAATCAAAAACAGAGAACATATTTCAATACTTCATCGGTATCACCAGTCATTCCTCCTGGTACTACCGAATCTAAACATTTAAATGACTATTTGCAAAACTGCAGAGCACTACAGGAATTACTGTACCCAGTGTCATTTTTTTTTTTCAAAAACCACAGGATTTTGAAAATACCTTTTTTTTTTTTTTTTTCCTTTAGTGGATTGGCTTATATTAGGTGAAACTTTACTAAAATGTAGCATGTGCAGCTCAAGAAAAAAAATGCAGTTAATCACTCATTTACAGACAGCCTTTCAGGTTTCACTATGATGTTAAATATGGAAGATTATTAACTTCTATTTTCCAACTGGTGTTCAAGTAAGCATATATATTTTTTTCTCTTTCTTTCAAGAAAAAAGTTTATCTACAAATTCTTTTGTATAAAATCTACTTCTTCTGTTCCTATACCTTTGCTAAAGCCACTGAAAGGAGAATAATTCAATAATAAACATAATTGTTCTTTTTATCCTTATTTCCAGATATATTTCCAATTCTACCCTGTTCCTTTCATAAAATGGTATAAAATATTGACACGTACAAACAAACAAGGCCCATAACAGTTGAACAATAATTTAGTTGTAGCAAGATTACTAGTGAAGAGAACTGCAATTTATAAAATGTTACACATTACCTACGCATATGTAAAAGTTTACTCAAAGTTTACCAAAGTTTATATTTGCTTAAAAATTTACAGTGATGAAATGCAGAAAAAAACTTGTATGAGTACACAGTAAAAATCCTCCTTCCTTCTGTAAAGAGCAAAATTGAAAAAGATTACCTTGAACTTGAAAAGAAAATAACCCTACATACTAGTTAAAAGGTACCTCATATGATACCTTTACCCACCATTATTCTCTGTCACCCTCCACATAAAAGAAAGTCTTAGAAATTCACAACCTCTGAAATTGTGAATATATAGATACATAACACTGAATATAATATATTTGCTTTAGTATCAAAATATTGGCTTTGCAAAGTTACACAGAGGAACCAGCTTGTAAAATAAAATACTGAACGCTGAAAGCCCAAGGTAAAATGAGTAATAAAATGAATTTCATGATACTTCATACCCTCTTAGTACAAAATGACATCCTTTAGTACTTGAAAGTTGTGAAGTGAAAATCACCTTGTAGAAATAATTATATTATTCTCTCTTCAGCCATTAAGTATTTTTCTTTCTCACTTCACATATGTTCAGAGTCTTAGAACCTGACCCAGACATTCTCTTTTTCCATACTGCTGCCACTAAGGTGCTTTAATAACATTTTTAATATTATTCTTGGTCTGTTTCTGCCACTGAGGTTTAAAACAATGAAATTTCAGGAGGGGGAATTCAGCCGGAATACAAACACTAGGCTTCTCTAAAGAGAGATATCTAGAATATATTTGAAGATGCATTGCATGTGTTGCTATAATATTTGATATACGACTACCATGTGCAATCCAGATTTACATATTACCAATATAGAAAAAACCTCACACAGACACACATGCAGTCTAATCCTTCCAGTATGCACAGATATAATTAATACAAACAAACTGACAAATGTCCTATAAATCACTGCTAGGTATTGAAAAAGTCATTTCACAGCTGTGACATCAGCAAAATACATGCAATGGTTGTGACCTCGCATCTGTAAAAATCTTTCAGAAATGTGCTTGCAAGCTGCTTCCTATTTAATCTACAGGACTGATTTTAAAGCTTATCTCCACATTTTCAATTGTTTGCCCAAGAATTCACATCCTGTTTTTATGGTATAGGATACTTATTATATTCATATAAATTCCTCATAGAAAAAAATATACCTTATGTCTTCTAACCTGTAATGCTTAAACAGACATGAGCAGTAATTTTTACTGCCTGTGATTCTCAGTATATGAAAAAAAGATTCTTTAAAGTAGTGCTATGTTAAATAGATCTAGAAATTGGGAATGTCTGAGGGAGAACTAAGAGTATATTTCTTTCTTTAACTCCATTAACAAGAAGTAGGGATAGGACAAATCTGAAGTTACATAATAAGTTACTGAATTTACCCAGCGTTTCCCTGGGTCACTGACCTACTGCTTTGTATTTACAGATTTAACACTGTGTTTTGTGTTCTGTCCCACTGAAATTGGTTACCTGTGGGTCCTGGCAGGGGAGCAGCTTTCCTTCTCCGTTTGATGTCTCCCATGCACAATGATCCTAAATGCACACTGGTTTGCCTGCAAGTAATTATAGGAGAAAACTATTAACAAAGGAAGAAAAATGTCACATAAATACACAGCTTGTATAATCTGAACCTATATCAAAACATTCAGCCAAGATGAAGCTGCACAATGAAGCTACCAATCTTGTTTATATCGAAGCATAATTATGTTTGTTGACAAGCGCTCAGTATCTAAATGCAGCATCATAAATTGTTCCTGGAATGAATAATATAAAAGGAATGCTTTTTAATTTTCAAAACTGGTGATCTTTCTAGCTCAACATAAAACAAAAACACTGTTGCTCCTGACAGGAAAATAGCTAAGATTAATTATCTAAAGAGATCACAATATTGTTGGTAAGCTATCAATTGGCTAGTAATGCCTAACTGTCAGAACAACATTTATTACAGGAAAAGTATTATCAATTTCTTTTAAGGTAAGATGAAGAATGAATGAGAAAACATGAAACAGTAAACTCTTCAAAGGTATATGAAGTCAACTTGTAGCACACCAGTTTGCCCTTTCCTAATTCATTGGCTAGTTGTGAGAATGATATAACAGAGCACATTATCCAGTATGCACATTAAACAATTATGAATTTACACTTTAAGACTGGAAAATTGGTGGGGCTGTAGAAGCTGGCAGACAAGCACTTATTACACTCCAGCCAGGTATTCACAGTCAGGTACCACAAAAGAGGGTAAATTTGGAATTTCCAAATATTGAATTTTAGGAGATAATCTTAAAGGAGAATTTTAGTAATGATTTTTCTTACAGTAGTGTGCAATCCCTGTAGAATGGAATATATGTAGCCTGCATTTTTTTTTTTTTGTAAAGAACTAAAACAGAAATGGGAAAAAATGGAGTAATTTGTCACACTTTTAATGTTTCCATAAATGTTATTCAAAACCATGAACTTTTTACCACAGCAGCGTGGGTGAAAGTTGGTAAAACTACAAGCTGAGAACTGCATCTGATAGTCTACTGTAGCACAGTAATACTCTGTCACTCAAAGGATCTGGTTTCAGGGTGGGTATATGACCTATCCTTTACTTCATTTATAAACATTTTTAAGCTGTGCTGCATCTAAATGAATAGCAAATGTTCCTGTATGTTGAGAGACCTCAGATCTGCTCAATAATGTAAAGAGGGAAAACAATGTCTTGATAAAAAAAAGCAATGTACAATCTTCTACATATTTAAAAAAATACAGTAAACTAATAAGAATGTACTTCAGTGCTTTTATTTAAATAGTAAAATATGCCAGTAAGAAAGATACACACAGAAGTGCACTCTAGCTTCACTTATTAAGTCAACTATTTCAGCACAGATTTCTCTTACTTTAAAACAAATTTTTTCTTCCTTAGAGTTCTTCTAAGCTGAAACTGCATCTGATTTTAACATCCAGAAATTAAATGCAGTACAACCAGGATACTAACGTGGTGCTAAATATCAGTTCTAAATTCAGAAAGAAATCAATAATTGTAACTTTTCCATAACTGACTGTACAATAAAGAAAATTAATATTTAAATAAAATATGGGGGAATGAATATTTAAGGGATGTATATAGCACTGATGTTAAACCTGCAGAATAAGTCGTGTGGTAAATGATACGTCAAACACTGCGCAACTCTGTGTTCTCTCTTTGGAATGAAAAAGGGAGAAAGTGTCCAGGAATACAAGCAGGATGAAAGATAAAAATTAATAAAGTCAGGCAATTGAACCTGAATACCCAAGCTACAGGAGTAACAGCTAGCAGCATTTGAGTTATTTTACCCAGAATTGATTATCTGTTACACTACATTGAGATATCTAGATTATTGATCTGTAAGATTATGGTACTTGGGTCTCCCCACTTTTCCTCCAGGCACACCAAATAGAGTTGCAACAAATAACACTAAGTAAGGACTACTTTGTTATTGTTGTCACCCTTCATGTAGAACACAGCAGTTACTTTTTAATTTAAATCAATGAATGTCTGAAAGGCAGCCTTGTTCCTTCAGCCTAAATGAATCATTCGTCTTTGCAAAGCGCAGCAACCCAATCACCGGACAAGGTGAGAGTGGGTATTTCTTTGTTGTCGTCGAAAATACCATGTGCCACAAATAAAGAACAATACGCTACAGCCCCAATTAAGCTTTGTCAAATCCATTTTTATGGCCGCTAACATCAAACCTCAGACTAACTCTCAGTGCTAAAGCTGTGTTGTTTACTTTCACCAGGTCTCACCGTCTGATCTGCGCTGCTGGTTCAGATTGCAGCAAAACAAAAAGCCAGGGCTTTTAAGAGGAAGAGACAAGAACTATCACAGTTATTGAACTGGCAGGTTGGATGAAATGAAGCATTATACTTCAGCCACACAGTACGTTTTGAACTGTTAGTAATGGAGGTATTAGAAAGCAGGGAGAACTCTGACCCTCAATCAGGTTAAGTTCAGCATTATGTTCCTTAGCATTAAATCAGAAGAGCGAGGATTACAGAAAGGAATATAGCTATTTGCCTGACTTCTCTCTACTTATCCCTAGCTTGCTTCTAGCTATCGTTTATAAATAGTACTCTGGAGGGAAGCTAGGCATTTTATTAGGGAAAAAATAAAACTTGTTAAGACCACCTTGCCTGAAAACTTGGCTTTTGACGTGCTGGTGACAGGGACTGGAGCAAGCAGTGTCAAATGGAATAATTTTTAAGGAACGACAACAGGAACTTGTCGCCTCATTGTATGCATTTACAAATAGAGGCTTTCCAGAGTATTAGGCCTAGTTAAAGCTGCCCTCTGGATAAAAAGTGTTCCTAAGCAGCCTCAGACAAGCTTGGGAGACAAACAGATGTGACTGTGGTCCCTGGCGTTTGGCAAGAACACTCACTGTCAATAAGAAAAATATGAGCATGGACAGGGCATCAGCTGCACCATGGTGGAGCAGGCCTGCAAGTGTCACAGCCGCGGCAAACTTGTGGCAGGGGGGAATCAGAGGGCTGCAAAAGCCAGGCTGGTGTGAACTTATGCTAGCATGCCAGGAATTGTTGTTGTTGTGTCATGCCTCAACATATTAAACAAAAACACCGGAAAAACTACTGTCAATTTTTATTTATTTATTTAAATCTCGTGTGCTGTATTTACATTCTCCATTCTATGTGGTAAATAAGAGCCTCAAAACTGAAGACAGACTGGGGAAGGCACTAACAGCAAAACAAACAAAGAAACAAAAACCTTTATGGAAATAATAAACATAATGAAAAGTAGTTTTGATACAACAAATATGTTTCTCCTCTGTAGATAAGCAATGTCATGCAAAGCAATTCACACACATCTATACATTGCTGTGACAAACATTCACTCTGACAAATTTTACTTTCTTCTTCTTAAATAGTTGTAGCCTCCCTGCAATTTCTTTTTTCACGGTACTTGCCCTTGTTATGGTAACAAGCCAAGAATTGTCTCTTCAAACTCCCCAAATAATTCTATCCATGCCCATGCAACACAAACTTCTCTTTTTCCATAACTGTCAAAGCTCAAGAAGAAAGTATTTTTGATGAGTGCCTTTTTTTTCTGCTGTTACATACGTTCACCTCTCCAAAACATTTCTAGTAGGTTATTTCAGATTTTTATCTAACCCGACCTTTGCAGCCAATGGACCGTTTGGTTGCATCCCCCAAACAAACTGCTGTGGGATGGAACCTACAGCTGCACTGTTCACTTGGCGATCCGCCTTGTGAGCAACTGAACTCAGACAGTGGTTCCTAACTATCTCATTAGTAATTATCATCTTTGCTGCTGTTGGAGTTAGAAATTCTCCAGCCCAGTCTCTGAGAAGGCCTGCAAAGACCTGGATCTATTAACACTGACATTCCAAGTATAAAGAAAGAAAGAAAGAAACAAAAAACAAAACAAAACAAAAAAACAACACAACACCCAACATAAAACAAGCAACAACAAAAGAACAACAAAACCAACCCCAACCCCTCTCCCCCAAATTAAAAAAAATCCTAATAAAATCCAATAACTTATCCATAGTCTCTTCAGAAAGAAGAAGTGAAGATAGTGTTACATAGCAGGTAGCTTCATATGTACTAGTACAACGGCCTTGTCATGACTGTCATCCCATTTGGGGGAACTCTGTGTACTAGTGCATTAAAAACAAAATATTTGCATGTTTATTTTATATGTCTCATTGTAAGATGTCTGTTGCTCACTTTACTCTTTCTGCTTTTAGCAGCTGTCACTTTCCTTGCAAGCTGCAATGCTTTGATATCAGAGCAGTTGCTTTTGTTAATGCACTGTAATTGTGTTCAGCAGTTACAACGTCATTGAACGCAAGCTTCATCTTGTCCCCCAGTATATTTACTGTCAAACCATTTACCAGACTACACTATGACATTGCTAAGATAACTTGTAAGTAACGGAGACAATGGTTTTATGCTCTGTGTCAAAAATGCATAAAAGTACTGATTGCTAACAAAGCCAGATGTGGAATATTGTGTGTTTTTTGTTTAACAATGTTTATTAAATTTCTGTGCTCTGATTTGGAAAATCCTATGCTGTATACTATTATGATGTACTAATGTTTTCAAGCCTGATTTCTATATTGTAATTAGGTGAATCTGCAATGATCAATACTCGTCTATCCATTCTATTCCAATTAGCATCTCTCTCACCTGAGGAGCAAATTCACTGCAAACAGTGCCACATCATTCTGCCACAGTATCAATGCATTCCTGCAGATGGCTGTAGAACTCTTCAATTTTATCATCACAATGCTTTAGGTAATGTAGAGGCTTGACAAAAGTTTAAATGAACTTCTTTAAAAGAGATTACAATAAGACAAGAGTTGACCTGTTTGCATTTTAGAAGGGACTTGAGAGAATTATTCTGAAGTGGAGATGTAACTGTCACTGTCTTTTCATAGTCTTAAAATACAGCTAAGTAATAGATATGAATATAGGTATCACTGAAGAGAGAATGCAGTGAGGACCATGACTCACTTTAAGCTTGAAATGGTTCTTATAAACAGAAATTGAGCAGGGAATATGTGAAGCAATGTTCATGTCAGCAGCTAAAAATTAAAAACAACAACAACAAAACAAAAAAACAGAATTCACAATTGCAAAAGATAAGAAAACCAATAAAACGATTAAAAATGAAGTGTGTTGCACAACTCAACTTTACAAAACTAAAGCATAATCTGAGCGAATCTCCAAATACTCAAGTATCTTCAGCATGAAAATAACACTGAAAAGGATCTCAAATTCTTACACAGAATGGACCTGTAGCACAGACTCTCATTTATTACATAGCTTAAAATGCAGACACTGCTGTATGTCGTGGCCAGTGGAAGCACATGTATTGGCACTGCTTAAATAGAACTTGGATGTATTTTTAACTCTTACTCATTTTTAACTCTTTAACTCAAGACCACCCAAGTCCATAGAACAGTTTATCATCAGTTTGGAGGTAAATACAATTTAAAAACTACTATGTATGTTTTACTAAATGTCCAATCACACTACTAGCTAATTAGATATGTTGAGCAAAAACTTCTACACTTCCTTTTGACTAAGTCTCCAGAAGTATGAACCAAAAGTTACCACTCACCTTCCTGCACTGTCAAATATACAAACTAGGCAATCGGTGTTGTAAATCTGTGAAGATGATGCTGTATTACCCTAAGATTAACCAATAATTCTAAGCTTTGCCACTGGCACGTACCTCAGTATAACCACGGAAATAACGCATGACGATTTCATAATATAACACTGAAATAAGAAAGGCACATTTGCTTTTGAGAAAAAGAATATGAAAAACAATGGTGAGGGAAATTTATAAGGGTAGATTTACTCATAAGTCTTGAATCTCCTCTTTCCCATGTAGAACACAGCTTGGTCAAAATGTGAGCACAGCCCCTGGTCTCCATGTGAATGCTCAGAGAACAGTAACCCTGTAGTAACATGTGCCCCATGAGCAATTACATGGATGGAGCGCTCCTTGTCTGTACTGAAGATGGTACCTACATCCCACAGTGCATGTGCAATCCAAGTAGATGTGCAGGACAGTACTGTGAGGTCATTTCCATGGATTAAATGACAACTAATAAGAATGAACAATATAATGTTCATTCAACAATGAAGCTTAGGACTCCAGATCTTAGTGTAATGATACACAGCAATCTTGAAAAACAGTCCAGTAATGTTTTGTTAAAAGTATTTGAGATAAATGTCACTCAGTACAAATTTACCTCACTTAAGGTCAAACCAACATCTGAAATCTATTTTGTTGTTTATCATAGAAACACCATATGCATGAATGCCTGCTGGCATTCTGGGCACAATGTATTAAGTGCCAGAATGGTCACCACAGTCTACACTAAAGCTACCATGACAGCTGTGTTCTTGGTGAACAATTCTTCAGTTAATCTATCTTCCAGAAAAAATACATTTGGTAATGGGATGGCTGAGATCATATGCTCCGAGTATACCCGAGGTCTATCCTCTACCTCCATTATACTCTTCCTGTGCATTAGAAGGATTTCATGGCTTTTATGGAACTTGAAAAATCTGTATTGATTATATTCAGCACCAAGAAACAGATTCCTGGAAATCAGAAACTTAAATATCTCCCATTTGCTTGATTTTGTTTTTAATATGTAACATCGTTCACAAATTTATACACATTCCCTTAAGCTAACTTCCTGGAGGTTGTAGAAAGAACACCCCTCCCTCTCTACTTCTCTCTTGGCTAGGAGCAGTAGACCAATACTGCTGCAAATTAGTCTTGTCTGCAAAATATGTTAAAAGTTTTTACAGAAACTTTATTCAGTGCTAAAGAATTGGCAAAATAACAATGAAATAAACATAATTTGCAGCATAAACATTAATTTTTAATGGTTATGAAGATGAATATGGATTTCTTCTTGATATCACTTTCTCAGACACCATTCACGTGAAATCAGTGCCACGCTTGATTCCTCTACTTCCTTTACAAACACTGAACGTTTCTTCAAACTTGTCTAAAGAATGATATCATCTATAGAACAGATTGCAGCATCTGCCTCCACAAGTGTGAAAAATATTACATTAACTACAAGAGCTATGCACTGTATTTTTCTTTCACTAAATTTTAAACAGATGTGATAAAACAATGCAACTCTGTCAAACTCTTTTCATACTAAGCCAATCTGTTCACAACGTAACTTTAAACATAAGGGTGACATACCTGTTTTATGGAAAGTCCTAGTGCAACCCTATTATGAATGAGCAAAATACAATTTCCTTCTGCCCTCATAAGATTATCTCATCACCAAATACTGTATCCTAATATCTTCCTTTGTGCTATCTTTTTCAGCATTTCTAAGTGTCATACAAGTAGTCATACAAGTTGTCCAAAATTTATCTAACTCTGCAAGCCTACACAGACATAGCAAACACAATGGAAAATAAAAATTTACACCACTACAAATGTTGTGACACCTAATCTCAAGTCACTTGTACTTTGTGAATCAAGAGTCTCTAAAATTTTGTTCTCTATTAGAGGCCTACTGCCCTCAGAAAGGATAATGCATTGTTTTTTCTTGTTTCTAATTAGTAATTTAAGCATATGTTCAGCATTTAACTCTAAATGTTTGCCTTTTCCCCAAGCTCTAAGACAGCTGTCCAAGATGTGAATGCCAGAAAACATTTAAATATCAACATCTGTTGAATTATGTTAATTTAGTGTAATATAATTGGGCATGAGTTGGAATTGATCAAAAGTATATGAATTACACAAAGGCAAATCCAAACCAGTATCTTGGTGTACGAACAAGTCACCAAGGCACACTGAGGAAATAAAATCAAAAAATCCACTTCTGTTAAAAATTAAATAGCTAAAACTACAGCTTTCTTCAACAGATTACATGATTTCACATTTTCAAGAGAGGAAACGAATATTTATATCAGAATATTTCAAAATATTTATGACAGGACGTTCCAGTATTATTTTGAATTGAAGAACCCCTGATAAAAAAAATAGTAATGCTGACATTTGTGTAATTAGGAAAATGTAGTTAGGAAACAGGTTGTGGTAATATAATACCATTCTGTAACAGGGCAATATTGTTCTACAAATTCTAAAGCAAACATGGTTTTGTTCTCTCTTCATCTTGTGACAACGTTGTTAATATCCAAAAGATATGGGTCCTGATCTATCTCTGAAATGACTTGGAAAACATCTTTTTGACTTGAGCAACAACCATGGCTTTGAACAGATACTTCCACAGAAGGACTAGATAACTTACTCAGCTACATTGTCTATTCCAGGTATTTCTGAATACATATTTGTTTGCTAAGTATGACATTCACTAAATATAGTCAGTACAGGACAAATGTATGTTGCTGAAAAGACTTGCAAAACATGTCTTACCTACAGTTCTGGATTATATTCATATAGTGTTAAGTTAAAACATTGCAACCATTAGTACCACATTCAAAAATCTCTTTTAGAGCAGGTAGAGAACATGAAGTGACAGTGTAAAAATCCATCACAAATATCTAATATAATAACTTAAAAATGGAACAAGGGAAATATATGGTTGAAAGCACTCAACTTTTATGCCAATTTCCTTCTTTGCCTCTGTGTGGAGCAGGTGAGCAAGCATGGACAACTGGATTGCATTTGGTCCACTGCGAGAGACCAGTAATTCAATTCATGCAAGTAAAAACCAGCACAACGTAATGATGTTCAGTTGGCCATTCAGACCTAGATCTAGACCAGTGATCCAGAAGCTTTTTGTCATATTACAAACAATACAGTTGGTTGTTAACCTACTACCTTTCAACTGGTTCCAAGAAAACAACTCTAAAGCTGAACCCCAGCTTCATTCTCCTCAGTTCTTCTACTTCCATATTTTTAATACTATACTTGACAAACAACTCTTTAAACAATCTGATTGTCTGGCCAAGATAGCTCTTATAAATCTGACAATATTATGATAAACAAATATATGATTGTGTGCACGGAGAGAGGAGGGGAAAAAACTAAAGACAACAAAAGCTGACACTGAACATTAAGCTAATTATGCTTCCTAACACTCTGTACCCACTCAGCTTAGCAACTGTCATGAAACCCCACCAAGTATAAGGGGTCTGCATGTGTAGGAGCAAATGCAAAATCTGGCTTTCTAATAACAAAGAAGAGGAGGTAGAAGAAAGTTAGCAACATTGACTTATCTCCTCCTGCTCTGTATTAATTGGTGGTATTAACACTTCTGGGAAAAAAAAGTAAAAATCAAGTAACAGAAGCCTTAGCAACACAAAATCCAAAAATCAGTGTGCTGAATACCATCTATTTCTTCCTTTTGGCTACAACAGTTACTGAACAACAGTTTCCAGATAGGCTGAAATGTATTGTTAAAATAAATGATCAGTTTCAAAATATCAAAGAAAATAAACATGGAAATTCTATAAAATATGAAACAAGCTAATTATATTTTCTTCACCACTCCTTCTCTCCTTAGTTAAAACCCCAGTCTGAACAGAAGTCAGTATGCCTGCACCTGTTGCTCAGAATTTGAATCAGCGTGCACCAGTGGCTGCTGCTTTATGTATACGAGATCCAGGGATCCCTCCAAGATCAACAGAAACTCGATGTAAAACTTACACAGTTTGATTTACAGTAAGAACAGAAAGATGCAATCCCACCCTTCCTTAATGCATGGCTATTTATCTTTACATTAGTGGTATACAGCTTTCGTGTGCCTGTATGGGTAATCAGAGAGGATCCACATTTTTGGATCATCCTAGTAGAAATCATTTTCCCAGCATGAGTCGTTCTATGACTGCATGTATGCTCATGTGGGGACAAATGAGTGCTGGAAAAACAGAACACAAAATGGCCTCTTTTGATTGCAATGTTGCTTAACAACAGACTAAACAGTTTGCAGAACTACAGCACAAGTTCCTGTGCATTGCTCCTGCACTGACCTTAAATAGCAGGAAGGGTCTTAGCTCTTCTGAAGCCCAAATGAACTTTATCCATATGCCATTAGCATTTTAACAGGTGAACTGAGACAAGTAAAGCTTGAGTTTTGGAGCACAAACTGAAGCAAGTTGCACAAACAAAAAAACAACAACGAAAAAAACCACACAGGTGTGAGAAACAAGCATATCTTGCTGAAATTCAGGTATCTGAAAGTTAGAAATTTGCTGTCAATTCATCCAGGGCAAAATTCAATCCAGACTGTACATAAGGAAGATCCAGAGGTACAGCATTTCTGGAGGTTCACTCTTTCTATTTTTTTTAATTTTTATTTTTTAATCGGGACTAATTGACTTACTGTTAGTTCATACATTCATGTATATTTGCAATTCAATTTTAAATAAAAAAATAAATACCATTTAGAAGCCTATTTATGTACAATATTATAAAGTATATTAGCTTTTAGTATAGTAACAATGAAATTCTGCTTGTAGTTTTGTAGTTAAAATTTAGTTCTGCATTACAGATGCAATGAAACCACTCAGAGCACATGAAAGAACATACTTTTAAAAACAGAGTATGGTCTCTTCAAATCTTCTGCTACTTCTGGAAATGTTCTCATAGGGGCTGAGTTAAAATGGTATGATACTTTTAAGACAACTACTGATTAATGTCAATTATATTAACTGATATTTTAAATCTATCCATGAACCAATAAAGAAATATTTCCGTACAATTAAATCTCTCCAAAGCACCACATACTGACTACATTTTGAAATAGCAATCAAACTGCTCTCTCCCTTGTCCACAAAGGAAAGTCTTTTCACAACCTTAAAAAAAATAAGGTCATAGTGCAGAAAACTCGAAGAGGAATTGCCCTCTTCCAAAATGGCACTGTCTCTTCTCAAAGAGGAAACTGACAGAATAACATTGTCCCTGAGGGTGACGGCAAGGGAAGAAAGCAATGTGTCCTCAAACATTCACATAATTTAATCTGGAACTGCAAATACTATTAAACATGAATCATAACTGTAGAGTTACTGCTTCATGGCACTCCAAAGAGGAGATAAAACTGCTTAGTAGTTAATTTCTAATGATGTAAACACATTTGGATTTTAATGTTGTATCTGAATCTCCTGCATTATTAGCTTTGGGGTTACAAGATATTAACTCACTACCTTTAATAGTTGTACATTTAAATTAAAAGGCATGTTTAAATATTACCTTTTAAAGTATTTTTGTTGGGAATATGTTCATGTGATAGCAAAAGTGAATCACCTAATAAAACAGCTATGCATTCCTTAGTTTTATTATAATGTAACTATGTGCACTTCTTCATGTTTAATTTAAAATAATAATAAAAAAAAAAAAACTGGCTGAATTTACCTCCTCTGGTATTGTAATTTCATTCCACAAAAGCCACATTAAACAATTACAGTTCTTGTAATTAACCAGTAGTCTAATGTACAGTTTTCTTATTCCAATCTATTAACAGCTGCTCAAAAAATGTAGTAATTAATGGTTTCATTTAATTTTGGCAAACCTGCACCACGACAAATAGTTTTGTATCTGCTGCAAATTAGGACTCTTTCCCAAACAACAGATGACACGGTGGGAAAGAGGGAGCAGACAGAATCCTTGCACATCTTTGTCTCTTTAGAAGATCAAATAAAGAGCAGCTGTAATACTATTTGTCACATCTGTTTAAAAACATACTGTATCTACATCATCAGATGAAAATGAACAAGTGCTATACAAATGTACAAATAAGGGTTTCCCTTCCAAACTGGGGAAGGCTGAAATTCATATTTTTAACCAGAGCAATAATACGCTTTTGAAAAGCTCTCATCAGCTCTCTTGTTCTTGTTATTTTTCTTCTAGGTACTTTCTTTAAGAGAATACTGTTAGTCATAAAAAGTAAAAATCACAAACATATGTTCTTGAGAGACATCATCTTTTACAAGACACATAATTAGACTGGATCGAGAACAACTAAGAAAAGGAGGTAAGCAGTTGCAGAAAACCTGTGGAAGTCATAATTAACATTCTGTTTAATTGACACTTATCACTATTTGGTAGCATCAGACATTTCCTTTACATAACACTTCTTGAACTACTTCAGTCTTCTTTCCAGAAGGTCTCTCACATGCACAAAGACCTGTATTTCAGCCTGGGCTGTTTACTATGGCAAGAGCAGGCTTCAAGGAATTCTCGCCATCTCAGAAAAGAACCACAACAAGTGACCGTTGGAAGAATGGCTCGCCTTCCTCCTTGCACATTATAGTAATTGCTCAGTAGGTGCCTCTGTTGATTTTTAAATAAATATTAAGGTTCCACCTCACGTTATGGTTTACTTTGCAGCTATAAGAAGTAGTTTATCCTGAGTTGCCACTACATTGATAAAATTGTTAGCACAGCATCAGCTACTTAGTTTAAACTTAACTTGTATAATTCTACACCACCTCCAAATCACTTTTGCGAGTATGACTTAGCTTACTTTCAAGCCAGGACTGAGCTATGTAAGAATTACAAATAGCTTTTTGCCTTTTAAAGATCACTGAGGGAACATTTGAGTGTGGAAAGCCAACATGGAATTATCAAGATATGACCAAAAAACTGGCAAACAGCAAAAGTTTGGGCAGTATTTTCTTCTCATTCTTTCTCCAATCATGTGTGTGTCATAAATTCTACTTACAGTACAATAAGAAAAAAAAGTAGGTAGATAAAGTAATTAGCAATACCTAACAGGTACAGACTGCAAAAAGAAATAAGGAACAAGACCATTATGTACAGTAAAGGAAATAATTGTACAATTGTACAGGTTTAACTTACTCAGTAGTCTGCTGTTTTCCCAATCTGAAATGTTTCTAGATTATAGCAAAAAATAACTAGTTATGGCATTGACTGTATAACCAAAGGCAAAGTATTAAGTTGCTTAAGTACTCTGGTTAGTCTGTCAAGCGAGAATAAAAGTACTTCCTAACTTTATAGGGATATTTTGAAGACAAATACATAAAAACTTAAGAGACACACAGACAACTGTGTGACAGAGGTCCTCTAACTCCTTAGCAGGATGATCACATGCTCAATGTAACGATGCTATAGCAGCTTAGCAAAATATGGTTGAACTCTGTCTCCACAGCTGACCAAACGCATGTTCTTAGCCCTGGGGAATCTTCCTTTAGGTAGAACTCATTTTTATAAAATTTTACAAAGGTGACTTAAGAAAATGTGTTTCTCCTCATGATGGGAGCATGCAAACAATGAGCACATGATCTGCTATGGCAGTTCAGCTGCCAAGCAACAACTTGTTAACTCACCATAACTCAATCATGTTCAATTGTTTGCCCACAGCCTCGGGCTACAGACAGACATTTGGTCTGCTAACAACTGCGCCAGATGAAGACATTACTATCCCAAGCTATTTGTTATCACACATCTGCTGGAGATTATCATCTCCACAGCTCTGCCGGAGGAAGAAATCATGTGAGCATTCCCTAATATGGTTTGTACAAAACCAGCCAATTTAATTTAAATAGGTGAATTGAGCTTACCAGGCTGGTTTTGCCCAAAGCACATTAAAAAATGCAGACAAAAAAACTTTACTGGCAAAAGAGTAGAGGATGAAAACAAGCAGAATTAAGAGAATTAGCACCTTCAAGCAGTGCAGCAGGCTATAGGAGGGGACTGTTCCTGTCCTAATGCAAAGAGATAATTTAAACAGAGAACTTTTTCAAGGCTTTGTAGAAGGAAAAAACAGCTTTAAACCAGTAATATGTAGCACTGTGTATAGAATTTAACTAATCAACGGCAAAAGTACTTGTAGATTAAAACTTATTTGTAAAGGTATCATAAATAGATATGTATTTTATAATGTGTCAAATACAGAAGATCACATGTTGAATTGTATCAGCATCATATAATCTAACCAGGTTCTAAGTTTTGTGGTGCAGGACTGTCCCTCCTTAACATTTTGTTCATCAGTAGCCTTATCAGCAGTTCTCAACAATCAAGTTATCATTCCAGTAATAAATCTTGGTATTAATTTGCATAGGATTGGCTCATAATTATTAATTTTCACAGAAGAAACCTAATACAAGCAACCCAGTATGGTAAATCTTACTCAGAAAGTATTCAGCGTTGCTCCATTATAAAGAGGTAGCTGCAGACCACTGCGATGTTTAGAACTCCACACCTTTCTGATGTATTTACAGAATAAATTATTCCACAAGTCACTGATCTAACATAATGTAGGTATTTACATATTGTCTACATGCTGAGACAAGAACTGTGTTCACTCATCCAAAAGGGGTAAAAAAAAATAAAAAAATCAAGGCAAGCATAAAAACACACATATACATATGAAAAAAAAGAGATGATGTCTTTCAGAACAGGAAAAGAAAAGATACAGTCCCTCCACTAGAAATACAGTTATGTGACAACTATTTAAATAAATAGCCAGAGAAATTCAGTCCTGCGGTAGGAGAATCAGATTAAACTATATTCTGGGTAAGTATAATCATTCTACAGAATTTCCAATACTTATCCCACTGCTGTTATCCTATCACCACATTTACCAGTAGAAAAGCAAGACATATAAGGTCACAGCCACTACTACTTCTCTGCCTCTTTTTAAAGAGGTTACTCATCTCAGTGCAACTACTGTAATAGTTTAAAACATCAACTAATCTAGAGTCAATTTTAGAATGCTTCAGACCTTCAGGTGTGAGTAAACAATCGCATTCAGCAAAAGATTTAACTGCATATGAATACAGAACAATGCAATCGTGAAAGATTTGCGGCAAGGTTATTTAATTCGGAAGGAAGCGAAAATTTGCTCGTGTGACCTTGTGACACGTGATTGGTATCATCGTAGTTCAGTGGTTTTCAAAGTATTTGGACACAGGCAAATTCTTAATGACAGATTTCCATTTTAAGATTCTGTACACAACAATGGAAATGCTTACTTGCAACTAAGGTGGAGCTCACCATTTTATTAACTGTGAACAATATTTGCTATTAAAACAGTAACTTCTGTTAGGTACTTCATTATGCAAAAATATTTTCTTTCTCTGTCTAGACTGGTGAAACTAAGATTAACCCTTATGGTACAAGTGACAGCTTAAAATTAAGTTTTAACACAAACAACCTTGAACATTAACCACAGATAAATCTTAATGTCACTTAATGTTAAGAATTTAATTTATAAGTAAAGAAATACCAGAGAAACTGTCTTGAATTGAGTGGGGATAGGTACTATGAACACATGAGGATATAAAGTATGTATTTGTCATGTGATGTTCCGATACATCTGAAACTCAATCTCTTCTTTGGTCAGAACAGCTTTTGATAAAAAGTGAAATATTAGGTTAACGAACATCTAAATTGTAGGAAGAAGGTAGTCACTAGAAATGTTATTGGCCTGACAGAAAATACGGTTGCACGTGATGCAAATTAAATTCTTATTTTCAGTAGTTGAACTGTTGAAAGTGTGTTAAAATTTGTTCAATATACATCTTATAAATAATTACCTGATATTCAAAGATAGCAGTCAGACTGTAAAAAATACCATTGCCATAAAAGCCTGAGAACTACTCTTTAAAGTCATTCCCAAGAGCTGACAAAGTTTCTATGGTAGGCAGAGAAAATGATGCTTTTCTGCAAAAACACAAATAATTATTGTGAAATAACCTGATGACAACCCAGAGGAAAATACCTTTGAAAATAGAGATGATGGTGCCAGGATAAGTGAGCAGATGACCTTGCTTTTTTTTAAACATACTATCATATTATAAAATACTGTGGTGTTATGTATATTGTAATAATGGTTTATGTAAGTCTTAGTTTAAGAATACTACAGATATTTTACGGAAAACAACAGTCTTCAGTCTTGGATTTGCTTAAAATCTTTTTGCTTTTTGTGCTACCCTGACAGATATTTATCTGGATAGCAGTCTACTAACCTGCTGATGATTTGGACATGAAGGGAGGGTGAAGATCATTCCAAGCATTTAATGCCATTTAAAAAAATATCTCTATTCTAACTGCTTTTGAAGGTACCAATCACTTTGCAAGAGCTTCAATGGCCAGAAAAACAAACAAACAAACAAACAAACAAACAAAAACATACAGGAGTTATGATTTTGAATGCCTCAGACACTGTTCCACAGTGCTCTGGCATAAATAACAGTGACCCTTAAAAGACTTTAAACATAACATGCTTCTTAATGCTCACTTTATATCCACTATCTCAATTTTGTGTAAACAGCTTGATAGTAAGTGTGTACTTACAATGAAAATTCTTATCTAAAGGGGACTACCAATATTCCGAACAAAAATACGTGACAAAGTGCTTCCCAGAAAATGTATGCAAAACGTTTCAATTTTTTTTTTCTTAAGAGACATAGCATTTATTTCTGAAGATGAATGACCAGCACTCGCAAAAACAACACTTTAAAGTGTGTAACCAGAAGTTGTATACAATGAAATAGATTCATACTTATTACGCATAGTTTTGAAGGCACCATTGATCTAACTTTCCGGCTATTCATCAAAGCAATTATTTAATCATATGAAAAACTAATTTCACTATGACCACATATATACTAAAAGGCAAATGCTTGAAAGACAAGTTCATAGTCTCACTCAAAACCGTAGTATTTTATTATAAAACAAATCTGTTATAGTTTTTCAAAACAAGTCATTTGGTATCATGACATCAGGTTTACACAACAACATAAAAATTGTGTAAGGTACTATGCATGGCAAGGGGAACATTTTCATAATTTCTCATTTTTTGAAAATAGAGTTAAAATAGTATTTGGCAGAATAAATTCAGCAGGTAACATACAAAAAAAAAAACAAAACACAAAAACATCTATGAACAGACTCCTAGACTACTGCCTACCAGTTCAGCGTTTAACTTCTTTGTTTTTTTAAGGGGAGGAAGCAAGCTGGAAGATATACTAGATTTGTTTCAATAAGTCTTCACAATGAGATTTTTGTTGTCAAAACATCATATAAGAACAATTCAAGTGTTACAGTATTTGACTTATCTTCTTGATATCAAAAGCATGCATGCATAATGGTAATTTCATACATTTTCAACACTTAACTTACATGCCAGAAGCACAAAACTTGTTTTGGTATCCATTTAATTCTGATGTTTACTAAAGAGATTGAGTTTAACAAGTATAACTGGATAAAGATTCAAGTAAAGTCTAATATACATATATATATGTATGTAATACAAAGATTATGCTATATAACTGAGATTGTTTAAAGTAAATAACAAGAGCAAAAGGAAAATTGAGAATACCCCAAAAGAATGATGTCTTTTCTACTACAAAAATTTGAGAGTTAATAAATTAACAACTGCAGAAACAGTTTTAATGAGAGCTGCAACATTAACTTACCTGCTAGCTGTTTTTACAGAGCTGTTCTTCTTGTGTCCTCTGTCCGATCGGTTGTCTCTCAAGAGTTGAAGCTATTCAAAAAATGTTCAGAACATTTTCACAAACAATGCCTCTATTTACTTTTCAGAAATGTTACCCTGACAATGCCACTCTTTCCTGTCTTTTGAGTAATCTTTCAATAATGGTTTTACTCTAGACTCTAAAAGTGATAGAAACCTAATAAAATTTTACAGTAGTAACTAAGATTGCAAGATACATCCACAAATATCTACCAATTACAAATTACTAAATACTTGAAAATGAAAACCATTAAGCATTCTAAAAGCACATTAGAAGCCCATTCACAATGTCACATTTAACTTATGTGAAAAATTTTATAATTTTCACACTCAAATTTTCAAAATAAAAAGTGTTGGGGAATACTTAAAAAATATTGAGGTTGGTGTTTGTATCTAAGCAATTATGAAACACTTGTAAACTCTTCTAAGCCTCAGGAGCTTTTACAATTTGAAAGCTGCAGAAGCAACAGAAGCACATTATTAAAATTTTCCATGATAGTAGTGAAGCAGGGATAATGAAGAAGCCACTTAATTATAATACTGACTGAACTTCTGGAACAATCTTTGATTTACTCCTTTTTAGATAAATAAAAGGAGACTTTTCATTCAGAGTATCTCCAATACTCAGAAGTCTATTTCCAGCATTGTGACATTTGTCAAGATGGGTAAAGTGGCAGTAACAGCAAAAAAGGCAAAAAGTTGCAGCAGAGAAATCATATTAATCATATATTGAATAAAGTATGAAATAAAATATTGTTTCAAAACAGACTGCAGATAAATGGATCTAATATCCAAAGAAACACATTTAAAAGTCCATTAGAAACTAGGAAGTTATGAACTTTATGAGTTGGCCAACCATATCTTAATCTTGTGCATGGGTACGAACTCCAAAAAAATTACACCTATTTAAAAATTACGCTTGATCAATTTTTTTCACAACTTTTTACAGCTTGCTTGTTGTATAGGGAGCGCTCCTTGTCATTTCAGCTATTCAATTTTCAGATGCAGTAAACTAGTACACTCTTATTTTTAAAGGCAAAGGACATATAAAGACACTTTATTTTGATACATTATTGCAAAATACTTTTTTCATTTTCTTAAGAGTCAACAAATCAGGGCAATTGCAGTTCGTATTTAAATGTAGCCACATGTTTTACCAGTATGACTATCATACAGTGTATGTCTGTCTCATGATGAGGCTAAGGAGAACAGTTTTATTATTATCAGCACTCTCTGGTAAGTAAATTGCAATTATGGCATGTAAAAATACAGATCACCTGCCAGATGTTAACAACTTGTGTGCAAATGTAATAATTTTAATTTCAGAAATAAATTTAAATAGAAAGTATTAAACATATACGGTATGGATCTTTACAACTTTAGTGAGAATTCTGTAGGCTGTCAAAATTATCATAATTACATTGCAACATCATTCTCATTTCTTTTACTGGTCTAAAAAAATTATGCACCAGTAGCACATACATGATTTGATGACTTAAGCTTTACTTCAGAATTCATGAAGTGAATTCAGTCTAAGTTATGAATAGAGTGAACCTAAGACAATCTCTGAAACCACATCTCTTAGGTAGTGCAAAATAAACTTGTAAAATTTAAAATTAAAACAACTGTTAACTGAGAAAAGATGATACTCTGTTAAGAAAGACAACCAATATGTTAGAAAACCCACTTAAAAACAAACAAACAAACAAACAAAAAACACTCTCAAACTCATTTTAATCTAGTAAATTTGACTACTTATAGCATTTCAGGAATAGGATAAAGATACCCCAAGATGAAGCATGCTCATATTCAAAATGTTATTTTTACTGCATTTCTTTTACCAGGAAATATGTTCCAAAATGATGCCAGTTAAATGTGAATCACATAAGCTGTCTGTTTAGATGTTAAATAAGTGTCAGTCAGCCTACTGCAACATGTCAGAAGTTCTCAAGTTACAGCTAAACTGTACTGTGTTTTTTTTTTTTTCCACTCTGACAGCTCTGAGCAAGTAAAATAACTTTCAGAGATTTAGCTTTCGCTGGAGTTTAAAAGAAGAGTGGGGCATGGGAAAGTGAACATGCTGATTAAACTCTGACTTAGTGGAGTTACAAGTGTTCATGATGGATCATTCCAAGATGAACCTTTTAAAAGAGTTTATGCATCTTACTTCCTTTTGATGTTTCAAATTATTTAAATTTGTAAATGTACTACTGAATTGGCAGAGATCTAATTAAATAAACTGTGTTATAACAACTTTTACCAACTGAAAAATGTACCACGGAACCCCAGTCTTTGGTGCATTGCTGATACATTCAGTTACTTTTACTGGACATTTAATATTAGCTATAAAAACAGATTTATTTCCACAGTTTTAAGTTCTTAGACAATATATTCTGGTTGGACCTTACAACCATCCGTAAAGAAAGGTATTTCTCCATGTCTGAAAACAAGCTAAAGAATTAAGGTGTTATGTTACCGATCAAATATAAACATGCCTTCACATTCCTTTGAGCACATCACTAGTCTTGTGCCTCTTAGGGACTACACTGCAGAGGCTCAGGAAGCAAACCTGTAGCTTTTCCTCACACAGTATCTGCATCATGACACTCTGCTTGGCTAGATATTATGGAAATTTAACAGCTCCTTTTTGAGTGCTGTAGTCTTTTTAATCAATGAAATCTAGAAAAATGGAATTGAAGATCATCCTGTAGAAGCCTGCCCACTCTTGTCCCTGTTCTGTATTTCCTGATTTTGCGAGTCAAACATTTTGCTTTGCAGCGTTTTGAGAAACACAATATTTAGAGATATTTCAATTAACAAAATAAAGTTAAAAAAACAAACAAACAAACAATAAAACCAAATACAATAAGAGATTTTTCATTTAACCTGTCAAAACTCAAGGAAACAACTGCTATTAAGTTACTGATTCAAGATTTTTAATTACCTAAAGGTCTTTTTGAAATGCACCACTGTTAATAAATTTTCTTACAAGGAAGTATGGAATTATACTTGTTTTGCTCATCATTTCTTAAAATGTTAGCCTGCTACCTCTGGATTACAGTTAGTTAAATTCCTTAATACATCTCAAGTAAACTGTTTTTGATCAAAGCAATTCTTACCTGGCTATGTTCCTTCCTAGCCCCAGGGCTAAACCAATGGCTGTGGAAGAAAAAGAAAAGACAGGTTTAACAATATAACTAACAAAGCACATGCTGTCATATGACCAGTCTGTGCGTGCTTTTGGGTATTTTATTGTCTGCCAGGAAAATACAGCCTCTGGCTATGCTTTATTTTAATGGGATATTTTTATTGAATGCTCAAAGTCTGTTACAGTTTTGAAAGAATGCACTATAAATGTCACTTCTGAGTAGCCACTGGCTTTATAGGTAATCATATTTTGTCAAAGAAGCTAAAATAATATATAAATGATTGTATTTTAATATAGTATAATGCACGTGCTATAAATAAAAATAATCCTATCTTTAATCCTGGTGTTGCTTTTTAATGATTATAGCTAGAAAGATTTTTATATACTGTGGGCTATCTGGTAATTGTTGCATTACTTTACTAACTGGGGTCAGATTCTGTATCTGAAGTGACATTCAAAGTCAGTAGATTCAGTGGATTTATATCTACATATAATTGCACAATTTTAGCTACTAGCAGCCTCCTTTCACAGAGATGAAAATTTGGACCAAGGGGTTGATATGGAGGAACAAGAATTCACAACATGACTTTTTGACTTTTCCTTCAACAGAAGTAAAAGAATATTAATTTCGATTCGCATACAGACTGTGATCTCAAGAACTGAATTAACATCTGTATGTACCTGTAGCAAGCATTATACAAACTCATGGGCAAATCTTGACACTTGCAAACTAAGAGGAGAAGGAAAAAAATTCAAAGAAAGGGGATCTGAAATTATATATAGTACCTATACATTACTCCTGTAAGTAAGCAACTGGTTTTGAGTAAAGGATAAAATAATTCCATCCATTATAATAATGCACACAAAGACCATCACATTATCTGCAATTATGATTGTATGGCTCCTCTAAAAGTGTAAACAAAGTTTATAAGCTTAACCTAGGTCACACTTTTTTGTGAGTTGTTAAATTGAATACTCCCATTTTTTTTCCCCACAACGTACTAGAGAAGCTACCTAATGACACTAAAATGTTTAGTTTAACAAGTAAACTTTGAGAAGAAGCAAAGTTCATGGAATTGCCTGATCTAAATTACTGAGCTTTTTTTTTTTTAATCACAAATCTGAAAGTTCTTTGCTGATCATCAGTCCACCCTCTCAATCCTGTATTGCAAGTACATCACCATACAAGAGCAGTTGTCCCTGAAACCTACATACTGCTAAATCCTTTTCCTACTTTTAAGATGATTAAAGAAAATAAGTGGGAAATGAAATCAGAATGACAGTATTAAAGTTGAAAGTATACTTTGAGATAAAAATAAGCATTAATATACTGGATATGAAACACGTTCATCAACTGCACTGAATAGTTCAACTTTCGTTGTAAAATAACAACTGAAAAAAAACAGAGATTTCACGCACACACAACTGTGAGTGGATGAAATAAAATAAAAAAAGTAACGTTTCTTAGTGACCCCCCAAAAAAGGTCACAGACATCCAGACAATATCTTAAGAAAGCTAATGAAGTGAATAATTATAATTGGTTACATCTAAAATCCTTGTAGCTGATTGTCAAAAGCAAATGTTCAAGGAGGAACAGCAGACTGGGGTATGTGTAGAATCATCCTTCTTCACAAACACTCTGGCAGTTTTTGGTTAATCAGTGGATTACAGACTAAAAAATTAGTGCCACTTATTTCTACTGAAACTGCTGTGCTATATTTTTTCAATGTGGTTCACATTTAGACATTAAAAAAAACTTCATAAAGAGTAATAACCCTTGTAATGAGAGATGAATCTTTATGTCACACATCTTTATAATTTTGGCTATTCACTTAAATTAGTGTTATTTATTTGTTTTAATAAAATAAACAAAAAGTGAAAACTATAAAATATTAGTTGAATTACTTGAGGGTAGAAATAACTTTTGAAATCACAACCTCTTTAGTCAACATGCACATTAGCAAGTTATGCTGTGTGTGTATCCCAAAATACGTTATTTCCTAATCATCTGTGCCTGTGTTTTAGGTGTATGATTTGGAAAATATAGGAAACTTGCATCTTCTTACCACAATTAGACAAAAGAGATTGCCAAGAAGTAATGCTGCTAATGTTGTCAGCTAGACAGAATAACAGTTCACATTGATTGCACACTGGAGTGCCTAAATAAACTGAATGACATTCCCTATTTACATATTTCTGAATAACTAGTATCTTCTTGTGGAATTCATGATAACCTTCTTCCTCAAATGATATACCATGTTTAAGATTCAAGAATGTGAGGCTTTTTTTATTTTTTTTTTTCATTTATTCAAGTCTGACATTTCTGAAATCCTTTAATTTGGAGAAAAATAAAAGTAAGTCTTTTTAAACAACCCATTACATTTGATATCTAACTTATTTCAGAGCACTGAAGGGTGCTGCTTTTTAGAAGAGCATACAGTGAGCAGGTTAATAAAAACACATTTACAAAGCACTGAACTTCATGTTTCATTAAGAAATATAAAATGAATTACAAAGGATTTTAAATATTATTAAATAAAGACCATTATGTAACTGAGCTGAGGATCCCTTATCACATTTGTACAGTTGTAGAATGTTGCTTTGGGAAAGTGGTACCACTGTAAATGCAAACAGTAATAAAAAGAGTTGTAAGTCCCATCACCAATACTCACTCATGGTGAAGAGAATCCTGGGACAAGTGAACGGTTTTCCTGCTACCACCTGGTCCTGGAGTTATCTAAAAGAGAAAAATAGGCAAAAAAAAAAGTTGTCTTTGAATTACAGGGCAGCACATGAACATAGAGATTGTTTATTAAGGAATCACATTGCAACTACTGAACACTGTATATCTAATGTACTGTCTCTATTTTGCAAATGCAATTAGCAATATCTGCTTTTTTTTTTTTTTAAAGTAAAATCTGAGTGCAAAAAGGTGCTGTGCAGGATTTACTTTAGGTCTTTTAAGTCTAATTCTGATCAGATGTCATACATTCACAGATGTCTGGGGCTTAAGGTACTTTTCAAAACTCCCGAAGCACTCACTCTCTGAAAAATGAAAGTTGCATGTTTTGAAAAATGATATTCAACATACTAACAAAACCACTCCCACATAGCCTTTGCATCCCCAACACAAAGATTTGAAACTATTTGATATAGAATAAAAAGCAAAGATAAAATGATTTTTACCACACTATACTGTAGTCCTTGTCTAGTCACCTATATACACTGAAACCAAAATAACATAATTTGTTCAATCTAAACATGATCTTAAGAATTCATGACAACACATGCAGACTTTTGCTGTAATGTGTAGATGATAATATTCTGGTATTATTCAAATATGCAAACAGCTTTATTTTTATAATCTGCTTAATAGAACTAATTTGTCTGCACATGTAGATAGGTAAAAGTAGGATTAGGGACCTCCTAACGAAACTCATGCTTGAAGAAACAGAGCAGAATTCCTGCTGGAAAGAATGCAGGAACAGATTTTCAGTTGCTTGGACATAGTTTTGTGTGCAGGAGATGACCAGAGGTGGGAAAGAAGTCAGACGTTCTGCCAGTTTTGAAAGAAGGCCACAAAAATTCAACAATAATACGTTTATATGGCTCAGACTTGCCAAAATTACATAAGAAAAAGATTCACAGATAAAAACAGCCTACGCTTTATTAAAAGAACAATGCGTTCAACTTTTAAAGAAAAAAACAATCTCTACTCATCTAATCTTATGAAAAGCCAGGGCAGTTGCAGCTCCAAATCTGGAAAACTTTCAAAGAACACTTGCTAAAAAATTTAAAAGTGCCATGGCTTCAAAATATTTGATTAAATTCTGTTTCTTCGACCTTAAAAATGCTGTCACAAGGGGCCAAATCAAGGAACTCTCAAGTACTGTCACTTTTCTAGCTGGTGGTGGGGCAGCACCTAGTGCTTTACCAGCATTTGCAGTTTATTGTTTTACTAGATGGACTGAGGCTGAACATACCCATGTGGTAACAATAAATCGGTGACCAAAGTTTATGCAATGTTTACAACATTTTCATCTAATAATTAGAGCAAGAAACATGATTTCACTAAGACAGGCCTAAAAATACAATTAAGTAGTTTAATATGCAATTTCTGAATTTTAAGATTAATAACAAAACTGTTACTTTAACAATATAGGTAAACATGTAGCTCAGCTCTCAAGAGTTACATCCTGCATTAATCTCAAAATGAGGTTTTCATGCTATTCCAGTGGTATCCCTGGAATACAGTAATCCATTTTCTACACTATGGCTATAAGAAAAGCCGACTGTGCCTATGTCATGCTTTGTTAGAGGTTCATGATCACATTATCTCATGGTGGACCTGACACTTTTATTCAGTTTACAGTATGTTCTGTGTACAGGCAACTTATTTCCTTTGCCAGGGCTGCTGACAACCTTTTCCACACTATATTAATCTTGTTTACAGACTTTATCTCGGTACAAATATCAGAAAACTGAACTTTTTATCTCAGGGAGAAAATAAACAACATGTTGACAGAAGCAAAAGCTATTTTCTGGACTAAAATTGGTTGTTTACCTGCAGCCATACTTATGGAAACAAGTTTAAGTTTCCAGCTTACTCAAAATACATAATCTGAAATTTAATAAGCATTGAAATTCCCAGAAAAAGCACTTGATAAATTGCCAGTTTAAAAATAATATATAAAACACAAATACATTTTCCCACTAATTTATATGAGAATATGAACTTGTTTGGAATACAGTTACAACTGATCACAGAGCACACTGTTCAGGTTTTTCTTATATACCCTAGAAAGCTTCAATTACCAAGCAGCCACAGAATATTTATAAAATTAAGATCATAGTGCACAAATACAGATCTTTAGATAAAACAGAATGCTGATTATTCTAATGTTCACAATATGTAATGCAAATCAATTCATATTTGCAAAACTGTCCTCTAGGGTGGAAAAACAAAATAAAACAAAAAACTATCAGTCATCTTGATCTGATAACTCACTATTAGAAAAATCTACTGTAAACTTCTGCTGAAGCTCCAAAGAACTGAGAACCATTTGCTCTGGAAAGAGGCAGCAGATTCAGGACACTTATGTCTAAACAAATACCTGCTCAACTGTACAGATTCTTCACTGATGTAGAAAAATTGCAGAGTTATCTAAAGTTGATTTAGAAGTCCCAGTGCACGAGAAGAAACCAGGAGTTTAAGTAATAGTTTTCCACTGAGTAACTAAGAATAAATACAGTTCAAGGTTTATAAAAGTGTTTTTTGTTTGTTTGTTTTGCAATTAAATTAATGTGTGCATGGGTCTGAGTGCATATGTGTATCTCAGGGAATCAGTTACTGTGATGGGAGACTGACCAATCAGCCCTGTTTTAAACTTCTTGGTAATGATCAATTCTTACACAGTATTAAATGTCTTCATTTCACACGTGGAACTGTTAGCTTTTAACACTCCCATGCTAAAGTAGCAGTGAGCACATAGTATTACAGTGCTGATGCTACATAGTTAGCACCAATAGCTACGGTACTTGGTGGCTCTTAGCCACAGGGGTCAAGTTGATAAGTATTGAGCCATCTGACAAGAGGAGCTGGAGATTAAATGGGCATGTCTTCCTCAAATTCTCATCAAATTCTCTTTGCTTATATTTGGTGATTTTATGCTATTGTTCCCTCCAAAAAAAGTGTGGGAGTGTGGTGGTTTTACTCGGGTGGGCGGCCAAGCTCCACCACAATCGCTCTCTCACTCCCCCTCCTCAAAGAGGAACGGGGAGAAAATACAATGAAAAGGGCTCAAGAGTTGAGATAAGGACAAGGAGATCCTGCAGTAATTATCGTGATGGGCAAAACAGACTCAGCGTAGGGAGATAGTAAGATTTATTGCTAATTACTAACAAGCTAGAGAAGTGAGGAACAAAGGAAAGAAACCAAAAGCACCTTCCACCCCCATTCACCCTCTTCCACCTCCTCCTCCTGAGTGGCACAGGGGAACGGGGGAATGGGGGGTTATGGTCAGTCTATAGCGCTGCTTCTCCGCCGCTCCTTCTCGGTCACCCTCGTCCCCTGTGCTGTGGGGTCCCTCCCACGGGATGCAGTCCTTGCCGAACTGATCCAGTGTGGGCTGCCCACAGGCAGCAGCTCTTCAAGAACTGCTCCAGACAGGGGTCCGTACCACGGGGTCCATCCCTCAGGAGCGAACTGCTCCAACCTGGATCCCCCACGGGCAGCAGCTCCTGCCAGGTCACCTGCTCCCGCGTGGTCTCCTCTCCACGGGCTACAGGTCCAGCCTAGAATCTGCTCCGGCAGGGGTCTTCCACAGGCCACAGTCTCCATCAGTGCAGGTCCACCTGCTCCACCGTGGTCTCCTCCACGGGCTGCAGCGTGGAACCCTGCTCCACCGTGGTACTCCATGGGCTGCGGGGGCACAGCCTGCTTCACCATGGTCCTCACCACAGGCCGCAGGGGACTTCTGCTCCAGCGCCTGGAGCACCTCTCCCCCTCCTTCTTCACTGACCTTGGTGCTTGCAAGGCTGTTCCTCACTCCTCTCACTCTCCCAGCTGCTGTGTGACGCAATGTTTTTTTTTTTTTTCCGTGTCTTAAATATGCTCTCACAGATCTGCAAATCAACATTGCTTATTGGCTCAGCTCTGGTCAGCAGTGGGACCCTTACCTAACATGGGGAAGCTTCTAGATTCTTCTCACAGAAGCCACCCCTATGGCCCCCTGCTACCAAAACCTTGCCATGTAAACCCACCACAGGGAGGGGGTTTTCTCTTGTTAATACTAGGTACCTTGCTTTCTTTTGTCTTACTGGTCATCCTTATTTTGGTGGGTGTCCTTTGTGCTCACCTTCTTCTGTTGTTGGCAACTTTTTGTTATTGGATTCCTCCTATGTACAAATATTCACGTTTCTTTACCCCTTTATGTGAATACTGATCACATAATTAAAGAATATGCTTATAAATTGTGTCTGCCCATGCCATTGTAGTGGCACAAAAGAGCTGCATACTGTTGTGACTTACACTGTTTTAGTACACCCACATGAAGGTTCAAGGCAAGCTAATAATAATTAAATCCTCTTTTGTAGGATTTATGTACGATCTATGCCCCTATTGCAGCCACAGTTTCATTGACTTGAAGGTATCTGCTTCTCTGCTTGGACAGCCATTGGCACTGACCTGACCTGAATTTCAACAAGTCACATTATAACATAGCTGGACATAATCGTACTCATAATGAAGCTTAGGTAGCTATAACTAATACAAAAAGTGGAAGTATTTCTAACTATTTACCCCAATTAAGAATAGAAGCTTTTCAAAAACTTACTAGATGTATCAAATGACTAGGAATGATATCATACAGGATGAGGAACAATACTGATCTTCAAAAGTACAAAGGAAATATCATGGGTCTTCACACAGCTCAACTGTACTGCAATCTGCACTGTGGCTCAGCTACACATTGTATATGAGATACTGTAATCAGCAGTTGGTATAACATGAATAAAACTTAAGGTCATCCTTGGAACTCACTTTCTTTTGGCTCCTAGTCCTTTTTACCATTGCTTGAGTAACAAGGGCAAGCATTGGCTACAGAGTTTACAGCGTCCCTGAAACATTGGCAGTCCAACTCAGAGCCACCCTACTCCTTCACAGTGCTTTCCAAAGAATGCTCAGCCTAGGAAATTATGGCCCATATGGATGGACACAATAACATGGAAAAATTTTAAAGAGTCTATAGCCAACTTCAGAAAGTTTTCAATATATAGCAAGCTTCAGAAGTGATATATGGAAGGATGGGGAGACTAAATGGATAAAGAAGGAAAAGAAAGAAGACTTCACTCAGCAGAAACAAGATTAAGTACAAAAGCTGTTGTTTTTAAGCGCTAAGAATATGGAAGAAAAGATACAGAATAGACAATGCAACTGCTTTCACCTATTTCAGGAAAGAACAAGATTATGGCAAAGCACAGAGAGGTCAGTCAGCCAAACTGTCCTTTCTTAGTCCAGTTTTATTCTCTCTAAACAAGGAAGAGGTTATTTGCCATGTACTGTTAAGTATTTTGAGAACTATGAAAAAATCATCTAATTTGAGATAGAATTGGCAGCAAGCTGCAGTTAAAAGCTGAAACTATTGAAGTTCTCCATTTTCAAAGTATGCATTTTTGTCAAACAAGAATGTTGTTTACAGTTTTAAAGAACATTTCATTAAATCATCAAGTGAGGCTAGAAGGAAAGTTTATTTTGCCAATAATAAAATATACATTTATGTATAAAACTCTTTCCAAACAACGGAACTGGTTGCCTGGAGAGGGTGTGGAGCCTATGCTCCTGGATGTTTTCAAGACCAGCTTGGAAAAAGCCCTGGGCAACCTGGTCTGCCTCATAGTTGACACTGCTTTGAGCAGGAAGATGGAGTAAAATGACCTTCAGAAGTCCCTTCCAACCTGAATTATACTATGATATTAAAGGGTGGATTTTTATGTATCTATGTATGAGTTTATTTAAAAAAAAAAAAAAAGTACATACATATTGGGGTATGACTTCCTTCGAAAAACAAAGGTCATCAGATAGCATAACACTGTGTTACGTGTCTCATCTAAGCTTCAGTTTATGCCATAATAGTTGAAGTCTAGTGCCAAAGAAGCTCTTGCTATGCCCATGTACTCTTCGGCAAAAGCAGTAAAATTTCAGCAAAATTTCCCTGACCATTAGTTACACAGATAAGACAATCACTCTTCTATATAAAACAACTGGCCCTTTCCCTCCTCCCCTATAAATTAACTGCTATGATCAACTACAGACTAACATATATAAAACAAAAACAACACTTTTTTTTTTATTAAGCAAATCTTTTAATTCCAGAAGATAGTTCACATATTTACAGTATCTTTCTCTAAAAATGCTATTTTTATTAACACAATTTGAAAAGTTTAAAAATAAATCCAGTTTTCTAAGGCAGGAGTTTCTGCAAAATAAGTTGTTGTCCAAAAACAAAATGCAATTAAAATAAAATGCTAGACACTAGGATTTTGCAGTGGAAACTACATCATCACAATGGCACTTCTATAATTCACATATTTGTAATTGCCAATTTACAGGAAATTAAATCAAACGATATGAAGGGAAGAAACAGAGAAAATCTATTTTCTGTGTTTTATTGCCCTGTTTAGGAACAATTTCTTATTATTTTTCAGCATCAATTTATTATCACTCATTTTATGCCCTTCTTCACTAGAAGCACAGGAAAGCAGCTATAATAAACAAAGCTTTGGATTTAAAATACAGCTTTTAAAAAACACAGATGCAAATCCTTTGACTTGGAGCAACAGCCAGAACTAAGAGAATAAAAACAGCTTTCACAGCATACGTTGTTGAAACTCTGTCATAATCTTAGTTTGATGTTACCATTACGTTTTTATTCCCTCTAAAAGCGCACTCTTGCTGAAGGGTCCACCTGACCACTCCAGAGAAGCATCACTTTAATGTACAGATTACCTGTAGGTAACGTTCAGTCAAACCCTATTCTACGAGGTCTTCATGAAGACATGGTCCACTAGCAAAATAGTTATTTCTATACCAGTTCCTTGATACTCCAGTTATAACTCTTTAAAATCGACCTCTAACACAAAGTATTGCAAAAAATAACTGGATCATTGCTATTACGCTTGCAAAAAATAAGCAAGTGATAGGAGACAGAAAAACCTCAAGAAAAATAGGTCAAAAGACTTGGACTTTAACCCTAGAGCTAATACATATCTCCCTGTATGTGTTACTGTTTTCACAAAACAAACAGAAAACCCTACACACACTAGATAAAATGAGAATCAGTAAGTTTTTACGAGTCAAGGAATATGTCCAAGCTCTCCTATCTCTGCAGCAGTTTCACAGTTAGAATTTTCTCTACATGTCTTTTTACGTAACTATTCAAAATACCTGTCTTCTCAAATTTTATTTGCAATTGAGTGACTGACAGATGGAAAAGGAAAGAAGGTATCTGAGATTAAAAGAAAAGTTCACTATTGAACGCAGTTCCTTCAAAGTAAGATGGAAAATTTAAATCAGGTATAAAAGCAAAACAGGGAATATCTTTGTAAATCTACACTATTACATAATTTTTATACTAAACCAACACTTGAAATTATCTCATAAAATTCAAACAAGTGCCTTTTGGAAAGTCAGTGGCTTGGGTGTGAGGTTTTTGTTTGTTTTAGTTAAAATGGTAACAGTAGTGGAAAACGTCACAGACCATGTTTTGTCCTAAATCTCTGCCAAAGAGACATGCTATTCTATGTTTTAGAATAGGAAACAGAATAAGTTTGATGATGACTCAATGATATACATTACTGCATATATGGTGGCTTTAGATACAGTAACACTGGAGGAGCTGTTATAGAATCATAGAATATCCCAAGTTGGAAGGGACCCAAAAGGATCATTGAGTCCAACTCCTGGCACCACACCCAAAAATTCAGACCATATGACTAAGAGCACAGTCCAAACGCTTCTTAAACTCCAACAGGCCTGGTGCCATGACCACGTCCCTGGGGAGCCTGTTCCAGTGTGCGACCACCCTCTCGGTGAAGAACCTCTTCCTGATATCCAGCCTGAACCTCCCCTGTCACAGCTTGACACCATTCCTGCGGGTGCTGTCACTGGTCACTAAAGAGAAGAGATCGGCGCCTGCCCCTCCGTTTCCCCTCATGAGCAAGCTGTAAGGCCGCGATGAGGTCTCCCCTCAACCTCCTCTTTTCCAGGCTGAACATGCCAAGTGACCTCAGCTGCTTCTCATACGTCTTCCCCTCTAGGCCCTTCACCATCTTCGTCACTCTCCTCTGGACACTCTCCAACAGTTTTATGTCCTTTCTGTACTATGGTGCCCAGAACTGCACACAGTACTCGAGGTGAGGCCGCACCAGTACAGAGTAGAGCGGGACAATCACTTCCCTCGACCGACTAGCGATGCCGTGCTTGATGCACCCCAGGACACGGTTGGCCCTCCTGGCTGCCAGGGCACACTGCTGGATCATGTTCACCTTGCTATCAACCACAACCCCCAGATCCCTCTCTGTGGGGCTGCTCTCCAGCGTCTCGCCACCCAGTCTTTACGTATAGCCAGGGTTGCCCCGTCCCAGGTGCAGGATCTGGCACTTGCTATTGTTAAACTTCATGAGGTTGGTGATCGCCCAGCTCTCCAGTCTGTCCAGATCTCTCTGCAAGGCCTTTCCACCTTCAACAGAGTCAACAACTCCAAGTTTAGTACCATCAGCAAATTTGCTCAAAACACCTTCTAGTCCTACATACAAATCATTTATGAAAACACTGAAAAGGACTGGCCCTAAAATGGAGCCCTAGGGGACCCCACTAGTGACCGTCCAGCAGCCTGATGTGGCCCCATTTACCACAACCCTTTGAGCCCTACCTGTTAGCCAATTATTCACCCATCGTATGATGTTTTTATCTAGCTGTATGCTGGACATTTTGTCAAGTAGGATCCTATGGGAAACTGTCGAAAGCTTTACTGAAATCCAAAAAGATCACATCAGCTGTTTTCCCTTGATCGATCACATAGATGGGTGAAAAACCAGAGAAAGTAAGTACTGGTATATAATGTAAAACAACTTATTTGGTCAGTGGAAGGTGAAGTGAAAAGTGCAAATGTCTATCTGAAAAAGGAGTCTTTAAGAGAGTTTCTTCTGAGATCCCTAATGCTCAATATGAAATGTGGCACCTTTGCTCCAACAGCAGCTCAGAGCACTGCAAAAAAATAGGCTGACATTACTGGGGGTTAGTACAAAGAAAAATATACAACAGAAAAAAAACCTTTTTATTAAACCAACTCCTGGTAAAGACACACATACGAGCCTCAGGACTGCATAAACACAGCACATCACTATTTCCATTTTATGTACTAGGAAAGGGAAAATCTTCAGGGTGGCTGTCTGAGTAGCATTAGATATGACAACAAAGCAATCGCTAAAAATTTGTGACTTCATTACTCTAAACAGCTAATATTCAACAAATTATATTTTAATTAAACCAAATTTCCGTTAGTACAAGAAGCTACCAATAAAATGCTGAGGTACACACGCTGCATATGAAAATCCTTATTATATTTTAGCTGTCTGTGTAGATATAAAACTTATTCTAGGGTGAAATCTTAGACTCACTAAGGCAACAGGATTTTGACTTCAGTACCACGAGGACTTCATCCCTATTATCTAAGAATGACATAAAATGCTGAAACAATGTTTTTATATATAAATTATTGGTACCTGAAGTTACCTATACAGTGATATTGACAGGAGGAAAGAGTAGAGCACAGTGATTAGGATACTAGCCTTGACCTGGGAGGTACAGGTTCAATTCCTTTGTCTGCTGCATGCTGGCTGCTTTGACCTTTGCTAAGTTTTATCTTTATATCAGTTCCTTATTTGGGAGAAACAACAAAAACATACAAACAAGACACACACACACCAACAAATTACAGTGTTTTTATCTTTACTTCATAAGAGTAATGTAATATAGCAACAGTAAAGATTGTACCAACAGCAAAGGATATAAAAAAATACATCAAAGCATTTGCTGTAAGACTTGAAGTATACTTTTGGAAGTGGTTTTTATTCTTAACATGATAAGACTTATTACAGTGAACAGAAAATGCCAATATTAAATGCATTTGCATATATGAGCAGAATTACTTATAAGCAGAACTGTTTTCAGCTACAAGTCATATTATGACAGCTCATTGCAGTGCAAGCTTACTCACAGTGGATTAGGCAACTCATGCACACAACAAAACCCCCATTTTCAAATCACCGTCCAGCTTCAGTAGCAAGCTATGAGTGGCCTCTACTGGCTGACCAAAAGCTACATAAGGCACTAAGCTTTTGCTACGAGTTACAACTAGGGTACCAAGCACGTGAAGAAATGCTAACAGAAAAAATTTGCTCATCAGTACCAGCTAATTCACCTGCATCATGACTGAAAATAAAAGGCAAACACAATGTAAGTCATTTATAGATAGGCAGCGTGTGTGTGTGGGGGGATTACATTCAGCCTTGGTGCTCCTAAGATTTGTTAAAATATATACTGTAACTATAGGCATGCAATACACAGTTTTCCAAATACTGCCAAGGGAATTCAGCAGGATATACTATGCTAGCTCTAAAGGTGGAAGCAAACGAAAATCAAGTAGTTTGTAATTTATTTTGCTTATATAACTTGAGACTGAACTACTTCAATTATGATATCAATGGTTTGATTTAGATGCCAAATTAGAAAGCATGTTGTCATCTGAGAAGAAACCAGAGACCACATAACTACTGTTTTCAGAAATGTGCAATATATTTGACCTTTTCTTTATTTATAAAATTAAAATACACAATAACAGCAACAACAACAACAAAAAAAATGTAAATTTGAAAGTACATCTATTGTCACAAAGACAATCTCAAATTTCCTGAAGGTGCATAAATATATATATTTTTTCAAGAAAAAAGAGAAACATTAGATTTTCAAGTTAGTTTGTTGTTGTTGTTTTAATCAAGAAACAAATATTAATTGTGGCCAGCACAACTTGAATAGGGGAGAGTAAAAGCAGTACAAAACAATGGTAAAAACATACTCCTTAGATTATCATGCCATATCAGTATTCAAATACAAAACTAATAAGTAATTAGATTTAAAAAAAAAAAGAAAAAACAAAGGATAGCACCATTAGTAAGGAAGTAAATTTTTTCCTTCACCTTTCTTTTCTACAGGAATATGTACCTGATTTGCTATTCTCTCTCATTTTCATTGTACCTTATCAAGAGGGATTATTGTCAAACATAAGTGACTATTCATGCCAAAAGGTGATTGCCTTCCTAAGTAGCAGTACTGTGCTCACACATGACACTATATGATGTTTCCAAGCTCCTGTTCTGAATTCAACCCCATTTCAGAATTCTACCCCATTTCAGAATTCAGTCCTATTATCTTGACTGCTCAAAATGGTTCACAGGGATACCTAGCTGACATATGAGATAACCCTCCATCTCACCAGACACCACTGGGATATGACATACTGACCCACAGTAAGCCCTGATGATTAGCCTGAAACATACACCACATAAATGGAGCTTCTAGCCAAATAATTTTAGTCTTTTCATTTTACTTGTACATTAAAACTCATTTTAAACATGCAGACATCAATTCCATTAATCTATATAGCAATGAACATATTTACACATGTTGATGTTAGATTTCTGCTATTATTGGAAAGTACATGAAATGCATTCTGTGACTAGAATGCAAACTGCAAGTATTGCCTTTTCATTTTCAAAAAGAGAAAACAGATTTTAGTGAAATAAATTATAACTAAATGAAAAACAGATGGCCTACCGCTGGAATTGAACAGAATGTACCATTGCCTATATTGCAACAAAGCCCACAGTGAACCTTACAGGAAAAAGATCTGCAGCAGACAGAAGTACTAACACACTTCTAGTGTCTGAGAAAGTGGTTAGGACGAGCAACCACAGAGGTGGATAGAACATGTCTGTGAGGATAATTCACCTTTCCCTCTCAGCTGCAAAAGGATTTCCTATTTTAGCACCTACAATTCTGTACAGTCTAAAACTACAGAACCAGTCAAGTTTAATATGCAGGAAAACCTTCTTTTCTTTTCTTTTTCACATGTGGCAATCAATGAGCTATATTACTGACTGGATAACAAAAAACAAACTAAACAATTTTCAGGAGAGTGAGCCAACAGGAAGATTGAGTGTAAAAGAAAGTTGTTTGCAGTATATCTAAGAATTTCCCACATGAAGGTGATAATTCATGTACCAGAAAAATTTTATTTATTTTTTGGTAAGATTGGAATAAAATAGCTTTCAAAATTTATACAGTTTGATAAATAACAAACCTTATGATATTTACACATGTGAACATTCACCCTTTTGATTAGACAACAGTTAAAGAATTAGTGCCCACAAAACAGTTTGTGTTCATTTCAGGTGAAATTCCTCCAACAAGAACCATCTCTGCCATCTGAACTTGTAATGTATAACTGTAACCACCATCTCAATTGTAAATGCCAGCAGAAATGATCGGGAGAAGCAAGTAGAAGGCTCAGAAATCAACTTTTCATTGGACACTTTTAAGGTCAAGATAAATTCCGGCTTAAGATCTCTTTTCTATTTTTCTCCCTAAGCAAAGTGATGTAGAAATAAAATATGTTTTAAAATATATCACAATATATATATTTTTTTCTTTGCAAGACGCTCTCAAGCTTTTCCATCATCTTGTCTTCAAATATCAAATGTAAATAATTCATGACTTCTATTATAGAAGAAATGGAAACAAGTAGGTTCTAGTGGGCAGGGGGCGGGAGAAGAGTAAATGAAAAGTGGGAATTCCACTCATACATTTTAAAAGAGACTGTCAAGCTTGTTAGGCTTAATAGTGTTCCCACATCAGAACATCAACACTAAGATAAGGTAGTGTTGCACTTCAAAATTTCTAACATAATGCAGATACCAGAGATGTATTCCACCAAAAAGCCATGAATGGATTGTGCAAAGTCACCATTAAATTCAATCTGGAGACTAAATGTATTTATCTTACTACCAAATCTCTCCTTATCAGTAAGATTGCTTCAAGGTTCTCTTTGTATGATATCAAGCCCTATATAATGGGAAACCACAGTAAACTCTTAAGAAATCCTATAGATCTTTACAGTAATTTAAACTTGTTATGCTTCAAAACAATAGCTATGCCAAAAAGCTAATTCATAAAGAAAGGCAAAGCCTGTCTTCTAGGAACAGAAAGATGGTTGCATCTGCTAAACACTCCTCTAGAAAGGCGACATATCACTGCTATAGCTTTTTTTTTTTTTTTTTTTTTTGGTGTTTTCTGATTATTGAGATGAATATAAAACTCCTATGGCTTTCACGGCACACTGTATATTTGCTTGGTAGTTGTATGGTATTTTGTTAGAACAGTGGATGTTTGAATCCCTTCGCTTTGTTTGAAGCTCAAAGACACCCTGATTAATCTTCTGTCCCGTTCCCAACATGACTGAGTAAATAACATAAGCAACATGCTCAATGAATGTAGTGTTTGTCATTTAAGTTGGTTGCGGTAGTACCCCAGGCACAGATTACAAAGTGAGTTAAGTTTGCATTTCATTTGCTTACAATTCATATCTGTGACATTTGCTTACTAAATGCAAGTTTTCAGGACTAGCACTGTTGTACATATCATAACTTTAGACAGGGTTGAGTTGTGCAAGGGGCCATAAGATAGTATCAGGAAGTAGTTACTTCTAGACTAGAAAAATACCAAACTCTTTTGAATCTTCATTAACTGATTTACTCTCTCTTTACCCAGTGTGATTATTCCTACATTAAGACAACACGATTTCACATTTTTCTCTGAAAAAGGCAAAAATTGGAATCATTGGTTCATACTCCAGATACAGGACTTTGCTATGGTCATGTTCCTTGCACATACAGAAAAAAAGCAATAAACTTCTTCCTAGATCAGGTCAGATGTAACATCTGTTTTTAAGATATTTCTCACAAAAAAAGGCTTACAGATTATACTGTCCTAGATCTATTTGGGGTCGAGCAAGGCAAGGGTATGATGTGTAGTAGTAAGTATCAGTGCAGGAGATGAAACTGCAGACTATGGGTATATTCAATATTTATGCAGAAAGAATAATAAAAACAAAAATGGAGCAATGAGGATAAAATAGTGCCAAAATGAGCAGAGTGGTATTGGCAACTCTTGCATTTATCTAAAGGTTTTTTTGGTATAGTTTATGATTTTAGTAGTTCAATAATTTACTCAGACTCAAACTTTGGGCACTATTATCTTTATTTTTTTCTTAAATACATTTTCATATCAAATAATAAAAAAACCAACTTGGCTATCAGTTTTGAAACTATTCTCCAAGAAACTACTTGAATGTATCAGTAAGTTCTAATTATGATCCAAGGTATTTAAGTAACAAAACAAAATATATTTTGAGCTTATTTTTGTATTTTTAAAATCATAAGTATGTAGTGACCTTTACTGGGAGAAGTAAATGCCATCAAAAATTTGGGAACAATTTCAAGTTCTTCCTACCTGTAACTGTGTCAAGGAAAGTAATCAACTGAACAGAGAAAACTCACATACAGTTTTGTGAAGCTATCAAAGCAGTTCACATTCAAAAAGAATATTCATCTTACTATTGAACCTGAGGTCATCTGTCCAATATTGGGTCAATAAGTGCTACCTACTTTGGGAATGCCTGTCCCTTGGGAGGAGTCAAAAAACAGTACTAGTTGCACAGATCAAAATAACTCCTCAGAAAGCAAGGGGCATGATTTAACTCTTAATCTTCAGAAAAGTCCTCCCAGCTCTGAAGTTAAGTGATGCAGGCCTACTTACCCTATTCCATTTTAACTAGATCATCCTTAGCTTTAACTAAACTAGGTTCAAACAATATGCAGTGTCCTCAAACTTGAATATTTCATATTCAAGGTCCCCGCCATAGGCAAGGACGCCACCCACTTGATCTGGTTGCCCAGGGCCTCATCCAACCTGGTGTTGAACACCTCCAGTGATGGGGCATCCACAACCTCTCTGGGCAACTATGTATTATAAAAAAAAATGCATTATTATTTTCAAAAGGTGCCAATAAAAATATTTACCTCAACTCCTTCCATAGCTAAATACTATACCTGAATCTCTGGTGCCAGGTAAACGAAGTGGGTGAATTCCTATTTCCATGAAACCTTTTCAGAAATATCTTTGGCACCAGTCCATTACAGGAATTCATTTTCATTTCTTGATTTCACTTGCAGACCTGTGAGATCAGCTGTGGAGCTTCACTTCTAATCAAAGTCTTGCCTACTTCTACCACCAGTGGAAAGAACTATAGAGTGGAAAGATTTTGGGGAAAGAACTGCAGTTCTCAAAGTTAAAGCCTATCAGCTCCAGAAGTTTCCATATCGAGCTACTTCAAGTTAGATTTTGTGGCTACAATTGGTAATGATATATTTTCCATTTGTACTTCAGCTTAAAGTTTCTGAAGTTACTTTCTATAATATTGCACGATCCACCATTATAACACCCTTTCATCCTGATAAATGATTCCTCTTTCCTATTGTAGGAATTCTGCATATTCCTTGAATTATTTGAATTGACTCCATTCATCTTTAGATAAGATCTTAGTTCACCACGTGCAAAGGCAAAACAAGCATAAAACAATTTGGTGCTCTGGATTGATTCAAGAATAAAGTAACATCCTATTTTGCTAAACTTAAATATGTATTTGTGCAAAATTGAACATTCCAGGCTCTTCTCTTCAACATCCAACTGGACACAGCCCTGGGCTCCCTGCTTGAGCAGAGGCTGGATCAGATGGCCTCCAGAGGTCCCTTCCAACCTCACCTGGTCGAAAACAAAACAGAACAAAAAACCTCTGCCATTCAAAAAAAAAAAAAACCACCAAAAAAAAACCCAAACAACTAAGGAGAATGCTATCTTCAGAAATTTCAGTGTCTGTTCTCCTTCTACTCTGAGTCAATGAATGCCTTCATGTCAACAACAACAACAAAAATAGACAAAATCCAGCATTTCATTGTCCCTGCATGAAAAATATTTTCTTTCCAATGTGCTTTAGGATTCTGATCCTAAAGCAGAACCTCAGTAAGGTTCTGAGCCTCAGTAATGAAACAATGGATTTAGACAGAGTTGGTGTTAATCCCCATCACCCACCAATTTAATACAAGTCTGGAAAAGCAATTCCCAAAAGCTCCAGCAGTATAAATTTTCACAGTTCCTCAGGAGTCAGATTAAGTAAATGAGTAACATTTTTTTTTTTGAGGTAAAAATCTTATTCCTAATACAATGGAGTTCTTTCCTTCAAGTTTTGGAATACATTTCTTCACCCACCAGAAACCTAAACCTACAGGCAGTGCTGTAGATAACAAAATGTACAGTAGACTGAAAAAAAGTTTTGTCTAAAGTTTACACTAAAAAGAACATACTTATTTCATAACAGTATGGAAAGAGCAACTTTAAACAGTAAATTACGTCCCTGCCTAAGCCCATGAAACTGCCAATTCTGATATTTTAAATTAAGTTGCAGTTCTTTGACAAAGCCCCCACCTTTAGCATTACACAAGACAATGAACAATACTAGAAAGACACTACACACTGTATATTATTTTCAACTCTATAAGTTCTGATTTCTCTTACCCTTATTTATTTTTTTTGAAGGAACTAGGCTTCCAGTTGGCATAAATATGCACATCAGATGAACTACATTTAATTGATAAAACTATAATCCTTGTACTAGCTGAGTAGCCAGTTCTCAAATATTTATGTTTCCGGGACAGTAAACTTTGAATAGATTTGAAAGAAGAAAGAAGATCCAGAATACCACATCTTCTTCCATATTGTTATACTGTAACATTTATATTTAGCAGTGAGAAAAGACTAGTTGGCTTGTATTTTCAAAGTAGTTATATACATTTAAACTATAAATATCTTTTGTTTCTTTGGCAAGAACAGACTGCTGGCGTTTTGAAAAAGGCAGCTGCCACATTGTTCCCTGGGTGCAACACAATGGCAGGTCAAACTTTTGTTCCTCTTGTCCTACAAACAATTTTCAAGCCCACGCTCAATAAATAAATTTGGTCTCAGCACTCCCAATCAGGGCTGCACAATCCCCTCAGTAGCAGACCTATGATAAATGGACTTATTTTCCCAAATCAAACACTTGAATTTAAATTCAGATGAGTTAATGCAAAGGTCAACATTGTAATCAGTTCTTTTGATCTTTATAGAATTTCTGGAGTAATACATAATAAATCTGAAACAAGGCAATTTGCAGCTCTGTATGTGTGGCTGGTAATAAAAATCTTAACGATTAGAGCCTTTATGTACTTAGGGAACGTTTTATAGTAATAGCTATAGTGAGAGCCTCAATGCATGGGGAATGATGGCAATAGATAACACTGAAAGACATGATTGCTTGATTGTTTATATAGTTTATACAGTATGTATAGATTATACATTATAAATTAAAGCACAATGTTTCTGAAGAGCCTCTCAATGTTTTTATAATATTCTATTTTGGATTAGTACCCTCCACAAAATATGATCTTGATAAAAACTTATGAATTTAACAAATATTTCACATACTGAGAATTTTATTATTTCACATAGTAGTATATTGCTTCAGCAAATTTTAAAGAAAATAAGAAATGAAAACATTTGTATACAAAGCATGTACATGTCTTAGTACTTCTCTAAAAACGGAAGATTCCTTTTTTGAAAGCATGTATTTAGAAATACAGTATGTCACATCTCTTAGAAACACAAAACTGATCATTAGACAAACGGTATTCCAAATGAAGATTTGAATGTACAATACTAGAAGTATATTAAAACATCAGAAATCATATGAGGAAGTCATTAAGATAAAGAAGGTAAAAGTCAGAAAATAATTTTAAAATACTCCCTTAATTTTACAGTTATCTTGCTAATCATCAGATAACTAGCCAATTGGTTACTAATCTATAAAAAACATCATCTTTCTTGAATATTGGAAAAAGAAATGAGGCAGATAAGAACCGATATCAGAGCACACCTTCCACAAACACATGATTATGTAGTGGAGAGAATAAAGGTTATAGTTTAGGAAAAGCAGAAAGAATACTTTTCCAGGAAAACTAAAACTAAGCAACTGTCAGCATAGGAAGGACCAAGAGTTCATCTATGGAAATCACAATTGAAGATCCTGCTATCAGGGCTGATCAGTTAGCCTGCATCTATTCAGAGAGATTGAGAGAGAAAGAAAATTTACAATTTGTTTAGTTTCTGTACTCAAAAGTCTCTTCATGGAAGACACAAGCATCTTTTTGGCAAAAGTAAAACTCTTTATCTCACTCCGAATTCACTGTGTGAGTTAATTATAGGAAAACAGACACAAAAGTATTACTGATACTACATGCTGTTTGTGAAAAATAAGTAAGGCTTATTCGTTTTGGTGCAAGAGACCATCTCTTCCATAATAAACAGAGTACTTGACAGTGATCCTCTTGGCATGCTTGAAAGAATGTCTTAAGTCTCATCAGCCAAGATAACACTACTGCTTTAATATGAATGCACTTGCTGCATCATGTAAGGGTTATGAAATACATCTAAGCCTTAAGAATTCTCTATAGAATCTGACTTGATACTGCATGACAGGTCCATTAAAAGTTATCATTAGTCAAAAATCAATACACCACCTAGTGTATATATAAAATGGATTAAAATCACAGCTGATCATCTTCTGAAATAATTATGTATGGGGAATCTTCTTCCAACAGACATTCCTTGTGGCACTCCACGGGAGTTTTATAAAGATTCTCAAAAGGAAAAAGAATGCAAAACTGGAAAAAAGGAATGCATAGCAAATACTATGCAGGTAATATAAAGGCTGGTATTGGGGCAAGTACAGACAAATCGGTTTTCACAGCTCTCAAACTGTCCTATGAGCTGAAAAAGACTCCTGTTTTTTGGTGATTATGAATTATTTTGTTAAATTCACATCTTCTTTTCTCAGAAAATACTGGCTTACCAAAACTTTGTTGAAGGGGATGGACCCAAGGTCCCATCCCACCCAAGATCCATCCCCTTCACTCTTCACTCTCTTCCATCCCCTTTCACTCTCGTTTCTTGTACAAAAAGCTGACAAAGACGCATGACACAAAACAATCCTTAATCTCATGAACAGGACACCTTCTGGGAACACACCAACTGAACAGTTGTGATGGGACACTTACTCCCCACACCTTAACTCACTAACACACCACAGTGCTGGCTTAGTATGAAAAAGTAAAGCATGACATACAAGGCTTCAAATACAGGAATTTACTTTAGAGAAAAGCACGTACAATGTCACCTATGATTGCTGGAGTAACAAGCTCAGGATTGCAAAAAGGTAGATTTTGATTTAAAAAAAGCAAAAAGAAAAAACTTTCCTATGATAAAGATGACCGAGCAAAATGCATAGGGAGGTGACAGGGATGGAGATTCTTTGGCTATATAACACTGAGGGACATAGTATTTTAAACCAGAAAAAAGGTCAATGATAATGTGAGTAAGAATGACTAAAGATCCCATCATCGTATTAGAAGAGCTGCTTTTGCTTTCACTGTTGTGGTGAACAGTTTGACTGTATTCACAACAAGGGTACTTGAACAAACAAAAGGAAACAATGTGAAACTAATCTCAGTATGCTGTACACAGAGCTACACAGAAAAACAACCCACACAAAAGCAAGGTAAGAAAAGTCACTACCCAGAAACAAGATATGAATCTTAAAGCACATTTTAAACTCAGATAAGTTGTTGCACTTATTTGTTATTGGCTACAAAAACAGATTTGGAAGGATCCTGAGAGAAAGAAAAGCACCCGAAGTATGAAAGAAATGGGAAAAGGAAGGCAGGGGATTGCAAAGACATTCAGCCAAGAAAACAATCTTTGTAACCACATTCTAAATGGATATAAACAGGCAAAGTGATTTTGTCAAGACTAGACAAGAAACTGTAATCGAAAATAGAGAAAGATGGGAGCCTGAGCAAAACATTAAAACTGTGTAGAAAGACTGAAAAAGACAGGCTGTTTCTTAGCAAGACAGCCCAAATAACACAATTTAGAAAGAAAGCAAAGTCAAAGCTGACACACACTATTGACTGATATGACAAGGTTGGGAACATTCCCCATGGTTACTAAAAAAGGGAGTGCCGTATGTATTTAACCGACCAACCAACCCCCCATCCCCAACAACATCCCAGATGGTACACAAAAATATTAGAGGTGATGGTGAAGGTCTGCGTGAGGTGGGAATAAAGACTAGTTATGGGTAACTTTTTGCTACAAAAAATTGTCTTATTTGTGCTTTCCTACAACAGTTAAGCAACGCTGTGTACGGGAGGTGATCATCCCCCTGTACTCTGCTCTGGTGAGGCTACACCTCGAGTGCTGTGTTCAGCTTTGGGCCCCTCACTACAAGAAGGACATCGAGGCCCTGGAGCGTGTCCAGAGAAGGGCTACGAAGCTGGTGAGGGACCTGGAGCACAAGTCCTGTGAGGAGCGGCTGCAGCAGCTGGGGTTGTTTGGTCTGGAGAAGAGAAGGCTCAGAGGAGACCTCATTGCTCTCTACAACTATCTGAAAGGAAGGTGTGGGGAGCTGGGGGTCGGCCTCTTCTCACAGATAACCAGCGATAGGACTAGAGGGAATGGCCTCAAGTTGCTCCAGGGGAGGTCCAGGTTGGAAATGAGGAGACATTTATTCTCAGAAAGAGCAGTCAGGCATTGGAACGGGTTGCCCAGGGAGCTGGTGGAGTCACCGTCCCTGGGGGTATTTAAGGAAGGGTTGGACGTGGTGTTTAGGGACATGGTTTAGTGGGTGATGCTGCTGGTAGGGGGACGGTTGGACCAGATGAACTTGGAGGTCTTTTCCAACCTTAATGCCTCTATGATTCTATATTGAATTCTTTCTATTATTCCATCTGCTGGCATATTGTTATCCCACTTTCAGCTATATCATCATGAATATTACCTACCTGTTCTCTCAGCAGAGAAATTTTATTTCCATTTGACTTGAAACAGTAATAGTATACCATCATTTTTATATTAAATATTTATTTTAAACAAAAATGAGCGTAGAATGCTAGATATAAACTTGCATTTAGCTGGCATATTAAAGCCCCCTTCCCCCTACCCTCCCTCAATATGCAACTGTAATTTAGTAATTGAACGTTTTGGTAGTATAATTGGTGCAAACACATATAACTTGCTAAGAAATACAATAATTAAGATGTACAATTACACAATTATCATATGTAATTGCTAAAAATTTAGGTTGATGTGATGGAAGACCATTTTAAGAAATTCCAGTCTTTCACAATTTATCATCCAAATAACTAGTACATATTGCAGATTTAAATGATAGAATGTTTTTCCTCTACAATGCAACTGCTTTCACACACAAACAGCATAGATAACAGAGCAGCCAGATAATTTAAACTATCAGTAACAATATATGTCTAGTTGAAGGAGTCTGAGGATTTTCATGAAAAAAGTATAGATTTTCAAGGCAGTTCCTGGTGTAGAGATGCTCATAATGTAAAAGGTGCTTTTGCTCATCATATTAGAGAAAAAATTAAATTGCAATACTTATGTACAAAATCCCCCTAGTGAGGTACAACCGTAACCATTTCCATTTTTAGATTTGTATTATTATTATTATTATTTTTAAATAAACACTAGTGGAATACAACACCACCAACAAAGCAGGAGTAAATCTGTTTTAACATGCTTGGATTGGTGTAACATTTTGAAACCCTGAGCAATTTTTTATGGTATAAAGATCAACCGAGGAACAGTTATAAAAAATGGAAATGATTGTTGCAAGTAAAAGTTTGAGAGTGCTTAAGGTATGAATTACAGTGAATTACAATTGTATTGCTGAGAAGAGACTAAAAGACTTCTGCCAGAAGGTACTTCTATCATCATTTTAGTTAAAGAGGTTTTTATGACCAAAATTATGATATTAAAAAAAAAACAACACAAAAAACACTAGGAGGATTGTTGTGTAATCATCCCCCCCAAACAAACAAAAACAAACAGGGAGCTAGGGTGTTGTAAAAGAGCAACCTTACTGCACAACAGGTGCTAGGTGACAAACACAGTAGTAACAACTGATTATGAGATAGTGGGCTGACTGTGAAAATATCAACACTTTACACACAGGTTTTTACAAATACATCACTGCCAATCCCACCATATTATAGAGAACATTTCATCACAAACTACGTGTATTCACTGGTCCTCTGATTCAATTAATAAATAATACTATAGTTTAGATTACTGATTCCAAATTAATCAGAGAACTCACTGGAGTTCTAGATGCTGATCTTGAATATCAGCACACTGGGGAGATGCAAAATATTCTGATTCTCTTAAGATGCTATTTAAAATAGGACCAGTTCAAAAACCTACAACTGACTAGCTGATCAGAAGTTTGAACAGTCTTGAGAATGAATCTTACTATCAGGAATCTAAACTGACTGGCAGAGATACTCAACAGAAGCAAAAAGGAATATATATATATATAATTATTTTTTAACTTTTTTATTTTTATTTTTATGTATTTTAAAGAAAATGTAGCCATAAACCAAAGCGAAGAAGGTGCAGTGTTATCAAAACATTAGCCTACCTGCAATGTATCAACTAATATTCATTAAAAAAACATTTTGTTACTGAAGGATAATTAAAATATGTACAAACAATCCCATGTGTAGATCCATGCATTATAACAGACCGTCACTGGAGAAAACCCATAAATAATTCCAGAAGGCAAATCTAGGAATCTACATTTTCCTTCCTTGCACTGCTTCCTGTCCTACTTTCCATTCTGCTCAGTGACACAGCATCAGCAAGGAAAGAGAAAGGTGTCCACACAAAACATTGTAAGTTGGCAGTTACGGAGACTGTTGGCTGAGATGCAAGATGTGGGCTAGAGAGAATTTCTAGCACGGATAAGCAGTGAACTTAGAGCTTGCACTTTTCCTGTTCAGTACAACAAACAGTAAGAAATTACGCGAAGACCAGATGATGCTTCTGCCACTGCCACTAGAGCCATTGCTTCCAAGAACACGTATGTTTTTAGGTACCCTTCACATGAGAAGGTTCAGAAATCTGAATTTTTTGTCAAGAAAGGAACTTATCTAGAACCCTACCTCAAATGACCAAGCTTTGCTAGGAAGATTGGGTTTCAGACAATTTTATATTTGCTAATTCTGTGTGACTGACTCTTCATTCTGTGTGACTTTTTGGCCTGACATGCTGAAATGCCTAATGACCTACACATAAGCTGAAGGAACAGAACAAAAAAATTCAATTTTTATTTTACTCTAGCAATGAGAAGCCAACAAGGTATTTATTGAATTATAGTTTGTAAGTGTTTACGTCTTTTAAGCCTTGCAATCTTCTTAGTAGCAAACAAGTCAGCCATTAGTCAATAGAAAAAATACAGCTGCCTTTTGGAAAAATGCTGCTAAAAATTACTTTATCTTCTAAACAGTGCAATATACAGCAGGTATAGAAAATGAAGACATCGAGGAGAAAAGAGAAATGAAGAGAATTATCTTCCCTCAACCACAAATGTGCATCAATTCATTTAGACAGACTTCAAGAATTTGCAAGTATATGGAAAAATATTTTTATAACAATTTTTCTATAAAAGGTGTAGACACCATTAAGTGCTAATACTTACTTGCTACTTACATTGCCAGTTACTGTCAAAATATATCTAAATATTTTTATTATCACCCAGATACCATTTACTGCATCCATTGTTACAGAGAAGAAAAAACAGAAGCACTTCTAAAAAAAATCTCCAAATTCTTCCCACTCTGTTACCCGCCCCCAGTCCCACCCTGTGTCCCTGCTTCTTCAGTTCATGCATTCATGCTCTTGTATCCAAAAAAACAACTCAATCCTAACAGTACTAGGGATAGAAATAAGCACAGAAAGGAACAGAAATAAAACATACGTGTTACAAACACACTACTGACTGTTTCAGTCACAAATTATTAGTATGTGTGAGATTATCTTTTTGCTTCTATGTTTCTACTGTCTTCAGTATTTAAAATTGTAAAGTTCCCTGGGTCTAGGATGACTCTTTTACTTTTGTATTGCCCGTCCTAATTAGAAGTCGAAGCTTTGCGGTTATGGGGTCTCATGATGAATTTATTTAGCTTATTTCCTTAAAAATTCCAAATTTAATTTGCACATAAAATGCACAAACAAAATCATCTTATTGTTAAAAGGAAAAAAAAAAAGAACAACCCTTCATTAGTGTGTCTAGCATGGATTTATTCCGATTACACAAAACTAAATTGTACTCTAAAATATCTGCTCTGGGAGCTTGTGTATGTGGGTAGCATCCATGTTCAACAGAGGATTTCAGCTGGACAATGATGAAAAGTCCATATGTTACAGTGCCACCATAAATTATGTTAGAACGTATGGTCAGGCCACAGAGGGGCTCCAAAAATAGGTTAGAAAGAGCTCTCTGACTGAAAACAAATTGCCTAAACTCCAGTATGAGAAAACAGTGTTCTTGACGTATATTTTCATGTGGCTACTGCTGTTTTGAGCTAAGTCTATAGAGATGGAAACCAATGTGTCAGTACTTTAAATTCGGAAGTTGCTATTCCATCAAGACTCTAAAATGCAGAGAAATCTGCATGTGTCTGATGCCTCAAGGCTCAAAGATTTATTATGAAATAAAGAAAACATGAGTGATCATATGTCAGTTGCCTGGACATCGGCTATTGAACCTGCTATTATGGAAGGACAGAAATCTCAACACACTTTTCTTTTAATCATCAAAGACATTAAAATGTTTGTTTGACAACTACTATCACACAGCTAAGGCATATATAAAACGTTAACACTTCTGAAATACATACAAAAGAACATACAAACCAGAATAATATTCTCCCATTGCACTTAATACTCTTAAAATTAAAAGAACACCTGACTCTACATATCTATAATGCATCACTTCACAAGTTTGAATCTTTTAAAGCTGGGATTAAGCTGTGTAAGAACCTACCATGAATGTAAAATAAGACAGCTTTACAGAAGAAACTGCTGTTAAGCTGCTTGCAATCCAGATACTATAAAATTCTAACCTCTAATAAAATAACCTTCATTTTAAAATGATGACATCTGAGGGGAATTTTTTTCATGCCACTAAGTATCTTAAAGCACAAGAACAAAACAAATCTACAAAGTGCAATTATATTGACTTCATAAATTAATATTCAATAAACTCAATTGTTTTCTGTTGAAGAACTGCTACACCTAAGGGGGAAAAAATAAATCAATCTGGGATTCACTGATTAACATGTTATGTTGATTAATCCTATGATCTCAACGAAAAGTCTAAAGATCAAACGAATATTAGATAAGCTGCCATGTTAAACTAAACACTATTCAGTTTTCACATTTTTATTTCCAGTGTACAACAATTTTTTGAATAATCCTTCATGCTTGTCTAACAGATACATTTGAAAGCTACACATGATGTAAACTCAAAAGAGTTGTGTTTAGCAGAGAGAAATATTAAATTAAGATGCATTAAGACAATTAGGATTTTTAATAATTACAAGAAACTTGCTGGGGGCTAAGCAACCCTACTATTTCTTTAACAGCAATTATGTTTCTGCATTTTTGCCAATTTGCATTGTGTTTTGATATTTTCAGGTAATCTCAAGCACGCTACAGAGAAAACAGAAGCAAAAATTCTACCTTGCATGTTTTTCTGAATCTTTTTCCATTTCTACCTTAATGTTTTCAGTAACTTGGCATTGACTGGTCTAACTTGACTTCCTGGCTCAAAAAAATAAAAAGTTCTATTAATGTAAAGATCACGATCACTTCTTAGTATCACCTTTGCCTAAGGTAAAACAGAAGCTTGAAGTAAATGAAAAATTTAGTTATTTTAATTGCCATTGCTGTACCAAACAGCACAAAGCCATATTGTCCCACAGCATGAAGTGATCAGATATCTGCCCGAGATGATGGACAGCTCTAGCCCAGTGAACAGGCAAAAAAATCCCATTTACTCTGTGCCAGATGGGACCTACTGGACGCTTCAGCGCAAACAACTCATCCTTCTTCAGACCTTCTTGTCCGACTCTTGAGCTAGCTCCAGCTGATAATGATGGATATCAAGGCTACAGTAAAGTGGGTGACAACAGCAGCCTTGTTATAACTGCCAGTCTTTCAGTCTTGTCATTATTACACATTGAAGATTTATTTGAGTTTATTGTTGTGCACTGGGTCTAGCCATTTACAATTCATCACCTACTACAGAAGGTTCAAGATAGTGGCCATAGCTATAATTGCCACCTCCACCTGCTTCTGGAAATTATGAGGTCACTTGCTAGGGCAGCCTAACATCCACAGAGCTCTGCAAGTCCTGACAAGCATCTGCAGCAAATACCACTGCTGTTACTATTGTACATTTGGAACCATTATCCTGCACATTTTCACCTATAGTTATGGTGCACACATGCTTCAGAGCGTCCCTGAAGTTCTTCTGCAACGTAGTAAAACTTTACACCTGCTTCATGATCCAGCCAGTCTGTGTCCTAGTTCTCATGTATTTGTAAACTAATAGCTCCTTTATGTAACTAAGATGAATTAATGTTATCCTAAGTACAATGGGAGTGTACCTTTAAGATAGGTTTTCTTAAGGCTTCAAAAATAACATGATGCAGAATGTGAGAAGGTAAAATAAATCAAAAATACACAGCTTAAGGAAAAATTCTTTGAAAGAATCATGTACTTTTATCATGGGTTTCTTACTGCACAAACATTTTAGAAGTTGAAATGGATTAGTCATTGCTTAAGTTTTCACCAGTACATATTCAAGTAGATGAACGTTAAATTCCTTCCAAAAAACGCAAACGTTGTCTTGCCAGAACATTGTTTCCTCATCACCTCTTCCATTCCTACTACCCACTGAAATAGTTTCTGGTTTTAGTGTAATACTCAATAGCCACTATTTTTTTTTTTCATTATTAGAACAATTATTATTATCTAAAGTGAAAATTTTGTGAAGCATGGATTTGTCTACTACTAGCTGTCATGGATAGTTTATTAAGAAAACCTACTAATTTCTCTAACGTCCACAATATTCTAAAAATCTTAAACTCAGTATATGGAAACCAAGAGTGATGCTTCTGTTGTTCATTACAGGCAGTCATTTAAGGAGGGAGGGAACAAGCCAAGGTTTTAGCCAAGGGACTTCATGAAGGAAAAGAATTAAAATTCTCTTCAGGCTTAAGCTGGACTGAAGGTCACCAATAAAGAGGGTTAACTAGGACCTCACAGTATGTAATAAGTAAACACAGCAGAAATGCTTTTACCTAAAAGTCACTCAAAAGATCCAGCTTTAGAAAACAAAATGCAAGTCTGATCTGGTAAATGGATATGTATGCTGCTTAAGCCCAAGAAAAAAGTTAAGTTTTCTGGTATTGTTAGATCAGCAGTATCGTCCCAGTTCCTGTATCAGCTATATTACATTAGGGAGAACTGTTATATTTCTGAAGAATTTAATAAGTATAAACTTACTACACACTCTCAGACTTACAGAACTATCATATGAACATCAATGTAATTAAAAAAAATAGTTCAGGGTTCAAGTCAGTCATTAAAAAGGTATTTTCCAACAATCTCATACAGAACTGCAAACATACACCGATTAAATTATTCAGAACTCAACATGACCCAGCATTATTAAAACATCACTGATGGATTTACACCTTTCACTTTCAAGTAACTCCTTTCATCCTGGAGAAGCTTTGTAGGTTTTTTTGTGTGTTTTTTTTTTTCTCCTTCCCCTGACGTCAGACAAGAAAGAGAAGTACAGAATTGTCTTCGAGTTCTTTGTTTGTTTCTCTTTAAAAGTAAAATTATTTAATTTCTAAATAGAGAACCATCTAATAAAGTAAAAATGCTTTAAGATCCCAGTCATAAAATTTCCAGTAAAGGTGAGTATTTTTCCTACATTATAAGATACAAACAGTCTGTAAAAACAAAGTATTGTTATAAGAAGATGCTGAAGCACCTTTCAGGTATTTCATCTCAAAACAAAGCTTTAGTCTGTTATACCCTAGCATAAAGAAAATTGAAGACTTTATTTAGACAGTCTTGCATCATTATTTCATTTGTTTGAAAGTGTGAATCAGGGTTGAATTTTATCAGGTCCAATTATGAAATAATCTGCATTATTAATTTTAAAAACACATATTGAAGTTTACTAAAAGATCTGAGAATGAAAGTGTATATTTGCTTTGAAATCTGAACAAGTATGGGGAGTTAGCAAATATGAAAGTTTCATGTTGTTTAACTCCAATCAGTTAAATGTTATGATTTTTTACTTTTGAAATGTATTTAATGCAAAACAAACTGGCTTAGTCTATTTTGGAATTTCACAATTCAAAATATTTTCCTATTTTAAATGTAATAACATACTATTTAGACTACAACTAAATGCATGGTTTGATTAGTAAGCTGAGAGGCTGGTAAAAGTCTGGGTCCTCTGAAATACAAGATGGTCATTACAAGGGTATCAAACTTTCCAGGTTTCACTTAAACATAAGTTGTATCTGCAAGGAGACAGTGTAGTCAAGAAACTAAGATTTCAGGATCTATTTTTTGGCAAATATATTGCATGTATTTTATAAGTAGTGTTCCCAAATAATGCAAGTTTTTTATTTTATTTTATTTTTTTTTTAGAAGAGCTATGAAAATTGTCACCCCCAGGCCTTGGGATTAGTGCCAGATTTTGAAATTGAAATTTCTCTTTCTCCCAGCATATTCTTAAGGTTTGCCTTGTCTCATGAGTTACTTCTGTAGCTCTCCGCTTTTGGGCAGGAACACACAAATCCAGATTGTTGCTTTACTATATTAGAAGGAAAAAATAACTGGTTTTATTTCAGTTTTTGCGATTGCAGCAGGATTAAGAAAACAGGGATCTTGAAAGGAGACTGCAGTGTATCTAAGGGAAAAGCAGAGACCAAGGAGGCCAAGAAGAAGTGTCAGGCCAAATGGCATTAGCCATGCCTAGGCCTTCAGTTCTGTGCTAACAAGCAAAGATGGCATTCAAGAAGCCAATCTATAAAGAGAGGGAACGTTACTTTTATTTGACACAGCATCCCTGCATACATCGCCTTCACTGTCTTTGGGCATGCTAGATCCTATGAAAAATTATACTTACACATTCTCTTAATAGTGTCTCCACAGTAGATACACCTCCCACTGGTTGTACGTTACAGTTCAAGAGAAGTGACTTGGTTTATTTTTGAACTTTTTACATTGGAAAAAAGTTTCTTGCTCCCTTATCAGTCATTTTTTCTGGTTGAAGGGAACACCGCAAAGGATAATACCAATGTTAACCATCTCCAGGAATAAAGCCTTAATTAAAACGAATCCATAACTTTTAAACAAGTTATTAAAAATCCCACAGTTAAACCGAAGTTACTTAAAAGCATGCATGCACGATCAAAAAGTAGAAGATTTAAACCTAGGTGTTTGTTAAATCAAATATTTATTAACAAAGTATTCAGTGGCATTTCCAATAAACTTCAATCCCAACAGAAAACTTTAAGAAAACTTTATAATCCAAAATATATTAAGGGCCCTTTCATTCGTAACTATCAAGAGGCATGAAGCAAACTGACTAGTACATGTCTCTATGTGCTTTCAATAAAGAGATTGCAAGAAAATGGATGTCAAGAATCTTAGAGGAAGTATTAATTAATGCTGAAAAATATAAATAAAATAGTGACAGAAATGCTATGTTACAAATTACTAAAATAGCTTTAAAGTTTTTTTAATGCTTTAATTTGACACGTGATAAAAATCATCACTTAAAAAAGATAACATTATTTGCAAATTGAGCAAGAGGACCTGATGATAGCCATATATAATCAGTTGTCACCTTGCAGCTCAATTAGCCCTCATGTAAAAATGAGGCATGTAAGGAGAAATGAGGTTTTGACATTATCTCTGCCAGCAAGATAATTACACAGCCTTCATTTAACAGTAGGGCAACACTACTGTAGCAACAAATTAACTCAGCTCCATTTGCAATTCATGGTGTGTTTTCTCATTTAATACCATTTGTCTTACCCCAAGTGAATGTTTCCATTAGTTTTCCTCATCACAGCAAAATACTCTTTGACTTCATACATTACATCACCAACTACTTTAGTTCCAGAAAACTTTCAGAAAGCTGTATAAATTTGATTAAATGATTCCCCTTCCCACCCTCCTGGTTTTTAACTAAACCATTCTATTTTTGGTTTACAGCCAAATAATAATACAGCAGGTGCTTTTGGATTTAATGAGTAAGGAACTGATTCCATTCCACATTCATTTCATTACTTGACATCAAAAGCCCCCCTACCTCCTGTGTTTTATGAAAAAATGTAACTGATAGGAGCGTATTCATACAAGTCTGAACAAAACTTCACCAGTGTTGGTAACTAAAGTGATATACGTTGTAAAATGGAAATGTTATTAAACAGAACAAGTTTGTACATAGTGCTGAGACCCGAAGGCTTTAAGAAAAGGCAGATATGACATCGTGTATTTATGTTCAGAAAAGATGCACAAAATTTTACTTTCTTGAAAACATAGCTACAGGTAACGTCTGAATGGAGCTGTGAAGAGCTCCTTGGTGCAAATACTAAACATTCATGTACAAAACTTAAGAATATCCTTCTTGACAGCAATAAGCTAGCTCTACATGTGGTTTTACAAGTTTTAAGAATAACCTTCTGGTTGCTTCACTGCAATCAACTAAGCAGAAACAACTATAAAAGCTTGAAAATTACCTTGTTTTGTGGCCTAGAAAAATGTTTGCATACTATTGCATACATTATAATTGATAGTCATCTTTATAATGTACACAATTGCTGATCCCCTTTCTAAAGGGAATATCAAGTTTCAACCCCTTTCTAAATCTTAAAAAAAAAATCCTTGTCTTCTAAAGCAAGATTGACTCTCCATAGGAATTTCAATGGCACCGGAACTAGAAAATACGTAAGAACTCCGTCGAATGTCATTTCGCAGGAATTGAAGAAATTAATTACCAATTCCCAAAGTTGATTTCTCAGCATCCTCATAACTACTACTTCTTTGTAATAACACCTTTTTTATTAGTTATGCAAAGCTCCAAGATGATTTATAAATTAATGATCTTCTCAAGAATTCTTACCACAAAAGCCTGTAGTTTTTCCTACAAATTCCTACTATAAAAGTACTACAACTACTATTGTGCTGACAAATACATAAAGGAGGTAGTAGGGAATCGTCCATCACAGTGACAAGCCATCATAAAAACAACCCACCCAGAACGTGTAGGCCTAAACTTAAAATGGTCACTGTTGCTAGTACAAATTGTGGCAGCTTAGAATGGCCAGTTTTCTCAAATGCAAGGTCCCTCTTTGTCTACTTATGAAATATGGGGCTATTACTCTCTACATCAATACACAAATTTTGAAAAGAAGATATTCATTGGTTTTTAATCACATACTGTGAAAGATTAGCTGTTTTTTGCACCAGTTGTAGGTCTCTTATCATTCTCATCATATTGAAAGCTTATCCAACAGATGTTTTGTCTACTTATGAAATATGGGGCTATTACTCTCTACATCAATACACAAATTTTGAAAAGAAGATATTCATTGGTTTTTAATCACATACTGTGAAAGATTAGCTGTTTTTTGCACCAGTTGTAGGTCTCTTATCATTCTCATCATATTGAAAGCTTATCCAACAGATGTCCTCTTACCCTCCAGTGGTTCTTTGTGTGCTCAAGATTAACACACTATCACAATGTTGTTTCTGCATTAACCAGCGCAAGATATTTGGAGGTGTCTTTGTTGCCATAAAATAAGGAAAGTTGCATTAACGGCATTCAAATTGTGTTCACTTGCAAGGAACAAGAGCAAAATACGATGCCAGCACTTTGTGTAAGGTATTCCATGCAAAAGCTAATTAAAGGGTTTGAAAAACGGTATTATAGATACTCTTTTGAAACTTTACTTCATTTAAAACCAGCTACCAATGATGTGCTGAATGTCACCTTTTTGTAGTAAGAATGAACAACCTCTCTGATAATAATCTAAACCACTTAAAGGAAATGGTTATGTTTTTCGAAGTATTTAACAAACATGAACACTGTGCTTGTCAAAGGAAAGCAACAACTATTTTCCAAATTAATTAAATAGAATACCAGATAGAACTGACACACAGATGATTTATCTAACTTAAGTTCACAAGATATATTTAGCCTATAGTAAAAGAAAGGGTGTCACTTTTTGTTACATGATTCCAAGGTGACTGCTTATATTTTGAACTGCTAGGCTAATTCTAGCCTGAGCACAAATCTTTTATTTTATAATTAATTCTCAGTGTCAAAACCAGTAGATGTCTTTTTTTTTTTTGATCAACCTCCTCTGTCTGCTAATTACAGCACCATAAGAATCAGGCTTGAAAACAGAATAGCATTGTGGCAGTATGAAAGTACAGAAAGAAACTTCCGAAGGAAACAGAATTCAGACTCAAGCCAGCAAATAAGTAAATTGAGCTCTTACCAAGCCAGGCTGTTATCTTAGCATCTAAAACAAAACAAAACTGTTTTAAATAAGCAAAGATCCTATTTTATTTCGTTACCCAAAGTATTTCTACACACTGTGCGTAACCTCTACCAACAAACATTTGCTAGGGGTAGAATGGTTAGAGGAGAAATGAAAAGAAGTTGCTGAAACATACAGCTAACATTGGTGTTCTGAATCACTCTTTAAAAGTCTCACTGTCTACATAAGTGCTTACGTTAAGAGCCGAGATTCCAAAAATAAATTATTTTATTTAGACCCTATGAAACAACTTCTCTGGGACCAGCTTCTTAACTGCTATTAGCAAACATCTCTTATACAATTAAGAAGTATGGCCATGCATGTTTTATGTGAGTCTGGACTTCACTAAAATGGAGAGCTCTAAACACCCATTCTCCCTGAACTTTCTCCTTTGCAGATACCCTTAGACAAACGCTAGATCTTCCAGTGTGCTCAATACGTTAGGCCTGGGGTCTGCCCAGTTGAAAAGGGAAGTAATTCAGCAACGCATTCAGAACTCTTTCAGTTTCAGCTAATTTGGACATCCATGTTGACGGTTCTCAAATGTGAGAGATCTCAAATTTTCCATTCGTTAGCTTTCATCTAACCCACATCTCAACTCCTTTCCTAAAACCTCTCCCAAATGTCTCATGTTCAGTTTAACACTAATGAAGTCCTAAAAAAACATCAGCACACAACCAAAGCCAAACCAAACCAAACATAACCAAAAAACATCCAACCAAGAACAGACAAAAACTGGTCCTTGTTCCTATCTCCAAAACCTTCTAACAATCCTGCAGAACCGTGACTAGTGGTGATACTGATGTCTCAATCTTCCTCCTTGTCTGCTATTCTCATTTTAGGCAAAGGTTCATGTTTCAGACTTGAAGACTACAGGATTATTTGAATTCTACCAGCAATATCACAAAATCCAATTCAAGCTTTCTGTCATTTTTCATGTCCCACACATATTTTGCCTTGTTTTGTTTCGTGCCATCTCACTTTCCCTTGACACAGACCAGATTCTGCAATTTTTTAATTCTTCTAGCATTAGCAGTTCCTTGATTTCTTTCAGTCTCTTGTGCACTGAACATTTTTCATGAACTCATCTGTATAGCTTTCACCCTTCCTCCAGTTAATTCCCTTTGGAAGACCCTCATCTGCAATGCTGCCCATGGGAAATCCAACTGATTTATACTGACAAGTTAATTAAAAAAAAAACACACACACACACACACACACAACAAAAGCTTATTCTTATTTAGCAGCCAACAGTTAAATACCCTGCTATACTACTTCCCTCAATCTCCTCTGCACATCTGTTTTTACCCCCTTGTGGCAGGGACAGTGCTTTTTACATTTGGATAGTACCTACTACTTTGTGAGAACACCAGAAAACAAGCACAAGCATGTAACACTCAAGTCTGCTAGGAACAAAAGTCTTCAAGTTGTAACCACGTTAGAAATGACTGATTAACTCCTTTCAATTACAACAGAACAAGTTAACTCTGCCGATATTTATACATTCTTTCAATATTTATCTTTTCTAGACTAGCAGAAATTATTACTATTTAAACAAAACTTCTTGAGTTAACTGCATATTGCAATGGGTGAGAGGAAAGGGACTCGTTACTCTCTCCTTTCCTATGTTGCTCTTACAGTACTTGGCACCTTCTGCCAGCCAAGCTGATTCTGCGCAGTAAAATGCTGAGGGGTGGGGTGGTAGGAGAGTGAAAGCAAGCAGACAGATTCAAGCTGAGTAATTTCGGTGAAACAGTGAACTATTCCAATAGTGGAAATGAGCAGGATCAACAGAGAATGCACATCCTCTCTTACCCCCACCCGTTTTAGGGGCTGCAAGCTGCTAAGCCAGCTGAGCTGCTTCATTTAACTTCTCCTTAAGACACTGGATAAGCTGTTAACCTTCAAGGTGCTGGTAGTGGAAGATTAAGACTGTTTCAAACTTTGTACTGAAACAAAAGCCATACTGCTGACTTAACCTATTCCACCTTGAATAAGAAAGATGGAAATACAATCCAGAAGCCAAGAAGAAAACCTAATTTACATTAGGAAAGAAAAAGCAGCAAAACATTTCCCTGTGAAGTGATACTAGCATATAAATTCAGATGAACCATCATAGGGTTCTCATTTTTTATACTGTTGATATTAACAATTCAAATGCCTCTAAGCCAATTTTCTAATTTGAAACAGTATCTTCTTGTATTTCATTTTTTTCCTCCATTGAAGAAATAAACATATATGCATTAAAAAATTTTTGGTCATTTTCTTGGACCCTAGTCACATTCTTTTGTCTGACAACCTGTTGGATAAAAGTAATCCAACAAGGGAGTTGGAGTGGGTATTAAAAAACAAAACAGAGCTAACATTTGGTACTTCCCAATATAACAGGATCATAGGATTGGATCATTGGATAATTCAGGTTGGAAAAAACCTCAAGAGATCCCCAGTCTGGCCTCCTGCTCCAAGCAGACTCAGAACTGAGGTCAAGCTAGGTTACAAAATGCTCTATTCAGCTGGGTCTTGAAAACTGCCAAGGACGGACACTGCACACGTCTCTGGGCAACCAGTTCCATTGCCCAGTTGTCCACGTAGTGAAATGAAGCAAGACATTATCTTAAATCTGAACTTCTCATCTAAGTAGATAACCACAATTTATTCCAGTATTCCAAGCAAAACTGTTAATGACAGGCAAAATATAAGACAGGTGTTCTGACAGGAAAAGAAGCTTTTTTTTAGTTCCTCCAAATTAAACTGTACTACTGTCAGTCTTACATCCAGATTTTTGGTGTTTGGAAAAGATTATTTGGAGTTTCAGATTAATAACATACATAATTTCAAGGCACTTTTGCTTATTATTAGCTATCATATTCGTATCTCAGTCTGATTAATACCTAAATTATCGTACATTATAAATGCAGAAACCAGTAACATTGAAGGGTATTTGCAAGTTTAAGAAAAATTAAATATTTCAACAAAAATAATATTTCAAATATTCATGAAACAGGGAATCAAATTCAGCCACTTCTTCCAAGCCAGTAGATAATATACTCACTCTACACAGAAAGTTACGCATGTTATAATGCTTGGTCATTATACAGTGTGTGTGCTTACATCTACACTGAAAATGCAGCATGTTTCCCTGAAGCAGTAGTAGGCCAATGAATATGATTTTATCTTGTATTTCTTATACGATAACATTTAACGTATCAACATGTGGCATTTCAAAATCATTTGTCTATGTTATCAAATGGAAGTATTTCAATATAAGAATTTAACACAGTAACCATTTAACCATTCTTGAAGGCTTACATATTAAGGTGGTTCATATTTCTAAAACTACAGATTAACATCCTAAACTGCTGTTTCTTGTTTTCAGTTAGAGACAAGAGGGAAAACTTGATACTCCTATAGATAAGAACAGATTGCTATACTTTTTGCTTTCTGTACTTCTGTTTCTGGCAGTAGCAAATCAATATAATCAGGACTTCAACAAACAAACAGTATGCATTATAGTAAAGCAGTTTGTTGTTTTTTTAGACTAAAAGAACATTTCCGTAAGCATATTTCAGATATTTGGTCAGATTCTCAAAAAGTATAATCAATATGGGATCTACCCATACTTTAAAGTGGAAATCAAAGACATACATGGCTTGGCATGAAGAAACAAAATATAGATGATAATGTTTCTGTGTGAGCAACAGGAAGAAAGCAAAAAGGAGAGGGGGAGAATAAACCCCTCAAAACAGAGAATTTGATGCCTGGCAGGAAAGTTAAGATGACTTAACACATTAGACAGAAGTGCTAACAATGGCCGACTTTACTATAATTGGTCAGCAACTTCACAAAGTGAAGGTTTTAGACAGAGGATAAAAACAGAGAAGTTTGATAAGGCAGTAAACCAGGTTGTAGACTCTGGTTAACACTCTTTGCTGATTTAAAAGTGGTAATCCCCCAGATAGGCATTGTCTCTGATGCAGGACTACCAAAGCACTTGAATTTAAATGTTTCCCTGTAAAATTTAAGCACTTGGTCAAGTGCATGAATCTTTATCAAGGGACTGCATGCACCCTTTTAATACTGAGTACTATTCAGTTAGCCAAAAGGCTAAGTGAGATTAAGTCTCTGCCAAAATTGGTTCTTAACCACTCAATTAAATCTCACATGCTTTAAGAGACAAAAGGTGTTTAACCAGTTGTTACTTTTCTTCTAACAATGCAAGCATATGCAGTCTACTCTGATCTTTCTCAAGTCGGTAACAGGAACTTCTGCAATGCTGCTTCTAGTCCATGAAAGGCAACAAGACAAACTTCCCATGCCCACACTGGATATATACTGGTGCAAAAAATAAATATAAAGCTTCAGGTAATAGAAAAGACAAAATAAGGTGAATGAGGATGATAAAGACTGTCATCAGCTCCCCAAACCTAGACAGGTTTTGAAACCATGGAGCTTTATTTCTCAAATCTAAGTTATATAACCAAAAACTGAAGGCAAAATCCTGCCAGGAAGCATAGTCTGTCCTAAATGACTCCCTACTACCGAAAGGGAGCTGCCCCACTTCCCACCTTTCCATCCACGTCAACTTCATGTTCCTGTCAGAGTTGATGTTTCTGAGTGGCTCCAGAAGATTTCCGGCTCACTAAAAGCTCAGAAAGCTAGCCCAGACAGAAATGTCTGATTTTTACCCCATTCTGGTGAATTGATACAGCTCAGAAATGGGTCTTACAACCCAAAGCTGTTGCAAGACATAGAAGAAGAATGAACATGGCCTGGAGCAGGTATGAGAAGGGGTTAAGAGCTAGGATATAGTTAAAGAAAGCAAGAGAAAAGGAAACAAGACTTTTCTTTCTGGTGTCAGGAAACCACTGGATCAACTCAACCACTCAAGAAACCTTATATATCCATTTTTCAGACCTGCTTTCCGTAAGTAGTAGAAACCCAAAATACCCATTCCAATTCTCATTAACTGAAAGACTGAAATAACAGAAAATCTTAACAAACAAGCAATATTCTTCTTCCTTCAAGCTCCTGACATAATTCAGATAATGCATCACATCTGGAAAGAGGCTTACTGAATTTGTATGTGGCCAACTACAACTCGGTAAACAATTCACATGCAGAACTGCCTCCCTTTGCATCAAATGAATTGTGTTATAATGGAATGAGTGTGATATGTGGAAGAATTGCTTACAATTGCACATACAAGAAAAAAAGATAGCTAAGTCTAAATTAAGATGTTAGCTATGAAGTTTCCAATAGGACCTTGACATGACTGTTGACCTACTCATGACATGATCACACCAGTAAGGATTTGGAATTCTATTAGTATTACCAGAGGAAAAAAGTCAAGGAGTCATCAGGAAAACAAATCTATATCTGCTACTCCATCAGCCAATTACTGTTGTTAAAGTGGAATTAGATGGGTATTGACAATGCGAAGGGGATAAGGATTAAGCAGATGTCTGAGTATACAGCTAGCATTGCTCTTCTGCTTTTTGTTTTGTTTTGTTTTTTTCCTCCTACAGAAAGCCTGAAAAAACTCAAATAGGAAAAAAATATATAGTACCATATTCTATATAGTATAACTGATCATGTTCTGGAAGTACCAGTTATATACATTTCCTTCCATGAAATCACAAAACCATGCCAAAACCTAAATACAGTATTGAAGAAAAAGTACTACAGCAAGAGTACATGACATGACATTAACTTGACAACTCACTTCAACCTCAATTATCTGAAAGCCATGAAGAAATACAAGTAAGTTATGTTAGAGGTATTTTTCTTAGTTTTTGAGAACAATTTTAATGAAATAAACAAAGCCATAAAAATTTCTCAGTTAAATATAGCAGTCCTCATTAAGTCAGTGGACTCTAGACATGTTGTGAAGTCACGTTCTAAATGTTTGGAAATATTTTTTAATATTCCAGGTAATGTTGAAAAGGGCAGAGCTGGAATTCTTACTGATTAATTATTGTGACTGAAATAACTATCAGGCTGCAACCAGGTTTTCTCACAGGCTAGAACCATCACTCTTTAATTTCTTTTTAAACACAGACAAATTTGTGAAAATTGTGTTTCTGCATAAAACAACAACACGATAAAACTTAGCAAAAAATTTCCTTCTATGGTGAACATTCACTGTTATACAACACTTTGAGTAATGGATATAAGTCAATCAATGCAAATGAAGCTTATAACAAAGTTATGATGAAGTACTAAATGTTTTAATTGTTTGTACTTCTTAACAAGGCTGTCAATACTACTGACAAATATGGCAAAACTACCAGACATTGTGTAAAATTCTCTTCTGAATTACAGAGATCTATCTCCTCCATGCCACTATTTTTGAATAACAAACACAATTTTTTTTTTCCAGCAAAAGTATTAAATTGCTACACAATTACCCTGCTCTGAATTTTTTTTTAAACTCCATGATCAGTAGTACTGAACCACAAATTTGATTCCTATGCAAATCCAAGAAATACTTATCATACTCAAGGAGTTTACTAGCATCATAATATTCAATAAATAATTCAATATAATATTTCTTATTTGGTCCAAATAAGCATCCACTATGGCAGATGACATAATATAATGTGAAATGAAATTAAAAGGAATGTAATTGTTAAAATTCTACAAATTCCAAATGAGGTATAAAAAAAAGAGTATGAAGATATGTGCATAATAATTATTTCACTTTATTTAATACTTATTAGTGCTGATCGAAATAAATGTGCTTCATATACAGTCCAAATTCAAAGAATTAGTATACTATCTTTTCTGTTACACGCTTCAACTGAATAAAACTAGCAAAGACCCAATTCTTATTCTGGGCTACCAGAAAGCACGTTTGCTTCCTCCTTGACCCATCATTCTTGAAACTCAAGGGACCTGCCCTTCTTGAAAATTTGCCAAGAAACTTCTTTTTACCAGTACCTTGGGGAAATTTAACCTTAGACACTATTTAAACAGGAAAACACAACACTTTTAGAATACTCAGAGAAAAATTAAAGTAAGACTTAGAGGTCACTACAGCCATAGATCTAACCATACCACAAAAAATTCGGTACGTCTTCTGAAGGTAAGCAAAGCTTTGCGTATAGTGAACTGAAATATAAATAACATTGTCAAAATAATTAAGGGTAACAGCAGACACTAATTGCTAAACATAACTAAACTTGTCAGCAAATCAATAAAATCACTGTTTCTGAAGCTTTTATTCTAGCTATCTCTACCTGTTCATAAGTGTTCTGGATACAGTAAACTGGAAAAAAACACAAAACAAACAAAAAAAACAACCAACTGCACTTAGCTCCTTATGGCTTTACACCTGACATTTAACTGACTTTGAGGTCTAATGAAGGAACAAACACTGATCAAATGTTGAAGCATTTATAAGGTCATTCCCACATGGGTTTCTCTCATGCTAATAACTGAGTTTATGTCATAGCCTTTCCTCTGGGGAGTTACTAAATCTACATTTGTCACCTCAACCTCACAACTTTTTTCAAGAAACTTTAGGTATTTAATAATCATTTATTTCTGTCAAATTTAACTAGGAGTTTATGAAGTTATTAGAATGAAGCAGGAAGGAAGAAGAAAACTGATGACAGCTCACCTCATTTCCACAGAAAATTCTGTTAAGAACAACTAGAAAAAAATTGGCTTTCCATCCAGAGAATGGTATCAGATAAAACAACCTCCTCCTCCCCCTAGCAAAACAGACTGGGTGCGCCAAAAGAAACAGAGGTACCAATAACATAGAAATATGCTTTCACAAAAAAGGTTATACAATTCTAGTTACGTATTTGTATTCATTATCATTAAAAAGTCTAAGATAGGATACCTGGAAGTTCAAATTAATTTAAGTTGGGGAGACAATGAAGGTGCTGATTTTTTTTTCTTTTTTCTAACTTATAACATCTACAGATATGAAGAAGCTCTGGAATAAATATTTTTTCTTGTGTGTTTACAGAGCAGATACCACAGAACTCAACAGCATTCTTGGATGCTCCATTGTTACGAGGCTCTGCCTCATAACTGCATGTGCAGTTTCCAGAGTGATCGTCACTTTCTTTTTCAGCTGGGAACCCTCCACCCTATATCCTTCATTACCAAAGACAATCTCTTGATGACTTTCTAGACTGTAAGCAACTGGAGGGTCAGCAATCAACAGAATAGGCTGAGCAGATATGAACAGATAGGGACAAAGAAGTTTTAACAGAGTAAGTTAGAAGATGACCCCCCAGTCCATCAACTACTATGTATTTGTTCATGGGCTTACTTAGAATATATCAAACAATTTAACCTTCAGGTACAGAAGAACAGAAAAGGGAGGTAAGGGGAAAGTATTTGCAATGGTAATTCTAGTACTTAAATTCTAATAGCAAGTGACTATTGTACAACCAGCTAGCTGATAACAAGACGTGGACATAAAAGATAGCTTCATTATCATTTCCAAAAAAAAAGATAGAAAACTAAAATTTTACTCAAGCATTTACAGTATAATCGGCCATTTTGAGAACTCATTACCATTTTATTACCACTAAACTTAAGATTTCTGAAGCACATTTTAAGGCTTTTTAGGTACTTGTTTAGAGTTCAAAACTCAGAAAACTTAAGCTGGGTCACATTTGAATAACTGCAGCTTTGTATGAATTCACAGTGCAACTAGCTGCACCCCTTGTCATTTAGGGGACATTTCAAATATCTGGAACAGTGACTGAGCACAAAGGGCAAAAGAGCAAGAATACACATACAGGTAACATGCAGAAATATAAACTTAAACTAATCCACTAAATGTAACCTGCCTTGCCAGATCTTTAACTTATTGGAAAAGTTGCTCTACGTAATATTGACAAATAGATGTATCAATCAATACATTTGGAACAAGAGATATATTTTAATTTAAAAATGTTCAAACTGCAGCAGTAAATCTATGCACTTAGCACATACAAATCAGAGGGGTTTTCTTCTTGGGTATTTTTGACAAGATAAGACAGTTTGCAACACTCAGGTACAAGTAATGTGTAAGAAAAATAAACCTTTTGAAAAAAATGTACTAGCTAAAAATAGAAAAACATTGAAATGAACTCCATTAGGTAAAGTCAAACTAATAGTAAATAAAGCCAAAAAAGTACAGTATAGAAAAATGATCAGAATTCTCTGTGTTCGTCTGTTTTTGCAGCCTGCTCCACTTTCTTTCTATTGTCACGTAGACCCAGGCAATTTTCAGTAAAATGAATGTCAGAAGGAGAAAAGCAGATAAAACAGCTCTAAAAGTCTCAAATGTAAAGACTCCCCACTTGTTTTTTTATGGTATAATACTGCCCCCATACATTCTCCTTTGGCTACTTCAAAACTACCTTGCTAGCTTTCCTAGTCTCACAGTCTTAGATGTATTAACTTTAATAAACTTTCAGTAAAAGTGTATAAATTTAAAATCCACAATCTCAATTCCACATTTTAACATGGGCACAAAAATATAGCTAATGTATGCCATACAGAGAAAATGATTTAAAATGATTTATTTTTTTTAAACTTACTATGGGGTAAGACCAGTCTCTTTTTATGTCAGTAAAATACACTCTTAGCAAATTCCAAAATAAAAGGTTGCTATGAAATCATTAAGAAAAGGGATGGTGGTGGGGAGATTCTATTAACTATGCATATAAAGAGCAATTATTTAAGAATTAGCAGGTGAGCTGGAACAGTCTCAAAAGGATCTCAAGTCTAAGAAATATTAATTAATATATTCCATAATAGCTATTTTTTGTGATTCTCATCTTTCATTCTTTAGCACTGAAGTGCAGTTGTGATAGAGGAATATAACCCACCCTTAAGAAAAAAAGAATATATTTCAATGACATTTTCAGTATTAAATTTATAAAGTTATAATTGCTTATCTTAGAAATAATCATGTCACCTTCATTACATACCAATTTTATAGACTAAAATTCTTTTTGGCAGCACTACTGCTCTTCTTTGTGTCTGCCCTGTTTGCTATACCCTAGCATATAATCAAAGGTTCTGCTGTTTCCGCAAATGAATTCATCAAGTTCATAGTAATTTGAAATTTTACTACAACTTTGATCATAACAAATTAGTGCTAATAAGGCCAACTGTTCATTCACCATGATGCTATGCTAAATTTGTGATGAATGGTAAAAGACATTATTATTTTAAAGAGAACATTAGAACTGAGAGCCAGTACTAAATAACTCAAACTGGGATTCAGTAGTTAAGATTCTTATAAAGAAAAAACATTCCTCTTCTCTCTTCCTCTCCATTTCCTGTAAGCAGTGAGCAGTAAAATATTCATTTCTAATAGCTAACCTGTATCTGAAGCTACAATCAAAACATAAACTCAGAAACTGCTCCTGAGAAAGTACTGTGGATAATAAATCACAAAGGTGTTTTAAGAATCACCTCTAAGCTCAACTGGAACATGGAAACCCCAAAGTGTACCAGTATCGTTACCAACCTGTAGTATTTTCACACTAAGTAATTTTCTCAGCTTGCTGTACCTGCTCAGAGAGCTGACCAGCTAACAAAGTCTATTTAATACATCATTCTTATTTGTTATCTTAGGTTGAAGAGAGGATTAAGATAGAACATTTACCATAATCTTGTCACTAAAAATGAAAACAATGCAACCGTGTGTTTCACAAGATATTTACAGCCAGCTCATTGAAAAGCCACAGATCAAGGATTCAGTCTTAGAGTGTCGAAGTATGACTGGACAGGGTGGGTACATTGGGGGGTTTGGCTTTGGGATAGGGAGGACTGTGTGTTTGTTTTTTTAATTAAAAAAAAAAGTTCAGCCAGCATATCCATAAGCCAAAAGTTTCTCTCACACTAACAGAAAATGCTGTGAAATGTTTTTTTCATTTCAGGGTTCAGGAAACATACGGAAATATACCAGGTGACTTTCCTGCTTCCTCATCCAGACCTGCCTGTGCAGTGTCACTAAATGGCAGTTCAATGCAGGACTGAAGCAAGAGAGAATGGAATGTCTGGCTAATTTTCTGCTTGAAACCAGAAAAATTAAGCAACACATTTTAGCTCACACCTGGGCCACAGAAAACCCTTAACATTCTTACCAACTATTTGAAGCTTAATGCTCTGGGGTCACGTAACATGTGGCTGTATGCAGTAGGGTACACGATGCAAATTCAGCTGTGGACGGAGACTGCTGCCAGTGAGATGGTACTTTATACGAGGCCTCTCCGAATACTTAACCCTGCTAACACACAGATGTTCAGTGATTGCTAAGGAACCCTACACAGATTTTTCTGGGGTTTCTGGTCTAAACCAGAGAGCGGCTCAATCGGCCAAGCCTGGCAATTTAGACTGAATTTAGCCAGGGACAAGAAGCCCCAGCACCCTGTTAGAAATGCAGGTGATACTGGCACTGCAGTACAAAGCATCAGGCTCATATAAACAAAAGCCTCAAACATTAAGATTCGACATGGCTATTTTATACTGCTTTGCAAGATAAATACTTCATGATCTTAATTGTTTCTAGTAAATATAAATAATATTTAAGAAAATACTTAAGCATAAATACGTTGCATTTGTTTTTGGTAACACAATATAATCTGAATAATACATTGGTGAGAACAAACTTTTATTTTCACCATACCTCCATTTTAAAATTATTTAATAAATATGCATCTTTCTGCCACATGCTCTACATCAAAGATCTTTCCTTGCTTCTTCTTTTAAGCCCATGCACTATAAACCCTATTCTGCGTCACCGATTTTAAATTTCATCTATAAAAGTCATTTTACATATACTACAAATAACAATACATGCCTCAGTTTGAATATTAAAGCTATAATTCAATTTCAAGGTTCTTCTGACAGTATTCCAGTATTGCTTTTTTTTTTTCCCAAGATGTACCTGAGTCTCTTTAAGTAAATTCACAAACTACCAGAAATCAATAGTTTAAAAGCAGATGTATTGCATAAAAACAATCACGAGGGTTTACTGCAATCCATTCAACCAGTACTGAGAATTAGGTCCTACAATATTAAAAAAGTCAACATAAATAGCTATACGTTCATAATCCATACCCTTCCCCCCACTTTCTGACTTGATGTGCTTTCTTGCATTCCTATCAAATGGAAGGGAAGGCATTACCAGTCGTCAGAAAGACAGGAAAACCCATGTACATGGAAACACAGATTTACAAAGTGTAAACTCTACCTAAGCTGCTGTTACTCAGATTTTGGTAGCTCTAAATGCTCAGAAGTACCTAACTAATTGAAAACACCAGGCTAGGACTGGATGAAAGGGATGGAATTTAGCCTCTACGAACTGAGGTTATAGTCTCAAGAGTTATTCTTTCCTCTGTAAATCGTGAAATCTTAGGATCACAGAATGGACTGAATTTCATAGAATTATACCTTACATAATTTTCAGACTATATTGGTGTGCTTTTCTAAGCATTTAGTTGCTTCTATTTTTCAGCATTATAGAATCATTAAGGTTGGAAAAGACCTCCAAGATCATCTGGTCCAACCATCCCCCTACCAGCAGCATCACCCACTAAACCATGTCCTTAAACACCACATCCAACCCTTCCTTAAATACCTCCAGGGACGGTGACTCCACCACCTCCCTGGGCAACCCGTCCCAATGCCTGACTGCTCTTTCTGAGAAGAAATGTCTCCTCATTTCCAACCTGGACCTCCCCTGGAGCAACTTGAGGCCATTCCCTCTAGTCCTATCCCTGGTTATCTGTGAGAAGAGGCCGACCCCCAGCTCCCCACACCTTCCCTTCAGGCAGTTGCAGAGAGCAATGAGGTCTCCCCTGAGCCTCCTCTTCTCCAGACCAAACAACCCCAGTTCCCTCAGCCGCTCCTCACAGGACTTGTGCTCCAGGTCCCTCACCAGCTTCGTAGCCCTTCTCTGGACACGCTCCAGGGCCTCGATGTCCTTCTTGTAGTGAGGGGCCCAAAGCTGAACACAGTACTCGAGGTGCAGCCTCACCAGAGCAGAGTACAGGGGGACGATCACCTCCTTGGTCCTGCTGGCTACACCTTTCTTGATACAAGCCAGGATGCCGTTGGCCTTCTTGGTCACCTAGGCACACTGCTGGCTCATGTTCAAGCATCAATCAGCACCCCCAGATCCTTTTCCTCTGCACAGCTTTCCAGCCACTCTGCCCCACGCCTGTAGCGCTGCGTGGGGCTGTTGTCACCAAACTGCAGGACCCAGCACTTGGCCATGTTGAACCTCATCCCGCTGGCCTCTGCCCATCGATCCAACTTGTTCAGGTTGCTCTGCAGGGCCGTCCTACCCTCCTGCAGATCGACACTTCCCCTCAACTTGGTGTCGTCTGCAAACTTACTGGGGGTGCACTCAATTCCCTCATCCAAGTTATCAATAAATACATTAAAGAGGATGGGCCCCAACATCACTGAGCACCACTGGTGACCAGTCGCCTGCTGGATTTCACTCCATTCACCAGGTCATTCATCAGGAACTGATTCACTGGTCCATTCATCAGGAACAATAAATGAACTTTTGTTAATCTGCAATGAACTGATTGACATCCGCTGACCTGAAAATGGTTTTTGGCTTGAGACATATCCCTAAGCAGGAAAGCCACCAGCCTTAAAAAACAAATGTGCACGTTTATCCTGGGACTGTAGTACTTAGTAAATATAAATGGATACTTAATACTGTATTTATGCTTAATGCTGAGAACTTTCTTCCTGTAAAGACAGTTTACTATTTGCTCCACACAAAGTCAGTGTTCTACTTGTGCTTTCACAATATGATTTTTAGCATGGTTTTCTGAGAAACCTGCATAACTCTCTGCAACTTTTCATCTCCCTACCACTCCCTCACTAACTTTTATGCCCATTAGTAAATTTCAACTGGCTTGAAAAGGAGAGATGTCTTGAAAATAAGTTCCCATTTGTGACAGCAAGTGGGTAGAGATACCTAAACTAGTGCTTTCTCTCCAGGGAGACATCAGCATCAACTCAGCCAGTTACTGGAGTTTGGAACAATTCACATCATACACTGCCTCTTTCAAAATTAGCTCTTAGGAGTTATGAGAATTATACATACATACGGAGGTTTAAAGGAGATACCAAAAAGGAAATGCGGGTATCACTGGGAAAAGAGAAGAGAGTGAAGTCAGAGAACAGTGAAGGGGGAGCAAAAGTTACTGCACTGAAGGGATTTTTTAAAGAGGTGGTAGAAAGAAGTCCTTAAGAAAGTAAAGTTCTTTGTAATGGTCAAAATATATTTTATTATTTATTTATTTTATTAAAATAATATTTACTAACTGCATTTTATATACAATCAACCTGCAAACAGGCATTTTGTTAGATCTTCAGCAGACTCAGTTTCTACAGGTTAAGTGAAACCTAAAAATATGCACTCAGGCTGTCAAGTCTTCTGAAAGTCTTAGAAGCAGCACCCATTCTTCAAGCCCAGAAAACCAAGCTAGTGCTCCCCAACTTCAACAAAAATATACGTGGAATTCTGAGACATCCAAAGCAAGGAAAGCACACCAATTGATTAATATTGGAACAGTAAGTCACTTGGCATGAGAAAGATCCACACAGACCATGAACAGATATAATTCAAAGTTCTTGGTTCAATTTGCTCACTTAGAAGAAGGTTAAACAACTTGAAACAAAGCATACAGCAAATTGTTGTGAAGAATCCTGTTGAGACTGTCCAAGTCTCAGCCTTTGACAACTTACCATCCTGCTGCATATGACAAAACCTCACAGTAACACATTTCAAAAGAAAACTGTCTAAACTCATTTGACAGCTCTCAAATCAGCCTTTGCCCCTGGGTAGGTAAGACCCTGCCAAATGCCTAAGAGATTCTTGACCAGGTGTAATTAGCACTGTGAGAATTAATGCAGAACCCAGTTCTGGATTATTGCTTTTGTTGGAGAAGGCTTCAGGTATTTTTGGAAGCTTTGGAAGCTTTCCCCAAACTATTCTTCAGAGACACATTCTTAAGCAGAAAGATGCTGTAGCTCAAAGAAATAACAATAAGCAATCCTGTTTTGTCAGGCTACACATCTGGACGATACTAGCAACATTGTACATGTGGATCAAAAAGAACGATATATAAAAAGCACACAGCCTCCTAAATATAAAGAATTATTATCTACAAACCTAAGTGAGAACCGACTTCCTCGGATGCTCAAACTTAAAAGACGTGTAAAGGAAAACACACAAAGCTTTCAAAAAGTCTGCTGAGAAAGAATTTGTGCCAGGCATTTTGCCAAAGAATAGATCATTAATGGTTTCAATGGTCTCCCCTTGGAGAGGGGGCTGCCAAGACAAATCCTCTTAGTTATACTAGAAAGGTTAAGTGAGGTCAAAAAGTCCCACCTCTCCCCAGCTGTGTGCACTTCACCAGTTTGATAATTTTGATAAAGAAATAAATGACTGCTTTCGGTGTTTAATTAGTCTGACGCCAGTCGAGTTTCTAGTAACTGGTATTATACTTGGGTTTGTGTCTGCTTTGATTAGCTCTCTTAACAGCCGACCAGCTCAGTCACCCTACTGGAATAATCTATTTTGTGCAAGTCAAGGCCGTTAGAGACCTCTGGGCTCTGTGTATGCTGACAGCACGGCTGGCCACTTTCAGCTCCTCCAGCGAGACAGAATAAAATTAAGGGGACACCAGATGTACCTGAATCTCCAGGCAGTTTTCTGTCTCCCTTTAGGTTAAGGTAGACAAGAGAGCCTGTTTATCTTCTTTGAAGGCATAAGAAATAATTGCACTTAGTAACACTCTTTGAAAGCCACAGACAGCACAGTGTACAATACGTCAAGGATATTATTTACCTTCCAGAGCAAACTGTCTAAACATCCACCTGTTCCCTAAACATTTCTATGCACAGGAGGCAAAATTAATCTCCTTTCAAGAATAATACTTCTACAGTTGGTCATCATGGCAACAAAGGAATAATTGAAAATTTAGTGGAATCATAACATTTACTATCTCTATTAAAACACTGTGAGTACTGACAGCTATTGATTCAAACATGTTCTTCACAGTGCAGCATGCTCATTTCAATTATTTGAGGCTAAAATTTCTTTGCCTTACTAGTTTAATGTAATGACTATAGAAGAAACATGTCCAAAAGAAACCTAGAGTTTTTGAACATATTAAAAAGCATACAACAACATGAATAGGAAGGTTAGCATCCTCTCTCAAAGAGCCAGTAAAAAATAGTACATCGATAGTTTGTAGTAATCTTGGATAATTTTGCTACCATTTTAGTGAAAGATGTCTATGAAATAAAAACATTTTTTACTCTTAGCATTGCTATATAGTAAACTAGCAGATTACAGATATAATGGATGCACTCTAACACAACACAGTAGCTTCATGCCTATTAACCTAGCATTGAAAGAACAATAAATGATTACGGACCTACTTCTCCAAGGTCCCACAGCCTCTCAATACATCACCACAACTAAAGCAGAGAGTCAAACTGAAACTTCGCATATTTATTAGAGATTCTGGGTCTACTTACTGTACTTTAGGCCTACTTTAGCCCCCCTGAAATAACCACAGCATGTAGAGCGAGTCCAGAGGAGGGCCATAAGGATTGTCAGAGAGCTGGAGCACCTCTCCTATGAAGACAGGCTGAGAGAGTTGGGATCGTTCAGCCAAAACAAGAGAAAGCTCCAAGATCCGGGGAGAACTTATAGCAACCTTCCAGTAACTAAAGGGGCCCTACAGGAAGGATAAGGAGGGACTCTTCATCAGGAATTGTAGTGATAGGACAAAGGGTGATGGTTTAAAACTAAAAGAGGGTTGAATTACAATAGACAATAGAAAGAAGTTCTTTATTGAGAGGGTGGTGAGGCCATGGAACAAGTTGCCCCCAAGTTGTGGATGCCCCATCCCTGGAAGTGTTCAAGGCCAGGTTGGATGGGGCTTTGGTCACCCTGACATGGGAGGTATCTCTGCCCATGGCAGGGGGTTGGAATTAGACGATCTTTAATCCCTCTTTCAATGCAAAGCCCTGTGCACAAATCTTGGTCTCCAGAAAAAAAGCAAAATAAGTTCCCTGACCGAAATCTTGAAAAAAACATCCAAACAGACCACTCAGTGGAAAGCAACTCCCCAGTCCATAACATCTAAAGGAAAAAAGACTATAATGCAATAATTGGATAACTACTGGAATTTGTTACTAATGAGTTATATCAGCCACTGATGTTTTATCATTTTGTGTTGCCTTAATGTACACATATTTCAACACATTTTTTGGGGGGGGTAGAAATCTTGTTTACAAGCTCCTCGTTTTGAAAACACATTTGCACTGAGAAGTTATGAGAACCTTCTTCGATGAAAAAAATGCATTTTCTTAAAAAAAATCAAAATAAATAAATATTGGGAAACAGTAAGGTCTGAGGAAGATAATATAACAAAGTTCTGAGAAACTGAAAGACTTTATATGAAGTTGAAATTATGATAATGTTTTTCTAGTACTACAATTGTTAGATCTCAGTTCATTTGCAGTTCTGTATCAGTTTACTTCATTAAGTATACATTATATAAGCTATGGTTACTGAGCTTTGTTAGTTTCGTTCCTCTTATTGCTTCTTCCAAGCACATGATAAAAACAGTTACTCTTTCTATACACTGACTGTCAAGCTGCTGCTTTCAAAGGTAATTTCTTTCTGGATCTTTCCAGTTATTAGCACTAGTTAGGTGATCTCCACTGTCCCATGACAGTGACAAATACTTATTTAAAGCAATTAAAACAGACATCATATTTATAACAGTTTGCTTAAGGGCAAAACCAAACACAAATAATATCTTTTTTAGGCTCTCCTTCTAATTCTATGGTAGCTCACTCTGCCTTCAGCACACAGGCTGTACTCTCTACAACAGAGTATATACCTCAGAATAAGAGTCCTAAGGAGACTCTAGATAGATTTAGATAATTGCTGGAACCTCACCCTTTCCAGAATCATGAATTGAAAGTTTCAGTGATTTTGAGTATTTTTGTAACACACACTATTATAATGGGAAATAGAATAACTGGTGAGTACTGATTTTGACATTTTAAAGAGGTAATATCTATGCAACTTACTCATGAAGAGTTTTCTAAATAGATGCATTATAGCATATATATACTTTTGTAAACACTCTGTGTATGTGTATTAGATTTATATTTGTACACAGTGTAAGTAAGGCCTAACAAACAGAATGGAATGTCCACAGAAAAATAACAAAACTTTGAGAGACATGAACATATTGACACTATTTTTAGATGAAAAGGTAAGACCTGTAATTAAAGCCTGATCTTTGCCTAAGAAAACATCTGTTTTCTTTGCTGTGTAATTAGTGAAATTAATGAATTCCAATCCATCCACACAAATGATTTTTTTTAAAGCCTCTGGAATCAATCACTTCAAAACCCAAGACGCTTTCAGCTATACAAATTTACCAGTAAGTGATACTGTAGATCAAGTTCAAATTATGGATGTCATTTTTTCATAGTCATATTTGAAACATTTCCTAACCCTCTCCCTCTGTTCTGCCAACACTGACATTTATATTACAAACAAAACAGATTTGTGCATTAAGAAATTTGATGCGTCTACATACTACATCAAGCTTCTCATACATAATTCTTGACAGAAAAGTGACTAAAAGATCACATTACTTAACTGGATCAGAACAGGAAATATGCTTATTGGTAGATTTTAAAAAAATTAAGGCTATCATTCTCTGACACATTTTATTATATACAGAGCAGGAAACTGCTGAACAGTGAACACAATTCCACAATGCAGATTAGTAGATCAATCATTAGTGAAAGTGGTGAAAGTTTTCTGTTAAAATATTTTCTTCTTCAAAAACCACCAACAACAAAAACATTATTTTAAGAACGTGAAAAGGCAGATTATCACGCTTTAAGAGGTCAGTACTGGATAATTAGATAAACTATATATAGTGCTTTAGTTATTTACAGTCTTGCTGCTATAAAGAGACAACAGAAAGAGGCTTTTGTCATACTCTGGTCATACGTGTATTTTAATTCAAAGAGGCAATTCTGATTGTCTGCACTGAAAGTCTTCAGCTAAAACCTATGTATCTGTTCATTTACTATAATTCTTTCAATCTTCCTCTTTGAATCAGGGAGATGTGCAGGAGAAAGCCAGTGAACAATCTTGTAAGTACTTGTTTTATGAATCTGGCCCTCAGTCAAGAAGTTGCAGTGGAAAGTCTTTTAATCACCTTCTGATCAGAATTTACTGGATTGTATATAAGTTCAAGGGTATTAAAATGTGCAAAGGAGACCATGAAAAAATGGCTAGGTTATAGATTTTAACTTCTTAACTAGAAAATTGACTCAAAATAGATTTTCTAATTTACAATGAATCAAAAGAAAAAACATTAGACCATAGCAAAAGTGGCACAGATGTATCAAAAAGCAAATGAATAAACATTTGAAAAGATTTATTATAAGAAATTGTAATAAATTTTGGAAAGATGAATCGATTTTAGTTAAAAGGTATAACTGACAATTTATTGGGCGGGAAGATGCATTATTTTCCAATTGTTATCCACCTACAGTAAAACTGATTTGTGTCCTATTGTATTTTATGGAAAAGGAGAGAGCAACTTTCAGTGATTTAGATTAAATGTATTAATCATAACCAGGCACTGTGAACTATATATCTACTATTAAAGAAGATTTTTGACATCTAATTCTGTAGCAATATTTTGGCTCTGTACCACTCTTCCTAAATCCAATTCCTGCTACAGTTGGCAGATTTCTCCCTTTTAATTTTATGGGGCTTAAAGTAGCATTTAACCACCCAAGCGGTAAATAATGCAGGATTAGAAATATTTAGTGTTTTGTTTCCCTTTGAAGAGTACTAATCCATCAACCTCCAAATATTTTTAAAACATTTTCCACATTCTAGTAATGTTAATACAAAATTCAGTAAAACACCCTACGCAAATGAAGCTAAATTTGTTTTTCTACAACAGAAATCACATTAAAGCTTAAAGAAAATTTGCATATACATCACTGATATAAGGGAATTAATTTAATAAAGATATCAGTTTGTATACAATGAAAGCTTTAATAAACCCTTTACAATTTTAAAGTATTATTTGAGATGTCCCTATTACATAGTTTATTCACTTTCTGGCGAAATATAGGAAAGTATTCTGTTCTCCTGAACACGGGATAACAATATATTTTAAAATATTTATGCCCAACTTAACACTGAAATGCCAGCTTTTCAGAAAATTTAGTTTTTATGCAGTCATTTTTTATCTTTTACTTAAGAGCTACATTTTAGCGCACAGGAAAGCTGCCTTATTGTAACTTTCACAGACAATGCTCTTAAAGTTATTCTAGGTACTGTAAATTGTCTTAAATTGCCTTAGGCCTACATCAATGATTAGATCCCAGATTTAAAAAGAAACAAAGACAGGAGTATGACAAGAAAATCTCAATCACCACACAAGTCCTTTCTTTTTCAAAAAGTGCAGTAGCATAGAACAAACAAGCAAAAAGGTTTCTTCTCTCCAATTTGACTCCATTCTATAGAGAATAAAAAAAAATCAAATTACTGTAGCTATTTGTTTAGGTCTTTGTGTACTAGGTCTTTTAGAGTTAAGCAATGCAACGGGAAGAGGTCAAGGGAAGAAGAAAAATGGGACACGTTTTTTTCCTAATGCTCTTAAAGTTGATTTTATGAGTGTTTTAAAAATACCCATCTAAAACAAGACAGTTGCAAGAGTTTGGTCATCAGTTGGAAGTAAAAAATGCCTAAAATAGACAATTTTCAGTTCTCAGAACTGAGGATAAGTTTCTCCCTTAGCCTTTAAAACTACTATCTGCATTAGTGTTAAGTCAACGTTGAGAAACAACAGAAAATGGAAGTTATTTTCATAATTAGGCATACAGGTTTTAAAAACACCTGACAAACGAGGGACAGTTAATACACAGAAAAGGATATATGAACAACTAAAATCATGTAATCAGAAGCAAGTTAAAGTTTGCAATTTTCTGAATCAAAGTGCAAGCGGCTGAGTAAAACTTTTTTTGAGCAGTTATCAAAACTGTTGCACTGAAAGGGCTCATGTGGTTGGTTATGAGGGTCTACAAAGGTCTCTCACTTCACTTGGAAACAAACAAAAAAACCAACAAATACTGTGTCCTAAGTGAAGGGACAATAACTAAAATGCAAGGACCAGTAATTACTTGAAAGGCTCCAACTCATTTGGATCTGTTGATGTCAGCAAACCTTTTTTATTGTCCTGTTTATATACCTGTTGTCTTGTTTTTGTTTTATATATGTACATACATTAAATGTTGTCCTGTCCAATATATCACATGTAATTCAGTAATAGAGCAAATGGTTTAAGTACATACAACACAAAGACCATTATGCTTTTGAAAAGATCATACCAGCACTATATATAGGCTTTTCCATTGAAAAATATCAAGAGACCACTAAATGCAGGCATTTCATATTTTCCTGTAACTCACCTCAAAACCTGAAGCATTATTAATTGACTGATTACCTTCACGAAATGGCCCTTCCACTCCAGGATTGCTTATAACCATTCATATAAAATTGGCATCACAGTCTGTGATGTTGAATAAACGTATTTAAGTAAGTATTCATTTCTGCAACTCATGCTATTTGAGGATTTCAGAAAAACATCCTAAACAAATCATACCGCTCTGTAAAGAAAAGGATTTGTTCTGTCTTCAGTTTCAAGTTTCCTTACTGAAAATACCACAAGATATCAACTATCAGCAGAGTCAGTCCTGAAAAATTCAGGGAACTTTCTTCCCTCCTCAAAACCATGCTCACATAACTATGGTTTTGTTTTTTTTTTTTTCCAAGTAGTAGCTATGCATGGTTTGATGATACCAAGGTGCTTATAGCTTTTCATTAGACAATTATAAGTTACACAAAATACTCTGCAGGTTAAAACAAACATAGGTTGCAAGGCAGACTATTAAACCATTCAGATTTAATAAAGGGTAGATGGAATTCAAAGTACTTTGCATCACTGACAACTATAGTGACAAAACTGATCTTCTAATTCTGGTACACTACCTTGAATGATCACACAATATTTAACTGTGCCTTGAGTGCAGTACCACTTCAAGGAATACTAAACTGCTATGAAATGTGGTACAGACACAATTACGATTCTTTTGATGGGTAATTATACAAAGCAATTACTGAAGTCACTAAGAAGCACTTACTCTTCCATCGGGCGCTCACCGTGGCAGGTAGAACAAATGATATCAAGTTTATGTCAGTATATGTGAAAGCTTTAGCAAAAATGCACTTAAATTAATTTGTGGAAAAAAAATAATTTCTTGTTATGTGAAATACATGGCAGGTGTAAGAACAGTAAGCAGTTCTCCAATACACATTAGATACATGAAGTTAAGAACATTGTAGATAAGTTGATATCATCCTCAATGTTTACACCCCATTTTTGAAACCTACATCGTTTATAATGGAGCTTAGAAATCTGACAGCAGCTTTTTTCTTTTGCTTTCTTAAAAAACAAAGCTATTTCAACACGATCAAGTTCTGAAGTTTAGAAGACTGCTATTTGACTCATTCTTCAGGAACACTAGCATTTTAGCCAACAGTGACTGAACACTGCAAGAATGAAAGGTGGGATCTAACCTGCCGTTACAGCAGCACCTCCTCTGCTAACAGCCTCAATTTTACCTCCGTCTGAAAACCCCTAGCTGCAGGGACCACATGAATGCAAGAAGCCACCAGCTCCACAAGAAAGTTTGTCCTTCCTTCCTTTCTATGTCATGAAACTAAGATACTGAGTTAACTAAAGTGAAAATTAAAAGAGCATGCCTTATTCACTACATTTTTCATAAGTAGATATGAATTGAAAACAATTACAAAACGAGGAGAAATCACAACATTAAAAAATTAAAAGGAAAAGTGGAACAAGAAATGCTTCAAAGTAGAGTTAAAAATATTTTTGGTGACAAGCAACGTAACAAAAACCCATTATAAAAAAAATAAGCAAAGGCTCCTACTCACTTAAAAGCTAATTCCTTCACAGCTTTAGCAGCATAAAGTTTCTAATGTCATCTGCATACACAGAGGCCTAATATTCCTGATCTTGACTGAGAGAGGCTGGAATCCAACATGAGTTTATCTTTGTTACCACACTGTTTTGATATCCTGCTAGATAAGATAGTATCTAGTATCATCCATATCATCACCTAGTATCACTCAGTCTTCTACAGAGTTTGAAGTAGAGACTATTGCTCCAAATGACAGAAGTTGTCATGTGAAGAAAATAAGTGAAGTCTCACAGCTAAGTTATTTTATTCACTTAACTGAAACTAAATTGTTTTATCTGACTGCATGTCACACGTTCAGTGTGAAAGAATTGTCCATAAAACCAAATCAAATTTAAACTTGAGAATTGGTGTTTTTCCCAAGAGTTGCAGCAGAGCATCCATGAAGAGGCTTCTGACTAACCCTGTAAAAACAATGCTCAACTTGCTTTTTAAGGAAACATTCCTTTAGATCTGTAACAGGGTTACTCTTCTGGTATCACTTCACTCAATTTCCAAAATACTTTGACAGGAAAAAAAATGCCCGAACACATTTGGCTTTTTCTTCAGTTAGAAAAAACTTAGCAACTGATTTTCTTATTTTGAGAGCAGTTAAGAAAAAAACATGAGCTCTCTAGTTCTCTTCACTTTTTTTTTTTTTTTTTTTTTACTTTTTTTTAATAAAAATAGAAGCTCTTATCTTGGAACTTTCGAAAAAGTCGCAGCATTTGACAGACATACCCCAGACGCTAGATCTTTGGATAACGGGTATCTAGAATATAGGTTTCATTCCTTGCACACTTTTTGAATAATTGTAACTACATATAGTCAAGCCCAATACTATAGTACAACTGTGCTAAAAATAAATAAAATAAAATATAAATAAAATCCTACAAATACAAGATTTAAAATAAGTTTTCTTCAATACCATGAAAATCGAAACCTATGACACAGACAAAAATAATGGATGGAAAAATAGGCAGAGCTGAGAGAAAGCGTCATTGTTATTGGTCATGCTTTTTGCACTTCAACCCAGTGAAATCACTTCCCAGGTATTAGCCCAGACAGAGAATCAAGGCTGGAAAAGAAAACATGTAAGAGACCTTAGACAGAACTCTACAACATCTCTCCCTATCCTGGCCAACGAACTGTATTTAGAACCAGGTCACATGCAACTGCATAATTCAACCAAACACAACCAAATTTCATGCAATATACGTTAAGAGTTTGCTAAATTCTGGTATGATTTGAAAGTACTGGTATCATGTTTCTGACTAGAATTTCAAAATTGCTACTAGAAACATGACACAGGCAGGCACAGGCATGATCAAAACCATAGCCACAAGTCTTTCTATTTCTTTTCCAAGAATGTTCTGTTACAAATGATGCTATCACAAAGCAAAGCAAGAGACACGAAATGGCAGACATTATAATTGTATGCCAAAATATATGCCTTACAAAGTATTTAATTTGTGGATTCCATAAAAAAAAAAAAGACACCTTTCTTCAGTAAGCAGATTGAACAATACAAAGGATAGAAGCACTTGTGATGATTATCTTCATTTTCTTGCTCTGCTTTTTCCTACCTTCTTTATGACAACTCATTCAACCTGCACGTTAGGTTATGCAAGGATTTCCACAGTATTTGCATGCTTGGTTTTTACTTCTCTCGTTTGACCAGTGTTATACAATTATTTTAAAAAGTGTTTTGACTAAAAGGCAATAAACCGATGATAGAAAGGCCCAAGAGTTTGTTTAAGTTATACAACTAGTCAATGAAATGCAGAAAGAGCATCTGGACAAACTGCGTATCAGATGTGGCTACTTCAAATTAAAGTTCACTGACTGGTCAGCAAAGAGCAGCATTTTTTCCATTGCTCTCAGTTCCCATTGCTTCTACAACTGGGGGTGAGAAAATGACCTAAAGCTGGTAGTTTCCTTAGTATATAGCAAGTAAAAATCATACCCTTAGCCTGATGTTTCTCTTACACTAAGACACCTAAACAATTTTTCCTAGAGGCTGATGATCAAGGTATTATCATAGTTATGTATTTTGCATTCCCTCAACCAGTAGTCTCTTCAAGACTTCACTAGCTGCTATACTCATGAACCTTCAACAAAATCTTTCCAAAAAAGTTTTAGACACACACAGACTGTTTGCAAAGGGCTATGTATATGCTCACATTTCCTAGATAAAAGTAACACTTTCTTAGACTGAATAGAGTATGTTATATATCTGTTCTAGGAAATATATCTTGGCAGGAAATTCCATTTTCTATTGTGTCTCCCTTAAAAGTCTGTATATGCAGTGATACAGACATCAGACTCCTTACTGTTAAAAATGAAAGAAATAAGTCACACCACAACTCTATTCAATGAGTTGAGTCTACAGTGTTCTTTTCTCAGGATATTAATCTTTCTAAAAGCATTCTTGCTCGCCTTCACTGTTACCATCTAAGAGCAGTAATTACTTCTTGTTCTATGTTATCAGATGTCACAGGTATTATATGACTTTTTGTTGCTGAAGTATCTAAAAAAGATTTTCTTTAAGAAGCAATCACTGACATAAGTAGATGAGCTCTGGCCTATACAGCTATGTTTGCAAAGATAGACGCAGCAGACGTGCCCACAAACATAATCATTACGAAGGTCAGAAAACTCTGTATTTGAAGAGCAAACTGCACATCCTTTCTATATGTGCACTCCTGGCTAAACATAGTGGTTTAGGTGAGTTCACATGTCAACTTTGTTTCACAACGCTACGTAAAAGATATATTTAATAACTGGAGGCAACTGAATTACCAGTCTTCAGTAGATCAGCTTGCATATTTGTTACAAAGGGAAATATGATATCATCTTTATATACGAGAGATCATGACTGGAAGACAAAATGGGCTCCTAAGGACAATCCAGAAAGTTCAGCAGAAAATAAATATTAGGGGTTTTTTATTATATATACACATTCACAGTATATCTTCATCAACTGAAACTTAATCACCTTTTTACAATTTAGAGGAAAAGGCCTTTTTAGGGTAGTTAAGCCATGTATCATCAATACCATGAAGCTAACCTATCAGTTATAATAGCTCCTATAAAATACCAGAGTGAAATTGCAATAAGCCTAGAAAATGGGCTACAAATCCCAGATATGCTCAAGCAAGCACTGAACCAAAAATAAAAATAGGTAGATAGGAAACCAAGAACTAGACAGCATTCATCTAATTCACGACCACTAACAGCAAAGATCATAGGCCAAGGTTTTAAGGCACCTTATTCAGCTCCAAATGGCAATTATCGGACAGAGGGTTCAATTATAAAAACCATCCCTCTTCAAAATGAGTTAAATTTCTACCAGTTCATTTTTATTCCCTGCGCATACAATAGTTCTTACATTTCTCAGAAGCACCTTATTTTGTTCAACTGAAAACATGGAAACATTTAATATTCTTAAATAGAGAACATTGATGCCACAGTATTTATCATTTTAATAAATATATCCCAGCATAAAAGAGTTTTCCACAAGTCTTCCTTGTTTTCCCAATACTATTCTGATAAGAAAGGAACAGACTGCACTACAATGAATATCTGTTAACATTTTAAATTAAGATATCAACTCTCTCTTCTCCTCATGCCCTCCTCCAAAGAAAAAAAAAAAATATCTTAGAAACTCATTAGAATCTTACTTTAGAGAAAAGCTATGGGAAAATGCAATGACTTAGATTATACATAAAAGCAAAGACAGCTGGATTTTTTCCTTCACTTATAAGTATTACTCCTAGAGTTGGAAACACTAAAAAAAAACAAACAACTCTCATGTGTAGTCATAGCCTTAGAACAGTCTCAAGTCCAAAGGAATTTGTGATGTCTGTTACAGGTGTATCACTACCTGGCTTTATGTTTTTTGTATATGCCCACTCCTTTAGTCAACCAACAGAATTTGTCAATCAAACAAAAGAAAATAAGGACAAATTTTCAAAGCAGACCTTGGAAAGGGAAAGAATAAAAAATAAAAGTCAGTATTATAACACATACCCATCCTAGAATACTTTCAGTATTAGATAAACTTGAAATAACTTTGGTTTGATTTTCTTTTCAAGAGGGGAGAAACATTTTCATACACACATGATATGTACTGAAAATTTTATTAACTAAAAGAAAAACAAAGATCCTTTCCCTTCATGAAGTGCGAATAATTACTGATGAACAATCTCAGACTGTTTCTGCCATTCAAGTACTCAGAAATATTCCATAGCAGCAGTGACACCGTAGTCTTACCTTTCTATTACCTATGTGTAACACTAGGAAACAGGCATGAGGAATATTCCTTTATAAACCAAAAAAGCAACAATAGCTCATACAAGCTTATAATAATGAAAGGACCTACCAATGCATTCTGGTTTCCTGAAGCCTTTTTAATGTTTCTTGCTGGCATTCCATGAAGATGACTAAATCTACTCTGGAAACCTACAAATTAGAAGGAAGGAGTGATTAAAGAATATTTCCTATACACCATACAACCAAGAAAATTTATCATTACATATCAATCTACTAATCTAACTTCAAATATCTTCATTAAAAAAATCCCATAGAAACAAAGAACACAGAATGGGAAATATGTAAGAAAAGCTAAGCTGCCATGAAAATGAAATCTGTCTATAGATGCCATCTTGGTTCTACACACAACTGGCTACATAAGCAGAACATACCAAACTACAGTAGGAAAATGATTTTGCATCACTTACAAATGTATTAGTACCAGAATGCATGTTCACCACATTTAATCCTTAGACCAAGATCACAGAAAAAAATCGCAAGCATCCAGAAAATAAGTCTCACAAGAGTTCAATGCATTCAGTGTGCAGAGAAATAATTTAAAGTTGATTTGACCGTTGCTTACATAAAAGAATGTGAAAGGAGATCCTTGTGCAAGAGGTACAAAAAAATTCTGTGGCAACAAGCTGAGGTCTGACAACTTCAGTCTTGAAACAAGAGTGGATACCTAGCTGTAAAAGCAATCAAATGCTGAAACAACTTACCATTGGACACACTGGATCCACAGCTGTTTAAAATATTTTAAAGTAAATATTGGATAATTTTCTAAGTAACAACCCCAATCCTTACTCTGAACCCTTACCTCTTCTCTACAAACAATAAAGCTTGACCATTAAAGTGAAGCAGATGGTCACACTAGTTTTTCAAACCTGTGAATCTATGAATTTATATAGTCTGTTCCTGGCTTTCGTGATGTTTAGAACTCTAAAGATTCGCTTTAAATAATGCTTATTTCTTTTCAATGCAAACATCAAGACAATAAATAAAATAGTAGGCTATAAAAATAAGCCAAGTATTACACCTTCTGACTATCCTAATCATTGACAGTTTCTGACTATTTCTGCCTAATGATATCTCGAAAATTCAAGAAAAATTGGTAATTCCAAGAACTTGTCAACATTCAGCACATTCTGTATAACCCACAGACACCTTTCTACTGTACCCAAGTGATTCCACTGATTTCCACATGATTGATTGTTACTTACCTCTCCTTCCTGAATGGGACATAAGGGGGAAAGTACCCGTTAAGATACTTTCAAAGACTGGATCAGGCAATTCTCTCTCCAGTTCTGTAGAGTCTTCTTGTTCCCACCACGGAATGACCCCCGTAATTCCACATGCTCCACCAGATTCATTTTCATGAAACCAATCACTCTGCTCATCATCACCTGTGTGAGGACAGTACCCCCCAGTTCCCCCAAAAGAGGGAGGAACAGAGAAGATAAAAACCAGATGTTACCATCAATAAACACTGACAAGACAATTATTTCTTTTGCTTTATATCTGTACAACAATTACTTGTATATAGCAGTTCTATTCGGAAAACGTTTCTCAATAGTATGACAAGTGTTGCCATCAATGAAAACACATAAAATGTAATGTTTTAAAACCAATTTACAATAGTGAAAAAACAATAATAAACTAGTTAATTCTTTGGCAATAACTGCAGGGAAATCCATTTAAGCTACTGCACTTTACATATTAACAAAAAACAAGTCTTATTTTCCAGCAGGGAATTAAAAGGTATAAAACTGTGAAACTAGTTCTTTGCAGTTGATAATGGTATATAATTAGCTTAATTTCATGATTTGTATGGCTAGTAAGAGGGGAAAACAATCATGAACAGATGTGACTAAATGAAGTTAATCTGATTAAGTTCATTTAGAAATAAGTTTTGAAAAACTTCATTTTAAATGAAAACTGACAGTATCACGTGATTGAGAATTACACTGCATTATACTACAAAGCTGGTCGTTTTACTAACATTTATAGATGTACAATTTAAATACATGGCAAAGGCAAAAGACAATACTGAAAATCTGATCTTGAACATATTTCATATAAAAAACCACCTGCAATTAAAATAAATTGCTATGTTTTTAAAACATGTTCTTTTAAACAAAACAGGTAATCGATAGAATATCAGAAAGTAGCCTCATGAGACTTGGCAAGTGTCCTTTCTTACACTCAAAAATTAGATTTCAAAGGGTGTGCTCTGTATTTTAACTCTTCTTCAAAGTATCCAAATCGTGACTCACTATTTCTGCACATAAACCACTTGTTTTTCAAATTTTAATTATGCAGGGCTAAGCAAGAGAGAAATGCAACATTTTAGACAACAATTAAAAGAACAAAAAGCATTTGTGCAAAATTTCATTGCCACTCCATCCCAAAATGAAAAAAATACAAATAACGAGAACCCAAGCCAAAATCTGAGGAAAAAAAAAAAATCAGCACACTTCCTCCAAATAAGTTGTGGCATGGAAAAGAATACTTTTCCAAGCACAAGAAACAATACATACAAGTATTTGTCAGGACAAGCACTTCAAGAAACGTAGACTGATTAAGTCATGTTTCACCTGCCACATTTCAATTACCAAAAAAGGATCTTTTCATCTTTAATGATACTACTAACAGCAAAATTAGCAGAAGCTAGAGAACAGGAACTTTTAGATGAAGGAAGGGAAAAACAGGGGTGGAAAGAGATTCATAGGTCCAAACAGCAGTTAAGCGTGTTGGCATTTCAGGCACAATTCAGATTATTCACTGTATTTATTTTACTCCCCAGTTACAGCTATGACATTTCACAAAGGCATTCACTATTAATTCTATTCTTGTTTCATTAGTCAAGCATGGTTTCTTTGGAGGATATCTAAGTGTACTGAGTGGCAGGGAGAAAAATCACACCTTTTAGTTAATTCCAAACCACAGATCAATCTAAGTTTGAACTCCTTTGTTTCGATTTTCCAAAAGTTTGTGTAAACAAATTTTGTTTGAATATTTTGTTGTAGGAAGTGAGCTCTAGATACCTTAACTAATAAGAAATACTACCAGGAACTGGAAGTTAAGTCTTGTTAGCCATAATTCATCTAGGGAACTAAGGAGAGAATTTTGAAATGGGGTTTCACAACTGGCTCAAGGACAGAAGTCTGTAAGAGCTACACAAAACAATCTTGGAAGAAATAGCTAGAATTTAAGACTGGTTTGGTGGACTGCAAGATAAGGCAAACAGTGGTTAGTGGAAATAGTACCTTGGCTACAGTTCAGGGGAGGGGACATGACAAGACATGGGACTTTTCCTCCTTGTGCATCAAGAATATTAGTATGTTAAGCAACAATCAGTTATGAAATCTTACTTGTTTTGCTATTACATGGTTTCCTAAGCACTCCAATTACTGCCAAAGACAGAATATAGGACTTTGGATCTGAACCCTGTAGGATTTTCCCACGACAGCAGAACCTGGGTATACCTGTTTTTTAAGCTTATCTGTTCATTTAAAACAGCTCTGAATCCTTTGTCTATTTTCAATCAGATTATCACCTTGATATGAGCATAAGCCTATTACTGCTATTCTTATCCAGGTGAGAACACCCATGGCCATTTTGTTTACCAGCTGCTCAACCCTAAAGAAATCCCATTTTCAAAAGGAGCCAGGGAAGACAGCATCTTTAAATCAGTTCCACACCTCAGACAATATAATGCAGGGGCCTCCTTGTTTACGAGTTGGGTAACCAAATACTTGAATTTTATTTTACTTTATTTGTAATACTTCAATCCAAAGAATCATTTTTGACTTCAAAATGTTTCCAAAGATTCACAGCACTGTCCTTTCCTCTTAGGGCTGCTGAACAGTACCTCTATTCAGTCCAAGACTGCATGAAAACATCATATCCTTTCCACATACAGTAAATACAAAAACCATTTCTAGATCTCCAGAAACTGATCTCCGAGCCCATGCATTCCCCAATCCATTTATTTAAAACGAAACAAACTTGCTTGTGGATAGTACTAATGCTTCAAGGATTTACTCTGAAGCAATTTACGCTCAATTACAGCAAAAAGAAAAAAAAAGAATCAATTAGAATCGATTTAAGACATAGAAGTGTCAACTTAATTGTAAAAATTTCAAGGCACTTCAGTTCCTGGCCTAATTTTTTTTTTTTTTAAAGATTCCCCTCTGCACAATTACTATTTCTCTACTCTTCATGTTGGGTCTACATGATTATCTAATTGCCATCCACTTATGTTCCATTGTAAGCCCTCCCTGATAGGAAACTTGGAAAATTATTCCTATAGGCTTCTCTTCATGGTTTCTCTAGGGACACTGACCCCATTTGCACCAGTATCAGAATAGCAGGTTATGCTTCAAGAGTCTTATTTTAGCTTAACCAAACACTTTTCACTGTGCACAGATTTCCCCCCTTTCCCAGATTTATTTCAAAATGGCCAGACTACCCTTTATAGCAGTCATATACAGGGTACATGTGCTTGCCTGTAACAACCACAACCCACTTTGAGGGGCTGCTGTGAAAAGTTTGGCACCATAGTCCTAAAAACACCACTTGATGCTATGCTGCTCCATTATCCACCAACTCGTGCACAGCAAGCAATAGCCCATGAGCTGTGAAATACCCTACGATGAGAGTCTCATTTCCACAACCCTGCAAATTATACAGCTTTCTAGGTAAAAATAAACAAAGCCACCGCTAACGACTGTAATAACAATACAGAGACATAACAACCAGGAGATTCACTACAACACAGACAAGTAGTTTCGCCCAAAGTTTCAGGAAAGCAGAAGGTTAAGTTACCCACCCACAGAGGGTACCATCCACACTGCATTTTGTTTGTGCTCTACAGAGCTACCTCAGCAAAAGGGGTAGTGAGACAACTTCGTTAAAATAGTTGGTTCTTCTGATTCAAACTTAAAAACTTCACATGAAGGCCTCCCCACACCCTTTCTGACCAATTTAACATATTTGTTATCCTTGTATGACACCATTTAATACCATACTATCAATAGGAGGCTCAACGTGAGTCAGGAGTGTGCCCTAGCAGCCATGAGTGCAAACCACAGCTTTGGATGCATTAGACACAGCATAGACAGCTGGTAAAAGAGGTGATCCTCCCACTAGAGTGAGCACTGATGCAGCCTCACCTTAAATATTGCATGCAGTTCTGGGCTCCACGATATCAAAAGGAAGTTAAAATCCTTGAAAGCATCCAGAGGGAAGGCAACAAGGCTGGTAAAAGGGCTAGAAGGCATGTCCAGTGAGGAGAGACTGAGGATGCTTGGATTGTCTAGTCTGGAGAAAAGAAGGCCAAAAGGCAATCTAATTGCTCTCGACAACTTCCTGAGCAGGGAAATCAGAGAAGGAACCTGTGGACGCATGAGGATGGCACCAGGGGAGGTTCAGACTCGACATTAGGAAAAAAATATTTACTATTAGGGTGGTCAAACACTGGAGCATGCTTCCTAGACATGGAGTTGATGCCCGATGCCTGTCAGTGTTTAAGAAGCATTTAGCTAATGCCCTCAATAATATGCTTTAATTTTTGTTTAGCCCTGAAGCGGTCAGGCAGTTGGACTCAATCTTTGAAGGTCTCTTCCAACCGAACTATTCTATAACCTGCTCTTGAATAAAGCAAGTGTGTAGTTCTGCCTTTAATAAACTGGAGATATCATAAGACCTCAGCTTTGTATTTACCTCTACAATTGTGAACCACTGACAATATTTAGTATTTCAATTATTCTGTTCACAAACAACTTCATGTTGTTTCTTCTGCACCTGCAGAGATTATAAACAAATTAGCTACAACAGTTTAAAACTGCTGTGACTGCACATAGCGTTGCACATTCCATCTCTCTTATTATTGGGGAACACCATTGGCACCTGCAGCTACTGAGATGCTATGTAAGGCATCATTCTCATATGCTGATGAATGCTGGATTATTTTAAAGGACACAGTAACAAATATGTTTAATCACAAAATAACAAAAGAGCTAGATTTAAAAGCTTAACCACATCCACAATGCAAATCCAACTTTCCCTGACTTCCAATTTTAACTATTTAACATTATTAATGTAATTTTGTTTCTAGCTTCCTGAGATCTTAAAGTACATTTTAAGTGCCGCACATTATGATTTAAGAGGCTTGAAATTTGACAGTCGTCCCCCCCCCCCCCCCCCAACACACACACAAAAAAAGCAGTATCAACGATTAGTATTGGAATAATGTTAGATTTATCTGCATTGTGTTGAAAGCTTAACTTGTAAAGTGCCTTGAAACTGCAGGTAATCCTATTATCTAGGCCTATAATTAATGTTGTATGATATGTTGCAATAAAAGGTTAGGTCTTCCATTTCTTTACCAAAACTGCTTGCAAAAATTTCCTACACTGGACATAGCATTATTGTTAGATTTTAATACTGAAAAAAAAAAAGCCATTTATAAAGATGCTATTAGAAATGAAGAGTAAGAAAAAAAGGGAAATGGCAAGAATTTCTGATAAAGTTTCAGCCACTGTTCATTTTTTTTGATCACTTTGTTGGCAAGCTCTCCCACCTCCATACTTTGGCTCATGGGCTTTATATTTGCACAGGATTTTGTTTTTTGCTAACCATACTAAATCTCACCCTAGTGTTGTCCTGTTTACAAACCTGTGAAAACATACAATTCATAAGTTTTCACTTCAGGTTTGTTAATAGTTCAGCCGCTATCTTCTTTGGTGACTGTCTGCTGAGTAATTCTATTTTTTTTAAATAACAATAATGAACATCAATCAAAATATATCTTGATTATCCCACTATTATGCCCAATTACATCTACACTTAGTGGTCTTGAATCAAAGTTTTAAAAGTTTAAATTCTTCTGAGAGTCTGTGAACAGAGTACATTTCATATGGTAGAAAGCAAACAAACAAAACTTTTTGGAAAGTATTAGAAGTAGCAAGGTCAGTCACTCCTGAGTTCAGAACTGAATATTGAATTATTTAACTCTCTGGCCAACTGCTCAGAAATTGCTGCCTTAGATCACTTTCTTTTCTAGAAAGTCTGTCCCATAGGATTAATTTAGGAATTAATTAGGATTTTATAAAGAGTATTTGTCTGCAGTAAATGAGATATGCAGGTTCTTAACCTCAGAGAGGCAAAATGAACAAACGTTGCCCTGGAGAACAGGATCCTCTTATCCTCTGCTACCCAAATTTCTGAATGATGGCAGGCACATCATTTAAACCAAGTATTTCTCAAGGCAGCATTAATCAATCTCTGGTTCTCCACTTGACTTAGCAGAAACCTGAAGTCAGAGGTGCAGAAAATTTGAACTACAAATGATGTCAAGATGCTGATGTTCTGAACATACATCCTGGAAGAGGGACACTGTGAAGACAGGAACTGGAGTATAGCTTTTAAAGATGGCCAACAAAATCAGTTAGTTCTTCCCTTAATGTTTTCATCTTGTCCTCTTCCAGCTTTGTTTTTTTCACCTAGACTTCTCTTTTGTTTTTAATCAGACTTATTTTCTCCCTTCTTCACTGTTTTCAGTCTTGCTTGCATCTCAACACAGCTATAAATTAATTCAAAGAAATAAAATTCTCATTTCATAAGGGGAATAAAAAGATAAAAAATTACTATCATTTTTCTTTTGTGATGGCAATAAATATTGTTAGAAAACAAGTAATTTTGTTTTTACAGTAGGGTCTCTAATAGCACTTTCATGGAAAAGTCTTCACAAAAAGAAAGCTAAATGCAGATTTAAAAATATCTGAATGAGATTCATTGTGAATTTAATGGACTTCTGATCACACCCATAGAATGACCAGTGCAAACTAGAGGGAAAAAAAATAAAATTTTGTTCTGACAATACCCTCAAGATTAATTATTCTTGTTCTTTTTATTTATAATTAAGAATACTATTTCAGGTCTAACACTTTCTTCCTGACATTACCACAAATTGAATCAAGATTCAAAAATCAAACAGACACAAAGAAGAATTCCATCTGTAAAGAACCAACACTGAAAAAAGGTAACACCACACCTGAGAAAAAACTATTGTTCACTGATCCCTCCCCTTTTCTCCTCCCAGAAAACATAGGAAAAGCAGAAAGCTACTGACATTTTCAACAATATTATTCAAAGATTCAAATAATGTAACTCACTATCTAAGGAAAAAATATTGATACAAATATATTCAAAGGGTACTTCAAAAATACGTAAATATGAAGTGTGGTAAGTCACCTTACATACAAATGTAGAGGAGAAATGCATTAAGAACTGCAAGTTAAAAGAGAAATTCATATAGGGAAGTAAAAGGAGATCTTCTGGAAGTATCTCATTTTGAAAATTTTCTCTGAAGTTAGATTATCATCTAAACATTCAAAAACAGCTTAAATTATTTAGAAAAGCTCCATGTTAAAACAGGTAAAAACAGAATGAGAGGTACAGTCTGCATAGCACAAGTTTTTGTTTGCCTTGGACAAATGAGCAAGGAAAACATCTCTGTTCTACAGTCTAAATAACTATCTCACTATCTAACTGTTTGAAGAGAAAAAACAGAAGAGATCAAGAAAGAACATTCCTTTAACCTAGATCACTGCTGTGGAATAGGCCAGGTTTCATTTTCTTGCACAGACTTGAGAAATAGTCTTTGGCAAACTGCGTAAGAAAATAGTTTACATTACCATCAACTTAGAATTGACAATGGAAAAACAAGTCTTAATTACCTGAGAGACTATTTTTGCCTCATTTTTGTATACTGTCAAAGACAGCAGGTTCCTATTCTGTGAGATGGGTAGTATAATGCTAGCATAATGCAGGTAAATGAGTTGCACTTAATTTAAGACTGCAATAAATACTGAACTTAAAAAGTCTTGTACCTCCATCCTCAATAGCTTTATCACAAAAAGATATGAGAAGATCATGCACACTAAAGGAAAATTTTGAATCTTTAAATTAAAGTGAAATAAATCTAAGTTATTCAGAGGGGAGAGACTTAAACAGGGTGCATCTTCTGATCTCAGTTTTAGACTGCTAAAAAATGAATGGCTGCTTAGCAAATGCCATCTCTGGGAAAATAAACACAGAAAAGAGCCAAGAAAATAGCTTGAAAGTCAGTACTATGATCAGTCTTGTCAGAAAACCAGAGCAACTGAAGAATTAAATATTAGTATAGGTAACTTGAACATCTCCAAAAGATTTTTGTAAGTTTATTGTATTACAGAGACTGTTTCTCAAGACAGGTTTTTGATTAAGCCATGGATTCAGGACACCCACACATAACATTTCAAAAACCCTGAAAGAAAGCTATATTTCAGCTCATTAAAATAGTAATAACAACTGAAATAGTAATTAACCTATGAAATAACTTGTAACGCTTACAGAATTTCAACTGATGTGGTTTGAGGAAGGGTAGAGAAGGGTAAGATTTTTTCAATACCTTGTCTTCCCTCATCATTGGTAAACAAACCAGCATCACTGCTGCTCAGACTGCTGGATTCACTGTAATAAGAGAAAGAAAGAAACAGATCAAAAGAACAATTGATCTTTCAGTCGTAAAATTTTAAGGAGACAAGGCTGTGCTCAGATGGAACTTAAGCACAACAAAGATCGGATAGAAAATAGGATTTTTTTTTTTTTTTAATCAAACTGCAAATATCCTAGTTCCATTAACTACAAAGCATATTATTTTTGGCACATAAAACCACAGGAATCTAATGGTACCCTGACAGTAAGCCAGATGTGACTGCAACGAGGTGCTGACACAATTGATGCATTTTATTATCTGCTTCCATCAAATGTTCACTGCTCCTTTCTTATGGTGTGCAATTCAGCTTGATCCTGGAACACCACTGCTCAATAAAATAGGAGAAGTCTCAATCAAAAGCAGTCTAAGGCTTCCTTCAGCACATGAAGTATAGGAGTCTGAAAAAAAATCGTATTACCTTTCCAAATACCATTTGCAAATATTCTGGAAAAGACACTGCTTTAGGATTCACAACATGCTACTTGGTAAGAAAGAATAAAGTTTTCAACAATGGTAGCCAATTAAATGAAAATAAAGGTCACCCTGAAGAAAGTAAGTATGATCGATGGTCATAGCACCAACGAAAAATGCAAGATACTTTACTTTTCTGTGATTTCCGTCAGGGCCTTAAAATCGGAATGCCTGTATACAACATGCTGCACAACATGCACATACTGCTCTTTAAAAAAAAATACCAAAAAAATACCAATAGTTGAAGTTTTTTGGTCTTTGCTGTATACATATTACAAACAATATTCCATGCATCTCTAGAATTAAAATATTCCCTTTTTCTTTTAATAACAGGTCATTATTTGGCGAGTTTCACATGAAAGGATTTTTTGTAAACCATTTGTTTACCTTCCTGTGAAGAGAGCAGCTCTGTTATGAAGTAATCTCATCACATTTTACATACAGTGAAATGTAGAACAATTTGAAAAAAAATCACTTCAGTTCACATTCAAATACAAGTTACCTCCAACTTTTCATACTAGCTACGTATGTAAAAAAAAGTTGGTCTGTTCACATTTCTCCACTTACCCGTATTAAAATATACATGTAGACTTACATTCAATTTCAGTTTAATTCAGCTTTTCACACGTTTTCACACTAGTTTTAATTTTTGTTTCTAAATAACTAGTAAGCTTAAGAAAACTCTTTCCTTTTAAATGTTAATCCCAAAAATGAGCCTCAATATTTTTGAGCTGCGAAGATTAATTAAATAAAATTAGTCTAATTTGTGTTTAATTAGAACTACATTATTTGGTTTCATATCTTCCTTTGGGAGGCATTCCAACATGATCTGAAATGGTATGGTATCAGGAGCCAATAAGTACTGTGGTGGTTTTTTTTTTCAGCTTGAAAATGAAGTTTTCTTAATCTTTGCTGTACCTTTTGCTTACACGTATTCTTACTGGATAAGCAGTACTTATCCATACATCTTTTACACATAATATAGTAAGAACAGAGACTTAAGCACTTAACTTGCACAATTGTCCTAAGCATAAGAAAGATGACAGGAATTACAACCACTGGAGATGGAACCATCTTTCATGAAGGAGACCATGACTTGAACCTCCTGATGCTGCAAGGCCTAGAAACTTCTCTCTAGCAAGCATCCCATCTTCACTTTAATTACAACACACATGGCTTTACTTTCCTTACATTTTATTGTGCACAATTTTACATTACACATTTCTCAAAAAAATAAACCCCCCTTTTTCATGGGTTCTTCCTGTCCATTTATTAAAAATTGTTCTTTGTACTTAAAGCAAAAGCCAGGAAAACCTTCAACCCTAGTATTTCCACCACTTTTCTCACCAAGATTTCCTATTTGAGAACAGACTTTTTTTTTTTTTAAATAAAACATTTGAGTTGTGCCATAATTGTCATGGAAGGACTAACCAGTTCATGAAAACAACCACTTGAAGCTTTCAAAATTATTCTTATTTTCTTTTGTTAAAAAAAGAAAAATAAACTGTAACACTGACATATCCCACAGCAGCCAGTGTTCATTACCCTTCAGCCACAGTCAAATAAGGCAGGACCCACACCTGAGCTAACTGCTACATTGCAATCATTTCACTGAATAAATTCAAAATCTCTGGAATTAACATATTAATATCTAAGTAAATGAAAGTTGTTATGATGGAAGTTATTTACAATCCTAATAGAGTTCTAACACTGTACTTTGCTAATTCCTCTGCTTTGTAAAGAGAATTCTCCCCAAAAGACTTCTAGGAAAAAAGAAAAATGCTACAGATCCCTTTTAACTATAAAACAGCAAGCAAAAACTTGGAAGGAACACCTTTGCTACTGAAAAAGTCTTTACAGCTTTATTTGCACAATTGTGGAAACAAATAAATATTTTGATTAGTAGTCATAATTACCAGCAACGTGTCCCTTAACCTGTGGCCCTGTTTCCCATTCAGTCCTGTCCCCAGGAACTGAGCAGCCTCCTTACACACAGGAACTGGCAGGATGCTGGGTGGGGACATCTCTTGCATGAAAGGACTGAGATCAACTGCTCTCATTTTCAAAAGCAGCAATTGAGATTTCATCACTATTTAGTCACTTAAAAAGCAAACAAGTGCCAAAGTTTGTAGGCTTTAAATCATCATCCAGAACTCCACACATTGCCAAATTGGTCTGAATTTGGCCAAGGAGGATCCATTAAGGATAAGGGAGAATGGGAAAGGGACAGGCTCTGATCACAGATCTTATTTCCAGTGCTCAAAACCAAGTGCACAGGAATTCATCTTTGGAGTCATATAGATGCCAACATTTTACGTGCTTGAAGACTGAGCCCTGAACTAAAAAACCAAAAACAACGAACAAACAAAAAAGTCTTTTAAAAATAAAAATGTGACCAGAATATGGACATAAGATAAATTATTCAACTGTTCCTAGCTCCAAGGAAACTTTCTTTTCATACCCGCCCATGGCAGGGGAGTTAGAACTAGATGATCTTTAAAGTTCCTTCCAACGCGAGCCTTTCTATGACTTTAATTATCTGTCTTTAAATACCAAATCTAGGGGGGGGGGGGGGGAGGCCAATTCTCAGTATCGAAGAAGAAGGAAGTTTTCTACAGGCTCCCTGACAAGTCACACCCCTGAGTTAAACATTGAAGTGAGAAGTCTGAAATTGAACTTGCTGCCCTGAAATACTGCTTCTGTTCTACTAATTGAGACATTAGGAATAATCTTTAAGAGTCAAGATTCACATTGCTCTTTCAACTGCATATTGTCTGCAGGTGAGGGACAAAACCAGTATGTAATAAAAAAAGACTTGGAAGAACTTTTCTGACAATAATTCCAGTTAGTCACTTATCAATACTGCTGTCATTACAGCAACCAATCTGTCTGCTCAACAGTTTATAGATAAAATGCCTACAAAAAATAAAACCAGAGACAGTAGTACTGTCAAGCAAGTGACCGAAGTTGTGTGTTTTAATAGGAGTCTTTCTTGTTGACAGTTCTGCATTCAGAACCAGACACATGGGATGAACATAATCAGGCTTACCAGGCCCTGCAGGTAAAGTCCCTGGTGTATGGTGGAAAAATGACTTACACCTTACTGTGTTGTCAAAATAGTACTTTCGAAACAATTACCATTGTGGTATGCCTGCTGTCTGGAATGGATGGATGAGGTGTACTGCCAAAGGGTCATCATTCCCCCATTTTTCTAATGGCAAGCTCAGGTGTTTCTGAACTGTAAATTGGTTTTTGCATTTCATAAATGATGTATATCCTTAGCAACCTGCAGACTTTTCATGCCCATGACACAAAGGAACATACTGTCTAAATGGCAAATCTAAACACTGACAACCTTTCTGATGAATAGAGATAACAATCAAAGCAGCAATGTGTAGAAATTAGAAAATCTAAATTATTGTCTGTAAGAATGTCTGAGAACTGTCACCAGTTGAAATACCCAGAAAAAGAACGTATTAATCATCTGTGCATTCTGTCATTCTTAACCTTGAAACAATTAGAATGTATTATTACTTTGTTATTCCTCTGCTACATGGCTATTTTATGCTGAATTCCTTTAACCTGATCAACTCGGCTCAGTACATTAAAAATAGTGGATTTATGACCAAAAAACCTAAACAACTCTATGAGTAACTTTTTAAAACAGGTATTGCTGATTTAACATTGAAATTAAAGAAAAAACAAATATTTCCAACATTAGCAATAGTAACATAAGCAAACAAACATTATGTAAAGTTTCTGTAAAAAAGGAAGAGAAAGAATAACCTGTCACTCATGTTCTCATCTGAGCCCTTTTGCTCCTCATAGTCCATTTTGTCCTTATTTGCTTGGTTCACTTCTTCGTTTTCTATTACTACTCCTTCATCCAAGACTTCTGGTCCTTGTCGAACTGCAGCTACTTTCCTTTTTTTCACTTTGCTCTTGGAAAACTCTTGATGTTGGTATGATTTGTTGTCATTGTCCATTTCTTGATCTCTGTTATCCTGCTGTTGTTGAGTTATTGTCAGTGCATTAGAAACTTCTGATGGCAGATCTATTGCCATCCGTTTCACCTTTCTTCTCCTACGCAAAGTTCTATTTCCTAAACTGTCCACAGCCAAATCTGATTCATGCCATAGAGGTCTTTTGCCTCTAATGTTATTTAAGTTTGAGGAAGGCCTACGTTTAGCAACCAATAACTGGTCATCTGAGTCACTGTGGTCTTTCTTATTAGCATGATTCTCCCTGTAATCTTTGCTTGATTCTTCTAAACTGGAATCCGAACCTTCACTTAAACAGTGACCAGTCTCCCAAGGATGATGGGTGGTAAATGAACGTCTTTTTCGTCCCCTCCTTTTTCTTGCCTGTCGCTTTAGAAGACAAGACACACTTCGAGAATGATCTCCAGTATCAGCAAAACCTCCTCTGGCTTGTTCTGAACTTTCTTCCAGTGCTGAGACTAGATCATGAACCAGCTCCTCCATAGTCCTACTGAAATGCCTGTATTTTCCAAGAGAAAAAGAAAACACACAAAGAAACCAACCGATGAATCTGAAAATCATCAAATACAATTTTATCTGCCAAAATAATTTTAGTCACTTTAGGCATTGTAGTCTTAATACCCATCTTAAAACATCATTTTATTTCTGATGAGATCCAAAACCTTGCCAGCTGGTCCTACGCTACTTGCAACACACTAGTACACCTTTTAAAAGCTACTATCCCAATTTTCTGTCTTGGAAACAAGAGCAACTTTTTTCCCCTATTTATTGTTGACCTCGCTATTATTGTTTGGATTTAATTCTTCTCATCACATTTCCATGATTTTCAGGGATTCCACATTGCAAGAACACCCACTCTAACTGTAGGCAGGGAGCATGTTTTAAAATTATGAATGGGAAATTGAGTACGTAATATTACTCCTTGGTAGTGTATTAGCGAGTTCTGTTTAAGAGTTGTCATTGGGATAAAATCTTTAATGGATAATTATCTCTTGATGCTACCTAGATGCCAAAACGAAGATAGTAATTCTTGGATAATAAATGACTTTAAAAATAGTAAATCCATCTTTCCAAATGGCTAATATCTATTTCATTTTTTAAAATATTGATTCAGTGGAGTGATATTAAGTTGAGAGAATACCTTGCTACAAGTAATTCTAAAGTATCAAATGCAAAGTTTCCTACCACATCTAGGCACCACCATCAATAGAATCACACACTTGTGTAAGGAAAAATATCCCTAACCACACACACTGTCTGATGGATGCCTTTACCTTTTAAATGTGTCACTCCTCCCTCCTCAAATTTCACTAGTATTTAGCGTGCCTAACTCAGTGTGCTTCAGTAAGTTCACTCATACTTTACAAGAACATAACTACTAAAAGAGAACATCAATAGACTGCTGAACTCTAATCCTTCTCTGCAGGCAGTGACCCTGCTCTGTAAACACGGTGATCAGATTCTCCCATCAAAGCATCAGAAGACCATTTTTGCCTAGGTAAAGCCAAGAGAAACATTCATGCTCTTGACTACATTATGCCAAGTGATAAATACAGAGGACTGCCTGTAAGTTATACAGAGGATGTTTAAAAACAAGATTGTTCATTTTACAACACAATTTACTGTTACCACTATTATAACTACTTATTGTTAATAAGTAGTCTTCTACCCATAGCAGTAGAGTTGTAGATGTGGAGAAATTCTGCATACATACCTCACAAGTTTCCCCTCTCATTCACCACAAACTCAGTGTTAAAGATGCTTAGGTGGTTACAATCGTGGACGCAAAGCACACAAGTGTTAAACATTAACGAAGGAACTGATGAGCACTTTAAGAATAAACCTAAGCTGGTCATGAAAACTCTTACCTAAAGACATGATATATTCTCCTTTTAAATAGTTTTCACAAATACTCACACATTCCAATTGCAAGATTACCAAAAATAAGGAGTGCTACAAATGCAAGCTCATTTTGAATTCCTGAAACTAGAGCGTCACTTGCATTCATTTCTCATATCTTTTTCTAACCTGCTGAAATCTCTAGTCCCATTACTCCCTCTTAACCTAACATTTTCTCTGGCTCTTCTGCTTTCTTCTGCTCTGGTACAGCAGAAACTTCGTATTATCTTGTAATGAGTGAAAACAGCTCTGTAAGAATACTACAAGTTTCCTTAAGCCATTTGGTTCCCAAGCATCAAAACCTCCACAATCACACAAAAAATACTTCTCAGAAGCAAGAGAAAGAGCAGAACAGGAAAAGTGTTTCAAAGGAAGCAATAATTATTTGAAAATCCAGAGAGAGAAGAGAAAGCCAGTTAATCTAGGATTCAATTTTATAGACATGTGCTATTACAATGATTTAAAGCTAATCTTGCTTTTACTTTCTAAGTTTTTATTATCACAGGGTGGTGGGCATTTTTGTTTTGTATTGGCTTTTGAAGTAGGAAGTTTAATCACTGGTAAAGACAAGTCCGTGTATATTTGTACAAGCTTTTCTATTTACCTACATAGATGGCTCACATTTCTCGGTGGCTACAACCACTGCCGGGAAGGCACTAGCCCCTTTAGCCTTACTGTTAAACACCCCATGAAGACAGATATCCTTTCAGGTGCAGATATCAGAAAAGATGCTCTTCTGGTTTAGGGGGCTTTCTAATCCTTCTGAGTTAATATAAAGGAGCATAAGACTCAGATGAACTCCAGTAGATTTATTTGGGTTAGCATGAGCCATCAGTTTCCCCAGCTACCCGCGCAGCCCTTCTGCTGCAGGCTTTCACATCCAGAGCAGAACTGAAAGAAGCAGAACTGAAGTAGTAGGCTTAAAGTTACCTTCACTTCTCAAAAAGAACAGATTTCTTCTGCTACCATACCAAAATATTAACCGGAACGTATACATTCTTGCAGCCCATTCTGCTGCTTCCCCTGCAGCACAAAGTAAAATGGGGATACTAATGTTTTACACCACAGTTTATGATTAATTCATTCAATTCAGCATCCTTAATCCATATGGATAACTATCACTAAAATCAATGTAGCTCCTACAGTGGGCATATCAATTTACTTCGGATAATGGCATAAGTATGCTGGTAAATTTGCTATAGTTCTATGGAATACTTCAAGATCAAACAGAATATATCCACTTTGGATTCATATATCTGATCTAACCTGCCTTGAATTCCCCAATAAATACTATCAATACAGATGGTGTCAGATCAGAGGATGAAACTCAAGAGGAGTGAACACTATTAAGTGTTTTGGAAGTAAAGGGACAGCATGATTCTTAAAAGGCCCCAAGCAGTAAAGTATTTAGTTTCCATTAAATTACAACTTCGAATCTTAAGCATTTCTGCAATTTATCATTTCTATTGAATATCACAGCTCTTCACTGATCTCAAAGCTGAAACGTATAAACCAAGATCTGTATAGGGCAGTGATCTTGTTTACCCTACAAATTACAGCCATGGTCTTGTGCATAATACAGCTGTACCCTAACTGCATTACATCTTGGATAGATCAGACAATACCACAATTACTTTAGAAAGGATGATTATGAGAATTACTTGATCAATTTGGGACACTAGAAGGTCCCTAGTAACAGATGGAGACAACCCACTGTTCTTCAGCCTTTTAACCACACTGCACCTTCAACATGCCAGTGGCTCACATTAAAACTTCACTTCTCCAGAAAGCCCAGGAAATCTCTTTTGATTAATTTTATTTGAGCTCTCATTTGTCATGCTATAATTGAAGCAAAAATGGCTTCAATGACCAGACAGATGAGTTAAACTGAAACCCGTTTCCAAAATTCAGGAGTATGTGTCTATTACTGTACTATTTGTCAGACAAGTCCAGTTTTGCAGCTTTCTGCCCTGATCACAACCAGCTGTCAAGGTTGTATTCCAAACCTGTGGCACATATTTCAATCATCATTGCTTACTGTAACAAAAATATTTGTGTTTGAAAAAGGTGAGAAATAACTGTGATAATGGAAGTCAGACAAAAAGTATTAAAGACATAACCAGTATCAACTGCATTCACTAAGATAAGAAATTTCACAGATTGTAACAAGGAGTGCGGAACAGCCTATTGTGGTACATAAAATATAAGTTGAGCCGTAGTTTAGCATGACTCACACAAGGCTATAAAAATGCTGTTACAGCAACAGCCCACAGCTAGCAATAAACTGTAATGTCTTCACTAGGAGAAGATTCTATTTTACTATAAGAAAATATAGTTTGCCCACACTGACCTTTACATTTATCTGAAGCAATTTTAATGTAGTTCACTAAAGGCTGACCCATTTCCTCTCTGTCTTTACCAAAGCAGACCATAATAGTACTGGTTGCAGGAAACAACATAACTGCTTTCACCTATTACAAAAAGGGCTAACATAGCTTGTGTTAAGCATTAACATTCAACGTAGAAACTACTAAGTGAAGCAACAGGCACTTAATTTTTCAATGCAAATTGACTATCATATTTTTTGTTGTTCACTTCCCACCTAAAACACAACAACGTAGAGCTCTGACCACTCACCGAACATGTAACAAACATTTAATACGCTGATGGGACAGCTAATCCAGTTGCAGGACTCTTAAAAAGAGGTAATATCTTCTACTAAACCTTCTGACAGCTGCATTTACGTTTACCTTCTGGTTCTGTAGATTTTCTGTTAAATAGATAAAGAGTTCCTTACAGCAAAAGTTATGCTGCATCCATCTCACCAATTCGGAAAAGTAACCCTCGATAACAAATCCAAAGATAAGCAATTTCCTCAGAACCAGGATTTTTGCTGCCATTACAACCAACCTTGATCACAAGCTAAAAGCACAAGAAAATCAAGTAGTTCCCTGAACATCAGGATTATAAATCCTGACTTTCTATAATCTTGTTTCTCTAACGTCTTGTAAACTGGTTGTACTCGCATTGCACCTTTATTCCCAGGCAGATGTTAATTCGAATCCCATTTCCTCACATCAGAAGCGATTTTCACAAAACAATAGTTTTGAGACCTCTGCTGTTTTATTGCTGAACGTGACCGAAATTTGGAGTCAACAGATGCAAGCATTTGGGAGGGTGCAGCAGATGATAAATCTCACTGCCTTGTCAGGAGAATATACAGATTCCAAACCCAAGAGCTATCACTGCTCTTGGGATACACATAAAGGGGGAAACAAATTAAAGCAAGACGACTACGTAAAAATTATTAAATAGCTAGCAAGAGACTACGGTAGGTGAGGAAATAACTTATAAACCTACGTTACATACAAGATTATGGTATGTATAAGAAACACAGGTTGAACCTTCATTATTTAAACTTGCCAGTCATCAAACAGCCATCGCTGACAGGAGGGCACAAAGCATCCAGTTCCATGTCTGCATCCAGCTATGTTTTTAGGTGTCCTTCCCAGTACAATCAGGTTTGCAGAGTTACACAATGAGCAAACCACATTCTAGCCCTGCACCAACCATCATCACAGGGGGCAGAAGAGCTAGCTGCGAGCACCAGAGAATCCCTGCACTCTTCCACTTCTGAGGATCTGGCCCTGTGCTTCCTGTGAAGACTAAGAGCCAACACATTCAGAGTTAACTTTCACATACAGATCAAAGAAACTTGATACAAAAGTAACCTTCATTTTAACAACATTTTAAAAACCTGAGTCAGAACAAAAACTTAAAAGAACTAAGTGTCAGAAAATTATTTTGAGCTTCATGTAAGATATTCTGAACAAGTACAAGAACCAAGGACTCTTGAGACAAGTTAGGAGACTGTCTTGAAGCATGCCTATGTCTGAAAAAGGAAAAACAAACCCCAAATCCCAGGCTATATCTCATCTTTGAGTTATAGCAACTTTTTTTTTTTTGTAGGAAGTTGTGTGTATATATATGAATCAGTTTCACAAACCACTAAAAGTATAGAAGGGGGGTTGAAAAAATGAAAATTTATGGGCAGTCGTAGTTCTACAATTAAAGATGCACACTTACTACACTTGCTGGAATTTTCTATGAACTCTTTCTGGTATACAGTTCCTACACATTTATTTATACACAACTACAAGCAACATTTTATTTCTCCAGTTACACACACACTGCACATCAATTCTCGGTACTGACTCTGCATTTGAGAAAATTCTTTAGACATGTTTAGGAATTCCCCTGCACTTGATCTACAAAAGGAAAAATTAATAGTATTTGAGGAAAAATGAAATTTCATCAGTTGATTATGTCGCTGGTCCTCCTGAAAATTAGGGCCAGACAAACCTGGAAGAAGTACATCTGACTTTTCCACAATTGCTGTTTGCCTACGAAGGAATACCAAAAAATACTATCATGTCTTTCAAACAATATACTCTACTCATATTTAACAGTGAAGAAGTATTCAGAACACAGCAATGTTATACCATCTGAAAGATGCTGACATGAGCTGCTTTTAATAAGGCTCTAACACAAATGAACTGGTCAGCCAGAAGTGAGATTTGGAGCAATTTATCATGAGATGTAGCAATTCTTGCAATCCCAATGCTGCCGTTTCCTGATATGCTTGCCCTTTTCAGACACATGACTTCATTAATTAATTGTCAAGGTGGAGAATCACGTGAACTGTCAAGTGATGATAATATGCTGTACCATCAAAGTCATTATCAGAAGAATCAGAGTGCCCAGTAAGTATTCGAAATACAAACCATTCCTGAACTGTCATATGCATTCACAGGAAAAAAATAAAAATAAAAAAAAAATTCAGCTTCAGAGTAGATTTACTACCCAAAGTGAACACTCCTACTCTGTGGCAGTTCAGAATCTACCAGCTTCTTTAGGGGGGTCCTAATGTTTTTAGAAGGACCAAGTTCTTGATTTGCTGTATTAGATATTATACATTGAAAAAATATTTTCCTGCATTTTAATCGAATGGATTTTTTTTAAAGGACAGCTTCTGGAATAACTTACATATAAGGATAAGGCAAGACAGTGACTCTGAGGAACAGAATTTTTAACAGATCTTCCTTCAGAACTACTAAACTAACAATCCTATAGATAATGAACAGGGCTTCAATAATTTTCTCTGTGCTAACTAACTCTAGGCAGTGTATTTGGACAAGTAAAATCACTGTCTAATGACAATTACAGAAGAATGTGCGAAGCTCCCATAGCTTGTGTTGCTGAACACTGTTTTTAAAGCCTCTGGAACCAAATGAATTTATATAGACACAAAATAATAAAATTTAAAGACTAAAGACAGGTTAAGTCTATAATGAAAACTTCCCCAGAATAAGGATACAAGTTATGCACATCTTAGGTAGAGTTTCTACTATATACAGCCTTAGTACTGAAATAAAAATAATTCTGCCAGAAGAGCATACCTCATTCTCTGAAGTGTTACGGACTACAACCAACAGAGGTTACATTTACGGGCACATCCATATGCCTAGCGATACTGGCATACTTTTTCTAGAACTGTATACTATCTATGCAAAATGCTTTCTATTTGGGATTGTTTCTCATTTGTCAAAACGTGAAAAAAAACACGGAAATACCCACAAAAAAAAAAAGTGGTGGTATCAGCTGAAGTGTAGGAGGAAGAAGTTCACTCTGTAAGAAAATTAAGAACTAAGCCTCTCTCTTCCTCTTTTTCCCTGTCCCCATATAATAAGCAAAGAGATCTACAAAATAAAACCTGGTAAAGACCTGGCAACCCTACCTGTGGGTGTCTGTATACATAATGCTCCCTCTAGAAAAAGTAGCAAAGCCTCAACCCAGGCCTCAAATTATCATCAATATTCAAGAAAAACAAAAATAAAAGAAGTACCACACTCCTCTCCACTTCCATTAGTTAAAGTGAAATGGAGTTACGCGCACCAAGCGATACCTAACGCACCACAAGACACTGAAAACTTCACGTAGGAAATTAAAAACAGCAGGTTTTGAAGGAAACAACAAGCGGTTTTCCAGCTCAATTCCATCAAGTCTCTTCACCAACAGCCTTTACACCTCCATGGCATATTAATAAAACCCACATTGCTCTCTTCTGTTACTCAGTTTCCACAGTCCTACCAGGAAAGCAATACACCCTTTAGAGTCACTATGCTAATATCTGGGTTTACATACAACAGCTAACGTGTGAATTATGTTGCAGCAGAACTGGCTAAGCTTTTCTTGCTCATCGGCTGCAGCCACACTTGTTGATTCTCGGTTTGTGACCGAGCAGCCTCACGACGGCAGCCACACCTCGCTGGACGTTTCCACAACCTCCACCAAAGCGCTCAGGCCTTTGACAGGTCTGCCACAACGAAAAAATAAAACACCCTCGTGACACCAGCTTTCATTTGCGTGCCTGCTGTCCTCTTCCAACAACAAGGGGACAATCCTTCCTCCTCCTGATGCTGGCTTACAAGCGAGGCGAGCCTGGGAAGCGTGCAAGGGGCACGTCCAGGCCCTGTAGACCACCCCGCCCCCCCCCCCGGCAATAAAGTCCCCCTCCCAAGCCCCCTCTCCCCTGCAGGACCCCCTTCCCCCGCAGCCCCCCTCAGGCCCTGCAGGCCCCCTTCCCAGGACAGCAGCAAGGGGCGGGGACCCCCCGCACCTCGCCCGCTCCCCGGCTCCGAGGCGTTGCCCCGGGCCCCTCCGCGGGGCCCGCGCCCCCCGGCCCGCCCTCACCAGCTCGTCCTCGCCGCCTGAGCTGGGGTCGGGCTGGGCTCGGCGCCCCGCAACATGAACCCGGCGCCTCCCTCCCCCGGCCGCTCCCCGGGGAGGCTGCGCCGCTCCGCACACACCGGGCCGGGGGCAGGAGGCGGCCGCGCTCCTCCGCAGGCCCCCGCCGGGAGGGCCCGGAAGCGGCTCGGGCCCCGGCAGGAAGGCGGCCGCCACCATCTCTCCCCTTCCCCGGCTCCTCACCGGCAGCACCGCGCCCCCTCCCCGCTTACCGGCCCCCGCCGTCCCCTCGGTCCCTCCCCGCGGGGCTGCCTCTGCCGGCCCCGCTCCCCGCACGGCGCCGGGCCGGGCCGCGGGCGGCCTCGTCTACCCGCGGGCGGCGCGGGGTGGTACGGCCCGTTGCCATGGTGGCGGCGGCGTCGGGCGGGCGGGGGCAGCGGGGGCAGCATGGCCGCCCTGGCCCGGCTGCGGGCCCGGCTGCCGGCGCTGCGGGAGGAGTGTTTCCGCAGGAACAGGTACCCGGAGGGGCCCAGCTGCGAGATGGCGGCGCTCCGCCGAAAATAGGTGGCTTCGGAGCCTCCCCCCTCCGGCCCCCGCGCTCGTTTTGAGGGCAACGGGGCGCCCGCAAAGCCAGGCGCTGGAGCCTGCGGCCGTCCCATACAACCCCCCGGCCTGGGCTTGTCCGCTCTCTGCTCATTTATTTATTTATTTATTTACTTATTTATTTAAAATGACAGAGAATCCCCCAGTCACTGAGAGAGCTGATGGCTACGATCCGTGGTGCTTGAAGTTGAGCTCTGTAAAGCAGACCGTGCAGCTTGTGTTTCTACTACCTGATATTTTTTATTTTTATTCTGACAAATGAAAGATTTTTTTATGGCAGGAGAAGAAGGAGATGCTCACCCTACCCACATGTCCACCTACCGAGCAGCACGCTGTGACAGGATCCCCCGCTACTGTCCCCTTTGCGGAGGGGCCATTTTGTGCTGCGGTGTTTTCTGACCGTGAAGGTGCCGTGGGCAACTTCTCACACGTCAGATTTTAGGAAATAAGATATTTTGAGACCTCTTTTAATATTTCATGCATTTGTACTGTAAACCCTATTATTCAAATGTATTGTTGCTGCTAGTGTGCATATAACATTAATACTCAAACAGGAAAAAAAATCATATTCAGGATACTTTTGGGTTTTCTTCGCTGTTTAATATGTCATTTTAGAAACCAATTACAACAACATTAGCATGAATAACACGGCTCTAACATTGCTAAAAGTTGAGAGTTCAAGTCCTGCCTGCATATAGAGCATTCCTGTTCTTTTGCTGAACTTTATCTCATACTCTCGTGGCTGTACACACAGCAGTTCACTAAATGAGCATCAGTTACAGCAGACTATACTTGTATTTCACATACTTCAGGTTATAAAGAGCAGGCTGAGCCAGACATGGAAATCCATTGGAGGGCAGCATGCTTGATGTTTGGGGATTTGGTTTTTGGCACAGCTTTCCAAAAATGAATTGTTTCCCTTTTAAGAATAGGCTATAATCCGTCAGCTTCTTGAAATTCAGAGATTTTCAGCTGAGAATTTACATGAGAGGCTCCAAATAGTCCATCTGAGCAACTAAAGGCCTGATCAGTAATCTGATCTTTGTTCATTAGGGTGCAAATCTTGAACTTCTTCAACAAAGCTGTCAGTAAAACCATGAAACAAATCACAATATCTTGTTTAGAGATTTCGATGGGTCCCTACTTAACTTTTAAATTAAAAAAATAAACTTTGGGTATTGAAGTGTGTCAATTTTGCAGTGGTCTTTGAAGTATTTTGTGCAAAATGAAAGAACAGCTTTAGTTTCATTTGCAGAACTATTCTACATAAATGTAGAATGTAATGTATCAGTTAGAGTTGCCAAATCTGGGGTGCTATGAGCATGAGTAAGGGTAATCTGTGAACTCACTCATCATTCACAAGTAGTTGGATGGTATTCATACAGAAATATGTGATATTTTTAAAAAGCACCTGCTTACTCTTTAAAGTCAATATTCTGCAGTGAAATACTGGATTCCCCAAAAGACCTAACTTGGTATAAAGTATCAGACAGTGCAGAAGAATATAGATGGCAAATTACTGTTTGTTTGTTTGTATGAGTTGCACTGTTTGCAGGTACATTCAGTGGTAAAGCCTGAAGGATTTCAATGTATACCAAACAAATTTTAAGACAAAATAAAACTATTTTTTTCTTCGCCTATCTATCCAGACCTAAAAGCAGAACTTAGTGTAACATCAAGAGCATACAGAATGTCCACAGCAGCTTGACTTAAAGCGACTCTGGTGAGAACTAAGTACTCTTGCTAGCAATTACTGCTGTAGGGGGAGCACAGTAATTGAAGTGCCTTAAAGTAAATCCCAAATTGGAAAACCTTCTTTATCTTTCAGAATGCATTTGCTGTTTTACGACTTTACATCTGTTCCATTAAAGATCAGGACAGGCTGATGACTGTAGTGTCCTGCCTCTTGATTGTGGTTAGACCAGTGATCGATTTAACATGGTTCTTCTTCTGATCTTAATAATGCTCCTGTCATTCTTTACACAGAATTGCATTAGTCTCAGAGTATGGGGTCTTCTAAACTGACTGTCCTTTTAGGGAAAGCACCGTTCTAGGGGAGGACTTACCCATTTATAGCTTAACGCAAAGAAGCCTTAAGTCTGCACCTTGAGCCTGCACTTTCTCAGCATAAGTATTAGAATATACAAGACCTGTTAGTGCATTCACTTATTTTTCCAGGAACCTACTTTTATATGCTGTAATGTCTATATGTTAGATGTTGATCTTGACTTTTTTAAAGTCTTTGAAAAGTATTTGTAACTCTGAAAGCTTAATTCAAACCGTATGACAACTATGCATTCTGATCAGAATGGCAGATATTGGCTTAAACAACTTAAGCCCCAAACCACTTCTTTTTCTGGCAAGGCCAGCTGAAAGTGCTTGTGGAATTATATTGCAAGAAACACAAGTCTGTTCTTGATCCACTTAAGTAAAAGTTGTAAGGGCTTCTAATGTCTCAGCTAGGCTTCTGCTCTTCCAGAAGCAGACCATAGCTATTGGCCAGTGCCAAATGGATAGGACTGGTTTGGGAGCTACCACCTTTGAGTAGGCCAGTCCCACATTTGTTTATTTCCAGGCTGTGATTGTGCTGCCTGGCCAGGGCCAAATTGCTCATATGTTTTTCATCAAACTCATTTCTGGAGGTGTCTGCTTCCTATGAAGTCTAGGAAGCTAGACAAGAAAAGAGCAAGAAAGCCCTCTAGTACATACGTCAGTTTTGATATTGACTTATTTTGTGGTTCTATGTAAAAAAGAAGATCTCTTCTCCACAGTTTCTAGGTTCTAGAACAGGTCTGATGCGTGTCAGATGATGAGAAAAATGGGTGCTCATGTGATGTGGAGGCACGTGCTGCAACAGCTGATATAATAGCAGCAGAGCTAATGCTTATTGATCTCTGGTATTAAATTGGTGTTTAGTTTTTCATGATATATAATGAGGATAATACTAATTTATCAGATAAAAATTGCTTTTGTTAGCGTTTTCCAAGGCAGTTAGTGTTGAAACAACAACAAGAACTCACTAGTATTAGCTAGATAAGAAAACTAATTAATAGTAGCCTAGTTGTTATTTTGTGGCAGGTGTAACAAATTTAACTATTTGGTAAACATGTTGCTAACAAAAAATAGGATAGTAAAACATTAAGGTAAAATTTTAAGTTCATAAACTTGACTGACATTTGGAAAAACAAACAAACAAACAACAACAAATAAATAAAGCTACAGGTGATCTCATAGCTGGTTTCTACCCCTCAGCACTGAAACTCATCATAGTCATGATTTCTTCCTTAATTCTCTGAAAAGTCTCTTCATTAGTCCCTTTTAGATTCACAGTTTTCCTTATGTGCCTTTTTGCTTTGTAACAATTACTGTTCTCCTAATAGACAGTCATGGAAAGAAGACAAGCAAGACTATCTCACGGAATTACTTTCTAACTTTCTGATGAGGTCCTTTCACTTGTGCTTCTTTCTCTGCTTGTGCAAATGCCTTTACTTTGTACTTCCTCATTCAACACAAGGCTTTGGCATCTAATAGTTCTTGAAGATTTCCCTGAAGTCATCAATTGTCCATCTACATCTATTTTGCATCTTCAGCTGCCTTACCAGTATCTCTTTCTAGATAACCTTTCTTCTCATGTAACTTAAAAACAAATTCTTCATCTTTCTCTGTATCCTTTCTACTTCATCAGTTTTTCTGGCATCTGTATTAACCAATCATGCAATCTCAGCATGTTTTCTAATTCTTTTGGTTCATTTTGTTCCCTCCTTGCCTGTCTGCAGAGCACACCAATAATCTGCCAGTTTCATTTTTACATTATCTCCAAAATCCATGTCTTTGAATTCCCGTTGCACGAAGTCCTGTCAAGACTCAATTAACTGTTGCAATGACTACTATAATTCTGTGTAAAAGATCCCCATGATTATCGCTTTGGAATCTTTCCAAATTACTAATAACATTTGTTTCTAATTCCTGGCTTCTTCTTCCTTTTAAGCCACATTTAGATTTCATATTCTGCCATTCCAGGCCTTCTGAAGTTTGCAGATTTCTACATCTAATTTCTTTCCTATGCTTTCATTGTTCTAACTCATATTTTCCCCTTACATTCGTCTCTCACTTTTCTTCATTCATCTCTTCCTCTTTTCCATATTTAACTTCTTTAAATTCCCTTCTGAGATATCAGCTAAAGGTCTAAATCCTCTACTTTCGTCCAGTAAGATCAGCTTATATTCATTAAAAATCTAAAGACAATATATGTGTCTGTCACCATTACTGATGCTATCACTCTTCAAGTAATATAAAAATAAAATAGTAGTTTGTAAAACAATGTTTTAAAACTAGTTCTTACCCTTAATAAACACTTCTTATTAACTCAATTGATATTTATTATGATAATATTGACTGTAGTTAAGTTAATTAATATTCCCATAGATATCCAATTTTATACATAGCTGTGGGGTTTTTGTTATAAATCAAGCCTAATTAAAGAATTATCCAGATTTTTCACCTACAACAGAAGACCATAAATTGCTGACATGCATATTCAGTATTGTATGGGAATAAGAATTACACTCTTCCAAACATTATGTCACCTATAGGTTGTAATACCTTAGCATTGCAGTAGCTTACAGTCATATTTAGTTTTCATATCTTTTAAAGAATATTTTAGTTCTGTAGTAATAGGTAGCATGGTTTGGGTTCATTCATGTATTGTGCTGAAGCAATCTGTTGCATTTTTCCATTACTGTCTAATCCCAATAAAGTCTATAAATTTAATATTTATTTAGCAATCTTTTTTAGTCCTTCTTTCTGTACTAATTTTTAAATTTTTAAAATTGATTACAGGCTATCAAATCTCCAGTCCTCTGTAGGGGACTTAACTTTTTTATATTTACACTATACAACTAACCTAAATTATATTGTTATGCAATATTATTGAACTTCGTAGAATTAAAATTTTAACTGTAGGTGAAAAATCCAGTGAAAAGCATCACAAGCTTCAACAGTAAGAAATATTTTAGAAGGATTTTTTTTTCTGTTTTGGTACTAAATTGTCATGCTGATAGGTATTACTACTTTTTATATTTTCTATGATTACTATAAATAACTACTACTTTTTATATTTTCAGGTGTGTAGATGAAGACAGAAAAATAAAATACAAAGCTGCTGTCAAAATTCAGAGCTGGTTTCGAGGATGCAGAGTCCGCGCCTATCTGAGGTAGTGTATTACGTTTATTTTAATCTGTATTTCATACTTGAATTTAGTTCCAAAATTTCTCATGGTATTTGATTTTAATAAAATGAGAAAATTTTGAAAAAAAAACCACTCTATCATTTATTCTGCTTTTAAATATAATGAAACATATGCTGTGCCACTGTAAAAAATAATTATTTTTGATTTTCATAGCTATATGCAATTAAAATGGCAAGATGCTAGTAAGCAGCTAAAAAGTAGCACAGAAACAGTCTATCTTCAATATAGAATCATAAAATATCCTGAGTTGGAAGGGACCCACAAGAATTACTGTGTCTCACTCCTGGCTCCAAACAGGACCCCCAGAAATCAAACCCTACGTCTGCGAGCATTGTCCAAACGCTTCTTGAACTCTGTCAGGCTCGGTGCCGTGACCTCTTCCCCAGGGAGCCTGTCCCAGTGCCTGACCACCCTCTGGGTGCAGAACCTTTTCCTAACACCCAGCCTGACCCTCCGCTGTCCCAGCTCTATGCCGGTCCCTCAGGTCCTGTCGCTGTCCCCAGAAAGCAGAGATCAGCATCTGCCCGTCTGCTCCCAGAAGGAGTACTCACCACTAAACCTCACATATAAAAAACGCTGTAATAACCAGTTTGGATACACAACCAACAGAGAACCATTTATGGTGAATACACAGCAGGGCACCTTTGCCACTCTCTTATTATCTGTGAGTAACTTCAATGAGAAAACAAGTACTTATTTTGATACCACTTCATAAGTCAAACTCTTAGAATATAATTGGCCGTCCCACCAACACTATGCTAATAGATCCTAATAGATACGCAGTATTGTCTAAGAGATCTTGACATGACTGGAGAAAATAACGTTCTCCAGATAAGCTGTTTGCATAGACTTTTCTTATCTCTCTTAATGTGGACCTTAGAAAAAAATTGCCTAGTGAGTTTATGGTAACAGGATTCTTACTGTAGAAAATTAACTTCCACAGCTCGATTTGAACAAGTCATTTTTAAAGATCTTTCTTTACATATTTTTCTCCACTTACAAAACAAAGAAAATAAGCAATTACTTTGTTCTGTAAAATGCCATATACAACATATTTTTGGAAGCACTGTAGTTGGTCCCTCCACCCAGAAGACCCTCCTTCATTTTTTATGGTCATAAGCCCAATTGGTCAAACTCATTTCCTTGAATTTCCTTATCTTCATTAAACTTAAGACTGTGAAGGTTAGGCATTGTTGTATCTTCTAGTTTAACCTCATGCTTGTCACAAGTCATTCTGTATCACCCAGATATACTGTATCAAGCCTAAAGAATTATTAGGCTAAAGAACATTAATCACTGAAAGACCAATGGCTACAGCCTACACGTGCACTTGTTTGAAAAAGAAACACTGGTAATCTATCGTCCATTGCTGGTTCAAGCGTGTTGTCACAGGATGCAGCCATCACACGCGTGTGTTCAGCAGGCAAAAAAATATGGTATTTCAGCCCTCCAAGGAATATCAGCTATGCCATCCCTGTCAAAAGCCCCTGCAAAGACAGAGAAGATTGAGTAATGCCCTTCTGTTTCCGGCACATGAGTAACAACAGCATGCTGCAGAAGAAGGTGAAATCCCAAGTGTCTTTGCCAACCTATTTGATAGGAACTTTGCTCTTCCAAACACATACTTGTATTTATTAATGGCATATCCGACTTTTATAACATAAGAAGAACAACGTAGTCATAAGGAGCATATAAGAAGTAAATCACTAGGTGTAGAAGCTGATTTTCTCTGCCACTGTGTACAGTGCTCCTGCTCAGCGTCCTCTTTCCAAAGATGAATGTCCTCTTTCCAAAGATGGATGGATTTAGGAGCACAATTTCAATACAGTCATTTGTGAGTGTTCTGAATTACCCACACATTTAGCTGCTTTTAATCACCTGCTGGAAAGGCCTGCCTCCACTGAGTGACTCTTGCTGTACTACAAGGCTTCTAAATTAGATGTTCATAGTTAGGTGGTATGAATTCTTCCCCATATAGATTTTGAACTGGTGAGATAAATTACTTAAAAGAGTTCCTAAAATCATCTATCTTGTAAATTACATTCTTACAGCTATTTCGTAAATCTTTTCGTAATAACACCTGGAATAGTATAGAAGAAAGTTTGCAGGAACTCAGTTTTTCCAAAAACAATGTATGTGTATATGTATAAATATTAGTTTAGAAGTGTGTATGTGTGTGCATATATATATATATACATGCATATATACGCATATATATGTGTGAAGTATGTTTGCTGTGGGCTTCTGTTTGGAGTAAGTATCATAGAATCCAACCCCCCTGCCATGGTCAGGGACACCTCCCCTTATACCAGGCCGCTCAAAGCCCCATCCAGCCTAGATATGGGTAATGCAGGATATTGTATCCTGTGTCCAAGTATGGATAATACAGTATACATTATTTTTAATGATAGGAAATAATGTATTTTCAGTTGCATTTTAATGTTTCAAAACAATCTCTTTTTAATATATTTCATTTTAGACATCTGAACAAAATGGTGATTTGTATACAGAAGCGGTGGAGAGGTTATCAAAGCAGAAGATACTTCCGAAAAATAGTGAAGGTAGAAAACTAGTTTTAAAAATCTTATTTGCATATTTATAGAATAAGTATGAAGTAATTCATTCATTTGCTTTGAAATTAAAAAGCTGAAACTTTGATCCTTGATATACACAAACACATACTCAACTGTTATTATCATGAAAAGTGCCATTGATTTCAGTAAGCCCACTCGTGGTGGTCAAGTTAAGTTAGTGCTGAAGCATTGGCAGCTCTGGAGTATTTGTTCCCAAACCAGCAATAAGATCTGCTCATGCAGAAGCCTGCCTGCATGATGCTAATTGCAGGATTGGAGCTTTTCAAGATTTTTTTTTTTCCCACTGGCAGAACTTTTAATTCTGAAAATAAAATAAACCCATGTCTGTATATACTGCTGTTCTATGTTTTAGTGGTTTAAATTTCTTACTTAATGAACCTTGAAGTATTTGAGATTTGCCTTAAGGCACACAGCAGATCACAGTCAATCTAATTCCCTTGACAGAGTTGAAGATAGCAAAACTATATGATAGCATACTAGCTAAAACCTTCGTTAACAGGTTTAGGAGATTAAGAAAGAGCTAATTTGTCTTTAACATAAACCAAGTTCTTAATGTGTAGTTAGCTTCACTAATTTGTCAATTTATGTTAATATTTTACAATATTTTTTACTTGTTAGTCATTTATTCTTGATGAATTTTGTTAAACAGCTGTTCTTAGTCAAAACAGAAAAGTCAAGCAAAATGAAAAAACCTGAGCCATAACAGGCTAAAGTCCATACCTCCTATGTTTTCGAGCCTAAGGAGTTGTGTGCCTGAAAGCTTATCTATTACCACCCCCCCCCGCCCCAATCTATCAGTAACCTAATTAAAAGTTTTACCTCTTCCAGTTTACCTGGCTTAATTATGAATCATCCTTCCAAGCTGTGGTTTTCAGTCCATCTTCTAAAACGCTCTTATTTTTGAATACAAGTTAGATAGCTGAATAGTTGGATTAGATTGGCTTTTTTGTTTGTTTGTTTGTTTTGTTTTGTTTGTTGTTTTAAAAACAACAACAACAACAAACGGGCAGGGGACTTAACTGAATATTGTCTCTGAGTTTAGGGAAGTTTAGTTTAATCTAGAAAACCTTCTGTAGAAAAAGAGAGAGATGATAATGTTAAAATTTGTTAATGAAAAGAAAGCATCCATGCAGCCATGTTGAAATGCTAATTTCATTGTTAATAATAATCATTTTCCTATTTTAAACAGAATGATGTCACTTCAGAGACTTATTTTTATGTAATAAGATTGTAAAAATGGTCATGCCTAGATAAGATACAAAAAGAATACATCGCTACCATGCCTACTGTCCATTGCAGAGTTCTGAGTGAGACAGTAAATGAGATGGCAAGCTAATTCTCCCCAGAGGGCCAACCTGTGGTATAACCATGAAAGGCAGTGGGCACAAACTGGAAAAAATAAAATTCCACTTAAAAATAAGGCTTGATTAACTGTGAGGCTGGTCTAATACTGGAATGAATTGTCCAGAGAGTGCAAGCCATGTCTGTGGAGTCTCTGTCCTTGGAAATACTCAAAGCCCAACTGAACAGAGACCTGCACAACTTGCTCTAATCAACTCTGCTTTAAGCAAGGGTTTGGAACATCAAAGGTCACTCACAGAAGTCCCACCTCTCCATGTATCTATGATATGGAAAGTGTTTTACGTCATGTCTTTATTATTTCTTTATTCTTTTGTACTCTTTTCTTAAAAATAATCTGCCCGTTACATTTTAAGACAGGCTTTCCAATTAACATTCCCTATAATAACCCAGCCAAGGTAACTAGCACCATAAAAAATCCTTAGCTTTCCATTCTTAAAATATATTTCTGAAAAGAAAAAGAAGAAAGACTTTATGTAATAAAGCCTGGTTTATGTGCTATTATTCAAATAGACATAACTGACAAGCCCTTGCCAACTGTGAAGTTCTGTGGAATAACATACAATAAAATATTGGGCAAACCCACTTAAAACACATTCTAAATCCTACCACAAATCCATCCAGTTTCTGGATACTGGCACTTATCTAGTATTAGCCAGAGCTTTAGAGAAACAGAATCTCATCAGCAAGCTTATGAACTGTACAATCAGTATAGAAAACCATCTTTTCCATCAAAGTCTTCATTTTGTGCTTGTTGTCTCTTTAGAGAGGACTAAATAGCACAGCCTGATTGGAAGCCAACCTGAAAGCCATGCAAGTAGCAGATAAAAAGACACCTTTTTGTCCCTTTCGACTACTGTACTCGATATTGTATGTTCTCAGATTGGATTTAGATACAAAGTTCAAGTTCATTCCCTATAGTCATCCCTATCTTTATGCACTCAATGACAGGGTGAATTTTAATTTTTTAATGAACTGGGTGAATTTTGGAAAATTTTAAAATGAAACAAAAACCTTCTCAGCAGCCTAATGGAGCTTTTAAGTTAAAAGATCCATTAATATGTGTTGAACTCTTGCTAATAACACTTGTAATGACTCCTGATGATGAAATGCAATAATACACTTGACATGACAGATTTTTTTGTATTTTCTTTTTCTTAAATAGAAAAATATTTGGTCACTTTAAATTTTTCTCATGGTAATAACTGGATTGGTATCTGCTGCCAGCAAACAAGGCAAAGCATATGCACAAAATACCCACGATTACTTGATAATAAATCATTTTAATGATTATATTCAAAATTGTGAAATGTGAGTGGTACTGATGCGGAAAATAACAAAGGCTGAGGCTCATCAGATTGGCTGTCCATATGTGCATCACTACTAGTATTTAATTTGTAACTCCTCTAGTGCTGCTTCTGTTGATATTTAAAATATATTAAGTCAAAAAATCCCACTATTTATAGTGCTTATATGACCAAAATTACATGCCTTTCTGTATTCTAATTATAGATGCTTTGGTAAAAAAGTTTGATTCCTAATATTGATACCAACTAAAATTAAAAACTGAGTTCCTATAGGTTTTTTAACGCCTTAGTTACATTGGTAGTACTGGGTTCTGAAAGTCTTGTAATACCTGCAGGAAAGGATGAATTTTAAAACCCGGCAAACACCAGAACACGAATCAAACTGTATGTCAATGTTCCTTTTTTAATACTTCTCAAAGACAAGAAATCACCTGTTAAGGCAAATGGGATTCTAACATTTCATTGGTATATGAAGTTGGTATTCATGATGGGCATATTTTTAGCTCACTTTGGAAGGACGTGCACTTGTAAAAAGTGAGTGCTTTACGGCACATAGTTTGAAATCATCTTAAATAGTTTAGCTTGGACTCAGTAACCAGTTCTAAATTCCCAGTTCAATAGGAATTAGGCAAATGCATATTTGCTCTATAAAAAAAGTGCCTGTTGACTTAGACCACATGTTCATTCCTTCTTTAAATCTACTTTCAATCAAATTTCTATTTCTCCTTTGAAATGTTACCTTGTATTATCTGTTTAAATACAAAGAAAATGCTAATCATGATCAGGACACACTTGTAAGTTATCCCCAAATGTGTTTTGAAATAGGAAGAAAATGAGAAAGTAGATTAAATGCCCAGCAGTTTATACACAAAAGATTCAAATAGCCATTAAAGTAAACTAGTAGAGAGACATATATAAACATCAAAATGGATGCAAGCACTACCTAGTTTGGAAGTGGTGGTGGTGCGTGTGGATTGGATGGTGAGATAATTCTTCCCAGAGAGTCAGCCTGCAACATAACCTTGGAACTGGCACCCAGTGAAATGATGACAGGCAATGGGCACAAACTGAAATCCAAGAAATTCCACTTAGACATGAGAAAAGTGGACATGAGAAAGTGTCTTCTGGACAACAGGTACCCAGTTTTAGAAAAAATCTTTTGTTTACTAGGAAAGCTCATAAATGCAGACTTGAATTAAGCATTAAATTATGCCTATGCTTTTGTGAATAGGGATGAATACATTGTCCATCACTTGTGGTAGCAGAGTTTAGTGCATGATAATCAAGATTAGAAAACAGAGGGCAAATCCATTTGCAAACAAACCTAGATGGCAACACAGACTTTGGCTGTGTCCAAGGGTAAGGTTGTAAGACAAAGGACAAAGTGGTAAGAGCAATGCTCCATTTGACTGAACTGTCATTTAGAGCAGTGTTGAATAAAAGCAGGAATGTATAATTCCGATTCTGTTATGTGTGACCATGTCAAGAAGTGGAAGCATAAGGCCCAGATTTGTCACACCTAAATGAGGTATGTGAGTTAGGAACCTAGTTGCCATTGACTATCTCTGTAAATAGTATAGGGAGATGCATTTGCAGAGCCCTTCAGCACTTCACCAAGTTCTGTGGGAAGGTGATCTCCCTGTTTCAGTACTGATGACATAAGGAACATAACGACAGTAGTCCTCCAAGTTAGGGTCTTCAGTGAGTTAGGGTGAATTCAGATCAAAGTGGTCACAGCCTTCAAATATGAGAAGAATAAACAAAAAAGAGTGAGATTGTTTAATTTAATCACCGACGGGCAGAAATACAGTGATCATTTTTAAGCTTAGAAATCTCCATTAAAAATGGAATGAATCTGTTTGGTGGTGTTGAAACTCTTGCATTCTCTTCCAAAGAAAGAAAAGATGAGCTTCAAAGCAAAATTATATCATTTTAATTGAACTGTTTAAGCACATACCTAGACCTGGAAACCATTATTTCATTCAAATATCTACAGTTAGCATCACTTAGAAAACATTTACGCTGGGAGAAGTGAAGATAGGGTCCACTATTTATTCTAATTCATACCTTTGGAACTGAGATTCCCTCTTACATATATACATATGTATGTATATATATATATAAAATGCACTTGTGTTTGTGTATATATTTAAATAAAACTTTTTTTTTTTTTTAATTTAGCAGTTCTGCATTTTTCTTTCAAATAGGGAATATCTTTTCTCCTGTATCTGTTATTAGTAGATTGGTACAATATTAAAGTGAGCATTTAAAATGTACCTTAATTAAACTGCAGGAATTATGCCTTGCTTAATGTAATGAAGAAAGAGAATTTAAAATGAAGTAGCATCATTGTGTTCATTTGTAAATAACATATTGCAGCCAACTGTTTCTTAATTGCCCAGACTGTTGATAAATAATCCAGTCCTGCTGCTCTCCACAGACAATTTGCTTTGGATCAGACTAGGCAATTCAAATAACACTAATTACAGTGAAACCCTTTTATAGTGAATTCCTGTTTGCCATGGGGGAGAAAATCACTATATCAGGGGAAAGCACTTTTGCCTTTGATTTGTGTCTAAAACATGAGAAACACATAAAAGCTGCATGTTGTTCTAAATAAAGGACATACTCTTTCATTCAAAGTACTTATATTTTACTTTTTATGATACAATTGTGAATTATGTTCATTTTGCATTTGTAATTAGAGGGCGGAACAGATGTGAAAGCTTAGTTTAAAGTGATGTATCCATTAAAATAACCTATGCTGCCAAGTGATTGCTTAGTATAATAGGGGATTCGTTCACTATGAGAGGAATTCTACTTTATTGGAAGGAAACCAGGACTTCAGAAAATGTTTTCTATATCAGGGGATTCACTATAACATGGTATCATTGTATTTATGATTTTATGATGTTGAAATGAATATTAAATGAAACAAAATTCCCAAGGATTACTCAGGAGGCAGCTAAGTACATAACATTTAGTACAGATGGTTGGAAGGCACAATTTTGCTCCATCACTGCATCCGTATCCTTGAACGATTTCGACTGAAGACAGCATTTCTTTGAATTTTTCATTAAACCAGACGTCTTGAAATATGAATTCCTTTTATGTTTCTGTGAGTTTTGGCTAAAAGAACCCCAGTGAATAAATCATACAATACTATGTGTCACCAGCACTTGTGAATATTTCTGCTTTGTTATTCTACTCTCAGTAGAGCACCATTGATTATCAAACTCAGCGGAGAGCATTTTATGATCATATATCTCCATTAGCTCTTACTTTGACTACCATAGATTTTTCTGGTTAAGCCTGCATTATGTATTAGGAAGCCTATCTCTTCAATACAAAGTTTGATTTTATTCTCTCTAAGCCTAGAACTCTTATTATGTATTATGTATAAAGATTCTTATCTTTTATATGTAAAAATAGGAGCACTGTCTTTGTGTAACTGAAATATATGCCATCTTTTTTTTTTTTTTCCTTTATTCACAGACAGCATATTTTATTATGAAGATGAATTTCTACAATGAAATGGCTGTCAGGGTAAATATTTCTTCACTTGTTAAACAAATGAAAAGTCAATTGCGCTCCGAATTTGCTTTTAATAAAATGAGCAAACCAGAATAATATACACTTGATTGATATGCTGATGGCAACAGCGGGAAATAGTACATAGTTAAAAATTAAAGTTACACTTAGTAGTCTGGGATGTATTTGAAAACTGTAGCTGAAATTAAGGCATTTGTGTGTGCCTTGCCCCATTTAAATGTTCATTGTACCTTACCATATACTATAATGATAAAACAAACATTCTATCTGGGAGTATTCTTACAAATGTAGACATATATTTAATATTCTGACAAACAATAGGACTTCAATGTTCGTTGAAGTAGCGGTACATATCTTTTTGTTAGTACATTAAAAATGATGTATTGAATCTCAAAAGAGTTACACCACACAGGAAAAGTTCATTCCTTAAATATAGATTTGGAACTGCACTGATCTCATTGATGATATTACAAGTGATTTTTGCTAGATGAAGAAGACTGTAAGCAGTTCTGGAACTTTAATAAATATACAGCAAATGAAGTTTGTTGTGGGGCAAACTGCAAAATATCTTAAACTAAAATTAGCATATTTTTTTTCCTGAACTTTGGTACCGTACTTAAGCAAATAAATAAAACAAACAAGGTAAGGACATGAGATAATCCTTGAGATGAAATCTTTTTGCCTTCCTTAATTCTTTTGTTTTGTGAAAAAGAACTGCTTTACTTTAGTGGCTTATATCTCCTTAGGCAAGGCATCTTACATTTTGAATTCTACCAAATGTAGGGATGTGGTGAGGATGGAGAATAAGCCAGGGAAATTTCTGTGAAGTAGGAAGATGCCCAGAATGAAATTTAATTTTGTGGTCTCTCTGTCTCCCAGATAAGTCAGAGTCAAGAGATGTGTCATTAGGTTCCCATCAGGTTTTTGACTTTTCTGTTTTTTTCAAAGGCACAAAAGAGAATCTTACATTTAGAGTATGTTAGAGATCTGAAGGTGTTTTACAGCAATCAAATTGCTCAGAAATGCAAAATTACTTTAGTTTATTACTTTGTTAGCTGGTTTGAAAGTATTCCACAGGGGATAAATGTTGTATACTAATACAGTTGAAATCAGTGAGAAAACACGAAATGCAAGCCATCTCTCAGAAGTTGGCTGTGTACTTTTAGAAGGCACTTGAAGACCAAATTTCAAAGGTAATTATGTATTCTAGTCAAATGGAGTTTTGCATTTGGTCTTTCATTTTTGAAAGAAATTGAATGTGTTCCCATTCATTTGTAATGGAAATGTAATGTTGAATCATTAGGTGATATAAATCTTCAAAGTACCATTTTTTCAGTCGTCCTTTTCTTTAATGGAAATTTAAATCAGTAGAAAACAAGAGAACAGACCTTTATTTAGTTGCAAATGTCAGAATCCAGTTCTCCTCTATCTGAATCTTGTGCAGCCATATCAGCAGAACGGATTTTAAATGCTACCATTCTGAAACACTGAATGTGTTTTTTTGCCATTATCTGGTTACTGAAGAACTAACCAAGGTGCAGGACAATAGTGATTGAGGCCCATTGGCTTTGTGCATGGAAGATGTATGGCCAGAATTTAAGTTTCCTAAGCCAACAGTGCTTTTCATTCACACATTGTGAACTTGATTCACTGAAGTATTCTGAAAATAGAAAAATAACAGTGTATTTTTTTTTATTTGACCACTCAGTTTTGCCACACAGTATTATTGAACTGTTTATTCCAGTTGCTATTCACTGATTAGATAGGCACTTTTGATTTTGATATTAGAAGTATTACTGAGGGTGTGCACATGCTCATAGTTTTGGAGTCAGTCTACATCTCTGTCTCCCTGTATTGCATTTAGTTGTAACCATAACTATCAATTTCACCTTTGTAAATTAAAAGAGAGAACTTGTTTTGATCAATTTTACTTTTGAGTACTAGTTTGCAAAATGATTCTCTCTCCTAAAAGATTTAAGGTGCTATAAATTTTCAGCTGCAAAAGTAATCCCAGGGAAAAAAATATTTCCACGAGCAGATGGCTTTTGATATATCAAGGTTTTGCCATTTGTTTTAGTGCTTAAAATAAACATTATTTATAAGACCACTTACATTTTGATGTTACTTAATGAGGAATATGCATCATTGATTTGACTAGCTTAAGAGGTCATTTAGAACTTGCCCGTTAACAAGCTGTAATCTGCTGAGCACACAATGACTTTGTTTAAAATTATCTGTTCAGTGCTGATCAATGACAATAATTGTTTTGTACCAATCACTGTTGAAACTTGCTAATTACTTTGAAGGGCATACACACTTGTCTCTTTTTTTCCTAAGAATTTTTAAAACATTCACCTTGGAATTAAAAAGAAATATTGTCATAACACATTACACTTCATTTTAAAAGCAAACATTTGGAACTTTCACATTGCAAATAAGAACATCATCAGGATCTTTGTGTAAAATGCTCTTTTCCAAAGTGATTAGTCTTCAGTCTTCTAATCTCTGACACAAGTAATTAGTGAAGCAGAAATCTAGCATAAAATAATTTGAGACGTAATGCAGTTTTTCTTACTTATGTTTCATTCAGTTGAAGTCAGTGAGGTCATTCTGGACAGAAAGTGGTGTAAATAAAGGTAGAATGTGGCATTTAATTGGTACACTGAGCGCATTGGAGGTAATTATAGCTTTATACAATTTTACCCTTTGTCTTTCAGTTTGAGTTTTGATCCTTTAACCCACAAATATCTAGTTCTATACTTATAACTGTAAGGTGAAGACTGTCAGAAAGAGTTTCAAAGGGACCATAATCCTGCATTAATGAGCACACAGCTATATGGGAGCCAAGTTGCTCTTGTTGAGAAATATTGAAGCCAAACAGAGAAACAAAGCTAAGATCCTTATTCACATGCAAAGGATTTTGCTTAATCCCAGATCTCTGAAGGCATACTCATTCTTTCCTCTTTCTATATCCCTTTTTAACCTGATGCACTTGTGTATGAGAAAGGGAGTTGCAAAGACTGAAATTTACTACCACCTTGTGAAAAGGAGCATGTCTAGCATTAACCTTTCTTTCTCCCATGTTCAACTGCTCACATAACTATTATTTATTCATATTGTAACAATGTCCAGAGTACAAACCTTTTAAATTAAAAGCAAATAAGCAACACATAGGTAAAAGGAAATAGCAACTTTTTGTGTTAGTTTTGAGTCTTGTTTGAGAAGACGAGAAATAAATGGTGATGCAAAAAAGGGGAAATAGAAAGGTGTGCTAACGCTAAAAGAAAATATCCTGTTATTCCTCATAGCTTTAGTGGGTCATTTTACTTTCTTGGCAACATATCACTCAAACACTTACTGAAAGCTTTTCTGTGATGCTTATTAAATCTTAGATAAAGAGGTAATCACAATCGTACCACCAGGTATCATCGGTTTAGATTAAATGCCAGTTTTTACTTTAAACAATAGTTTTGGCTTCCGTGATTGAAAAATGGTACCAGAGAGTACCAGAGTTTGAAAGAATGCAACCCTTAGTTAGGCTTCATATAGGCGGCTCCACTATGTTACTGTTTTCAGCTCAGGAAATTGCAGCAGTTGCAAAATTGATATAACTTTTGTCAGTTATCATAGCTAGTGGTACAGAATTGGACTGCAATGGAAGTGCAAGGAGTAGAGACTATTTTGCCTGTTACTTAAAAGCACTCCCAAGACTCGAAGATACAGGCTATGCAGTTGCTGAGTGCAAAGGCTGATTAGAAGTTTGGGCAAGGAGCAGCTTTTTTTCCTTGCCTTCTTCCCAATTCAAGCACAACATGATACTCTTCAAACACATACATTGTGCTCTTTCTGCCTCTTTTACACCATGTTTCTTTGGAATAAGAGATAAGGAAAGATAAAGCAAATGAACAAACAAAAACAAAAAAAAAGGGATTTTACTCCACTTACCAAGTCATAGCTTAGGAAAGAGGAAGGTTGATGCAAAGGAAAAGAAAGAAAAACGTTCCCTGTAGATACAGCAAAGAGTTTAATTTCTTGAAAAGTCCAGTAGCCACATGTCCACAGGACAAGGAGAGCTCTTGGCAAATTTGAACTTTTTTTTTTTTTTCAATGCACTTGATGAAGCTGGGTAGCTTTTAACCTTGGAGTTGCTCCTAGACAGTAAAACCTCAGTCTTCATGGTTTTTCAGTGTATTGGATTCTATCATTCTGCTGATAAGCCTCTTAAGATTTTGAAGCTATAAAAGTCAAGAGGTGCAAGTTGGAGCAGGAATGAAAGTAAAGCAGACTAGAATATGGAAATTGAGAACTTAATTTAGAAATACATTATGAAAAAAAAGAAACAATGCAAAGAAGGAAGAAAATAATATTTTGTAGCTAGGTAGGTTCAAGGATGGAAGAATGTAAAGAAAGAGGAATAGAGACTGAGAACAGAAAAAGATCATTAGTCTATTTTTCAGATGTACTGATCTATAATATACTGAACTGTTACAAGAAAGAAAATGAGGACTGAAAACAGCCTTCAGCATGACTGATAAGAGTCATTGTGTCTTCCTCCTGCATCAGGACAAGTGATACAGTACATATGGATAAATATGGCTAGCTAAATGGCAGTAATGATAATTCTTTACCTAATTAATACTTCCTTAACCTTCCCACAAAACAGCCAGTAAACCTCTTGCATTTCAGAAATATGATTAGAATTTTCAACTATGAGAAAAGGTTTAAACAGTTTTGTTAAATTCTTAAGGAGACTCTGGCTAGACTGTCTTTTATTTAAACTGATGCATTTTATAATGCATCAGACTAAATCCTTTTTTGTGGAGGACACTATATAGTGTCTGTTCTTACTATAATCTCAGGACTCGCTACAGATAAAAAGGTTTCCTTTTCCAGTTCCTCCTGTTAGGCAGGAGGAATAGTATTTTGTATAGAAGATTATAATTAATGTGTAACAAATAGACACACATCATCTTACATGGGAGATGAAACAATTGCAATTTGTAAATGATGTTTTCAGAAAGCCTTATTCACTGAGTTACTGGGAGGCTTCCATTCAGTTTAGATCATATCCAGAGCACATAGTAGAGAGTGTAACAGAAGATATTAGTGAAGTGGATGATTGAATAAGGAATGTATTCCATACCTTAGAAAATAAGTACCACTTCTGTTAGTTGTTTTTTATCATTCTGGCAGCAGCAGACACTTCTTTTCATTGCCATACCCAAGCAAAAACTGTGGTTTAAAATTTGATATTATTTCTTAATGTTGACATTTAATATTAAATTCATAATACCATTTAGCTACAATATGTTACATCCCACCCACAATTTCTTCACTGAAATGTAGTGGTGCATCTACTCGATATCACTTTTAAGGACATGCTATTCTTTGGGAAATACAACAGACATTTAATATGCATGGAAACTTTCTATTTGAAATATACTAAACAAGTTTTTATTTCCTGTAGATTCAGAAAAGATGGCGTGGATATTATGTCCGAAAATATATCCATAATTATTATGCACTGAAGAAATACCTGGAAGCCGTTTCTGTGAATAATGAGATTGTCAGGTAAAGATAAAAACTGTGTGTGGTAAAAAATTAATTTCCTTTTCTTTTATTTGTAAGAAGTTTATGGCAGTAATTGAATAATTTATTTGACTGTAGGATCCCTTCCATTGTCAAAAATATACATATATTTCAGTCATTGTTCTCTTTAATTCTTGGCCAGTGCGTGTTGTGCCACATTCTGTTCTTATTTACACTGTTATGAATTCTAATTTCTTTGAATGAACTGGAAGTACTCTGGGTTTATACCAGCTTAATTTGTCTCTTCACCTATATTCGAAATTCATTGATTGTTATGTTCTAAATATGGTTTGTTGAACTGTTTTTTTTCCTCCAGTGTACTCAAACTAAAGAGATTTTTGTGCTTTTTTTTTTTAATTTGATTATTGTCAAATCATAAAAGTGTTGATTTGAGCCATAGTATAAATATTAATTGATTTTAATTGTTATTTGCCTTTGCTCAAATTCTCACAATCACTTGGGAAAAAAATTAAAGATCTGCTGTGCTGGGATCCCTGCTTCTCATGCTGTCATATTGGTGACTGTACACTGTAGAAGGCAGACTTGAGGCTATTTTAGAAAGCAAAGAGGCTTACTCTGTGGGGAGCATGCCTGTAAAGCAAAAGCTTAGATGAATCCTGTACGAATTGGCCTAAGTGCTGGAACAGTCACAGCACATCAGAACCTCTTCAGGCCTAAAGACTCTCTATGGAGGGTGTGTGGGCAGCCCTCAGGCCTTGTGAAAGACCTTGTGTGGACATGGTTAAGGAGAATTGTCTTGTGGTTATAGTACAGGTTCCCCTGTTAGATTTCTAGCTAAAACTGTTATTACTATATGCTCCTACTCCTACTCTATTAGGAGAAATATCCCCTGTCTTTCCCAGTACTTAAGTTGAAAGCTTTCTAAGATAGTTTAATAATATCCCTATAGCTTACTTGATGTTCTGGTACCTAACTATTTCTTCAGGTAACAGAGGAAACAAACAGACGCAATACTCGCTAGCTGAATATAAGTATTACTTTCTCAGTGTAAGTGAAAGAGTGTTGCACAAAATCCATGCAGCTTTTGCTGTACAGAAACGTAGGTCAAATCTTTGCGTTTTGAAATAGAGAAATATGAGGAAGTCATATTTCTGGAAGTCTCATCTAGCTCACATGGCAGGGGCAGTTCAGCTACAAGTCTGTTACAGAAAATAGCATATGTAAGTTTTATATGTAAAACACAAATTAACCAAATTTTTTTTTGAACACTAATTATTAATTTCTATTATTTTTCCGCCATTATTGTTGCTGCTACATCCTCTTGGTCATAGTGTCATAACTCCTGCATCACATTGAAACATCCTGATAACTGTCTACACATAATCTCTGATTACTGTTCATTTAAATGTATTTTTATGTAGAATGTTAGATCACAACTCAGCAAAGCCAAACTTAAAAAATCTGTCATCTCTTCAACAGTACCTTCAAAAAAATCTGTCATATCTTCTTGTTTAGAATTCCTTGGAGTTTGTTTTTCATCTTGAAAAGATAAAATCCGGGGAAAACTAGACTAAATCAGGGAAAGTAAACAAAGCCATAACTTTTCTGGTCTAAAACGAATATTAATATATGAACTGCAGAGACACAAACTGCTTCTGTGCTCATAATAGTTCTCACTTTCTCTGCCTAAGCCTGAAACAAGGCTCATAAGTCATCAGATTGACCGTTGATGTGTGCAAACAGAACAAGACAGCAAGTAGTACTCTTGCTGTACTGAACACATTGATGGGAGCTTTGTATTTTATTTCTCTACACCCACAATAGATCTCTGTTGGGTACACGTGATTTTGGAGGACTACAAAAATATTTCTTTGTTTCAGTACTTTCACATGTTCATCAAATTCCATAGTATTTATTTCAGTTCATTAAAAAACATAAGGCATATGTATTAGGTAGGTATTTTAGTCAAGAAATACTTTTGTGCAGTTTTTCTTTAGAAAAGATAAAGTGAACAGTATAATTTTAAGTACATGAAAATGTGTCAAAGTTGGCCTGAGCTTTTACTTGGTATCTTACAGGTATATTGATATTCTGCCAATTTGAATTCTATATTCTGGAATTCACAGAAATATTTTTCTTTCAGAAAAAAAAATCTGATTAAAAAAATGAAGATAAAATATAATTGTATGGGGAATTTGATCAAATGGAGAATAAATATCATTTCACTTTTAAAAATGCGTCTTTTCTCAAGTCCAATCAAATATTGCTGCAGTAATTCTTTGCTGGAGTATATTTGAAAACTAATATGTAAATTATCTTCTACATCCTTTTGATTAAATCTAACAGATGCTTAGTGAAGATCAGGTGTAGGCCCTCAGCCAAACAGATTTTTCCTGTCATTGGGCTAAGTTGTTGCCAACTGCTTTGGCCCCAAGGTGGCCCTGAGTAGGAAACACCTACTAGGAATACTGGAGGTGGAGGAGGGATTCTCTGCATATTTCCATCCCCCTTCACATTAAGTGGAAGAGTATAACTTCATTGTTGATAACCATTTATGTGTATATAAAATTATTGCAACAGTTCATTGTAAAAACCAGTAGGAATTGTCTGAAACTGAAGGACGGTGTTTATGAAACTGGCTGTATTTTATTCCATCTTCAGCATTATGGAAATTTACATGTTGGCAGACAGAGCCATTAATACACTTGTGCACTTAGATTAAGCAGCCTTTGAGTGTTTCACACCTCCAGAGCACCACAAAACAACAGAAGCATGATATGCAAAGCAATGCAATTGCTTTCTCATTTGTCTTACAGTTTCATTCATGAGAATATATGGTTTAGACCTGTGCCAGTACCAGTATAGAACCTAGTTTCTCCACAAATAGTACTAGAAACACAGTAAAACAGAAACTGATTTTAAAAACCTGGGTGCTATAAAAAGAAACAACAAACAAACAAACAAAAAAACAAACAAAAAAACAACAAAATACACATGAAAACTTTATCACTTCAAAAGTTTAAGCTGTATTCGTTCTGAAATTATGATGCAGTCCTAATCTGTTTCTCAATCTTCTATAAAAATGGTGATAGAATTTTTATTTATCAACAACTACTTGAAATCACATTGCAAGTGCTTTCAAGGTACAGTTTTAACTTGTGGTCTCCAGAACCAGGACTTGTGCTTATTTTTCTCCTTTTTCATTAAGGAGGAGGCTGTATAAAATTACCAATCACTTGCTTCTGTCTAAGAGAAACTTCACAAGAAGTTACTGTGGAATTTTGGACATTCTGTTAGTTTAAAACTCAGTATGTTATATGAATTACTGAACAGTTTGTTGTCTTCTCTCTCCTCCTTCCACCTCCATTTTTTTTTTCAATGCAAGACACTTCTCTTACTAAGGGGTTTTCTCAACCAATAGCCACATCTTTACCATTCAGCTTTAATACAAGCCGTCCTTATTTAATAGCTGCCCTCATTTAGTAGCCAGACCTTTATCATTTGTCTTTACTGTGAAAACCCCAGGAGAAAGTAAACTTAATAGAAGCTGCCCCAGTTTAAAGCCATAGAGGGATGTAATTAAGTTTAACAGAAATTGATTTAACAGAAATTGACCTAAAATATAATTAAATAATAATAGTCATATTATGTGTGAGTTTGCACACCTTAACAGACTGCTTATCCTAACTTAAGGCACTGTTTTCATATGAACTAGAGATAGCTGTCTGTTTTAACTGCCAGACTGGCTGAAGAATGGAGAGATCTCCCTCCAGCACTCCCATTACTTGCCACCTCTGCAGAACCAATGTTTGATGGCTGCGGGTGTCCCAAGTAGAGTCCCTAGTAGTTAAGTTGAGAAGAGATTCAAAGAATCCCTTGACGGATGACAAAAGAATGAATTTGAACCCTAAGCTCTGTCTACATAAGGATGTACTCTTTTTTTTTTTTTTTTACTTTTTTTTCTTGACTTTTGCACAGTTTAGCTTCAGTGTAACTTTGAAATGAGTTTCTTAGTCCTGAATTCTGATATTCCTGCAAGATTTCACAGAATCACAGAATGGTTAAAATTGGAAGGGACCTCTAGAGGTCATCTGATCCCAACTCCCAGCTGAAGTAGAGACACCTGGAGTAGGTTGCCCAGGACCACGTCCAGGTAGCTTTTGAAGATCTCCATGAGAGAGACTCCACAATCTCTCTGCGCAACCTGTGCCAGTACTCTGTTCATCTGTACAGCACAGAAGTGCTTCCTGGTGTTCAGGCAGAACCTCTTGTGTTCCAGTTTGTGCCCACTGCCTCTTGTCCTGGCACTGGACACAGCAGAAAATAGCATGAAATTAGGAACTTCCAAAACAAACAAGTAGGAAACATAGTCTTAAATAATATTTTTTTTCTCCCAAATTTTGCTGTTTAGATTTTAGTAATAATTCTTATAGCACCCATTATGCTCAATATGCAATAACACCCATTTGTACTCAAGAAAATACCAATGCATACTGTATTCTTTCCAAATATGGATTAGTTGGATGGTTGTATACATAAATGCATGCATTAAAATAAATTCCATTACTTCTCACTGAAGTTAGTGTATTTCTTTTTGAGGAGAAATACCTTGTTTTGAAATATTCTTAAAGCTACATCCAACATCTCTAAGACTTGGTAAAATAGTAAACAAGGGGAAATATGCCAAAAGCAATTAGTATAGACTATGACTTCATATGATGCATTAGAATTTTGTTTTATGTGAAACAATTTCCAATCCGTGATAAGCAAATGGACATCACTTCACATAAATTAGCATGCTGGTGCCATTATATCAGAAGAATTTATGGATAACGTCAGTTGCCCCCAGTGTGATTAACTTACAGTTCTTTGACTAAGGTTATCTACACGATGGCCTTTAAACTATAGTAAAGCAACTTTGCTATATGTCAGGTGTGCAACTAGAGATAAGATTTTGGGATGTAGTGCTCCGTTTGCTGATGAATGGCACCATTTAATTTTTTTCCTAGGTACAGAACTCAGTAAGATAGCACTATCAGAAAACTAACAAAGCAGTGGCAAGGTACTGGTGTAGGGGGTGCTTGTGTAATCAAGGCAGGTAGTTTAGCTTTCTTTGCTATTGAATGAACACTGACTTAAAGGTAGCAAACTAAGACCTGAGTCTAGCTTTAACAAGCATTATAGTGTATTTAAACACTGTTATGATTATAAATCATGAATTTCACACACTTACAGGATTTACATCAAATTTTTCTCTCCGCTACTGTTGGCTTTAGTAGTGAAAAGACCTTGAGTGTGGCCCTCAATAGTGTGATTTTCATCCAAGTTTGACTAGCTGTTGTATCAGTGGATTTAGTACCACAGTCATTATAAAAGCTTCTTAGTCTTCTAGTATTGCCAGCAAAATAGATAATGCAAAGTGATAAAAACCACTTCCTTGTCAGTACATATATCCATAAGTCCTTTATGCAGTCTAATTTTTTATAATATTAGTGACCAGTGAAATACAATACTGTTATATGTTGCTGGTGATCTAATCCAATGTTTAGCTTTTCTGCAAATATGTCTGATCTTGTAGAACTGAAAAAAGTAATAGCATGGAGCTTATTCTTGATTACTGGAACATTACTGAGGCCTATTTGCTTTTAACATGACAAGCACTTTGCTTCTTAAAACTTTTGAGGTATTGCTGTTTTTCATAAAGAGGGCTTGAAATAAATCATGGGTTGTCATACTAATATGAGGACAACTCGCTCAGCCTCCATCTGTCTGCTTCTTTCTGATAAAGATAAGTCCAGGTGCTGGCTATTTTCTCAAGTGTCAAAGTGTTTTGAAGAATGTATATATTGTCTTATAATTCAATTAAAATGTTCCTCCTCATTGACTGCAGAAGCAATTGATTCTGTAGTCTATTTTCAATTAGTGCCAAAGCCTTTCAGACAGCTCCTTGGAGTTCTTGCAACAATAAAAAGCTCATTTTTGTAATGTTGTCTTTCGCTTCATGTTTAATTAACTAATTTATCTTCAACACATCTTCTTTTCCTTGTCTTCAAAGATATCTAGAAGAAACACATTATGCCTTTTAACTTATCTACCTGTATTAGAATTTTCTGAATGTAAATGTATCCTGTTAGCTTTCTTTGGGAGATACAGAAACAAAGACAAGTGCCAATTATGCTTTCTTTCATTTAAATATTAATTTTGAGTGGTAGTGCACGTAACTTGAGCCATCTATGCCTTTTCCAGAGGACTTTAGGTGTAACTGCTAGATCTGGTAGGAAACTTGGAACTAAAATCCCAGATCACTGAAGATCCCAGAGTACTTCCATGGCTACAAACCTGATATTGTTAGGATGAGTAAAATATAAAAAATGAGTTACCAGAGTCCTCTTTGTGATAACACATGTAGTTATATTATCTACAGTCATGCAATTTGTGATTGCTGTTTCTTCTTAAATTTTGTTGTCCATAAATCCAGCTTTCTTCACAGATTCAGAGCATAAAAAACCTATGAGAAATCAACCCATTTTCATGTCTTCTGTTCACCTACCTTTGTAGATATTAACACAGTTACATATACATATATGCTTTTAGGCAACTTGTATGCTTTTATTCCTATAGGTTTTTAATAGTGCATTTTGCAAACCAATAAATATTAGATTAAGTTTTTGTCTTTTTAGTTTGGTCATGAAATTTAAATGAACTGGCTAAAGCTGTACAGCAGGCAATACCTTGCTTTAACTCCATAGGAAAGCACTTTCTGGTTGTACTGAGGTTATGGTAGGAGCCATTATGATTACAAAGTAAGCTAAATTCCCAGTGCAGATTCAGCTAGACACACCTCAGGTGTGCCTTATTCTATTTATGTCTGTCTTGAGCAAGTGATGAAGGCAGTCTTACCATATTGTTTAGCTAGTTCTGTGTAATAGAGATCAAGTTTTTCGGATAAGCATAAATAGTATAACTAACATAAGTAACCAGACTGTAGTCTTTAAAAATATGAAGGTTGTTATTTCCTCTTTTTTTTTTTTTTTTTTTTGTACAGCACTAAGCACAACATTTGGACTAATAGCTTAAACATTAAGCTTTATTTCACCTCTGTCAAAAGAAAAAAAAATAATCCGAGTCTGTAGAAAGAAATTTTAGTTCCTGCCATTCACTCATTGAACCATATTTATTTTGAAATTGGTCTGTTAAAATTACTGATAGCTCATAAAACATTTTCTAGAGACTGACTAAACTTAGCATTTTGTATTCTCCTACATACGCAGGCTTCACACTTATGTTTTGTCTGAAGCAGGATCCTTGCTGTAAAATAAGTAGAAAAGGGGAAGAGGTACAGTTTCATTAAGCTCTAACATATCATTGACTGTCAGGTAGGTCTTGTTATGCTGTCCATCCTCATTTAACTATCCCACAAGATCTCTTAATGAAGTTAAGCCCCAAGTTCACTCCAGTAATTCTGTGGCAAGAGTTTGTGCAATGTAACAATTCATCACTTGTCAGGAAGGCACTTTTAGTTTATACATTTAATAAGGGCATCCTCTAGCTTGGTTAATTAGAAGTGAACAGTTTGCATATTTACTAAATGCGGAGTGTCATTGCCACCACGGCCTATTGCCTACATGAATTATTTCTCTATCTGCAATAAACAGCTGGGTAATTATTACTGCCATAATCAGATAAATTCCCTCTGTAAGGCTTTTCTTACATGGCAATTCTTTGAACTCATCCAAAGCTGAACAAAATTTATGAACTCCAGCAGCTAGGACACTTTTTCATAGTGTAGTGTCCCTGTTCCTTATTTCAAGGACATGTAGAGTATCATAAATATTGTGTAAATTAGGAGGATAAATATGATTACCTAAAGATTACATATTAATAAACTTGATTTTCAAAATATAATTCTCAGGTAGTAACTGATTATATTATAGCAGTTTTGGTTTTATCTAGTTGTAGAGACATGACAGGCCATCTATATACAGGCTATACCAGGTTATCAGGGAAGAGCTCTACCACTTGAAGGCTAAAGATGCGTGAGAAAGTATATCAATATTTTTTTTTGATATGCATTTTGGAGAACTAGTCATTTCAGGTGTTTAGGTCATTAGAAATATGACAAATTTTACTCAACTCATTTAAATAATTTCTTTTGTCATTATAAAGAGGTGATGGTGTACAATTTTCAGTTCAATAACAAAGCATAAAATTTAAATGCATGAATTTGTGTTACATTAAAAAAATAGATTTTTTTCTGTTGTTTGCTAAAGCAATTTGTGTACAAACAGTTAAGTAACGAAGCTTGCTCTATGCTATTCAAATAGTCCAGGTCATATGTGAGTGTGTGCATCTACAGATACATCAGTGAGTACTTAATTTTCACATACATCTTTTCCAGAACCTGTTGGATTTTAGCTTATTTTTGTGTTCTCTAAAGAAACAAAAGAAAATCAAGACACCACTTTTTTTTTTCTAATTAAAACACAACAGTCCATTTAATTTAACCCCACAAGTCATGTTTTTTTATTATAATGTAAGATACTGTGACTGAGTGTAACTAAAAATTTGCCGTTACCTGCTCACTTACTTCATAGCTTAAATTTAATTAAATAAAGTAAATAAAATAAATAATTAAATAAGGAGCATACCTCAGAATTTTACAAAATGTGAGCATTTTGAGATATGACCATTTTGAGATGGCAGGTGTATTAAGGACTACCAAACTAAGTAAGGTGTTCTTTGCACTGCCTTAACCAGTGGGTGGCTTCTGAGGTTAGGTTGCATTTCTCATTTCACATTTACATGAGAAAAGTAGAAGCTACAATGGTGTAATCCTTAGAAAAGAACCACACCACAGTTGTGTTCTTAGAAGTGTGGTATGTAACCATTTGCATTTTTGCAAGCACAGGATCTGATTTTTGACTGAGGATAGCTTATTGATATTTCTTGGACTTTTTTTATTTTTTTTTACGGTGGCAAGTCATCATCTTTCCTATTGTGTTGGTAATATTCTACAAAGTCTCACAGAAATGTGTGAGATGCAAAGCAGTATATAGCCTCTTATCACCACTTCGTTTTCTTTTTTTTTTCTCTGGAGAAAGGCCTAAGTAACAAAAATGGATTAAAAAAAAAAAAAAGAAGAAGAATGAATGCTTTTGGCGTATTACTTTTAGATAAACTAGATCATTAAAAATAGCCACTTGTGCTATCTAAGAGTTCTCTTAAATCTGAGCTCATTCAGATAAGCAAAGGGAAAAATAATTTTCTTATATTTTTACAGAACAGTAAATATATACATATATATTTATAGAACAGTAAGGAGGCATGACATATGCTTGGCTTTTTTTTATTTTATCTAGTGATGCTCATAGTAATCTGATCTTCTGAATCAGATGGTCTAGTCTGACTTCAGATCTACCACTAATATCATACCCATCAATAACAAATTTATAACAATATTTATAAAAAGCACAATAAGCTTTGGCTAAACAAGATCTAGTTTGATTTAATAACATCAAAAGATAGGAAATACCCTTTGTATTCTACTCCAGGAGTTAATTACCTTTGCCATTCAAAGTATGTCCCAAATTTCTCCATTTAATTGCTTTCATTTCATCTTTGAACCATAGCTTCTTGTTATATCCTCCTCTACTAGACTGAAAACACCTTTAATATCCAGAATCCAGACATAAATATCGCAACCTTTTAGTTTTCTTTTTAATAAAGAAATAAAAATAAATTTAAAAAAAAAATCTGATGTTTTGTCAACTTATGTACAGTTTTATATACCTTTTAATCATAGTCATAAAAAAATTTTCTTCAACTTTTCTTCAACTCTGTGAATCACACTTTACAAGTCTTGCAAGCAATTTTTTTGTTTGTTTGTTTTTCTAAGCTGTGCAAACCATTTTCCTATTGTTATCCCCCTTTCAAATTCTTCAGACTCTTCACCTTGTAGGGATAATTACATGAATCCATTACCATTAAGGTGTTTATCCTTGACAGTGAAGCTAAATCCCAGTTCTTTTACCTTGAACTTCATGGTTCCTTCTGCCTTCAAACCAAAACAGTTTGACAATGTTTAATGCAAACTTTTTCAACTTTTTTCTCCAGGTGGGCTACTATTTTCTTGTCTGATTTACTAGCTGATTGAAAAAAAAAAAAAAAAAGTTTACAGCTTCATCTAGTAGACTAATCTGATCTTTCAGGTGCATGGTACCCAAAATGATGCAGCACGCATTAGTCTACTTGTACTTGGTGGTAGGAGGCATCACCATCATATATCTTTGCAATGTATTTACTCAAGAAGTCAGATTAAAAATTATATGCTTAGATATAGACAATAGGATCTAAACATTAGAGGTACTCCTTAGCATGAATCCTTTAGGATAACTCCTTTAGGATGCCTAAATCTCTAATTAAAAGTACTTTGTCTTATAAAGAAGAAACCAAATTTCAGAGAATAAACTTTAAGTCTGAGTGTCTTATTGCCTATAAAATGCATATTTTTTGGCATGTTGATTACTTCAACATTTTTAAGGCAATAAGAAATACGGTATTCTAGCATTTTTTAAAATTGGGTTCTAGTCAGTAATTTCAGATCCCTCATTAGCCACTGCTGTGAAACAAGTACACGCACACAAGTAGCTACAAGTTGCGCTACACACAAATAGCACTGAAATACTTTAAAAGGTCATATCTCTTCCAGAATGATTGCATTAGCTATGTTAAAAATCTAGTTCTTTGTGGTGTCTTTCATAATGTTTTATGCTTCATAATGCTTTTGTGCTTCGTTATGCTTTTTATGCTTCAGCTCTGGGGCCCTCAGCCCAAGAAGGAAATATTCGAATGAGTCCAGAGGAGGGCCGTGAAGATGATCAGAGATGATCACCTCTGCTCTGAAGAAAGGCTGAGAGAGCTGGGGTTGTTCAGCCTGGAGAAGAGAAAGCTCTGGGGAGACCTTATAACCTTCCAATACCTAAAGGGGGCCTACGGGAGAGCTGAGGAAGGACTCTTTGTCAGGGAGTGGAGTGATAGGACAAGGAGTGATGGCTTTAAACTAAAAGAAAATAGATTTTGATTGGATATTTGGAAGAAATTCTTTACTCAGAGGGTGGTGAGGCACTGGCACAGGTTGCCCAGAGAAGCTGTGGATGCCCCATCCCTGGAAATATTCAAGGATGGGGCTTTGGGCAACCTGGTTTAGTGGGAGGTGTCCCTGCCCATGGCAGGAGTGTATGAATTAAATGATCTTTAACGTCCCTTCCAACCCAAACCATTCTATGATTCTAAAATTTTTTTTAAAAAAAGACATCATAGATGCTCAAGTGGTAACACAAACTCTGTACACAAATTCCGTACTTGTGGAACTTGAGAAAACCATCACGTACTGAGAATCACTGTGAAGTTGTGAGATTTGGCATTACTTCTGTGCTCTGTGTAATGGGCCAATACAGAAAAGCTCTCTCTGCCTTGCCATTGTAAAACGCATTTAATGTGAACAAAATGTAGTATTCTATTTGCAAACATGTGCAAACTCTTATATGAAAGTGAAAAATACAAGTCAGACAGTAGACCTCTGAGTCAAATTGTTGCTTAATACCCTGAGAAAGAAAATCAGCTTAGCTGATGACCTTTAGAAGTTATAACGTCGTGTTTCCTTTTTAAATCACATAACGTTGAATATTGTAATTGCTGCCAAGTACCATATATGAAGGTAAAAGGAATATAGGCATGTCTACATTGTCCTGCACTGCAGCAGAGAGATAACAGTTAGGTTTGTTCTAGTACTGTGAACAGCTTTACTGTAGCAAAACATAGCAGTGTGCTTTCCTCTAGTTATTACTGTGCAGATGGTAGCATACATAATCTTCTGGGAATTGTAGTGCCAAAAGATAAAAAATACTTTCACATGACATTCATTGCAAACTTTCATTGGTAGTTGCCTATGTTTAGACATCCTCTTTCATATGTTGCTGGAAAAATTAAGATCTTGACTACTAGCAGCTTAGCACTGACACTGTGCTAGAAATGATCACTGCTGCTGAAACGCCATCAGAATAATTTGTGTTGGGGATCTGTAATCCATTCAGGACCAAATTTCAGCTTCGTTACCCCCAGTTACTAATTTCACTGTTTAAGCTAATCAGGGTAATTTTTCCGTGAAGAGCTCAATAACAAGCACAAACGGAATGAAAACATTTTAAATAGTTGCACCCATTTGCAAAATGAATACTTGTCCATAGCTGTTTTTTTTTTTCCTTCTTTCCTGTTACTGTTAGCTATATTACTATAAACCTGAGCATAAGTGAAGTCGAACCAGTATACTTGGATACAGTTCCTCAACCAAGAGAAGCTTCAGTAGTGTTGATGTTCTTATGCTACATCCATAATCGGTAGATTTTAAAATTTAATTAAATCAAAATAGTTAAGCTAACAAAACTTCATAGTTTAAATCAGACCATTTACAAAAATGGTTTTCAAGTGCACAGCATATCGTGCTGCTAATCTGTAGGAAGTAAATTCAATTTAAGGATTTATATACATGAGGAAAAATATTTGGACTGCTACATTAATTTTACATGTTTCTGGAAAATGAAATAATTTGGTAGATTTTAAATATGTGTGAGGAAATTTTCTGTATAAGTTGATATTGAAACCTCAATTAGAAAATTCTGTATAATGGATTAGGGAAAATACTCCCTTTTAAGTTATAAACTGACTTTGTTACCAGTATCTTCAAAAGCTGTTGTATTCTGTTGAGTAACTGTGAAGCAGTGGAAATTGGAAGGATACATCAGTCTGTTCTTTCCTATCAGCTGATACATGCTGTGTCCTGATCTCCTGATCTGCACAAGGTATTCATTCACTGTATGCCCTTCACTGCTATGTTCATCACATTTCCTACATACTGTATTGATCACACTGTGGACCTTGACAGTTGAACTGGTATGTCACCTAATTCCATTGTCAGTATACGCTATGTAGTTACAGGAAGTTGGGCAAAATATGTTCTATTATGCACAAATGATAATGGAATTTTAAGGTGTTATGAATTTCTTTCTGTAAAATTAATGATAATAGAATCTATGGGGTGTTTTTTCACAGTCGCTTTATTTTTGTTTATTTTTTCATCCTGGGGAGTCATATTAGTTTCATGTTCACTGCACTGCAATGACAGAATGGTAATAGTCCTCCAGATTTTGAAGAGAGATGTGTCATGATTAAGTTGTCGAACAGATTGATATAATTAGTGTTGTGGTAGGTGTTCTAGACCTCATAACCCTAATAACTGACTGCACCATTGAACGTCTGTTCCACTGCAACCTGAGATCAAACATTTTGATCAAGAGTTTCTGCCAGGATGCATGTGTGTACTGAGTGTTCAAGGGCAGCAAGCTGCCCCTCAGTTCCTTCTACTGCCCAGCATTTTCTCTGGTTCTTGACATACTTTGTAAGCTTTAAAAATCTATGTATATGTGTGCTTGTACATACAATAGTGGTAGGAATAGGTTTAATAATGGCATTTACCTGACTGACATAATTTTTATTTCCACATCAGGTGATTATGTCAACTCAGCCTGCAGAAGTCCAGCTGCTTGTATGGGACTTTAATGTCTCAGGACAATGGAAACATTCTTTACCTGGCAGACTGGACACCTGCTCAGAAGTTGACATTAAGTGACCCTACTCTTTGGAGTCACTTAAAGTTCCCTTACAAGGATAATCACTTGGGGTTCAGTTCATTTCTCTGTGAGAAAATACTCCCTGATGCAAGGCAGATTGAGATCTGACTTTTTATTTGCATCTCTGATCTGCAGTCTTCAAGTGAACTCCAGCCATTTACCTCCTTTCATTAGATCCCAAGGAATACTGTTAGTGTGTATTTCTGCTTTTCCTTGATCCTCTATAAACAAAAAGGAACCAAATGACAGTTGCGCCTGTCCCATCTTTATGTTTATAAAAAGGGTATGAGGACATTGAGAACATTCAGGATACGCGTGTGAACACATATTGCATTGCTGAGTATTATGGTTTTGAGCATAAAAGGCCACTTGAACAGATACATGAAGACAGCACATACCTTACAGTAATGTAAGTACCCATTTTTTAACAGGGAGCTCTCTGTGGTATATGAACACAATACCTTAAAAGAAGTATAAGTAGTGATTCTTGTCTGAATCTCTTGCACAGTTCATCAGTTTCCTGACATTTGAGAGCTGTTAAACCCATTCTCTAACCTTTTAGTTTACTTTTATATAAACATTCAAAGTGTTGGAAAAAAAATAGGAAATAACATGCATCTTTATGTTGTGGCAAATCACAACTTTAAAATACTAATCAGAATAGCTTTTTTTTTTTAATTATTATTTTTGCAAGATTCATGTGGCTTAGCATAGGATGTTCTGTAAAACAGAGCTAACCATTGATTCTTTGTTTTTTCAACAAAATGATCGTATAATTACTTTGAAGACTTTAAAAGTTTTCTTTTACTGAAAATGATGGGATTTTATCATTACCAAGAAGCAAACACCTGTCCTTGTATTAAAAATGCACCCCGATCTGAATGTAAACTAATGCATATATCTGCAATCAGTCTGATGGGGTAGCTCTTTTAATTTTATACTAGCTAATGTCTATCTAACAAAGTAACAATGAATTATAGAAGCACTTTCTGGACCTTTATTACTTATGTTTTGTTATACTTGGAGCAAATGCTCTCTGAAATCCTCTAGGTATTTCACAGAGGAAAGAACAATGTTTATCAGTACATTGCCAATGAGTGGTATAATTCTCAGGTATTTGAATAAAATACTCTGGCAAATATTTCAGAACAAATAATATATGTCAGAATGGATTTATCACATATTTCACTGGGCAAGGCTTCACAGTTGCAAATATGTCATGTAACATGGTAGTATATGCCATGGTGGAGAGGAGTAGGGGGTTACAGAGCCTCTGCTCTGCTCAGTAAATCTGAACAGGTTAATTTAAATGATCTAGGTGGAGGACGATCAAGCTGTCTGATAGTATATGGCTAACATAAGAACGTAGTATGTGTTTTCTGTTAAAACTCTGCCTTTAAAGCATAAGGTCTCTAAACTACTTGTACATCCTGGGCAAGTCTATATATATACTTCATCTTTTACCCAAATAAAATAGGTAAAGTCAAATGATAATATCATGGCAAGTCATATTCTATTCTCACATACAACGATGTAATGTGAAATCAAGTGGCATGCAGTGGTGTATGAAAAGTACTGTCCCCCTAATTTCATTTTCAGTTCCATGTACTCTCTTTGAGCAGGGAGGATGATACATGATCAGGAAGGTAAAATCAATTTAGTTCACCTTCTATGTTAAGGTTGCCTACTGCTGTATCGCAGGAATTTAATAATTTGGGGTCGGAACCATTTAAAATCACGATAACTTTGTACTCTTTCTGGGTACTCTATATTATTTTATGGTTATATCATCAAAGGATCATGGAATTCCAGTGAAAATGCAAACAGAACGCAATAGTTTGATAAAGTTCAATAAGTGTAGGTCATTGTGAATTTGTAAAATGATGAAACTCTATGTAGAATTATGAAAATCTGTATTTTGCTGAAATCATCACTTCAAGCCCTTTCCAAAAGTGCCAGGAACAATATTATGTGTGTATTTTTAACCTTTATACAGACAGCAGGAGCACTGTCAACCAAATTTGCATCTCATAGCTGGAACCAGCATTGCTGCCTACTGCATAATGAAGTATCAGAATAATAATAAGTTACCTTGTCATATGAAAATGTTTTATTGTCAAACTATATAAAGCAAATAATTTTATCATTAAACAAATCAATAACTACTTCACAGATTTCTTACACGTGATCATTTTTAATTGTGGTCTTTAAGCACGTGAATTGATAATGCTATGCCTGGTTTCAACTGAGAGAAACATTACTTATTTCAAAGAAAATGCACTTTATATTACTCAGTATATTCCCTTTTTGCAAGAAAATTCATGGTAAACTTGTGCTAGCAAATGCTGAGTCTTCTGACTCGTTGAACAGTTTTTAGATTGTGGTAAAGCACCGTATTTGTCAAAATTTACACGTATTTCCTCTACAAAGGTATTCGATAAAATCTCTGTGAAAGAAACACTGGTTAGACTTGTTATGTAGGGGAAGCCAAGTTTGTAGGAAGATGCAGAAGATGCTGTTAAATTTCTTAGATAAGCTTTAAGATAATGAAAAAATTATGTGTTAAAATAAATTGCTCTTTATTTTTTCTTCAGTTGTAAGTTAGTTTAATAAACAGTACTATTCTAACTATAAGTCATGCAGAAGGCAGATTATTTATGAAAATAACAAAATTATTAATTGACCTAAAACATGTTTTGCATTTATAGAACTCTTTTTCTCTCAACAAACTTGGTGAAGCTTTAATCATGCAGGCCAAAATGTTTTTCCGTATTCAGTTCTCCTCCTTCACACTGAAGCATAAAAGTATCTTCCTGAAACAAACTGCATCGAGAGTCCACAAACAAGAAAGTTATGGATCATGCATGATAGGTAGTATTCCTAATATCAGATAGTCCCAAGAAAACATTATTTACTATCAATAGACATATCAAAAAAATGTCAATATAAAAATATGTCAAAAGACATATCAAATAACTTTAGAATAAATCTATGATAAAACATCTGTGCTTTCCAGTCTAGCAATGTTTGCACCACTACATACCTCTTATTTTGTGTTGCTTCTCAGACAAGAATCATCTTAGGAGCTCTCTTCCCCAAGACAGAATCGTCCGTATATTCTGTACATCTCTACAGAACAGTATAATCCGTGATAGAAATGTTGCAGCACAACTGACAAAATGTATAGGCTGCAAAAGTATGTTGAAGATTACTTGTAACTGCTTAAAAACCACAAACTTTTAAATGTGTTAGGGTACAGCATTAATGAAAAGATGTGACAATCCAGAAAGGATCATGATGATTTGAATGATAGTACAATCTAAAAGGATCATGAATTGTGTTGAACTTCTACAAGTATTTTAAACATTCTTTCTATTTAATTTCCAATTATTATTTTTTATTTAATGTTTGATTTCTATTTAATTTCGGCATATGCTGAATATTAAGTATACAAAATCATTTTGTAAATTTGGATTAATGATGATGGGAAGCATTTTACATCCCATTATTATTACGTTTGTAACACGAATTTCTATTTTTATCAATATTTTTGTTTGGAAGGTTTCATCATAATTTGTATTCTAGATAACAAAGCTTCCATATTCACTGTTGGAAGAAGTGCACGAGTACATAAGAACATGAATAAACTCTGGTAATATGTTGATAGACAGTTCATCAGCTATAGGTAGTGGTAAAGCTAAACAGATGACTATATTCAAAAAAGAACAAGAAATAGTATTAAATGTGTTAAACAGATCATATGCTCTGATATTGAAAGTAAAGTGGCAAAAAAAAATAAAAGAACAATGTTAATACTATGTGCTGTTTCTGTTTATCTATTTATTTATGAATGATTGATATAGAGCAAAGAGTTTCCAAGTAAAAAAGCTTATGTACCTACATGCAGTGACTCTGAAATCTGTACCTTAAGGACAAAGAAAGGTCACCAATCTCTCCAACTCCTAGTTCTTTGTCAAAAATGGACACAGTTAATGAGGTTTGTTTGGTACAGCACAAATTCTTAGACACAGATAGAGATCCCTTCAATGGAAACAAATTTGTTTGGCTTTACCAGGTTACTTAGCGATTAATAATAGCCTTGAGATGCAGGTCAGAAAGGTCATCGTACCCACTTGCCAACACAATCTAAAATGTGCAGCTAGTCTGGCTCTGCAGGCTTTGAGGCCCCGAAACACTATGCATAAAGTAAAACAGGCTATTTTCCAACTTCTTTTTTCATATTAATAAGCAATTTTCAAGAGAAGGGTGGCAAAATGGGGGCCATGCCACTCTAAGTAATTCATTTATTTTGCAATTTAATCTTATGTTGGAAAAAAATTACACTGCTGCAAAAGCATAGCATGGTGATTTTTAAACGTCAGTGTGCTTCATAAGTAACCTTGTATGAAATATTGTATTAGCAGACTTTAACAGTAAACTGCAACCAAAAAATATTTCCAGAGATTGAAAGACCTGTACTTGTTTTCCAATCTTTATTTCCTTTTCATTCTATTTTTTTCTTTTTTGATTGAAATAAAATGTGTAAATACTTAATATTTTACTTACTATAGTCAATAAAAAAAATAAAAATATATTAAATATAGCATTAAATATGTAAAAATTCTACATTACAACTTGCTTTTAAGAATGCAGTTTCAGTCTTCATTTTTATAAAGTATTGCTCTTTCACATATTTTGATGAACTAATTTAACATTATGATAATTAAAATATTTAGAATAAGTCTGATTCACAATCTTAAATACACTTTCAGAAGTAACATGACTTTCCAATGGGATTTTTCACATTAGCAAACTTATCCACGTGCTTATTTTAACAGGATTTGACCTTCATCCTAGAGCATCTTATTTAGTATCCATTGAAACAAGTGAGACCATTAATGTGGACCTCTCTAAATAATCTGTTTTGATGAAATATTTGAATTATCCAGATATGTGATCAGTGTATTTATCTTTGCTTTTTATTTTATCATATGCTCACATGCTAAACAAACAAACAAACAAAAAAGACTAGAGTTTATTCACCTAATTAACTTTTAAACAATCTAAATGCTTGACTGAATATTCTTGGTGTCTTTGGCACACAGGTTAATTTGAACTAGTTATTTCTTAATAACAAAAATAATGAATGCTAATCAAACTGTCCTTTTTGAACTGGGTAAAAGAATTCCATACATGTGCACTATGCAAAGTAGCACAAAATTTTGTTTCTATGAAAAAAGCCATTGAGGAGGAATCTATGCCCATTTTTCTTCAAAACATTCAGTTAGAATCTCCATTCTTTGGAAGCTGGGATTAGCTACAGTTCCTTCGTTCTTGTACAACAAAATTTCCTATGACCTACTGAATAGAGACCCATCTGTTTCGGTGGCACTGTGTGTTTGTAAACCTCTACCATGCACTGTATTCTGAGGCAGTTATGTTGTCGCTTGTGGTGTCCTGTACCATTGCTATTAGAGCAGAGTAGAAATTGACCTGTGCAAGAAACCTGATGCTATGGAAACTCCTCTTAAGCACATTGCATGCATGAAAAGTTTACATCCAGTTCTTCTCCAAGTGTACGTGCTCACAAAAGGCTCAAAGGCCTAGGAGTAAATATCAACTGTAACCTTGTCTACTATCCTTTTTCAGGCCGTAATGTCTCTCCTGTTTGCAGATAAGAAGGAGATGTCACAAAGCACTAGCCAAAACACAAGTGAACAACTTTTATTTTGATACTTTTTCAAGGAACATTGCTAAATTAAAATAACTTCTGTTAGAAAAATTCAAACTAAAATGACTCTTAAAAATAACAACAAAAAGACATCTATAAATGCAAGTTTATCAAACTATTAAAATACAAATTGACATAATCTTCAAAATAATAACTAAATGACATGAACTAATGTGTTAGGTCAGAGGTTGGACTAGATGATCTTGGAGGTCTCTTCCGGACTAGATGATTCTGTGAATCTGTGATTCTGTAATGTACAGTTTAGAGTTTTAGCATTTTAATTCTATTCCTTCACAGTTACATCCATGCTGCTATGGAACTGAATGAACTGTAATTTTCCATTCCAGTAGTGTCAGTATGCTGCTAATAGATAATAGCAGAACACTATGAAGCTATAAAAGGGTTAAAGTAAAATAAAACATTATCAGGTCTTTTATTAGTGGCATATAATTAGCAGAGTTATTTTATTATAGGAATGAACTCCAAGAGTACGCAGAAATGAATGAAAAGGAAAAGAAAAAGAAGGACCAGGAAAAGAAAGAAAAGGAAAAGGAATACCAAGCCCGAAAGATGCATTACCTCCTTAGCACTGAGCAGGTTGGTATACCTGTCCCTGACAGCTCATGCAAACCACTTGGGCCCCCAGCCTGACAAAGATAAACTAGCAGGCTGAATGGGACATGACTTGTTGAAAAGATATCACAAAGACACTACTTCGAGTTCAATTTAGTGCTTTTCTATAGGCAAGAGCAGGTACCATGACTATTCCATGACAGCAGCTTCATAGAGGCAGCATCAGCACTGCTGGCAGAAAGAGTCCAAGTCAGCAGTTTGATCTGCCACTGTGATAACACAACACGAAGGGCATAACCTCACTTTAAAAACTCATTTTGACTGGCTTATTGTTGTGTTGTTGCACTTGTCAAGAACTAACAAGTTATTAAGCTGAGAAGGGATTTCATTCCCCCCCCCCCCCCCCCCCCCCTTTTTAATTGAGATAATGCTGGGACTGGTGCTGTCTTCTGCTTGTTTTGAAGATAGATTGTAAATGCAGTTTTTCAGCGAAAGCTTTTCCTAGAACTGCCTGAATCAGCTTATTTAGAATGATTGTTTTTACCTAGAAATGCCTCATAAATTTTAAATATTTACTGATTAATTTGTTTTGTATTGATAAAAGTGATATATTTTTCAAGATTTTTTATGTAAGCTGCTTTGCAGACAGGTGAACATGGCAGTATATGTATCTTATACAAAATTAATATGATTGATAATGCTTGTGGTTTTACCTTTTATTAGTCCCCTTTTTGTGAACTTTTGTAAAAAAAGATTTTGTATCCATAATTATTTGGTAATTGGTTGTTCTTCACATGAATAAGGAATAACAGGAAATCTCGGTATGCTGGTATGAACTAAATACTTGTGGTCTTTTGTTGATTCCTACTCTTTTCTTGCTTTTCATATCTAATTAATTATAATCTGTGTGTAAGAAATGTTAAAGCGGGACAAATACGATGTTAGTAACTGACAGAAAATTTAATGTTTTCCACTGTTTGGGAATCATTTGTAATCTATACATTAATAGAAATATTGTTGCACTGACCAAATATCAGTCATGAAAAATCAATTTATAAATAAAATTTAAGTAATTTTATTTGAAAAAAAAGTAATTTTATGTGAAAAAAAAAGCCCAGTAAAATACTAGTAAATAAAAAGTTTTCTGAACAGGTTTTGTCAAGGGAGTTTGTTAGTAACTGAAATTATGTATGAGCAATTTATGTAAACCAAATAAGTAAACATCAATATGTTTACCTGGAGCACAAAAATTAGGTTGTTAGAGACATTGGAAGACTTGTGATCTAATAGAATTAGAGTAAAATTAGTTCACTTCTGATAATACTGGCTTAGCAAACTGTAATGTATTTTTAAGGAATAGCAAGCAGGCCCATATTTCAGCCATTCACCTGGAGGACTGCAGTAGCAGGCATCAGTAACTATTATGATCTGATGAATTTGGGTTTCAATTTTGCAGAATTAGAATTTAATTAGCAGTATTTTGCAGAACAAAAATATACTTGGTTTTGCTTGCTAAGATGTTTTGTGTGTATGACTCGGAGCCCACAAAATTTTTCCTTTATCACAGAACTATGCTCCAAGAACCATCTTTTTTCTAAGGTAGTACTTTAAAATATGAATGAATGTAAATCAAAGGAACGCCTACAAAAAATGTGAAAAACAGCATACGTATATATGAAGTAATTGTTGTAATCAAGCTATGTATTCCACAATTCTATGTAGTCATAGAATTTGGTATCTTCCTAAGATACAGGGCAAATTATTTTGTTGCAGAATTTACAGTTTTGATGGTCTGCTACTGGCATTTTGCTCTCAGTATCACTGCTGTTCTGACCTAACTGCAACTGCATCTTGCTGTCTTCAGAGGACAGTTAACTGGATTACTGAGCAAGGTCCATTCATTGTATCAGTACAACCAGGCAGCAAAAGTCAACACTTCTGAGTGAGTAAAGGAAACAATATCATTTGTAAGCAGAGGACATAGTAAATGAAAAGAGGAGGCTGATGAACTGGATTTATTGTAGAGTTATGTATCAACTAAAGCCCAATTAGTTGTGCAGATGATCTGCTAAAGTTTGCATAGTGATGGAGCTGAGCCATTTCAGGGATCAAGGCTACAGATATTCAGACAAGTTATATGGACAGCAATAAAAAAATCTGTATTTGCAATAATAGTTTCAAATATATCCTATAGTTGTGAATCTTTTTATTTTACTACAGGCATGGAGAAAAGTGTGTTTACTTATGGACAGAAAGGAATTAAGAAGTTATTGCTCCTCAATTTTAGTAAAGAAAGATGTATCAATTTCCACTCCCTACAAGCTGAAGCCCACAAACCCATCTCAGAAATATGTCACAGGTTAAACAGGGAGATGATCAAGCATGTAGCACTGCATGATGTAGCAGTGATCCCTTCTGTCTTTAAAGTTTATGAATCCTTTATTGAATGCAAAATTTGCTCTTCTTATTCCACAGATTGTAAATACATATATAAGGCTGTGCCAATTTCTAATTTATAGCATTATTTTACATTTCCAAAAGTAAATCTTACAAATGCTAGTGTCATAAGTATACAGGGGTGTGTAGTAGTTATATAACAGCATGGCCTATGAAGTCAGCGTGTTATTTTTTTGTTTTCTTATGTTAGCTTCCCATTAAAACATTTATTTCTTCCAGAAACTGTTACCTTTATAAAGGAAAAAAAAAAAAGAGAGAGAGAGAGAGAGAGAAATAAATGGATATCGAGCTCTGAATTAGTATGCATTATTTGCTGTTATTGGTACCAGGTACACATAGTTATTGTATAGGTTACTGGTACTCATAGTCTTTTTATAGAAAGATGTGAGCTTGCTTTGATTACTTTCCAAGCCAAACTGGAGTTATAACATGGGGCTGAACCCAAACTAATTAGCCCTGTTGTGAGGCATGGTATATTAGCTGTAGAATTAAAGCAATTACACAGCTTCTAGTCAGCTCCAAATATGAGCAGAATAAGTGTGTGCACACTTTAATCTTAACCAAAAGGAGTTTGATCTTCCTATAAAATATTATATAGGCATACCTACATTTAAGTTGTTTTATTTACAGTTCTTCACTTTTTTTTTTTTACTCTTTTTAACTTTTTTACTTTTTTTTTTCTTTTGTGTGTGTGTGTGTACTGAGTTCCATTGCTATGAAACAGTGACATTAAGGGAAATGATTTATTTATAAAAAGTGTAAACTCTTATACTACACTTTACAATATTCCCATATTTTTTGCAAGCAACTGAATTTATTTTGCCATGGAAACTTACCAAATATGGTTATTTCCTATTGCTACTTATACAAATACACTGTATTTACACAAGCATTTTACTACACATACTCTGTTCATTTGAATTAAAGAATTATTTTAGCAAAGAATTTTAAAGAAAAGAAAGCTAAACAAGTTTGGTTATTTGCATAATCAATAATTACTAACAGTAATAATATTAATTTGCTGCCATAGAATTACTGTTTGTCTTTCTGTGAAAGTAGAATTTTCTATGTATCCTGACAACTTCAAAGCACAAAAAATTGTTTCTTGGCTTTAATAAGAAACAGCTTTTTTTTCTTTTTTCTTTTCTTTTTTTTTCCCCCCCTGTAGTTCCAGCAATACCCATACAACAAAAATGTAATGCTCTTAACAAGTGTAAGAATTGGCTTGAAAAAAAAGAAAGGAATTTTTTATTTGATTTAAACTAAGTTAGTTGCCAAATAATGTCTGGAGAAATAAAGTATGAGATCTAAAACTTCATGGTTATAAAACATTGAGATTTTAATCAGTTTGCTATATATGTGAGTAGCTTCAGTAACTAGCCAAGTAATATCTGACTCACATGAGCTTCTTTTGTTTGAAGAAAATTTCTCCTACATAATTATGGGAACATAATTATGAAAGTCAAATTATCAGGTGATAAATTAGGTTGTCTACTCCACCTACTGGTTGCTTTTTGCAAGAGATTCTAGTGTAAAATACAGCAAGAAATAAATCTGAGGTGGCAACATGAGGCTTCCAAATAAAATTCTGTTTTTAAAAATAACATCCTCTATTTCAAATTTTAAAATTTATTTATATACGTAGCAACATTTTCCTTTTCCATTTTTAGCTTAACAGTGTGATAAATTCTGACTTTATGATGAACATAATAAAAATTACAGTACAAGTTTAACAAGCCTTTGACTTTGTTCAGAATATTTCTTGTCACTTATTATTGGTAACACAATAGAAATAACAGTGCAGATCTATTTCTGTTTATCTTTTTCATCGATTTTATCTGTCATATAATGAATGAGTTACAAGTTCTTGTTGAGACACAAAACTTAAAAATAAGATTTTTTTTTAATTATTATTATTCCATAATCACAATGTGCACTTTCCACTGCAGTAGTAATGACCCTTTTTTTCAGTTGTCACTAATAAATGAACTAGATATCTAATGTGGTTTTCTATTATAAATAAGTTAATCTATACAGATCATCAATATATATCCCTTGTGTTCCTGTCTGTGTATTCAAAAAACTCACTGTAATTGAATACCTTCTGTTCTTTGTCATACAAAAAAGGCTAACATTTGTAAGAAGGGCTATCCTTTGCAAAGTGCTGACAAACTCCCTGTAAGGTCAACAAAAGATGGAATCACTGAATACATTGATGGCACACTGTAGAAGCACAGAATGGCTGAGAAGTTGGTACAAAGAGCCCTCATTTGTTGCATTGTGGTGGAGTGATTCCTATCGTTAGCATTTGATACAAATTTTGGAAATTCAGGTCATTGCCTTAAAATGATGATTAATATATGATAGAATAACTCCAGAGAACCAGCATCAAGCTAGAATACTGACATGTATTGTTTAAGTAACTGTAGATGGACCAAGCAATGATCATAGAATCATAGAATATCCCAAGTTAGAAGGGACCCATAAGGATCATCAAGTCCAACTCCTGGCACCGCACAGGTCTACCCAAAAGTTTGGACCATGTGACTAAGTGCACAGTCCAATCTCTTCTTAAATTCAGACAGGCTTGGTGCAGTGACTACTTTACTGTGGATCCTGTTCCAGTGTGCGACCACCCTCTTGGTGAAGAACCTCTTCCTGATGTCCAGCCTAAACTTCTCCTGCCTCAGCTTAACACCGTTCCCACTTGTCCTATCACTGGTGTTTATGGAGAATAGGTCACCTGCCTCTTCACTCCCCCTCACGAGGAAGCTGTAGACCGCGATGAGGTCTCCCCTCAGCCTCCTCCTCTCCAGGCTGAACAGGCCCATTGACCTCAGCCGTTCCTCATATGTCTTCCCCTCTAGGCCCTTTACCATCTTTGTTGCCCTCCTCTGGACACTCTCCAACAGTTTAATGTCGTTCTTGTACTGTGGTGCCCAGAACTGCACACAGTACTCGAGGTGAGGCCGCACCAGCGCAGAGTAAAGCAGGACAATCACTTCCCTCGACCGACTAGCAATGCCGTGCTTGATGCACCCCAGGATGTGGTTGGCCCTCCTGGCTGCCAGGGCACACTACAGAGGTGAGTCTGATTCTGAGTGAAAACAAGTGTGTAGCTGCTGTTAGCACTACTACCCAGGTAGAGGACCTGCAAGTCCATAGTGTTGTGGTGAGGAGAAGGCAGTGGTAAGTGGAAGGATCCAGAGCAGGAGAAGTGGTGGAAGGAGCAGAGTGATGTGTGTCTTTTTAAGTCACTGAGATTGGGAAAAGACTCTATGGAAACAGTCTTCTGAGCCTCACAGCTTAAAAAAACCTTTCGCTGTTATCATTCCTTCTGTCACTGAGAAAAGTATTAGAATTAGAGGTGCAAAAGATCTTTTCTCTTTACTCTTTAGTTTTTTCCATACAGGCAAATGTACTGGGTGAAATAAAAGAGAATTTAATTGTCTTCTCTCCAACTTTCCTCTGCGCTTCTAATCAGATAAATGTGTTCTAATTTTCCAAAAATTCTTAAACAAGAATCTAAGATCTTACCTTTTTTAAGAGAAAAATGAATGTAAAACTAGTCTAGAATGCAAAAGTTCTTTGTCATATAATGTCTACAAAAGCTTGAAGCCTTTGTCACACAGTTGCAAAACCTGCTTTGACATTATTAAGAATGTGGTGTTATACATATCATTTCAGCTTACCATTGCTCTGGCTGGTGGACTTGTTTCCAAAACTGGATTTCATGTTCTGTGATAAAACCTGCTGAGATTAGATGAGCTAATATTGGTCCTCCATACTGTGAGATCTTCTCACTGAATGCATTAAGTATTGAGACACTGAAAAACATGAATTGTGCAGTTGTGTGTGTATGCCTACCCAGACTCTTGACTTATATATAGCAGAATCTTCTTTCTCTTGGACCCTGATCAATTTGAAGACTCATCTGAGTCAAGATGAAGAATCTCTTGGCCCAGCATCCTATCTCTGACAGTGGCCAGCAGCATGTATCTAGGGAAAAGTGATAAAATGAGGCATTGGAGCAATATAATGACAAGCCAAGAACACTCTCCCATTTTCTGTAGTTGAAGGACGTTTGTTGTAGAGCTTTCCATTTATGGATTATTAAAGGAAATTTTACAGAGCTTTTGCCTCTGTATTCCTCCAGTTCCTTTCTCTCCTGAGGATTCTCAGAGAAAGAGTAACTTCAACAGAAAGAACATAAGCCCACAACACTAGCCCTTGGATTGTGCTTCCTTTGAAGACCAAGTTGACTCATTCTCATTGCAGTATTGTTTTGCAGCATGCTGATTTCACAGCATATACTGTCTCTGGTATTCTGTCATAGGGGAACATGCAATTGCAAAGTGCCTTATTCTTTCTCCACCATTTCATGAGTGTCTGCTGATTTCCTCTTCCACTCCAAGCAACAATAAAGTCCATCACTCTCCTCCCTCTTTAGTAAGGTTGGTAATTTTCTCTGATATCATTTGGCAGTTTATGAACAGATACTGGTCATAAGCAACTTGGTCATTTAGAGCTGCAAGAGAAAAATAAAGTCCATGTGTAATAGTAGGTCTTTACTGTTTTAAAGATTAAAAAAATATATGTATCTATTGCATTTCTTCAATAGGTGCCAGTAAAAAGATGTGTTATCTATTTGGACTGTAGTATTTCCTCCAGTTCTCAGTGCCTGCTGGAGTGTCTCGTTATCTTTCTGCTGAGTCAAGGCTAATGTGCTTAGAAATGTGGCTGGTATTTGCTGCATATTTATCCCCATTGTCCTCATACACTGAAAAAGATGACTTGTAGTGATATAGCAGCTGATGCTGTAAAATAAATAAGTATTTTTAACAGAACTAGTCTGGACTGAGATAATACTTTCCAGGAGTTTGCTGCTCCTACTCTGAGTAACACTCATGTTCCATAAGCAATTCCACTTTGGGATAATGGGAGTCATTTATCAGACTTCCATGGAGTTTGGATTAGGGCTTTTTTTTTGTATAAAGCAAAAAATATGCTACAAAGTTACATTTTAGGGTTTTTTTTTTCAGAACTTTTGATTTTCTGTAGTTAATGTAGAACTCAAAATTATATAACTTTTATCAATTGCATCAGTCTTTATTTCCTGTTTGTCAATTCATATAATAAAAATATTTTTAACTCTGTATTTAAATTCAATTCAATGCTAAGTTATCATAAATTTGATAACTGTATTGTTTCTATTAATTACATTTTTCCTGCCAACAGAGGTTGCAATTCATTAACATTACATTGAGTATATGTGTCCCCTTTTTACAGTACTGGAAATCAGGAGTTCGTTCTATTGAAATTACTGCAATTATATTATGTGTAAATGTGCTAAGTGAGGAAAAATGAAAGCCACAAAATTCTTCCTGGAGCAGAGTAATGAATATTCAGAAGGCACAACTAATTAAAATGCTTCTAACATAATGCACTGTCCTGTAAGAACTTGAAAAACAATTGGTCTAAAATGACACTGTTTGACACCAACTCTGTCTCTGGACACCTGGCAGTTTTATTCTTATAAAGGTGAGGATTCAGTGGATAAAGCACTGGCCTTTGATCTTCAGATGCACAGTTTAAGAGACAAGGCTGCAAGTTTGGTCATTTGAGTTTAGTCCCGAGTGAACAGTCCACATCACAAAATGATTATACATAATTTGTTACTATTGGCAGTGTCTGTTCAGGAAAGGCCAAGGACTGAGCTAGCATGAAGAATGAATTAGCTCTTACCTTTTACATTTTATTTCCTCCCTCTTTACTGTTGTAATTTTATTATCCTGTCTCTAAAACATTCAGGGGATTAAATTATCATTCATTATAAGTACTAATACTTCCTGAAGATGAACTAAAATGGTTAATTTTTTTTTAATGTAGGTGCCCCAATCACTGAACGTCCCCACCTATCCATGGATGTTTAATTACTCATCACTTCTCTGCCAAGAAGTCAGGTGTTTCTCACTACTTTCCAAAGCTTGCACCATAAAAAATCCCATTTAAATTAAAGAGGAAAGAGTGAGCTTTCCTAGCTTTCAGGCAGACTTGCAGCTACATTTTAATGGCATTAGTATATAAAGCACTTTATGCTACAGTGTTCTGTTTTTATAAAATATTCTTTCCAGAGGATTTTCAATGTACATTAAATCCTTCTTACAGTATTTCTGACAGGTATGTTAGATCAGCAAGCCTTCTTTGTGTATTCACTTCCATCTTGGAAACCAGATGTATCACTCTATTCACAGGTATCACTGTAGGAAAATAATTCAACTCTTGTGCCTCAAGGGACACTATACACACCTACAATCTCAGTTTGCTTGTAAAGAATATCAGTTAATGCTGTTTAATGTTCCTGTCAAAAAGAAGGACAAAGTAGGGTAGACTGGAAGTGACCAGTAACTGAGCTGTTTTTCTGGAAGGCATTGTACCTGAACAAAGAAATATTTATATCTAGAGGGTTATTCCCAATGATTCTTAACTCAAAAAATTATTTGTATGCACACTCAGAAATGTTTAGTTCACTTAGACTTTGAGCCCAGCTCTTGCCCTTTGGGATTACTTATTCTAGGAATACTTGGAACAAAATTGGAGAGAGATGGACTTGAAGAGTGGACCATTCATTGGATAAGGAACTGACTTGAAGGTAGCACCCAGACAGTGGTGGTCAATGGCTCTATGTTCAGCTGGAGGCTCGTGACAAGTGGTGCTCCTCAGGGGTCTGTCTTGGAATTGATGCTGTTCATTATCGGTGACATAGACAATGAGATTGAGTGCACCATCAGCAAGTTTACAGATGACACCAAGCTGAGTGGTGCAATTTATGCAACTGAAGGAAGGGATGCCATCCAAACAGACCTGGACGAGCCTGAGAAGTGGGCCCATGTGAACCAACTGAGGTTCAACAAATCCAGTGACCTACCTTCTATAAGAATTAGATGGCTATGCACTATTCCAGGTGTATTTCTCCTGAGTGTCAGTGAAAAGTATTTGAAAATAGCAGTTTCCACCACTCCCTAAAACTGGGTCCTTCCCATTCACTCTTCTCAAAAGTCTTATTTTAGTGCAAGTGCTAAGTGAAAGTGTTTCCAATTTCTCCCTTTCACACACTCCCCTGTTAAAAAAAAAAAAAAAAAAAAAGACATTCTCATTCTATTTTGTAGAGATAGTGAGTGAAAGAACTTAAAAATAGAACAAATTTAATAATTTTAGCCATGTTCTGCAGCAGCACTACATTCTCTATTTTTCCTTGAGGCTGCTTATTATAAAATCATTTTAGATACCTTCCACTTTAATACCAGCAAGAAAATTTGGCAGTAATTTACTGTCCAAAGAAATGAGAAAGATTTTACATTGGAAAACTATCTGTTGTTAGAAAGAACTTAATACACAATAGTATGTAAAGTTGGAGTTCTTTTTTTGTTATTGATCCCATGCAAAGACCTACAACTGAGTTGTATAAAGGTTTGTCCATGTAGGTATGGCGATATTTCCCAGAGCTGCTGTTAAATAGCTTGTTACAAGGCATGTCACTCATACTAAGCATGTTAGAGATCTCTGTATTCAGAATTAGTGATTTAAAAATCCACTAGCTAGAAGGTCCCTCTACATAAACTGTCTTTTTCAGCATCTGAATTGCATAATCTGTGTTTCTGTGTTTTTTCTGGGCAACAAAATTATTGCTCTACTCCTGTGGGTAGGATTAATGGCAGAGTTTAAAGGACAAGCTGTGTGTTCTATCAAAAGTGTACATGCTGAGAACTTAGAAAAAACATGACCACATTTTGTGTTTTACTGTCAATTGAGGTGGCAAAAGGGTTGGATTGCTGCAGGGTCAGAAAAATGATGAGGGAGTTATATATTGAATGGGGGCTTTGTGTATGTTGTGATACAAACATTTAAGAAAGAATCTGTATTGCAGGGAAATTACAACAGTACAAATATGAACTAAATAGCTCACACACAGAGCCACATTCGCTCCCACTTGCACAGACTGGAGCTCCACTGATGTTCCTGAAACAGTTATTGGGATACAGTTGCATGATGCGTAGTTGTCCAACTGGTCTGTATACAAGTTTGATGTGAAGTGCGGTCTTCCTGAGGTAACTTTTGAACCTATAATAGCAGAAGAAGTAGATGCTAAATAAGAGATGAGTGCATAAGTAGAGGGAAGTTAAGGATGGCATGGGAGAAGTCATGAAGATAAAATGCCGTACATTTATCAACAGCAAACCTTCTTATTGGTTAAGTGGCACTGATGGTATCCTTGCTTTAATGAGGCTTCAAGATGAGTGATGTACACACCAATTCTGTTGCTTTTCATTTCTTAGGCAAGTGAATAGTATGATAGTAAAGTTCTTTCATTAACTTGCACTGTTTCAATATTCAATTCAATTTTCAATGCTTTTTTAGTATCTAATATATAGTGTTAATTTGGGAAATGCATTTATCCTGCAATGGGCATCATGAGAACTGTATATCTTCCCTCGTATATTGTTTGTTTTCTTACCTTTATTTTACGTTTTCTTTGCTTCCAGTTTTTCTGTTTCAACAGTCTTTTAAGAAAATGTTGATCTCTTTGTTTGTTTTGTTATCACATCACTCATTTCTACTCATTTCTGACTGTACTAATCTAACTAACATGGCTTGGTTCCCTCTTCTTTGTTCTTTCCTGTTTACAATACTAGGACCATTCATTAAACCTCCCTTCACTTCATCATTTATTGGTGTCATTGAAGAGTGCTTTATTAAACATACTGCCACTTTTTGAGGTTTTAATAATTGTCTTATCGTATAGGTTTACTGCAGCAATTTGTTTAATAAATCTGTCAGAATAAACCTGTATCAGTAAGGGAAGATTCACATGTAAACACAATGCAACAGACATAAGGAACAATGAAAATCAATTAAACGTTACATCATTTGGTTGTGTGTTTTTTGTTTGTTTGTTTTTGAGAAGTGAATGAATTCTCTTGCTTTTTTTTTTGCTTTTTTTTTTGTTGTTGTTGTTAAACAAAGTAAATTTCCATGATTTCTATTTCTATCTATCAAGTAGAGGTTCTCCAGTCTTTTGATATACTTGCCCTAGGTAACCTCTAGTGTTCCAAATTCAAAGATTCAAATTCAGAATGGTATAATTACAAGAATTTTTCTCTATCCAGTAAGAAAAGCAGTGATTTTCAAGTTGCTTTTTTTTTCCCATAAAGCTAATCTTTTGCATTATCACAATGATAACTGATGAAAATTTAATGTTAAAGACATAAATAATGTCACATTTACATAAGTGTGTCAAGGTTCTTTGAAACTTCTCATGAGTATAAATAATTTTAGCCTCAAAATATTCCTGTGCAGTAAGGAAATATACACTGTGTTTTCACATGCGGTTATTGAGACACAGAAGAATGAAACTACTTTCAGAGATTATTCTTCAACTTCCATTTACAGTGGGTAGTTGTAGAAGCAGGTTGATTCTAGAGGTTCCTAGAATTTGTACGTGATCCTATATTCACTCTAGCACTTAAAGAACAAATGATAACACTAATGGAATTTCCCATTCCTATTTCTAAAATAAAGTCATTAAGTAAGTTAAAATTGCTTATTTGAAATCAGTTAGAAGTAACATGAGAAGTCAATAAAAAAACTTTGAATGTCTCTGTTTTGTATCTTCATCATGAGTATTGTTTCCCATGCCATCACTCACTCATGCAAATTATTATTCCTGATCTAGTCAAGTCATCAAGAGCCTGCATAAGAATTAGGTTTGACGGAACAAGCCGTGGTCATAGAGTCAATCAGTGAAAGATGAATACATTTTTGGGATGCCTCAGCATTTGTTTGGCTGCCGTGTTTTGGATATCGTGACATAGTGATCCATGCATTAAGCTAAGAGTTTGTTTATCTTTTATCTTGTTGCCTAAACCCAAGCAGTTCTTACCTATTTGGAGACTCAATTACAGTTCTGCTTCCTGCAACAGAGCTTAGTGTCAGCAGGTTTAGAGGTTGATTTTATGATCTGTGGCCAGAACAAGGGACTTGAATGTTTCCTTGACACCTCTTTGTATAGTCCATAGAATTGCAGCTTGTTTTACTTACAAACGTGCATTTAAAATGTGGTTGTACTATTATTTTGATATCAAGAAAACATTTAACAGATGAAGAGGACTGAACTAAGCTTTAAAATCTGAAAGCAGAATAACAATAATTAATGCTTCTATTACTCTGTTTAAACAGAATATATATTAGGCAGAAGACAGGTAATTAATCCCACTTGAAAGAATATACAGTACTCATCACTCATTTATGAATTCTTCAGTCTTTACGTAAAACTCTATCTCAAACAAAACTAAAATACCTTATCTATAATAACAGGTAAGGTCCTCCAATTCTTATTTAGATACAATTCCTGAGTATGATTTTATAAGTGTTACAGGATCAGGCCCAAGGACTAGCATTAGGTCAGTGAGCACTAAACTGGCATTTGTATATTTTACTGGATGGGTGACATTTTTTTCTATTGTTAGCCATAGTAAGGAAATTTTCTTTTGAATTGGAATGTTGAACCGGAACAGGGATTTTTTTCCCAATATCTGAATAATGCTTATGCTATATCTATTAATTCTCATATAAAAGTATGTCCATATTAATCACAAAGTCACAGATTACTCCTAGGAGAAGACACTGTCACGTGGTTTAAATATTTTGATGTTTCAGATTTGATTTAGTGGACATCATTTTATTATACTTGCTACTAGGATATTATTTACAGAATTTTAATAGATGACTATTTCCCCAGTACATTTTATATTAAAAATGTTATCCCTTTATTTTCTTAATTTAAGGAAAATTTTGACAGCCTGTAATAAACTAGTTATTTAAAAGTTTTAAATTCATTTTCTTACAGATGTTGCTGCAGCATCATTTAAACATTTTTTTTCCTTGTGAATCATTAATGTTTTGAGGTATTTCTTTTACCTCCTAGAGAAACTATATCTGGGGATTAACAAGATTGTTCTCTGGAATTCATGTGGAAGCATAACTGCAGTAGCTGAGAAATGATCATGTTTCCTTTTAGTTCTCAGCAAGAGTAATTGAATGTTGAATATCTTACTAAACGCTGGACTGTGACAGTGTGTTAACACTCCGACTATCTCCTAACAGCAGGGCAATTATTTGCTGAGTGGGATTTTTATAAATCCCCTGGCAGTAGTATGTCCTGATAATTATGATGAAGTGCATTGGTCAGTGTTGATTCAGCAATCCCTTCTCTAGCAAATATTTCATTCACAGCTCTCCTTCATGCTTTTACTTTTATGGCTTTTAAAGATCTCTTACCTCTTCTCTCAGCTTGCTTAGATTATTATTATTTTTTTTAATACAAAATATATTGGAGAAAAAAGGATTTTAAAGTTAATTCCTTATGTTGTTGAAGTATTTTCTGTCTCCTTATATGCATTTTGAAGAAGGAGTCATTTAACTCCTTATTAAAAGAGCAGACTGAGAAAGTAGAACCTTATTTAGATTCTTACTGTGGCAGTTGCTTGAAAAGGCTTCCTCCCTCAAAGGTATTTTTTTTTTTTCAGAAATAAATGAATGCTAAAAGAAACATTTATATTCATGACATATGTTCATTATTTCATACTTTCAGAGTTGATATGGAAAAATAATTAAAACAGAGCATACCTTTATTATAGTTTAGTTGAATACTTGAATTACAGTAAAATATATTTAAAATACATGAGGGAGGATACATTTTCGGTTAACTTCATGCTTACATTTACTCTTCAGCTCAACGTCATTGATTTTTAATTTTGCAGGTGTGATTATTTTCAGAACAGTAGCTGTTAAGTAACAGTTAAATTTTTCTCTGCTTATGGAAATGATAAACAGGAAAAGACAAAAATGCATATGCTACAGTATAGACTAAGATTAGGATAAGAGGTGGAAGAGATACAGAATATTTAAAACACACACACCCACACATTTTTCCTTGATTTCTTTTCCTTCCATCATTAAATTAATATCTATTTTCTGATTTTTTTTTCTTTATATGCCACCATTAATTATAAAAATAAGAAAATGATTGAGAGAAAACTAAATGATAGAGTGTTAGAAATGCAAAATGATTCAAAATATTAATGTAATGCTAAGGATGACTGGGTAACAAATGATACATTTGCCAGTATGCTTGACCTGACACAATTAATATTCCAGGTCATGCTTGGGTTTCCATGATGGAAGGTCTGAGGCAGAGAATTCTAGGGGAAATATATATCTATTGTATAACTCATTTCTCTTTCTCTCTCTCTCTCTCTCTCTCTCTCTCTTTTCCCTTGACGAATCAGAACCATAGTCTTATAAAAAAAAGAAAAAGAAAAAAAATACAAAAATCTGTGCTTTCACACCTCATTTGCCATATTCACCATTGGGCCACCATTCAGCAGAAGAGCCTGATGTAAGGAGGTCAGTAAGAAGCTATTAGCAGAGTCCCCTCCTGAGATTTCTTTGGTCTTATTGAGTTGGAAGTCAGCATGACAGTACTGCAAATAACTCAGTTGCAGTATTTTTAACAGTAGCACAGATTTCCCCATAGTGTTTGTCACTTCAGAAAAATGTTCCTGGAAATGGAGTCTCAGAAAGCAGTCTTTGACAGAGTACCTTCTTAGCTGTGAAGAACATGGGTACAGAAAAATGTGTCATACTCACTACAGAAGAGGTACTTTTTGTAACCTGTCATAATATTTGGGAGGGTAGCATATTTTTGTATGGACTAAAAGTGAAGAAAATCAAAATCTACCTCATACTTTGATTCCAAAGTATGGAGTAGTATCTCAAGACAGATACTTTTCTACCGCTGAAAAAGCAGTATTAACTACAATGGTTTTGTAGTTGAGATGATATTGCATTAAAGCAGTGAAAAGGTGAAATAATGCTTTTAATATATTGTACTGGTCTCAAGAAGATATGAAAAATTATTAAGTATCAAAGGCTTAGATCCTCCAGATTCTTAAGATTTCTGCACACTGCTATCTTCCTGCAAAGGGTAGAAGGAATAGCACATCCGTCAGCACACAACACATAAGCAAGAAGTCACAAAAATAAGACTCTGATTTGCAGAGATATTTTAAAGTGAATGAATTTTGCCAGAGATTGGTCTGAACTAGAAAGTAAAACCAAACTCATCCCCTTGTCTCTGCTACCAAACTTCGCCCATTTTAAATCTAGGCTTAAAACCTAGCCACAAACCTTGGGGATTTTAGAGTAAATTAGTATTAATTTTATCCGTCCAGATATGAACTCTGCTGATTGCTCTGCTATCTGTCTGTTTGAATACTTGAACATATATAATTAAAATGTAAAGTAATTAACAGGATTGCTTGAAAAATCATTAGTTAAAATGCACTTCGTAATTAATTTTGACCCAGATCTCACAAAGAGCTTCAACTGTAGAAGCAACATCTTGCAAAGTGTCTAGCTGCCCTCACTAATGTGCCTCACTAAAACTGCAAATCTGTTTTCATAGTTGATACACTATTTATGTATGTTTAACCTGATAATATATGAAAAAAAGAACAACACAAGATGACTCTTTGTTCAGACACCTCTTCAGAAATAATAATCCAAATGACACTGAATCAGTGGGTTCCCAAAGCTATTATGGCTAATTTTGGTGTCATTAGAAGTGCTGAAAGCCAATCCTATTTGTGCACTGCATTTCAGTGTTTGAACTCTGAATACAGATTTCTCTATTGCCAAATGTTTAAACAAAGAAATGTCAAGAACATACATCGTATCTCAATATGGATTATGAAATGCCATTCCAGAAAGCCATTATACTCATAGGTCCGTTAATACTTCTCTAAATGTGAATGATAGAAGTCATGCCATTTCTCAGAGCCCAAATAAACATTACTTTAAAGTTATTCTCGCCTGTATTTCTTTAGAGAAAAAATGTTTGAAATATTTAAGATGTTGTATTTTTATTCTTTGTGGAAACAAACAAGAAACAATCTTGTGCTATGTGACTGAAGAAATCTAAATTTTCTTCTGTTAAATTTTCCTAACCAATTTGCTTTTCAGCATTTTTATTTTATGATTTTATTTTATTTTATTATTTTATTTTATTTATTTGATTTTACTTTTTATTTTATTTTATTTTATTTTATTTTATTTTATTTTATTTTATTTTATTTTTAGACGTCTTAAAAAGCTGTGTAAATTTTAGGTAGCCCTGATCAGGATTTCCTACTGATTAACAAATCCATGAATGAAACTTCAGCATGCCATTTTTATGGCAGAATGGTTTATTCCAGATCATCCTGATTCTCAGTGGTGAGCAAGGAGATGTTTTTCTCATGGAAAACATTTGTATTTTCATTGATATTGTAGTTTTCTATAAAATGTGTGCTGCAGATGTACAGTAAAAGAGCAGTATCTTTCTCACTACCTGGGGCCCTCTGCAGACACGTGGCTTGGCTAGAATGTAGAAGGTACTCTCCACATTAGTCAGGATACAACTACTAAACACAGAGGATATAGGAATGGGTAGAAAGATAAAGTATCAGTACAGTGAAATTCAGTGAAATGTGCAAAGATGGTAATCACAGACAATTACTTTTCTATTTTACCGTCATCAGCAAAATAAAGGCAAAAATTCATAGTATAGACAGATCCGTTGGCCATGGTAGGACTAATGGGTGAAGAGCTATATGACCATGGTTGGTTTGTATAGCTCCAGCATGGAATCTAATTTGTTTGGAAGACCTTGACTGTGTCATTTTATATATGAGATAACTTGCATAACAAATATGTAGCGGGAATGCATTCAATAGTTCAAAAAAACCTGAGACAACATATGGAACTTGTCCTTATGGAAGACTTGCATGTCACTGAATGTTCACAAGCAAAACTGTGCTGCACTGATAAGAAAATTGTAACAAGGTAATGGATGAAATACAACAAAAAATAAATCATAAGGAGAATCTGCAAGTTTATGAGATGTTTAGGCGAATAAGAGCAAGAGGTGTAGAACCAAACCTTGAAATATAGCTGGATTTTACAGATCACACAGATGGACCTGCAATTTTGCAGTCACCCCACCAATCCTGCTTGTCTGCTATTTGAAGCATGGATCTCTGCCATTATAGCTGACATCCTGAAAACTAAAGGAACAACCAGTGACTGATGTCTTTTTTATTCTATGTTTATTCAATGCTTCATAGCAAATAAATATGATAAACGCAAAGCGTGATATATTATAACTGAACAAAACTGATCTACCTTCAAAGTCTGTTATACTGTATACTGTTACAGAAAATACAATTTTCCTTAAAGCAAAACAGTTTATTTATTTATTTATTTACTTATTTAGACAATGTTTTTTAAGCATCTCATCTGTTTTATTGGAAATTTAGTTGCTTTGTGCAATCTGGTACACCAATTCTCATGTTTAGCACATAGTAATTATTAACTAGAATGGATACTTTACTGTTCATAACTTATTCAGTAAACTCACATACGTTTGAGTGTTTATATACAACTGATAAAATTCCTACATTTCTAGGAATGTAGAATGATCATCATTCAGAATGATTTAGGATAATTTTGTCTTGCCAGATATTCACAGACTGTTAATGACAGAGATTACTAGCTAAGAATTTGAAATGTATGCTTTATATTAGTAATTATTATATTACATCACACTACTGATGTAATAGTGTATTGTTTCTTTGTGCTGAAAAAAATGAAACAAAATTAAATGAAGAATGTAAATTTTTAGTTCAATTCACAATTCACATTTTTTAATCTTAATTTTTGTTTTTCACAGCTTTTATACTAATAAAACTAAATAAATGTGAATGGTTAAAGAAATGTAATAAGACATTTTGCTGCAAAAAAACAGTTACTATTTTTTGGTATTCAGTAAATGTTCTTGTGTTTCCCTGTAGCCAGTCTCTCAGTTTTACTTTTAAAAATGTTGTAATTTCAATTGTCTTATGCCACACTGCGAGTTAGCTAGCACAGTGTCTAAAGGGACAAAAGTTATCTTTTTCCTTGTATGGATATTTATTTTAGCACGTATGTGCTTAGAAATAATAAGTAATACATATTTTTATTTCTGTTATGCATAGTAATTTAAAATGGCTTTTAAAGAAACATAAACTCAAGTTTATATTTCAAAACAAGTATAATACTTGTCTTTAAACCTAGTTGTAAGTTTGTACAATTTAATTTATTTTTAAGGAAAAAATGGTACATTTCTTTGACTATTACTGTGGAAGAGGAAAGATGTGACCAAAAGAAAAGAGGGTTTGAGGTCCACGAAAATCAGCTGTGTATTTCTTGCTTGAATAAAATGAAAATTATACCCATTGGGAGGGCTAAAATACAGATTATACATTACACTATCTTACTTAAACACTTTTGTAACTGCAACTGTAAGTTAGTTGAAGTCAAAGGTAAACCCATTTTCTACTCAGATTGCAGGCATATATAATTCGCCGTTCAGAAAATCCCCAGATCCAATGGAACTGCTGCTCCGGCAGTCAAAGCCACTGAGCCACAGGCGGCAGCAAGTGAAGAGTCCCTTCAGAGATGAACTCTACGACTGGCCAACTTGTACAAGGCCTCCAACTTTCCATGCTGGAGAATCCCTGCCACCTATTGGCAGACAGAAACCTCAGGTAACAGTTTTCAGTGTCTCTTTTTGGTCAAATATTTTATGTGTATTTTCTTTATTTATAGAACTAGTGCTTGCTTTCAGAATATAATTCTTTGACACAAATTGTTTTAAGGAAAAAGAAATGTATGTGGTATGTAAAACAAGGAAATGTGACTGCTTTTGTCTTTTTGGAAAAAACAACAAAAAAGTCATCTGAGATTTCAAAGAGAAGATCTGATAAAACTGAGTATCATCCTGATTCATCAGAGGGAGAATTCCTAAGTTCCAATTTTAAATCAATGAAAAATAGGAGAAATTAAAGATAAAATTAACCAGTTGAAATAACTTATTACTCTTTTTGTGTTTTCCATGTGGAGACCAAGAGACATCCTCTCAGTATGAAGTAGTTCCTGTACTTTTGCATCAACTAGCTGTGTGTCAGTAATTACAAAAGTTTCTACATGTTCTGCATCAATTGTTTAGTTGGGGCAACCTCATTGCAGCCTTTCAGTACTTACAGGGGGCTTATAGAAAAGATGGTGAATGACTTTTTAAATGGGTATATTGTGATAGGACAAGGGGCAATGGTTTCAATCTGAAAGAGGAGAGATTTAGGTTAGAAGTTAGGAGGAAATTCTTTACTCAGAAGGTGGTGAAGCACTGTAACAGGCTGCACAGAGAAATTGTGGATGCCCCATCTCTGGAAGTGTTCGAGGCCAGGTTGGATAGAGCCCTGGGCTACCAGATCTAGTGGAAAGTGTCCCTGGTCATGGCAGGGGGCTTGAAACTAGATGATCTTCAAGGTTCCTTCCAAACCAAGCCATTCTATGATTCTATAATTCTATAATTCTACCACTGGATTCAAACTATTTGTTGCCATGCTACAATTTGCCTGTGTTTTACTGATTGAATCAACATTGTTCTTCAGTGGAAACAGCCATGGCATCATGGACTAACCCACACAGAAGAGGCTTTTCTCACCTTTATATCATATCTGACTTCTCTGTATCAACATGAGTCAATATCAATGATGGGATGTGAATAAAAACGCAATTGGGTTAGAGCATGAGGAACAAATGCAGATCTGCCAAAATATGTCTGAATAAATAGAGGTGAGCCCCACAGAGATCCACGCTGCTTACAACATACATATGTATATATATATATGTGTCCGTAAATAAGGATCAACTTCATGGTAGTTCACCTTTGTCCTTCTATCCTTCCATCCCCACACCTTGATTGTTTGAACTTCCTCATATAACGATCTCATTGACTCATATTAGAACCAAGTCAAAGCATGAGCCAACGGTTTAGTGATCAGGGATTTTGGAGTTGAATGTAAATTCAAAAACAGATAAATATGACATTATAGCCTTACCTTCTGGGACCATTATAGTCCTATAGTCCATATTATAGTCCTTCAGTGGGATGTGACTGGATGTGTTGTCTCTCAAGACAGAGAGGAATATTTTGCATAGTGGACAAGGTACAGGAGTCATGCTTTTTAAATAAAGAGGGAACTCAGTTTTTCTATTGTTAAGCTGCTCTTGCAAAACCACTTTACTGTATATAAAGTATCTTACAGGATTCTGTTTGGGTTTGGAATATTTTATAGACCTTTCTAAGTTCAGATGCATTCACAGCAGTAGTGCACAGATAGCCTTTTAGAACAAACCAGAAGAGCCCTGTTTATTTTCTGCACCTCAAAGAGGGAATTTACTATATAATACTTTAATCCTTTCAGCACCCTGGGATGTACACTGTGGGGTAAATTTTCAAAGCACAGCGCGTGGATTTAGCTGCGCGACTCTTATTGATGTTAATGGGAGTCACACGGCTAAATCCCTACACAACACTTTGACAATTTAGGGTTGTATTGTCTGAGGAAAGGACACTGATTTGAGATGATGAAGCAGCTGGAAATGAAAACACATCACATCAGAACACATCACCCTGAAAGTTGTCCAGTGTGACAATAAGGAATTTAATTACTAGCTATACTTGTGTCCTAGTTCTCTGTGATAACATTTTATACATCTCAGGTCCAGTGTGAGCCACTTGTTACTCCATTGATTGTTCAGGTATCTAAAAATTGTGTTGCCCATAGGCCTGGATATTTTATATGAGAATGTAAATTACATAAGCCTAAGAGAACAAAAATTAGCTAACTACTAGCTTTCTCTTGGGAAAGTTGGTATTTAGCATTTTATATATAACTCCGTGTATGTGAGATATAGTGTATTTAAAAGAAAAGTTTTAACGATGATTATACATTAGTTATAACAGACCTATCAGTTTTATTACTGAATTAACTAGAATTACAGTTTGATGGAAGAATGGGTAATTCTTAAATTAGTTAAGTGTTCTTTCAAAGGCATTAATAACAGAAAGTACAACACCATTTTTAGGGGATTTAATTTTTTTTTCTTGTATGCTGGTGGCTGTCATGGAATAGGAACAGTGAAGAACACAAGATTTCATGTAGATCATAATTTTTTTCATGAGTTTCTTATTTTATGGTAAAGTAGTAAGAATGCCTCCCTGCTAACCATTTTATTTGGCAGACCAGTCAGTAGCAAGAATTTTTATGCTATTCAGTAAAAATTCCAAAATAGAACATGGAGTTGTTTGAGTTGCTTTCAGGGTGAAAACTGTTGGTTCCCTTTTGAAGCCAGATGTCCAAAATGCTTGTGGGCACTGCAGATATGAAAATATTTGCAAGCACCATTTTACCGCAGATTACATAAATCTTAAAGTTCATCTTGTAAAATGCAAATAGGCAAATGGATTTTTTAGAGGTCTTGTCATCTTACATACATTCAGTAGGTGTTTATTGCTGGGTAAGTTTCATAAAATATGTTTCAGAGAAATGCAGGGAAGGATTAGAATTAACTTCATATTCTACAATATGCACCACCATTAATGATGACAACCTTATTGGAGAGACCTTTGCATAGTATACTCTTTTTTTCCCCCTTCCATTAGTATTTGCTGTGCTTTATTAATTTCACTTGAACTATGAATTGAGAAAGTTAAAAGTTCTTAGAAATTAAAGATAGAAAAAAAAAAAAAAAGCTTGCTTGGACATCTGATTTGGCCCTTACTCTGGTGGAATATGAATAAATATTTTATGATGAAGAAGACTATTTTCTAAAAGCAAACATCTATCATTACGTTATTTGATAACACTACACATCTTTCGTCTTTTCTCTGCATATGCAGCTCTGCAAACATCTTGCAATACAAAATATTCATCTTTTCATTAGCAAGTTAAGCCTTATTTTATATCTTGATCATTAGATTATGTTACTAGAGCATTGTTTACCAGTTTTAATGACCTTCTCTAGTATTGATTATTTTCTTAAAGGCAATAACAATTTTCATTCTGTTTTAAAAAAAAACTTATTGTGGTCATGCTAAATGAATGTATATTTTTTGTGGACACTTTTAGAAAGTAAATGCAAGAAAATATCTGCAAGTAGTATAAATGCTTTTGTTACTTCCTTACTATGATCTTTAAAAATATCTCCAAATCATGATACTGTGCCTTTAAAAAGTAAAGTTCCAATAAAAATCCATTAACTACTTTCAAATATAGCAATCCTCCTGTCCAGCTGTGAAAAGTACTAGATGATACTTATTTGCCATTTGTGTTATTTACGGTCCATGACTTTTATGGTAACTGGTTCCTATTATTGGTTTCTATTAATGTAAAACATAAGTGAACATAAATGAGGCGTGAATCATTTCTTTTTATTAGCCCCACAGTCTTCACTCAGTGCTTGCAGTAACTCCAGCTGTGACTTGTTAGTGATAACCTATTTAAAGAAGGATATCTTTAAAAATGAAGCCTGTGATTAGGATTCTTTGTCTGCTCATAGTTTCAGAAGGTTTCACTAGTTCATTGCAGGATCAGTAATGGTGAAAATAAAATAAAAATTAATTAGTAACACTTCTAAATCTAGACTTGCCACTAAATTGTCCTGAGCGTAGTATGGCACTAATTATACTTGAGGTAAGTTCACAGTGGTTAGTACTAAAAGGAAGACATAACATACATCACTTTGACAGTGTAGAAAAGGACTTTCTGTTGCTCTCTCTATCTGTCTTGTTAAATGGTAGGTACTGGTTTGATCAGTTATTAAATGGTCTGCTTTTAAAAAAAAAAAAAACAACATTTTATATATATACATATACACGTACATCCTTTTGTGTGTTTATGGATGTATATACGTTATATTTACACACATCTCTGAAATAATTACGAGCTTTTAGTTTTTCTTAAGACTAGTGAGATTAATGTGGAATTAGACGTTTCAAAAATAGACTATATAGTTCCATTTTTGTAGACATTAGTTTGAATCATATCAGAGGAATTGTGTTTTAAGTCACGTATTAAGTTCTCTTCCAAATAGCTTTATAGTTAAATTGAAAAGAGCATGTTCTTTAAGGTAGAACATGATTTATCCCATGAAAAGGAAGAGACTTCCTGCTTAAACAGAATCTAGATGAAGTTAACACTTGTATATCAAATTTTATTTCACCAGTGTTTTTTCCAAGGGAAAAAATAAGGTTTCCTAATAAGTTCTAACAATGTATTGTTTTAAAATAATAAATATTTATGAGTAGCTAAATAAATCCGGAGTACGCATTTCTCATTCTCTCTTTAGGGCTTTAGAGCATGTTATCAACCTTTGTGTTATCTGTAACTCTCTATCGAAATGAACTGCTTTAATTATTTTGGAAGAAAAGTCGTGCTACGCTTCCTAGACACTCTGTGTCCTCATTCATCAGTGATGTGTCATGAATAAAAGAAAGAAAGAACTATAGCCCCACAATAAAACACTTACGTTATCCTATACCTTTCATCAGGGGCCTTTCCGCGATACCGCTGAAGTATTGCGGCAGCGCTATATGCCTTTGGAACCAACCTTGCGAGTGGCAGCATCAATCGATTCACCACTAGAGAAGGCCAGAGTGGAAATGAAAAGGGGGGAATGGAGAAACCATATACATGACAATGAGTAAGCTTTTTTTTTTCCTTGTATTGTTATGAGGATATTTTCTTTATTTCATTGCTTTCAAAAACCTTTCATGCTTGACAAAATGAAATGTCAAACCTGACAGCTTAGTAGCAAACATTCTCTGTACATACTTCTAAATTCTATGTTCTTAGATTATAAACTTTCCAGGGCAGAGACCCTATCTTGTAATTGTATTACATGTGCCATCTGTATCTATGAATCAATAGAACGTGCTATAATAATAATATGTGATGCAACAGATGAACTTACTGGGAAATAAGTAAACAAATGCAAATTACTTTTTGCCATATGCACCTTGCCAAGGAACAAATACTATTTCTGTCTTCATATTCAAAGATTTTAAATACTGTGGGAGGAAACATGTTCTTGCATGCCATTGAGACATGCCTTCTTTCCAGTAGACTACCAAAGCTCACTTGGAAGGGAAGGGAGCATATGTTGCACATGTTGAACATGATGTAAAAACTTTAATTTAATTCTTTGTGGCAGTTTGGTTTCCTGAGCCATTGCATCTGTAATAGCATCAGAGGGGCCAGTTCTTTTCCATACAATCCAAAATTACAGACGTAATCCATCCCCCCACATTTAAGGCTATCAACAAAATATTCCCAAATCTTTTTTTATTGGGATGGAACTCCTTTGCCCAATCATAATAAAGCCTATTATGTCACTTGTTCTGGCTTTGTAGTTAACTAGAAACAAATGATGTTTTGTCAACTTTTCGCTTGAATTCACTGCTCTTGGCAATTCTTTGACACTTCAGTACCAGAATTCAGGACAGAAAGGAATCCCTTTTCCTTGTGGGCAGCCTGTGATCTACCGATTCACTGGGAATGAATAATACTTTGCTATCAGCTCCATATTGCCTGTGTCAGTTTAAGGACTGGGATTTAAGAATGCTAAAATCAACTGCATTTGCATGTTTTAGCTTTTGTTTTAATTGCTGGATCTTTTTTTTTTTTTTCCCCCATGTTTTCCCTGATTTAATATTAATAGTGACTTTCAAAGGAGCTTCTACTTAAAAACAATTTTGAAAGAAAATCTTTTAATTCAGCAACTTTTCCACATTTGTACAATGTTATTTGTGATATTTGGTAACAAAAATTGGATGTAGTATTTTTTACCCCTTTTATACCAAACGAGTAATAGGGAAAAGTTACAAGTAAAAACATACTTCAGGTTTCTCTTCTTTCCTCTATTTTTTTTAATCATTGGAGAAGGGGAAAAGCAGCTTAACTTTCAAATCTCATCTTAGATCAGTGCTAACTTTTAAATGTTTATTTTTATTTTTAGCTTCTACGACTGAAATCTAGAAAACACTGGGTAATAATTAAGATTCTTTCTTTCAGCTAAGGTGTTCTTTACACTGGATAGGTTTTGATTATATATTCCAAATGAGGAGGGATTATGTTCTTCATTTATGGGAATGACTATATGGCCTGGTCTTTATTTGATATGATTTACACCAGAGGTCACTATGTCAACAGCTTCAGAAGGTCATATGTTGAAATATTTATTTCCCTGTTTCTTCCCACTTGGTGAGTTGTAAAGGCTTTGGTCTTGTACACTTCAAATTTGGAGTCTCCAACTCTGACAGATATTAATTGATTGGGGGTCTTTGTTTACCTTATGGGCAAGAAAGCATTTCATTCCATCCTTAATACGCAGAAGCAGTGATTCTCAGCTTCACGCGCACTAAATGCATAGTGTATTATACATTTTCAGGCTGTGATCATTCCGTTTGTGCTTCAGATTCAACCAACCATGCAAGGGTCACATCTGTAACCTTGAAAAGGTGATGACAGAGCTGCAGGTCATCATCAGGTCTAAGACACTCTAGCAATACTGCAACTGCTTTGTGGTATGCTGGTCTCCGGGGAGGAGTCAGCAAAGGGTTACTCAGATTCTACAGTATTTTTTTCTCAGTGGTGTCTATTATGAACTGACAGATTTCTGTCTCTTTCCGTGTAATTGTATACTTTGGGACTGTATTTCTTTCTGGTTGTATGCTGATCATTCTTCTATTTTAGCAAATAAGGAGAGAAAGAGAAGAGGAAGTGTGTGGGGTTTGTGGAGAAAGCTAGTATTTGCATAAAAAAGACAAACTGAATCCTTGATCTTATTTTTCCAGAATGACTATTGTGCATTATCTTTTAAGATAGCAGGTATAAAACAGCAATATTTTTTCTATATCAGATGTTAAGAATTCCCACTCACCTCTGATTTCATTTTTTTTTTAAAGAGTTAATGTTTTCTCTAAATGTTTCAAGCTCTGAGAAACTTCTTGCTTCTGATGAATTCAGAAATAATAGAGAAAGCCAAGGGAGAGGTTGAGGCAGGTAGAAGCAGTACAAATCCAAAACAAGAAAATGATGGCTGTGTTTGAAGCAACTGCTGGAATTTCCTATTTTGCAATGAAACAGCAACTGGGTAATCTAACCTAATAAGAGTGATACCTCTTTCTCATGTAATTGAAGCTGTTACTGCCTTATTGTGCTATTTTTCATACAAATGGAGTGATTTCCCCCTACACTTGGATAGGAATGACAATTGGACTCCTTTGGGATGGCCACTTAATAAACTAGTGTCTAGTTTGAGACACCAAATGCTGGATCCAGCAGATTTAGATCACTAAGCATGAAAAGTTCTTTACTCAGTTGCGTGCAGCAGTGTGCTCGCCTAATTTTCCAGAGAACGAAAATGTAAATTATTTTCATTAAGTGCTGAAATCTGCCTCACATAATATGCCACATGATTGAGAGTATAGTATTAAACATCTTTATAAAGTCAACATACATCAGAATGAGTTGCAATGTGGTGATAGAATAGGGATAAACCAGCAATAGTGTAAAGCTGAGGATTTCTGATTCACTGTATGCTGCTGGTGTGACAACAGGCAAGTCGTCTCAGTTCCTGGCTCTATCTGTGCTCAGTGCTGTACCAAAGATAGCCAAGCTAGTCCTGAACACACTGGTTTGCTTGTGTGCAGCACAGCGCAATGTTTGCACACCCCGTGTCTCACACATTGTGTGAGTGTTGCAGTACCAAGCTCCTCACAGGTTTATTTTCAGCAAGATAATGCATTCCTTTAGAGCCACTGTAGGTACTTCTGCACTACACAGTGCTGTGCACAAAGGATGGACTTACAGAAAGGTTAATGACTCGGAGTCATCAGTATCATGACATGCCCAGTGTAAATGACATTTTAAAATAAAATTTAAAAAGCAAGTCACTTCGTTTGGATGAGATTTTGCAATTTTAAGAAATCTTTTCATTTGTATGTTTTTAAGATTTTTTTACTGTGTTTCTGAATTAGCCTAGTGAAAATGGCCACTACGTTTTATGTCATGCAAATATAACACATCTGAAAACTTTGTTCAAATTATGCTTAGTTTTTCATATGCTTTGCAACTTCAGCAATTTGCATATTTTCCGGACTGTTATTGTATTATGATAAACAGGGATTATCATATATTTTCAGATAATGTTTTCTTAACAATTCAACTTCTATTTGTAACTCTTCCATTTATTTTAATTACTAGCACAGTGTGCAACATTTATTAATCAGTAGAGTCTTTTTAAGTTAAAATACTAAATTAGCTAACCCCATTAACACAGAATACTCCAAACAAGCAGTAATAGGAGAGGTAGTTACTGTGCAAATCGTATTATACATGCGGGTGCTCTAGGGCACAGTTAAGCATGATTACCCTCTTTTGATCCAGTATTCCTCTGCTTCTTCCAGCTAATTTCCACTGGAAATTTACAAAGTAGTGCCTTCATTTTTCCATCTTAATTTTTCTAATGAAGTTCTAGTACTTTATAACACTGGGGATGCAGATAAGTCAGTGTATAATTAAGAAGTTCCAGAATTTGCTGCAGAAAAGATCTTTTACTTTCTACAAGAACTGGACGATTTTTTTCTTTTGCCACTTTACATTATTGCAAACATGAGTTAAATAAAAACAGACAGAGGATTCTTAGATTTGCTGCTGTTAGGATAAAAATGACTGAGAGCTTACTGAAAAAGCATCGATATTTAGTATATTTAGTGTATTACTGCACACAATATTTGTAATAATGCGCCCAAAATTTCTCGTGGAAAAAATACTGTGCTAAAGATAATCTGACTAGATACAGTAAGTAAAATATGCTGTCTTTATACTGTTAATTACACTTTGATTTGTAATGTGCACTCATTATGAACTACATAATGGCTGCCCTGTTGGAATTGTTTTGCTGTGGAAAACCATTTTGCTTCTTTGTTCACTGAGTGAAAAGATAGTCTGTTGGATTAGAGCAATGACTTTAGGTAAAACCCAAATCTGAAAGCTTAAAATTAATTACGTTTTTTATTTAATAAATTAAAAAAACATAAGATTCACAGCTTCCAGAAGGTGAAACATAGTTTGTTTGGAGCTAATTGCTTGTGGTCTTCTTTAAAGTGAGAGGATTTTTTTTGACTTAGATCAAGACAACAAAAAACTGAATTGCTATTACATGGAACCAGTTTAGATACAAATTTAACAGCACTATCACACATCTAGAGCTAAAATTTTGGTAGTGTTTTTACGTTTAAGTTGCTAAAACATACAATACATACAAATCTTGTGCAAGTTTGAAAAATCTGGGAATATTTACCCTACCTCTCTCTGGTGTTAATATTTCTTACTGTGCCACAGGGTGTGGGATAGTCTAGCAGTAGATCTCCTACCTGATCTTTCTCAGTAGCCTGGGTAAAGTGAAGCATTTTTGCTCTCAGTATTATATGCTTGCACTGCTAGACTGCTTTGCAGAGATCCAGAGAACCTGCTGAAGTCCTGCCCTGTTGCTTGCTGCTATTTAGACAGAAGAAAAAGTGAATGCTGCTGAGCTTTATCCTGCAGAGGCAGGGACACCTTTCACCTGATCAGTTTGTCCAGGGCCCCATCCAACTTGGCCTTGAACACTTCCAGCTATGGGGCATCCACAACTTGTCTGGGAGGCCCTCACCACCCTCACTGTGAGACGTTTCTTCCTTATATCTAATCTAAACCTATCTTTTTTTGCTTAAAACTGTTACCCCTTGTTCTATCACTACACTCCCTGACAAATCATCCTTCCTGTTTGTGCTGCTGCATAGGAAGATTTTTCTCTCCTCTTGCATTGCCGTAGACATCAGAGTCCAGTACCTTCTACAGCATCTATCAAGGCCAACTAGAAAGCCTATAGTATCTAAGAGGCCTCTTCCATCTCCTGTCAAAATAGCAAGAAATAATGGAATAAGAGACAGAATGGAAGGAAGAAATAATAGGTGATGAGATGAAGGAAGAAAGAGAACAAGGGGGCTGAAATGTGTGGAAAAGAAGGATTAGAAAGATTAAATTAATGGTAGCAAGGAGGTACAGGATAGAAAGGAGAGAGAACACAATTTTAGTTAACAACAAAAGCTATCAAGGATATCTTTTGAAATATAAATATATACTGCTATAAACTGTCAGGTCTAGGGTTGTCTACTAAGTCAAGGCCTCCGAGGCTTTTTGGTTCCAACTCTTTCACCCTATCTTGATTGTATTCTTTGTCACGTCTCTCATTTAAGCTTTTGTGGTGGGTGGACTGAAATAACTTTTCATTTTTTAAGTGTATTTCTTTGGGGAGAATTCACCTCCCATTAAATCATAAAGTTTTGGAAGGGCTCAGATTATACTGATTACGCTTTATGGCACAATATGATGGCAACATGGAATTTGATTCGTCTTTCATCCCGCTATTTCTGTCTCTGTCAGTTTTACTGAAAGCCTTCAAGAACTTTTGAATTTACACTGAAATCACAAAGAAAAGCTGAAACCCAGATATAAGAATCCCACTGGAGTGAGCTTATTGTGGGGAAAAAACTACTGAGGTCTAAGCTTGGGCAGTTTATAATGTTATCATACCATTGTCTGGATTTAATTTTCTTCTCCTTCCATCACTCTCTTCTGTCGCATTCAGAACACATACTGTCATTAATTTGGGGAAAAGCTGTGTCAGGTATATAGAGAGAGCTACAGAACACAATGCCGTTACTGAAGTATATTGCAGTGCTCTTGATTTTTACTATTATCATTGGCTCGTAGGGCTATAATGACGCTCGTATGATTCCTATTAATTTTTTTATCTACCTAAAACAAATAAACAAAATTTTAAAATATTTTAATTAGTTATTTACATAAAATTATGACAATATTTGCTTGCTTTAAACAGACATTGAATTTGTGAATATGATCCTTTCTTGTTGTTAGATCATTGTCCCTATCAACAACTGCTCAGGTGGCTCTGACTGCAGATCTACAGACAAAAGAAAAAAAATTACTATTTTATGCCATTATACCCCATTATATTGTTAATGTTCTTTCATTTCATTTTCAGTATTTTTTTATTATTCAATGTTCTTTTTCAAAAACTCATAGTTGCTTTAACTTTTTCCTCAACCATAGACATACATTCCAGGCTGTACAGCACATAGACCAGCCGATGGTCTTAGAGGAGATAAGCAGTAGAATGTGGAAGATTAAATTTGTGCTAAGCTACATGTAGTGCAAGCTGTTACTTGTGACCTAAAGTGTTAGAATATATGCATAGATATTTAAGTTCAGAATTGTGGTAAAACATAAATTACTCTGATTTGCCAAACTCTGATTTGATCAATAGATTTGCCAAAATAGATGAAGCTGAACTGGTCCACAGTAAAATCAAGCCCTTCACATAAAACATTTTATAAGGGAAACAACTAGAATCCTTATTGTTTTCTTTATCTTCTACTTTTCTCAAGATTTTTTTTTTTTGCTCTTTTGTGTATAAATTTTACAGATGTGGTATTCATATTGAATTATGAATGTTATGGCTCAACTAAATTATATGCATATATGGGCAAATCCCTAAACTGCTAGCCTTCTCAGATATCCAATCCCCTGAGAAAGCCAATTTTCTTTCATGTCTGAACAAAAGAAAAATGTACTATTAAAATGCAATTCAGAAGTGATAAAAACTGCAAGTGGAGCAGCCGGCTCACAGCACCTTCGGTGTATTCTCTGGGACACTGGGGCCACATTAATTTTTGTGTGCATGTGATGTCCATCCCATGTGCAAATTAGCATTACAAGTACCATAATCTGTCTTATGTGAGTGTCCTTTCCCATGAGTATACACATACTACTATAGCTTTGTATAATTTAAGTCTGCTAAATCAGTGTTTTTCTTTTTGCTAACTTTACATGACATTTGACTGTGGTACTGGATAGAATAAATTGATATAGCTAGGAGTATTGTTAAATAGTTTCTTTTTATGAAGTGGAAAGAGAGGCATATAATTTAATAAAAATAAACAAGCTCACCCAAACAGTTGTTGATTTGTTAGTGTAAATAAATCATTTTGTGAGTCTGTATCAGCTGAGAAACAGGAAGAAACATATTTTTATCCCCATCTTTATCAAAAATGTGTTTGACTATAACTCTTATTGGGACTCTGGGTTCTGAAAAACTTTCAACTAGTAAAAGGTTTTAATTAACTACACCTATTATTGTGGCTGTTAAAGTGATGTTTTAAACTCTTGAAACTTATTTCTAATTTTACCACTTAATAATTTTTCTGCACTTGTAGAATAAAGAACACACATTTCTTTTTTTGGAATACCAGCAATGATAAGCTTCATTCATGGGATTTTCCTTTATATTAAAATGTATCTCTTTGCTCTTGTAACTATCTTGCAAACTAAAATGGGCAGATGAAACTGATATCTTTGTAGGGTCTCTTGCAAATCCATTATATATGAGATGCCTTTCACCCTCCTCCATACAGTTTACTGTGGGACCTACCCAGAAAACCTGTAGGTGCCCACAGGCTTTAGTGATGTCTATCTTAAAACAACCTCTATGACCAAAGAAGGCATCTGGAATTTCACTGTTCAGTGGTAGTATGCAAGAAGGGAGTTCACCCTCAGTATGACTAAAGGTGAAAGAATCAAATCCCAAAAGATTGATGGTTAGGGCATACTGATAACTTCAGAGTAAAGTACACAATTTGTGTATTTAGAATAAATCATTGATTTGCTTTGTGGTCTGCCAATACATGAAAGCCATCAGTACTATCTGTCTAAGTTTCTATTCTGCTCAACTAGGCTACACCTTATATAGTTTTGGTTGACAGTTATCAAAGGATACACTTTCTACTTTAAGGTACAAAAGGAGTTCTTTCTGGTGTGAATTAGTCTTGGTCTATACTTACACTGCTGGTAGCCTTGAAATGCATCCATCCTGATGGAATGATCAGGTTGAGGTTGTGTTGGTTGCCTTTTAGAGTACGCTACTTGTAAGGTGGATGCAAGGTTCTCCAGAAATGAACTCTACTTTTGCATGGTGGAGGCCTTCCATTGACTGGTGGCACATACTGCATTGCACATGTCAATAAGGAAATCACACCAAACCAGTCCCTGTTCATTCCTTCTATACACCACACCAGTTAGCAGTGCAAATATAGCCAGAGTAATAATCTGGCAATGCAAATGCACCATCTTCTATCTTCTTACAAGGCTTCATTTTATCCTGTTGAAGATCTCTATCACTTTGCTCCAAATTTTATTAAAAAGCAATTATAAAAGAAATTGCAGTAACCCTTCCACAGTACTGAGGAGGGGACATCAAGATGGTAGAGGAAAACAGCAGAAACTTGTGTCCACCTCATTTTCTGCTACATTGATATCTTATTTACATGATTTCTGTGGCATCCGGAGTAGACCATAATTTTTAAATATTTTTTGAATTTCAGATTTTTGCCATTTTCTTCGTATCATAAAAATGAGAAGTATGATCCGTCAATTCATAGGTCAGGCAAATATGGCCAAGAAACTTATGGAATTAAACACTTCCGAGAAGTACAGCCGAATAAGTGGGTAACAGGCAAGGTGAGTCACTACAAAAATTAAAGAATGGCTTACTTTTTTAGATTGCTATTGTATGTGAATTTGAGCTTGATCCTGAGATCATTGAATCCACTGGGTATCTTTGGGCCATCAAGGTTTCTGAACTCGTTGGTAAGTTAAACTGGAAGAAATTCAACAATTCTTTGACCTACAAGGTAAGGATTAAGAGCATGTATAAGTACAGATCTGGTTATATCAGTTTTGCAATTTTTTTTTCTGTTATGCCTTTCCTGATTTAGGACATCATATTATATACAATATAATATATGTATATTTATTCTTACATGCTAAACCTTTAGAAAATTATGGAAGAAAAATGGAGAAAATATAAAATATTTTGTTGCTTATGTTCTTTGGGTGAATAAGGGTGAAAATGAACCTAAACAGTGTTTCAACATGAATTTGTGCATATATTTGCATTACTTATTTTTGTATTAGGTATCATAATCACATTAAAATTTCCCAGTACAAGAAAGATATGGACTTGACAGAACAGTTCCAGCACATGGCCTCAAAGATGATAAAGGGTATAGAATACCTTTTCTATGAGAACAGGCTGAGAGAGCTGGAACTCTTCAATGTGGAGAAGAGAAGGCTCAGGGACATCTTATCAATGTATATAAACAACTGTGGGAGGAAATGAATGTGGAACCAGATTCTTCTCAGTAGTGTCTAGGACAATTAACATCAGGTACAAACTGAGATGAATAACATTCCATCTGAATGAAAGAAAGCACATTTCATGTATTTATTTATTTAATTATTTTTATTTACTTATCCATCTATTTATTTTACTGTGGGAGTGGTCAAACACTGGAACAGGTTGCCTAGGGGACTGTGAAGTCTCTATCATTGGATGTATTCAAAACCTGACAGGACACAGTCCTGGGCAACATGCTGTAGCTGGTCCTGCTTGAGCAAGGAGGTGGACTATCCAATCTGAAGAGGTCCCTTTCAACCAAATTAATTTTGGGGTTTTATAAGATATGATTACTTGTTTTCTTGAAAGTAACTTATCCTTGTAAATATAAAGCAGGTTCCGAGGAATTTTATTTTGAGATGAAATATTTTGTCTGATTTTTTTCCTCAAAATTTTAAGCTTTAGAAACAATATTAGAGTAAAATTTTGATATTTAATCATTACAAAAAATAACTAAATTACATTGTAAATAAAGATACAAAGATCAAATGAAAAGATCTGAATTTGTCTTTCAATGCAATTAATGGAGGGTATGCTTCACTGGAGTCCCAAAGCATAAGCATGATATATAAAAAAATGATATAAAATTTGTTGGTCTTACTTGTTTTATACTGTAAAGACTTTTCCAATCTGTAGCAGTTCTTGATCAGGCTCAGATACCAATATCAACCAATGTAAAGGTATTTGTACTGTTTATCATACGTATATGATGCATATAATATAAATTATAGGACTTAGCTGATACAACTAAAATTGCTTTACTTGCTATCTTGGATAGATTTCAACCTAAATCTCTGGAGGTATATAGCTGTATGCATTAATCCAACACAACCTACAGCCTTCCAACCCCAGTTCTAAATTAAAATGAAGCTTCAGTTAGGAGCTGCTTACCCAAACAGAGAGATAAGAGGGGAAAATAGCTCTTTCTGACCTACCTGCTGATTTAATGGGTCATTATTACCGTTAAAAGAAAAAGAAAAAAAACAAAACAAAAAAAACTCTACCTCCTTTCTGCATTTTAATGGAAGAGGTCCTATAGGCAGGTACAAGGTCATACTTTCAGAACTAAAATCTCAGTGAATTCTGTTACTTTGTTTCCCAAATCTAGTAAAATTTTCCATATGTCAGGGCTCTGAACAAAATTATCTTCTATTAATTAATCACCAGGCTAAATGGCATGTGTGAAGATAATACCAAAAACAATCTGAGTTTTGCTTAACATGTTACTTAACACAACCTTTTTTGGGGTTTTCCATGAGATGATATTTATGTTAATGCAGTGTTTATTACAACCTGAATAGCTGATAACCCAGCCAGGTTGTATAGTTGGCTTCTTAAAGTATTATAATCGAGAAGTCCATCTAATCATTGCCGGTAAGAAAAACTATAATTTCTTCCAAGGAGGCAGTGCAGTGATCAGTGGGTCATAGACCACTGAGCTGCTGAAGTATTATTTGATATTAGCTTTTTTTTTTTTATAACCTCTGTATTAAAAAGTTTCTCTGTTTATGTACATGAGCGTGTCTGAGTTATATTTCCTTTAGATTTTTATGTGTTTATATGTGTGCATTTTAATTCAGGTCTCAAAAAGATTAGTATGTAAATTATATAATTACTTTAGAAGCAAAATGAGCAACAAAGACAAATATTGTATTGTTATATTTCCTCTGGAAAATGAAAGAGTGTCAGCATAGACTTCCTCTAAACATAGTAATTACCATTGATATGTGAGAAAAGTTAATAGTTCTTTTCATCTAGTTATAGTCTGAAAATTTTCATACCATTCCACATAGATTTCTAAGAAGTTACTAAGCTAAGGGAAAAAACAGTTCTACTCTAAATCTTCATTAAAAATAAACAAGTTAAAAAATAGAAATATACTTCTAGTGAAACAATCTAGTTATCCTAGTTGTTAACTACTATGAAAATAAAAAATGCTTGCATATTTTTAAAGTTGTATTAATATATGTCTAAATACCTTGGAATGCCTTTGATTTCTGTGAGAAGTATTGATATAAAGAAAAAAAAATACTAGTCACTGTGAGTTTAATCTAGAGTGATAGGTCCCAAAGTAGCTGGACAGTCAGGGGATCAAATACACTAACTATAATCTTTCAGTTGTCAAAACACTCACATATGTTCATATTTACTGAAGCAGAAATGATAGTTTATGGCCTTTAATTGGTATTGGAATTAGTTTGCATATGCATTTTAGAAAACTGACTTAAATGACAGCATTTACTGTTTTCTTATTTGGAAAATTAGGGACATGACATTTGAAGGCATTCCTTGTTGATAGATTCTTTCCTTTGATGCCTTATTATAGGTGAATTACAGTACAACTGCATCACTGTTTCGTTATTTGCACAGGCATTTGGGCCCTAAACAGAATTTTATTATCTACAAAGCATAAAAATATCCAGTACTGCAAGGAATTAATTTAGAGAACCTAAGCATATTGCACAGAACATAAAGTTGACCTTTACCGTCTACAGCTTTTGGAATAGAGTGGGATGTGGAACACATCATAGATTTAATGTGGCACAACGCAGTCTGCAGAAACTTGGGTGGGACTGTGACTGCCTGCCCATTGCACCCGATGATTGAATCTGCTGTCACCAGCATCCTGATAATAATGAACATTCAGCTTAACGACCGTGATTATGATTATCATAATTGATGTGCAAGTGCAGTGTGTGGGGATCATTACAGCTGAACTGTACAGCAGAGAAACATGCCTTAGTTATGGATAATTTTACTTTTATGCATTGATTGGGATAAAATATGCTTTTCAAGTTCAACAGGCCAGTGTAATATAATTTTAGGAAGATTTCTACATGTATGAATTGATGATTATGAGCTTCTTGCAAAACAGTCATTCTAGCTGTTTGTTTTGAATTGTTTCATTCCATTTATAACAGGAAATAAATAATTAGACGTTGAGTGGAAATCACTTATAGAGTACTGCCAGCATTAATCAAATATCAAGTTCAAATACTTCTGATTATGATGGCCTCACATAGGCTAGGAAAAATAGCACTTGTAATGCACCACCAACACAATTCTGTTTTTGTTGGAGCAGTAGAAACTGAGCAACAGCGTTGTCATCTTCATGTTGTTTTGTGTAATTGCTAGAGCAGGCAATAGTTGTTATAAAAATTATACAGCTTCCATTTTTTGTCACCAGAGGCAGAGGTGACAGGCTCACATTCAGCCAGAGTAGACAAAAGCACAATCAACAGCTTCAATCAATGTAGTTAGATGGTGATTGCCTTCAGCTGAGATTATATGAATTTGCAGAAGTATTTCATTAAATTGTACAATAATATATCAGAAAACCAGGTGTGTGTAAGTACTTTAGCCTGAGTTTATAAAGGACATTAGGATAATACAATGTATAGAGTTTCATTGATTTACAGTAGGTGTAAATTTGTCTTTGTCTAAGAATTGGCAGAAGTGTCCCATTTGGGATAACAGACAATAGAAAATTTCTTGATCTTTAACTAACTTGCTTTCTGCCATAAAGAAGATTGCAAGGATCAAGTCACTCTGAATGTCTCATCTGCATAATTCCTCTCACATTATTTTACTAAGTTTGGACTTTCCGTGGTGCAAAAGAGTACTCTCTGTGGGTCCAGAAAATTCATGCTATTTTGTATAAAGTCTTTTACCTCTAAAACTTCAATAACCCCAGCAGTTTTCATTCTTACTCAAGTTATGGCAGAAGTGGCATAACTGTATCAGGTAGGACCTAAAGTTCCAGCTATGTGGGAAGAATTCCATAAGTGTATAACAAGGCCTGAAAATCTCAGTGCCTTTCAAAGCAGGCTTGACTTTTCTACATGGCCAACCCCTTCTCTTTTACATTCTTCTGAGGCCACTGTGTCCTATGGTTCTACAGAAAATTTGTATTTACATGGTGTTACTGAAGAGGAAAAACTGGAGAGGGGGAAGTGACTTGTTCTGTTTGGAAACTAGTTTTATCCCACATGGGACTAACAACATACTATTATTATGTGTCTATTGGTCAATGTCATATGGCAGAATTGGTACATTATTAATGTTCTTTCATCCCTATCTTATACTGAAACTTAACTAAATTTCACTTTAACTTGACTTTTCTTAATCTTGCAGCAATTATAATTGAGATAAGTATAATGTATGTGTGAAGTTTTAAGCTTTTTCTATCAAGACTGTGACTGTGACTCCTGGACAATTTTTAAGGGTGTTTGCTTGGTTTCTATTCCTTTTAATCAGAGAAGAAATATACAAGAATATTTTCTAATACAGTGTGGTATTCCTGAGGAATGCGGATCTGTGCTGTCAGCCTTATTACATGTTTTGAAACTTTTAAGGCCATATTTACTAGTATGCTGTGTGACAAAATTACAAGTATACAATGAGAAGAGCCAGGACACTTTGAATAACAATTCTTAGTTTCCCCAGTGCAAATGCAACGTGTTTTCCTAAGCGATGCAAAATTGACATAATGTGGCAGCTAGAAGTGACTCTATTGTAGAGGAATTATTAGGTGATCTTTTAAGAGTTTGTGTTTTACACTACCGATTTCCTCATGAGCCATGTCAGGAATAATAAGGGTTGTTGCCAAAGTGTGTTGCATTCCAGCAATCTCCAGCCAATGACATGGCTCCTGTATAATTATTGCTGCTGGCATAACTTAATGGATCTATTTGGATGCTCCAAATGCACCTTTAGTTTGAATTATCAGCTATCTGGTTCCAAGGTAAAGATGCTTTCCTTCACTTTGCTTCTTACCATATATCCTACACCAAACCAAAAAGTTTAAATCCAAGGATCTGGTCTTACAGCAGTGCATTCTATATTATTCATGAAAAGTCAATATTCTGTAGCATGTGTCTCTCTGCTGTCTACAGAACAACCACTGAGAGTCAGAACACTTTGTATCTTCTTGTGATAATTGGCTTGAGGAACTCCCTGCCTTCATATAGGGTGATTCTTACAACAGCATTACTTTGCAGAATTGTGAGCTCCTTGGAGCTCAGGCATTTAGCTATATTCCTGGACAGGTAGTGTTAAAAAAAAAAAAAGAGAAGTGGTGCCCAAGCTAATATCATGGACCAGATTAATGAGCAAGATGTCTCTGAAACTGGGTAACAAAAAATGACATATAATTGCTTTTGCAAAGTCTACTACTTCTAAATTTTGCCCCTCTTGAGAAGCAAATATTCAAAAAGCCAAGAGTATGTCAGTTCAACAGCAGGAACAGCAGACATTACCTCTGACTCACTGGACTGGAATCTCTTTCATAAGATGAACCCATTCAGTCTTCTAGGAAAGAAAATGAAAATTTCAACTTGTGGCAGTTGACATAATGATTTTTCCAGATATAAGCCATCTCTGAAATGATTTTCTTAGGTGTAGAAAGAAGGTTAAAATTATGAACCAAATTAAAATATACAAAATGGCTACTGTATAAATATATATATATACTGGCTACTGAATATATATATACTGGCTACTCTCTCTATATATATATATATAAAAAATATACAAAATGGCAACTAAATGTAGAAAATAATGTGTGGATACCTAGAAGGATGAAAAGAAAGGCTGGAAGAGCTTTCTGGTGAAGGTTACTGATGACTTGCAGGGTACAATGATGAAGGAATAAAACAATGTAGTGACTAGGAAGAGTCAAACCATTCGGTTGGATATTTGCATAAAAAAGATACTGTCACCGCTTTTCTAATCAAATCCATTCTAGTGGTTATTTGTAAGGGTTTGTCAGCAACTAGTTGAATATTTTATAAAACCTGATTTTCAGTTCTGTGATTTCTCAGTGGGAAAATTCTCTCCCTTGATGATGATCCAGGGCTTTGAAGAATAAATTGATTCAAAAGAGAAAATTAGATGGTCCTTATTATACTGTCTAACTAGCAATCCAGTGTCATTTGTCTGTAGGATGATAAATGTCTTGCTTTGCCTACCTTCCTCATTTAATAATTCAACTTGTATGTTAGTGGCATAGAAAGAAAATCTTGCATTTTAGTAAGAGCTAACTTTAACCACTGTTTTTTGAGGGAGATATATGTATGTTTTTTAACTTCATAAATAATTCCCATTGTATACATTGCTTAAACATTTTAAAGCCTCTTGTTTAATGAGAAAAAGCTTTAGAAACACAGTATCTTGCCTAATTTGTTCAGTACACACTTAAGAGTACATTACACTAAAGTGTGGCAGAGCTTTTGGTGAAAAGAAACATCAGTTGAGCTGGAAACGTTAGTATGAAATTTTTAAATTGATGTTAGTTTTAGGTGTTCACTATTCTGATGTTATTTGGTTTGTTGGAATTGCAAATCCTTGCACTAAGTTGGGAAGTGTTTGGCTTTGACTTTTGATGACAGTTAGGGACTGTTCCGCATTTTCGGGATTCAGGAAATTTGCTTATACATCTGGCAAATATAATGCATTTCAACACAGCCAATTAATCTTGATATTGAATTTAAAAACAAAAAACTAGATATTGAAGTCACTAGCAATTACTGATGTAACATATCTGCAAAAGTTGGGCGGAAGTGTCGACACCAAGTTGGGGGGAAGTGTCGATCTGCCAGAGGGTAGAAAAGCTCTTCAGAGGGACCTGGACAGGTTGGATCGATGGGCAGAGGCCAGCGGGATGAGGTTCAACATGGCCAAGTGCTGGGTCCTGCACTTAGGCCACAATAACCCAATGCAATGCTACAGGCTTGGGGCAGAGTGGCCGGAAAGCTGTGCAGAGGAAAAGGATCTGGAGGTGCTGACTGATGCTCACCTGAACATGAGCTGGCAGTGTGCCCAGGTGGCCAAGAAGACCAATGGCATCCTGGCTTGTATCAGGAATAGTGCAGCCAGAAGGACCAGGGAGGTGATCGTCCCCGTGTACTCTGCTCTGGTGAGGTCGCACCTCGAGTGCTGTGTGCAGCTTTGGGCCCCTCACTACAAGAAGGACATGGAGGCCCTGGAACATGTCCAGAGAAGGGCTACAGAGGTGATGAAGGGCCTGGAACACAAGGAATGGCTGAGGGAGCTGGGTTCTCCAGCTTATTTAGTCTGGAGAAGAGGAGGCTCAGGGGAAACCTTTGCAGGCTCTCTACAGGTACATGAAAGGAAGCTGTGGGGAGCTGAAGGTCAGCCTCTTCTCCCAGGTGACTAGTGATAGAACTCAAGGGAATGGCCTCAAGTTGTGCCAGGGAAGGGTCAGGTTGGAACTTAGGAGAAATTTCTTCTCAGAATGAGTAGTCAGGCATTGGAAACGGTTGACCAGGGAGGTGGTGGAGTTGCTTACTGTCCCTGGGGGTGTCTAAGGAAAGGTTGGATGTGGTGCTTAATGACATGGTTTAGTGGGTGGTATCAGTGGTAGGGGGATGGTTGGACCAGATGATCTTGGAGGTCTTTTCCAACCTTAATGATTCTATGATTCTGTGAAAAGTATGCTTTTTTGTTAATCCGCCTTTAGCTTGGTTGTGATGGCTAAATAGAGTTGAAGTGGAAGTTACAAAGCTTTTCATAACTCTCTAAGATTGAGATTACCTATATAAGTATTCAAAAATGCCTCTAAGATATTAGGACTGATCCTCAATGCTTGGCATAATAAAGGTATGTTCATGGAGTTAGACTAATTGTTACAGCAGGTAACAATCTGGCCAGTGATTAATATAATCATTATATAGATAAATGCAACCTGCTTCCTATTCCTTAGAAATAATGTTGTTACCCATCTTCGCAGAAAAAAAAAAAAATAAAAAAAAATAAATCTCTTTAAGTGCACATTGCTGTTGGATTTACTAACGGAAGTCTAAGAATCACATTCTGCTGGCTTCTTGCAACAGGCACACTTAAGACTGCAGAATCTCACATCTTAAAATGTTAGTTGAATGAAATATTTCATAGCATTGATCTATTATAATTGAATAGTTGTACAATTTATGGTGTTATTAATGCCTATAGCTACTCCAAATGTATTCTAATAAGTTATGCCAGGTATATGCCCAAGCTGAGTGAAAGGCTGGAAGTTTTTGTTGTTTTGAGAGCAAGTGTAGGTTTTTCTCAGAACAGTAAAATTCAGTGCAGTAAAATGTAGCCTAGATTCTTACAGTGCTCTAGAATCTTGGAGTAGTCTACATTACCTGAGTAGGGAAAATCATAGTAAAATTGCATAGTTTTGTGCACTGGCATTGGAGTGAATGAGAGACTGCAAGTAAGACTGCTGCTTGTCTTAGTGGTTTGACATAAGCAGCTACTGCTACTTTAAAATTTAGATCATGAATCAACTCTGAATTTGTTTGCTCCATTTTAATAGTAATATGATATTCACTTTGGAATACACTTCAGTATTTATTCATTTAATGCCAATGAATATCTGTTTTCAAAATGCCCTTTACAAACACAAGTTAAAAGGATGTTCCACCATGATCAAGAATAGAAACTATATTCTTTCTTCTCCTACATACTTTATGGTTTTTGTTCATCTTAACATAAAATATGTATGGAAACTGAAAATCATAGCCACATAAGGAGTTATTTACGAACAAGTGTATTATCATGTGTTAATATTCAAGAATGAGAGTTATGGAATTATTCAAGAATAACCTTTGCACTTCAAATTCAGTCTTCATTTTCATTTAAACAACCTTACAAGCTCTGAGTTAACGTACAGGGGTAATAGCAGATAAGGTACATAGGTTAAGCTAAAAACTGGGATGCACACAGTATCTGTTTCCTAATTGTACTGTTTTTCTTTTCCACAATGAGTCAATCTGAGTAAGAATTTACATTTTGAATGTGATAATAGGAACTAACAATATTTCCAGCCCATGGCCTGGAGTTGTGTTAGGATCTCTCTTACCTGTAGTTGTATGAAGTATATGAAGTATACTGTATATGGCAGTATAAGTGATAAACATTGATCTCTAGCAACTGAATACTCTGCTCTTTTAGAGTGTAACTTGTTAGGTATGAGCGGCTCAAACTTAGAAAACAAAAGAAAGAGAAACAATAAAAACACTGCATATTAACAGACTTTGTACACTAATGCAAAGCTGCTTGATTGAGCAGTGCAGTGTCAACCATGTCTTTCTTCTAATGCTAAAAGTAATGCACATAGACAGAGTGACAATCAGAGTACAGCCTCCCATCAGCTGTAATTAATCTTTCAGTTAACAGAGACTAGAAAAGCTTCTCATCAGTCCCTTCTGAAGTCGGAGGCACCCTGTTTTTTGATGTTTGCATTCTGAGTAAAATTGTCCCCACCAGTTCTAACAAATTGAAACACCAGGCTAATTATGGCAGCTAATGAAGTGTGTGGAATGGTCACAGCTTGTCGTGAAACTGTTCCTTCAGCTCAGATTAGAGTTTCATCAATCACTTTTTTAAACTGATCCAGAATTGCTTCTGCCCAGTGCTTGGCATTTTTAATGCTGTTTCTGTAATTGTTTTTTTCCCCAAAGCTTAGGCTATTTTTTGAAATATTACATTCTCAGGACAGGACTTACAAACTCCAGTTTATAAAAAAAACATTTCATTATTGCCTCTATCAGCTGATCAAGTGCTAGAAAGCTAATAAAAGAGGCAGAAATATAAAACTTGATATATTGCTTTTAATCCAGCTAAAGGTAGCAATAAAGCATATACACATATATGTATATGAATCATTATTACGGTGGGCTGGATGTATACTGCAATCTCATGAGACATGGTTTGTGGGCTGGATGGTTCAAATCCCTCTGAAGGACCTAAATGAAATGAATGAGTTGGTCTTAGCTTATTTCCTAGTGGATTGTGGTCCTCCATATATCACTCAAAGAGTTTGTCATGATTTGTAGTTTTTGCAGATGCTCAAGCCTTTGGCAGCAGAAAGACCAAAATGTGTTGCTATTTAAAGTATTTCAGCACATCAGGTCAAATCCAAAGTCCTCAAAGAAGTATGGGAAACTTTACAGTATAACTGATGTTGCTACTACACCGTCAATGAATAAATTAGCATATGAAACATTGCAAAAATTCCTATTTCATTTTCATTTATAAGATAAAATAGTATTCAGCTATACATTGAAAGTTCTGCATAGACATTAAAGGCATAGATGTTAAAGAAATTATAATGCTAAATTCTTTCCTCAGCATATACAGTAGAATGTAGAATTTGGTTTGGAAGTTATTCAGATGAAAAATGAAATAAACTTTTGCATACATACTACCATAGAGTATGTTTGCACAAGTTGTCACATTTACTATATTTAATACGTATTTATATCAGAACCAAGACAGCATGGTTTTAGTTCAAGTGTGCTGAGCAATCTATTTATTGAATTTGTGCTAATAACTGTAATCCATTTCATTTTTCTGAACACTGCTGAAATTGAAATAAAGTTTATCTATTTATATTTCAAATGTTCCTCTCCCTGAAATTTCTTAGTCATGTAATATTTGACAGAACTAGCTTCATGTCAATGCCAAAACAAATCTGTGGCATAAGCGAATAATCCTTGATGCTGATGCTTTTCCTTGAACTGTATCAATGAACCAGTAGATTTACAAAGGAGAGTAAGCACCACTGAAAATTTAAAAAAAAGACACACAAAAATATGCTATTATATATAAATAAAAGATGGGGAAGAAAAGGCAATAGATATGAGCCTAGGAGCTATTGATTAGTGACAGCATTTGTGAACACGGGGTAGGAGATGACTAGTTTTCCTGGTGTTAGCAGATCTCCAGAGTAGCTGCATACAAAGTGAGAAAGTCCTTTCTCCTGATCTGTCATTTCAGTTTCTTCTGAAGGTAGCTTATATTCACAAAACAGGAAACTTGGACTGTGCCACAGGAAAGTAATTTACTGGGAGAATAAAGAATGTTTATTTTGCTGTAAGCCCCTTTAACTAATCGTATCCACTTTTGCAATGAGAATGCAAGGAAGGGGAGCAGGAGACCTTCATCACCATGAGGAACCCTCTTTGACACCTTTACTGTCCTTTCTGACATGCCACAAATTTTGTTCAAGTTCCTTTAAATATCATCCAGAAAAAGTACAACCTGCATGGAACATGACAGTGGACACATCTTTCTTATAGCTCTGAACTTCATCAGACCTCCAACAGGCGTGAAGACATCACCTCCCTGAACGTTCTGGCAAAGGGCTCTGGCAGCAGTCTGTGCAAGGAAGTGTATGCTTGGAATTAGACCCATAAAGTCTTGTGCACTCTCTTATCTCTGAAGTACTGGTACGTACTTCATTACTTATCTCTATTATGCCATAATATATTTCTATTAGTTTTCAAAGAAAAAAAAAGTGAGAAAAGTAGCACAATATTTAGCACATCCTTTCCCAGATACAGAGAGAGCTTTTGATCAAGTTAAATGATGCTCTGTGAAAAGAGTCATTGAGAAAGTAAGCTGAGAAGGCAGAGTTTTTGTTGTAGCATGAATTTAGCTTTTATAGAACTCATTTGATGGCACCAAAATAAGAATCTATTCTCTTCTTGAATAGAGATGGTTGTTTTCAAGTTACTTCTTTTGTTAAAGCTAAAAGTTGTTTTCATAAACAATCACACACAAATTCTATAAGAAAGCAATGTGATACATAAAATGCACTCTTATTCACACTAGGCGGCTATAGAGCTCACCAATCATTAATTTTCCATGTTGTACAGAGTATCTAATAAGTAACTTTATTTTACAGTACATTTTAAATATACTTTTTTTTTTTTTCCTCCTTAAAAACAGAGTTGGATGAAATCCCTGTTAAACTGTTTTTCCTTGTGGAGCATAAAAGACTAATATAAAAATAATTCAGCAAAAAGTAGTATTGCAGCTGGGAAACACAATTATAGTAAATTTTACATAACTTTCAAAAATGCTTTTCATGTTTCTAACTTACCATCTAGTGGGATCCTTCTCGCGATTGCCAATTCTTATCAATTGAAGATGAAGGCAACTAGTATAGCAGACTCTCAGATGATACTAGTGTAAACTCAGTTTCTAACAGGTATTGTGGTGTGACGATCATATACACCGATATGTTAAAAAAAATAAAAAAATCCTTATTCCAATAACAGCATTATATTTAGTGAAACTATAAAGATCAAATACATTGTGCTTATGAACCAGTCTTCCCCTTTTTCTATAAAGAGCTGGCTGAGCTCTTCACTCCGCTTCAGTAACCTTTTTCTCTGTGTAAAAGTGCTGGTTTTTTTCATTTGAGGTTAGGACAAAATGATAGTAATAATTGTGTGAAAAAATTTTTGCTGTGCCTGTCCCTTCTCACTTTACAAAGATTTTACCTATACTTATGTAATTTGTCCTAAATCACTAAGAACTGGAAGTTTTTCCAAATATACTTCCCGGAAATTGAAGTAATTATTCATTACATTATTCATTTACATATTCAAGTAAATATCTTTGAGCTAAGTGAATACCAATCCTTTTTTGTGTTTAGAGAAACTGACAAACTAAGAACTGAATATAAATGTAATTAGATAAACAAATGAGGAGACTTTCTCAAGAAGGAAACGTCATTTAAGTAACAATTTGTGGTCTAGTGACTGTCTGTCCTTCTGTGTTATTATAGAGAAATGTCGCTTTAAATCCTTGCTTTACTAGTACAGTATATCCTCTCAATTTAGAAAGGTTTTCAGGCATTTCAGATGCTTGCTATGCAGAGTGAGATATAAGAAAATGTACTGCATACTTGGCTGGACTGTTGTACCATATAAAAACACCGATCCTACACATGATATAATAAAAAGTTAAGCTTAATCTTATTGTTCAGTTGCTACTTATAAAGGTGCTAAGGTACTAAAGGTACTCCTACTAAGGTGGGAGACTCATTTCTCTCAAAAATTTGCATCAAGATGTGATTTTGAGTCTGAAAACCTTGAAAATATCTGATAGTAGAGATGTTCAGAAATATCTAAGGCATGTTGACATTGGAAAAACAAACTATAACTACTAATATGCTAGAAGTTACTCTCTCTACAACACAAGATTTCCTAAAAATCTAAGGAAATTTTAAAATCTAAAGTTTCTCTCTTTTTTTTTTTCAAGTTAATTGTAAACTTTTAAAAGCAGATTATTTTTTTCTTACAACTAAAGTAAAATATTATATATATATATATATTTTTTTTTTTCTGATGAGGATTTAGATTCAGAATTTTTCCTCTTTAATTCTTAGTGTCATGGTTTTGGCAAATTAGAGGTAGTTGCAACTTGATCTTGGCAGGTTAAACATCTTCTGGATATAGTCCAGCAGGTTAAAAGTGGTTCTGAGTTTGTCTTGGCAGTCAGCGCTTGGCACTGGCTTAATTTTCTACTGGAATCAGAATGTTATGGTTGAACAGATTAGACAATGAAAGGGGCAGCTTATAAATGGCATAAGTCAAGATACTTATCCCTAAGTGCATTATTTTCTAGTGCATGTCCTCTTGCTAGCAGAATGTGTGTGATGGACAAGATAAGGAGTTGTTTTAAAAGTATGCCCACTATAATAAAAATATGTCCTTTAATTTTCATCAGATGCTTTTAAAACTCTGTACATTTTCTGTACATTGGAATGTAGTTTTAGGTGTAGTTCCATCTCAGATTTAGCAACTTCATAAAAAGTTTATACATTACTCATCAGTGTGTTTTCATACCCAATGAAATTTTATTTATGCATCTTAAATTAAGATGAACATCTAATCCCTCTTCAAAAATATATATAGTTTTTAAACACCCTGCAAGAAGTAGAGATTTGCATAACAATAGCAAATAAACACCTCTTGGGATTCTGAGTACTAACAACTATTTCAAGTGCACATTTGTTTTTTAGCCCAGTTTCAGTAAAGTTCAAGGGTATCCAAGTACGAAATAGCTTGAGGAGAAATTCACATTGCTTTCTTAATTTAATTTACTTGTAAAAAATAGAATAGGTCAAAAAAATAGAATATTATCTTTGGCAATTTTGGTTCAAATGCTGACATTAGGCAGAACAGAATTTGGGTGATGTTGTTTCATAACATTGAACAAAGTACTGCATGCACTATAACTTTGTGTAGCAAACTATGCTTATAATATTGATACTGACTCTGAATATGTCTAAGAGTACCTGAAAAGTGTCTACATAAAGGTGATTTATTCTTTCACAGTAATTAGCTATACACACATACATAAATTCATTATCTACATAGTAATTTATAAAGAAGAATTCATATGTGTATATATTTAAGCATCACAGAGCTAGAACATGTTTGGGAGGAAGAACCAGGAAGTGTCTGGCTATCAGGTCATCCATAAATGGACTAAATGAGCTTAGAGGGTACAGCTGGGAATTCCACCCTCCCTTCCCCTTGGGCAGCTGCAGTCACCATGGGGTACTAAGTAAATTTAACAAATGCAAATTCAGACCACAAATCTTCATTGCTAGTTATATTGTACATGACAAAAAGGACAGGCTAGTTTCAGATCCCAGATTAATTTTAGAGAAACAAAACTTAAGAAAAATAATTCATTGGACCAAATACTTCCCCATTTTTTCTTTGTCCTTCATTACACAAAACTTTTATCAAAGACAAGAAATAACTTGCCTTTGCTTGTGAGAAAGCACAGTAGGGTATGATGCATTTGTAATCCTTAATAAACACAGATATTGAAAAATATGTTGTTCATTCAGAAATATTTGTTCTTTTTTGTAGAATGGCTCAAACCATTGTGTTCTCAAAAGGATTGTTACTTTATATCATGCCAGAGCTTAATTTGAGCCTCTGTGGAAGGATATAGTGGGATATGCTTTTCTTCCTTTGTCTGAGGTGCTTCTAACCATGTATGAGCAGAAATAGGTTCTTTTCAAGGATAGAACTCCTTTCCTACCTTGCACTGATGAGAAGAACAAAAAGTTTTAGAGCTTGTCTTGCATTAGCCAGTTATCTCTAAAGCACCAATTAATGCAGCTTAGCTGCCGAGCTAAGAAAGAAAACTTCAGTGAGCCCAGATTAGTAGCAGAATGCTTCCTCCTCAGAATATTAGAGGAAGTGAGGAATAGAGTTACAATTTCCATGTTAGGCTGTCACAGAGGAGCGTACACTGTTGTGCTATTCATACTGGACACATCATACAGGAAGTATGAAAAACCTATGTGATTATCAGATGTGTGTTTTTTCGAATTCATGGGCCAGAAAATTTCATAATTTCTGGCAAACCATGTTTGATTTTGGTTTCATTATTTATAATTCCAAAAGATTAAAAGTGTAAAAGCTAGTAGTAATTGTAAAGCTCCATGAAAATTTAAGTATAATAATAATTAAATGTTTCTTATATAAATTAAATAGCAATTAATATTTTCTGCCTCTGTTTGGAAGATAGGATATTAAAATGGTGTCATTAGATTTCCTGCTCTGAACATAATTTTCTGATTTTTTACAATACATTATAATAATGTCAATAAAAGATTAAAACTAATAAGTAGAAAAAAACTTGTCTGATGTAAGTGTAACACAGAAAGTTATAAAGTTCCCTTTTATGATGTCTATTCAATATCATTTTATTTTAAGATCTAATGGCAAGTTGATTCAAAGGGTAAGATTTGCTCTTACAAAGCCATTAAAGCAAGTATAAAATTGCCTTCTACCATAGTCACCCAGTCTTTTTAAATCAAAGAGTTTTATTGTTGTTGATGTTGTTTGCATTCACAGGAGGTAATTAGGGAAGGAGTTAGACATCACACTCAGAGCCCTCAAGCTTGTCAAGAACAATTATAAACTTCAATTGAGGAAAAACAACAACAGCAACAAAAAAACAGTTTAGGAGGGAAATTGCCGAGAATGGAGGGAAACAGTTTCATAACATCTTAGGTCAGTTTGTTATTGTGTTGATCTATAATATGGAGATCATGTTTTCCAAGTTTTCATGGAAACACTGTGTTGTTGTTTTTTTCATTGCACTTACCCAAAAGAACACAGTGTAGAGGGTTTAAAATAGGTTACAGCAGTAGACAGTCCAAGCGGGGAGATGATGGCTCCTTTGTTTTTCCCGTCTGTACTGTGTTGACAAGCTGAAGTAAGGAAGGGCATAACTTTACCCCCTTCATCACAGCAGTGGTCACTTGTCTACTATAGTGCAGGGATCTCCGATTAGGCATGCTTTTCCCTGCAAGTCAATACCTCTGCACTGACACAATGAGATCCAGTCCCTAAGGCATGATCCAGGCTTTTGTTATTATCTCTTTTTTTGATGGGGCTAGTTGACCTAATTGGTTAACACATTAGCTTTTCAATTTTATAGCCTTAAGCCACAGAAGACCTATTCCTCATTTTTGGACATTTGTCCATGTTGGAAAGCAGAACTGGCAATCTGTGCCCACTAGCCACAACAACAACATCAAAAAAACAAAACAAAACAAAAACTGAAAAACAGATCTATGCCAAAAAACTATATCCTGAAGTTTATGTCTAATAAGCTATTTAAGCTATGCACAAGAAATAGGTTTTGTTGCCCATGGGGAAGAAGCCATTATTAATGTCCCAGCTCATATCTCTCAATAGGTCTTATGAGCAATGCTGCTTAAAGAGTTTTAATGTACAACAGGGAATTAAAAATTACAGTACCCCTTTCACTGACTGAAATATTGTAAACTTGTTTCACTGGGGCCAGGATTGGTGTCAATGTACTTTGTGTGAAAAGTGCAATAGAAGCATTAGTATTTGACAGCCCTGGTTGAAATAAGTGAAATTAATGGAGCTCTTTTCATATACGACAAGGCCATGGCACCCCTTTCATGCTGCTTACAGACAGAGAAAAGTCAATACTTTTTTATTACTTGATGCTGACCTACATTCTGCACTACAAGTGCCAGGCCCACTAATTGGTTTCAGTTGTAAGAAAAGTTTGCCCCAAAGAAACACTGGAGCAGATAAATCAATCTTTTTTAGGGTAGCTTAGTGGGTTTTGAGCACTTGAAATGACATTTGTGTTATATTGACAGAATGGGTTGTTACACTCATTTTGTCATGTCAGAAGGCCCTGTAATAGTTGGAAGTATTGTTAACCAGTATTGATAAATTTGCTAAGAATAAAAGTTAGCTGGATCAACGTTTCACTTGAGTAACAACTTGCCATTTCTAGTTTGCTTCCTTGTTATAGACCTCTGTGCCTATTAATAGGTCAAGAGGCTTACAATGACAGTTCAATTTAAAACTCTAATTTTACTATTACAAGCATTAGGATCATAGGGAATACTTAAATATGGCCACTTAGTTTTAAACAGAGCGGTCTGTAGACTATGGCTTTACAATGGCAGTGCTGCCTGAATTTCAAATCAGGTATGCACATGAGCTTTGTCTTAGCATTATGGAAAAAGCGAGATGGCACAGAGTGCCTGCCATAAACTAAGGACATTGCTACAGCATGTTTTTTTTTTTCAGAATTTCTCATTGCCTTTTCTAAAATCTTGTTATTTATCTGTAGATATTGATTTCAAGTTAGGGAAAAGTGAGTTTTGTTCCCTGTTTTTACTATTCAATAGCATGAAGACAGAACTATGATTCTAACAGCTGTGCCCACTTTTCAGTTATTCCTTCTGCCATTGATTCCTAACAGAAATTACCTATGGTTTTAGGTCTCTACAGGAGCAACAGATATCCCAGCACTCAAAAAAAGTTCTGAGATCCAAACTTTGTATGGATTGTTTTAACCTTGCATAGCACGTCATCATGTTTGACATCATGCAATCATACCACATCTTCTATATAATTAGACTGGCTCAGAAAAGAACTTAGTGCTCTCAACCAACACTACAGGGATAATACTTTTCTTTAGAGAGGTTATACAACTTATCTTTGAAGCAGTCTTTCATGCTACTTTTCCTAACCTATGAAGGAAATCTGCATTCATACAACCGTATGCAACAACTTTAATTTGTGTAACCAGATCTCTATTTATACAATCATAGAATCTAGGTTGGAAAGACCTAGGTTGGAAAAGACCTTCAAGATCATCTGCTCCAACTATGAACCTGACCTACCAAGTCCAATCAATAAACCATGTTCCTTAGAGCTGCGTCCATGTCTTTCATCATAGAATTAGAGACTCATTTAGGCTGGAAAAGACCCTTAGGATCATCAGGTTCAGCCATCACCTAACACTACCAACTCCACCACTAAACCATGTCCCTAAACACTACATAAGTATTTCTCTTAAATACCTCCACTGATAGCAACTCCACCACCTCCCTAGGCAGCCTGTTTTAATCTAAGCAGCTTTTCTGTGAAGAAGTTATTCCTGATACTCAATCTAAAACTCCTCTGGCACAACTTGAGGCTGTTGTTTCACATCCTATCACTTGTCACTTGAGAAAAGAGACTGACAACCTCCTCACTGCAACCTCCTTTCAGGTAGCTGTAGAGAGCAATAAGGTCTCCCCTCAGCCTTCTTTTCTCCAGGTTAAAAAATCCTGTTTGCCTCAGCTGCTCCTCATATGTCTTGTTTTTTAGTCCCTTCACTAGCTTCATTGCTCTTCTCTGAACATATTCCAGCAGCTCATTATCTTTCTTGCAGCAAGGGGTGCAAAACTGAATACAATACTCAAGGTGTAGTCTTACCAGTGCAAAGTACAAGGGGACAATCACTTCCATAGGCCTGCTGGCCACACTATTTCTGGTGCAGATGAGGATGCCGTTGGCCTTCTTGGCCACCTGGACACACTGCTGGCTCAGCTGGCTGTTGGCCAGCACCCCCAGGTCATTTTCTGCCAGGCAACTTTCCAGCTACTCTTCCCCAAGCTTATACCACTGCATGGGGTTGTTATCACCCAAGTGCAGCATCTGGCATTTAGCCTTGTTGAATGCCATGTAACTGGACATGGCCCATCGATCTAGCCTGTCCAGATCCCTCTGCAGAGCTTTCCTGTTCTCATATCCTCCTCTTCTCCAGACTAAACAACCCAAATTCCCTCAGCTGCTCCTCATAACTCTTGTTTTCTAGTCCCTTCACAAGCTTTGTTGCTCCTCTCTGAATATGCTCAAGCAACTCAATATCCTTATAGTGAGGGGCCCAAAACTGGACAAAGTACTCAACAAAATGAATGTTTGTCATTACAGAGAAAAACTATGCAAAATTATAAGGCAGAAACTAGAAGTTTATTGTAAGGTATTGTTCCAAGTTTGTCATGTGCTTATCAGCTTTGTAATTATTATGGACTCGATAGATTTGCTGTAGAAAGATATCAGAAGTGTGTATAGAGGAGCTAAGAATAAATGATTGTAATGATACTTTCTGTCCTTAACATATGTGAGTGGATATGCTGTCGCTGTTTGCCTCTTCCCACTTTGGACTGAAGTAGTTGACTTTCCACTTCATTACATTTCTAAGATGATACTTCCTAACTCATTCCAAAGTGAATTTTTATATTATAAGAAATTGCACTATACACTCAAGACTGTTTGGAAAGAAACATTTTTTAGTGAAAATTTATCAATAGAAATATGAGGCAATTCATTTTTAAAGGCCTTCAAGCTGATACTCGTACATGCATGTATAGCTCTGCAACCTTTGGTTGGTTTGCCCCTGTTGTTTTTGTTTGTACGTGTCTTTGTATTTATATATGTCCACATAATCAGATGCAAAATTTCTTTAGAATTTGCTTTAGTAATAACATTTCAAAGATACTGTATAAGCATTTGGCATGTCTAATCTATGACTTCAGAGTATGCAAATTGAGACAAATCTTTGGTGGTTTTATGTCACCTTTTTGACTCCATTGTTTGGAACTGATGAGCCTACATGACAGTCAAGTAGTCAAATATATGTAAAGGGTCCATAGGTCTTGTTAAGCTCTGTCAGTTATATTGAGTCACTTACAATTTGATAGAGTAAAAAGAGTCAAAGCTTGACAAGTTTAAAAAGGAAGTATTGCATTAACTTGTTTTGGGAATTTAAAAGTAGGTCTCAGGTTCTGAGAATTACAGGTCTCTGATGCTGAGAATTATATGGCACAATATAAGAATGCATTGTGGAAAAAAATCAATAAGACTCAGCTCCCTGCTCCTATGATCCTGAGATTGAGAAACTCTATTTCACCAATATATGGGAATTCGTATTTGTAATCTAATTCATTCCAGCTACCAACAATGAGGGACTGACAGGATGAAAATAATGTTGAAGGAGCCTGGTTTTCTACATTCACAACTTTTGTTCTTGCAGCTTCAAAAGAATTATCTGTATTACTTTGTAAATTCTATACCCTGTAGCAATCAGCTTAAACTCAAGGTGATCCTGCCAGGGCTTGATATATCAGTGTACCAGAAAGCAGTGCATTGCAGTGTATCACTGGAGGATCTGAACCTACTTTTCATTATCAAATTTTACAGACATGAGATTCTGACTTCCAATTTTTTTCCCTTTTTTGCTGCTACAACGATACAATTGGATAGACCGTCTTCAGTGCTATGAGAAAGATCTTGCAAGGCTAAGTGGTATTTTCAGGCTTTAATTTCTTACACCACTCAAAACCGAATAAAATCTGTATCTTTAAATACAAAAATGACTGGGTATGTTTTCCTAAAATATATTTGTATTTTATGCGCATTTTGTGCAACATTCATCTCATATTCATTATAAACTTCTTTAATTAGTCAAACTGTAAAGCCAGCAATAATTTCATTATCCATCAGACTGTGTGATGTTTCCTAAATGTGCTCAAGCATAACTGTTGTCGTCATAATCAGAGCCAGTTGTTTAAATGCTCAGTTGTGAGTATCTAGTGAAATAGCTTTAAATAACAAGATAAACAGTACAGCTGCCAACCCAAAGTAATCTTACACTGAGGGGGAGTGTGGCACAGAAAATTTCCTCTTTGTCATCTTGATTTGAGTTTGAAGCTGGACCTGGGCTTAGTTCCAGCTCAAAAAACTGTTCACTTCAAAGGCTCCTAAATCGTCCCAAGGAGCTAATTTTGGCAGCCAATTGTTTTTGTTTGGCCAGGCATCCTAATAGCAAAACCCGTCTGCTCCAGCAAATGTAGACTTCTTCAATGCTCAGACTCACCATTCCTGATTTTATCCTGATGTTGGGGGTGTATACTGGTTTCCCCATCTCACCCTAAGTTGTCTACTTATTTTTATCCAAATTGTTAAACTGTACCTCACTGTCCTGCATGTAGATAAGAAACGTATTTCCTATTTTCAAAATAAAGAATAGTATATTCTTTTCTGAATTGTTGTTTGATCCTAAATTGTAGCTGTATTATCTGTTTGCTTTCTCTCCAACTAGAGCTTCCTTTATGGGTTTTTGTTTGTTTGTTTGTTTTATTTCCCCATTCCAGTAACAAATATTAGCCCAGTGAATTTACTAAATTAAATGTAACTAGCTTCACTTTAGAAGGCAACTATTTACAGTTATGCTGAAGTTATAACAACACTTATTATAATAATTATATGGATTTTTTTTCCTGCATTAAGAAGGTGCTTGTGATGCCAAACACACAATGAAAATTAAAATTCTGTGCCATTCTTAAGGTATAATATAAAAATATGCAAATAGGTTGTTTCTGTTGGATAAGAAAATGTGAGGTACAAGTCATTAGAGATACATTAGAAATTAAATCTTCTAAAGAGTTAAGAATGGGCAGGACTCACTTTCATACCACACAGGGAATATTTCAGTTTGAATGTGAATGTCTACCTTGCTATTTTAATAATTATGCAATAGAGTGTTGAAGGAATTACGCCAAACATCTTTAAGGTTGAGATTTAAGAAATAATATGGTAACAGTTTGGCAATATGCAATGTAGATGAAACTTAGGTGAGCCTGAGTTTGCATGGAGCTTACAAGAAGTAATAGCTGCTTGTTTATGGAGGTTCAGCTGGACAGGAGGCTGTGAACTAGGTAAGTCTAAAGTATCCAGGAAATGATAATTCTGCTTTATCTCATCTTTCGGAAAGGAAAAAAAAAAGAAAAAAGTTTTCATTCTGGTTTTGAGAGAGAACCAAACATTTCAAATTGTGAAATGTGTTGAGAAAGTACTAATTTTAGCTTTCATCCAGTCATGGCACCAGCCATTATAAAATGACTCATTGCGTTTCCATGAAACCCTTTCACAGAGGTCTTGCTAATAGTTCGCTACAATTGAAACAAATAATTTATTAGTAAATAGCTAAATGAAAATAATGTTTAGAATAATTAGCTTATTTGACTTTCTTGTTTGTCATTTGTATTTTCATTGGACTCTAAGGCACAAGTTCACTTATATTTCTCTTACTCAATTCAGATTTGTAAGCATTTGCATTTAAAAAAAATCAATATAAGAACCAAGAACTTCCTCGGGAAAAAAAAAAAAGGTGTTTGGAACTCATCCTGCCTATATTCTTTCTACCATAACTCCATGGTCAATTTAATGGTCAATTTGATGCCACACAATTGTGTAGTATATATATATATATATATATAATTTTTTTTTAACCCTTTCTCATTTTATTTTTATATCCTCATTTTAAGTTTAACCAAGATAGAAAATTTAAAATATTGTGAGAGTAACTTGCTGTCTTTAACTTACCTGTTTCTCACAGAGGAGAACAGAATTTTGTATACTATGAGTCAAAAAAGACTATAGAATCTGGTTTGTGGGACAGAAAGTCTTTGCAGTGTTTATAGGTACTTAGAAATACATTTGACACACGTATTTGCTTGCAATTAAATTATTTGATTATTGTTTTCTTCTCCAAATTTCTACGCATATATGCACATTTCATATGTTCATTATTTTTCATAATTTACATTCTAATTTATAAAATTAAATTTAACCAGAAGACAATATTTAGTGCTTTAAAGTACTATAAAAAATGAAATGTAAAGTCATGAAAGCTAAACACCTTTTTGTTTGTTTGTTTGTTTCTCTTTTATTTCTTTAGGACTTTCAAACAGTGTTACCATCGATTGTTCTCTTTGAGAAGTTTGGAAAAACTTATTCCAGATGTGGACAAATAGTGTAATCATTCTGTAAACTATGCAATGTAAGACACTTGATAAGTAATCAATAAATGCTTTTCAAGAAATGCATAGCAGCATGTCGACTGAATGTCCCATAAATTATTCTTTCTGTAAAGTGATGTATACTATGTCTGAAGTACTGTTAATTGATTTTGCTTGATCTTTAAGCAATACAACTTTCCACATTAATCAAAGATTGTTGTTGTTGTTTTGGAAAAAAAGTCAGTATTATCCTAAGAAAATGGAGAGGCTCTTAGAAATGACTTCTGAAAATGCTATCTTTTATTTAAATGTAAATCCTATAGGATACAAGGTAAAAAACTCAGAAACGTGGTATTTATTACAGATTTGTAAGTGAAGTTAACACTGAAAAAAAATCTATCTTTTCCCTTGCAAGTCTGTTTCGCAAATTTGCGTATGTTTCATCATTGTCGTTCATCATTCTCTATGTTAATATACATGCTTTTTGGATACTGATCCATCTCTTCATATGATCAATAAACTTAGGTAGGCTATTTACATGGATGATACTATTTTAAAACCTTTTAGCTCCTCTGTGTGTGATATAACTTCACTGTTGAAAAGTTAAAATTCTAACAGCTTCATATATACCTTAGTATTTAATCAATTTTTCTATATCCTCTTTTTTTTTTTTTTTTTTGCCAATATCTATGTGTTTACTCTTGGTCCCGTGTCTGCCTTATACATGGGAACATGATCATGTGATGCTTAACAAAGAAGAACACATCTGAGCACACAAAACTGATATTTGACTGCTGTGTTTGCTAGCATGCAATTCAACTGCAAAATGGTGAATATCTTCAGAGCGCATTAATTGAAAAGACTCAAAAAACTTCAGTATTTTCTGGGAACAAATCATAACCTAATTCTTCAAATTATGCGAATGAATTTTTACAGAAGTTTTCTGCTGAGTTTTCTAGGATACCATGCTTTCTCCTCGTATCATTTGGATGTATTTGAATCAAATATTATTAGATCAAATAGCATTTGATTATAGTATTTGAATCAGATAATCAGTGTTAGGCTTTTCATTACTGAATTTTTATTTTTGTTTTTTTTTTGATTCTCTTGCTCTCTCCAAATGTGCAGAAAAGTCCATGTGATAATGGTTTGTATAAACACATATATACACTTTCTGAACTAGGAGTCAAAAATTTCACTTCCATGGGGTTTCAGCTGTTTGCATCTGTGGAAAAGTTTTAAGGCTATCATACACAAAAATACTTTCAGTTCCTCTGCAGTAAATTATGACTGCAGACATTGAGCTGTAGTATTGCTTCTTTCTGGAGTGTGTCGTTGTCAAGCTTTGAAAAGTTTATTCTTCTGCATGGAAATGAGAAATTAATTCTGGGAAGTGAGAAGCAACCACCTCAGTGGCTAAGTCTCCCCATTAAGATTTAATCTGATCAAATGTAGCTAGAGTGCTTTAGTTGTTTGTGGAAGGGATTGAACATGATACACTTGTGCAAAACTGTTGATGAATAAAGATGCCACAGTAATTTTTAGATGCGAGAGCTATCTATTTGATTGCTTCAGCTTTAAGGTAGTTCATCACTTCACAGTAATTCACTCTGTGCTGCCTCTTGAGCTCCATACCACAATTTCCCATCAGTCCGATTAGAAATGGCAATGACTTTATCAGATTAATCTTTCTTTCTCTTCCTTTCAGTATCTCTGACCTGAGGACAAAACAAAGCCTACCATATAGGCCAGCACTGCAATAGTGCTCTATGGCTAAGAGCCTGCAGCACAAGTGAAGGTTAAAACTAACACTTCTAATTTATTTTAATTGACTGATCTATATCTATTATCTAATGTATATCTATATCTATATATCTATAGCAGTCAAAAGACAGATATATAATATACTTTTTCCTCTACTTAACAAGTTAACAAACAAACAAGCAAAAACAAAACAAAACAAAACAAGCAAAACAACAACACCATCCCCACCAACCCTTTTTTTAGTTTCTAAGCTACTACCTACTTCCCGGAAACCTTCTTACATACAAATATATCTGTTCATTTTATTAGATAAATAAGCATCTCCCCTCGCCTCGCCTCGCCTCTCCTCTCTTCAACATGTTGGACTTAGAAAAGATGCTCAGAATAATATAGTGCAGGAACACCAGTAGTGTTTTTTTATGTAGAGGAATCAGACATCATGACAATTGATGAAATAATGTACAAGTGAATAATCTCTACAGCATGTAGAAATAAAAGGCAAAATTTAGCCCTGGGGTAGACTAGCACTTCTATTTGGTAATATGTTGTGGGAAGCAAGTGAAAGTGACTTGTGAAGAAAATTTTGTTTTGCTCTCTTGTTTAAATTAAAATGTTTGCATGTTGCAAACTTACAGTTTTTGTCTAAACCAGTTAAAGCTAAAATTTTGATATTTTTAATCACTACAATAATATAGAGACCATCACAGTAAGGATTTTGATGAAATCATTATGTAACCAGTCTGCCTATCAATAAGTGATCGTGTAAGTGATTTTACTTTACTCCTGATTGTCTTTCTTATTGATGTAGTTTACCATATCACTTTGAATTATAAAATTAATTTTTGAAATATTTTTAATAATATATTTTTGATATTGTATTTCTTGCAGGCTTTCTTTATTAAGAAAATTGTTACTGAATGGTGTGTACTTCAGAGAAGATCTTTCTGTTTTATAAGCAACATTGCAGTCTATTCTTACATTTCAATGTCTTAATAACATCGGATGGCTATAGATAGAGACACAGGAAAAGAAACACTGAAAATTTGAAATGAACTCATGGATCTTGATGAGTCTGAAAGATTTGTATCTCTTTCAAAATATGGTGGGATATAACACTTAGCAGACTACTCACAGAAGTATCTAAAAATCAAAAGAATCACTGCAATGCCAAAGAAAGAGATAAATATAAGAAGTTGCTTATAAGTCCTCAGAAAAAATAAAAAGGACAATTACTCTAATTGTCTCATTAAATGTAATCTAGTTAATTGTGTTTGAAAAAATGTGAATACTAATACATATATATTATATGCTAATACTATACATATATATTAATACATATACCAAAACATCCTTGTTGCTGATTCCTACAATAACAAAATATATCTTCAGTGGGCAGCTGTAGATACAGAACAGACACAGACACAGAATTGTCTAGGTTGGAAGAGACCTCCAAGATCACCTAGTCCAACCTCTGACCTAACACTAACAAGTCCTCCACTAAACCATATCACTAAGTTCAACATCTAAACGTCTCTTAAAGACCTCCAGGGATGGTGACTCAACCACTTCCCTGGGCAGCCCATTCCAATGCCTAACAACCCTTTCAGTAAAGAAGTTCTTCCTAGTATCCAACCTAAACCTCCCCTGGTGCAACTTTAGCCCATTCCCCCTCGTCCTGTCACCAGGCACGTGGGAGAATAGACCAACCCCTACCTCGCTACAGCCTCCTTTAAGGTACCTATAGAGAGCGATGAGGTCGCCCCTGAGCCTCCTCTTCTCCAGGCTGAACAATCCCAGCTCCCTCAACCGCTCCTCGTAAGACTTGTTCTCCAGAACCCTCACCAGCTTCGTCGCCCTTCTCTGGACTCTCTTGAGCACCTTGATGTCCTTCTTGTAGCGAGGGGCCCAAAACTGAACACAGTACTCGAGGTGCGGCCTCACCAGAGCCAAGTACAGGGGGACAATCACTTCCCTAGACCTGCTGGCCACACTGCTTCTTATACAAGCCAGGATGCTGTTGGCCTTCTTGGCTACCTGAGCACACTGCTGGCTCATATTCAGCTGCCTATCAACCAGTACTCCCAGGTCCTTCTCTGCCAGGCAGCTTTCCAACCACCCATCTCCCAGCCTGTAGCTCTGCTTGGGGTTGTTGCACCCCAGGTGCAGGACCTGGCACTTGGCCTTGTTGAACTTCATACAGTTGACCTCAGCCCATCAGTCCAGCCTATCCAGACCCTCCTGCAGAGCCTTCCTACCCTTGAGCAGATCGACACACGCACCTAACTTGGTGTCATCTGCAAACTTACTGAGGGTGCACTGGATCCCCTCATCCAGATCATTGATAAAGATATTAAAGAGGACTCGCCCCAGTACTGAGCCCTGGGGGACTCCACTAGTGACCGGCCTCCAACTGGATTTGGCTCCATTCACCACAACTCTTTGGGCCCGGCCATCCAGCCAGTTTTTAACCCAACAAAGCGTAAGCCAGTCCAAGCCACGAGCAGCCAGTTTCTTGAGGAGAATGCTGTGGGAAACGGTGTCAAAAGCCTTACTGAAGTCAAGGTAGACCACATCCACAGCCTTTCCCTCATCCACTAAGCGTGTCACTTTGTCATAGAAGGAGATCAGGTTTGTCAAGCAGGACCTGCCTTTCATAAACTCATGCTGACTGGGCCTGATCGCCTGGTTGCCATGTAAGTGCTGCGTGATGACACTCAAGATAATCTGCTCCATGAGCTTCTCTGGCACTGAGGTCAAATTAACAGGCCTATAGTTCCCCGGGTCTACCCTCCGGCCCTTCTTGTAGATGGGTGTCACATTTGCCAGCTGCCAGTTGACTGGGACCTCCCCTGATAGCCAGGACTGCTGATAAATGATGGAAAGTGGCTTGGCCAGCTCCTCTGCCAGTTCTCTCAGAACCCTCAGGTGGATCCCATCCGGCCCCATCAACTTGCGTACATCCAAGTGCTGTAGCAGGTCGCCAACCATTTCCTCATGGATAGTGAGGGCCACATCCTGCTCCCCATCCCCTTCCACCAGCTCAGGGTACTGGGTATCCAGAGAACAACTGGTTTTGCAGCTAAAGACTGAGGCAAAGAAGGCATTAAGCACCTCAGCCTTTTCCTCATCTCTTGTAACTAAGTTTCCCCCTGCATCCAATAAAGGATGAAGATTCTCCTTAGTCCTCCTTTTTGTGTTGATGTATTTGTAAAAACATTTTTTGTTATCTTTAACGGCAGTAGCCAGATTGAGCTCCAGATGAGCTTTGGCCTTTCTAATTTTGTCCCTGCACAGCCTCGCAATATCCTTATAGTCCTCCTGAGTGGCCCGCCCTCTTTTCCAAAGATTATAAACCCTCTTTTTTCTCCTAAGCTCGAGCCACAACTCTCTGTTCAGCCAGGCCGGTCTTCTTCCGCGCCGGCTTGTCTTTGGGCACGTGGGGACAGACCGCTCCTGAGCCATTAAGATTTCCTTCTTGAAGAGTGCCTAGCCTTCCTGGACTCCTCTGCCCTTCAGAACCACCTCCCAAGGGACTCTGCCAACCAGTGTCCTGAACAGCTCAAAGTCAGCCCTCTGGAAGTCTAATACAGTGGTTTTACTGGTCCCCTTCCTGACTTCGCCAAGAATAGAGAACTCTACCATTTCGTGGTCACTCTGCCCAAGACAGCGCCTGACCACCACATCTCCCACCAGTCCGTCACTGTTTGTGAACAGAAGGTCTAGTGGGGCACCTCCCCTGGTAGGCTCTCTAACCTGCGTCAGGAAGCTATCTTCCACGCTCTCCAGAAACTTCCTAGACTGCTTTCTCTGGGCTGTGTTGTGCTTCCAGGATATGTCTGGAAAGTTGAAGTCCCGCACGAGAACAAGCGCTGATAATTTTGCAACTTCTGCCAGCTGCCTGTAAAACTCCTCATCCGTCTCCTCATCCTGGTTCGGTGGTCTATAACAGACCCCCACCAGGATGCTTGCCTTGTTGGCCTTCCTGCTGATCCTAACCCATAGGGACTCAACCTTATCATTCCCAGCCTCAAGTTCCACAACATCAGAACATCTCTAATATAGAGAGCCATACCACCACCCCAATGTATAATCCTTGTATAATCCTTGCTGCTCAGCCATGAAAACACATATATTTTTTGATTTGGACTGATTCAATCCACCTGCAAAGAGGAAAAAAAGTGCTGTTGTTTTCATACTGCATGGCTAAAGAGGCTTATTAAATACCTTTAAGAAGCAGCAGATACTGGGAAGAACCTCATTAGCAGAATATTGCTATACCATGGAGATACCTTTGTTTAATGCATAAAAAGCCTGGAACTTAATACTTTGACACACACTGCTATTTGGGCAACTTTAGATCATCATAGATCTTGACAGAGTCAAATAACAATGTTATTTATTCCTATACTGGATACACTGCCCTACATGTCAGGTGCTAAGGATTCAAAGCATTTATGCTAATGATTGAAGTCCTGATGATCTTTGGGTTTAACCACCAATGAGGATCACAGCACTTATGAAAAGAATTCAGGTGAAGTCATTAAAATGGAACAGTTATCTGCTACAAGTTGCTCACAGGATCTCATATCATGAGAAGTTTCAGGGATATTTGAAAATATCTGGCAACCTCTCTTCTTACAAAATCTGTGTGCTGTTACTCTGTGGATTAAAGATCTTTCAGTGTTGCTGCCCAATAATTTTGTTTGACTCCTACATAACTGATGTTGTAAACACAGAAAATCTCTTAATTTAAGCAATTTAAGGACTATCTTCTGATCTGATTCAAGATGCTCTCAACACTTGTCATAGAAAACATTTAGCTTGTAATGCCCTCTACAGGCAAAATTACTATAAGAGCGTTTACCACATTTTGATTTGCTCTGTACACTTTTCTGGTCCAAATATGTTGCAGCAGCTTTCAAGCAACAGTTTTGTTTGTTTGTTTGTAGTTGCTTTTTAAAACAAGTCACACTTCACATTTATACAGGAGCAGAAGTCCTGCAATAGGGGTTCTGCAACTGATCTAGATTCTTCATTCTGGATTTATAATGAAGGTTGTTTCCAGCTGAGATGTAACCACATTTAAACAGCAAAGCAAAATGGTAATGCTTGTAAACAATAATGGAGTTTGACCTACCAGTGCTTGACATTCAATAAGATCCTGAGAAGATCGAATTTCAGAAATATTTATTATCAGATTCCAAAAGATGTATTTGCAACTTGTCACGGAATCACAGAATCGGTGAATGGCCAAGGATGGAAGAGACCTCTGAAGATCATCTAGTTCAACCCCCCTGCCGAGCAGGATCACCTAGAGCACATTGCGCAGGATGGCATCCAGGTGGGTTTTGAATATCTCCAGAGAAGGAGAATCCAGAACCTCCCTGGGCAACCTGTTCCAGTGCTCTGTCACCCTCACAGCAAAGAAGTGACCCCTCATATTGAGATGGAACTTCCTCTGCTTCACTTTGTGCCTGTTGCCTCTTATCCTCTCACTGGGCACAACTGAAAAGAGACTGGCTTCATCCTCTTGACACCCTCCCCTCAGATATTTAGACACGTTGATGCGTTATCCCCTCAGTCCTCTCTTTTCCAGGACCAGTTCTCTCAGCCTATCCTCATACGACAGGTGCTCCAGTCCTCTAATCATCTTTGTAGCCCTCCTCTGGACTTGATCTGGTAGTTCTATGTCTTTCTTGTACCGGGGAGCCCAGAACTGGACACGGTACTCCAGGTGTGGCCTCACCAGGGCTGAGTAGAGGGGGAGGATCACCTCCCTTGACCTGCTGGCAACACTCTTCCTAATGCACCCCAGGATACCACTGGCCTTCCTGGCCACAAAGGCACATTGCTGACTCATGGTCAGCCTGCTGTATTCCAGGACTCCCAGGTCCCTCTCTGCAAAGCTGCTCTCCAGTAGGACACCCGCCAGCCTGTACTGATGCTTGGGGTTATTCCTCCCTAGGTGCAGGATCCTGCACGTGCCCTTGTCGAACTTCATGAGGTTCCTCTTGGCCCATCCCTCCAGTCTGTTGAGGTCCCTCTGAATGGCAACACAGCCCGCTGGGGTATCAGCCACTCCTCCCAGCTTTGTGTTGTCAGCAAACTTGCTGAGGGTGCCCTCTGTTCCATCGTCCACATCCACCTCTCTCCCCTTATCTACCCAGCCTGTCATCTCATCATAGAAGGCTATCAAACTGGTTAAACATGATTTCCCCTTGGTGAATCCGTGCTGACTACTCCTGATCACCTTCTTATCCTCCACGTGCTTGGAGATGGCCTCCAGGACGAGCTGTTCCATCACCTTTCCAGGAATGGAGGTGAGGCTGACTGGCCTGTAGTTGCCTGGGTCCTCCTTCTTGCTCTTTTTGAAAACTGACATGACATTGGCTTTCTTCCAGTCCTCAGGCACCTCTCCTGTTCTCAACAACCTTTCAACGATGACGGAGAATGGCCTGGCAATAACATTGGCCAGCTTCCTCAGCACCGTGGGTGCATTCCATCGGGGCCCATGGATCTGTGGATGCCAAGTTTGCTTAAATGATCCCTGATTTGATCCTCTTTGACCAAGGGAAAGTCCTCATTTCTCCAGACTTCTTCTCTTGTCTCCAGAATCTGAGATTCCAGATGTACTTCATAAATCATTGGTCCTCAATTTAATATATCAAGAAGTTCTGTATAGAGGAGTCTGCTAGGAGGATGCGGTGCTGGGTCTCCAGCTGTAGAGACTGGTAGAATGATAGAGACTGAAAAGCAGAAGATGTTTGTAATTCCTTAATTTGAAAATTTGGACATTAAAACAGAAACACTACAACCAAAAAGGAACCACATCCATCTAGTCAGAAACAGAATATGGGCCTTGGAGCTTTTATTTGTCTTAACTGCATTTTTAAAACACTTATTGGTGTATTTTCTTTCACTAGTTGACAAAGGTTTCTGGTCAGCAAAGAAGCTCAGACAATGCAAAACTGGCTTGGCTTCATATTCTTCCATCTTTTAATAGTTCAGTTCATTAATGAGAAAATCATCTGGCTGCTGGCACAATCAGATACAGTCACTTACCAGTACATTGAGTTCAGTTTATAGTACTCCGATTCATATTCATGATCAGAGGATGCAGTGGAGCAATTCATTAGTGCACTGCTGCATTAAGCAATCACTGACAAAATGTGACATATTGAGAGTTTGCATTAAATTGCTTCCTTTGAGAATTTTTTTGGTTAAGAAATTCCTAAATGCAGTAATCTGTTGAGATAAATCACTCACACACTTCAAGAAAAAAACACTGAGGCTTCACGTGTATATCATTCAGTTAAAAAAAAAATCCATTTACTGGTGCTGGTAGAAAGGTGCAGAAAGAAAGAAAGATAGAAGTAGAACTGTAGATATTAATAATTTATATATAAGCAAAACAGGTGCAAAACTTTTTTTATAATGTACCCTTAGTATACATGCTCTGTCTTGAACAGGACCATTCTTAGTTTTTCTTACTGATACTTTAACCAAAATCTGGGCCAGTGAGTCACTACTAAGATGTGCATAGTATGTAAAATCAATATAAGACAGACTGCCCATAATTTATGCTTTTTGCAGCAATAATTATCTCACACGTCTACTAGTTTTGAATAAAAATATTTAGTCAATTCTTTTTGATGCTGGCCAAACAGACTAACATGGCCTCTTGTTACTTCAGAAGACATTTGCTGGCTTCGTTTCACCTATTTGCCAGAGCTGTGTGCCAGATAGATGAGATTACTATGTTCCTGCTAGGAATCATTCACCCTCTTGCATTTTTCTGTGTTTGATCTTTGCTTTCTGTCGTCTCACTTGCTCCATGTTCACTGCAACATAGCATACCTCTAGTTTATGCTGACATTAAAAAAAAAACACATTTGACAGAAACTAGTTAAAGATCAGTTGGTAGTAAAAAAGCTTAAATATTCAAGAAATTTGTGTCTTGTAAGATTTGTTTCTCTCCTGTAATACAGGCTCCTGTATTAATGCATAGATTTCCTCCACCCCGAAGTGTTGCCATCTGCAGATGAGGCAAGAATTGGTTTGCCATCAATCTTTTGCTTTCGACAACAGAGAAAATGGAGAATTCTGAAGCAGTCAGTGCGGATTTTGAACCACATCTAAACATTTCTTCAAAACAGACAGGTCTTGCTGATTTCTTCACAGTCCCCTGAACACACTTATGACAGTGACATAAACATGAACATTTTGTAAACGTTGGTCTGAATGGACAGCTTATTTCTAAATCACATAATATATCAAGTATTTAGTGACAACTGTATTTTCTAAAACTTAAATTTCATCCCCAACTCCTCTTTAGTCCAGATGATTACTTAAACTAGCCAAATTGCTGGGCTTTGTTTCCAAAGTAATTCACAGTGATGCAATCAGATGCAAGTACACTGAAATACATAGTTGTTTCAGTAATAGAAACTAGATATGGGAGATGTTGGAGCTAAATTCCGTACATGTAAGGACTTGTCAGGGTCTCTGTACATCACATTTTTGTGGGAATTCTATTGTGAGGATAGAGACTGTTCTTGTTTCACAAAGAAGGTTCAGATGCCGTATTCAGAACAGACACCTTTCCATGCTATCGTTGTACAAATGTAAAGAACAAAGAAATTAGTTGAAAAGGGAAAAGACCATAGAGAAAGCTTAAGAACGAGGGCAAACAAGCAAAGAAGGTAGTGACTGGAAGAACCATGGAAACAATCTTCCCTATGAAATCTAACCAGGGACACATATTACAAGTTGTGGGAACATTTAATCCAAATGCCAAACAGGAAAATGGAAGAGGAAGAATTTTTCTGGGTGAGGGTGTTAATCAGTCCCTGTTGTATTCAAACCTGTCATGTCAATAATTATAAATCTGCAATGGGGTGACTCAAAGCAGCATCTCTACAGTAAGAAATGAACTGAAACGTCACTGTTGTCCCTGAGAATGCAGAAATTCTGACTGAGACCACTTTTCACATAGATACTTGGGGCCACAGCTCCTGCAACTCGTTAGTTCGTCACTTGCAGTCTAATGACAGTTGAAGAGGATGACCGTGACAGGCAGCTGTGTCTGTAAGCATCAAGAGAGAGCTTATGTTTGACCTAGTTCTGGGAATGATTAACACATGATTTAGCTCTCATTCATTTCTATTCATGGTCATATATCTCACAGCTGTTGCCAAACACCGAGAATAAGGAAAGGTTTCTGATGACTTTATACTTTATGAATGCCTAATCAAATGGAGTGATCTGAGCATTTAAGACAACAAGGTATGTTTCTTGTTAAAAGAAGAATATTTCCTCTGGTTGTTCTCAAGTTTTTATTTCCATTTATCCCCCAGTATATTCTAGTAATGTGAAAACAGTGATGGTATATTTCTTTCTCATAAAATATATCCGTTTATTTAATCCTTCATCGCTACTATGCATTGAGAAGAAATCAACTGTTGTAAAAAATGTTGAATCACCATCTCCTAAAAATCTTAAATATACTTGAAACATTTCAAAGTGCAGTTCTTTTTCTAATATAATATTTTTAGTGAAGACTGCATGATTCCTCCTCAAGTACAATAGTAGCTAAAATGACAAGGTGCTTTTACTACATCAGTGTTTAATCCACTTACATCTCTCGTGACAATATATATATATATATACACATATATGTATATGTGTATATATATATATATATACACACATATATGTATGTGTATGTATGCATATATATAAATCTATTGGGAACTTCTGAGTGCTGCAATGATTCCACATGTATGTACTTAAAAAATCAGTTCAGTTAGGAATAGAATGTGGTGGGTCATTTGCTACTTGGTAGCAACCTGGTGGGTCACACATCCAGACTAAAAGAAATCTCCATTGGCTAGAAATGTTTATAACAGGTTTACTCATTTGTCCTGAAGAAGGCAACAAGGCACATCATGTTATGTTCAAACATAACCTTTCTGTGGGAGGTATTTAGAAGCTAAGAGTAATGGCAGGGATTTCTGAGGATTTGTAAACCCTATTACAATTTAATTAACTTCATAGAGTATTATATTTTTTTGCAAATCTCTTGTACAATATTATCTCTTAGTATTCCCAGCAATGAAATGCGTAAAATTTGGCTCTTTCAGGTATCTCTATTTCTCTCTTCTATGATATTCCTCTTTTCTGGCTCATCTTTAATAATGGTTACTACAAATGTCAGTAGATTTTGATAGGACTTGCTTATCTCTTACTGGTGTTCATTTTCATTCTTCACATATACAACTGATATAGGTAAACTTGTGAAGGAGTTCACATGCATATGATTTTCAAAGCCACACTAGCTGAAGTTGTTCAAGCCTGCAAAAATACAGCCTTTCATCATAGCTTCTTATAAGAACAGATGAAGATTTGTCAAAGAAAATACATTTTTTTTTTTTTTAACAAAGCTGATTGTCTTAACAACGGTAAAAAATTGCTCTGTCAATTTAAGAACTTAGAAAAATCGAAACTTCAGGGAATTGTGAATGTTCACTAAGTGTTATGATTATGTTATTCTGCTAAAATCCAGCAGCTACCAAGAATTAATATCTTTTTTTTTTTTTTTTTTTAAGTTTTAATGTCTATTTGGATAGAAAATAACGAAATCTGTGCTAGTGATTCATGAGAATTCTTTCTGAGGAATAATAGATTCTATTGTAATATTAAAGGCTCATATAAACAGTTGAAATTTGAAAGACTCATTTTGTTTTCCTCATTATGTTATATATACATGGATTATGCTGGACTGGACAATTTTAATTCAAATCTAAATTAGTCATAAATTCCAGATTACTCATAGTTTAGAAGAGAGGCAAACATTTTCTTAATAACATAATTCTCTGGTCACAAAGCCTAAAGTGGCAGGTAAGAGAAGATTCACCTTGAACAAGTCACTACTAACCTTCTGTTGAGCTTGAAAACTAGTAGGTTGCCCCAGTTGTTACATTGATAAAAGGAATCTGGCCATGATGTTTCTCAAAATATGTTGATAAACTGACTCTTCACAGCATGAACACATTTAGCTGATACATCTGTTACTCAGATTGTCACACAGAATTAGCAAATCAGTTCAAATATTGAGTATTTTATTGCTATCTAGAAGTTAGAAGCAAGGATTAGGAGGATAGGTCTTGGCACTTTTCTATGAAAAAAATGTAAGTGAATAAGCTTAGAAACAACTGAGTCATTTTCTCCTACAAGAGCCTTGTATGAATTGCTGCTAAAACATAAAAGTATTTCAGAAAAGCCCTGTTATTAGTGCAACATCCAATAGATTTTCATATAGGAACAAAAATTCTTCCACCAAGAAAGAAAATGTTAGAGAAGATAGGACTAAGAGGACCACTCACTACTTGTGTCAAATACATAACTCTTCAGTGCTTCTCAATTTCTCTGGAGTCAATTTTGAACTCTAAAATATATAGATAGTACAGCCCAGTACTTCAACAAGCATTAGAAACTAATCTACCAGAACATAGTTTTGCACAGTATACAGTGCAATAGTTTAATTCAGAAGTCATCAACATAAGAGCCTGGAATTACATGTGGTTCCCAAGCAAATTAAAGCAGAAGGTATGTTTTCCTGTTTACTAGTGGAACTGTGATGTAGCACAAAGCTAAAGAGGTAAATAAATTGCCAGCTGTGGAGCAGAATCAGAAGAACTATGGAGGTTAATTTAGGGTCTCAGCTGTGGTCCTAACCCTACTTGCCTTGGTTTATTGGGACTATTCAGAAGCATTTTGCTTTCACTTGTTTTGAACCGTTCCTGGAATGTCAGAAGTAAGAGTTGTGTGTTTTATAGCTCTCTGTCTTTTGATAGGTTGCTTGAAGAATTTGCAAAATGGGGTAGTTTAACACTTTTTTTTTTTTTTGACAGAGCTGACTGAAAAATACACACACACACACAAAAAGTGAAAAGTTATTTCTACAACATCAAGTGGAATTAAAAGCTGAAAATAATTTATTCATCTTTGTGATCCTAATGATGCTTCTTCTGATAATGAAACCTACTTGTATTTGTTACTTGGTGATAGATTCTAGGACAGATATAATCTGGATTTTAATGAGTCAAAGAAAATGATTGTGTTGATTTTTTCCCAAATACAAAATAGCACTATTAGTGACCAAATAATACAAACTTTCATTTGGGGACTTGAAGTGGAACGTATCAGGAAAGAGGAAGGTGTGGAGAAAAGCAAATTTTTATGTGAATCTCTGCTCCATAGAAAACTGTAACAGGGAGCTTCAAGTAAAGAGTTTAGTTTGCACTTGGTCAAATTTAGCTTTTCTAAAACAACAACAACAACAAAAACCAAAAAACAACCAACTAAACAAACAAAACAAAACAGACAGGAAAAGTAGTGATGCATGTCTCATATTGATAGAAACCAAGTACGTACCTCATCCATTCAAAACACTGATCAAGGCCACTTTGCTCTTTTTAGTGATGGCCCCATAAATCTGCCAGTATCAATGAAAGTCACTGTTATCTACTTGAAGTTTTAAACAGCTAAGCTAAGGAAGCTAAGTCATAGATAATGTTTCTTTACATCCAGGCACCATATTTTCATACTTGTATCTTGAAACTATCCTTTTTTGTTGTCAGTGGTTTGTTTGTTTGTTTTTGTTTAAACAAATGAACAAAAAATAGTATACATTATAAGAGAGGAAGAAATTCCACATACCCATCATAATTTTTAATGGAATAATTTTAATGTTCAAAGATTTTTTGTGCATCTTTTGTCTCCATGGGTTTCAGTCAAAAAGAATGAGAACCAAACAGGATGTGCCATTTTTTCATGCATACAGTCTGTTTACTATAGCAAACAAATTTGAATAAAAAAGATCTGGAAAAGTGATATTCACTGTATACTTTGTGGAAAGAGAAATAGGTTTTCAATTCAATAGCAATGAAACTTTACGAAATTGTTTCATATAAAAATACTATGAAAAATAGTTTGTTAACTCAGGATCTTCACCCAGTAATAGGCAGAAATCTGTGACTGACACAAAATTTCACATGGACTGTAAATCCCAGGATCTTTTTCATATCATCCAACTCAGATCAGAACAGAATGATGAAATGATGAAATAAATACATGTTAGGTGACCGGGTGTGACTGCCACCGTTCTATAACATCTTTTTGTTTTCTCTGAGTAATAGGGTGAGGGCAGTGGCTAAAATAAAACATGTGCTATGTCTGGAACAGAATCCACATACCAGGGGCTTCAACCACTAGGTTGCTCCAAATAAGCCATTTTGTATGGGTTAAAGGGAGAAGACAGGGAAGTCTAGTCATCAGGATGTATGATCATTTTAAAGAGCCACCATATAACAACAGCTGAGAAAACATTGCAACTCTCAGAATTCCCTCTAGCAAAATTTCCTCTAGCATCCTGTACCCTGTTTAGCAAATCAAGGCATTCGATTTGTCTAATAAAGTCAGTGAGGTGTCAGACACTATATGTGGGGTTTTAGGGAGATAAGAGAGGTGTACCTGTTCAACAAGGCCAAGTGCAAGGTCCTGCACCTGGGTCAGGACAATCCCAAGCACAAATACAGGCTGAGCAAAGAATGGATTGAGCTCTAAGGAGAATAACTTGGGGGTGTTGGTTGATGAGCTAGGAATGTGCACTTAAAGCCCAGAAAGCCAACAATATCCTGGGCTGCACCAAAAGCAGCCTGGCCAGCAGGCTGTGGGAGGTGATTCTCCCCCTCTACTTCAGCCTTCATGAGACCCCACCTGGAATACTGTGTTCAGCACTGGGGTCCCCAACAGAAGAAGGACATAGACCTGTTGGAGCAAGTCCAGAGGAGGGCCATGAAGATGATCAGAGCACTGGAGCACCATTCTTTTGAAGACAAGTTGAGAGAACTGGGATTAAGCCTGGAGAAGAGAAGGCTCCAGGGAGACCTTATAGCGGCCTTCCAGTACTTAAGGAGGGCCTACAGGAAAGCTGAGGAGGGACTCTTTGTCAGGGAGTGCAGTGATAGGACAAGGAGTAATGGCTTTAAACTAAAAGAGGATAGATTTAGATTAGATATGAGGTAGAAATTCTTCACTGAAAGGGTGGTGAGGAACTGGCACAGGTTGCCCAGAGAAGCTGTGGATGCCCCTGGAGGTGTTCAAGGCCAGGTTGGATGGGGCTTTGAGCAACCTGGTCTAATGGGAGGTGCGCCTGCACCCCTTGCAGGGGGGTTGGAACTAAATGACCTTTAAGGTCTCTCCAACCCAAACCATTTTATGATTCTATGAATGCATGACCAAGCAGGTGGGACTGAGCTCATGATAGATCAGGAACTGAGTTTTAATAAGTGGGATTGTTGTACACAACCTTACTGACTGTCAACAACACAGTTCCATAGTTCCCATTATTTCATCTTTGTCAGGGACACCTCAGCAATATTCAGGGTAGGCTTAAGAATCCTTTTCAGGAATCACAGTATAAAACATGGATCACCATTTCGATATTTCAAACTAAATATATTCAGTACTGAGTTATATCCTCAGTGGAAGACTTCACCTCACACAGTGGGAAACAATAAACACTCCTACCCTGAAGAGATGTTGATAACATTTCAGAAAGGGTTTTTGTTTTGTTTTGTTTTGGTTTTGGCCTTGAGAATATCAAAGAGATTCTCTAGACAGATCTGACTGTATTTCTGCTATCTTGGCAATGAAATCCCTCCTTAGCTTTGCCCCAACACACATTCTTGTGTAATATGTACATGAATCTCAGAAACAGATGGAGTGCACTTTACCCAGAGTCTAATCCTAGTGAGGTAGAGAGGCCAGATGGTCTCAGTTTCCAAATGAAAACTTTCAGATAGTCCTTAAACTAAGCAAAGATTTTATTAACATTGATGGGTGGATATAGTGTAATACACAAAGAAGATTAATTAGAAACCCTAATTAAATGTAACAGTGTAAAAGAACCAGATCACTATTTGGCATCAAACAGCTTTTTAAGATTCTTGTTGAAATGTGCAGCATGGCTAAGCTGCAAAGCGAACAACAGAAAAGCAGAAACAATGAGGTTTACTAAAAGGTGCCAAGCTCAATTCTATATGCAATCATTTTGTGTATTTTTTTTTATAGAATAGTAGGAAAGAGGGCTGAAAGGAACCTTTAGAGGTCGTCTAGTTCATCACCCTACCCCAAGGCAAGATCAGCTATACCTAAATCATTCCTGACAGATGTTTGTCTAACCTGTTCTTACAAAGCTCCAATCATGGAGATTCCAAAACAACCCTAGGCAATATATTCCAGTGTTTAACTATCCTTGTTGTTTGAAAGCTTTCCTAATGTTTAAATCTGAATCACCGTTGTTCCAATTTAAACTTGCTATTTTTTATTCTGTTGACCAAGGGCACAGAGAAAAGTTTATTTCTTTCTATTTTACCATGTGCCTTTTAGAAATATGAAGATCATTCATATGTTTCCTTTCTATCTTCTTTTTGTTAAAACATGCAATCAAAATTCCTTCATTTGCTTTCCATTTAGACTTTTGATCATTTGGTTTCCCTCTCTTAGGCTACATCTGTCAAAAGTGGCATCTGAAACTCAACATTGTAGCTGTACTCTTAGCTGTGCTGAGTAGAACAAAAGGACCGTATCACACCTATTATGGACAGCATTCCTTCTACATATACTTCTAAGAGGCTTGCTTCTTTTCTAAGGTTTATGTTTGTTCATTTATGCTAAATTCATGTTCCGTTCCTACGGAACTCTTGCATTGTCACTCATTTCCAGGTTGATTTTAATAAAAGTTGACGGAAACAGTTGAATTAAACAAATCAAAACAAAACAAAAAACCAAAAAGAACACCATGAAGATGCATGAAGACATCATCAAACAAACGAGGTGAAAGAGTCAATTTTCTTCAGACTGGTAAAGGAATGTAGATCAGGAAATAATGATTTAACTCTCAAACACACAGAGTGGAGAGACTGAGGGTATGAACATCACACATCTCTTCTCCCTTTGCATTCCATGCTCATTTCTGGCTTACAGCAAGATTTCTTTCAGACCACGCACGGTAAACAGAAAAATGTTGCCACATTGCCATAACATCCTAAGTTCTAGGCTGTTACTTAGTTGGTAATGCCACTGCTCTCCTTATAAAGTCGTACCATCTTACTAAAACTCGTTTGGATCTTCAAGAAGTGAACTGCATACCTAGGTAAAACAACTGCAGCTGGTTGCTGGTTGCCTGCCTACAGCACGGAGAATGACTTCCAAGAGCCTCTGCCAGCTCCCACCCACAAAGTGTGCTTCTACTCCAGCTCCAGCTATGTGCTGATTCAAGGAATTTATTCCCCCCCAAATGCTGCAGTCACAGCTAAAGAAGTAAAATGGTGCTGTTGTGGGAGCAGCAGTGATAGCAAACACTAATGCTGAAAGGGTGCAGAGGGGGAGGAGATTACAACTTATCACAGAAGCAAGGATAACTGAGGTGGGCATTAATTATATACTGCCCTAAAATAGCAACAGCACCCAAACAGCCTCTCTTAGCAAGTTTCCTCTTCTGTAGTTTCCCAGCACCAGCTGCATACCACCCTTTCCCTCTACTAGTGTGTGGCACATATGGCCACCTTGGAAGAATCACACAAATCATCCAGTAAGTTCATTTTTATTAGTAGCTTCTGCTTAATTAAAGAATGCATCATGCTTCATCAATCAGCTTTGAGTTTAGTCTCAGCCACTCAACTGATTCAAACTCAACGCATTTCTTGTGCTGTAGGCAAGAAGAGGGTGGATACTTTGGGAACCCAGGGGCAGAACTTGTATCCCTGATACATTAAAGAGGAGTTTCCTGCCACAGCTACAGCAATAGTAGATCCACAATGACTCAGTACTATAGTACACTAAAATAATGATGTCAAATAATAATGTGAAGAAAAAAGTTAGTGTTGGATAGTGAAAAGCATTGCTACAGATTAAAAGCTGTTGCTTAGTTATGAAGGTAAACATTTTTCAGTTTCCCTTGCCTTGCCTTGCCTTGCCTTGCCTTGCCTTGCCTTGCCTTGCCTTGCCTTGCCTTGCCTTCCCTTCCCTTCCCTTCCCTCCGGCAGTCAATGCTGGTCTATGTCAGTGCATTTCAGCCCTGTTTAAGAAATTCCTGCAGAGGTGCTAAGCAGACAGGTGTGTCTAACACAGCACAGTGCAGTGCCAAATGGAGACAGTGTCGACACAGTACAGCTTTACTTCCCAGAATGGACACGTGAGTCTACACAAGAGTGCTGGAATTAACGGTCTTGGGGTTGGCTTGGGATCTCTTCCTGAAGCTGCACAGTGAGACATTTATGTCATTACAGATAATCATATTTCCTGGTCTTTCAGTTAATAATAAAAAAGACTGGCTGTTATTGCCAGTCCATTACTGGCTCCTGAATATTGCTCACAGGAGCAACTCAATGGATTATTTTGTATTTGTTTAATAACATTAAAGACATAATAGGTCAGATAGAAGCTTTGCAGTTTAGCTTTTCCATCATAACCTCTTTCATGGCCACAAATGCACTTTTCCTGGGTTCTTCCTGTGCAGGAAAGATTAATGTTGATTAATTATATCAAACTCTATTTTAGTTTTCCTGCTTGAGAGATTCATTTAGAAGGGGAACCCACCAAAACACAACTGACTTACAGCCAAAATCTAACTAAGTATATAGTATAAGTATATAGATATATAGTATATAGTATATATACTATATAAATGTAAGTATAGTATATATAAGTATATATAGTATATTAATAACTAAGTATTCTGACATGAAAAACTATTGCTTAAACTCATCATGAGATCTAACCTTTAAATAAAATATAAAATATATATATATAATTAAATAGAATATAAAACATCAACCCTTTTCTATAAATCATTAACTGATTGTAAGTAGCACTGCAACATATGTAAGTTACATCATCTAAAATATATAACCTGTATATAAAATATATATATAATATAAAAAATATATAATATATATACATAAATAATATATATATAAAAATACATAACCTGTATATAATACAGGTCATATTTTTCCTCTGCCATTTTCATGGTAGCTTATCCTTTACATATTTTATTATTAATTTTTATGATAGCTATTAAAGGCCTTCAGATGCTCTATGGATTGCTTGCAAAATAACCTATGTACAATATATATGTTTTTTAATAGTGCAATTATGGTAGATCCATCAGCTCAACTATATTATTAAATACATCTCTGTGTCACATATGAGTGCCACAGACCATCACGTATTAGTGCCAAAGATACAGTTGTGGTGAGAAGTTACGTGTAGAATTTATGCATTCTACGTAGGATGCAACAGAGATAGAGAGCCACGTGCAGTTTTGTAGACATCAGTGTCAGGATCTGCTGGAAACTGACTATTCCAATCAAATTTATTTTCAAGGAAATAAATCTGTGAAGCAGACAATGTGGAGCTGTGGACTGCTGCCTTCTATTAGGTAGAAAGGAACAGTGATGATCCAGTTTGTTGTCTGACTGTCATAAATTAGTGACAAACAGTGTATCCTTTTCCCACATTCTGGTTTTCTTTGTTGTATTGCCCCTAGAGTTACAAAAACCTCCTTGGAAAATAGATCAAGCTGCTTCTGAGCTCTGCTGTAAATAGATTTCTAACAGCCATGCATTTTAGTATGTTCCTAGCTGACCGATATTTCTGTATTAAAAGTAAATTTATGTGAAACTTGCTGTTTTATCTGGGGCTCTTTTGTGCCAAGATGCTCAAGGGGAACAGAGCTGTGCTTTTAAAGTTATATTAAAGAAAACAAAAGAAAGAAGACCAATATGCACACAGCCTTCATTCTTTCATCATCTATCAGTTACAAAACTAGGACTGTTCAACAGTCCTTAGGAGCCTCTTGGCACTACACAGACTCAAAATGAGCTTTTTCCACGAACATCTGTGATTAGAAGGGACCCTTCATATAAGTTCCTCACACATTGAGGAAAATAAAGAATTAATTTCCACCTTATCTCTGTTACTTAGGTGTTCTAAGTCTCAAGGTGGAGGGAAAGTAGAGAAATCAGGCTGCAAACTGGGAAAGATAGCCCAAAATAATTCATGTAATTTTCTTCCATCTGCTTGGTTACCTTATCACAGTGGGTCTGTGAAAACAACCATGGGGATATGTTGGCAATCCTGCCCTAGTGGAGTGAGGTTGCTGGGAAGTAGTTTAAGGTACGATGGCATGAAAATGCTTTCATAAAGGCTATTTTGACCTTGCAGAAATTTCTTGTGAGTCACAGGTTTGGGGAATGGATCACAAAAAGGGAGGTGAAATGGTGAAAGCACAGAACAGAAATTTTGTGAAGGATTCTTTTCCCTATCCTATACATTCCTCCCTGAATCTCCAATCCATCGCTTCATTGATTTACTTCTTGTACTTCCATACAAAGTCATGAGCAGAACAAAATTGCAGCTCTTAGAGGAGTTCCCCAAAAATTTCGAGGGATTTCTGATTTTGATCAAGTTCTGGACCAGAAATATATCTGTCCTTTACCAACAAATAAATTGGTAGGTAAATTTAGCAGGAGATTCATTCATAACTGTGTAATATTAAGGCACGTTAAGGTCTTTTTTTCAGGCTGTTTTTTTATAATACAGTAAGATGCAACTAAACTTATTCAGAGAAAAGAGCAAACCTCTTGCATCAAAGACGTGTTCCCAAATAACTGACTGATGTATTTTGCTGGGAAACCATGCTCAACATATAGGGATGGAGAAAAAGTCCCAATAATCTATGACTTAATAGCTGTTTCTAAGTGACTCTGGCTATGTCAATAAATTGTGCACAGCTCTAATTGTGTTAATGAATTGAACATGATTAAACTTACAGCATCTCACAAGCTTCATCTGGCAACTCTAGTAGTTTTCTTAAGTAACAGTTCAGGGTGGTAGAAGTGACTTCAGTACTGCCTTATATCTCCCTAGACTTCCACAGAATAAAACTCACCTGAGACTTGCCTTAAAATCCGTCTCTTATATATGTCATGGAGGGGAGAGGAGAAGGGAAGGGGAAGTATGGAAAATATACTTTTCTTAAAATAGATCAAAGACAAGTGTTTCACTCAGTTTTCACCAATCATTTACCTGGGATGATATATAACATTGGTCATACCTACATACCTAGGAGTAATAGATCTTTTCATCCATCCACACTGAGGTTTTTGGGAGTCATCCTCTCTTTGACTTCTCTACTTAGCATGGACTTAAAGAATTTTAATCAATGCTTTTTTTTTTTTTTTTTTAATCTGTTTCATTTTGCTGGGATATCCCTTTTGTCAAACCTCAGACAAAGAATGAAATACGTTATGCAATGATATCACATGATATTGATAAAAGGATATCATGACTCCTTTTCTAAATTATATTGCCAGTAAAAGTTTACCCTTAAACTTGTATCTTATTCTTCTGTTTATTTTCACGTTAACACAGTTTTCTTAACATATACAGTATTTACAGTGGTTTTTATTTTCAATTTAAAATGTGATTAAGAAATAGTGGCTATACACCTTTTACTGGTAACATTCTCATTTGTTGAAGTACCTGGATAGTATATATAGATACAGCTGAATAAAATTGATAATATAGGTGTGTTACTTTTTAATCAATAGGCTCTTTCTATAAAAACACTGATTCTATTTTAGTGTTTTCATAAAAGCACAAAGCCTTGTAGTAATTACTGATGATGCAGAACATTATCAGGTGCACACAACATGATGTCTGCACTGTTTTCGTAATGTAACTTTTAAAGAAATTCCAGCAAACTAAACCCTTTTGATGCAGCAGGAGATAAAAATGTGGAATAAATAAGATGATCTAGGAGAAATGTTGCCTCTAGCATTAATGACTGAATCCCACTAATATCCACGCAGTTATCTGTAGACCACAAAAAATACATCTCTATGTGTTAGCTAGCACTGACACCTCTGTGCAGTTCTGCATTTAGAGTTTATAGAGATGCACAAAGTATTTTCTGATTAAACTAAACTGTGTCAGGTTCTTAAGGTGTTCTTTCTTGTACATTCATACCTAAGCTGAGCATTAAGGTAAGCATTATTTTCAGCATATGCCTTAATAAACATTTTGTTATGATCCTCTCAGCAAAATCCCTGCTATGAATATTTTCATAACTACGTTGTGCTCTATAGACTAAACAGTAGCAAACTCTCAGTGCTACTTAAACTTTTTTCAGTACTAGGAGAAGGTTAGGTAAAATCTTAAGTGAGTAGATAGGAGCAACACAAATTCTTGTAGGGTGCACACAGACCACATATGTGTCAGAGACTTTGTGTGATAAATTACACAGACCATGTGGTAAATTGCAGTTTGCGCTTTTGACTGCCTCATCTACCCTCTGCTTACTATTCCATCTCCACTGGGACCCCTTCTATCGCTTAAAAGATCTGATCAACATCTAATAGCTCCCTAAAAAAAAACACAAAACAACCTGCCACTATACATAAAGCATGTTTATCTTGCAGTAGTAAACACTGGATATGTTAACAACCTTCAGCTAACCCATTTTGTTTCATTTTAAAGGGCCATAAATGGCAAAAATACTTGAACAATATAAGTAAAAACCTTACCTGAGCTCTTAATAGAAATAACAATGCCCCTTAAAAAATCTGAATGGCTGGCCTGAGAGATGAGGTCACTCTCCCAGGATGTTCTGGGAAGAATACTGCAGTTATATTCGAAAGAAAAGAGAAAAAAAAGGGGGGGGGGGGGGGGGGGGGGGGAGGAGGAGGAAAAAAAAAAAAAGATGAAAGAGAAAGGAAATTAATCACATTCCTATTCCCCAAATTCATCCAGAACAGTTCCACAAACTCTCAAAGTCTTAAGACAGAAAAGTAATCTGACATCAAATGTGATATTGAGACTAATATATTAATTTCATATGGTTAGATTAATACATTAATCATAACTAAAAATAATTGTGCATATTGTGTACTTACCTAAATTAGCTGGATCTTTTTTATGAGAAGCAAAGAATAAAAGGCTTTTTAATATTAAAAGTAATTTCTGTGGCTCATAATTAGCATTGTATTTAAACTTATTCTTACAGTGGTGCTCTCCCTTGAAAAAAGCAAAGCCATGTCCTCTTCTTCATTGAACATGGTATTAGCACCTCAGAAATGCACTGCTCTGGAGCCCAGACTTAATTTAAAAACAAAGTTAGTACCAGACAATATATCAAGGTTATAAAATGGAGCTCTAACCTTCTGGAGGGGAAAGATTTTTAGCTCTCCAATGGAAACATAATTTTGTGTCTCTATTTGGAAGGTCTTCAGAGAACAAACTTTAGGATCAGTATGAAGTACAGAGAATGTAATTTAGGTATGATTAGCCTCTTTTTTTTCCCTGCCTGGGTTCACAACTGGAGGTTCTGGGTGTGCAGTGACAGTGCTGCTGCAGGTTGGATGGAGCCTTGGCCAACCTGATCTAGTGGGTGGCATCCCTGCCTATGGTGTTGGAACTAAATACTCTTTAATGTCCCTTCCAACCCAAGCCATTCTATAATTCTATGATTTCCAGGAGCCTTAGATCAAGCCCTAAATTACTATAGTGGGTGACTGTTCTTCAGGAAGAGAACAAAAGGGACTTCCATTCAGGATCCTTTCTGCTGTCTTCCCTCTGCCCACTATTTGATTTAATTCCATTCAGTGGTGCTGACAACATCTGGCTCCAGAGTTCTCCCTAACACCAAGGACACTTGTAGGTGTGCAGTAGCTATTCCAAAAATGTGCATCTCCATAAGAAAAAAGCTTATCTTAGGCCAATATTTACAGGGAAAAGCCTTTTCTGAAATATGCAACTTTTGACAGAAAACAGAGAAAAACAAACAAACAAACAAAAAACTAATTCTTTTGCTTCTGACCAAGCCTCTTTACCTTGCTAATAATCTCCTAGACACAGTGGTGGCTGCTATTGGAGGTGTGGTTTACAGATCAGACAATACCAGCTGTGTGTTGTCCTGTGGAATAGTAAGTCTGTTCATATAGGAAGCTGCTTTACAAAACAGGAAGAGACCAAAAGTGTTTAACTGAGCAGAGATTGTCTGGTGTAATATCTCTGTTTGTCTGGTGAGACCCAGGGAAATAGTACAAACTAGACAAGTAATCAATAGCATTCAGATTTCTGAGAGAACAATGTAGAATAGTAGCCTCAAACTCATTTAATTGTATCTCTGTAAAGTTTCCTTCTGCTCCAAATTACAACAATACTTGTTATAGTTTTGTAAAATATATTTTTAATATAATTGCAATTGTTTTTCCAGAAAGAACATAATGCATCATTATTAATTTTTCATGCAAACTATTATGCATGGAGTAACTCATTATGAAAGAACTATTATATATCCAGAGTCAATACTTGAAAGATTAATAACACTTCATTGAAACAAAGGTTGAAAGGTCTGAAGATACATAGTGAAAGATTGGCTAAACAACAAATAGGAGAGGATAGATAATGGTTTGCAATGATCTGTAGGGCAGATGAGCCAGAAGGAATGAAGAATTATAGAAAGGTACAGTAAAGTGCAGCAGAGGATAATGGAATGAAAATAAGAAATAGAAAACTTAGGCTGAGCACATCAGGAAAAATTTATTGACAAAAACTTTTAGACGGCTGAACAGCCTCTCAAAAATATATGCCAGAACTGCTGAAATTCCCTGAAATATCTACACTATGTATCTAAAATTTTCATTGAACTGTCCTTTGACTCCACTGGAAGTTCTATAACTTAAGTGGGAAGAGCAGAAGTAGCTGGTTAAGGAAAAACAAAATCACATTTGCATAGGCTTTGTGCCTTTCTCAAAAGAAAAACAAAATTAAATTGAAAATGCTTTCCTATTCCTTAAAACAACATGTGAATTTTACAAATGTGGTCCCTGATCAGCCTGTGAGCATTGACAGTCCACAAATAACTGTTTTAGGTTCTACATCAGTGAGTTTCCAGGCTGAGACTGGTTCTCTGTCTGGCAACCCAATTTTTATGACATAAGGTCAATTCTTCCTTTGCTGAAAGTCCTCACAAATTCTATATGTTCTTCCAGGCTTGTCTAGCTGCCTAACATCATGTTTTGTTGTGGAAAAGACCTTTTCAATGCGTACATGTAGAAGAATTAATTTATAATCAAACTTCTTCCCGATAACAACATTTGTTTAGTCAGTTTATTCATTCAAGGCCTGCCACTGAAATCCATACACTAATGAATAGGATACTTGTGGACACTTCAGCTAATAGCATTGCTAACCATATACGGCACTGTAACTTGTAAAGAGTAGAAAACCTGGGCTCGGGTACACAACATACCTGCTAAGGATGTACCCAAATATATGTTGGGGTTGCTGTTATTGGGATACTGATTGAAAGAACTCAAAATTGAAAGTCCCCAAATCTACCTCCCATCTCTGAGAATCCAACTGTTTTCACTGCATAAGCTTATGAATCTATGTTTTACTGGCTAACATGAAAAGATAAGTGGACTGTTGAATACTATCAAGACTTTTTTGAAAGCAACATAACTAGATAAGTGATCCCGTCAGTGGTGTTTCATGTTTCATGTGGCTTGTTTGATTTCTGCTTCTGCTGTGAAGATAGACAGATGTGAGTTTGAACCATATGAAGTTAGAAAATATATGGATGTCTGATGACTAAACATTTTCATATCTGTTGAGAGAATTTTGATACCTGAATTTTTTTGAACATCCTCCTCCTAGTAACTGAATACCACTACTATTTTTTTATCAGCATACTTAATCATCTAATATAAAAATAGAACCTGTTTGAAGTTAACTATAATTATTGACTGTAGCCCCTGGTGTGCCCTATTGCAGTCTGTGGAGAGTTGTGTAGTTAAATGTGCCATTAAAGTCTGTGACAATACTGTATGGCCTCTCATGTTGAAAAAGAAGCAAACTCCAATAAATTACTCAAGTGACTTACCTTATAAGATGAAGACTAGGAATTATTATAAAAACAAATTATATTTCATAAGTTTAAAAATATACATATTTATGGGAAACCACTCTTAGTAATTAAAAATGGTAATACTTCACGTAATATTGACCACATTGTTATTAATAGACAAAGTAATAATATCACTTTTATGCAATTGTTTAATTGGTGTTATACATTCTGTTGTGTTTTGACAATAGAAACAACTCCAGCTTATCTGCACCTAAGAATAGTTATCCTTTATACCTCTGTTGAGGAAGGATCTTGTCTTAGAGACTGGTGATTATCCTTCAACTTAAAAATTATTATCCCTTACCTTTATGGAACTTAACGCACAACAGAAATGGACCTGACACCACTCTGCTCTTGAAAGATCTTCCTCAATTATTTTAAGAATGAAGTCTACCATTAGAAAAATTATAAATTATGGAATTCCCCCACTCTCAGGTTTACTTTGATTCTGTGCAAATTTGCCAGAATGAAAAGATTACATCTGTAAAGTAATCAAGTGAAAAAAAAAGTACATTGAGGTTTTTAAATTAAAATATTTCTTTTGACGAAGGGATTAGTCTAAGTTTGCACACTCAGTGTAATTAGTGCATATGGTCCAGCTGTGAAGAAATAGCTGAGGACTTCTAACTTATTATTAATTAGGCTCATTAAAATGCAAGTAAGAGAACGATGCCTAGATAAACAATACCTTATGTCATAAAGTCATTACTTGACAAGAGCTAGTCTTGCTAACAGAAGTCATTACTGATATTTTAAAGGAGCTTTTTTTTTTAGACTCCATGGGTGCCAGTTAACTACTTTTGACTGACATCAAGGACAGACATGCAAAGCTGTAAGGAGCCAGCCGTACAGCACAGCAATTCTTTTCACATCATTTCAGAATATGTCTGGTTGAGGTCAAAGGTTGACAACCAAATGACAGGCCTTCTTCAATTGCTGTGGTGTCACAGCAGGAGTGTGTCAGGGAAATTTTCCTGGGCCCCTCTGTGAATTTTTACATGTTCACATTTCTTTCCTTGTCTTGTAAGTGGGACAGGATTGGCAGATTTGTGATTAACATCTCAGAAGGAGAAGTGTAGACATCATCCCAGGTTGGGAGCTCATGGTAACTGCAGCTAATAATCAAAAGGTTCTCCTTCCACGTTAGTATGGTACAAGAGACCAGAGTTTTATTTGTGTTCACTGCTATTATAAAGTGGATGTGAGATTAGCAAGGATTTTAGCTGTGCACATTGGTAGGATTTACTGCATTTCTCACTATCAGCACATCTCCCAGTTATGCCAGTGTAATGAAAATTTTCCTCTAGACAAAGAAGAAAAAAGGTTCATTTTATTAAATACCAATAAACCAGAAACCAGACTGGATTCAGAGCTTTAGATATATTTCCATTTCTTCAAACTCCATGCATGCTCACTTGCTGATACTGAGCAATCACTCTACTGCCACAACCTCCACTCTAAATGCATCAAAAGATGCTATTGACAGATGCTGAAATGAGGGTCTACCTTTAACACAGGGTCAATTGATAAGTGCCTGACCCACACTTTTGACTGACATGAAGAGCTATCAGGCAAGGTGCATCATTATAAGTGGTGAGTAAGCACTGAAGAAGTCTGAGTCATTGGTATGTTTGGAAAAATAACTTGCAATAGAAAGAAGAGGTGAGAATCAGATTGCAAGAAAGTAAGAATGCAAAAAATTTAATTTTACTGCAAGTTAAACTATTAAAGGTTGATGTAGTAAAGACTTTCCGTTGTCCTTTACCATATCTTTAAATCATTCTGTCTGGTGAATAAATCAAGAGAGACATCTTGAGTGGATCTGAGAACAACTGTAGATGCCAAAGTATTTCTTATCTTGCTCCATCTCAGAGAATCTGCACACTTTGTTACCATCCATGCTCACCATCCTCAAAAGAAGTAAGGTTTCCAAAAAAAAAATAAAATAAAATAGATACAGTTGGGTCCTTGGGACTATTTTTCAGCATGTACTTGGATTACACATTTTACTAACCAAACATTTTCGTGGCTTGATGTCTGGAAAGTTATTTCAGTAGTGGAAATGATATATGATATGGAACTGTGAGTAAGCAGAGAAATACCTGGGAGATACAATGAATTAAGCAACTGAGAAAAAATAGGTAGAGCTACATCATTAGATAAGTAGCTGATGTTTAAATTAAATATTACAAACCCAGGACTTTGAAAGTCCTAAGAAGCAGATTCCTCCTATGTTTGGGCAGTAACCATTCACATGTGAATCTACTCCTCTTCATGGCTGCAGAAAAAGATGCGTATGTCCTCCTTAAGAAAATGCAGAAATATCACAGAAGCTGGATACTGCCTTTAATCAGATCTTAACCTTACAAGTACAGTTTTGCTGTACTACAAATGGCAAAACTATTTGTCCTTAACCATTGGAAACTCTAACAAACTAGAAAATATTCTGGGTCAATCTTATAACATCTTCTTTCACTTCAGAATAATGGGAAGACTTCAAAATTTAGGCAAGACCATCTTGGCTCATTCTACCTTTATTTACTCTTTAAGCACACATGGAGAACAGTGGTAACACAGAACGGATAATGAAGTACTATATGTTTCAAGATGGAAGTGGAGAATTGAACTAGAGCTGAAGATATCACCAAGACTTTGCAAATTATACTCAAACCTTATGATAAATATTTATGATTAAATCGGGCCACCCAGCATGAGACTCTATGACCCTGTGAACAAACCTCTTTGAAGAAAAACCCATAAAGTTGATACGTACATGAAATGAAAGATGAAAAACTGAGGGGAACACTCGAATATTCTACAAGGACAAATGGAAGTTCAACCTCAGAGGGAGGTGTCCTGAGTTGCCAAATCTGTCCTGGCAGCTGGGACTACATGTCATCACATACATACACACACACACACACATTTATATGCATGTAGTTAGCTTGCTGCAGCAGAGCAAATAATTTGCATTGAAATAACAGAAAATCTGAACTGTCTGTAGTCTACCATATTCTTGAATGTATTAATTGCTCAAACTAATCTCCCGAGATAAGCTCATGATGCATAGCTACCTGTTTCCATGAAGTTTAATGTAAGCATTTGATAGTACAATCAGAGTGCATTGATTATCTTTGATAGGATAAGTCTGTCATAGTGTCCACTTGTGAGTGTAAACTAACTTTTATATACTAAAACTTCTGCTTTCTGAGAATATTTCATAACATTCTCTTAAAATAATTTGCTTGCATACATAGAGTAATTCATAAGCTTATATGAGCAAATATACACACAAATGAAGTTTTTTTTTTTTTTCTAAATGGCTATTTCTAAATATTTTTGTCTTCATCTAGGTACAGTATTAGTCCACTGTTCTAATTCTTCTACATGTACCCTAAGGACTGTCCAAAGATTCTTTATCTTTATCATTGGAGAATATTAAGACAAAGACACTGCAGAATGTGAAGCACCAACTTCCTCATATACTTTATAAATGCACAGTTTATGCATGTGCAAAGAATAAGAGCAAAACCAGAAGAAACAGCGAACATCCATAGCACAAACAGAGCTTGCAAGGTTTGAATCTCAGCTTGTTCTCATTCAGCTGTGCTAGCAGTAGTTTTAAGAATATTTCAGCAAACATTTTCCTCTCTACTTCAGGCAACAAGAAATAAGAAGCACAGCGAGGGAGCTGTGATGCTATGCAACAGCTGTGGCAAGTCCTAAATGACCAAATGCTGTGATAATTAAAATGGTAGCACTGTGGCAAATGTGTGTTGGGAGGCAAGAGCGGCCTCATCACAAACTTCTGTAACCTGCAAATTAAAATACTGCCTAGCCATACTTTTGAGCTATCTGCTGACTTCTGAGTACGGCTGGCAAGAAGCTAAAACACAGCTTTATTTTATCCTTCTGTTGGCAACAACTTTGGAGTTTTTACTGGTGCAACGCAGACATATCTGTCACGCATAAGGATGTGAGTATGTGGGCTGAGAGCGGTGGGAAGGCTCAGTGCACATTGAGCGTCTCCCTCAGTTGCAGGGCTTTTGTGCCTCTTGCAGCAGGCAGAAGATTTCTTGCCCTCAATTTCCATGCTGTGAGCATCTTCTGAATGCCTCCATGACCTTCTCTCTCCCTCCCCAGTGCACACTGACACATTGAGCCTAAATTTGCGTCTCACATCACCTCAGGATACTCATGGCTAATTTCATTATTTTGGAGAGAAAATGCAAATGAAGCCAGACAGCTGGTGCTCTCCTCATGGCTAGGAGTGATGGAGGGGCCCGAGGCCTACCTCATCAGAGGCTCTTGTACCCTTCTGCTTAGACAGGCCCTGGCGGGAGGAGAGCGGGGAGGCTGCGGGAGCAGCAGGAACAGATGGCAAGGAAGGTAAAAAGATGGAGAAGCAAGACCAGCTTGAGTTATTCAGAGGAAGTTGCAGTGTCAGTTACCTGTAGACTGATACAGCGCTACAGGACAGTTCTGCATCTTTCAGCCTCCTCTGCTTTGCAGGCTTGTTATTTTTAATCCGCTGGGGATAGGAAAGTCGGTCACTGATTAGGCTTCGCACTGCGTCCTTACACTCAGAATGTTTGAGAGCCTGCTAATACTGCTTTAAACCAGAAAGAAGCTTGCTTGTCTATTAATGCTGGCCTATGGGCTGCTAACTCCAAACAGCAGTGTAATTCCAGCAATTCCAACTGCAGGAGTTTTGGAAGCTTTTTTTTTTTTTTTTTTTAAATTGCCTTTCAAAAGTAGGTAAAGATTTAAAAATATTCTTTCTTCTCAATGCACAAGAGAGGGAGAGATTTTAAATCAATTTCTCCAATTATTCATAGAAGAAGGAAGGGAAAACAAAATCATGCCTGTAAAAATCTGTCAAAACATCATCTGATAAAACACCTTTACAGGAGGTCTGCAATAGTAATGCCACTCAACACAAACCACCGAGCATTTCAGAGCAGTTCAGACTAGCTTGTAAGAACACATTTCATGGAAACGTTTTCTGACATCTAAAAAGGTAACAAGACCAGGGGCATCTTAGTCAGTAGGAATTTTTATATTAGTATTTTATTATTATTATTTTTAGTGAAGTTGTTTCTGGAGAAGTCTGAAATCTTCTTTCATTCAACATACCTGCAGGCAAACAGAAAACGTAGAATTTTGAATACACTAATTGGAAAGGTAGGCACTTTCAAGGGAGCAGATCCCTCTTTCCTTATGGGTGATATAAAAAGATCTTTTAAACAAAAGAATGAGAGAAACAATAGATTTGAAGATGTTAAGGTGAATAGTTGTTAATGAGCATTAAATAGGAGCTGGAAAAAGCAAAAAAAAAAAAAAAAACACTAATATCTTAAACATATATAGACCTTTTCTCTGCAAAATTTTAGCAAACTAATTACCAGAGCTTCATGAGTATCCTATGTCAAAAAAAAAAAAAAAGGGGGGGAAAGGAAAAAAAACACTTCTACATCCACAACAGAGTTACCATAGACCACCCTGTTTAATAGTTTAATAATTATTCAGATGATCTGCAAGTTGTAATAGTATATTGACTGAGTATGAAAGCTAATCTCTGATCCATCAAAAAAATAAGCTAAAGGTCAGTATTATCACTAAAGCAGATTCATAGACTTTAGGGAAGATGACTGATGCTCTGGTAAAAGAACTAATAACTGCTGGAAGGAAGGAGGAGGAGGGAGGAAGGAGGGTCAGATGATGAGGAAAGAATACAGGGATGGTCTTCGTGTTTGTAGGGAGAAAATTAGTGTGGCCAAAGCCCAACTAGAGCTGGCCATGTCTGTGGGCGACAATAAAAAAGTTCTTTTTAGATATGTTAACAGAAAAAGGAGAACCAAAGAAAACATAGGTCCGATACTTGATGGGGAAGGTCTCCTCACAGACAATGACACAGGCAAACCAGAGACGTTTAATGCCTTCTGTCTTCAACACTGATGGTGGGCTTCAGAACCCAGGGTGCCCTGAGCTGGAGGACCATGACGGTGGGAATGACAAACTCCCAACCGACCCTGAAAGTGTGCGGGATTTGCTGCTCTACCTAGATCCATACAAGTCCATGGGTCCAGATGGGATTCATCCCAGGGTGCTTAAAGAGCTGGCTGATGTCATCACAGGACCTCTCTCAATTATTTTTCAACGATCCTGGGAATCTGGAGAGGTCCCATTGGACTGGAAGCTGGCAAATGTTGTGCCAATTTTCAAGAAGGGTAAGAAAGAAGACCCTAGCAATTACAGGCCTGTCAGTCTCACATCAGTGCCTGATAAAATTATGGAGAAGATGATCCTTGAAGGTATTGAAGAACACCTGGGGGACAATGCAGTCATTGGTCCCAACCAACATGGGTTCATGAGGGGTAGGTCCTGCCTAACAAATTTGATTTCCTTTTATGGTAAGATCACCCATCTAGTCAATTAAGGGAAACCAGCTGATGTGATCTTTTTGGACTTCAGAAAGCTTTTGACACGGCTTCCCATAGGATCCTACTGGACAAAATGTCCAGCATACAACTTAATAAAAACATCATACAATGGGTGAGCAACTGGCTGACGGGCAGGGCTCAAAGGGTTGTGGTAAATGGGGCCACATCTGGCTGGCGGATGGTCACTAGTGGGGTCCCTCAAGGTTCCATTTTAGGGCCAGTCCTCTTCAATGTTTTTATCACAGTATCACAGTATCACAGATTTCTAGGTTGGAAGAGACCTCAAGATCATCGAGTCCAACCTCCGACCTAACACTAAGTACTCCACTAAACCATATCGCTAAGCTCTACATCTAAACGTCTTTTAAAGACCTCCAGGGATGGTGACTCCACCACCTCCCTGGGCAGCCCGTTCCAATGCTTAATAACCCTTTCGGTAAAGAAGTACTTCCTAACATCCAACCTAAAACTCCCCTGTCGCAACTTTCGCCCATTCCCCCTCGTCCTGTCACCAGGCACGTGGGAGAACAGACCAACCCCCACCTCTTTACAGCCTCCTTTAAGGTAACTGTAGAGAGCGATAAGGTCGCCCCTGAGACTCCTCTTCTCCAGGCTGAACAAGCCCAGCTCCCTCAGCCGCTCCTCGTAAGACTTGTTCTCCAGACCCCTCACCAGCTTGGTCGCCCTTCTCTGGACTCGCTCGAGCACGTCCATGTCCTTCCTGTAGCGAGGGGCTCAAAACTGAACACAGTACTCAAGGTGCGGCCTCACCAGAGCCAAGTACAGGGGCACAATCACTTCCCTAGACCTGCTGGCCACACTGCTTCTTATACAGGCCAGGATGCTCTTGGCCTTCTTGGCTACCTGGGCACACTGCTGGCTCATATTCAGTCGACTATCAACCAATACTCCCAGGTCCTTCTCGGCCAGGCAGCTTTCCAGCCACTCATCTCCCAGCCTGTAGCTCTGCTTGGGGTTGTTGCGCCCCAGGTGCAGGACCTGGCACTTGGCCTTGTTGAACTTCATACAGTTGACCTCAGCCCATCGCTCCAGCCTATCCAGATCCTCCTGCAGAGCCTTCCTGCCCTCGAGCAGATCAACACACGCACTTAGCTTGGTGTCATCTGCAAACTTACTGAGGGTGCACTGGACGCCCTCATCCAGATCATCGATAAAGATATTAAAGAGGACCGGCCCCAGTACCGAGCCCTGGGGGACTCCACTAGTAACCGGCCTCCAACCAGATTTGACTCCATTCACCACAACTCTCTGGGCCCAGCCATCCAGCCAGTTTCTAACCCAGCGAAGCGTACGCCAGTCCAAGCCACGAGCAGCCAGTTTCTTGAGGAGAATGTTGTGGGGAACTGTGTCAAAAGCCTTACTGAGGTCAAGGTAAACCACATCCACAGCCTTTCCCTCATCCACCAAGCGCGTCACTTGGTCATAGAAGGAGATCAGGTTAATCAAGCAGGACCTGCCTTTCATAAACCCATGCTGACTGGGCCTGATCGCCTGCTTGCCCTGCAAGTGCCGCGTGATGACCCTCAAGATAATCTGCTCCATGAGCTTTCCTGGCACTGAGGTCAAACTGACAGGCCTATAGTTCCCCAATTTATAAATGATTTGGATGTAGGACTAAAAGGTGTTTTGAGCAAATTTGCCGACGACACCAAACTTGGAGGAGTTGTGGACTCAGATGAGGGTGGAAAGGCCTTGCAGAGAGATCTGGACAGATTGGAGAGCTGGGTGATCAGCAACCACATGAAGTTTAACAAAGGCAAGTGCCGGGTCCTGCACCTAAGATGGGGCAACCCTGGCTATATGTACAGACTGGGCGACGAGACGCTGGAGAGCAGCCTCGCAGAGAGGGATCTGGAGGCTGTGGTTGACAGCAAGTTGAATATGAGCCAGCAGTGTGCCCTGGCAGCCAGGAGGGCCAACCGTATCCTGGGATACATCAAGCACGGCATCACTAGTCAGTCGAGGGAGGTGATTGTCCTGCTCTACTCTGCGCTGGTGCGGCCTCACCTCGAGTACTGTGTGCAGTTCTGGGCACCACAGTACAAAAAGGACATTAAACTGTTGGAGAATGTCCAGAGGAGGGCGACGAAGATGGTGAAGGGCCTAGAGGGGAAGACATATGAGGAATGGCTGAGGTCACTGGGACTGTTCAGCCTGGAGAAGAGGAGGCTGAGGGGGGACCTCATTGCAGTCTACAACTTCCTCGCGAGGAGGTGTGGAGAAGCAGGTGACCTATTCTCCATAAACACCAGTGATAGGACAAGTGGGAACGGTGTGAAGCTGAGGCAGGGGAAGTTTAGGCTGGACATCAGGAAGAGGTTCTTCACCGAGAGGGTGGTTGCACACTGGAACAGGCTCCCCAGTGAAGTAGTCACTGCACCAAGCCTGTCTGAATTTAAGAAACGATTGGACTGTGCACTTAGTCACATGGTCTAAACTTTTGGGTAGACCTGTGCGGTGCCAGGAGTTGGACTTGATGATCCTTATGGGTCCCTTCCAACTCGGGATATTCTATGATTCTATGATTCTATGCTGTCTGGCAAGACAACTAATAACACAACATTCCAGAGACTTTTTTTCCAGCACTTCACAGATACAAATCTGAAGTTAACCTGCTACTGTAAATCTTGTGGTCATCAGTTTAAAAATATGTAGAAATACATGTTTTAGATCCCACTTTGCACAGGGTGTAAAGGACTTTTAAGGACCGTTACTGAGGAACACTCCCAGTTCTTCCCTCTTCCCCAGCCTGTGGTGACACCTGTACAAAGCTGGCCAGTTTTTCATCCTCCTAGTTTATATTACTTTTCCATCTTTCCCCTGTGACTATGCTCAAACTTGTGGACAGTGTGCCTCTTCTGCTCGTCCAAGTTTCTTTTCCTGTCTCTCTTAACACAAGACGTTCAATTTCTTTCCTTTTTTTTTTTTTTATTTTCTTCCAGTCTTCTTCTGACTGGCACAAGGGCTCCTTGTGATACTGCCTGTGCTGTTTATCCCCCAGATGTTGCATGTCTTGTGTGTGCAAAAGGCTAAAAGGCTTCTCCCATTCTCCCATTCCCCTCTAACTTTTTAATTGCTGTTGTTTTTTTTTTTTTTTTTTTTTTCCCAATTGAGGATTCAGTTTCTCTCTTTTTCAGTCGCCATCTAATTCTGCTGCCACCAGTTGCTTCATTCAGCCCCTTCCCTTAGTATTCTTCTCTGATTTTGACTGATGGCTTCCTTGTTCTTTTCCTCACCCACTTTCTTCCTCTCATACTGCAACATCCATGATGAAGAGTCAGCTGAACATCAGGTGCATTTACCTGTCTTGACTTCCTCCATTTGCATTTGTCCTGTAACCCTATTTCATCACTCCTACTCTCTCTCTTAGAAGACAGCTCCTCATTTTACCTTCTCTATGCTAACTATTTTTTCTCCCTGGTCCCTTTGCTGCTAAATCCCATCTCTCTAATTTGATCCCTTTCAGCATTGTCCGTCAGCCTGGCATCTTGCCATGGCTTTCAGCCCATCAGCTTTGACACATTCTCCTCTTACCTCCCTAAGCATACTGCTTGGGAGTTCTCTTTATCCTTGCTTATTTTTTTGCAAAAGTTGGGAGCAAACTCACTTTTAATCCATGTGTTCTCATGTAGTAGAATAGCTCTTAAGCAAAATCAGCTTCTATGACCTATGATAATGTAAAAAAAAAATAAAAAAGCAGCCCTCACCATCTCACCAATAATACCAAAAAGTGAGCGCAGACAAATATGGGATTGTGCTCATGTACCTACTTGTTGTTAGAAGAAGGACCTGGAAAATATCAGAAGAAGCCTAGCCTTCCAGGTTGGTTATTCTCCTTCTTTCCTACAGACCCCTCCTTTAAATGAAAAAATGCCAAGTCTTGCTGGAGAAAGGATGGGGATTTTCCATCTCAGGGAACAGGATGTTCATCAGGAAAAGTGTCATCCTTGAGTCAACTTTCAAGGATCAATTATAAATTTCTATTATGCAGTCACTAAAAAGACTGCTCAGAGAACAGCTGCAAGGCATACATATGACAGGACCTGGTCATTATGGACATGTTTAAATTTTGCCAAGTAGGAAGTAGTTCTGGGCAGAAGCATCAACAGAGTGGTAAATACTGCAGGAACTCTGCAAGTAGACACAGGGGCATGTCAGTGCCAAGCAGAAATGAGCTGTATTAGCAGTCCTTCTGCCAGCTCTCGGTGAGGGTGACGCATGGCACAGCACAGCTCTGTGCAAGAGACACTGGATGAGGACTAAAAGTATTTTAGTCTAATCTGCTCTACACTTCCAGCTGTGCAAATAACACACACAAGACCATGCTGACAGATCTCTGCTGCATCCTGTTCTGGAGAGAGTTTAACAGACTAGCTGTATCTCTGCACAACCATGTATTGTAAGATGTAGGATAGCATTGAGCACTGAAGATTAGAGCTCCCTAAGGAGTTGCGATTTTTATTTTATTATTTTTTAAGACTCTAAAATTAGAAAATATTTACTCTTTAAATCTGTGGTTCAGGTAGATTGCCAAAGTCACACTTGATAGTCAATCAGTTTTTTATTGGTTAGGCAAGTAAATGATGCATTTCCCATAACAACCACAACATTCCTAAAATATATAGAAGCATTTTTTTTTTTATCAGAGGCACTCTGTTTAGCCATCACCATTTACAAAACCATCAGCACAGACATGTCAAGTTTAACATGTTTTAATTTAACAAGCCCAGCAGTTAGAACATTCATTAATTTCCCCTTCTCCTCAATACACCGTCTGTGCACCTTATTTGTGTTCACCTGCTGCCAAATCAGCACCCTGAAGATGCACACCTGCAGTGGCAGAAGCTTCATATTACTGCTTTGGATCGGTGGATTCCATATTTTAGTTGCTTTTAAGGCGCTCTGTGCTGTAGAGCTCTTTCTAATCTCTGCCTTTCTTGAATCCTGCTCTGACTACACAGCCAGCTTGTTTGGCTCACAGCAATTTGCACTTGAGCATGAGCTGGTTCCTCTGGTTTCACCAAGACTGCATACCATTTCACATTCTGATTTCACATACTTGTGTGTACATCAGGAAACAAGCAATCCCGTAGTGTCTGAAATAAGGGGTGCTGTCTGTGAAGTAGAAAGCAGACCTGGTCTTGAATCTCAAGGCTCTGGATATTTAATTTCAAATAATGTTTCTTGCAGCCCCTCTTCTCCATGAGAGGTCCATGTAACCTAAAACATATGGCAAATGTGATGTTAAGCATGCTGCGTTTGTCCTGCAAAGCACAATTTGTGTGCATGGAGAAGACGAAAAGAACTCATCAGTTCTCATTCTGTTTCTTTGGATTCTAGTGGAAACTAAGGGCTCTGGAAGGTATTCCTCTTCCTGTAGATGAATCCATGGTTTGATATTTTTGACAATATATATAGCAAATGTCCCCAAATGTAGAAGGCTGGCAACCTTGCTGTCTTGGAGCTTAAACACATGCCATTAAACTAGAAAAGGAAAGGACCTGACCATGTACCTTCAAAATACTGTTATGTAGCAACAACTGCGGTCATCTCTGCACTGCGTTCCACCCTGGTCGATATGATTTCTTGTTATTAAATTCACAGGCCTGAATTTCACTTGAACCTTTAAGGATCAGGTTAATACAGTACTTTCTAAAAATAATTTGTTTGGTCAATAGGTCCTATTTATAGAGAAGAGTCTCCTTATGGTGTGTGCTGTAGAAACGCATGAATGACAGTCTTTGTTTGTGATAGCATTTTGTAATGCAAAAGAAAGAAGTAAACAATACATCACTGATCATAATACCAGGGCAGAAACTGGAAGGTATGGATTTAATGCATTTCAGGTGACTCAAGTATTTGTTATGCTGTTGGGTGCTCAGAGGTAAGGGTGTGCTCAGCCTTTCTGTCTGTCTGCAAAAGGTGGTAGAAGCAAACCAGGAGAGCAAGTTGTGTGCCATCATATCTACATGACAGGTCCAAGATCTAGCTCAAAGTTCTGGCCTTTATACACAGGCAAAATTCATCTCCTTCAAACTTTGCAGAGGAATTCCCCCAGTTCATTGAAGTAACAACAAAAAAAACATTCTCTTAAAGAAAGTCAGGATTACTCCAGTCTGTTTCATAAATCATCTCTGTCTCCACATACAGTATTGTGGAATCAAAAGGGTTGTGGAAATTATGAAACCCACAGATTAACTTGTACAGGTCAGAGAGAAAGGATTTACAGTTAAAGTGCTCACAGTTATGAACCTCACCTTGCTACAGTCTTGGAAATAATACTGAATGATTCTCTCTTGGCAAACTTTTTGGTAATCATAAGATTTCCTTCTATATAATTTAGATTTTGAAATTGATTGATGAAAGGGAAAAACAGCAATGCATATTACTGTCACAGCAAATTTATGAAAATATGGAGAAAAAAATTACCATGAAATGGTAATTAGAATAATAGTTTATGAGACTGTTTCCAAGTTTACTGACCAAGAAGTCTTCCTCACATAAGAAAGAGCAAAAATATTGCAGGCATGGGAGAGAAATCTAGAAAGTAGCAAACATAGTGTTGGTTCTAAGTTTCTGAGAGATTCATTTATGGAAGGGATTGTATATTCCTTTCCATTGTAATCATTTCTTTTGAGCTACTTTATAAGGACAGCATTATACAGAGCACTGGCTTTCTCACTGCTGTGTTGACATACCCATATAACAACCCTGTGTAATCCACATCTACCAGTACAACTAACAAGTAAATAAATCAAAGAATTCAGACTATTTAAACTACATAGTTCTTCTCTCTAACCATTAAGCACATGAAGCAAATATGATTTAGCAACTCACGAACTAACTTTAACCATATGATAAATCTCAAAGAAGCTGATGGAATTGCTTCAACGCTTATCATTAAGCTATGCTTAAATACCTGGTTGTAATAAGATATCAGCTGTCACTCTTCCTCCTACAAAGAAGAGACTCAGGGAAAGAAAACTTACAGTGAATGTCATGCATCTTCAGTTAAGAGTTAATTTATTTGTTTCACCTAAAAGAATCAAGAATTCCAAGTGTAAAACAGAAACTGTATACTGAGAGCTATAGAATTTCTTCATCCAGATCTCCAGTTTCACAGTACATCAGGAGTCAAGGCTGAAATGATTTTATATGGATGAAATGGGATTAATTGATTCTGGACATAATCTTGTCTTCCCTGATCTTTTGGCAAAGATCATTTTCATGGAGGAGCCAACTTTCTGTGGAGGGAAAAGTAGAATGTCAAAAAGTTGGTGCCTTTTTTGAACTGGCAAAAACGTTTGTAATCCATGGAGAAAGGCCTTAGAGGAACAGATCAGTGGACAGTTGACATCAGTCACAGGAGGTGACATGAAGCAGTGGGGGTCACATGAATTAGATGGCTCATGGTGGGTAGCTCTGTACTTCATCCTTTGTCCTCTTCAAGGAATTATTCAAATATAATTCCTCTGTACATTGTATGACATTTAGCAAGATTTTAAACACAGTCCGTCTGAGCATTAGCCTAGGAGAAATGATCCAGACAATGACAGACAGACATTTTCATAAGGAATATTGCTGTTACATGTAAACATTGGCAACCATGAATTATCCACAGGAGTGAGAGTTCAGAGCGTCTCATACTCCATGCCCAATCTACAAATGATTTAAGTAAAAGTTTGACTAATTTGACTGAGAATATAATTAACAACAAGAACGCGAACAAGAAGAACAGTAACAAAAGATTACATGATTAGAACCGCTGCTTTAAGATAGTTCTTTCTAATTTTTGGAAAAAACTCAGCTGGGACCAGACTCTTTTAGGTTTGTAAAGTGTAGTCCACACCCGAAATCATTTTGCTGGTTCAACTTAATTCATACTAAATTAGTTTAATCAATGTTAAAATTGTGCTTGAGCAGAGGATATGAGGGTAGATGCTGTCAGAATTAGGTGCTACTTCCATAGAAGTCAATAGCTAGGTTGCTCTGCTCCAGAAGGCAGCAGGGCACTAATTAATTTCTTAAATATACAGCATACAAATGCTGAAAAATAAAATAGAAGAGAAAAATAAAAAATAGTGGATAAAGTATATCTTACTATATATATCAATGGTTTCTTTAGAGTTGAAGGATGTGTCAGTTGAAGGATTCAATTAAAGACTAAAATGAAAATCAGTTTTTAAACCCATTTAAAATATAATCTAGAAAGGGATGTTTTCATCCAGTAAGCCCTCAAGCACTGTTCTGTGCTCAACAAATACAGCAATACAAGAATATTAATGTCCATCTGAAATTAACTTTAACTGAATTCCTTTCACCATCATTCTCTGGTCTCTCCAATCTGCATTCTGTTTTGACTGCTATCCTGAATCTGCAATTTGATATCTCATTCATAACCCAGCTGTGCATGAACTCTGCTTAGTGCAAAGCTTTGCAAAAAGAAAAAAAAATATCTTATTTGACCATGAACTTTAGATGATCTAGTTAGCGTTACTGTCAAGCATCCCGCGGTCTTTTTGAAAAGCAGGACTTGTCCATGTTGCCCTCTGGCCAACTTCAGTGGGATTGAAGCACTAGCGAGAGCCATCAAACTGCCTGACAGCTTGTCACCAGTGAGACTCCATTAATTTACACACATTTTCCACTGTTTGGCATTTACCATGATAACTCTTTTCTTTCCAAGCAGCTCCTGTTTGCATTTAACACTCGGGTTAATTTTCATCAGAGTTTAAATTTAGCCATCAGTTATTTCAGGGGAGCTGTCAGCCAACATATGGAGGAAAAAAATCCTTCTGAATTTATAATAAAGTGGAATCTGTTGAATGCGAAACAAAAACCAACTGCAATATACTGCAAGGCCCCGATGGGGGGACCAGGGTCAGCAAAGAATAGCAGAGTGGATTAGTTGTTCTATTCACCAGCGTGGCATCTGAGCACCTCAGGAGCTTCTTGATATATCAAAAAATGATGGAAAGACACAGTTCAATTTGTCCCCCTTTTATAAAGGATAATTAACCTGTCAGTCTTGCTACTTTAACAGCTTCATTAAATTGGAGCAGAAATGGGTGCAGGGAGCCCCTGTCTTTTCCAAAAAGAACACAGGGCATTTGTTTAAATGGTTGAATAGACGCTTTCGTCCATTCTCCTCCACCCTAGAACAACCTGATGTTACTTTTTTTAGATGGAATTAAACACCCTTCCGAAAAATATAGAATTAACTGCCTTTCAGATGGCCAACACTAGAATTTTTCTTAACTCCAAAGGATGAGAATAATCAGGCAGACAAGGAAAGAAAACTGTATGAATTAAAGATGGAGTTTACAGGGTTGCTGCAAAATTTCAAAGATGTTGTGATTCTTCTTAAAGGTGAGATGAGTCACAGATAAGTCTGAAAGAGACAAACTTCTGCTTTCTTCAGAAGAAAATATAAGTTTTATGATCTATGTTCTGAACTGGGTTAAAAATGCTGTCTATAAACTGAAAAGTCTCTTGGCAATTTTATAATGAAAGAAAACAACAGATTAATGTGTATACCTCTGGAAGATATATTGAAGATTTTGTAAATAATGCTTCTTATAAATAATTAATTTGGTATGGACTAAATTACTGGTCAGTGCAAAAGCTTCATGCAGTACTTAAATGCACACTACATTTTCCTATAAATTGTTTTATGCACATTATAATATTTTCCTCTACAGAACAATCACATGGGCACAGACATATTTATAATATTAGAGTGAAACCATTTCCCAGAGTATTAGCTTTCATAACAACAAAAGTGAATATTCAAGTATACTACATTGTAATCTTGCATTTTAGAAATTGAAGTTTTTCTTGATGATTATTCAGAGAAGCATCCTGGCATCACTATTTAAAATAAATCCTTGTACCTTGTTCTATGTAAAAAATCTCAGTGATTTTACCAGGAAACTAAGTGTTAAATAATACGGCCAAATCTTCAAATGAAAACAATGGTATAGATTGACTTATTGCAGGTAAGACTGACTCCATTTGATTTAAGATTATAAATAAATCAAACTAAAATAATATTTTTTTTTTTTCTTGGTTAATATATGCTCATGAATAAAACTCCATGGTCAAAGAGAACAGAATTTCAGTATCTAAACAAACCAAGAGGAACATAATTGAAAATTATCGCCACCACAAATTCCCTCTAAGAATAATAAAACTTACTCTTATTTGTATTAATTATTTTAATGGATTGTTTTGTTACCTTTTAATCGTAGGCAACACAGTAATGAAATAATGTGATTATTCTCTAATTCTCTATGTACAGACTCATAATTACATCACAGCATATTTTCATCTTGATTTTAATATTCAATTTTTGGAACTTTATACAATTTGAAGCTACAATTAAAAGTCACCTTAATTTTAATGTTTTAACTTACATTTAAAAATTCAGGCAGATTTTTCAGATCAGCAATATTAATGTGCCAGAGCAGATCGATGTGCCACATTGGACTTACATTTTAACTAGATAAACATACCCATCAGTTTGCCACACACACTAACAAAAATTTAAAGATAAATTAGTTATAAGAGGTTATTAGTATTCTCAATCATATGACGGTGAAACAAATTAAAATCCTATCAGTTTGAGGATAGTGTTCATCCACACAACAATATAAGAAAGTTTTTGTACTTCAAGTAATGGGGAAGCTTTATTTTCTGTAATTTATTGAATTGTATTCTTCAGCAAAAAGACAACTGCTTCCTGATAAAATGAATTCTGAATTTAAACGCTGTAATGTCAGGAAACTATCTCATAAAACACAAGCTTGATTATCTCTACACTTATAATTCATCAATTTGCAAATAAATAAAAGGCTAAGATTTCCCATTATTCATCTGTTATCTGTTTCATTTTTATTTACTTACATGTTTTAAAGAACATATCTGGTGGACATCAAGCTCTCTCTATACGGATAAAAACTGTGCAGTCCCCAAAATTATACAGTAATTGATTTGGCATGCTTAGCATCATTCCAACTTAGGCCACTGTCTACCTGCATTTGTAAACAGAAACTAAAAGCTTGATAGTATCTTCTGTGGTGTTACTATGAGAGTTGGAATAAAATTCAAAATGGCAACTGCTCTTGCCACTGGTGGTTTTCCAACTTGTACACTGCCTTAAAAATTGGAGTTGTAGACATGGAATGTCAGTATTTCACCAGAGCCCTGACATCCCACTTTTTTATACCGCTTGGCATGTTTGTTCGCTTTTTCTTTTAAAGAAAGGCCCAGAGGCCAGAAATAGAGGAAACATCCTGTGTTCTGTTAGACGTGTAAGCAAGGCTAGCATTAGAGACATCGCAGTCAGGACAGAAAATGACTCAAATTCCTTATGAAACAGTGTTGGAAGACTGGAAATGTTGTGGTGGCATCAAAATGGAAAAGCTATCAGTCAAGGCTTATCGGACTTCCTTTAGAAGTAAATGAAGTACAGTGGGTGTAAAGTCTGAGAACCCATTATGTAGATCTTGCTCTGTATTTGAAACATAGTGGAGAGCCTCATGGTAAGGTTTCTATAATTAAAATGTATCAATTCCTTGGGCCTAATTAAAAAAAAAGAAAAAAGAAAAAAGAAAAAAAGTATTGATATCTGTGAATATATAAGGGGAGATATGTATGTCTATGTTAATCACTGCTTAGACAAAGAAATAAATTTGTTTTCTGTTCTCCAATACTTTCTTTCTTTATGTGTTCATGATTTAAGGCACTTTAGTTTTCACATCAAACTCTTACTTGATTATTTTTCTAGTTTATTTTTTAAACTCATTTAAAAGTTATCCTATAAGATAATACTCTTTATCAATGTAGCTTGGGAATGGGAGATATTTTAAAGTCACTAAAAGTTTTTATGAACATCTAAAACAGGGCAATAATGACTACTATGGATAGTAATAAGAAGCAAGAAAACTCAACTAGCAATGAATAGAAAACAAACATAGATACCAACATAATCCTTCATGTTTAATGAAATGCTTAAATTGACTTAGATTTAATCACTATAATTTACACATTTTAAAATCATGGGTCAGCTACTCAGTAGCTGCAGTATCTTTATAAATGCCAGAGATATTTTTCTTTAATGAATGTTTTTTAATTCACAATTGTTTTTTTCCAACATTGAAATGAGAAATACAATACAAAACATATAAGAAAAATAGCACTGGCAGTCCATTCTTTTGAATGACTATTAAGGTTCACTAATTACAGTGATATAATCATATAAAATGATATCATATTAACATGAGGATGATTTGGAATTATGCTAACATAGCAGAGCTATAGGTCATGTTAGTTCTAGGTCAAAACATAGAAAAATCTGAGCTGATGTATTTTAACTGCAGTTTCCCTGTCCATCTTACACCAATTTTCTGCACAAGATAAAATAAAGACTTAGGAGTACTTAGTACAGTGAGGCATAGAGAACAAGATCTGGAGTCACATCAATTTTTTGGCCATAATTCCTTCTCTAGAGAGAGAAAAAATAAAATAATAATAATTCTCTCCTGGTCTGGAAGCAGCTGGATTTTTCGAACAGGGATTATTCTCACAAAATTTCAGTCCAACAGAAAATTAATGTTAAATCTGAGATAATAAAGTTTACATTTGGTAACATTTCCTCTTAAATTGCATAAAAGATGTCATAAAGCAGATACTAATCAATTTGTTCTGATTTGATTTTTCATTTAAATGACTCAATTTTAGTGAAATGCCAGATCCAATTATTGACTAATTTTCTCTTTTAGGGTCCTTCCATACTTCCATGTAAGTTTTGAAGGCATGTTGTTTCTGATGAGCAATCCAGCAAAGACTCATTCAAGTGTGATTCAAGTTATAAGTCAGTAACTTGAATACATAGAAGTTAGAGGTATTCAAGACATACCAAATATCTTTCTGCTAGTACAAGATTATTTACTAAATGTTTTCTAATGTTTTCACCAGAATGTTATTAAAAGATCTAAGAGATGTTTTCCCACACTTCACTTTAATTTATTTAGACTAAATATTCTCTCTATTAATTGTTCACTGTAATATTTATACCATCTTTATCACACTTACATTCTTTTATTCATTTTCCTTTCTTCCACTTTGGTTGCTGCTTATGGTTTGTGCTTTGAAGTGGATCAATGGAATGAAAGTAGTGATATTTGACTTTGACTAGTCAGGGTCTGAATGAGGTTTAATCCTGGCAGAGACTACAGGGGAGAGTAAAACAAGGCCTACTTTGGGCTTTCAATGTCAGAAATCAGGACCAGTTGGATTGTATTTCTGTTAGGTGTTCACCTTGTGATAGTCAGCCCCAGTTTTAGTTTGGATTGCTCACAGCTGTCTGTTCCCAAGTTTTAGCCGGTTGTGTAGCTTGAAAGTGTTATAGTTTCTGTTCCAGTGGACAATTACTCAAAATTCAGAGTGAGGAAGTTAATGAAGAGAAAGTTGTCATGTCATTTGAACAGAGAAGAAATATTGGTTCACCAAACACCAGAAGAAAGGAAATACTAACAAATTGCTTACAAAATATAGGTGGGATTGGTTTCTGAATCAGCTATGAGCCTCTTCATTATTTGGTATGTTTTTATGAAGTTTTCTTCTTTGTAGTAAAAAATACATATTGCAATTTTCTGTTGTATTTCCCCCTTCCATTCTTGTATTCACAAGTGTAATTATTAAAAAATCTTTGGAAAAGTTGTGTATATGTAGAAATACTCTTCTGTTTTTTAACACAAGACCCAAGCCATATTGATGTGAGCCATCCTTGATGACCCAGAACAAAAAATGAAATTTACATTTAGAGTAGCAGGTGAGTAAGATGCAGTCACAGATAAGAGAAGATGCCATCACCTATCTGCACATTTTACTTTTCTCATGAAGCATTCAGTTAACGTGGACAGTGTACTGCACCAAAGACATGGGAACTTCAGACAATTGACAATGTCCCCTTATTTAGAGAGTGCATTGTGAACATTTTTGCAACAGATTTTTGACACAGTCTTTTTAGGGTGTAAATGTCAAGGATTTGATCAGATCTAATCCTCTTCTAATCCTCTTATTTATCATGTGCAAGAGTAGTTAGAACTAATTATTTGGTAGGTGTCAGATTTTTGTCCACTCTAACATGAAATTCTCTTGTGATGAACATGCAATAACTGACCAAAAAAATCACCTGCTATCTAGGCTGAGTTTCTGCACCTGCAAAGAAGAGCAGTCTCATAAAATGAGCAGTCTCATAAAAAGTAAGTGATGCTACTCACTGGAGAAAGATTGCAGTATCACAGACTTCCACAGCCATCTAAAGCAATAATGGGATGCTATAACAAAACAAAGTAGACAGTATAGATGGGAATGACAGTGCCGGTATAAAATGCAATCTCTTACTTCCAAGCGTAAAACTGCTTGGATCTCATTGATCCTATTTTTGAATACAAAATTATGATAGTTTTTATTATTTTGTGGCTGTATACACATGCTGTATATACAATATATAATGCTGGTAAGCATTACAGAAAAATCTTTTACATTTTTGAATGGTTAATTTTTCAGTTTGAGTGCTTTTATAATGTTGGGGACTCTATTTTAGCCATAATGTATCCATAGATTCAAACTATTGGTTTATTACACTGACTCTGGCAGGTGCAGTCTATCTGTATATTTAAGGAAAAGACATTTTTTATTGACATGTTAACTCCCAAGTACAGTGCAGATAAAACCTCTCCTTTCATAAAATGATTTTACATGACAGATTTTTATTAAAAGTGCTGTTTACAATTGTTATTTACTGTACACGGTTAAAAAGAAAAAAAAGAAGAAGAAAAAGAAAAAAAGAAAAAAAGAAAAAAAGAAAAAAAGAAAAAAAAGAAAAAAAAAAAAGAAACTATATATTTATGTAGAGAAAAACATTTATATCCCAAACTGTAGTTGAGATTCAAACAGCGTTTCAGTGACTGATGTACCTGCATGAATGTAATATGGGATATTTTGTCAGCAATCTGGTAATATCTGGAAAATCTGAAAACTTTATTCTCCAGCTAAACAAAATAATCCATCCTCCTCAAATCTCATTCTTCCCTAATCTTCATCCTAATCCAGGATAGGCAAAATAAAGACTTCTGATGTTACAACAGTTCACTCAGCATACAACATGGTTTTACAGCAGGGATGGAAGGAGCTGAGAGAAATAAAGCAACCACAAGGAACGTCAACAAAAGTTGCAAAATTAGTGATGGTCTCTTGCATTACTCAGTGATTAATGTAATCACCTAATAGGAAGGAGACCCCAATTCACATCTCTTCCCCATATTGCTTCAGAAGTCTGTCCCCTTTACTGAAAACCCTGACCTTCAAGATGAGCTGTTGTGTTTCCTGTCCAGTATATGTTCAAATTTGCTATGTTAAATTATCAAGCTTTTGTGGGAAGGAACAGATAACACATAGATTTGTTTAGGACCCTCTGAGTGTAAACTTTAGAAAGGTCTGTTATCCTGCTTCACTGAATCAGAAGTGGAGAGAAAGGTCTGAGTGTGGCCTGACCTGCACACAGACAGCAGGATTACCCTGCTACTTAAAAAATTCAAGGTTAATCTTTCATGAGAATGAATTTTGGAGCTGTACTCTACAAAAAGGAGACTGTTGATTTGCTGTCAGTTGGCTTTTTCTAGGAGTGTGCTGCTAATGCTTACAAGACAGCTTCACTAATGTTTCAGTAATGATGGGAGTATCTGTACAGCTGTTCTTCACAGAAAAAAAAGTTAGACTAAATGACAAGAAATTAAAGTTTTCAGCTGAAGTGCTTTGCTTGTAGCCACTTCCACCAAGCTACACAGTCAATACTAAGAGCCAAATGGTGTCATGTGCCAAAACAAAATCATGAAACCACCCTTCATTGGTCAGAGATGTGTTTCAGTTTCTGGAAATTTTCAGAAGCTTTAGAACTGAAAAGGACAACTAAGGGTTAACAGCTCGTTCTTGAGTTCCTTCACAGCATTTCTTGCATGGGAGTTAGTACAGGACAGACAATTCACAGGAAGATTACTATAACTTATTCCCTGGCTATTGTGTTTCTTAGAATTACAAGGCAATGCATGTTTGACATTTTTGTATTCTACTACATCAGATTTCTCTCTTCAGCAGCTGGTACCTGGATATTTATGCTGTGCACTTATCTTTTAACCATGCATGCATCTAAATAAAAAGAGTTGAATAAACTTTAATAGTATTTTATATATTTGTATATATATAACTATTTTTATATGAAATAGTTATTTTAAAAGTAACTGTGTACACGGAGTTAAATGTAACTGTTACTGTGTACACAGATAGAATTATTAATACTATTACAATATATTCAACTCTTTGTATTTGAATGTGCGGCTATTAAAAATTTACCCCTGACAAATGAAAGCTGTTTTCCAGGTAAACTGGTGCTTTGTATTTCCTAATATTGCTGCTATCTTCACATGCTGGCAGAAGTAGTCTATACACAATAGATTAAGTCACACATTTCAGAAACCACCTCTGTCTTTCCGAGAGTGCGACCCACTCTGCCTGTGTATGGGGAGGCTCCAGGAACGGCACCTGTGGTGAGGAATGAATATTCTAATGCTTCTGAACCTTTTGGTGAAGGTGAAGGGGGCTTGTTGAAAACATTGCTGTGAGCAGATGGACCCCTGAAACCATCTGCTAGCGAAGCAACTAAATGTTCAATGATGCATTACGAAATTATTTAGCTCTCAAAGAGCCTGAAAGTAGTTAGTAATGATGGCATCTGTACTGAGAGCAAACAACCTATTTATATATGATCTATCACTTCATAAACCGTTTGGAGACCATCTTTCCTTAAAGCAGCAGTAGTCTTGTTCACTCCCAGAATAAAATACTGTTACATGTGATAATTTGTAAAATCCTAGCTATTTATTTTTTCTTTCCTTGTGAGAGCACACACTCTAGGCTTACCATACTGGAATACAAGATTTGACTTGGAGAAGAGGGATTAGACCGTGTGTTAGAGCTACTTTCTGTATCACTGCACCAAAATAGCAAATGTAATAAATAAATAATTAAATAAATAAAAACCATCTTGTTTACTTGGTCTTAATCAAATTAGGATCCTACCTTTTTCTTCCCTGGGAAAAATTTCATCCCATTTAGTAACATCAGAAAAATAATAGACATTTAGAAATCAAGTCATCCAAGTATGAATTCATTTTTTTAATCTACTTAGATGATTCTTGTCTACTATATAATTACCATGGGAACTATTAAAACTTGTTTGAATGGATTCAGTTATGTTCTGTGCATGTAGTCGGCTGATTACTAGGTATATAAAGATATTATAAGTTGTATTTTAGATGTTTTTACACCTGGAAAACACTGTATTTTAATTCCTATTCTGGGTTACACTGGTTTCTAAGCATTTACACAAATAATGACCTTTACATGAATGTTTCTTCAAACCCAAATGGTATATTACATGCATTAAATATTGTAATCAAATAAAGTAGAAAGCTACAGGTACTAATGGCCCTGACCAGTCTCACATGGGGACCCTACCATTAACCTCTGCCCATGATTCCCCCAGCCTTGCCTGGGGCTGCTGGTGGACCGTGGCTCTGGTTGTCCATTTGAGCCCCTGTGGAAGTGTGTCCCTCCCCATAAGCCTAGAATTTTCTACTCTAGATAGTCAAAAATGAAGGAAATTATTCCATTTATTATTTTTTTTCTCTCAAAATGACTGGGCATTTCTAGAAACTTACTTAAAAAATTGTGACTGCTTAGTCTGAAAGCTCTTCCAACTATGTAGGAAACCTGGATTTCAATAACAGCTCTTTATGTAACTGTGATGCAATGCACTGCTAAGTTTTAAGCACAAATCCCCATTAATATCAAAAGGGACTGCTTACCAGCTCTTTTGGTCTAATATATGTACTGAGATTGTACAAGATATTGAAATATTTTATTTAGAAGTAACAGTACTGGTGCTGAAATCAAAGAATGTTTTGTCCAAGGAGAAACTTCAGCTTAATGTACAAACTGTACCCAAGCAGAACCGGGAGGGCCTAACTTAGACATAGACAAGCCACTTCATGAGCATGGATTGTCCCACTCACAAAGCCTTCACTGGGGCAAAATTTACTCCACTACAATGAAAAAGATATATTTATAATTTCTATGTTTTCAGGCACAGTCACTAGATGCTATTTACCATTTTGAGCTGCTTCAAGAGGATTTCTTGCCTTACTGACATGTTTCCTGATCTTGGAGCCTTCCTGCCCCATCCTCTCTCAGTTTGGAATAGCCCCTACATGCAACCACCTCTGCCATCTGGATGCTTATCAGCCCCAGGACTGCACCAGTGAAACCTCAAGTCCTGTGTTCAGTAAAGATTGCTTAATCACAAGTAACTAAGTATTGTCATTAAAATATATGCAAGGACAATGTAGAGAAAACGTGTCCTACCCGCTCCTGTAGTGTGCAGCCCTGACAGAGATCACTCGCTGAGTGTTCATGATCCAGCTCTGCATAAAGCCTTTGCCAAGTATTTGCAGTTCTAGACTCCAGTTTACTCTATTCATATTTAAAAAAAGCAAACCTTGCTCAACACAATTAAAGGCTAAGCCACCTCAAAGTTTCAGGGTGACAAAAACACTTCAGTCCCAAATATTTCGTTGAACTGCAGCAATTTGGACCCTTCCAAGACTAATTTAAGTTTATTTTAATATGCTCTATCAATTAAGTTTCTGCTTATTTAATTAAATACATTTAGAAAATGTGTTATTAACTTCTATAATGTTTAAAGTTGTTATAAGCTAAATGTAGCAGAAAAAAAAGTTAATTCCTACAGCCTTTGGAAAAGTGCATATGTGAGAAAGTAAGGATAGGACAAAATATCTTCCTTACATTGCACTGTTTCTTTGTCATGAAATTAAGCTGCATTGCTTTGCAAGAGTCTAAGTGTTTGGTCAAACACTCTCCCTACCCTCCTGCTCTTTTCTGCAGACTTCAGGCCAACTTGAAATGGATGCTGCAATGCCAATGGGAGTGAAAGAAAAATTGCCCCCATGATAGCTATACACATGACAAAAAATACAGGACTGAAACAAAAGATTTGTGTAGCTGGTTGACATGCTATATCCCTTTTCTCTCCACCAACTGTCAATCAATCACCAGTCAATCCCAGATAGCCACAATCAGACATTTAATGACAGCCAGATGGCATCTACTTCTCATGAACTGTACTCCTGAAGTCATACTCACTGCCTGTAACCAGCAGCATTTCCTATCCAGGGTAATAATGAGGTGTTTTTTGTATTCAGACTAAGCTGTAATGGCTTGCACCTCTGACAGGACACCCCTGTGAACAGAATACATGTTCTGCGAGAAGCCTTGTTTTGTTTCAGTGAAAGAATTAATGCTGCTCTAGAAATGTTGATACCCTTGCCTCTGCAGCCACACGTGTACCTCAAACATTGGTCAGAGAGAGATGTGCTGGCTTGTGAATTGTAACTGTGAATAACATGGAAATTTTAGTAGACATTCATTCTCTCTTTCTTATTGCTCTACAGTCCTGACACAGGGAGGGAATCCATACAGAGACCGATGCGATCTTCTTCACATTGGTTTACCAATGATTTCAACCTTGACCCAAAGGGAACACTTTTTCTGGAAGTGACAGGCAATTTAGCTTTCTTGCTTAGTTCTGGGGCTCTCTTGTGGTGAATTATGTATAGTGCTTCTGTGATATGGACCTTTGTCCATGAAGGACCCAGCTGAGGCTGTTAAACTTCTTTTAAAAGCATTTTATCCATACATCATGAGGGTTATTTGCAACAATTTTTTTTTTTTTTGTCGCAGGATCAAATGACAAACTCAGTTTTGAAGTGTCCAACTTTTGGTCCTTCAAGAATAAAACTGGATTTGCACCTCCCCTGTTTACATGGCTTTTCACAGAGTGGAGTAGGGGCTGGAGTTTTTTCTCCGTTATGTGACAGCTACCCAGTTTCTGCATTGTAACTGGTACATTTCAGTGAGTTAGTTGAAATCCAACTTTTCCTCCAATGAAAAAAGTAACTTCTATGATCACCGCACACTCTCTGGGCAATATTGTTCATTGTCTTAGGTGCATCTCATCCAGTCTAGCAGAAGAGGACATACTTATGGCCCAACTAGCATGGTTTCAGTGTGTGAATTTTAGCAGGGGACAGCCACTTTTGCCCAGATTTTCAGCTTCCAGGAGCTCTCATCTTCTTTATAAAAACTGCTTGGCATTGGCTCTATACAGCTGAGGAAGATAAGTGTTGTTTTTATAGAGGATTAAGAATAAATTGGATGACACAAACAAACCATCACTGCTCTTTCTTGGGGCCTTTAGAAATGTGTAGGCTCTGTATTGACAAGGCACATACCATAAGCCTGTTGCTTAACAAAACAAATTTATCTGGAGTTCCTTTTGTCAATTGAAACTCAGGCACATCTCTCCAACACACTCTCCTCCCACTGAAGGATATCTTATCAGGCATGAAACACAATACCTTCACAAGAAGTTTCCTCCCTGTTCCTGTTTCTGTCTTTATGTGGTTGCCATATTAAAGATAAAACAAAGTTAAATGCATTTATTTTTTTCTTGGCAATTTCAGAAGCTTCTCCCTCAAGAAATCTTTTGGTGGTAGATAACTTGCGACTCAAGGACGGGCAGATTTTATCCATTAAAGATGGGATGTAAATGGAGGCAACCTTCCACAACATTCTCCCCCCTTCCTCACATATACATACATTTTCAGCCCTGTTTCTGGAGTGCAGACGGAGAATCTCATTAGGAATCTAATATAATAAGGGCATGTAGATACTGGGGTTGGGGGTGGAAATCAGATTAGCTTCATTACTTTATTCTGCACCTCACAGCGCTTCTGCCAGTGGACAATTGCATTAGATCAGAGAGGAGATCAAAAGGCAAAAGCTCCCCAGAAATACTGCTGCTTACTGTCTGAGACAGAAATGGGAAAAGTGTACTGATGGAGGACACAGGCCCACAGAAGATATCAGAGACTTGGGAAGGGCAGTAATTTTTTTCTCTAAATTTATATGATGTTTTTGCTTGATGAACTCATAGCACTTAAAAGGCCAATCTAGAGTCTGATACAGAGGCATGGAAATAAAGCAACTTGTCCAAGGTTATGCAAGTAGGCACCTGAAGGTCCAAGAGGGAGGTGATACTCCAAGTGCCAGACATAGGTCCTGCCTGCAGAGCTCTACTACTGCACTCACCATTACCCCAGTAATCTCTCAGTTTTGGACATGGGAGCAACAGTTCAGCTGCATGCTCTTATTCAGCTGTACTAACCTGAGCAAGAAGCACACAGGAATGCATGAGACTTGCCATATAAAAGAAGCAAATTCCAGGCATCTGAATCTTTATCAAGTAGCAAATGAGATGGACTAACTCAGAGAGAAGCAAAGTAGGCGGTTTCTTGGAGCTTGACCAACATGGGTAAGTCATGCTTGTTGTATGCCGAGCACTGGATGCATTGTCAAATTTCAGAGCAATGCCACCATGGCAATTTATTTATTTATTTATTTTAATTTGCTAGTGTTACTTGCTGTTCTTATGCACAGCTGGTGCTGTTTTTTTCTTCTACAGCCATTTTCTTCTTCATTACTCCTAATGGAAACCCTGCCTCTACTCTGCCCAGGGACTCTTTACTCATGTAAATAATGATAGGACAAGGAGGAACTGTCTTAAACTAAAAGAGGACAGACTTAGACTAGACATTAGGAGGAAATTCTTCACTATAAGGGTAGTGAGGCACTGGAACATGTTGCCAAGAGAAGTTGTGGATGCCCCAATCCGTGGAGGTGTTCAAGGCCATGTTGGATGGGGCCTTGGCCAACCTGATCCAGTGGGTGGCATCACTGCCTATGGCAGGGGGGTTGGAACTAGGTGACCTTTAACGTCCTTTCTAAGTCGAGCCATTCCATGATTCTATGATTCTGTGATTTAAGCAAGAAAAATAAACACTGCATAGTATCTGCTACTGCTGTAACAAACAGGTAACACCTTACAGGCCACAGAAAGTAAAATTAAAAGGGAAAAATAAAAGTTGAATCATAGACAACCAAATCAGAAATATTATGTGGAATATGTCTCAGATCATAAACTAGACATTGATTGTGAAAACAATTTGTAACTTGTAACCACATAATGCTCACAGGGTCAGCTTACTGATACTGGCAGGAAGAAACCTGGCCCTGATACTGGGCAGGAAGAAACCAAATGAGGTTTAATAAGAGCAAGTGTAGAGTTCTGCAACTGGGAAGGAACAACCGGACTTATCAGTGCAGGCTGGGGGGTGACCTGCTGGAGAGGAGCTCTGAGGAGAAGGACCTGGGGGTCCTGGTGGACGACAGGTTGACCATGAGCCAGCAGTGTGCCCTCGTGGCCAAGAGGGCCAATGGGATCCTGGTGTGCATTAAAAGGAGTGTGTCCAGCAGGTCAAGGGAAGTGATCCTCCCCCTCTACTCTGCCCTGGTCAGGCCTCACCTGAGGTACTGTGTCCAGTTCCGGGCTCCCCGGTACAAAAAAGACTGGGATCTCCTGGAAAGAGTCTAGTGGAGGGCTACAAAGATGGTATGGGGCCTGGAGCATCTTCCCTATGAAGAAAGGCTGAGAGACCTGGGTCTGTTCAGCCTGGAGAAAAGAAGACTGAGAGGGGATCTCATCAATGTATATAAATACCTGAGGTGTGGGAGACAGAGGGATTTGGCCAACCTCTTTTCAGTGGTTTGCGGGGACAGGACAAGGGGTAATGGCCACAAAATTGAGCACAGGAAGTTCCGCACCAACATGCGAAAGAACTTCTTCAAGGTGAGGGTGACAGAGCACTGGAACAGGCTGCCCAGGGAGGTTGTGGAGTCTCCTTCTCTGGAGATATTCAAGACCCCTCTGGACGCCTACCTGGAGAGCCTGCTCTAAGGAACCTGTTTTGGCAAGGGGGTTGGACCCGATGATCTTTCAAGGTCCCTTTCAACCCCTACAATTCTGTGATTCTGTGATTCTGTGATACTGTTATACATCTTCTGAAAGTGTTATAGAACCCCTGAAGTTTATAATCATTGCTCCAATATTTAATCAAATGTCAAATTCAGTGGGATTTGTCCTACAGAAATCTTTGTCTTCAAAGACTTTTTTTTTTTTTTCATATTTCAGATTGTGATTCATAATCAAATGTTTTTCAGGTTGCAATTATAAATCTAAATATATAAAAACCTTGAATTATTATTTACCTGAAAAAAAAAGATCATAATCTTTATTTTTTATACTCACCAAGATTATAGATTTCTGCAAAATACACAAATAATCTCAGATTTTTAGGTGATGTCAGGCTTGCATATGTTATAAAATTACTTAATAATTTAGCAGCATAAATGAATATATACTATGTTATTAAAGTGTCCTTTTGCCTCATATTATATGTCTTTAGACAAAATTTAACTTAATATATAAATATTACCCTAATTTAAGAATAAATATACTCACTTAGAAAGTACTCTCATCCAGTAAGTACCCAGAAAGATCATCTATTTGGTCCAGACCTTACATTTATTTCTGTCAAATTTCTCTTATGTTGAGAAATTAGTGTTCAGCTACTGTCCTAGAAGTAGTGCTATTAAAGATACACCAGTGAAGATTTTATCACCATGAGTGAAACATACATCTGCTTCTTCAGCAAACACATTTGTGGATGACAGAGAAACAGAAGGTATCAGTAAAAACATGACAAGAAAAAAACCCGACCACTCAGGGGTACAAAGAGACTAAACAATGACAAGATGCTTGAGGCAGTCAATAACATGGATAGTCCAATAATAATGACAGCAATAAGTTTTCTTCAAGCTGTTTCTTCACAAGTGTGTACAGAAAAATCTATATTGCAAATTTTACTGACGTATCCTTTTATATATTCTTACGTATTTTTAAAAGTCTAATGAAAAGCTTGCTCTAGGGTTTCCACAGACATCAGTACTTATGTACTTTATCCCTTCCCTAACATCACCAATCAAATAGAAAATACTTTCCCTGAATTCTCCTCGTTCCCCCTTCTCTTCTTATTTCTTTTTGCCAAAACCTCCATATGCTTGTGTGTTAACTTCTGAACTGCCTGAAAATGCTTAGAGGTAAGATGTACTGGCAAGGAAAATTCCTTGCTTAAAAGCTCAAGTCTTGGGCACCTTTAATTAAAAATCATATTGATTTTTTACCATTGCTTTTAATGACAGGCACTAGTCTGTGACTTCCATTGTTAGCCATCAACGGTTTAAGTAGTGAAACAAAGGGCACTTATACAGCACTTAGTGCAAAATTATGACTGATTAAAAAGTGATTTGTCATGGTAACAGCATCTGCTTAGACTTCACAAATTTTTAAATGCACTCTTGCATTCAGTGTGTAGAAAGGTGTGATACAAGTCTCCCTAGCCACGTCACTCAACAATTTAAATATGTTGTTAAAGTGCCACATGAATCACATTCTTTAAACAGCTACCAGTTTCTCACATTTGCTGAAAAAGTTTGAGCCTCCGCAAAAGATTCAGTGCTTGTCCACAAAGGGAAATGTAGTAGAAATCTGGGCACCCATGATGAAACCTTTCAGAAAAGTTACAAATCTCAGAAAGAATCCAAGGCTTTTACTTAAGATGGCTTTTAAACAGTTGACTCACAGTTTTAGTACCTGCATCTTCCTGTCTTTTCTCAGTCAGGCTCCTGTCTTCAGATACATTGAGAGTGGTTAGCATACCAAAGTGCAGATAGTCAATTTAGTTAAATCAATGTTGTTCAATCACTATCCAAAGAACACAGCTACTAGCACTTGATGATCAACCCAATAAAGGAATAAGCACATTTATTATTATTATTATTAATAATAATAATAATAATAATAATCTAACTATATGCATCAGTAACACCACAACTAAAAGCAGTTGTACTGCTGTCCTGGTTCCAGTTAGGACAGAGTTAATTTTTCCTCATAGTAGCTGGTAGGGTGCTATGTTTTGGATTAGGATGAGAAGAGCGCTGATAACATGCTGATGTTTGAATTGTTGCAGAGCAGTGTTTACACCAGGCCAAGGACTTTTCGGCTTCTCGCTCTGTCCTGCCAGCGAGCAGGCTGGGGGTGCAGCAGGAGCTGGGAGGGGACAGACCCAGGACAGCTGACCCAAACTGGCCAAAGGGGTATTCCATACCATCTGACGTCATGCTAAACAATATATAGGGGTGGCTGGCCGGGGTGGGGGGCCGGCTGCTCGGGGATAGGCTGGGCATCGGTCAGCGGGTGGTGAGCAATTGCATTGTGCATCACTTGTTTCTTACACATTATTATTATTAATACTATTATCATTATCACTATTATTATTATTATTGTTATTATTATATTCCTGTCTTAATAAACTGTCTTTATCTCAACTCACCGGCTTCACTTTCCCGTTTCTCTCCCCCATCCCAGAGAGGGAGGGGGGAGGGTGAGCGAACGGCTGTGTGGTGTTTAGCTGCCAGCCGGGTTAAACCACAACAACTGTGTAGCTCACATACAAATATATACAGAAAGTGCACCAATATTCACTGTGTAGGGCAAAGCTAAAAGTGATCTGAGAAATCTGAAGGACATTGAGTGTAGAAAAGACAATGGGTGGAATTTGAATAATGCCCCTAGGCTAAGCATCATATTCTGGGGCAAACAATCAGACTGGAGTCCTATTCTCCTTCAAGAGTACATAAAGGGTTTTATATTTTTTAATTTCTTTTAAAGAAGCTCCAGTTACATATTCTACACTATTTCCTTTGCATTGTATGTTGGAAGATTTGTTCATTCCCTGGAGATATCCACCCCCCCCCCATAAACTGAGCCTAAAAATTATTTCCAGAGATCGTTGGTATATTTTAGACTGATTTCTTCTCCCTTTGTGTGGAAATAACGGGGGAACATTTTTCTAGGAAGATCAACATCCATGAAAACATCTAAGATTTTTTCCTCCCTACGTTGTCCCTGGCCTTGTCTGACAACTGTTTCTAAACTGACATTTTTAATGCATTTAGGATCATGCCCCAGAAATATTTTGCTGAAAAATATATATTTACATATACACACACACATATATATATATCATATATCAATGATAGATCTAGTCTTGACATGGTAAAAGTGCCCTCTGTCTTCTATTCTTTTATTCCTTTTTCCTAGGTTTCACCTTTCCTTCTCCTCAGAGCACTGCTGCCCTGTTGCATGCCATCTCAACCTTCGTTTGACCTCAGCTTCTCCAACAGCCTAAGCTATGAGGAAGAAAGGACTGTCTTGTATGTCAAGAGTTTAAAAAAGACATTATTAGCCATAAAGCATACTTTCTCTTGCGCTTGAAGTGAGAGAGCAAAGTAAGTACAGTAAGTATAACTGCCTGATAAGACAATATTAGCCCTTTAAAGTACTGTTAAATGAATTTGAGCCAACCAAGAATACTTGTACTAAATCGGCACTTTATGCCATGTTAACACTGAGGTTTTGATTTCAGTCAATCATTCTTAAGTCATACTGTTCCATAGACTTACAGTATGAAATTCACGTTCATTAATGTAGTGATACATAGGCCAAGAAGGAGACAGTTTCTCACTACAGTCAAGGACATTCATTAATATTTCTTCTAAAATTATTGCATTTCTCCTTCCTCACAGAGGAATTTCATTCAGTTTCTTCCTCTGTTGATTTAATTTCTAGCCTTTAAAAATGTCAGTGCACATAATGCAACTGCATTCTCCTTAGTTTGTGCCTAGCGCAGGCAGGCTGTGCCAGTCCATTGATTTGTCCTCACTGTCTCTGTTGCAGGCACGTATTAGGAGCATCAAAGTTAGGAAATGCCAGCTGGTGTTGTCCATGCTGCTAAATTTTCTTTCTAATACTGCAGAAGGAAGATCCAGAGCTTGTCATGACAGGATTTAGGATTATGGGATGTTATTCTATTTTGGCCAACCTCCTGTACCACCATTTAAGGCTGGGAACCCCAGAACATGCAGACACCAGCCATATTTAATCCCACCCACTCCAGATCTGAAACATCATGGAACATTTGTGCATATCTGATTTTTTTTAATTTTTTTTTAAAGGAAAGCTCAAGTATTAAATAAAACTTGAAGACCTCATTACTGTGAAAGTTATTTAGTGCTTCTGAGTATGATTCACCTGTATTTAACACTTTTTCTTACAATGTGCCTGATAACAGTAGTAAGTTGTTAACAACTCTGAATCCATAATAAAAGAGATGAAAAAATCCATTTAACCGGTGAATACCACATTCATTTGCTAGTTGTGAAGGAGTAGTCAGGCCCAGAAATATTTGGTTCCATTCTAATGTTTGGAAAGGTTTTGTTTGTTTGTTTGTTTGTTTGTTTGTTTGTTTTCCCAAATCTGATTCATGAGGACCTATCTATCTCTGCAGATCATAAGATCATACAGGAACTGACATTTTGCAGAAGTTCACAGCTCTCTCAAACATGGCTGCATTCCCATTCCTGACAAAAAACCGGCTTTGAAAATCCCAATTTTGGTATGGCTTCTCAGTGACAACCTTTTAAAGATTTGTAAGACGCAAAAAAAAAAAAAGACGCACTTTATTTTTCCCTATTAATTTTAGTTGAAATAGCTAAATTATCTTGAATTAATCTTTATGAATTAAAATTTTGACATACATATGAAGTGCCAAATTTTATTTTATTTTTTCAATTGATTCAAATGTTACCATTTCAAGAGCAAAATCTGTAATATTTGATGTAGTTTTAAATAACTAAACACAGAGTCTTAGAAGGATTATTAAGACCAATATTGGGCAGTCATTGCTGTTTCCCCTCCAGTCTGCAGGATAGTGCTGCTTGGAAGTTTTCTAGAAAATTTGTACTAGATTTTAACTTTAAGAGTAACTGACTTATGTGCCATAAAAATTCATAAAATATGGAACACAGCAAATTAATCCTTTGTAAGTGAACTGTAATTATGTATATTTTGTATGTGGTGAAGAAACTAACCATGTAAATGATGACAGCTAATTATATACAACTCTCCTGGGCATTAGTATCACTCTCCCTGACAGCATACTCCTCTTTAAGATTTTTTCTTCTTTGTATACAGGTTACTATTTCAGCACATTCCTTAAGGGAATTATGCTGTTACCTTTGCACTGGTTAAGTGAAAACTAAATGTTTTTATCACAGAAATCCTTAGCATAATCTAACTAATTTCTCCACTGTTATGTTAATAAGTCAAATCTGTGTCTCTTTTTTTACTGGTGTTGAGCCAGACTAATTCAACTGATTTCAATGAAGTTGCTATGGATTTACACATGCAAAGCCATCAGAAGATATTTGGCTGCTGGTTTTATTCATCTGGGAGAGCTGGAGATTACAGCCTGCAGAATTTCTTCAGTGAATAATATTGGTTTGGATCAAGGCCTGCCCTGGAGGGTGTGGGGGGAATCATGCAACGGAAGAATTTGGGGACAGTAAAACCTTGAAAATTTTCGCTGGAAGAATTCCCCCCAAATTCTTCCAGCTTGAAAGAGGTGGGAGGTGTGTGTGGAGAAGTGGGAAGGAGGGCAAAGCAGGGGTAAACATGGTCTTTTTGCATATCTCTAACATGCAAGAGATTCTGACAAAATCAATCTGTGTTTCAGGCTATCTTTGAAAGGGTTTGTGGAGACATTGCCTGTGGGTCACCATTGCCATTTTGATAACCTTTCTTCTTTGTAACACTGTTACTTTCCAAAGCTAATCTGGCTTTTTTAAAGTCAGCTGCATTCTAGACTCTTGGTTAAAAGCAAACAGAAGGGTCTCCTCTGTCAGTGATTACAAGAGGAATAAAGGCAGTACATAGCACATTACTTATGCATAGATTTATTGTGAGCTCCAAGGATGAAGGCTGAGATTATGCTCACTGTCTTTCCTCTACTCTTATCATCTTCTATTTCTGCTACTGGGCTCAGAGATGGAGATGTGGATGTGACTTACCTATATTGCTTAACCTTCAAAAGTTCCTTGTGGCTAGAGCATCTATGCTGATTCTAGTAGGCAGTTTCCTATCATAATTATTTTTGTAATCCAGAATGAAATAGATCCTCAATGAAACAATTGCTGAAGAGTCTTAAGTGGAAACACACGGGGAGTATTGCTTATGATTCAGTCCTTTATGTGATTCTGAATCTTACCATACTGCTATAACTACCATATGTTTGATATAGCTATGACTGGTGCCATGTGACATAGCAATCAAAGAGATACAAAACAAATGTACACAAATATGTCTCAGTGTCCTCTTCTAGAGGGCATGCAGGTTCTGAAATCACTTGTCAGCAGCCCTGCCTGGCTAATAGTTTATTTGTTTCTTAGTGTTTCTTCCATTCATCTCCTTGAGCTCCAGTGCCATATGAAGAACTTAGACACATTGCCTTATTCTTGCTAGAAATGTAACAAAATACATGCCCCTTCTAACAAGTCTCCATGATAAAACCAAAGAAAAAAACTTGCACATCTTCAAACAGAAAATTGGTTCAGTATTTCTATTACTGTAAGGGATTATTGATTTAACTTCATTTTTTTCTCCACAGACAAAGCAACAACTGAGTTTCTTGAGCAGCCTGTTCTCTTCTTACGTACTAGACCAAGTTCTCCCTCAAGCACCTCAAACATTTTTTCATTCAGAACTTCCTCCTACTTTTTTTTTTTTTTTTTTGTCACCAAAAGACAACTGTGGTAATGCAGTTCATCCATTAGTTCTGTTTGTTTTTTTGTTTGTTTTCCTTTTTTTTTTTTTTTGGTCAGGATTTTAATATTTCCAAATTCCTTCCAGAAGGTCAGTTCAGATGAAACATTCAATGTCTATCTGATAGCAAAGGATGATAAAAAATTTCGTCGTTGCATTGCTTCTGAAGCATTACAGTGTTTTATAAAGCACATACTTTTTCAAACACATAATCTAGCTCACTGTCCTTGGCTTGCTTTACATCTCCATTAGGACTTCACATGTAAGAATGCAGACGACAGACATGATATTCAGACTGATGTGTCCAAACCTACTCTCCTTTAGAGAGAGTCTCATAAGCTTTTGTCCTTTGGAAGACAGCATTTGGAAGATGATGTCTCCAAGTTTTGAAAGCATACACAAAAGCATTTTCTCTAAAACTTTGATAGAATTTCCTTAGAGATCTTAAGCAGATGTCAATGTGTTCTACTTGTGCAGACCTAGCTGCCTAGTCATAGGTGGCTATTACTTGTTCACTGTTTCAATATGAAAAGAAAATATGTGCAAAACAGAACATGAAAGCAATAATATATTTGTTCTAAACATACACACATAATATCTTAGAAGCGGTCACCTTAGGACATTCAAGCAACTCACATAAATGAATTATTTGGAATATACATTAGGTGACCCTACTTGGCAGGGGGTTTGGACTAGATTATCTCTAGAGGTCCCTTCCAACTTAAATTATTCTCTGATTCAGTGATTTGGTTCCTTGGTTTCCTGTTTATATGAGAGGGATGATAACATCTTACCCTTCCTGTTGTGGGGCTACAGTTTTGTTAATTTCAGACTCTGTATGTAAGATGTAGCAAAATCTATTAAAACACTGGCCTGATTAAGTAATTACTGGCCTCAGAAACTCCTTGCACTTTTCATGCACACACATATGTTCCTACCTCATACCCCCACCCCCATTTTTCATAGCAGATTATCTCATTAAGCAGTCATCAGTCCTGTGAGTCCTAAGATGTTTGCCAAGGTCACACAGGTAGTTTTCAGCAGAGTCAGGAGTAGTTCCCATCTCCCAATTCCCAGACTTATGCTCTGGCTACAATTTCATTGGAGTGATTTGTACACATATAAACAAATAACGTATCTTGAAAAACAAATACGACCAATTTTGTTCAATGGTAAGATGTATGTTATACATATATACCATGATTTACATGACTTCTTCATGGCTTGTTTTCAGCCTATACATGGAGCAGCCTTTACCACAGAAGTAAAAAAATATATAACTAGAAGTGCTTTTATTTTCTTTTGAGTATGTTTATAAAAGTACTTTCTTAATTTGAGAAGAAATATTAGTAACAGGGTTTCTACTCCCTGCAATTATCTGAAACAGCAGTAAGAAAATCTTTCTGTTGTTGTTTTTAATAAACAGAGAGATCCAGCAATCTCAGTGGATGTAAATTTAAAAAGTAAAGGTAATCTAATAATGGCAGGAGCTGGGATTATTGTATGTAATGAAATATTAGGGAGAGAGATACATAAGACTTATGGTAAATGCTTTGTTTTCTGTATAATGATATCTCAGATAGATTAATTTTCTTTGATGTCTGCATCTTTTGTTGTTTTGTTTTGTTTCCTGTGAAAGAAGATTTGTTGGCTCTGTGGCATTCACTGTAAACACAGGTGTCTTGGAAGAGCTGCAGGTGTTCACCCTCCTCAGCTTATTCTAGTCCCTATGGGTATGGGGGGAGGGAGGGGAACTTGTCTCACCAGAAAAATATTCTCTGCATGACCTTGAAAATAACGTCTAAATCTCTGAAGCATGTGATTATGCATTGGCACATGAGCAGTACTTGGCCAACATATGACCTAAATGTGGTTTTCAAGTACAGATACTAGACTTTTCCTTTTGTGCTTGTGTTTATTATGGTTTTTGCTTTGCTTATGGTAAAGAAGGGATTTGAAAATATATCGGTATTCATAGTTATCACACTTCGCTAATCAGCGAAAATTTCCTGTACCTGTTCATCCCTTGGATATTACAGCATAATTCAATACAGACATGGAAGATGAGGCCTGAAAATTTGTACTCTCTTTACTTCCTTTGGCACATTCTTATTTTGATATCTTGATATCCCTGTAGACAGAAAAGGAAGCTGTGCACAGAAAGAGAAAAAAGCTCTCTCTCTCTTCCCCACTCATCAAAGCCCTTTGGACATGTAGAAACAGAATAGGCAGTTTAGCTGCTAAAGCATTAAATTAGGAGGATTTCTTAGCCCAAAAGAAGGCTATTACATGAAGGTGAGGTGTGTGGTTGATGCAACTGAATATGAAATCCATCTTCCTTTCCCTTTCCCTTTCCATGTCCCTTTCCATATCCCTTTCCCTTTCCATATCCCTTTCCCTTTCCATATCCCTTTCATCTTTTTCCTTTTCCCTTTCCTTTTCCTTTTCCCTTTCCTTTTCCTTTTCCTTTTCCTTTTCCTTTTCATTTTTCTTTTTCTTTTTCTTTTTCTTTTTCTTTTTCTTTTTCTTTTTCTTTTTCTTTTTCTTTTTCTTTTTCTTTTTCTTTTTCTTTTTCTTTTTCTTTTTCTTTTTTTTCTTTCTCTTTCTCTTTCTCTTTCTCTTTCTCTTTCTCTTTCTTTCTCTTTCTCTTTCTCTTTCTTTCTTCCTTTTCCTTTCCTTTTCCTTTTCCTTTTCCTTTTCCTTTTCCTTTTCCTTTTCCTTTTCCTTTTCCTTTTCCTTTTCCTTTTCCTTTTCCTTTTCCTTTTCCTTTTCCTTTTCCTTTTCCTTTTCCTTTTCCTTTTCCTTTTCCTTTTCCTTTTCCTTTTTTATTCTATTTTCCTCTCTTGAACACTTTTCTATAAGACAGTGGGGCTTCCTTTGAGCACTGCTTGACTCAGAAGGAGAAGTAGTAGTTGCTGGAAGCAGTTGAGAAACAGGGTGGCAGAGACCTGGGCAAATCATGGGATGTGGACACCCCAGAGAGTGCTGCCCATTTGGGGTAGAAAGAGGAAGATTCCTTTCCGAGTGTTGCTAATGACCTGCGGAGGAGCTGCACAGCAGTCATTTCACAGATACGATGGCAGGTCACTGCGACAGATGTTCCCAACATATGTGGAGAATTAATTACCCACTAGTAAACAAAATCTGTGATGCGGAGAGTCATTTTGTCCAAATTTCTTTCGATTTTGCTGTTATTAGGAGCTTAATTTTTCTTGATCAGCCAGACTCTCTTGAATTAAAGTGTTCCTTAATGGGGTGTACCGAACATTTTCTGAAGTAAAGTGCATAGAAAAAGTGGCAAGGAGTAGGTCAGGGGAGATGAATTTAGCTGGAAGTGTTGATTGTGAAGCTGTACCACAGTGAGTGATTAGTCAATTATTTGATTAAAAGATTGGAAGCCAGTCATATGTGTTTTTTTTGTGTGTGTGGTTTTTTTTTTAGAGAAAAATAAATATAATATTTAACTTACATTCAAAAACATTTATGTTTAACTTAAAAGCATACAGTAGAATGTCTGGACCTTCTGGGGAGAAGAAAATATTTTGAGAGAAAGAGCTTTTGAAAATAGGTTTTATTTTTCCTTTTCTGTCAATATTCTGAATGTGTTAATGTCTCAGGACCATATTGTGTCATTGATTTTTAAGCAGAACTCTCCATTTAAATCAATGGCAAAATCTGCTTAAAAAAAATCAATGGCATGATATGGCTCCAGGACATTAGAATGAAATTCTTATATTCATGACCCAAATAACAAATCAGAAAGCCATAAATCCCCTGCTGTTTCTTAAAACTCATCCAGTGCATCGATACTTGTGAACTAAACAATGCATGGAAATGAAAGTCCTCTAATAGGATATTGAGGATCAAAATATTTTTCTGTTTTGGTTGACTGTACTTTCAAATTCTTCCCAGTGTTTCAATCCTTGATGCATTACTTAGAACTTGAGTTCAGCTCTCTCTTTTGATCCCACATATCTTCCATAACTGGTAAATTGAAATCAACATCCTGTTGCTAATTCTAAGAGATGTAGAATTTTGCCATTCCCCAGAATCTGAAATTAATTTCTTCAGGTCTGTCAAATTTAAATACTGGTTTCCAAACAGAGATGATGAAAGACATCTCTCTGACATCCCAGAATCTACATACATTGTAAAATATTGGACCAAAAATAAAATTTGTGGGTTAACAATATTTCTTCCATTTCTATAATCTGCAACGTGAAGGTTGATCATATGGTCAGATGAACAAGAATATTTTATTAGGACAGTGAAAATTCATCCTGTTGGCATTCAATGTTAATGCACAGTCTGTCAGCACCAGTTACACCTCAATTTAGAAAACCAGGATGTTTTCTGAGAAATATGAACAACTGCTAAGTACCACAAATGCCCAAATTTCTTTGCCTCACCAACAACCTTCAGGTGCAAAGAAACTGAGGTTTCAGAAACCACTGCAACAGAGAAAAGTCAAATTGCCAGAAAGTTGCCAGCGTAGAATAATTGTTCAAGTGAAATTGAGAGACACAAACATTGTTGTCTGGAAAGAATAAAGGATGACTGAAGTGCAGCAATTTAGCATCCAGTCTTGATTCTGGTATTGATTTCAATTTTACTTACTTAAGTCATTTAGCCTGTCTTTACCGTTTTCGTTCATGAATACTATTTTTCTTTACCAATAACACTTTTCTACCGCCTTGATAGTTACAAAGGACTTCTAGAACGTGGGACAGAATTCTCCATAGAAATTCCATAGAAATTAAATTGTTTATCACTTAATTAAAAATAATTAAATCAGGTTATAAATTGTGCCCATATTCCGCTCATATAGTGGCACTTGTACATATGCACACTTTTGAATATAAACAGGTACTAAAGCTGATTAAAATGTTAGTTTCCCAAAGGTTATCCTTCCACAGATGGAAGTCCGATATTGTCAGTATGCACGGATACCTCCACAGAAATCTCTCTTCTTTAAGTACAATGTGCTTAAGGCATTGACTGAAGGAGGACTGCTGCAGAGAAAGTTACAATGAAGTGGTGGATGAAACTCTTCCCCACAGAGGTAGAAGTGAGAGCTTGGTTCAGTGGATCTCACCAGCATGCTGTACCAGTTAGCTACATTGCTGGACAAGTCACTCCAAGTAGCTCAAGTGCTACTTCTAATTCTTGCTGCCAGCACTTGAATGAGGACATCTGAGATAGAGTAAATTAAGAAGAGAGAGCCTGGGACAATTAATAGAGTGAAGAGACTCGTTAAACCATTGTAGGAATTAGTGTAGTGGTGAATTTCCCCTCTTTATAGAGAGGGATTTTAGCTGAGCACTGTGCCTGCACAGAGAACATTTAAAATATGTTTCAAATGTGTAAATCAGACAATATTTGTGTCAGAAACTAATAGTGAAGATTCATACGTTCCACTACTCCCGAGGTCTACGTAATATGGAAATGCAACAGGTTTTACTTCAGATAATTCTTGTATCATTTTCTCATATCATTGTGTCTTACATTTTAAATGTAGAAGTACATGAAAAATCTATGAAGGATTATCAGTTCAGAGTGACCTGACCATGGATCTTATACTCTGTTTGCTCTTCTTGAATCAAAAGTCATCACAGAGTATGTAGAAAATTTATTCAGCAACAGGCAGATAGTTACAAGTCATAAAATGCTTGCTTATGTCAGTGATGGAGGAAAACATCCTGCCTAAACGAGGTCCACTTTTTATTTCATTTCTTTTTCTATTTATTGATTTTCTGACCATTTTTATTCTGCAGAACTGACCCATCACAGGGAATGTAGAACTCTCTGAATAAAGGTACATGACATATAACTACAGTTAGTATTAGTTTTCTGAGGTCAGTACTCACATATTGACAGCTGACTTTTATCTAGGTAAAAGCTGTCTATGTTACATTTCTCTTTCTTCAAAATACTTCCTTTGCTGAAGAGACAAAGTCCATTTGCAGAGAACTTGAGAGAAACTAAGAAATTTACTTTTGTCTGAAAGAGTGCTCGTGTGTGCATGCAAATATATTGTTTTTAAATAATAAATAAAACAATGGTATTTGTATTATTGGTATTAAAAAGAAATTGTTAATAGGGCACTATTCAGATGACAAAGTTAAGATCTCTGACCTTAGCAAACATAAGAATTTACAGTGACTACAATTTCATTTTCAAATTGAATGTTCAGCCAACAAAAACCTTTCCTCATGATAGAACATTTTTTAGGTATGATTTTCTATTTTCTCAGCTTGTCTTCAGCCTTAATAGGCATAAGGTAAATAAAGGTTCTATAATTTATGGTCACTTTGCAATCATATAAGTAATATTTAATCTAGATTTATTTTTCTAAATATTTTTTAAAAATTTATTTATGTTGATGTTTGTATCTGAAATGACACAAAAAGACTACTCACACTGACGCCCAATATATGATTATCAATTCTTAAAGCATGGACTTCAGTGTTATTATCTCAGTAGAAAAGTCATAATATATTGGAATAAAGTTGGTAGATTATCAATTATCTTTGTCCAGAGTACATCTCCAATGTAGCATTTTATCATGACTCCATTATTCAAAATGCCAGCTAATAATATTAATATGCCTTGGTACATTAGTTCCTAATATTTGCCTACTATCTGTGAATACAAAAAGAAATTAAATGTTGGACAGATACAACAGCAAACTATCTCAAACACTTCAAACAGAGCACTGAGGACTTACAGACCAAATATATTGCTGAATATTCTTATTCACATAAGCAGTTCCTATGAATTCATAGAAATGTCTGTGATATCAGGCTCATAGTTCAGCAGACAGCATTATGGACTTCATCTGCATTAATTTATTACTCCTAGCAACAAATGATTAAACCAATTTTCTGATTAATCAAAACCATGCTCTGCAACCATCCGTGTGAGATCAGAATTTTTAATCACTCTGCATGAGCTGTAGCAATATGAAGAACAAGATTGAAATTTTATTTTATAAGAAATATTTAGCAAATAAAATCTAACCCTCATTCAGAGTTAGCATCACTGTGAAGTATCTCTTATTCCATAATTGCACACTTGAAGGTTTCTTGCTGCTCTCTTTGAAGCATGTTACCAGTGATACAGAAACTTGTCTTGAAATGACTGGTAGTCCTTATCAATGAGGCTATTTCTATGATCCAAAGAACAGATAGACAGTAATCATCCTTGCACAACTGAAGGTATGAAAGGAGGAATCAGAAACAATGGAAAGTTTGAGAGGATCAGACTAGATTTCAGAGATTACATGTGTTTTGTATGCTGTTGAACTAATCACTCTCTGATTCAATTTAGGACTCGACTCATGTTGATTCACATTGCAAATTCATTTGCAGCTACTTGAGCCCCCTCCTCTAACACTGTCCCAGAAAGGTTCTTATCCTCCCACTGCATTTTATGCCCAGTGCCATATTGTTCTGCAAATAAACAAGATGCTATTGACATGTATTTATGCTTATTGCATCCTATTCATGGTATGAACATAGTTGGATACCACCTAAAGATGATGATGCCCAAGGTGATATCTGTCATTTGCTGTGCTCTTCTCTGTGTTTTTTTCTGCCAGGAAAATTTCCCAACAGCAGTGTGATTAAGAAGCAGTAGAGCTGGCACAAGCTGACTTCATAAAAAATGGCAAATGAGTCAGTCAGTTTTAAAACACAGAAGGCTACCTATTTCCAGGTCCTGCAAGACTGGTTTAGTGGTTCCAGGGTTTATTCTGTGGCCAGTCTTTGACAGATACTAGCTAGAAGTAAGTTATCAAGCTGAGAAGGAAGAAACACCTCGCCTTGTCAATCACTGTACTCCTACGTTAACTGTGCCGTATTTATTTACAAAGCTGAAACGGCTGGCTTTAAGGTACTGCTACACTAGTGACAATAGTATCAAGAATTGCATCACGTATTTGGTAGGTCAGGAACCAGTAAGCCGATGGACCTACATACCCCCAAGTGTTCACAGGATTGCCTAACCTAAGCTTATGGGAGCCAAAACCAGGCCTTCATTTTGACCTCTGAAACATTGAAAGAATCTAAAAGTACAGATAAGGGACTGTCTTCATGGGTTCAACCATAACCCTATCATCAGAAGCCACACAGAGAAAAACAGGCCAGTAAACCACCTTTGACATGGCACTGTCTCCACTAATATACAGTGTTATCATTCAGTTATCCATATTTTGAGGGGTCTGAGAGGAAGAAAGAAGCATGAGTTCGGTAAGGGTTATATGAAGCTAGATTGTACATTAGACAATTTATGGTGTGTCTCATGTGGCACCCAAAGGAAAGGACTGTTGTTTAGTACCTCATCTATCTATTCCTCAATGTACCTTCGGGTTCCTCCTTCACCAAAGGCTGAAGACAGAAGACAGCTGCCTGCACGTGTTGCTTGGGTCACTGACATTGTGAACACAGCTAGCAGCTCTAGTTGCACAGGAGAGAAAGTAATTGCAACAGATGAAACAGTGAATTGGTAAGTCAAAACAGTCAGGCATGTGAAATTCCTGGAGATTTACTCCATTTTTTGCTTTTTGAAAATAATTTATATGCATGGTCTAGACTTTTTTTTCTTTTTTCTTTTTTTTTTTGAGAAGTGATATAAATTTTTTTTTAAAAAGTATTTGCACAGCTGCAGAGTGTGGGTGCCCTATAAGGATTTCTAGGAAGTTAGCATTTTCTTAATGTCATCATCCTCCTGAATTGCTCTGGCTCTCTGCCTGGCTGCAGATGGGGAACATCAGGACAACAGTAAGAAGACAGTGCAAGTAGATTCGAGGGGGATCCCTTACAACTATGAAAAGGGAACACCCACCAGGTGGGCAGAGTATTTCTGAAAAGAGCACTTTTCATTCTTGTCTCAAAATGAGACAGAAAGTGGAGTTAGTTTGTGTCAACGATGAATGCAAAGATGAATGAGCTGGGGTAGGGAAGAAAACAGTGTTGTACAAAAATGTACAGAAACAATGGTATATTCATTTGTTCCAGAAGGGTCTCCTAACTTGTTGTGCAAGTTGCACGGGGTGGAATAAACCAAAAGTGAAGGCTGTCATTCAGATCTTTGACATAGGTTTCTCACCCAGTAGTCTCCTCATGCTTATTCTTCTGAGCCCACCTGTGGGCTCACTGTGAATCTTGCTTTTCTGCTTATTGTTTCAAGTGCAACTGTCAAGAATTCCTGAAAATCTTTCTTCTCCCCTTACTTCCAAGATATGACCATAGAAAGTTAGAAGGGCAAAAGCAGGGAGAAAAGAGTAAGGCAGTTGCCTCTGTTTCATAAGGCTGCATAGAATCTGCAAACTCCTGCAGACCCACTTTATCCCATGAAATTTACCACCAGCAATGGAAATTCAGAAGTCACAGGTTCTTAACCAAATGGGTTGGAAGTTATGAGGTGAGACACTCAAGATGCCTGGGATAGCAGTTACAATGACTATTAACTGATCTGCATGAAGGATGGTCACTCAGTTCTGCTAGTTTTCAGTCATAATTTTGATAGTTTTTGAGAATTTTGACAGTCAGCTGTAAATATGGCCTAAACATCTATTTGAATATCTGCCTGGAATATCTAAATCCCTGTGCATATCCTTTTAATGTACAGTGAAAGTGACTGAAGGACAAGCCATCTCCTGGCTAAGAATTCATTGCTACAATGGGACTTTGAGACTGTGGATACTTGTTGCAAGACAAACCTGCTTTCTTTGAATGAAGTACTGAAAGGAGTATTATTTGCATTGCAGAGCATTAGAAGTGTAATGTTTAGGTGGACTTGCTGAGGAATGGTTGAGGAATCAACTAAGCTGAGAGTGTGATCTCATGTACCTCTTATAAAATGGAAAGGATTCCCAACTCCTGAAATGTGGAAAAGAAATTCTATTGCAACGAACTCTCTAGTTAAGCATCATATAATTAATCCATACGAAAAACATGTGAACATATCATACGTGCACTTGAGCCAAATCACTATTCCTACTGAAAGGGCTAGAATTTAGTAATATTATTGTGTAAGTATTCCTTTATAAAGTTGAGCTTTTAAATCATAACCAAAATTCCACCTCAACTTACAACATTACTGTTAGAAATAATGCTTAAAGAATCTCTTTAAATATTTTTTAAAGAGACCATAAGCAGAAGAAAACCTATCCTTTATGTGCACTATAATATCATTATTTACAGTACTTGACCAATTAAATTGTCTAGTCCCCTTTAAGATGGTACAAGAAGAGATTATCCAGTAAAAAATGTTTGTTGTTACCTGGAAGCCTTACACACAAATTTTACCTTCAGATGTCTGTGTCTTCAGGTTTTTCTATTACGGATGCAGATAAAGAAATTACCCTCAATTCTATGAGGTAAAGTCTGTCAGCAACATGTATTTGGTTCTTATTTTTATATTTCAGTTAACTTAGATTGTACTAACTTACTCTATTTTAATTTCTTATTGTTGATAAACATTTTGTTTCAAAATAAAACCCTAAAAAAACCTTGAGGTGACAAACTTCAAGAGAACTAAACAGAAATGTCTGTCTTTTTTGTTCAGAATTAAAAAAAAAAAAAAAAAAAAAGTCTTGGGTTACCTGTAAAGGTGAAATCATTTATAGAACAAGTTACATAATGGTACTACAATTTTCCAATTAGTCACAGGTTCAAATGATACTGGTATTGGTCTATGCTTCAGGGCATGAACAGCACTGAATTAACTGAATAAACTTATTATAAACTGGTAATTAATGATAATTACAAAATGGGAAGAAGAATAGTGATATGATTGGCTAAGAGTGGTAAGTGCTGAAATTAATACAGCATAATTTCCTGCTCAGTACGTTAGCCTTGTAGCTAAATTAACATAAGTAATTTTAAAGCATTTTATAAGAAAACTAAAACTTTATAATTGCAATGAGTCATTATGTTGTATTAGTTCATGACTAGCTTCACTAATGGTAATCAGCTGGTATTAATTTTTGCTTGGTGCTTTGGTCAATTATTGACAATAAATATAGATGTGAATGAACACATAAAAATTCACGTTTGGAGCATTAGTATTTTTTAGTTTTCATATTTCTCAAATCTGAAAATTTCAAATGTATGAATACGGATAGATTTTCTGAGCTAGAAATCAGAGATGTCAGTGCCAAAATGATCAAAGTCATTAGATAAGTGTCATGGCTCTATTAACCAAAACTGGAAAACACCATCTTGCTAAATCTTTTCAGAACAGTGACAAAATAGCAAAATTCCTTTTTGTCAGAACAGGAAAACAGAGCAATGTTTTGTGCAGGCTGGGTTTTAGATCAGGTATCTCAAACCATTCTTACAAAGCTGTGTGTTTCAAGTACTAAGAGCACATATTTAATAAACTGTAAATGACTTATTTGAATATGCTTTTGAAAAGTATTGAGATCATTAACTTACTGCTGACCAGCCACTTGAGGTGAGTAGGAGAGAGAGCTTAGCTTCCTGGGTCAGTGCGCAGTACTCATAATAGTGTTTTTTTACTTATCACTTCATTGTAATATTGCACTGACTGTGGGTTCAAGTTCTTCTATAGTGCCTGAGTCACACACAGCCTTCAATATAACAAGAACTATTCAGGCTGCTTCTATATTCTATTTCTCTTATTACAGTTCCATGCTCAGGTAGAGCAGAGCAACAATCAGAACATTTTTCTGTACTGAAAGACACAGCTTCCTGGTGCCAAAAAAAAAATATTTTGACAATTTATAACAATTTCAGACAGTTGCTACAGCCAAAAAGTAAAGGTGAATAAAAATTCCTCTTAAAACACATAGATAAAATAGTGCATTTCAATATTCTCTGGATCAACAACAGATCTTTAAAAACACATTATTTCATTTCAGTACTTTCTATGTGAAACCGTTCCTCTAACTTTGAAATAATGCATAACCCAGAAACAAGTTTAAATTTTTTTACAATAAGAAAGAAAGAAAGAAAGAAAAAGAAAGAAAGCAAGGAAGGAAGGAAGGAAGGAAGGAAGGAAGGAAGAAAGAAATGAAAGTCATAAATGAAGCATCCTGTTCTGTACATATTGAAAATTTTCAATTTCTCAATTCACAACTATTATTTTAAATTATTATTATTATTATTATTATTATTATTATTATTACTCGTACTTAAAGATGTAGAAAACAGCACTTAACACTTTTGCTATATGTCATGCTGCTTCTAAGATGGCTTTATTATCTCCACTGCAGTCATAGGCAGAGGAAACGCACAGATATTCAAAATATTGTGTTTTCTCCCTGTTTAGCAGCTTGACTCCCAAACCTCAAGGGAGTTACTAAGAAATCAGTACAGGAATGTATATGACTTCGTAAATACCACATAAGAAGCTTCAGGAAACCCTCTGCCTCCTTTCTCTAGTTCCTCTGAAAAACAAAGATGGCATTCTTCTGGAAAAGGTCTCCTGTTATACAACACCCTGATACATCACCAGAGCAGGTTTCCTTATGCTCTGAACAAAGAAAGAGATCAGATGAAAAACGTATTGTGCTAAATAATTAAACATTAGGAGGCATAAATAAAACACACTAATGTTAGATTGTAAGTAATCTTATTCCTGCTGTTCTAAGATTGAGTTCTTTGATTTACCATCTTCATGGCACATTTGTGAATGGCCTGATATTTCCTTTGTAAGGTGTATGCCCAAGTTTTTCTCTGATGAACTTTCAAGCAAGTCTTCAACATAGAATCTATGGATGTGTACATAAAAGGAGGTAACATTACAACCCATCTCTGTGTTTTTAATTTTCAGTGCTTGGGGTTCCAGTTGTGTATGTGCATTTCATGCACCTACTGCTTTAGAGACTGAGAGCCTGGTCTCTACTTCACAACTAATTATTCTCCTCAGGGTCTGGGACGTCTCTGATGCACAAAATTGTGATCTCAAAGATTTTATTGCAAGTAAATGTATATCTAGACGCAGAACCATCATGTTTTTAAAATCTTTTTGAAATCTGTTGCAGGAGGAAAGACACTTTGGGGTTGAGCAGTGAAAAAAGCAGCATTGAGAATATAGGTCAAGACATTAATATAAATTTGATCACTTCCTTTTTATTCACCAACATTCCTTACAATAAATCAGATCACCTCCTCACCCACACACCCCCCGCACACTTCACCCTTCCTGTCCTGATTTCGGATCACCGAATGTAAATCTGTGACAAGGGTATCTATATATAATATTAATGGTGCTGAGGAGTGTTGGTGTGAAGCGTGAGTACTTGCCAAGTAAGGAGTGATCAGAGCAGAGCTGTTCATCCTCTGCAGCATGCTCTACATCATCTGCAGGACAAATGTAACATCATTAGGCAAAAAAAGGCAGCCATTCTGCAAGGAAACGGCTAAGTTGGAGGTACCAATCAATCTAACCAAGCGAGGTTCCCTGTGATACTGTCAGAAGCAACAGACAAAACAGATTGCAGTGTAGATCACAGGGTGGTTAAAAAAAAAAAAAAAAAAGGGGGAAAAAAAATAAAGCAACAAACAGTTTCTCTCCCACCCTTTTTCTTATTTCTCCCTTACTAGCTAAGATTAACTCGTGTAACCAGTTGCCACTGATCTGAATCCATTTACCAGACAGTTCATATTTTACTGCTTTATCCTTAAAAGCACAGGAATAATTACTGATGTTTAGGTGTTAGTTTAGTAAGCCATACAGTATCTGTTGAAGGCAGAGTCTATCAGTATTGTAATGGGCTTTATTAAAGTCAATAGGCATGAATTGTGAGCTTAAAAAGAGTTATTAACGGGCTCCTGAAAACAAGTTACTATAAATAAATAAAAAGTAAGCTAAAGCAGTTACAGTTATCATCATTATTTAAACCTAAATTGCAATTAAATCATTTTCTCATATATTTACAATTCTTATTGACTTTTTAACTTGATAAATGTCTGCTTTCAAGTTATAGCTTTCTCCATATCTAAGACCTGTGCATGCACATACTGAAGTCAATGGTAATATTCATGCTGTCTACAACGGACAGTGAATGAGACCAATCATATGACTGAAGCAAGGCTGTGGTAGCTTTTTTGTATGACACGCATTCAGCTTTCTTTGCTACTGAATGGAAATTAAGTGCAGCTGTACAGACTGTAAAATAAAATGTTCCCCCATATCTTTTATATTGACTAAAAATATATTCATTAGCAAAGAACCAGGGAGATGCAGGACATACATTTGTTTCCCATGGATAAGCTCGTTTAAAAAATAAAAATAAAAATTGAACTTGAATTAATATTCACAGCCTAGAAGCTCTTCTGTTTAAGTACAACTCATGTTTCTTTTAACAGAAATTTATTTTTAGAATCAGCAAGGGTTAAATCTACCATTCGCTGTTTCTGTTCTTGCATCAAGGTCAGAATGAGCAGGTAGCCCAGTTCACAGTTTGCAGGACTAATAAATCTTTCCAAAGGTCAGCATCTGCAGTCATTATCAACTAATCAGTTTTAATTTGGTTTTTAATATATAAACACTTGGGATCATGTAGAAAACATCATGTATGTTGTTTAAATCTGATATATTTTTTTAACATAACTTGTTTTAGTCAGTTCATTAATATTTTAAATAAAGGAAATCAATAGGTGCATTAAAGCTACCTGCCTTCAAGTCTTTCTTGTTTTCACAAAATATTGAAGATAACAATAAATTGGTGTGCTTTTTTGAAGTGAGGCTTTTATTAAAGCTGCCACCTCTCTTATGAGACTAATCAGATGAACTGTGATGTAAATCACTATACATGGATTCACTTGAGAGAACTGACTTGATCCAACTGACTTTCAACTATTACAGACACAGCTTTACCATTTAGATTATTGCAATCTAGAAGTGTAAGAATGGCAGTGTGAAATATCATGGTACAATGTTGTCTAATATCAAACTGCAGGATTTAAAAACCTTTTGAGAAATTTATTTTTAAAGCACAGTATTTGAAGAGTTTCACTTTGAGTTATCTTGTGATGTAAAATATTTCCACTTTTAGTCATGTTTTCTCATCAGAATTAACCTCTAGCAATTCAGCAGAGTGACACCATACAACCCTCACAGCCAACAAGATCACAAGTGCTGAGTTGATAAAGGTTATTATTCTGGTCTGCCACATCACTGCCATATTAGGGACCTACATCAAAAATTGAGATTTTTCGGAAATACCTGCTCAAATTGTAATATCATAGAAGCTCTTAAATCTAATTAATTTCTTCAAATTTTAAGCTTCCTTTTCATTTAGAATAGACATGTCTGTAGCCACATAAACCACTGAAGTCTCAAGACTAGCTGAGGGCAACTGGCTCTACTGACCAGTTGCTGGTGAAAGATTTTAGGTGCTCCTAGTCCCAGGACAGCCATGGAATGAGAATAGATATAAACCCTTCTGGCGTCCACTCTGCTTTCTGGTGTCAAATGAATTAATTTAAATGAATTTTTTCTTTCCTGAAGTAGATCTTTGGGATTGGATGTGGGATAAATTTATGTGGCTTTACTTCCTTGCTTGTCCTGTTTGGGTCTCAGACACACCTACTGTCAAGAAGAGTGAGTCATCAAGATGAATGAGATCTTTCTTCTTTCATCCTCCTTGTTGCTTTCAAGGACACTTCTCCCAGTTTGGACAGTGCAGAGTGAATCTGCCATCCAACTAGAGGAGAAGTTGGGGTTCCAGGTGGCATGGTTCATCTGTCTTGTGAAACTGCAGCCTGATTTGAGAATGAGCAAATATGGACAGAAAATTACTTTTATGAGTACTGTATGCTCTTAAAGTATGGTAGTTTGCGAAGTTCTATTATTATATAAATATTTTAAAATTCAGTAGTTATCAATGGAAATACTCAATACTAAGCTGATGCTTTCAGCATAGAATATTCCATTTAAGAGAAATTGTGAATTAATTTTATGCTTATTTTCCTTTTTATTTTTTTATTATTTTTTTTTTTTAGTGCACACTATGGGTTTTTGGAATATAACATTTCTATAATATATCTAAAAATTTCATGTTGTGTTTTTAAGCCCTATGTTCATATCAGGTTTCACTGAGATATTAAAGCCAGGGTGTGATCTACCTACATAATATTTTCTAACACTTTTAACCACTTTTCATCTAAAAATGCTTCAAAGAATCATTGCCATTGCAACATTTCTCAGTGGATTACTTTGTATTGCAGAAACAGTGTCAGAGTATAACACCTTTGAGCTTATGACCTGTTAGGAATGCAGGCAATCATGGACCTTGGTAAATGTGTGTCTAATCAGATAGTGCCTGAATGACTGCATATAGGACTGGATCCACCACCTATGCAAGATGGTACAGAATATTTCCTTCTGACTGAAATAAGAAATGGATTACATTATGAACTGCAGGGCTTCCCTAAAAATTCACCTGCCTTTTCAAATTGTTAATTAATTAAAATCACCAGTTAGAGAAAAAGTTAAGCACAGGCAGTGAAAATTAGAGACTGCAGTGTGACTATAATAGGTGAATGATAAGGATATTAATAAGAATATAATACAGAGACTATTAAGGAGAGATCTATAGCTACACAGGTAAGGCTGATACTGCAGAGAATATAAGGAACTTCAAGAGCTAAAACTGTCCAGGACTTTGACCGCTGAACAGACACAAAAGCTGGCATCCTCAGCAGCACAATGTCATTCTCTTCAAGCATTATATCATCTGTGGAAAAAAGGTAGCATTGCCTAAATTTCTGGCACCATTTTCTGGAGCAGTATGGGACTCTTGCAGAGGTGTCCAGTTTAGATATTAAAATTTTTAGATTCATGACTTGTCAAATGAAGTAGAATAAATATCTGAAAGAAATGGTACAGCTTCAGAAAGATGCCACATTTTTCCAACTTGCATTATTCACAACTGTAGTGGTAAAGTAATTCTTACATGTTAATTAGACAATATGTGTCATGAACAGGCAGCAGATGAACACTCACTGGGGAATCTAACACTCAGGAAACTGTATGCCTATTACATCCAGAGGGAGCCTTAACTTTCCATGGCATATTGGGTACTTACTTGGCCCTTTAGATGTCTCAGCTCTAAGGATGCAAAATTGGCAAATTCATTTTGAATACCTACATACAACATACAAATCAATAGACTATTGGATGAGCTGTACATGCCACAAAACTCATGAAATGCAAGGGGATATTCTTGAACTAGTATTAGATGAGGTTATGTCACGTTGAAAAAATTGAAGAAGGAACATATTAAGAGAAGTTAATGGACATGAAAATCATTTACTGTGAAACTGATTCCTTACCTTCTTTCAAAAGAAGCCAGTGGTATAAGTATATTTTAGACAGGGAGATATTTCCAAGGTTGATTTTGAATAATTTATTCAGAGGACTGGTCCTCTCTTTTTTCAAAGTCATTGAACGCAGAACACTTGCTTGACTCTGAAGAATTACAAGCAAAGATTAAAAGAACTATGGGTGCAGTCTTACTCTCATTCAAACCAGTAGGAAACTTTCCAGTGATTCTGTGGGGGATGGATCAAGCTCTCTGTCCTTTGTATATATGACCTTTCCCAAAATGCTATCCCATCAATTTGAATATCTGCAGTGGGACTGAATGAAGGAAAATCTCTAATGTTGACTAAAGAAAGAAGGAGTGCTCCTTCTACTTTTCAGTTGAGAAGCCAGATTTTTTTGTATGTGTAACAGTTGTTTGTCAATGAATACAACCACGTTCATTGTGAGCCAAAGTACACTGATATCAGAAAATGACTCAGTTCAACTTCAGGTGACTTTGGAGCAATCCACAGCACTCATTCTTCATGAGACAGTTCTTTAAAAGGGTGCAAGAGCATTAACCTGCATTTCTACCACATCTTCTGGTCATTTTTACTCACAGAAGATTCCTACTAAAACCAGTTAGAGTCTGGTTTTAGTGGGAGTTAAAGAAGTTTAGAGGCAGTTTTAAATCTGAAGTAGCACTAAAGAATAAAAGTAGATTTCTGGACAAGAGGAAGCCAGGAAAGCTCAAGAAGGCTGGGAAAAGGCTGAGCTACCTCTCCTGTCCAGACTCAGCCTCTGGGCTGTAACTTAGAACTTAGATGTCATCCATAAAAAGATATTTGTAAGCTACTCATGAATATCACAAGTGAGGGCTTCCACCTACTGCCTTCTCTATTTTCTCCACACTATGGTCATTTCGATTCCATTCAGTAGAATTGTTTCCATTGTTGTACATGACACCATAAGTCACTACTAAAACTGTACAACTATAGAAGTCCTTGAAAATGAATGTTACATTATGTGTAGGGGTTGTCTTATCACTTAGTGTACAGTTTAGAGATAATAAATCTAATTGATTCTCCCTTCTGTTAACTTAACACTAGAGTCCAACCCAAACTGTACAGCAATATTTAAATGACCACAACACAAAGTCAACATGATGCTGTGGAAAAGAATAGAGCAATATTCTTAATTCTGAAAACCTGTATTGGTAATCAATTGGAATGCAGGAACAATTGAAGAGCTGTCCAATTTTCAATTGCAGTATAAGTTGGGAAACAATTTGAAAATAATGGCTCATACAAAGAGTTTTTGAAACAGTCAATATGGTCTTCATGTGAAGGACAAATAAGAATTTGGCAGTCTACCCATTGTTCAGTCTTTGTGCATTAGACATTATCTGCAGAACTCACTGCAGTGGCCGAACTGAGATCAGAGTGTGAAATCTTTCAGTGTGACTCCAATGAAAATGTATTTAGTGAGATATTCATTCTGAAGGCATATTCAGTGAATGTGCACCAGCATTACTTTGAGCATTACTACCAATATGCATTCACTGATAACTTGCTTTAGTGAACTGACTCAAATTTGAAATGATTACTACTTGTGTTTTATGCTATTAAAAGTAAGGGTGATCACATAGTGTAATTCACTGATGTCAAAATAAATCTTCATGCACACCAGAGATTATGATTTGGAGACAATATTTATACTACAACTTTCCTTTGATAGAAATGAACATTTCTAGATCATGACTCAATGTGAATTAAGACACAAATCTGCCCTTCTGTGTTCTGATTGTCTTCAAATAATGCTACAGCTTAAGACAAGCAGTGTTTTAGCTTTGGTTAATTTCCATGGCAACTTCTGGTTAAGTATTTTTGGAATGACATCCCAGAGACAGTTGTCTCTAGCGTGACTGAAGCCTTATTTCATGCCTTTAGCTTCTTATACTTCTCAGAGATATTCACAGTTCATCACCACAAGAACTGTGCCATGAGAGAGAGAGAGAGACTTCAAAGGAGAGGACCTGCATGGCAAAGTGGAGCAGGAATAAAAGATCAGTGGAGGAGTATTACACTCGTTAATCCCTCCTTGTGTTTTAGGATGCAGCAGGATGTCCTGTGGAAAGGACATTTTTCATAGGGAGGATGAGAATCCTAGCTTTGGCAGCCAGCATCTTGGAAGTCAGATATTTCTGCAGTTTTTCACTATATAACGATGAAAGAAAATGATAAGAAATACCACCAGTCTTGTTTCTATTAAAAAAGACAGAAATTAAACAAAAGATTATTGAATGCCAAAGAAGGGCAGAGGAGGGGGAGGGGGAGAAGAATGTTCTGGACCTCAGAAAAACAATGGAATTATTTTGGATTTAGAAAAATATTGGTGTAACTAAGACCTTTGAAATTGGTTTTTACAGGGATGTTGTGTGGATGTACAAATGGAAATTTCCATGTGTATCTACATCCATATACAAGGCAAGTATGTGTTTTTACAGTGGCAGAATAGATAAGATGTCTATTGTTTTCTTTGTTTGTTTGTTTTTGTTTTGCTGGTGGTGGTTCTTGTTGTGGTGCATGGTGTTGTTTTTGTTTGTTTGTTTTATATTCACCATATACATTTTCCTAAACACGTGTGAATTTGTTTCATATAATATTGTGCTGCTTTATCAATTACAATTTTAAAGAAGTCATGTTATTTATAACAACCTGAATAACTCTACCTTCTTGGCATTTACAGTTACCCTATGGATCTTTTCTTCTTGTTCAATGTGAATTTGTTGTGTAATGTTGCCTAAGTCTGAAATGATGGTTTATTTTTGTAGCGTGGAAACAAGGGAAACAGAATTAAGTTTTCAATTCTCTCTGGTGTATTTCTGTAACAAAAATTGTTGTCTACTATCTAACAAGGAATGATTTTGGTTGATGCAAATAAAATACATCCTTGGTATTCAAAAAGCCAAAAGAGAAAGGTATAGATCTTCTTGCAGGGATGCCTACTTGTACGCTCTTGGATTCCCCTAAATCATTTGTGGTTTTCGGGGTTTAATACTCCTGGCATGTCCTCCAGGCTTTCAACTCTGGACTACAATGCCAATTAGATAAAACCTACAATCAGGTAGCAGTTGTGACATTAGAATAGAGGGACCAAACAAAGCCTTTATTCCTTCAGTGTCAAAGCACAATACCCAAATTCAGTGAAGAAAGAAATTTGTCTCTGTAAATTCGTTTTTTTAAGACACTAAGATGTTGTCTATGATTAGTGACAGACTCTGTGAGGTTGTTCACACACAACCTCAGGAAGCATCTAAAAGATTTGCTAGACTGAGTTTTATTTACCTACCTATTATGGGTATTCTTCTAACCGTATTTTCTCTGGCTACTGCAACTTTGGATTCAACAGCATGTTTGCATCTACATTGTAAAGCTTTTTTCCTCATTATATTTCTCAAAGAGAAGTATATATATATATCTTGGGTTAGCTTTAAAACCATATTCATTTTCCATGGAAAGGCTGGCTGCACTTTTTTAGCTGATTGTTTATGACGTAATTAGCTGGCAATCTGGCAACAAGATAGGTTATGAAAGTGTTACAATAATACAGCAAATTGTGGAAAAGTTAACCAAATGAGATTTGTACCTCTGAAATCTTTACAATGATAAGTCTTTAAAAAAAGAAAAATCATACTTTAATGTTAATCTTTTAAGCTAAATCAATTTAATTAATTCCACATCCTAGAGAAGTATTACCAATTTAATTAACCACCTGACTGTAAAGGATGTCCTGCCTGAAGTGTAAAAACAACATCAGTTGGACACGTACAGCAAGTCTTTTGTTGTATGAGCAGAAGAAAGACCTATAGGAGCATAAGCCAGTGACGTGTAAAATTAGAACGGGTCAGTATTTAAGATTCTTCACACAGATAATTACATCATGTCTAAATGAGTAAAGCAACATCCAAGAACCTTTTATGGTATTTTTAGCTCTAATTATTTTACCTCAGTGCCAGCCCAAAGCACGATAATGAGATCAGATCAATATTGACATCGAGGAGATGAAAGGGGAGCGATGCTGAGGATACTTCAACAACGGGGGCATTGGGGCTGTTCTGAGAGAGACAACTTCTTCGCTGCCCTGGAGATGAAGCTTTGCAGGAGGGCTGCCTTTTGTGAGTCAGCCCTGGTGTTGCATGGGGAGTCTCAGCCTTTTCTTTTTTAAGGACCAAATACACTGCTCAGTTGCTGCCCTCTCATGTCCTGTCAGGCAGTTTGTTTTCCTCTCCCCTCTTGTCCTTTTTTTTATTTGACTCTATACTAAGGCAAGGCAGAGGGAGTGAGCTGAAAGAACATGTTAGTCCACAGCTGCCTATCAGTGGAGGACAGTGCGTTTGATTAAAGGGGAGCTCCCTCCTGGATTTCACACATCACATCAATCACATTGATCAGCCCCCAGAAAGGCAACATATTGTCTGGGAATAAGCCAAGGAGGGATATCAATTTCACGATAGCACTTATGTCTTTCAGCCAAGAATCAGTTTATTTTTGGCTACTGAAAGCTGAGACACTTTGGAGCTCCATTTATGTCCAAAGATTTTCACTCTTCTGTTGTTATTTCACCATCGAGTTGTTTCTAACTTTTGCCTGAGGTTTGTAGTCTGACACATGATTTCCAAATAGAAAGCACAGCTTCTGTTTGTTGCCAGTGTCTGGTGATGGCACATCTTATGCATGCATCTATGTTATTATTTTTTCTGTTGATATTCCAAATTATATATTTTTCAGGAATGCTTTCATTTTTTATACCTTTCCCTGTATTCTTGAATATCAAGTCCTCAGGAAAAATTATATCTAAAAAAAGAATGAAAAAATTTGTTTAATTCCTTCACCTAAAAGATGCAATAAAATATTTGATATTTTGATATACCATTGATTAATAACATTTGCAGAAGAACATTATGAAAGGTATCTTATTTTTTAGTACCGGTATTAACACTTCCTGGTCCCAAATATTCCAGTTTTGTAGATATGTTTCTTTGTCAGACAGTTTTGTGATTGATTATCTCTTCCTGTCACTTTAAAGAAACCATTCTTACGTATTGTTTTATATCACATTCTCAAGGAGGTTTCATCTAGTTTGTTGACATAATGAATCCTACACCCCATGATTAATTACTTGTATTATATTATTATATCCACCTACGTTTACCCTGGCTACTTTCTCAATAATTGCTACTCTGTAAATGTGTTTGAGAGTGCCTGTGTGTGAGACAGAGAGAGAGGACTGGGGCTCAGTTAGGTTGCAAACTGCTGTAGAAATTGGGGATAAGAATTAACGAAATTATCCCTTCATCATTAAAAATAAGGTCTTGAAATAGAAAAAAAAAATGCCAGTATGCTATTCTTCCCAAATAAAAACCTGATGACTTCACCAGTTTTCTAAAATAACACATATCTCAGAAAATATCTTTTAAGTCTTGTTATCATTTAGTACCCTTTTTTTTCTGCTCTCACTATAACTACATACCGAATTATTTAGCTAATGACAATGTTACCACAATGATTTCTAAAAAAAAAAAAAAAAATTGTAACCTGTCCATCTCTGTGGTGAACTAACAATGACGACATCAACAAGCAAACAAAAATACCCACACTATTACACTATTTTAACATTTGCAGTAATGCAAAGCCCACTAACTGTTGCACAGATTTGTCCCCTACTTTTATGTTTGCTAAATAGTCAAAGAAAATTTATCTCTATCATTTAATAGTCATTTATCTAATTTTATTTTTTCAGTGAGGTGAAAAAAGAGAAGTGGTAGTCTGCTAACACACCTTGTTCTGGAATTTTACAAAACATCTTGTTATGTTTCCAATAACCACTTCTACATAATCCAGCCTCAGTGTACTATTTTCATATCTGTAAAGGAATGATACAGCAAATTAGAATAAATGCAAGTTTTAATTGTGTTTTGTACCAGAGATACTCAGAATACCTTGTTAAAGCTTTCCATAATAAAGACTCAAAATTCAGCTTAAGTGCTGTGGTTAAAAAATATTGTCAGAACAACACTATTCTTTCTTTAGAGTAATCAAGAAGACATAACCCTGGTTCCAATTATTTGAGCAGACAGTCAGCTATGAAAAAGTGTCATTACTTTGCATTCTTGAAAATAATATGGCTGTACATATATTTTCTCTGTCATTACTACCTTACTGAAGGCACTTTGAGAGGTAAAGCTGTGGTAATCTTGTTTTTTAATTAGTTAAAATGGGTCCTGAAGTATCAGGGACACTGACCAACTTTCCAGTGCTGTGATCCTTACCTGTAGGTGTTTTAGAAAGATTTGTCTTTCTCTTTTTGTCTCCAAGCATACCAAATGCACTTATAATATTGATGTCCATATTTTCAAATTAAAAACTAAATAATTATTTAATGTTTTGGAACTTTAGGACCAGTATTTTCCATATTAGAATTTAATAATATTTTTATAAAGAGTGACACAAGAGTAAGTACATAACATATAATCTGATTATTTTTATTAATCCTGTTAAGCAATGTGGAGGACTGCAACATTGAGTAAAATCTGTAACATTTTATTATTAAAGTTAAGGCTTTTAAAATCAATTTCTTTTTCTATCCTGGCACCACAAATCTCTGTTTTTTGTGTGAATTACATTATTTTTTGAAAATTCCTTTGTACCTTGCAAAATGTGTATATATTTTAACATTATTAAACATACTTATGCATATATCTCCTGCAGCAGAGAATTAGCAGTGTTTTCATAAAATAGTTATAGTAAAAAATAGCAAATGTTTAAAAAAAGGAATAGGAATTAAGTACATTTGCAGAACAAAAACATAGCTGTGCTGCACACTGCAAACTCCTAATGTCTTTTTCCCCCAAAATTTCTACTTCAGATAAAGAATCTTTAAAATAATAGTAATAATAATAATAATAATAAATTAAAACAAACAAACAAACAAACAAGGCAACAAGAAATGCAAATGAAATATGTTATTTGCTTAAATGAGCTTCAGAGACTTCAGCAATTTATCATTAGATTTCCCTGAGTTCCTTGACTTTCTTCATCTTGATCTGTCCTGTTCTATATCCACCATTTCAGTATGTAGCCAATATTATCATACACGGAACCAAGTCAGCAGTTTTGACGTCTTCATTTCAATGTCCTTTTCTGTACCTTCAGCAATGTTAATGTTACAAATTATGGGAGGGTGTATTAATAGCCATACCCAAGAAGCAGAAAGAAAAGTGCATTTTTTTAGACTAAGTACTAACTTGGGATTTCCTGGGCCCATTGTCGAGCCGGCAGAGCCCCGGCTCCTCCGTGGTGATGATAATGGATTCCGTGTTGTTGGCTCAAAGGTCGATGGGTCACCGTAAGCTCCTTAATGGACTGTGAAATAACTTTAACTGCATTAACCTCTCCGGATCACATGGGTGGCACCAACATCCACTCCTGAAATTCTCATTCGCTTATAGAGACAATACCATTAGATTATTATATTTTCCTTTTGGAATAGCAATAGGCTCAAAGCAATTATGCAGCTAAGCGTTTCCATTAAGCGAATAGGGCCTTAAAGAAGATTAACTGGAGCTTCTCTGGTGTTCGGCATAAAAGTGGAATAAGTCTAAAGATTTCAACAGAATTCAAATCTGTTAAAACCCTCCATGTGATATCACGGTGCTTTAAAGTATGAAATCATTAGCTGAAATAGAAACAGTGAGGCCAGATTTGTGAGGCAGGTGCAGTTGGGTGGCTGCCCACCTTGAACACCTCTCTTTATACTGTCTTTTCTGAGAGTTTGCTCTTAAGAAGGTTATGAAAAAAATGGCACTGAAAAGAGCAGGAGGAAGTCTGGTTTCCCACACAACCACCAACCAGAAATTTTAACCTGATATCTAGGTCTTATATTTTCTGAGGGTCAAAAATCACACCTACCAAGTGAGGTGGGCTAAAGTAATGTTCAGCTTCAACCCCTTTGCAGCCCCATTGCCTGGCTCAGCCCTGGATCAGGCTGACACATGGATGTACACCGAGGCTGAGTGTTTATGGGAAGGACATCTGAAAGCCCCATAGCCCCAGAACTTGTCTGTGGGTTCCTGGAAAGCCTGGGCAGAGCCTTATCTCCAGAACACCCCGTTGAGTTGTATTGACTGGTTATCTTCAGGCTGAGGAAACCATGCTTGATTCATCACAGCCCTGTTCAGCAAAGCTTATTTTTAAACTTGACTGCATGTAAAGAGCTAAGTGGTTGGTCAAATGGTGTGCTGAGGTGGGGTCTTTCACCCCCCCAAATTACTCACAAAGTAGTTCCGATGGTAATGAAGCCTTTCCTTGTGGTGAGTACAAACAAACAAAAAACAACAATAAATAATGATAGAGTTTTGAGATCATGATGATTATAAGCATTATCGTAATAGTTTGTTTATTTCAATTTATATAAAATAAGCACTGAAGTACCCACTGGAAATTCTGGGCATTTTACAAGGTTAAAGGAACAAATACAGGATCATCTTCTGAGATGCAGAGCAGAAATTCATCAAAAGCAATTGTGGAAGGTATTATTCTTTAAATTGCAGGAAGAAACCTGTAATTTGGAGAAAAAAAAAAAAAAAGAAAAAAAAAGAAGATACTGATAGGAATTTAGGGGGAACTGCAGTTCAGTGACTGACCAGTAAAACTTCTAATTATTCCTTCATTTTGAAGTTGAAGAGAGAGTTAGGCTGTGATCACGAGCTATTACACTGAATACTTGGAAAAGTTCAAAAACTTCAGATAGCATAAGATTTAATTGTAAGAATATTTTCTATGAAATCTGGTTTTGCAGAGAAAAAGGAACTTCAATTAAACTTATAAAATTTTTGAAAGGTATTTAAAAACAATATAATAGTTCAAAACTGAAAATTACCATAGCATACTTTCTTTCATCATCTAGAAATTATCAATAACATAGCTTAACAAATTTCATCATTAAGACATGAAAAAATATTTCTGCTTCTGATTGAAATATTTTTACTTTTTTTTTTCCTTGAAATGTAAATTATTTTGTGTTAAAACAAATAATCCACTTCTACATGCAGCAGTTCTAGCTATCAATAAAGATCATTTACTGATTTTTCTGATGTTTTGGTTCTCTTGCTCAAGTTTCATACTAATATTGAAAAAAAATGAGATTATGCATTTAATTTTTTATTTATATTGTGTCTTTGTCTCACCAGCTACCAGTATATATAGCCTTTATGCTGCATAGCATTCATCACTACAATGAAGCCATTATTTGGTTGTAAGGAAGGGCCAGGTGATCAATCAGAGTTTAGCACAGGGCTAGATAATGGACAGAAAAGAAGAAATTTTGACATCAGTCTTCATGAGAAAGCTTTATGTAAAGGAAAAACACTTTAAAAGTTAAATGCTGATCTGTGCAAGTAGATGCATGTAATTGCCATAACAACATGCACAAATGCACCTAAAATATATGTTTATCTCTATTTTTAACAAATTATGTCAGCAGAAGGAAGAGGAGAGAGAGATAGTATTTGTCAGACAGTGAAATAAGTGAAGTGATAGCAGATAGGTTTTACAGGGAAGGCAGGCAGAAGGGGGGCTGTTTTTTTCCCAGCCCAGGAGAAGAAGCACAGCTCTCCCTAACACAGGTGTATGCACCAGTTCTCACTGGCCATGGTGTCTGAGCAGACAAATGCTTCAATGACTCTGCCTTTGCTTCTTCCTGGCTGCTGCTTCTCAATTTACCATGAGTTTGGGGCTGATACTGTCTTGCAAAGTAACACCTATGGAAAGGGAGGAATTTCATTGTGCTTTAACTCTCTCAGTAATTATTGTTTTGGTCTCTCCCAATTTTGGGAGCCCAGAATTAAGCCCAAAGCAATTTGAGGTTTAACAAGTCAGGAGATATATCCATTGCCCTACTGTATCTCTGTTTCTCTCCCATTTCTCAGTACCAAGGCACTGTCTGCATTTTCCTGTGATCCCACAGCCCCCTGTGACCAGGCAGCTGCCAGCAGACTTGTCAACTCCTACATGCTATGTGTGAAACTCAATATTTTTTTGCACCTCTAACATACCTGCTGTGCTTTTTTTCCTCCCCTCATGGGTACAAATCACACCAATCTCATTTAATTCAACTGACATTTTAACCAATATTAGCTTTTTTTCTGTGTTATTTTTTTCTACTTTTTTTTTGAGGGAGGGTGGGTGATTTTTAACATTTTTCATGTTGAGATAGAGACATCAGCCAAAATCTAATGCATATATCCACATATTTGGCAGATGCACAGTGAAAATTGATTTGCTGGATTGGACCATATTCTGAGCACCTACAGGTCTCATGGAAGTTGAAGAAAAAAAACTTAGCAACATCTCTAGGAAAAGGAAGCTAGGAGATTGTTGTACTTAATTTACCCCAACACCTTTTGCCCACATCAAGCTAAAAGCAGTGACATTTAATAATAACCTGAAAGCTTGGGCCTGTCAGGAAATTGCAGAGGCCCAGTTATACTGCATTTTGGCACTCATTGCTTACAAACATGGTGCAAGTGCAACAGCAATAAGCCCTCAGAACTACTCTATAATTTTGTAATTTTAAAGGAATTGAGTAATTCCTGTTTTAAATAATAAAAATGTGTTTTTAAAAAACACTGAACTGGATTGGGAAAATTATCTGATTTAAAAAAAAAAAAAAAGCCATTTGTTTTTGCTGGATTCCCAAATTTCATTTATATCATGGCCCCCAATAAAATCACAAATAATTGTGAGCAGGTTGGGGGCAGGGAGGTGATGAGCAGAGGGAAAACATCTCACTGCCAAAAGCAACACTCCAGCAACAATAGATTAAACCTGAAAACAGCTGAAGTTACTTCTCTTCATTATGCAAAATGTAAATGTTTTGATTCACTCTAGCTCTTAGATAAAATGGAGATTTTAGAAACAGAAGAAAATCCTGAGAAGTTTAGATTCTCCATGGCTCATTATAAACCATGGGGTCTGTCAAGACTGAAAAAGATAGCATCTTATTTGATGTGGTCCCTAGAAAGCACAAGGGATACAAAAGGGAGCAGGAGGAAAAATCCTGACTGGAATTCTAAAGTAACCTCTAGAGGAGGTCTCTTACCTGAGAGAAATTATCTTGTGTGGTGAAACTGATGATATGCAGGCTTTCCAAAACCAACAGGACATCTCTGATCCACCAAGAAATGCCGTATCAAGTTGACCTCCATAGGATTGTTTGTAATAACAGGAGGGATATTTGACAGACAGAGGTCAAAGTTCTCAGTACTTTGTGGACTGGTATCATGAGAGCCACTTTGAAAAGTAACTTTGTTGACTATAAATATTGTTATGAATATATATTTAGTGAATAAATATAAAATAAATAATATTTATTATTAACAGATGTCTGAAGCAAAGACCATATTTCAGAATTTTTCTGAGAGCAATCATACCACAATGCTATATTATGCTCATTTTGTGCACATATTTACGTGAAAGAAGCCTAGCAAAAGTCTTAATTCAGCAGGGACTGTTCTTGAAGAATCCCTTGAAGAATTCCTGCTGCCAGCAGAGTTTCTTTGACCTGGAACAAAATCATCATAATGTTGCTTATGGCAAGAACGCTAAAGATCTAGAAAAATACTAAAGAACAAGCACACAGAGAAACCAAATGATAGAAAATGTATTAGATCTATGAGCCAACCTTGCCCATGGAATACTTGCATCAGCTGAATATTAATCACTATAATCTACAAAATGAGGATAAAATAGCATTCTTAAATACAAACAAATATCCATTTTTGCAAAATAAAAGAAGTCATGGTAATTAACCGTGACTAACAAATCTCTTCCTCTGTAGGCTGTTTACAGTTATCATAAAAATAAATACTTTTCTTCAAATAAAGTTTCAGCTTGGTCATTCTGTGAAGACATAATGGATTAAACATTTAACTTACCTAAGCAAGCTCAAATTTGGTCTTTATCTCTCTAGGCAATTTCTACTGTAACTATATTTCTACTACTAGAGTCAACCAAGTGAGGTTGTGAATTCTGGCCTATCTCTAGAAGGCATATAAGCACATTACAAAACCATCACATTGTTACCATGAGCCCTTGACTGCTAACTTTGCCCAAAACAGAGGACTAATGAACACAGACACCCTCAGAGGTGTCATGCCGGAAGGATATTTGTATTGCAGTATTAGAAAACTCACACAGCTGTGTATCACTGAAGTCAATTGAGCCTTAATCTCCTTTTACTGTCATGAGAAGGGATAAATTGTGGAAAAGGAGTAAATACTTTCCTGAAGTAGAGTCTATATATGGCTGTTTTGATTCCAGTGGAGCACAGTGCAAAGAAAATTCTGGGTTTTCTAAAATATTTTGAGTGTGAGATGTATCATTACCAGTGCTCCCACCTGAGTTTTATAATGCATATTTTATTAAGTCTGACATAAGGCTACATATTATATAAGGCTGACAGAAGTTAGCATTTCATTGCAAATTCTTCCCTTAAGAGTTCATTGTTTGGCACTCTTCTGCTTTTGTGATACGTTACATTGATTGGTGTGTTACTCCTATACACAGGCTCTCTAAACTTACATACACCGTATTACTTCAGCTATGAATCTCTTTACAACAAAAATATTTTTGAGTTCATTTGTACTCAATGTATATTTAAGGACAGTTCATAGAAGCTTCTGGAGCTTTTGCTGAGTGGGAGTGTTTTGCAAAGTTATGTTTGTACCATGGATTGACATCTGCTTTGCAGTCCTGAGAATTAAGTTATCTTTCCACTGACTGTCATATTTCTTTCTGCCATTGAGACCTTCTTCACAAGTGAGGCATGTTACCATGCATGTTACTGTTTCACAAGCACAAGTTACTGTGCACGTTACCATCACAGTAATGCTGTGTTTGCTGCAGATCAGGTTTGCCAGGTGAAGCATAATACCTAGGTTCTTTCATCAGATGCACCAAGGAGGGAAATTGTAAAAGAATAAAATTGGCTTTCCCTAAAGAAAAAGCAGCTTACAAAAGGTCTGTTCATAAACACTCGCTGAAGATACATCATGAACCACACCTGAGTGTGGACTGAATGATGACCCCCACATTGCATATGAAAGTTATAAGCACTGGATATATTCAACTGTTTAAAGCCTATGAGTCTACATATGGAAATTAAGTTTTACACATACATTTGTCTGTCAGAATAAGAAATGAAAACAAAAAACTGAAAAGGTAATTCTCGTAATATATATAATTATATTCCCATAATATTTATATGTATATATATATATATATATATTTTTTTTTTTCCTGAAGCCCAAACACACCTAGTTAAATTTAGGTAGACCCATTTTAAACAGCCACTGAGATATTTTACAACCATTTTACACTTTAGAAATTTTAGGAAATCCTAAACCTAGAGTGTTTATTAAAAAGGTAATATCTATTTCCCTATTGAACATGATGTAGGTAATTTCCTCACATGAAAAATTGCCCCTGAATAAAGTGACACGTGAGTAAAATGCAGAATGCAAAAAAAAAAAAAAAAATGTGAATCTGGACTGAGACATTTGAGATCCTATTTATTTTCAGCCTTCAATTAAAATCAGTTGTTTCATAATCTCATTGTAAATCTTTTAGTATCTGTAAAAATATCAAATTATGTACCATGATAAAATAAATGAATAAATTTGTATTTTGACAGACTGTCAAAGATTTATTTTACATGACTAAATGCATTTTCTCTGATTTTAAAATAGTAAATTTATTCTTTGAAACCTATTTGCTAGCATACGAAACCTTGTCAAGGAGAAGTGATAAGCTGGACAGTCTGACAACTATTGGTTCAGTTGTGATTTTTGTTTTTCACATATAAATCTTAATGATGAAAAATATTGTCTGACAAGATGTTTCCCTGGACCAAGGAGATCCATGTGAGATACAAAAGCATTGCTATCAAAGGTAAAAAGGAGTAGTAATATAACTTGAGCTTTTTGGGAGGAATTAATCTTTGGGTTATAGGAATATTTAGCACCATTTGTCATAGTTTGTCTAACAATTAATGTTAGAAGTCTGAAGTCCTGTTGTTCATTCATCCTGTATACTGTATAAATTGTGAGTCCCATTTACTTAGGGGAAAAAAAAAAAAGAGAAAGAAAAAAAAAGAGAAAAAAAAAGAAAAAAAAAACTTACTGAGCTCAAAACTGTTCGGAGAATGGAAGCAAATCTGGACAAAGCATTCTGTGCATTTTATAGTAGGGATGACTGAATCAAGTAGGAGTTCTCGATCTGGAAGAAAGGTTGTTAATGGAGTTATGACAGAGATCTACAGACTCACGAGCTGTACTGGGCAAGTGCTTAGAGATTCATTGCCAGTGTTTCACATCATACTAGAATAAAATGGCACCACATAAAAAATCAGGTACTTCATTCAAAATACATGAAGATTTATTTATTTATTTATAGGCTGTGGAGACACTACTACAATTTGCAAGAGACTGGATAAATTATTTGGATGAGTTTTCATAATTTTTACCTAAAAAACAAACACACAAACAAACAAACAATTTAGCCTTCAGGACCATTGGTGGTATCCCTCCTATTTGTGTCCTACCTCTTGTTCTGTTTCTAAAAAAATCAAGATAAAGTTTATGTGCTTGAGAAACAGAGGCTAGACTGTCCCTTAATTTAAACTCATTTAAACTCCACTGAACGCTGTAGCCCAGATCAAAATATCTGCTATAACTCTTGTAGTAGTTTAGGTTATCCAGGGTGTAGATGCGTGGAAAAAATGTTGAGATCTTTTTTCAGCCAGCACTGGAATAGATGTGAACAGAAAGGAGAGCATATAGGAACAGTATAGCATTGTATGGCAGCCTGGTGAGACAGCTTTTGGCTGCATCTGCTTGCCTGAGGGCTGGGCTCAAAAGAGGTCCCAATTTCACTCTGAGGTGTCATAGGTATTTAAAGCTCCTTTCCCAAAAATCATACAGAATCTCTGGCCTAATGGCTCCAGTCTGGTTTGTCCCCCTCTGAAAGCATGAATCACTTGTAACTTTCAGACCTGTGTTTCTGTTTCAACACTGGCAAATGCGTAAAGCTGTGATCTAATTTCTGATCCAGAATTCCTTGATTTCTTAAAGATGAATGGTCCTGCAAGGTAAACAGCAGACTGATGCATACCTGGAATGAGAGAGCCACAGGCAACATCCATCAAAAGCAGTTAGGTGTTGCTAACCCCAGCTTCCAATACAGCTCAGAGAGTACCAGGATGTGCAGTGTGTGTGGTGAGTTCCCATCACTAAACATTCTTATTGCAATGAAAAGGTTTCAGCAGCAATGTCCTCCATCTTACTTTGCACTGAGGCTGTCTATGTTTCAGTAAGCCCAGCTAGGATAACTTTGCCTTCAGAAACTAAGAGGATAGAGGTATGTGAAAATTTAATTGATTCCTCCCTCCCTAAGGCCCCTATTGTGTTAAGGGAAAAAGGTGGGTTCAACTTGAGTCCATTAGCTGGAGATAAACAGTTGATAAAATCCTAGCAAAGACAAGACAGGTTGCTATTCTCAAATGAGTTAGCAATCAAGCTGAAAGACAAAGCTTTCCCAACATTCCTGTTAGGAAAATATTATTACAGTTGTTTTGAGGAGTAGAGATCTGAAATGAAATGATTTCACCATCAAATACACAAAAAGTACTATTTTTTTTCTCCCATTACTGTCGACTCTACATCTATTTCTCCAGCACAAAGTGAGATTAAAAAGCTGCCAAATTAGAATACAGAGTCATCATCTCTGATGGTATGAACTGATAGATCTACACTGAAGTAAATATCAAAATGGAGCCTGCAGTATTTTGCACTCCTTTTGTATAGGTTGAATTACAGTACAAGGTACAGTGCAACAGGGTATTGGTCCCCAGACTTCTGAGGGAGACAGAAATGTTACTTAGGATTTGGATCCCCTAAGAGAGTAAAACAGAGCCTGGGGAATTTTCCAGGTCATAGATACACAAGAATCAGAATATTTATTGAGAGGTTACATTCATTCACATATAAGTTATGTTTGGTTGCTTTGGAGCTAGACTATGACACACTTCTCTGAGTGTGCTATCTGAGATCAAAAAATGATAGCAGATCTCAAACCGCATAAACATTTCTGGTTAAATGGATATGGGTGCGTTATCCATACAGGTGTATTCTCTGTATATACAAATGTCAGCAATCTAGGGCAAAGCTCCTATCCAAAGCATCAGTAAGAGGCATCCACAGCAGTTGCAGTGGTTTACTTTCCTTGGGTAGTTTTCCATTCAAATACCTTGCATTGTCCCAGAAATATCTTTTTCTACCGAGACTATATTTTGGTATGAACTCTTCCACGCAAGATTTTAACCTGCAAATAACCATGTTGTGGTCCTTAAGTACCTAGTGCCTCTGTAGAATACAAAGAAAATAAAAAAGAGCACAATTCCAGATCCCTTCAAGGCTCCTGCATCTCCAAAGAGCTGTGACATCACAGTGTATTCAGTATCAATTATGAAATTTAGGCGGAAAGCACTATGGTCTGCAAGGCCAAAGAGGATTCAATTATTGGTATGACTATATTAAAGGTCCACCCATAAATTACTTAAGTGGACTCTAATAATTATGAAAACTAATGAGAATAATCTTAAATGGGTAGGAGCAATCTTACATCATTTTAACATTGTAATCATAAAAATAATATAAAAAAGCTTTTTACCACTGAAAAGATTCTGAGTCTTCAGCTAACTTCAACTTTGTTGAACTTAATGACATAGTTGAAAAGCTGGCAAAGTCGAAGTAAAGTTAAACACATCTATTGTTTGCCATATCTTTCACGTTAAAGACACAGTACTTTGGTTGACAGAGTAGAAGCGCACATTCCTGCACTGACAAGAATGATTACTAGCAGTCAAGAACTCAACTTGGTACTGATGACTAATTTTATGTCTGCTGGAAAATGAAAGATCAGCCTTTCCTTTTCATTGAAATTCTCCATGCATGCTGAACTCCCTGACAACACAAAACAAACATACAGTGTTTCTAAAAAATAAGATAAACTAACTCATCTTTAATAAAGACAACTGGGATACAATGGATATGAAAGAATCTTCCTCAGGAAATATGTAACTTTATGGTTTGATAATCTTGTGACTTAGAAATAGTACTTAGCTTCAAAACTGAAGTTGAACTAGGTTCCAGATCCAGAAGTATCTTTCTAGGTTTTCTCAGGACCTTGGATTCAACTTACAGGTGAAATAGGACACATAAACCTGCACTCAAGACAGAAAGCACGGGTACACCACACACAGGTACATAATATTGTATGTACTGGCTTTCACTGAATGGTCAATATCCCTGAAATTCAAACTTTCAATGAAGCTTTTATGTACAAGATTATGTGTCCCATTTTGGCAGTCAAGTTCAGACATCTGGTCCAAAATATAATCAGAATTAGCTCCAGGACTCAGGCTTATCTTTAATTAGAAAAAAAAAGAAGTATGTTCCAATAAGCAGAGGTGATCTGTAACACAGCCACAGTCAATGGCTTTGGGGTCTAAATTTGCTTTTATTGAAGTTAATGGCAAAGCTCCCACTGAATTAACTGAAAGCAGGATCAAGGCCATAGTTTAGACAAGCAACAAAATGTAAAAACCTTCTTATATGTGCCAGTGAGAGTACAGAACCCAAATGGAGTATTTCCAAAGTTGCATTTGTGTACAGTTTGTTATTTTCTTCTCTTGGTACATGTGAAGATGAACATCAAGCTGGCAGTAATGAAGAATAAACCAGGCTTAGGAGGTGTGCTTTGTCAGCTTATTCACATAAATACTATTTCCCTTCCACTTCAAATTTTGGCCAAAAACTGTGCCTTTGCTGTATTATGTAACCTGTTGCAAGATCAATATTCCCAATCTGCTTGGGGTTAAGCAGTACATGTGCACAAGTTTTTTCTGCTGGATCATGTCCAAAAACATGGGAATCCCCTCCTTGTCCATAGAATCCTAATTTAAGAATATTTCCTATTTTTTATTTTACAATTTTTTATTTTCCCATTTTTATTGGAAAACTATGCTTCTATTACCTTAAGGTTTATAATCATATATTGGTGATGGCAGAAATGTTCATCTACAAATTCACTTTTTTTTTTTTTTTTTATTGCTTTTGATACCAACATCAGCCTCACATGTATGTGGCAGATTCCTGCCCTATCTCTAGGAAGAGAGCTAAGCATAAACCAGGTGTGGAAATTCATTAATGGGTTTACAAATCTGAGATAAATTCACTACCTCTGCCCCTTCTTAAGTGGTAACGTGCACATCTTGAACCAGATCCAAAACACATATATATCAGTGGAAAGATGTCTATTGACATACAATGTAATTTTAGATCAGGGCCATGGCAAATATGAGAGAGCGGGTCCGGTGATCTCCCTCATAAAATTAATGAAAAAAGACAACACAGATATTTATTATTACATAACAGATCACTAAAGCCTAAATTGCTGCACACATTGCTTTACATAACACTTGCTCAATTTTAACACATTCTTTTGGTCCTATGGAAATATAGAGGACAGTTTTCGAATATGGATATATTTAAGCACGTGTATGCTCCTGAACAGTGGTGTGCAGAAACAATGTTTAGCAGAAACACATTTCTCATCCTTTGCTGTTTTTGCCAGTCTTAAACCTTTTAAACCTCATGCTTCAGGTTTTTAGCCTGTCTTGAACAATCAGAAATCAAACTGGCCCTTAGTCAAAGGGAGAAAACAAGATCGCTTCACACTTTCTTACTTACCCTATCCACTGGCCACTGTCATAGACACAGCAATGGACTAAGTGCACTTTAGGCCTGAACCAGCTTGACAGTTTCTGTGATCTCTGCTTAACAATCCTCTTTTCGTTTGATTATGATGTAAACTGTATCTGCTTATTGATGATATTTTTAAGCCAGCAGCTGCCACTGCTAGTGAAATCAAACATCTCATTTCAAAGGGCATTCTGGGTCTGGGGAAAAAAAATAAAAAAAAAAATGGAAAGCAAAGGCAAGAGTTTGATTCTCCTCCTGGCTATGTGGAAATGAGAGCTAGGTGATACTTTGCATCATCTCAAAAAAGAAGTGGGAAAAGACTTGTCTGAACTGCATGTTGCCAGCACCAGTTGGTCCCCTTTGGCAGAATTAGATAAGATACAGCTGTGTCTGTCCCAGATGCATAGTTTCCTTTTGGCATTAAATGCATGGGCAGCCAGTATAGTGAAAGTACCAGTCTGAAAAGTGGATACAATGGAGATAAGACCTAAGGGGAAAAGGATAAATAAAAACACTATTCAGAGGTAGACCATTGTAATGGTACTACACATTTCATAACAGAAGACATATTCTAAAAGGGTCAGAGAGCTGCCTTACACATTCTTCAGCTCAAAAGGAGCTGCTCTGTGAGAGGAAATACCATTTTTCACTCTCTGTTCTCTTTCATCCCTGTTCAGCTTTAAGAATAGGCTTTCTTTTTCTCTATCAAAGACCAAAAAAAAAAAAAAAAAAGTTTACATGCTGAAGAAGAGAAAGTGTGGGCCTTTGTTATTAATGTTGTAGAAATACAAATATGTCCACCTAAGAAAGGAGTCTTCATTAACTCCCACAGCCCAGAAAATTAAGGCACGGCTCATCAGGATCTGTGCTTGCTGTTGACTAAATTGCAAGGGACTAGTTGAGTTGCTGGGGTTCATAATGCTGATAGAGCGGTTTCCACGTGAATGAAGGATAAACAGCGATTAATTTCAGCCAATAAATAATGGTTTGAGGCCCACATTGAAAGAGGAACAATTACTTTTCCATTTTTCCTGCCAAATGAGCTGATAAGAGAAAACAGGGGAGTTGGCCACGTAAATCAGTCTTAATTTTATCTTCCCCATTAAAAAGCAGCCATTAAGACCATCTTCGGCTCATTTCATCCTCTTCTTGTTTCACTTTTTCAATTTGCACAAAAGGGGGGAGTTTGCTCGTCATAAAATTTCACTTTGGCCAACCTATCATTTGCATCTGAGCCAATAAATAGCAATTAGCATAAACATTTAAATCAGGAACTGGAACAAATTCTTGTTCCCCCAGCAAGCTGTTAAATTACAGTATTTCACTATATATAAGAAGCATTAGAAACAAGATCTGCTGGGCACAATTATCCCTTTCAAACAAGAACTGCTTGTGAAAAAAAAAAAAAAATCACTTGCTGGGTAAACTTCTTGCTCACAGCCAATGAGCTTAATCAATGCTGAGAGAAGCCACACCATTAATGATGTTCAACTAAGTCCTATTTCAAACTTTCCATCTAAAGGTATTTATTTGATATTTATCCAAAATATATTTCCCAGGAATTAATTTAATTTGGACTGATGTTAAACCATCAAACTTAACATTTTCAAGTACATTTTTCTTATTTTGCTAAAATGTTTGTATCTTTACTTATTGGTCAACCTGAGCTTTACAACTCTTGCTTTTCTTGCGGTATGTTAATTATGTCAACACATGTTCTGTAAATGCCAATGTAAGTCCAATGGGTAAGAAGGAGATTCATGTGCATTCCTTTTAGATTCATTCTTTTTACCTTGCAAGAATATTTTAACTCTCATGCATCATTTTCCATTTGCATAGATTCTCAATAGAAAGTAAGAGTTACTTCCATTTTGCAGCTGGGGAACCTGCAGCACCAACAGATTAAATGATTTGCTGAAGGTCACGCAGCAAGTCTGAAATGCAGCCACAGTTGGTATTTGGGTCTTAAATATACACCTAGATCTAGGTTTCACTCTTTCGAATGTAGGAGCAGAGGAAATTGAAGACACATATGAATCAATTCTCCCTTAAGGTTATTTAGGCTCCTTTTGAATGTGGCCCATGCGCATTACTTTCTAAAGCAGTTTTGAAGATGTATGACAAAGTAGTAATCTTCTTGCACACTGACCAGTGCAGGTAAGACAGCACCTCAGAGCAAGTTAATGCAATTCCCTCAAATACACTAATTTTAAGATGCTAATGAAAGTTTCTTTAATTGTTAAGTTGGGTTTGTTTGTTTCTTTGTTTTGCTGTTGTTTTAGTTGTTGTTGTTGCTGTTTTTGTTTGTTTTTAGATTAGAATGGTGAATTGGAGTAAGTACAGTACAGTAAGTACAGTAAAAAGAAGAAGGAAGGTGAAAATTAATAAAACTGGAACAGCAAAACAGAGCTGTTATTCAAGTGTTCAAGATTTCTGAAGTGCTGGCTGGGAGTACTTGCTGAATTTCCATTAAGAGCAGTGGAGATTGTCCTTTACCCAAAGCTCTTCACTCATAAGGAGAAACTGCATCTAAAAACCTATAGGAGAAGAGCTCTCATTCCAATATGGCATGCATTAACTTTTCTCATGCTAAATTTTCCAAAACAACAACAAAAATAACAACAACAAAAAAACCTTTTATGGGTAATTTTTGAGTCCCTGCTCAAAGGGAGAGATAAGTATCTAAGACTCTGCTTGTCTCTTCTCCCATCAAATGCCAGTCCTTGTTTTTGTGTTTAGTCTACACCGAAACTTTCAGCTAACAGACAAGATTCAGTCTTTTACCTCAAGTGAAATTTTGATTGAAATTCTCTCTGAGGCAACAGCATTTTGGATTTTCCCTTGTCAGACGTTTATATTAAAATAGGTGACATTTTTTTTCTGGGTACTGTTTTCTGTAGCCTGCATGTTAGTACCAAGATACTGACAAGTGAAGTGTTCGGGTATTTCAACAGCATAGAATCATAAAATCATTAAGGTTGGAAAAGACCTCCAAGATCATCTGGTACAGCCATTCCCCTACTACTATTGTCACCCACTAAACCATGTCCCTGAGCACCAAGTCCACCCTTTTCTTAATAGATTAATAGAATCATTAAGGTTGGAAAAGACCTCCATGTTATATCTGCATGTTACATCTGAAGATCAGAGAGGTGAATAAGTATCATTATCATTACTACGAATGTGAAAACTAAGGGCTGATTGGTAGACAGAAGTGCATTATTTAAACTGACTGTGTTAATTAAACTGGTTTACTAAAACTAATATAAAAATCTCTTCAAAATCTTATTACATTTTGGAAGACTTTGGAAGAATTAATATACTAACATTTCCATGCAGCATTATACCAATTTGATTAAATTGTTTTTAAAACAGAGATGACAATGTTTCTGGGTGTACATAGAATTTGAAAAGTCATGATAGGTTCAGTGGTTTGATGTAAGGTCATATAGTAGCAGACTTGAATCCAAGACCTGTATCTACAAGGTTTGTTAATATGATTATTTTCTACCTTATGGAACAGTTTATGAATAGGTACTACCCTGGAACTGTTATTTTTCATTTCTATATAAGTGCTGTTACCATGTCTTCATAACTTATCTATCTTTAATGCACTAGGATGAAAAACATAGTTAAAAGCAAAATTTTAAGTATTCCTAAGATATTAATAATGAGCAATGTGTTAATTTTAGAGAAAATGTATTAAAAAAAAAAAAGAGAGCTTTAATCACAAAATTCAGAGGTTCAGTTTTGTAAAATGTATAGGTTAATATTTGCAAAAAAGGAATCCTGGATGTTGTTTGAGCTGTCCTCCAGAACACCTTTGAGGAACCCATCTTTCAGAGATGCTTCAGTTTGGCCACCTGATGTTCTTTCATTGCATGCATATACTGAGGCGTTTCAGTTTCTCATGCTTGCAGGAAGAACCTTTTCTTTACCAGGGAAAAGTCTTGATAACAGCAATAGTTAAAATTAGGACAATGTTCTGTATACAGTCATATATATTTTATAATTGTGCTGGATAAGTCACAGGTTTTTGCTTGTCAGGTTCTTAAAAAAAATTCTAGGGAGTTTCCTGGTGAAGCTGAATAAAATTAAGTGTGGATATAATACAAAAGTGGAAGTCTCACAGTACTTGGTTGAAGAGAAACAAATGAAAAAAATAACTGAAGATAACTGAAAGACTTTTGAGACTCTGGAGCTGTATGTCTCAAAGAGAAAATTAACCAAAAAAAAAAATACTGAAAAAATAATATGTTTAGTATGATCAGGATTTAAAATCAAATCAGTTCCGTAATAATGTGATAAGTGCAATAACATGATTTTACATGCCAGCAAACTCAGAAGCACAGCAGTCAGAATACTCCAGAAATGGGTGTGGTGTGGGAATTGATAGGCAAGGTGGGACTTTTGAGAAGTATTGTTCAGAATTTTGCTTTATGTTTAACAGAATTTAGGAGTGTGAAGTATGAGAGCAAGACATAAATTCTACAGGATTTACCAAAGTATGCAATGGGTATTTCTGAAAGTAAATAAAATTGTCATTGCCACGGATCAATTCAAACAGAAGAAATGTCATCCAGTTTTACAAAACTGGTAGCTTTCTTATGAAGCTTTCATGAGAGTTAAAGTCAGAGATTCAGAACCAGATTCATGGTGTTTGAACTATGATTCAAATATTAGTCATGAATTCAACTTTTTATTTTGGGTCTATTAATTGTTTTTGTTATGTTAATTGATTTATAATTCCATAATGCAGAGACTAGTAATTTGTTGAAACAGCTTACACTTTAGTCTGTGTTGAATAGTGACAGCTTTATTACAATACTAAATCATTAATTTAAAAAAAAAAAAAATCAGAAGTGAAGTAAATCTTTTCCACAAACTATGCATTGACATAGAGAGATTTGCTTCACCATACATTTAATAATCTTTCATGTGCAAATTAAATGTAAAGGAACAAAATGATAAAATAACAGAAAGTAATATCTCAATGGTTACATGAGGCTGGCCTTTCTTTTATTTGAATTTCATTTGTAATGCAAATAAACTACATATTTTTGTCAGAAATTGGGGAAAAAAATAAGATGAAAATTCTCTACTCATTCCTCCCAGTCTGAGATATTACTTAGAACAAGGAGAAATTTGGCCAAATAAATATAAAGTTGATGCAGCAAGTTTTCAAAGTGTTCTACAGATCTATCACAGTGCACAAAAATACATCTCATTGACATATCATTAATAATAGCTATCACAATTTAAGCAATATTCACATTATAATAATCAGATATGAAAAGTTTAGTAATGCACGCATCAAAACATAAAGGTTGGAAGCAAAACTGTTAATAGCCTATGTAAAATTACCAAACAAACAAAGAGAAATCAACCAACCAAAACAAGAACAACAACAACAAAAAACACAAACAAATCCTAAACCAACAAATCCCTGTAAGCCTTGTTTTTCTGCACTGAATAATGTTTGCAACAGGTGAAATGAAACTGGATAACATCAGCTCGGACTATATGTTGCCTTGTCCTGCTGGGCTGGCTGTTCACTGTGGTCGCCAGACATTTGTGTTTCCTCCTGCAGATGCTGCTGTCTCTCTGGGTAATAATGAAGCAGACTATAGTGCACAGGTAGACAAAATAGGCTTAAAGGAGTATATCATAGGATGGTTTCCTTTTTTTTTTTTTTTTTTTAAATTGGGAACTGAAGTAAGCTGTTCTGTGTGTGAACAGCTTTTTGAT